>NW_027096012.1:0-1351876 GCF_040115645.1 Euwallacea fornicatus | reverse complement strand
TAAAATAGTACTATATGTGCTCAAACACACATATTTTGTGATTTTTCAAACTTTGAAGCTCGGTAACTTCGGCAAATGTGGACCAAATTTGTTAAACAAAGTGTCAAATTAATCAGCTCGACGAGATATTTAAAATGACACAACACATCATGATTGCATCTTGTTGAACTTCCAAGAAAATAGTACTTTATGAGCTCAAACACACATATTTTGTGACTTTTCAACTTTGAAGCTCGGTAACTTCGGCAAATATGGACCAAATTTGTTAAACAATGTGTGAAATTAATCAGCTCGACGACATCTTTAAAATGACATAACACATCATGATTGCATCTTGTGAACTTGCAAGAAAAATAGTACTTTATGTGCTCAAACACACATATTTTGTGACTTTTCAAACTTTGAAGCTCGGTAACTTCGGCAAATGTGGGCCAAACTTGTTAAACAAAGTGTCAAATTAAGTAGCTCGACAAGATTTTGAAGATGTCACAACACATCATGATGCATCTTGATGAACTTCCAAGAAAAATAGTACTATATGTGCTCAAACACACATCTTTTGAGGCTCTTCAAACTTTGAAGCTCGGTAACTTCGGCAAATGTGGACCAAATTTGTTAAACAAAGTGTCAAATTAAGTAGCTCGACAAGATTTTGAAGATGTCACAACACATCATGATGCATCTTGTTGAACTTCCAAGAAAAATAGTACTATATGTGCTCAAACACACATATTTTGTGATTTTTCAAACTTTGAAGCTCGGTAACTTCGGCAAATGTGGGCCAAATTTGTTAAACAAAGTGTCAAATTAAGTAGCTCGACAAGATTTTGAAGATGTCACAACACATCATGATTGCATCTTGTTGAATTTCCAAGAAAAATTGTACTTTATGTGCTCAAACACACATCTTTTGTGACTTTTCAAACTTTGAAGGTCGGTAACTTCGGCAAATGTGGACCAAATTTGTTAAACAAAGTGTCAAATTAAGTAGCTCGACAAGATTTTGAAGATGTCACAACACATCATGATGCATCTTGTTGAACTTCCAAGAAAAATAGTATTATATGTGCTCAAACACACATATTTTGTGACTTTTCAAACTTTGAAGCTCGGTAACTTCGGCAAATGTGGACCAAATTTGTTAAACAAAGTGTCAAATTAATCAGCTCGACGAGATCTTTAAAATGACACAACACATCATGATTGCATCTTGTTGAACTTCCAAGAAAAATAGTATTATATGTGCTCAAACACACATATTTTGTGACTTTTCAAACTTTGAAGCTCGGTAACTTCGGCAAATTTGGGCCAAATTTGTTAAACAAAGTGTCAAATTAAGTAGCTCGACAAGATTTTGAAGATGTCACAACACATCATGATTGCATCTTGTTGAATTTCCAAGAAAAATAGTACTTTATGTGCTCAAACACACATATTTTGTGACTTTTCAAACTTTGAAGCTCGGTAACTTCGGCAAATGTGGACCAAATTTGTTAAACAAAGTGTCAAATTAAGTAGCTCGACAAGATTTTGAAGATGTCACAACACATCATGATTGCATCTTGTTGAACTTCCAAGAAAAATTGTACTTTATGTGCTCAAACACACATCTTTTGTGACTTTTCAAACTTTGAAGCTCGGTAACTTCGGCAAATGTGGGCCAAATTTGTTAAACAAAGTGTCAAATTAAGTAGCTCGACAAGATTTTGAAGATGTCACAACACATCATGATTGCATCTTGTTGAATTTCCAAGAAAAATTGTACTTTATGTGCTCAAACACACATCTTTTGTGACTTTTCAAACTTTGAAGCTCGGTAACTTCGGCAAATGCGGACCAAATTTGTTAAACAATGTGTCAAATTAATCAGCTCGATGAGATCTTTAAAACGACACAACACATCATGATTGCATCTTGTTGAATTTCCAAGAAAAATAGTACTTTATGTGCTCAAACACACATATTTTGTGACTTTTCAAACTTTGAAGCTCGGTAACTTCGGCAAATGTGGACCAAATTTGTTAAACAAAGTGTCAAATTAAGTAGCTCGACAAGATTTTGAAGATGTCACAACACATCATGATTGCATCTTGTTGAACTTCCAAGAAAAATTGTACTTTATGTGCTCAAACACACATCTTTTGTGACTTTTCAAACTTTGAAGCTCGGTAACTTCGGCAAATGTGGGCCAAATTTGTTAAACAAAGTGTCAAATTAAGTAGCTCGACAAGATTTTGAAGATGTCACAACACATCATGATTGCATCTTGTTGAATTTCCAAGAAAAATTGTACTTTATGTGCTCAAACACACATCTTTTGTGACTTTTCAAACTTTGAAGCTCGGTAACTTCGGCAAATGCGGACCAAATTTGTTAAACAATGTGTCAAATTAATCAGCTCGATGAGATCTTTAAAACGACACAACACATCATGATTGCATCTTGTTGAATTTCCAAGAAAAATAGTACTTTATGTGCTCAAACACACATATTTTGTGACTTTTCAAACTTTGAAGCTCGGTAACTTCGGCAAATGTGGACCAAATTTGTTAAACAAAGTGTCAAATTAAGTAGCTTGACAAGATTTTGAAGATGTCACAACACATCATGATGCATCTTGTTGAACTTCCAAGAAAAATAGTATTATATGTGCTCAAACACACATATTTTGTGACTTTTCAAACTTTGAAGCTCGGTAACTTCGGCAAATATGGACCAAATTTGTTAAACAATGTGTGAAATTAATCAGCTCGACGACATCTTTAAAATGACATAACACATCATGATTGCATCTTGTTGAACTTCCAAGAAAAATAGTACTATATGTGCTCAAACACACATATTTTGTGATTTTTCAAACTTTGAAGCTCGGTAACTTCGGCAAATGTGGACCAAATTTGTTAAACAAAGTGTCAAATTAATCAGCTCGACGAGATCTTTAAAATGACACAACACATCATGATTGCATCTTGTTGAACTTCCAAGAAAAATAGTACTTTATGAGCTCAAACACACATATTTTGTGACTTTTCAAACTTTGAAGCTCGGTAACTTCGGCAAATATGGACCAAATTTGTTAAACAATGTGTGAAATTAATCAGCTCGACGACATCTTTAAAATGACATAACACATCATGATTGCATCTTGTTGAACTTGCAAGAAAAATAGTACTTTATGTGCTCAAACACACATATTTTGTGACTTTTCAAACTTTGAAGCTCGGTAACTTCGGCAAATGTGGGCCAAATTTGTTAAACAAAGTGTCAAATTAAGTAGCTCGACAAGATTTTGAAGATGTCACAACACATCATGATGCATCTTGTTGAACTTCCAAGAAAAATAGTACTATATGTGCTCAAACACACATATTTTGTGATTTTTCAAACTTTGAAGCTCGGTAACTTCGGCAAATGTGGGCCAAATTTGTTAAACAAAGTGTCAAATTAAGTAGCTCGACAAGATTTTGAAGATGTCACAACACATCATGATTGCATCTTGTTGAATTTCCAAGAAAAATTGTACTTTATGTGCTCAAACACACATCTTTTGTGACTTTTCAAACTTTGAAGCTCGGTAACTTCGGCAAATGTGGGCCAAATTTGTTAAACAAAGTGTCAAATTAAGTAGCTCGACAAGATTTTGAAGATGTCACAACACATCATGATGCATCTTGTTGAACTTCCAAGAAAAATAGTATTATATGTGCTCAAACACACATATTTTGTGACTTTTCAAACTTTGAAGCTCGGTAACTTCGGCAAATGTGGGCCAAATTTGTTAAAGAAAGTGTCAAATTAAGTAGCTCGACAAGATTTTGAAGATGTCACAACACATCATGATGCATCTTGTTGAACTTCCAAGAAAAATAGTACTATATGTGCTCAAACACACATATTTTGTGATTTTTCAAACTTTGAAGCTCGGTAACTTCGGCAAATGTGGGCCAAATTTGTTAAACAAAGTGTCAAATTAAGTAGCTCGACAAGATTTTGAAGATGTCACAACACATCATGATTGCATCTTGTTGAATTTCCAAGAAAAATTGTACTTTATGTGCTCAAACACACATCTTTTGTGACTTTTCAAACTTTGAAGCTCGGTAACTTCGGCAAATGTGGGCCAAATTTGTTAAACAAAGTGTCAAATTAAGTAGCTCGACAAGATTTTGAAGATGTCACAACACATCATGATGCATCTTGTTGAACTTCCAAGAAAAATAGTACTTTATGTGCTCAAACACACATATTTTGTGACTTTTCAAACTTTGAAGCTCGGTAACTTCGGCAAATGTGGACCAAATTTGTTAAACAAAGTGTCAAATTAAGTAGCTCGACAAGATTTTGAAGATGTCACAACACATCATGATGCATCTTGTTGAACTTCCAAGAAAAATAGTATTATATGTGCTCAAACACACATATTTTGTGACTTTTCAAACTTTGAAGCTCGGTAACTTCGGCAAATGTGGGCCAAATTTGTTAAACAAAGTGTCAAATTAAGTAGCTCGACAAGATTTTGAAGATGTCACAACACATCATGATTGCATCTTGTTGAACTTGCAAGAAAAATAGTACTTTATGTGCTCAAACACACATATTTTGTGACTTTTCAAACTTTGAAGCTCGGTAACTTCGGCAAATGTGGGCCAAATTTGTTAAACAAAGTGTCAAATTAAGTAGCTCGACAAGATTTTGAAGATGTCACAACACATCATGATGCATCTTGTTGAACTTCCAAGAAAAATAGTACTTTATGAGCTCAAACACACATATTTTGTGACTTTTCAAACTTTGAAGCTCGGTAACTTCGTCAAATGTGGACCAAATTTGTTAAACAATGTGTCAAATTACTCAGCTCGACGACATCTTTAAAATGACACAACACATCATGATTGCATCTTGTTGAACTTCCAAGAAAAATTGTACTTTATGTGCTCAAACACACATATTTTGTGACTTTTCAAACTTTGAAGCTCGGTAACTTCGGCAAATGTGGGCCAAATTTGTTAAACAAAGTGTCAAATTAAGTAGCTCGACAAGATTTTGAAGATGTCACAACACATCATGATGCATCTTGTTGAACTTCCAAGAAAAATAGTACTATATGTGCTCAAACACACATATTTTGTGATTTTTCAAACTTTGAAGCTCGGTAACTTCGGCAAATGTGGACCAAATTTGTTAAACAAAGTGTCAAATTAATCAGCTCGACGAGATATTTAAAATGACACAACACATCATGATTGCATCTTGTTGAACTTCCAAGAAAAATAGTACTTTATGAGCTCAAACACACATATTTTGTGACTTTTCAAACTTTGAAGCTCGGTAACTTCGGCAAATATGGACCAAATTTGTTAAACAATGTGTGAAATTAATCAGCTCGACGACATCTTTAAAATGACATAACACATCATGATTGCATCTTGTTGAACTTGCAAGAAAAATAGTACTTTATGTGCTCAAACACACATATTTTGTGACTTTTCAAACTTTGAAGCTCGGTAACTTCGGCAAATGTGGGCCAAACTTGTTAAACAAAGTGTCAAATTAAGTAGCTCGACAAGATTTTGAAGATGTCACAACACATCATGATGCATCTTGTTGAACTTCCAAGAAAAATAGTACTATATGTGCTCAAACACACATCTTTTGAGGCTCTTCAAACTTTGAAGCTCGGTAACTTCGGCAAATGTGGACCAAATTTGTTAAACAAAGTGTCAAATTAAGTAGCTCGACAAGATTTTGAAGATGTCACAACACATCATGATGCATCTTGTTGAACTTCCAAGAAAAATAGTACTATATGTGCTCAAACACACATATTTTGTGATTTTTCAAACTTTGAAGCTCGGTAACTTCGGCAAATGTGGGCCAAATTTGTTAAACAAAGTGTCAAATTAAGTAGCTCGACAAGATTTTGAAGATGTCACAACACATCATGATTGCATCTTGTTGAATTTCCAAGAAAAATTGTACTTTATGTGCTCAAACACACATCTTTTGTGACTTTTCAAACTTTGAAGGTCGGTAACTTCGGCAAATGTGGACCAAATTTGTTAAACAAAGTGTCAAATTAAGTAGCTCGACAAGATTTTGAAGATGTCACAACACATCATGATGCATCTTGTTGAACTTCCAAGAAAAATAGTATTATATGTGCTCAAACACACATATTTTGTGACTTTTCAAACTTTGAAGCTCGGTAACTTCGGCAAATGTGGACCAAATTTGTTAAACAAAGTGTCAAATTAATCAGCTCGACGAGATCTTTAAAATGACACAACACATCATGATTGCATCTTGTTGAACTTCCAAGAAAAATAGTATTATATGTGCTCAAACACACATATTTTGTGACTTTTCAAACTTTGAAGCTCGGTAACTTCGGCAAATGTGGGCCAAATTTGTTAAACAAAGTGTCAAATTAAGTAGCTCGACAAGATTTTGAAGATGTCACAACACATCATGATTGCATCTTGTTGAATTTCCAAGAAAAATAGTACTTTATGTGCTCAAACACACATATTTTGTGACTTTTCAAACTTTGAAGCTCGGTAACTTCGGCAAATGTGGACCAAATTTGTTAAACAAAGTGTCAAATTAAGTAGCTCGACAAGATTTTGAAGATGTCACAACACATCATGATTGCATCTTGTTGAACTTCCAAGAAAAATTGTACTTTATGTGCTCAAACACACATCTTTTGTGACTTTTCAAACTTTGAAGCTCGGTAACTTCGGCAAATGTGGGCCAAATTTGTTAAACAAAGTGTCAAATTAAGTAGCTCGACAAGATTTTGAAGATGTCACAACACATCATGATTGCATCTTGTTGAATTTCCAAGAAAAATTGTACTTTATGTGCTCAAACACACATCTTTTGTGACTTTTCAAACTTTGAAGCTCGGTAACTTCGGCAAATGCGGACCAAATTTGTTAAACAATGTGTCAAATTAATCAGCTCGATGAGATCTTTAAAACGACACAACACATCATGATTGCATCTTGTTGAATTTCCAAGAAAAATAGTACTTTATGTGCTCAAACACACATATTTTGTGACTTTTCAAACTTTGAAGCTCGGTAACTTCGGCAAATGTGGACCAAATTTGTTAAACAAAGTGTCAAATTAAGTAGCTCGACAAGATTTTGAAGATGTCACAACACATCATGATTGCATCTTGTTGAACTTCCAAGAAAAATTGTACTTTATGTGCTCAAACACACATCTTTTGTGACTTTTCAAACTTTGAAGCTCGGTAACTTCGGCAAATGTGGGCCAAATTTGTTAAACAAAGTGTCAAATTAAGTAGCTCGACAAGATTTTGAAGATGTCACAACACATCATGATTGCATCTTGTTGAATTTCCAAGAAAAATTGTACTTTATGTGCTCAAACACACATCTTTTGTGACTTTTCAAACTTTGAAGCTCGGTAACTTCGGCAAATGTGGGCCAAATTTGTTAAACAAAGTGTCAAATTAAGTAGCTCGACAAGATTTTGAAGATGTCACAACACATCATGATGCATCTTGTTGAACTTCCAAGAAAAATAGTACTTTATGTGCTCAAACACACATATTTTGTGACTTTTCAAACTTTGAAGCTCGGTAACTTCGGCAAATGTGGACCAAATTTGTTAAACAAAGTGTCAAATTAAGTAGCTCGACAAGATTTTGAAGATGTCACAACACATCATGATGCATCTTGTTGAACTTCCAAGAAAAATAGTATTATATGTGCTCAAACACACATATTTTGTGACTTTTCAAAATTTGAAGCTCGGTAACTTCGGCAAATGTGGGCCAAATTTGTTAAACAAAGTGTCAAATTAAGTAGCTCGACAAGATTTTGAAGATGTCACAACACATCATGATTGCATCTTGTTGAACTTCCAAGAAAAATTGTACTTTATGTGCTCAAACACACATCTTTTGTGACTTTTCAAACTTTGAAGCTCGGTAACTTCGGCAAATGTGGGCCAAATTTGTTAAACAAAGTGTCAAATTAAGTTGCTCGACAAGATTTTGAAGATGTCACAACACATCATGATTGCATCTTGTTGAATTTCCAAGAAAAATTGTACTTTATGTGCTCAAACACACATCTTTTGTGACTTTTCAAACTTTGAAGCTCGGTAACTTCGGCAAATGTGGGCCAAATTTGTTAAACAAAGTGTCAAATTAAGTAGCTCGACAAGATTTTGAAGATGTCACAACACATCATGATGCATCTTGTTGAACTTCCAAGAAAAATAGTACTATATGTGCTCAAACACACATCTTTTGAGGCTCTTCAAACTTTGAAGCTCGGTAACATCGGCAAATGTGGACCAAATTTGTTAAACAAAGTGTCAAATTAAGTAGCTCGACAAGATTTTGAAGATGTCACAACACCTCATGATGCATCTTGTTGAACTTCCAAGAAAAATAGTACTATATGTGCTCAAACACACATCTTTTGAGGCTCTTCAAACTTTGAAGCTCGGTAACTTCGGCAAATGTGGACCAAATTTGTTAAACAAAGTGTCAAATTAATCAGCTCGACGAGATCTTTAAAATGACATAACACATCATGATTGCATCTTGTTGAACTTCCAAGAAAAATAGTACTTTATGTGCTCAAACACACATATTTTGTGACTTTTCAAACTTTAAAGCTCGGTAACTTCGGCAAATGTGGACGAAATTTGTTAAACAAAGTGTCAAATTAAGTAGCTCGACAAGATTTTGAAGATGTCACAACACATCATGATTGCATCTTGTTGAACTTCCAAGAAAAATTCTACTTTATGTGCTCAAACACACATCTTTTGTGACTTTTCAAACTTTGAAGCTCGGTAACTTCGGCAAATGTGGGCCAAATTTGTTAAACAAAGTGTCAAATTAAGTAGCTCGATAAGATTTTGAAGATGTCACAACACATCATGATGCATCTTGTTGACCTTCCAAGAAAAATTGTACTTTATGTGCTCAAACACACATCTTTTGAGGCTCTTCAAACTTTGAAGCTCGGTAACTTCGGCAAATGTGGACCAAATTTGTTAAACAAAGTGTCAAATTAATCAGCTCGACGAGATCTTTAAAATGACACAATACATCATGATTGCATCTTGTTGAATTTCCAAGAATAATAGTACTTTATATGCTCAAACACAGAACTTTTGTGACTTTTCAAACTTTGAAGCTCGGTAACTTCGGCAAATGTGGACCAAATTTGGTAAACAAAGTGTCAAATTAATCAGCTCGACGAGATCTTTAAAATGACACTACACATCATGATTGCATCTTGTTGAATTTCCAAGAAAAATAGTACTTTACGTGCTCAAACTCAGAACTTTTGAGACTATTCAAACTTTGAAGCTTGATAACCTCGGCAAATGAGGACCAAATTTGTTAAATAAAGTGTCAAATTAATCAGCTCGACGAGATCTTTAAGATGTCACACCACATCATGATTGCATCTTGTAGCATTTCCAAGGAAAATAGTACTTTATGTGCTCAAACACACATCTTTTGAGACTTTTCAAATTTTGAAGCTCGATAACTTCGGCAAATGAGGACCAAATTTGTTAAACGAAGTGTCACATTAATCAGCTCGATGAGATATTTAAGATGTCACAACAAATCATGATTGCATCATGTTGAAAATCCACGAAAAATAGTACTTTACGTGCTCAAACACACAACTTTTCAGACTCTTCAAACTTTGAAGCTCGATAACTTCGGCAAATGAGGACCAAATTTATTAAACAAAGTGTCAAATTAAGTAGCTCGACAAGATTTTGAAGATGTCACAACACATCATGATGCATCTTGTTGAACTTCCAAGAAAAATAGTACTTTATGAGCTCAAACACACATATTTTGTGACTTTTCAAACTTTGAAGCTCGGTAACTTCGGCAAATGTGGACCAAATTTGTTAAACAAAGTGTCAAATTAATCAGCTCGACGAGATCTTTAAAATGACACAACACATCATGATTGCATCTTGTTGAACTTCCAAGAAAAATAGTACTTTATGAGCTCAAACACACATATTTTGTGACTTTTCAAACTTTGAAGCTCGGTAACGTCGGCAAATGTGGACCAAATTTGGTAAACAAAGTGTCAAATTAATCAGCTCGACGAGATCTTTAAAATGACACAATACATCATGATTGCATCTTGTTGAATTTCCAAGAATAATAGTACTTTATGAGCTCAAACACACATATTTTGTGACTTTTCAAACTTTGAAGCTCGGTAACTTCGGCAAATGTGGACCAAATTTGTTAAACAAAGTGTCAAATTAATCAGCTCGACGAGATCTTTAAAATGACACAATACATCATGATTGCATCTTGTTGAATTTCCAAGAATAATAGTACTTTATGTGCTCAAACACACATATTTTGTGACTTTTCAAACTTTGAAGCTCGGTAACTTCGGCAAATGTGGACCAAATTTGGTAAACAAAGTGTCAAATTAATCAGCTCGACGAGATCTTTAAAATGACACTACACATCATGATTGCATCTTGTTGAACTTCCAAGAAAAATAGTACTTTATGAGCTCAAACACACATATTTTGTGACTTTTCAAACTTTGAAGCTCGGTAACTTCGGCAAATGTGGACCAAATTTGTTAAACAAAGTGTCAATTTAAGTAGCTCGACAAGATTTTGAAGATGTCACAACACATCATGATGCATCTTGTTGAACTTCCAAGAAAAATAGTATTATATGTGCTCAAACACACATATTTTGTGACTTTTCAAACTTTGAAGCTCGGTAACTTCGGCAAATGTGGGCCAAATTTGTTAAACAAAGTGTCAAATTAAGTAGCTCGACAAGATTTTGAAGATGTCACAACACATCATGATGCATCTTGTTGACCTTCCAAGAAAAATAGTACTATATGTGCTCAAACACACATCTTTTGAGGCTCTTCAAACTTTGAAGCTCGGTAACTTCGGCAAATGTGGACCAAATTTGTTAAACAAAGTGTCAAATTAATCAGCTCGACGAGATCTTTAAAATGACACAACACATCATGATTGCATCTTGTTGAACTTCCAAGAAAAATAGTACTTTATGAGCTCAAACACACATATTTTGTGACTTTTCAAACTTTGAAGCTCGGTAACTTCGGCAAATGTGGACCAAATTTGTTAAACAAAGTGTCAAATTAATCAGCTCGACGAGATCTTTAAAATGACACAACACATCATGATTGCATCTTGTTGAATTTCCAAGAATAATAGTACTTTATGTGCTCAAACACACATATTTTGTGACGTTTCAAACTTTGAAGCTCGGTAACTTCGGCAAATGTGGACCAAATTTGTTAAACAAAGTGTCAAATTAAGTAGCTCGACAAGATTTTGAAGATGTCACAACACATCATGATTGCATCTTGTTGAACTTCCAAGAAAAATTGTACTTTATGTGCTCAAACACACATCTTTTGTGACTTTTCAAACTTTGAAGCTCGGTAACTTCGGCAAATGTGGACCAAATTTGTTAAACAAAGTGTCAAATTAATCAGCTCGACGAGATCTTTAAAATGACACAACACATCATGATTGCATCTTGTTGAATTTCCAAGAATAATAGTACTTTATGTGCTCAAACACACATATTTTGTGACGTTTCAAACTTTGAAGCTCGGTAACTTCGGCAAATGTGGACCAAATTTGTTAAACAAAGTGTCAAATTAAGTAGCTCGACAAGATTTTGAAGATGTCACAACACATCATGATGCATCTTGTTGAACTTCCAAGAAAAATAGTACTATATGTGCTCAAACACACATCTTTTGAGGCTCTTCAAACTTTGAAGCTCGGTAACTTCGGCAAATGTGGACCAAATTTGTTAAACAAAGTGTCAAATTAATCAGCTCGACGAGATCTATAAAATGACACAACACATCATGATTGCATCTTGTTGAACTTCCAAGAAAAATAGTACTTTATGAGCTCAAACTCACATATTTTGTGACTTTTCAAACTTTGAAGCTCGGTAACTTCGGCAAATGTGGACCAAATTTGTTAAACAAAGTGTCAAATTAAGTAGCTCGACAAGATTTTGAAGATGTCACAACACATCATGATTGCATCTTGTTGAACTTCCAAGAAAAATTGTACTTTATGTGCTCAAACACACATCTTTTGTGACTTTTCAAACTTTGAAGCTCGGTAACTTCGGCAAATGTGGACCAAATTTGTTAAACAAAGTGTCAAATTAATCAGCTCGACGAGATCTTTAAAATGACACAACACATCATGATTGCATCTTGTTGAATTTCCAAGAATAATAGTACTTTATGTGCTCAAACACACATATTTTGTGACTTTTCAAACTTTGAAGCTCGGTAACTTCGGCAAATGTGGACCAAATTTGTTAAACAATGTGTCAAATTAATCAGCTCGACGACATCTTTAAAATGACACAACACATCATGATTGCATCTTGTTGAACTTCCAAGAAAAATAGTACTTTATGTGCTCAAACACACATATTTTGTGACTTTTCAAACTTTGAAGCTCGGTAACTTCGGCAAATGTGGACCAAATTTGTTAAACAAAGTGTCAAATTAAGTAGCTCGACAAGATTTTGAAGATGTCACAACACATCATGATTGCATCTTGTTGAACTTCCAAGAAAAATTGTACTTTATGTGCTCAAACACACATCTTTTGTGACTTTTCAAACTTTGAAGCTCGGTAACTTCGGCAAATGTGGACCAAATTTGTTAAACAATGTGTCAAATTAATCAGCTCGGCGAGATCTTTAAAATGACACAATACATCATGATTGCATCTTGTTGAACTTCCAAGAAAAATAGTACTTTATGAGCTCAAACACACATATTTTGTGACTTTTCAAACTTTGAAGCTCGGTAACTTCGGCAAATGTGGACCAAATTTGTTAAACAATGTGTCAAATTAATCAGCTCGACGACATCTTTAAAATGACACAACACATCATGATTGCATCTTGTTGAACTTCCAAGAAAAATAGTACTTTATGTGCTCAAACACACATATTTTGTGACTTTTCAAACTTTGAAGCTCGGTAACTTCGGCAAATGTGGACCAAATTTGTTAAACAAAGTGTCAAATTAAGTAGCTCGACAAGATTTTGAAGATGTCACAATACATCATGATGCATCTTGTTGAACTTCCAAGAAAAATAGTAGTATATGTGCTCAAACACACATATTTTGTGACTTTTCAAACTTTGAAGCTCGGTAACTTCGGCAAATGTGGACGAAATTTGTTAAACAAAGTGTCAAATTAAGTAGCTCGACAAGATTTTGAAGATGTCACAACACATCATGATTGCATCTTGTTGAACTTCCAAGAAAATTTGTACTTTATGTGCTCAAACACACATATTTTGTGACTTTTCAAACTTTGAAGCTCGGTAACTTCGGCAAATGTGGACGAAATTTGTTAAACAAAGTGTCAAATTAAGTAGCTCGACAAGATTTTGAAGATGTCACAACACATCATGATTGCATCTTGTTGAACTTCCAAGAAAATTTGTACTTTATGTGCTCAAACACACATATTTTGTGACTTTTCAAACTTTGAAGCTCGGTAACTTCGGCAAATGTGGACGAAATTTGTTAAACAAAGTGTCAAATTAAGTAGCTCGACAAGATTTTGAAGATGTCACAACACATCATGATTGCATCTTGTTGAACTTCCAAGAAAAATTGTACTTTATGTGCTCAAACACACATCTTTTGTGACTTTTCAAACTTTGAAGCTCGGTAACTTCGGCAAATGTGGACCAAATTTGTTAAACAAAGTGTCAAATTAATCAGCTCGACGAGATCTTTAAAATGACACAACACATCATGATTGCATCTTGTTGAAATTCCAAGAATAATAGTACTTTATGTGCTCAAACACACATATTTTGTGACGTTTCAAACTTTGAAGCTCGGTAACTTCGGCAAATGTGGACCAAATTTGTTAAACAATGTGTCAAATTAATCAGCTCGGCGAGATCTTTAAAATGACACAATACATCATGATTGCATCTTGTTGAACTTCCAAGAAAAATAGTACTTTATGAGCTCAAACACACATATTTTGTGACTTTTCAAACTTTGAAGCTCGGTAACTTCGGCAAATGTGGACCAAATTTGTTAAACAATGTGTCAAATTAATCAGCTCGACGACATCTTTAAAATGACACAACACATCATGATTGCATCTTGTTGAACTTCCAAGAAAAATAGTACTTTATGTGCTCAAACACACATATTTTGTGACTTTTCAAACTTTGAAGCTCGGTAACTTCGGCAAATGTGGACCAAATTTGTTAAACAAAGTGTCAAATTAAGTAGCTCGACAAGATTTTGAAGATGTCACAATACATCATGATGCATCTTGTTGAACTTCCAAGAAAAATAGTAGTATATGTGCTCAAACACACATATTTTGTGACTTTTCAAACTTTGAAGCTCGGTAACTTCGGCAAATGTGGACGAAATTTGTTAAACAAAGTGTCAAATTAAGTAGCTCGACAAGATTTTGAAGATGTCACAACACATCATGATTGCATCTTGTTGAACTTCCAAGAAAATTTGTACTTTATGTGCTCAAACACACATATTTTGTGACTTTTCAAACTTTGAAGCTCGGTAACTTCGGCAAATGTGGACGAAATTTGTTAAACAAAGTGTCAAATTAAGTAGCTCGACAAGATTTTGACGATGTCACAACACATCATGATTGCATCTTGTTGAACTTCCAAGAAAAATTGTACTTTATGTGCTCAAACACACATCTTTTGTGACTTTTCAAACTTTGAAGCTCGGTAACTTCGGCAAATGTGGACCAAATTTGTTAAACAAAGTGTCAAATTAATCAGCTCGACGAGATCTTTAAAATGACACAACACATCATGATTGCATCTTGTTGAAATTCCAAGAATAATAGTACTTTATGTGCTCAAACACACATATTTTGTGACGTTTCAAACTTTGAAGCTCGGTAACTTCGGCAAATGTGGACCAAATTTGTTAAACAATGTGTCAAATTAATCAGCTCGATGAGATCTTTAAAATGACACAACACATCATGATTGCATCTTGTTGAATTTCCAAGAAAAATAGTACTTTATGTGCTCAAACACACATATTTTGTGACTTTTCAAACTTTGAAGCTCGGTAACTTCGGCAAATGTGGACCAAATTTGTTAAACAAAGTGTCAAATTAATCAGCTCGACGAGATCTTTAAAATGACACAACACATCATGATTGCATCTTGTTGAAATTCCAAGAATAATAGTACTTTATGTGCTCAAACACACATATTTTGTGACGTTTCAAACTTTGAAGCTCGGTAACTTCGGCAAATGTGGACCAAATTTGTTAAACAATGTGTCAAATTAATCAGCTCGATGAGATCTTTAAAATGACACAACACATCATGATTGCATCTTGTTGAACTTCCAAGAAAAATTGTACTTTATGTGCTCAAACACACATCTTTTGTGACTTTTCAAACTTTGAAGCTCGGTAACTTCGGCAAATGTGGACCAAATTTGTTAAACAAAGTGTCAAATTAATCAGCTCGACGAGATCTTTAAAATGACACAACACATCATGATTGCATCTTGTTGAAATTCCAAGAATAATAGTACTTTATGTGCTCAAACACACATATTTTGTGACGTTTCAAACTTTGAAGCTCGGTAACTTCGGCAAATGTGGACCAAATTTGTTAAACAATGTGTCAAATTAATCAGCTCGGCGAGATCTTTAAAATGACACAATACATCATGATTGCATCTTGTTGAACTTCCAAGAAAAATAGTACTTTATGAGCTCAAACACACATATTTTGTGACTTTTCAAACTTTGAAGCTCGGTAACTTCGGCAAATGTGGACCAAATTTGTTAAACAATGTGTCAAATTAATCAGCTCGACGACATCTTTAAAATGACACAACACATCATGATTGCATCTTGTTGAACTTCCAAGAAAAATAGTACTTTATGTGCTCAAACACACATATTTTGTGACTTTTCAAACTTTGAAGCTCGGTAACTTCGGCAAATGTGGACCAAATTTGTTAAACAAAGTGTCAAATTAAGTAGCTCGACAAGATTTTGAAGATGTCACAATACATCATGATGCATCTTGTTGAACTTCCAAGAAAAATAGTAGTATATGTGCTCAAACACACATATTTTGTGACTTTTCAAACTTTGAAGCTCGGTAACTTCGGCAAATGTGGACGAAATTTGTTAAACAAAGTGTCAAATTAAGTAGCTCGACAAGATTTTGAAGATGTCACAACACATCATGATTGCATCTTGTTGAACTTCCAAGAAAATTTGTACTTTATGTGCTCAAACACACATATTTTGTGACTTTTCAAACTTTGAAGCTCGGTAACTTCGGCAAATGTGGACGAAATTTGTTAAACAAAGTGTCAAATTAAGTAGCTCGACAAGATTTTGACGATGTCACAACACATCATGATTGCATCTTGTTGAACTTCCAAGAAAAATTGTACTTTATGTGCTCAAACACACATCTTTTGTGACTTTTCAAACTTTGAAGCTCGGTAACTTCGGCAAATGTGGACCAAATTTGTTAAACAAAGTGTCAAATTAATCAGCTCGACGAGATCTTTAAAATGACACAACACATCATGATTGCATCTTGTTGAAATTCCAAGAATAATAGTACTTTATGTGCTCAAACACACATATTTTGTGACGTTTCAAACTTTGAAGCTCGGTAACTTCGGCAAATGTGGACCAAATTTGTTAAACAATGTGTCAAATTAATCAGCTCGATGAGATCTTTAAAATGACACAACACATCATGATTGCATCTTGTTGAATTTCCAAGAAAAATAGTACTTTATGTGCTCAAACACACATATTTTGTGACTTTTCAAACTTTGAAGCTCGGTAACTTCGGCAAATGTGGACCAAATTTGTTAAACAATGTGTCAAATTAATCAGCTCGACGACATCTTTAAAATGACACAACACATCATGATTGCATCTTGTTGAACTTCCAAGAAAATTTGTACTTTATGTGCTCAAACACACATATTTTGTGATTTTTCAAACTTTGAAGCTCGGTAACTTCGGCAAATGTGGACCAAATTTGTTAAACAAAGTGTCAAATTAAGTAGCTCGACAAGATTTTGAAGATGTCACAACACATCATGATGCATCTTGTTGAACTTCCAAGAAAAATAGTACTTATGAGCTCAAACACACATATTTTGTGACTTTTCAAACTTTGAAGCTCGGTAACTTCGGCAAATGTGGACCAAATTTGTTAAACAATGTGTCAAATTAATCAGCTCGACGACATCTTTAAAATGACATAACACATCATGATTGCATCTTGTTGAACTTCCAAGAAAAATAGTACTTTATGTGCTCAAACACACATATTTTGTGACTTTTCAAACTTTGAAGCTCGGTAACTTCGGCAAATATGGACCAAATTTGTTAAACAAAGTGTCAAATTAAGTAGCTCGACAAGATTTTGAAGATGTCACAATACATCATGATGCATCTTGTTGAATTTCCAAGAAAAATTGTACTTTATGTGCTCAAACACACATCTTTTGTGACTTTTCAAACTTTGAAGCTCGGTAACTTCGGCAAATGTGGACCAAATTTGTTAAACAAAGTGTCAAATTAAGTAGCTCGACAAGATTTTGAAGATGTCACAACACATCATGATGCATCTTGTTGAACTTCCAAGAAAAATAGTACTTATGAGCTCAAACACACATATTTTGTGACTTTTCAAACTTTGAAGCTCGGTAACTTCGGCAAATGTGGACCAAATTTGTTAAACAATGTGTCAAATTAATCAGCTCGACGACATCTTTAAAATGACATAACACATCATGATTGCATCTTGTTGAACTTCCAAGAAAAATAGTACTTTATGTGCTCAAACACACATATTTTGTGACTTTTCAAACTTTGAAGCTCGGTAACTTCGGCAAATATGGACCAAATTTGTTAAACAAAGTGTCAAATTAAGTAGCTCGACAAGATTTTGAAGATGTCACAATACATCATGATGCATCTTGTTGAATTTCCAAGAAAAATTGTACTTTATGTGCTCAAACACACATATTTTGTGACTTTTCAAACTTTGAAGCTCGGTAACTTCGGCAAATGTGGACCAAATTTGTTAAACAAAGTGTCAAATTAAGTAGCTCGACAAGATTTTGAAGATGTCACAACACATCATGATGCATCTTGTTGAACTTCCAAGAAAAATAGTATTATATGTGCTCAAACACACATATTTTGTGACTTTTCAAACTTTGAAGCTCGGTAACTTCGGCAAATGTGGGCCAAATTTGTTAAACAAAGTGTCAAATTAAGTAGCTCGACAAGATTTTGAAGATGTCACAACACATCATGATGCATCTTGTTGAACTTCCAAGAAAAATAGTACTATATGTGCTCAAACACACATATTTTGTGACTTTTCAAACTTTGAAGCTCGGTAACTTCGGCAAATGTGGACCAAATTTGTTAAACAAAGTGTCAAATTAAGTAGCTCGACAAGATTTTGAAGATGTCACAACACATCATGATGCATCTTGTTGAACTTCCAAGAAAAATAGTATTATATGTGCTCAAACACACATATTTTGTGACTTTTCAAACTTTGAAGCTCGGTAACTTCGGCAAATGTGGGCCAAATTTGTTAAACAAAGTGTCAAATTAAGTAGCTCGACAAGATTTTGAAGATGTCACAACACATCATGATGCATCTTGTTGACCTTCCAAGAAAAATAGTACTATATGTGCTCAAACACACATCTTTTGAGGCTCTTCAAACTTTGAAGCTCGGTAACTTCGGCAAATGTGGACCAAATTTGTTAAACAAAGTGTCAAATTAAGTAGCTCGACAAGATTTTGAAGATGTCACAACACATCATGATGCATCTTGTTGAACTTCCAAGAAAAATAGTATTATATGTGCTCAAACACACATATTTTGTGACTTTTCAAACTTTGAAGCTCGGTAACTTCGGCAAATGTGGGCCAAATTTGTTAAACAAAGTGTCAAATTAAGTAGCTCGACAAGATTTTGAAGATGTCACAACACATCATGATGCATCTTGTTGAACTTCCAAGAAAAATAGTACTATATGTGCTCAAACACACATCTTTTGAGGCTCTTCAAACTTTGAAGCTCGGTAACTTCGGCAAATGTGGACCAAATTTGTTAAACAAAGTGTCAAATTAATCAGCTCGACGAAATCTTTAAAATGACATAACACATCATGATTGCATCTTGTTGAACTTCCAAGAAAAATAGTACTTTATGTGCTCAAACACACATATTTTGTGACTTTTCAAACTTTGAAGCTCGGTAACTTCGGCAAATGTGGACCAAATTTGTTAAACAAAGTGTCAAATTAAGTAGCTCGACAAGATTTTGAAGATGTCACAACACATCATGATGCATCTTGTTGAACTTCCAAGAAAAATAGTATTATATGTGCTCAAACACACATATTTTGTGACTTTTCAAACTTTGAAGCTCGGTAACTTCGGCAAATGTGGGCCAAATTTGTTAAACAAAGTGTCAAATTAAGTAGCTCGACAAGATTTTGAAGATGTCACAACACATCATGATTGCATCTTGTTGAACTTGCAAGAAAAATAGTACTTTATGTGCTCAAACACACATATTTTGTGACTTTTCAAACTTTGAAGCTCGGTAACTTCGGCAAATGTGGGCCAAATTTGTTAAACAAAGTGTCAAATTAAGTAGCTCGACAAGATTTTGAAGATGTCACAACACATCATGATGCATCTTGTTGAACTTCCAAGAAAAATAGTACTATATGTGCTCAAACACACATCTTTTGAGGCTCTTCAAACTTTGAAGCTCGGTAACTTCGGCAAATGTGGACCAAATTTGTTAAACAAAGTGTCAAATTAAGTAGCTCGACAAGATTTTGAAGATGTCACAACACCTCATGATGCATCTTGTTGAACTTCCAAGAAAAATAGTACTATATGTGCTCAAACACACATCTTTTGAGGCTCTTCAAACTTTGAAGCTCGGTAACTTCGGCAAATGTGGACCAAATTTGTTAAACAAAGTGTCAAATTAATCAGCTCGACGAGATCTTTAAAATGACACAACACATCATGATTGCATCTTGTTGAACTTCCAAGAAAAATAGTATTATATGTGCTCAAACACACATATTTTGTGACTTTTCAAACTTTGAAGCTCGGTAACTTCGGCAAATGTGGACCAAATTTGTTAAACAAAGTGTCAAATTAAGTAGCTCGGCAAGATTTTGAAGATGTCACAACACATCATGATTGCATCTTGTTGAACTTCCAAGAAAAATTGTACTTTATGTGCTCAAACACACATATTTTGTGATTTTTCAAACTTTGAAGCTCGGTAACTTCGGCAAATGTGGACCAAATTTGTTAAACAAAGTGTCAAATTAAGTAGCTCGGCAAGATTTTGAAGATGTCACAACACATCATGATTGCATCTTGTTGAACTTCCAAGAAAAATTGTACTTTATGTGCTCAAACACACATCTTTTGTGACTTTTCAAACTTTGAAGCTCGGTAACTTCGGCAAATGTGGGCCAAATTTGTTAAACAAAGTGTCAAATTAAGTAGCTCGACAAGATTTTGAAGATGTCACAACACATCATGATTGCATCTTGTTGAATTTCCAAGAAAAATTGTACTTTATGTGCTCAAACACACATCTTTTGTGACTTTTCAAACTTTGAAGCTCGGTAACTTCGGCAAATGCGGACCAAATTTGTTAAACAATGTGTCAAATTAATCAGCTCGATGAGATCTTTAAAATGACACAACACATCATGATTGCATCTTGTTGAATTTCCAAGAAAAATAGTACTTTATGTGCTCAAACACACATATTTTGTGACTTTTCAAACTTTGAAGCTCGGTAACTTCGGCAAATGTGGACCAAATTTGTTAAACAAAGTGTCAAATTAAGTAGCTTGACAAGATTTTGAAGATGTCACAACACATCATGATGCATCTTGTTGAACTTCCAAGAAAAATAGTATTATATGTGCTCAAACACACATATTTTGTGACTTTTCAAACTTTGAAGCTCGGTAACTTCGGCAAATGTGGGCCAAATTTGTTAAACAAAGTGTCAAATTAAGTAGCTCGACAAGATTTTGAAGATGTCACAACACATCATGATGCATCTTGTTGAACTTCCAAGAAAAATAGTACTATATGTGCTCAAACACACATATTTTGTGATTTTTCAAACTTTGAAGCTCGGTAACTTCGGCAAATGTGGACCAAATTTGTTAAACAAAGTGTCAAATTAATCAGCTCGACGAGATCTTTAAAATGACACAACACATCATGATTGCATCTTGTTGAACTTCCAAGAAAAATAGTACTTTATGAGCTCAAACACACATATTTTGTGACTTTTCAAACTTTGAAGCTCGGTAACTTCGGCAAATGTGGACCAAATTTGTTAAACAAAGTGTCAAATTAAGTAGCTCGACAAGATTTTGAAGATGTCACAACACATCACGATTGCATCTTGTTGAATTTCCAAGAAAAATAGTACTTTATGTGCTCAAACACACATATTTTGTGACTTTTCAAATTTTGAAGCTCGGTAACTTCGGCAAATGTGGACCAAATTTGTTAAACAAAGTTTCAAATTAAGTAGCTCGACAAGATTTTGAAGATGTCACAACACATCATGATGCATCTTGTTGAACTTCCAAGAAAAATAGTACTTTATGAGCTCAAACACACATATTTTGTGACTTTTCAAACTTTGAAGCTCGGTAACTTCGTCAAATGTGTACCAAATTTGTTAAACAATGTGTCAAATTACTCAGCTCGACGACATCTTTAAAATGACACAACACATCATGATTGCATCTTGTTGAACTTCCAAGAAAAATTGTACTTTATGTGCTCAAACACACATCTTTTGTGACTTTTCAAACTTTGAAGCTCGGTAACTTCGGCAAATGTGGGCCAAATTTGTTAAACAAAGTGTCAAATTAAGTAGCTCGACAAGATTTTGAAGATGTCACAACACATCATGATTGCATCTTGTTGAATTTCCAAGAAAAATTGTACTTTATGTGCTCAAACACACATCTTTTGTGACTTTTCAAACTTTGAAGCTCGGTAACTTCGGCAAATGCGGACCAAATTTGTTAAACAATGTGTCAAATTAATCAGCTCGATGAGATCTTTAAAATGACACAACACATCATGATTGCATCTTGTTGAATTTCCAAGAAAAATAGTACTTTATGTGCTCAAACACACATATTTTGTGACTTTTCAAACTTTGAAGCTCGGTAACTTCGGCAAATGTGGGCCAAATTTGTTAAACAAAGTGTCAAATTAAGTAGCTCGACAAGATTTTGAAGATGTCACAACACATCATGATGCATCTTGTTGAACTTCCAAGAAAAATAGTACTATATGTGCTCAAACACACATATTTTGTGATTTTTCAAACTTTGAAGCTCGGTAACTTCGGCAAATGTGGACCAAATTTGTTAAACAAAGTGTCAAATTAATCAGCTCGACGAGATATTTAAAATGACACAACACATCATGATTGCATCTTGTTGAACTTCCAAGAAAAATAGTACTTTATGAGCTCAAACACACATATTTTGTGACTTTTCAAACTTTGAAGCTCGGTAACTTCGGCAAATATGGACCAAATTTGTTAAACAATGTGTGAAATTAATCAGCTCGACGACATCTTTAAAATGACATAACACATCATGATTGCATCTTGTTGAACTTGCAAGAAAAATAGTACTTTATGTGCTCAAACACACATATTTTGTGACTTTTCAAACTTTGAAGCTCGGTAACTTCGGCAAATGTGGGCCAAACTTGTTAAACAAAGTGTCAAATTAAGTAGCTCGACAAGATTTTGAAGATGTCACAACACATCATGATGCATCTTGTTGAACTTCCAAGAAAAATAGTACTTTATGAGCTCAAACACACATATTTTGTGACTTTTCAAACTTTGAAGCTCGGTAACTTCGGCAAATATGGACCAAATTTGTTAAACAATGTGTGAAATTAATCAGCTCGACGACATCTTTAAAATGACATAACACATCATGATTGCATCTTGTTGAACTTGCAAGAAAAATAGTACTTTATGTGCTCAAACACACATATTTTGTGACTTTTCAAACTTTGAAGCTCGGTAACTTCGGCAAATGTGGACCAAATTTGTTAAACAAAGTGTCAAATTAAGTAGCTCGACAAGATTTTGAAGATGTCACAACACATCATGATGCATCTTGTTGAACTTCCAAGAAAAATAGTACTATATGTGCTCAAACACACATATTTTGTGATTTTTCAAACTTTGAAGCTCGGTAACTTCGGCAAATGTGGGCCAAATTTGTTAAACAAAGTGTCAAATTAAGTAGCTCGACAAGATTTTGAAGATGTCACAACACATCATGATTGCATCTTGTTGAATTTCCAAGAAAAATTGTACTTTATGTGCTCAAACACACATCTTTTGTGACTTTTCAAACTTTGAAGCTCGGTAACTTCGGCAAATGTGGGCCAAATTTGTTAAACAAAGTGTCAAATTAAGTAGCTCGACAAGATTTTGAAGATGTCACAACACATCATGATGCATCTTGTTGAACTTCCAAGAAAAATAGTATTATATGTGCTCAAACACACATATTTTGTGACTTTTCAAACTTTGAAGCTCGGTAACTTCGGCAAATGTGGGCCAAATTTGTTAAAGAAAGTGTCAAATTAAGTAGCTCGACAAGATTTTGAAGATGTCACAACACATCATGATGCATCTTGTTGAACTTCCAAGAAAAATAGTACTATATGTGCTCAAACACACATCTTTTGAGGCTCTTCAAACTTTGAAGCTCGGTAACTTCGGCAAATGTGGACCAAATTTGTTAAACAAAGTGTCAAATTAATCAGCTCGACGAGATCTTTAAAATGACATAACACATCATGATTGCATCTTGTTGAACTTCCAAGAAAAATAGTACTTTATGTGCTCAAACACACATATTTTGTGACTTTTCAAACTTTGAAGCTCGGTAACTTCGGCAAATGTGGACCAAATTTGTTAAACAAAGTGTCAAATTAAGTAGCTCGACAAGATTTTGAAGATGTCACAACACATCATGATGCATCTTGTTGAACTTCCAAGAAAAATAGTATTATATGTGCTCAAACACACATATTTTGTGACTTTTCAAACTTTGAAGCTCGGTAACTTCGGCAAATGTGGGCCAAATTTGTTAAACAAAGTGTCAAATTAAGTAGCTCGACAAGATTTTGAAGATGTCACAACACATCATGATTGCATCTTGTTGAACTTGCAAGAAAAATAGTACTTTATGTGCTCAAACACACATATTTTGTGACTTTTCAAACTTTGAAGCTCGGTAACTTCGGCAAATGTGGGCCAAATTTGTTAAACAAAGTGTCAACTTAAGTAGCTCGACAAGATTTTGAAGATGTCACAACACATCATGATGCATCTTGTTGAACTTCCAAGAAAAATAGTACTATATGTGCTCAAACACACATCTTTTGAGGCTCTTCAAACTTTGAAGCTCGGTAACTTCGGCAAATGTGGACCAAATTTGTTAAACAAAGTGTCAAATTAAGTAGCTCGA
This sequence comes from Euwallacea fornicatus, assembly GCF_040115645.1. Classification (NCBI taxonomy): domain Eukaryota; kingdom Metazoa; phylum Arthropoda; class Insecta; order Coleoptera; family Curculionidae; genus Euwallacea; species Euwallacea fornicatus. The sequence continues at coordinate 1,327,169 of NW_027096012.1, read as the reverse complement.
CAAGATTTTGAAGATGTCACAACACCTCATGATGCATCTTGTTGAACTTCCAAGAAAAATAGTACTATATGTGCTCAAACACACATATTTTGTGATTTTTCAAACTTTGAAGCTCGGTAACTTCGGCAAATGTGGGCCAAATTTGTTAAACAAAGTGTCAAATTAAGTAGCTCGACAAGATTTTGAAGATGTCACAACACATCATGATTGCATCTTGTTGAATTTCCAAGAAAAATTGTACTTTATGTGCTCAAACACACATCTTTTGTGACTTTTCAAACTTTGAAGCTCGGTAACTTCGGCAAATGTGGGCCAAATTTGTTAAACAAAGTGTCAAATTAAGTAGCTCGACAAGATTTTGAAGATGTCACAACACATCATGATGCATCTTGTTGAACTTCCAAGAAAAATAGTATTATATGTGCTCAAACACACATATTTTGTGACTTTTCAAACTTTGAAGCTCGGTAACTTCGGCAAATGTGGGCCAAATTTGTTAAAGAAAGTGTCAAATTAAGTAGCTCGACAAGATTTTGAAGATGTCACAACACATCATGATGCATCTTGTTGAACTTCCAAGAAAAATAGTACTATATGTGCTCAAACACACATCTTTTGAGGCTCTTCAAACTTTGAAGCTCGGTAACTTCGGCAAATGTGGGCCAAATTTGTTAAACAAAGTGTCAAATTAAGTAGCTCGACAAGATTTTGAAGATGTCACAACACATCATGATGCATCTTGTTGAACTTCCAAGAAAAATAGTACTATATGTGCTCAAACACACATATTTTGTGACTTTTCAAACTTTGAAGCTCGGTAACTTCGGCAAATGTGGACCAAATTTGTTAAACAATGTGTCAAATTAATCAGCTCGATGAGATCTTTAAAATGACACAACACATCATGATTGCATCTTGTTGAACTTCCAAGAAAAATAGTACTATATGTGCTCAAACACACATCTTTTGAGGCTCTTCAAACTTTGAAGCTCGGTAACTTCGGCAAATGTGGACCAAATTTGTTAAACAAAGTGTCAAATTAAGTAGCTCGACAAGATTTTGAAGATGTCACAACACCTCATGATGCATCTTGTTGAACTTCCAAGAAAAATAGTACTATATGTGCTCAAACACACATCTTTTGAGGCTCTTCAAACTTTGAAGCTCGGTAACTTCGGCAAATGTGGACCAAATTTGTTAAACAAAGTGTCAAATTAATCAGCTCGACGAGATCTTTAAAATGACACAACACATCATGATTGCATCTTGTTGAACTTCCAAGAAAAATAGTATTATATGTGCTCAAACACACATATTTTGTGACTTTTCAAACTTTGAAGCTCGGTAACTTCGGCAAATGTGGGCCAAATTTGTTAAACAAAGTGTCAAATTAAGTAGCTCGACAAGATTTTGAAGATGTCACAACACATCATGATTGCATCTTGTTGAACTTCCAAGAAAAATTGTACTTTATGTGCTCCAACACACATATTTTGTGATTTTTCAAACTTTGAAGCTCGGTAACTTCGGCAAATGTGGACCAAATTTGTTAAACAAAGTGTCAAATTAAGTAGCTCGACAAGATTTTGAAGATGTCACAACACATCATGATGCATCTTGTTGAACTTCCAAGAAAAATAGTATTATATGTGCTCAAACACACATATTTTGTGACTTTTCAAACTTTGAAGCTCGGTAACTTCGGCAAATGTGGGCCAAATTTGTTAAACAAAGTGTCAAATTAAGTAGCTCGACAAGATTTTGAAGATGTCACAACACATCATGATGCATCTTGTTGAACTTCCAAGAAAAATAGTACTATATGTGCTCAAACACACATATTTTGTGACTTTTCAAACTTTGAAGCTCGGTAACTTCGGCAAATGTGGACCAAATTTGTTAAACAAAGTGTCAAATTAAGTAGCTCGACAAGATTTTGAAGATGTCACAACACATCATGATGCATCTTGTTGAACTTCCAAGAAAAATAGTATTATATGTGCTCAAACACACATATTTTGTGACTTTTCAAACTTTGAAGCTCGGTAACTTCGGCAAATGTGGGCCAAATTTGTTAAACAAAGTGTCAAATTAAGTAGCTCGACAAGATTTTGAAGATGTCACAACACATCATGATGCATCTTGTTGACCTTCCAAGAAAAATAGTACTATATGTGCTCAAACACACATCTTTTGAGGCTCTTCAAACTTTGAAGCTCGGTAACTTCGGCAAATGTGGACCAAATTTGTTAAACAAAGTGTCAAATTAATCAGCTCGACGAGATCTTTAAAATGACACAACACATCAAGATTGCATCTTGTTGAACTTCCAAGAAAAATAGTACTTTATGTGCTCAAACACACATATTTTGTGACTTTTCAAACTTTGAAGCTCGGTAACTTCGGCAAATGTGGACCAAATTTGTTAAACAAAGTGTCAAATTAAGTAGCTCGACAAGATTTTGAAGATGTCACAACACATCATGATTGCATCTTGTTGAACTTCCAAGAAAAATTGTACTTTATGTGCTCAAACACACATCTTTTGTGACTTTTCAAACTTTGAAGCTCGGTAACTTCGGCAAATGTGGACCAAATTTGTTAAACAATGTGTCAAATTAATCAGCTCGGCGAGATCTTTAAAATGACACAATACATCATGATTGCATCTTGTTGAACTTCCAAGAAAAATAGTACTTTATGAGCTCAAACACACATATTTTGTGACTTTTCAAACTTTGAAGCTCGGTAACTTCGGCAAATGTGGACCAAATTTGTTAAACAATGTGTCAAATTAATCAGCTCGACGACATCTTTAAAATGACACAACACATCATGATTGCATCTTGTTGAACTTCCAAGAAAAATAGTACTTTATGTGCTCAAACACACATATTTTGTGACTTTTCAAACTTTGAAGCTCGGTAACTTCGGCAAATGTGGACCAAATTTGTTAAACAAAGTGTCAAATTAAGTAGCTCGACAAGATTTTGAAGATGTCACAATACATCATGATGCATCTTGTTGAACTTCCAAGAAAAATAGTAGTATATGTGCTCAAACACACATATTTTGTGACTTTTCAAACTTTGAAGCTCGGTAACTTCGGCAAATGTGGACGAAATTTGTTAAACAAAGTGTCAAATTAAGTAGCTCGACAAGATTTTGAAGATGTCACAATACATCATGATGCATCTTGTTGAACTTCCAAGAAAAATAGTAGTATATGTGCTCAAACACACATATTTTGTGACTTTTCAAACTTTGAAGCTCGGTAACTTCGGCAAATGTGGACGAAATTTGTTAAACAAAGTGTCAAATTAAGTAGCTCGACAAGATTTTGAAGATGTCACAACACATCATGATTGCATCTTGTTGAACTTCCAAGAAAATTTGTACTTTATGTGCTCAAACACACATATTTTGTGACTTTTCAAACTTTGAAGCTCGGTAACTTCGGCAAATGTTGACGAAATTTGTTAAACAAAGTGTCAAATTAAGTAGCTCGACAAGATTTTGAAGATGTCACAACACATCATGATTGCATCTTGTTGAACTTCCAAGAAAAATTGTACTTTATGTGCTCAAACACACATATTTTGTGACTTTTCAAACTTTGAAGCTCGGTAACTTCGGCAAATGTGGACGAAATTTGTTAAACAAAGTGTCAAATTAAGTAGCTCGACAAGATTTTGAAGATGTCACAACACATCATGATTGCATCTTGTTGAACTTCCAAGAAAATTTGTACTTTATGAGCTCAAACACACATATTTTGTGACTTTTCAAACTTTGAAGCTCGGTAACTTCGGCAAATGTGGACCAAATTTGTTAAACAATGTGTCAAATTAATCAGCTCGACGACATCTTTAAAATGACACAACACATCATGATTGCATCTTGTTGAACTTCCAAGAAAAATAGTACTTTATGTGCTCAAACACACATATTTTGTGACTTTTCAAACTTTGAAGCTCGGTAACTTCGGCAAATGTGGACCAAATTTGTTAAACAAAGTGTCAAATTAAGTAGCTCGACAAGATTTTGAAGATGTCACAATACATCATGATGCATCTTGTTGAACTTCCAAGAAAAATAGTAGTATATGTGCTCAAACACACATATTTTGTGACTTTTCAAACTTTGAAGCTCGGTAACTTCGGCAAATGTGGACGAAATTTGTTAAACAAAGTGTCAAATTAAGTAGCTCGACAAGATTTTGAAGATGTCACAACACATCATGATTGCATCTTGTTGAACTTCCAAGAAAATTTGTACTTTATGTGCTCAAACACACATATTTTGTGACTTTTCAAACTTTGAAGCTCGGTAACTTCGGCAAATGTTGACGAAATTTGTTAAACAAAGTGTCAAATTAAGTAGCTCGACAAGATTTTGAAGATGTCACAACACATCATGATTGCATCTTGTTGAACTTCCAAGAAAAATTGTACTTTATGTGCTCAAACACACATATTTTGTGACTTTTCAAACTTTGAAGCTCGGTAACTTCGGCAAATGTGGACGAAATTTGTTAAACAAAGTGTCAAATTAAGTAGCTCGACAAGATTTTGAAGATGTCACAATACATCATGATGCATCTTGTTGAACTTCCAAGAAAAATAGTAGTATATGTGCTCAAACACACATATTTTGTGACTTTTCAAACTTTGAAGCTCGGTAACTTCGGCAAATGTGGACGAAATTTGTTAAACAAAGTGTCAAATTAAGTAGCTCGACAAGATTTTGAAGATGTCACAACACATCATGATTGCATCTTGTTGAACTTCCAAGAAAATTTGTACTTTATGTGCTCAAACACACATATTTTGTGACTTTTCAAACTTTGAAGCTCGGTAACTTCGGCAAATGTGGACCAAATTTGTTAAACAAAGTGTCAAATTAAGTAGCTCGACAACATTTTGAAGATGTCACAATACATCATGATGCATCTTGTTGAACTTCCAAGAAAAATAGTAGTATATGTGCTCAAACACACATATTTTGTGACTTTTCAAACTTTGAAGCTCGGTAACTTCGGCAAATGTGGACGAAATTTGTTAAACAAAGTGTCAAATTAAGTAGCTCGACAAGATTTTGAAGATGTCACAACACATCATGATTGCATCTTGTTGAACTTCCAAGAAAATTTGTACTTTATGTGCTCAAACACACATATTTTGTGACTTTTCAAACTTTGAAGCTCGGTAACTTCGGCAAATGTGGACCAAATTTGTTAAACAAAGTGTCAAATTAAGTAGCTCGACAAGATTTTGAAGATGTCACAACACATCATGATTGCATCTTGTTGAACTTCCAAGAAAAATTGTACTTTATGTGCTCAAACACACATCTTTTGTGACTTTTCAAACTTTGAAGCTCGGTAACTTCGGCAAATGTGGACCAAATTTGTTAAACAATGTGTCAAATTAATCAGCTCGGCGAGATCTTTAAAATGACACAATACATCATGATTGCATCTTGTTGAACTTCCAAGAAAAATAGTACTTTATGAGCTCAAACACACATATTTTGTGACTTTTCAAACTTTGAAGCTCGGTAACTTCGGCAAATGTGGACCAAATTTGTTAAACAATGTGTCAAATTAATCAGCTCGACGACATCTTTAAAATGACACAACACATCATGATTGCATCTTGTTGAACTTCCAAGAAAAATTGTACTTTATGTGCTCAAACACACATCTTTTGTGACTTTTCAAACTTTGAAGCTCGGTAACTTCGGCAAATGTGGACCAAATTTGTTAAACAAAGTGTCAAATTAATCAGCTCGACGAGATCTTTAAAATGACACAACACATCATGATTGCATCTTGTTGAAATTCCAAGAATAATAGTACTTTATGTGCTCAAACACACATATTTTGTGACGTTTCAAACTTTGAAGCTCGGTAACTTCGGCAAATGTGGACCAAATTTGTTAAACAATGTGTCAAATTAATCAGCTCGATGAGATCTTTAAAATGACACAACACATCATGATTGCATCTTGTTGAATTTCCAAGAAAAATAGTACTTTATGTGCTCAAACACACATATTTTGTGACTTTTCAAACTTTGAAGCTCGGTAACTTCGGCAAATGTGGACCAAATTTGTTAAACAAAGTGTCAAATTAAGTAGCTCGACAAGATTTTGAAGATGTCACAACACATCACGATTGCATCTTGTTGAATTTCCAAGAAAAATAGTACTTTATGTGCTCAAACACACATATTTTGTGACTTTTCAAATTTTGAAGCTCGGTAACTTCGGCAAATGTGGACCAAATTTGTTAAACAAAGTTTCAAATTAAGTAGCTCGACAAGATTTTGAAGATGTCACAACACATCATGATGCATCTTGTTGAACTTCCAAGAAAAATAGTACTTATGAGCTCAAACACACATATTTTGTGACTTTTCAAACTTTGAAGCTCGGTAACTTCGTCAAATGTGGACCAAATTTGTTAAACAATGTGTCAAATTACTCAGCTCGACGACATCTTTAAAATGACACAACACATCATGATTGCATCTTGTTGAACTTCCAAGAAAAATTGTACTTTATGTGCTCAAACACACATATTTTGTGACGTTTCAAACTTTGAAGCTCGGTAACTTCGGCAAATGTGGACCAAATTTGTTAAACAATGTGTCAAATTAATCAGCTCGATGAGATCTTTAAAATGACACAACACATCATGATTGCATCTGGTTGAACTTCCAAGAAAAATAGTACTTTATGAGCTCAAACACACATATTTTGTGACTTTTCAAACTTTGAAGCTCGGTAACTTCGGCAAATGTGGACCAAATTTGTTAAACAATGTGTCAAATTAATCAGCTCGACGACATCTTTAAAATGACATAACACATCATGATTGCATCTTGTTGAACTTCCAAGAAAAATAGTACTTTATGTGCTCAAACACACATATTTTGTGACTTTTCAAACTTTGAAGCTCGGTAACTTCGGCAAATATGGACCAAATTTGTTAAACAAAGTGTCAAATTAAGTAGCTCGACAAGATTTTGAAGATGTCACAATACATCATGATGCATCTTGTTGAATTTCCAAGAAAAATTGTACTTTATGTGCTCAAACACACATCTTTTGTGACTTTTCAAACTTTGAAGCTCGGTAACTTCGGCAAATGTGGACCAAATTTGTTAAACAAAGTGTCAAATTAAGTAGCTCGACAAGATTTTGAAGATGTCACAATACATCATGATGCATCTTGTTGAATTTCCAAGAAAAATTGTACTTTATGTGCTCAAACACACATCTTTTGTGACTTTTCAAACTTTGAAGCTCGGTAACTTCGGCAAATATGGACCAAATTTGTTAAACAAAGTGTCAAATTAAGTAGCTCGACAAGATTTTGAAGATGTCACAATACATCATGATGCATCTTGTTGAACTTCCAAGAAAAATAGTAGTATATGTGCTCAAACACACATATTTTGTGACTTTTCAAACTTTGAAGCTCGGTAACTTCGGCAAATGTGGACGAAATTTGTTAAACAAAGTGTCAAATTAAGTAGCTCGACAAGATTTTGAAGATGTCACAACACATCATGATTGCATCTTGTTGAACTTCCAAGAAAATTTGTACTTTATGTGCTCAAACACACATATTTTGTGACTTTTCAAACTTTGAAGCTCGGTAACTTCGGCAAATGTTGACGAAATTTGTTAAACAAAGTGTCAAATTAAGTAGCTCGACAAGATTTTGAAGATGTCACAACACATCATGATTGCATCTTGTTGAACTTCCAAGAAAAATTGTACTTTATGTGCTCAAACACACATCTTTTGTGACTTTTCAAACTTTGAAGCTCGGTAACTTCGGCAAATGTGGACCAAATTTGTTAAACAAAGTGTCAAATTAATCAGCTCGACGAGATCTTTAAAATGACACAACACATCATGATTGCATCTTGTTGAAATTCCAAGAATAATAGTACTTTATGTGCTCAAACACACATATTTTGTGACGTTTCAAACTTTGAAGCTCGGTAACTTCGGCAAATGTGGACCAAATTTGTTAAACAATGTGTCAAATTAATCAGCTCGATGAGATCTTTAAAATGACACAACACATCATGATTGCATCTTGTTGAATTTCCAAGAAAAATAGTACTTTATGTGCTCAAACACACATATTTTGTGACTTTTCAAACTTTGAAGCTCGGTAACTTCGGCAAATGTGGACCAAATTTGTTAAACAAAGTGTCAAATTAAGTAGCTCGACAAGATTTTGAAGATGTCACAACACATCACGATTGCATCTTGTTGAATTTCCAAGAAAAATAGTACTTTATGTGCTCAAACACACATATTTTGTGACTTTTCAAATTTTGAAGCTCGGTAACTTCGGCAAATGTGGACCAAATTTGTTAAACAAAGTTTCAAATTAAGTAGCTCGACAAGATTTTGAAGATGTCACAACACATCATGATGCATCTTGTTGAACTTCCAAGAAAAATAGTACTTATGAGCTCAAACACACATATTTTGTGACTTTTCAAACTTTGAAGCTCGGTAACTTCGTCAAATGTGGACCAAATTTGTTAAACAATGTGTCAAATTACTCAGCTCGACGACATCTTTAAAATGACACAACACATCATGATTGCATCTTGTTGAACTTCCAAGAAAAATTGTACTTTATGTGCTCAAACACACATATTTTGTGACGTTTCAAACTTTGAAGCTCGGTAACTTCGGCAAATGTGGACCAAATTTGTTAAACAATGTGTCAAATTAATCAGCTCGATGAGATCTTTAAAATGACACAACACATCATGATTGCATCTTGTTGAACTTCCAAGAAAAATAGTACTTTATGAGCTCAAACACACATATTTTGTGACTTTTCAAACTTTGAAGCTCGGTAACTTCGGCAAATGTGGACCAAATTTGTTAAACAATGTGTCAAATTAATCAGCTCGACGACATCTTTAAAATGACATAACACATCATGATTGCATCTTGTTGAACTTCCAAGAAAAATAGTACTTTATGTGCTCAAACACACATATTTTGTGACTTTTCAAACTTTGAAGCTCGGTAACTTCGGCAAATATGGACCAAATTTGTTAAACAAAGTGTCAAATTAAGTAGCTCGACAAGATTTTGAAGATGTCACAATACATCATGATGCATCTTGTTGAATTTCCAAGAAAAATTGTACTTTATGTGCTCAAACACACATCTTTTGTGACTTTTCAAACTTTGAAGCTCGGTAACTTCGGCAAATGTGGACCAAATTTGTTAAACAAAGTGTCAAATTAAGTAGCTCGACAAGATTTTGAAGATGTCACAATACATCATGATGCATCTTGTTGAATTTCCAAGAAAAATTGTACTTTATGTGCTCAAACACACATCTTTTGTGACTTTTCAAACTTTGAAGCTCGGTAACTTCGGCAAATATGGACCAAATTTGTTAAACAAAGTGTCAAATTAAGTAGCTCGACAAGATTTTGAAGATGTCACAATACATCATGATGCATCTTGTTGAATTTCCAAGAAAAATTGTACTTTATGTGCTCAAACACACATCTTTTGTGACTTTTCAAACTTTGAAGCTCGGTAACTTCGGCAAATGTGGACCAAATTTGTTAAACAAAGTGTCAAATTAATCAGCTCGACGAGATCTTTAAAATGACACAACACATCATGATTGCATCTTGTTGAAATTCCAAGAATAATAGTACTTTATGTGCTCAAACACACATATTTTGTGACGTTTCAAACTTTGAAGCTCGGTAACTTCGGCAAATGTGGACCAAATTTGTTAAACAATGTGTCAAATTAATCAGCTCGATGAGATCTTTAAAATGACACAACACATCATGATTGCATCTTGTTGAACTTCCAAGAAAAATAGTACTTTATGAGCTCAAACACACATATTTTGTGACTTTTCAAACTTTGAAGCTCGGTAACTTCGGCAAATGTGGACCAAATTTGTTAAACAATGTGTCAAATTAATCAGCTCGACGACATCTTTAAAATGACACAACACATCATGATTGCATCTTGTTGAACTTCCAAGAAAAATAGTACTTTATGTGCTCAAACACACATATTTTGTGACTTTTCAAACTTTGAAGCTCGGTAACTTCGGCAAATGTGGACCAAATTTGTTAAACAAAGTGTCAAATTAAGTAGCTCGACAAGATTTTGAAGATGTCACAATACATCATGATGCATCTTGTTGAACTTCCAAGAAAAATAGTAGTATATGTGCTCAAACACACATATTTTGTGACTTTTCAAACTTTGAAGCTCGGTAACTTCGGCAAATGTGGACGAAATTTGTTAAACAAAGTGTCAAATTAAGTAGCTCGACAAGATTTTGAAGATGTCACAACACATCATGATTGCATCTTGTTGAACTTCCAAGAAAATTTGTACTTTATGTGCTCAAACACACATATTTTGTGACTTTTCAAACTTTGAAGCTCGGTAACTTCGGCAAATGTGGACGAAATTTGTTAAACAAAGTGTCAAATTAAGTAGCTCGACAAGATTTTGAAGATGTCACAATACATCATGATGCATCTTGTTGAACTTCCAAGAAAAATAGTAGTATATGTGCTCAAACACACATATTTTGTGACTTTTCAAACTTTGATGCTCGGTAACTTCGGCAAATGTGGACGAAATTTGTTAAACAAAGTGTCAAATTAAGTAGCTCGACAAGATTTTGAAGATGTCACAACACATCATGATTGCATCTTGTTGAACTTCCAAGAAAATTTGTACTTTATGTGCTCAAACACACATATTTTGTGACTTTTCAAACTTTGAAGCTCGGTAACTTCGGCAAATGTTGACGAAATTTGTTAAACAAAGTGTCAAATTAAGTAGCTCGACAAGATTTTGAAGATGTCACAACACATCATGATTGCATCTTGTTGAACTTCCAAGAAAAATTGTACTTTATGTGCTCAAACACACATATTTTGTGACTTTTCAAACTTTGAAGCTCGGTAACTTCGGCAAATGTGGACGAAATTTGTTAAACAAAGTGTCAAATTAAGTAGCTCGACAAGATTTTGAAGATGTCACAATACATCATGATGCATCTTGTTGAACTTCCAAGAAAAATAGTAGTATATGTGCTCAAACACACATATTTTGTGACTTTTCAAACTTTGAAGCTCGGTAACTTCGGCAAATGTGGACGAAATTTGTTAAACAAAGTGTCAAATTAAGTAGCTCGACAAGATTTTGAAGATGTCACAACACATCATGATTGCATCTTGTTGAACTTCCAAGAAAATTTGTACTTTATGTGCTCAAACACACATATTTTGTGACTTTTCAAACTTTGAAGCTCGGTAACTTCGGCAAATGTGGACCAAATTTGTTAAACAAAGTGTCAAATTAATTAGCTCGACAAGATTTTGAAGATGTCACAATACATCATGATGCATCTTGTTGAACTTCCAAGAAAAATAGTAGTATATGTGCTCAAACACACATATTTTGTGACTTTTCAAACTTTGAAGCTCGGTAACTTCGGCAAATGTGGACGAAATTTGTTAAACAAAGTGTCAAATTAAGTAGCTCGACAAGATTTTGAAGATGTCACAACACATCATGATTGCATCTTGTTGAACTTCCAAGAAAATTTGTACTTTATGTGCTCAAACACACATATTTTGTGACTTTTCAAACTTTGAAGCTCGGTAACTTCGGCAAATGTTGACGAAATTTGTTAAACAAAGTGTCAAATTAAGTAGCTCGACAAGATTTTGAAGATGTCACAACACATCATGATTGCATCTTGTTGAACTTCCAAGAAAAATTGTACTTTATGTGCTCAAACACACATCTTTTGTGACTTTTCAAACTTTGAAGCTCGGTAACTTCGGCAAATGTGGACCAAATTTGTTAAACAAAGTGTCAAATTAATCAGCTCGACGAGATCTTTAAAATGACACAACACATCATGATTGCATCTTGTTGAAATTCCAAGAATAATAGTACTTTATGTGCTCAAACACACATATTTTGTGACGTTTCAAACTTTGAAGCTCGGTAACTTCGGCAAATGTGGACCAAATTTGTTAAACAATGTGTCAAATTAATCAGCTCGATGAGATCTTTAAAATGACACAACACATCATGATTGCATCTTGTTGAATTTCCAAGAAAAATAGTACTTTATGTGCTCAAACACACATATTTTGTGACTTTTCAAACTTTGAAGCTCGGTAACTTCGGCAAATGTGGACCAAATTTGTTAAACAAAGTGTCAAATTAAGTAGCTCGACAAGATTTTGAAGATGTCACAACACATCCCGATTGCATCTTGTTGAATTTCCAAGAAAAATAGTACTTTATGTGCTCAAACACACATATTTTGTGACTTTTCAAATTTTGAAGCTCGGTAACTTCGGCAAATGTGGACCAAATTTGTTAAACAAAGTTTCAAATTAAGTAGCTCGACAAGATTTTGAAGATGTCACAACACATCATGATGCATCTTGTTGAACTTCCAAGAAAAATAGTACTTATGAGCTCAAACACACATATTTTGTGACTTTTCAAACTTTGAAGCTCGGTAACTTCGTCAAATGTGGACCAAATTTGTTAAACAATGTGTCAAATTACTCAGCTCGACGACATCTTTAAAATGACACAACACATCATGATTGCATCTTGTTGAACTTCCAAGAAAAATTGTACTTTATGTGCTCAAACACACATATTTTGTGACGTTTCAAACTTTGAAGCTCGGTAACTTCGGCAAATGTGGACCAAATTTGTTAAACAATGTGTCAAATTAATCAGCTCGATGAGATCTTTAAAATGACACAACACATCATGATTGCATCTTGTTGAACTTCCAAGAAAAATAGTACTTTATGAGCTCAAACACACATATTTTGTGACTTTTCAAACTTTGAAGCTCGGTAACTTCGGCAAATGTGGACCAAATTTGTTAAACAATGTGTCAAATTAATCAGCTCGACGACATCTTTAAAATGACATAACACATCATGATTGCATCTTGTTGAACTTCCAAGAAAAATAGTACTTTATGTGCTCAAACACACATATTTTGTGACTTTTCAAACTTTGAAGCTCGGTAACTTCGGCAAATATGGACCAAATTTGTTAAACAAAGTGTCAAATTAAGTAGCTCGACAAGATTTTGAAGATGTCACAATACATCATGATGCATCTTGTTGAATTTCCAAGAAAAATTGTACTTTATGTGCTCAAACACACATCTTTTGTGACTTTTCAAACTTTGAAGCTCGGTAACTTCGGCAAATGTGGACCAAATTTGTTAAACAAAGTGTCAAATTAAGTAGCTCGACAAGATTTTGAAGATGTCACAACACATCATGATGCATCTTGTTGAACTTCCAAGAAAAATAGTATTATATGTGCTCAAACACACATATTTTGTGACTTTTCAAACTTTGAAGCTCGGTAACTTCGGCAAATGTGGGCCAAATTTGTTAAACAAAGTGTCAAATTAAGTAGCTCGACAAGATTTTGAAGATGTCACAACACATCATGATGCATCTTGTTGAACTTCCAAGAAAAATAGTACTATATGTGCTCAAACACACATATTTTGTGACTTTTCAAACTTTGAAGCTCGGTAACTTCGGCAAATGTGGACCAAATTTGTTAAACAAAGTGTCAAATTAAGTAGCTCGACAAGATTTTGAAGATGTCACAACACATCATGATGCATCTTGTTGAACTTCCAAGAAAAATAGTATTATATGTGCTCAAACACACATATTTTGTGACTTTTCAAACTTTGAAGCTCGGTAACTTCGGCAAATGTGGGCCAAATTTGTTAAACAAAGTGTCAAATTAAGTAGCTCGACAAGATTTTGAAGATGTCACAACACATCATGATGCATCTTGTTGACCTTCCAAGAAAAATAGTACTATATGTGCTCAAACACACATCTTTTGAGGCTCTTCAAACTTTGAAGCTCGGTAACTTCGGCAAATGTGGACCAAATTTGTTAAACAAAGTGTCAAATTAAGTAGCTCGACAAGATTTTGAAGATGTCACAACACATCATGATGCATCTTGTTGAACTTCCAAGAAAAATAGTATTATATGTGCTCAAACACACATATTTTGTGACTTTTCAAACTTTGAAGCTCGGTAACTTCGGCAAATGTGGGCCAAATTTGTTAAACAAAGTGTCAAATTAAGTAGCTCGACAAGATTTTGAAGATGTCACAACACATCCCGATTGCATCTTGTTGAATTTCCAAGAAAAATAGTACTTTATGTGCTCAAACACACATATTTTGTGACTTTTCAAATTTTGAAGCTCGGTAACTTCGGCAAATGTGGACCAAATTTGTTAAACAAAGTGTCAAATTAATCAGCTCGACGAGATCTTTAAAATGACATAACACATCATGATTGCATCTTGTTGAACTTCCAAGAAAAATAGTACTTTATGTGCTCAAACACACATATTTTGTGACTTTTCAAACTTTGAAGCTCGGTAACTTCGGCAAATGTGGACCAAATTTGTTAAACAAAGTGTCAAATTAAGTAGCTCGACAAGATTTTGAAGATGTCACAACACATCATGATGCATCTTGTTGAACTTCCAAGAAAAATAGTATTATATGTGCTCAAACACACATATTTTGTGACTTTTCAAATTTTGAAGCTCGGTAACTTCGGCAAATGTGGACCAAATTTGTTAAACAAAGTTTCAAATTAAGTAGCTCGACAAGATTTTGAAGATGTCACAACACATCATGATGCATCTTGTTGAACTTCCAAGAAAAATAGTACTTATGAGCTCAAACACACATATTTTGTGACTTTTCAAACTTTGAAGCTCGGTAACTTCGTCAAATGTGGACCAAATTTGTTAAACAATGTGTCAAATTACTCAGCTCGACGACATCTTTAAAATGACACAACACATCATGATTGCATCTTGTTGAACTTCCAAGAAAAATTGTACTTTATGTGCTCAAACACACATATTTTGTGACGTTTCAAACTTTGAAGCTCGGTAACTTCGGCAAATGTGGACCAAATTTGTTAAACAATGTGTCAAATTAATCAGCTCGATGAGATCTTTAAAATGACACAACACATCATGATTGCATCTTGTTGAACTTCCAAGAAAAATAGTACTTTATGAGCTCAAACACACATATTTTGTGACTTTTCAAACTTTGAAGCTCGGTAACTTCGGCAAATGTGGACCAAATTTGTTAAACAATGTGTCAAATTAATCAGCTCGACGACATCTTTAAAATGACATAACACATCATGATTGCATCTTGTTGAACTTCCAAGAAAAATAGTACTTTATGTGCTCAAACACACATATTTTGTGACTTTTCAAACTTTGAAGCTCGGTAACTTCGGCAAATATGGACCAAATTTGTTAAACAAAGTGTCAAATTAAGTAGCTCGACAAGATTTTGAAGATGTCACAATACATCATGATGCATCTTGTTGAATTTCCAAGAAAAATTGTACTTTATGTGTTCAAACACACATCTTTTGTGACTTTTCAAACTTTGAAGCTCGGTAACTTCGGCAAATGTGGACCAAATTTGTTAAACAAAGTGTCAAATTAAGTAGCTCGACAAGATTTTGAAGATGTCACAACACATCATGATGCATCTTGTTGAACTTCCAAGAAAAATAGTATTATATGTGCTCAAACACACATATTTTGTGACTTTTCAAACTTTGAAGCTCGGTAACTTCGGCAAATGTGGGCCAAATTTGTTAAACAAAGTGTCAAATTAAGTAGCTCGACAAGATTTTGAAGATGTCACAACACATCATGATGCATCTTGTTGAACTTCCAAGAAAAATAGTACTATATGTGCTCAAACACACATATTTTGTGACTTTTCAAACTTTGAAGCTCGGTAACTTCGGCAAATGTGGACCAAATTTGTTAAACAAAGTGTCAAATTAAGTAGCTCGACAAGATTTTGAAGATGTCACAACACATCATGATGCATCTTGTTGAACTTCCAAGAAAAATAGTATTATATGTGCTCAAACACACATATTTTGTGACTTTTCAAACTTTGAAGCTCGGTAACTTCGGCAAATGTGGGCCAAATTTGTTAAACAAAGTGTCAAATTAAGTAGCTCGACAAGATTTTGAAGATGTCACAACACATCATGATGCATCTTGTTGACCTTCCAAGAAAAATAGTACTATATGTGCTCAAACACACATCTTTTGAGGCTCTTCAAACTTTGAAGCTCGGTAACTTCGGCAAATGTGGACCAAATTTGTTAAACAAAGTGTCAAATTAAGTAGCTCGACAAGATTTTGAAGATGTCACAACACATCATGATGCATCTTGTTGAACTTCCAAGAAAAATAGTATTATATGTGCTCAAACACACATATTTTGTGACTTTTCAAACTTTGAAGCTCGGTAACTTCGGCAAATGTGGGCCAAATTTGTTAAACAAAGTGTCAAATTAAGTAGCTCGACAAGATTTTGAAGATGTCACAACACATCATGATGCATCTTGTTGAACTTCCAAGAAAAATAGTACTATATGTGCTCAAACACACATCTTTTGAGGCTCTTCAAACTTTGAAGCTCGGTAACTTCGGCAAATGTGGACCAAATTTGTTAAACAAAGTGTCAAATTAATCAGCTCGACGAGATCTTTAAAATGACATAACACATCATGATTGCATCTTGTTGAACTTCCAAGAAAAATAGTACTTTATGTGCTCAAACACACATATTTTGTGACTTTTCAAACTTTGAAGCTCGGTAACTTCGGCAAATGTGGACCAAATTTGTTAAACAAAGTGTCAAATTAAGTAGCTCGACAAGATTTTGAAGATGTCACAACACATCATGATGCATCTTGTTGAACTTCCAAGAAAAATAGTATTATATGTGCTCAAACACACATATTTTGTGACTTTTCAAACTTTGAAGCTCGGTAACTTCGGCAAATGTGGGCCAAATTTGTTAAACAAAGTGTCAAATTAAGTAGCTCGACAAGATTTTGAAGATGTCACAACACATCATGATTGCATCTTGTTGAACTTGCAAGAAAAATAGTACTTTATGTGCTCAAACACACATATTTTGTGACTTTTCAAACTTTGAAGCTCGGTAACTTCGGCAAATGTGGGCCAAATTTGTTAAACAAAGTGTCAAATTAAGTAGCTCGACAAGATTTTGAAGATGTCACAACACATCATGATGCATCTTGTTGAACTTCCAAGAAAAATAGTACTATATGTGCTCAAACACACATCTTTTGAGGCTCTTCAAACTTTGAAGCTCGGTAACTTCGGCAAATGTGGACCAAATTTGTTAAACAAAGTGTCAAATTAAGTAGCTCGACAAGATTTTGAAGATGTCACAACACCTCATGATGCATCTTGTTGAACTTCCAAGAAAAATAGTACTATATGTGCTCAAACACACATCTTTTGAGGCTCTTCAAACTTTGAAGCTCGGTAACTTCGGCAAATGTGGACCAAATTTGTTAAACAAAGTGTCAAATTAATCAGCTCGACGAGATCTTTAAAATGACACAACACATCATGATTGCATCTTGTTGAACTTCCAAGAAAAATAGTATTATATGTGCTCAAACACACATATTTTGTGACTTTTCAAACTTTGAAGCTCGGTAACTTCGGCAAATGTGGACCAAATTTGTTAAACAAAGTGTCAAATTAAGTAGCTCGGCAAGATTTTGAAGATGTCACAACACATCATGATTGCATCTTGTTGAACTTCCAAGAAAAATTGTACTTTATGTGCTCAAACACACATATTTTGTGATTTTTCAAACTTTGAAGCTCGGTAACTTCGGCAAATGTGGACCAAATTTGTTAAACAAAGTGTCAAATTAAGTAGCTCGGCAAGATTTTGAAGATGTCACAACACATCATGATTGCATCTTGTTGAACTTCCAAGAAAAATTGTACTTTATGTGCTCAAACACACATATTTTGTGATTTTTCAAACTTTGAAGCTCGGTAACTTCGGCAAATGTGGACCAAATTTGTTAAACAAAGTGTCAAATTAAGTAGCTTGACAAGATTTTGAAGATGTCACAACACATCATGATGCATCTTGTTGAACTTCCAAGAAAAATAGTATTATATGTGCTCAAACACACATATTTTGTGACTTTTCAAATTTTGAAGCTCGGTAACTTCGGCAAATGTGGACCAAATTTGTTAAACAAAGTTTCAAATTAAGTAGCTCGACAAGATTTTGAAGATGTCACAACACATCATGATGCATCTTGTTGAACTTCCAAGAAAAATAGTACTTATGAGCTCAAACACACATATTTTGTGACTTTTCAAACTTTGAAGCTCGGTAACTTCGTCAAATGTGGACCAAATTTGTTAAACAATGTGTCAAATTACTCAGCTCGACGACATCTTTAAAATGACACAACACATCATGATTGCATCTTGTTGAACTTCCAAGAAAAATTGTACTTTATGTGCTCAAACACACATATTTTGTGACGTTTCAAACTTTGAAGCTCGGTAACTTCGGCAAATGTGGACCAAATTTGTTAAACAATGTGTCAAATTAATCAGCTCGATGAGATCTTTAAAATGACACAACACATCATGATTGCATCTTGTTGAACTTCCAAGAAAAATAGTACTTTATGAGCTCAAACACACATATTTTGTGACTTTTCAAACTTTGAAGCTCGGTAACTTCGGCAAATGTGGACCAAATTTGTTAAACAATGTGTCAAATTAATCAGCTCGACGACATCTTTAAAATGACATAACACATCATGATTGCATCTTGTTGAACTTCCAAGAAAAATAGTACTTTATGTGCTCAAACACACATATTTTGTGACTTTTCAAACTTTGAAGCTCGGTAACTTCGGCAAATATGGACCAAATTTGTTAAACAAAGTGTCAAATTAAGTAGCTCGACAAGATTTTGAAGATGTCACAATACATCATGATGCATCTTGTTGAATTTCCAAGAAAAATTGTACTTTATGTGTTCAAACACACATCTTTTGTGACTTTTCAAACTTTGAAGCTCGGTAACTTCGGCAAATGTGGACCAAATTTGTTAAACAAAGTGTCAAATTAAGTAGCTCGACAAGATTTTGAAGATGTCACAACACATCATGATGCATCTTGTTGAACTTCCAAGAAAAATAGTATTATATGTGCTCAAACACACATATTTTGTGACTTTTCAAACTTTGAAGCTCGGTAACTTCGGCAAATGTGGGCCAAATTTGTTAAACAAAGTGTCAAATTAAGTAGCTCGACAAGATTTTGAAGATGTCACAACACATCATGATGCATCTTGTTGAACTTCCAAGAAAAATAGTACTATATGTGCTCAAACACACATATTTTGTGACTTTTCAAACTTTGAAGCTCGGTAACTTCGGCAAATGTGGACCAAATTTGTTAAACAAAGTGTCAAATTAAGTAGCTCGACAAGATTTTGAAGATGTCACAACACATCATGATGCATCTTGTTGAACTTCCAAGAAAAATAGTATTATATGTGCTCAAACACACATATTTTGTGACTTTTCAAACTTTGAAGCTCGGTAACTTCGGCAAATGTGGGCCAAATTTGTTAAACAAAGTGTCAAATTAAGTAGCTCGACAAGATTTTGAAGATGTCACAACACATCATGATGCATCTTGTTGACCTTCCAAGAAAAATAGTACTATATGTGCTCAAACACACATCTTTTGAGGCTCTTCAAACTTTGAAGCTCGGTAACTTCGGCAAATGTGGACCAAATTTGTTAAACAAAGTGTCAAATTAAGTAGCTCGACAAGATTTTGAAGATGTCACAACACATCATGATGCATCTTGTTGAACTTCCAAGAAAAATAGTATTATATGTGCTCAAACACACATATTTTGTGACTTTTCAAACTTTGAAGCTCGGTAACTTCGGCAAATGTGGGCCAAATTTGTTAAACAAAGTGTCAAATTAAGTAGCTCGACAAGATTTTGAAGATGTCACAACACATCATGATGCATCTTGTTGAACTTCCAAGAAAAATAGTACTATATGTGCTCAAACACACATCTTTTGAGGCTCTTCAAACTTTGAAGCTCGGTAACTTCGGCAAATGTGGACCAAATTTGTTAAACAAAGTGTCAAATTAATCAGCTCGACGAGATCTTTAAAATGACATAACACATCATGATTGCATCTTGTTGAACTTCCAAGAAAAATAGTACTTTATGTGCTCAAACACACATATTTTGTGACTTTTCAAACTTTGAAGCTCGGTAACTTCGGCAAATGTGGACCAAATTTGTTAAACAAAGTGTCAAATTAAGTAGCTCGACAAGATTTTGAAGATGTCACAACACATCATGATGCATCTTGTTGAACTTCCAAGAAAAATAGTATTATATGTGCTCAAACACACATATTTTGTGACTTTTCAAACTTTGAAGCTCGGTAACTTCGGCAAATGTGGGCCAAATTTGTTAAACAAAGTGTCAAATTAAGTAGCTCGACAAGATTTTGAAGATGTCACAACACATCATGATTGCATCTTGTTGAACTTGCAAGAAAAATAGTACTTTATGTGCTCAAACACACATATTTTGTGACTTTTCAAACTTTGAAGCTCGGTAACTTCGGCAAATGTGGGCCAAATTTGTTAAACAAAGTGTCAAATTAAGTAGCTCGACAAGATTTTGAAGATGTCACAACACATCATGATGCATCTTGTTGAACTTCCAAGAAAAATAGTACTATATGTGCTCAAACACACATCTTTTGAGGCTCTTCAAACTTTGAAGCTCGGTAACTTCGGCAAATGTGGACCAAATTTGTTAAACAAAGTGTCAAATTAAGTAGCTCGACAAGATTTTGAAGATGTCACAACACCTCATGATGCATCTTGTTGAACTTCCAAGAAAAATAGTACTATATGTGCTCAAACACACATCTTTTGAGGCTCTTCAAACTTTGAAGCTCGGTAACTTCGGCAAATGTGGACCAAATTTGTTAAACAAAGTGTCAAATTAATCAGCTCGACGAGATCTTTAAAATGACACAACACATCATGATTGCATCTTGTTGAACTTCCAAGAAAAATAGTATTATATGTGCTCAAACACACATATTTTGTGACTTTTCAAACTTTGAAGCTCGGTAACTTCGGCAAATGTGGACCAAATTTGTTAAACAAAGTGTCAAATTAAGTAGCTCGGCAAGATTTTGAAGATGTCACAACACATCATGATTGCATCTTGTTGAACTTCCAAGAAAAATTGTACTTTATGTGCTCAAACACACATATTTTGTGATTTTTCAAACTTTGAAGCTCGGTAACTTCGGCAAATGTGGACCAAATTTGTTAAACAAAGTGTCAAATTAAGTAGCTCGGCAAGATTTTGAAGATGTCACAACACATCATGATTGCATCTTGTTGAACTTCCAAGAAAAATTGTACTTTATGTGCTCAAACACACATCTTTTGTGACTTTTCAAACTTTGAAGCTCGGTAACTTCGGCAAATGTGGGCCAAATTTGTTAAACAAAGTGTCAAATTAAGTAGCTCGACAAGATTTTGAAGATGTCACAACACATCATGATTGCATCTTGTTGAATTTCCAAGAAAAATTGTACTTTATGTGCTCAAACACACATCTTTTGTGACTTTTCAAAATTTGAAGCTCGGTAACTTCGGCAAATGCGGACCAAATTTGTTAAACAATGTGTCAAATTAATCAGCTCGATGAGATCTTTAAAATGACACAACACATCATGATTGCATCTTGTTGAATTTCCAAGAAAAATAGTACTTTATGTGCTCAAACACACATATTTTGTGACTTTTCAAACTTTGAAGCTCGGTAACTTCGGCAAATGTGGACCAAATTTGTTAAACAAAGTGTCAAATTAAGTAGCTTGACAAGATTTTGAAGATGTCACAACACATCATGATGCATCTTGTTGAACTTCCAAGAAAAATAGTATTATATGTGCTCAAACACACATATTTTGTGACTTTTCAAACTTTGAAGCTCGGTAACTTCGGCAAATGTGGGCCAAATTTGTTAAACAAAGTGTCAAATTAAGTAGCTCGACAAGATTTTGAAGATGTCACAACACATCATGATGCATCTTGTTGAACTTCCAAGAAAAATAGTACTATATGTGCTCAAACACACATCTTTTGAGGCTCTTCAAACTTTGAAGCTCGGTAACTTCGGCAAATGTGGACCAAATTTGTTAAACAAAGTGTCAAATTAAGTAGCTCGACAAGATTTTGAAGATGTCACAACACCTCATGATGCATCTTGTTGAACTTCCAAGAAAAATAGTACTATATGTGCTCAAACACACATCTTTTGAGGCTCTTCAAACTTTGAAGCTCGGTAACTTCGGCAAATGTGGACCAAATTTGTTAAACAAAGTGTCAAATTAATCAGCTCGACGAGATCTTTAAAATGACACAACACATCATGATTGCATCTTGTTGAACTTCCAAGAAAAATAGTATTATATGTGCTCAAACACACATATTTTGTGACTTTTCAAACTTTGAAGCTCGGTAACTTCGGCAAATGTGGACCAAATTTGTTAAACAAAGTGTCAAATTAAGTAGCTCGGCAAGATTTTGAAGATGTCACAACACATCATGATTGCATCTTGTTGAACTTCCAAGAAAAATTGTACTTTATGTGCTCAAACACACATATTTTGTGATTTTTCAAACTTTGAAGCTCGGTAACTTCGGCAAATGTGGACCAAATTTGTTAAACAAAGTGTCAAATTAAGTAGCTCGGCAAGATTTTGAAGATGTCACAACACATCATGATTGCATCTTGTTGAACTTCCAAGAAAAATTGTACTTTATGTGCTCAAACACACATCTTTTGTGACTTTTCAAACTTTGAAGCTCGGTAACTTCGGCAAATGTGGGCCAAATTTGTTAAACAAAGTGTCAAATTAAGTAGCTCGACAAGATTTTGAAGATGTCACAACACATCATGATTGCATCTTGTTGAATTTCCAAGAAAAATTGTACTTTATGTGCTCAAACACACATCTTTTGTGACTTTTCAAACTTTGAAGCTCGGTAACTTCGGCAAATGCGGACCAAATTTGTTAAACAATGTGTCAAATTAATCAGCTCGATGAGATCTTTAAAATGACACAACACATCATGATTGCATCTTGTTGAATTTCCAAGAAAAATTGTACTTTATGTGCTCAAACACACATCTTTTGTGACTTTTCAAACTTTGAAGCTCGGTAACTTCGGCAAATGTGGACCAAATTTGTTAAACAAAGTGTCAAATTAAGTAGCTCGACAAGATTTTGAAGATGTCACAACACCTCATGATGCATCTTGTTGAACTTCCAAGAAAAATAGTACTATATGTGCTCAAACACACATCTTTTGAGGCTCTTCAAACTTTGAAGCTCGGTAACTTCGGCAAATGTGGACCAAATTTGTTAAACAAAGTGTCAAATTAATCAGCTCGACGAGATCTTTAAAATGACACAACACATCATGATTGCATCTTGTTGAACTTCCAAGAAAAATAGTATTATATGTGCTCAAACACACATATTTTGTGACTTTTCAAACTTTGAAGCTCGGTAACTTCGGCAAATGTGGACCAAATTTGTTAAACAAAGTGTCAAATTAAGTAGCTTGACAAGATTTTGAAGATGTCACAACACATCATGATGCATCTTGTTGAACTTCCAAGAAAAATAGTATTATATGTGCTCAAACACACATATTTTGTGACTTTTCAAACTTTGAAGCTCGGTAACTTCGGCAAATGTGGGCCAAATTTGTTAAACAAAGTGTCAAATTAAGTAGCTCGACAAGATTTTGAAGATGTCACAACACATCATGATGCATCTTGTTGAACTTCCAAGAAAAATAGTACTATATGTGCTCAAACACACATATTTTGTGATTTTTCAAACTTTGAAGCTCGGTAACTTCGGCAAATGTGGACCAAATTTGTTAAACAAAGTGTCAAATTAATCAGCTCGACGAGATCTTTAAAATGACACAACACATCATGATTGCATCTTGTTGAACTTCCAAGAAAAATAGTACTTTATGAGCTCAAACACACATATTTTGTGACTTTTCAAACTTTGAAGCTCGGTAACTTCGGCAAATGTGGACCAAATTTGTTAAACAAAGTGTCAAATTAAGTAGCTCGACAAGATTTTGAAGATGTCACAACACATCACGATTGCATCTTGTTGAATTTCCAAGAAAAATAGTACTTTATGTGCTCAAACACACATATTTTGTGACTTTTCAAATTTTGAAGCTCGGTAACTTCGGCAAATGTGGACCAAATTTGTTAAACAAAGTTTCAAATTAAGTAGCTCGACAAGATTTTGAAGATGTCACAACACATCATGATGCATCTTGTTGAACTTCCAAGAAAAATAGTACTTTATGAGCTCAAACACACATATTTTGTGACTTTTCAAACTTTGAAGCTCGGTAACTTCGTCAAATGTGTACCAAATTTGTTAAACAATGTGTCAAATTACTCAGCTCGACGACATCTTTAAAATGACACAACACATCATGATTGCATCTTGTTGAACTTCCAAGAAAAATTGTACTTTATGTGCTCAAACACACATCTTTTGTGACTTTTCAAACTTTGAAGCTCGGTAACTTCGGCAAATGCGGACCAAATTTGTTAAACAATGTGTCAAATTAATCAGCTCGATGAGATCTTTAAAATGACACAACACATCATGATTGCATCTTGTTGAACTTCCAAGAAAAATAGTACTATATGTGCTCAAACACACATATTTTGTGACTTTTCAAACTTTGAAGCTCGGTAACTTCGGCAAATGTGGGCCAAATTTGTTAAACAAAGTGTCAAATTAAGTAGCTCGACAAGATTTTGAAGATGTCACAACACATCATGATGCATCTTGTTGAACTTCCAAGAAAAATAGTACTATATGTGCTCAAACACACATATTTTGTGATTTTTCAAACTTTGAAGCTCGGTAACTTCGGCAAATGTGGACCAAATTTGTTAAACAAAGTGTCAAATTAAGTAGCTCGACAAGATTTTGAAGATGTCACAACACATCATGATGCATCTTGTTGAACTTCCAAGAAAAATAGTACTATATGTGCTCAAACACACATATTTTGTGATTTTTCAAACTTTGAAGCTCGGTAACTTCGGCAAATGTGGACCAAATTTGTTAAACAAAGTTTCAAATTAAGTAGCTCGACAAGATTTTGAAGATGTCACAACACATCATGATGCATCTTGTTGAACTTCCAAGAAAAATAGTACTTATGAGCTCAAACACACATATTTTGTGACTTTTCAAACTTTGAAGCTCGGTAACTTCGTCAAATGTGGACCAAATTTGTTAAACAATGTGTCAAATTACTCAGCTCGACGACATCTTTAAAATGACACAACACATCATGATTGCATCTTGTTGAACTTCCAAGAAAAATTGTACTTTATGTGCTCAAACACACATATTTTGTGACGTTTCAAACTTTGAAGCTCGGTAACTTCGGCAAATGTGGACCAAATTTGTTAAACAATGTGTCAAATTAATCAGCTCGATGAGATCTTTAAAATGACACAACACATCATGATTGCATCTTGTTGAACTTCCAAGAAAAATAGTACTTTATGAGCTCAAACACACATATTTTGTGACTTTTCAAACTTTGAAGCTCGGTAACTTCGGCAAATGTGGACCAAATTTGTTAAACAATGTGTCAAATTAATCAGCTCGACGACATCTTTAAAATGACATAACACATCATGATTGCATCTTGTTGAACTTCCAAGAAAAATAGTACTTTATGTGCTCAAACACACATATTTTGTGACTTTTCAAACTTTGAAGCTCGGTAACTTCGGCAAATATGGACCAAATTTGTTAAACAAAGTGTCAAATTAAGTAGCTCGACAAGATTTTGAAGATGTCACAATACATCATGATGCATCTTGTTGAATTTCCAAGAAAAATTGTACTTTATGTGCTCAAACACACATCTTTTGTGACTTTTCAAACTTTGAAGCTCGGTAACTTCGGCAAATGTGGACCAAATTTGTTAAACAAAGTGTCAAATTAAGTAGCTCGACAAGATTTTGAAGATGTCACAACACATCATGATGCATCTTGTTGAACTTCCAAGAAAAATAGTATTATATGTGCTCAAACACACATATTTTGTGACTTTTCAAACTTTGAAGCTCGGTAACTTCGGCAAATGTGGGCCAAATTTGTTAAACAAAGTGTCAAATTAAGTAGCTCGACAAGATTTTGAAGATGTCACAACACATCATGATGCATCTTGTTGAACTTCCAAGAAAAATAGTACTATATGTGCTCAAACACACATATTTTGTGACTTTTCAAACTTTGAAGCTCGGTAACTTCGGCAAATGTGGACCAAATTTGTTAAACAAAGTGTCAAATTAAGTAGCTCGACAAGATTTTGAAGATGTCACAACACATCATGATGCATCTTGTTGAACTTCCAAGAAAAATAGTATTATATGTGCTCAAACACACATATTTTGTGACTTTTCAAACTTTGAAGCTCGGTAACATCGGCAAATGTGGGCCAAATTTGTTAAACAAAGTGTCAAATTAAGTAGCTCGACAAGATTTTGAAGATGTCACAACACATCATGATGCATCTTGTTGACCTTCCAAGAAAAATAGTACTATATGTGCTCAAACACACATCTTTTGAGGCTCTTCAAACTTTGAAGCTCGGTAACTTCGGCAAATGTGGACCAAATTTGTTAAACAAAGTGTCAAATTAAGTAGCTCGACAAGATTTTGAAGATGTCACAACACATCATGATGCATCTTGTTGAACTTCCAAGAAAAATAGTATTATATGTGCTCAAACACACATATTTTGTGACTTTTCAAACTTTGAAGCTCGGTAACTTCGGCAAATGTGGGCCAAATTTGTTAAACAAAGTGTCAAATTAAGTAGCTCGACAAGATTTTGAAGATGTCACAACACATCATGATGCATCTTGTTGAACTTCCAAGAAAAATAGTACTATATGTGCTCAAACACACATCTTTTGAGGCTCTTCAAACTTTGAAGCTCGGTAACTTCGGCAAATGTGGACCAAATTTGTTAAACAAAGTGTCAAATTAAGTAGCTCGACGAGATCTTTAAAATGACATAACACATCATGATTGCATCTTGTTGAACTTCCAAGAAAAATAGTACTTTATGTGCTCAAACACACATATTTTGTGACTTTTCAAACTTTGAAGCTCGGTAACTTCGGCAAATGTGGACCAAATTTGTTAAACAAAGTGTCAAATTAATCAGCTCGACGAGATCTTTAAAATGACACAACACATCATGATTGCATCTTGTTGAACTTCCAAGAAAAATAGTATTATATGTGCTCAAACACACATATTTTGTGACTTTTCAAACTTTGAAGCTCGGTAACTTCGGCAAATGTGGACCAAATTTGTTAAACAAAGTGTCAAATTAAGTAGCTCGGCAAGATTTTGAAGATGTCACAACACATCATGATTGCATCTTGTTGAACTTCCAAGAAAAATTGTACTTTATGTGCTCAAACACACATATTTTGTGATTTTTCAAACTTTGAAGCTCGGTAACTTCGGCAAATGTGGACCAAATTTGTTAAACAAAGTGTCAAATTAAGTAGCTCGGCAAGATTTTGAAGATGTCACAACACATCATGATTGCATCTTGTTGAACTTCCAAGAAAAATTGTACTTTATGTGCTCAAACACACATCTTTTGTGACTTTTCAAACTTTGAAGCTCGGTAACTTCGGCAAATGTGGGCCAAATTTGTTAAACAAAGTGTCAAATTAAGTAGCTCGACAAGATTTTGAAGATGTCACAACACATCATGATTGCATCTTGTTGAATTTCCAAGAAAAATTGTACTTTATGTGCTCAAACACACATCTTTTGTGACTTTTCAAACTTTGAAGCTCGGTAACTTCGGCAAATGCGGACCAAATTTGTTAAACAATGTGTCAAATTAATCAGCTCGATGAGATCTTTAAAATGACACAACACATCATGATTGCATCTTGTTGAATTTCCAAGAAAAATAGTACTTTATGTGCTCAAACACACATATTTTGTGACTTTTCAAACTTTGAAGCTCGGTAACTTCGGCAAATGTGGACCAAATTTGTTAAACAAAGTGTCAAATTAAGTAGCTTGACAAGATTTTGAAGATGTCACAACACATCATGATGCATCTTGTTGAACTTCCAAGAAAAATAGTATTATATGTGCTCAAACACACATATTTTGTGACTTTTCAAACTTTGAAGCTCGGTAACTTCGGCAAATGTGGGCCAAATTTGTTAAACAAAGTGTCAAATTAAGTAGCTCGACAAGATTTTGAAGATGTCACAACACATCATGATGCATCTTGTTGAACTTCCAAGAAAAATAGTACTATATGTGCTCAAACACACATATTTTGTGATTTTTCAAACTTTGAAGCTCGGTAACTTCGGCAAATGTGGACCAAATTTGTTAAACAAAGTGTCAAATTAATCAGCTCGACGAGATCTTTAAAATGACACAACACATCATGATTGCATCTTGTTGAACTTCCAAGAAAAATAGTACTTTATGAGCTCAAACACACATATTTTGTGACTTTTCAAACTTTGAAGCTCGGTAACTTCGGCAAATGTGGACCAAATTTGTTAAACAAAGTGTCAAATTAAGTAGCTCGACAAGATTTTGAAGATGTCACAACACATCACGATTGCATCTTGTTGAATTTCCAAGAAAAATAGTACTTTATGTGCTCAAACACACATATTTTGTGACTTTTCAAATTTTGAAGCTCGGTAACTTCGGCAAATGTGGACCAAATTTGTTAAACAAAGTTTCAAATTAAGTAGCTCGACAAGATTTTGAAGATGTCACAACACATCATGATGCATCTTGTTGAACTTCCAAGAAAAATAGTACTTTATGAGCTCAAACACACATATTTTGTGACTTTTCAAACTTTGAAGCTCGGTAACTTCGTCAAATGTGTACCAAATTTGTTAAACAATGTGTCAAATTACTCAGCTCGACGACATCTTTAAAATGACACAACACATCATGATTGCATCTTGTTGAACTTCCAAGAAAAATTGTACTTTATGTGCTCAAACACACATCTTTTGTGACTTTTCAAACTTTGAAGCTCGGTAACTTCGGCAAATGTGGGCCAAATTTGTTAAACAAAGTGTCAAATTAAGTAGCTCGACAAGATTTTGAAGATGTCACAACACATCATGATTGCATCTTGTTGAATTTCCAAGAAAAATTGTACTTTATGTGCTCAAACACACATCTTTTGTGACTTTTCAAACTTTGAAGCTCGGTAACTTCGGCAAATGCGGACCAAATTTGTTAAACAATGTGTCAAATTAATCAGCTCGATGAGATCTTTAAAATGACACAACACATCATGATTGCATCTTGTTGAACTTCCAAGAAAAATAGTACTATATGTGCTCAAACACACATATTTTGTGACTTTTCAAACTTTGAAGCTCGGTAACTTCGGCAAATGTGGGCCAAATTTGTTAAACAAAGTGTCAAATTAAGTAGCTCGACAAGATTTTGAAGATGTCACAACACATCATGATGCATCTTGTTGAACTTCCAAGAAAAATAGTACTATATGTGCTCAAACACACATATTTTGTGATTTTTCAAACTTTGAAGCTCGGTAACTTCGGCAAATGTGGACCAAATTTGTTAAACAAAGTGTCAAATTAAGTAGCTCGACAAGATTTTGAAGATGTCACAACACATCATGATGCATCTTGTTGAACTTCCAAGAAAAATAGTACTATATGTGCTCAAACACACATATTTTGTGATTTTTCAAACTTTGAAGCTCGGTAACTTCGGCAAATGTGGACCAAATTTGTTAAACAAAGTTTCAAATTAAGTAGCTCGACAAGATTTTGAAGATGTCACAACACATCATGATGCATCTTGTTGAACTTCCAAGAAAAATAGTACTTATGAGCTCAAACACACATATTTTGTGACTTTTCAAACTTTGAAGCTCGGTAACTTCGTCAAATGTGGACCAAATTTGTTAAACAATGTGTCAAATTACTCAGCTCGACGACATCTTTAAAATGACACAACACATCATGATTGCATCTTGTTGAACTTCCAAGAAAAATTGTACTTTATGTGCTCAAACACACATATTTTGTGACGTTTCAAACTTTGAAGCTCGGTAACTTCGGCAAATGTGGACCAAATTTGTTAAACAATGTGTCAAATTAATCAGCTCGATGAGATCTTTAAAATGACACAACACATCATGATTGCATCTTGTTGAACTTCCAAGAAAAATAGTACTTTATGAGCTCAAACACACATATTTTGTGACTTTTCAAACTTTGAAGCTCGGTAACTTCGGCAAATGTGGACCAAATTTGTTAAACAATGTGTCAAATTAATCAGCTCGACGACATCTTTAAAATGACATAACACATCATGATTGCATCTTGTTGAACTTCCAAGAAAAATAGTACTTTATGTGCTCAAACAGACATATTTTGTGACTTTTCAAACTTTGAAGCTCGGTAACTTCGGCAAATATGGACCAAATTTGTTAAACAAAGTGTCAAATTAAGTAGCTCGACAAGATTTTGAAGATGTCACAATACATCATGATGCATCTTGTTGAATTTCCAAGAAAAATTGTACTTTATGTGCTCAAACACACATCTTTTGTGACTTTTCAAACTTTGAAGCTCGGTAACTTCGGCAAATGTGGACCAAATTTGTTAAACAAAGTGTCAAATTAAGTAGCTCGACAAGATTTTGAAGATGTCACAACACATCATGATGCATCTTGTTGAACTTCCAAGAAAAATAGTATTATATGTGCTCAAACACACATATTTTGTGACTTTTCAAACTTTGAAGCTCGGTAACTTCGGCAAATGTGGGCCAAATTTGTTAAACAAAGTGTCAAATTAAGTAGCTCGACAAGATTTTGAAGATGTCACAACACATCATGATGCATCTTGTTGAACTTCCAAGAAAAATAGTACTATATGTGCTCAAACACACATATTTTGTGACTTTTCAAACTTTGAAGCTCGGTAACTTCGGCAAATGTGGACCAAATTTGTTAAACAAAGTGTCAAATTAAGTAGCTCGACAAGATTTTGAAGATGTCACAACACATCATGATGCATCTTGTTGAACTTCCAAGAAAAATAGTATTATATGTGCTCAAACACACATATTTTGTGACTTTTCAAACTTTGAAGCTCGGTAACTTCGGCAAATGTGGGCCAAATTTGTTAAACAAAGTGTCAAATTAAGTAGCTCGACAAGATTTTGAAGATGTCACAACACATCATGATGCATCTTGTTGACCTTCCAAGAAAAATAGTACTATATGTGCTCAAACACACATCTTTTGAGGCTCTTCAAACTTTGAAGCTCGGTAACTTCGGCAAATGTGGACCAAATTTGTTAAACAAAGTGTCAAATTAAGTAGCTCGACAAGATTTTGAAGATGTCACAACACATCATGATGCATCTTGTTGAACTTCCAAGAAAAATAGTATTATATGTGCTCAAACACACATATTTTGTGACTTTTCAAACTTTGAAGCTCGGTAACTTCGGCAAATGTGGGCCAAATTTGTTAAACAAAGTGTCAAATTAAGTAGCTCGACAAGATTTTGAAGATGTCACAACACATCATGATGCATCTTGTTGAACTTCCAAGAAAAATAGTACTATATGTGCTCAAACACACATATTTTGTGACTTTTCAAACTTTGAAGCTCGGTAACTTCGGCAAATGTGGGCCAAATTTGTTAAACAAAGTGTCAAATTAAGTAGCTCGACAAGATTTTGAAGATGTCACAACACATCATGATTGCATCTTGTTGAACTTGCAAGAAAAATAGTACTTTATGTGCTCAAACACACATATTTTGTGACTTTTCAAACTTTGAAGCTCGGTAACTTCGGCAAATGTGGGCCAAATTTGTTAAACAAAGTGTCAAATTAAGTAGCTCGACAAGATTTTGAAGATGTCACAACACATCATGATGCATCTTGTTGAACTTCCAAGAAAAATAGTACTATATGTGCTCAAACACACATCTTTTGAGGCTCTTCAAACTTTGAAGCTCGGTAACTTCGGCAAATGTGGACCAAATTTGTTAAACAAAGTGTCAAATTAAGTAGCTCGACAAGATTTTGAAGATGTCACAACACCTCATGATGCATCTTGTTGAACTTCCAAGAAAAATAGTACTATATGTGCTCAAACACACATCTTTTGAGGCTCTTCAAACTTTGAAGCTCGGTAACTTCGGCAAATGTGGACCAAATTTGTTAAACAAAGTGTCAAATTAATCAGCTCGACGAGATCTTTAAAATGACACAACACATCATGATTGCATCTTGTTGAACTTCCAAGAAAAATAGTATTATATGTGCTCAAACACACATATTTTGTGACTTTTCAAACTTTGAAGCTCGGTAACTTCGGCAAATGTGGACCAAATTTGTTAAACAAAGTGTCAAATTAAGTAGCTCGGCAAGATTTTGAAGATGTCACAACACATCATGATTGCATCTTGTTGAACTTCCAAGAAAAATTGTACTTTATGTGCTCAAACACACATATTTTGTGACTTTTCAAACTTTGAAGCTCGGTAACTTCGGCAAATGTGGACCAAATTTGTTAAACAAAGTGTCAAATTAAGTAGCTCGACAAGATTTTGAAGATGTCACAATACATCATGATGCATCTTGTTGAATTTCCAAGAAAAATTGTACTTTATGTGCTCAAACACACATCTTTTGTGACTTTTCAAACTTTGAAGCTCGGTAACTTCGGCAAATGTGGACCAAATTTGTTAAACAAAGTGTCAAATTAAGTAGCTCGACAAGATTTTGAAGATGTCACAACACATCATGATGCATCTTGTTGAACTTCCAAGAAAAATAGTATTATATGTGCTCAAACACACATATTTTGTGACTTTTCAAACTTTGAAGCTCGGTAACTTCGGCAAATGTGGGCCAAATTTGTTAAACAAAGTGTCAAATTAAGTAGCTCGACAAGATTTTGAAGATGTCACAACACATCATGATGCATCTTGTTGAACTTCCAAGAAAAATAGTACTATATGTGCTCAAACACACATATTTTGTGACTTTTCAAACTTTGAAGCTCGGTAACTTCGGCAAATGTGGACCAAATTTGTTAAACAAAGTGTCAAATTAAGTAGCTCGACAAGATTTTGAAGATGTCACAACACATCATGATGCATCTTGTTGAACTTCCAAGAAAAATAGTATTATATGTGCTCAAACACACATATTTTGTGACTTTTCAAACTTTGAAGCTCGGTAACTTCGGCAAATGTGGGCCAAATTTGTTAAACAAAGTGTCAAATTAAGTAGCTCGACAAGATTTTGAAGATGTCACAACACATCATGATGCATCTTGTTGACCTTCCAAGAAAAATAGTACTATATGTGCTCAAACACACATCTTTTGAGGCTCTTCAAACTTTGAAGCTCGGTAACTTCGGCAAATGTGGACCAAATTTGTTAAACAAAGTGTCAAATTAAGTAGCTCGACAAGATTTTGAAGATGTCACAACACATCATGATGCATCTTGTTGAACTTCCAAGAAAAATAGTATTATATGTGCTCAAACACACATATTTTGTGACTTTTCAAACTTTGAAGCTCGGTAACTTCGGCAAATGTGGGCCAAATTTGTTAAACAAAGTGTCAAATTAAGTAGCTCGACAAGATTTTGAAGATGTCACAACACATCATGATGCATCTTGTTGAACTTCCAAGAAAAATAGTACTATATGTGCTCAAACACACATATTTTGTGACTTTTCAAACTTTGAAGCTCGGTAACTTCGGCAAATGTGGGCCAAATTTGTTAAACAAAGTGTCAAATTAAGTAGCTCGACAAGATTTTGAAGATGTCACAACACATCATGATTGCATCTTGTTGAACTTGCAAGAAAAATAGTACTTTATGTGCTCAAACACACATATTTTGTGACTTTTCAAACTTTGAAGCTCGGTAACTTCGGCAAATGTGGGCCAAATTTGTTAAACAAAGTGTCAAATTAAGTAGCTCGACAAGATTTTGAAGATGTCACAACACATCATGATGCATCTTGTTGAACTTCCAAGAAAAATAGTACTATATGTGCTCAAACACACATCTTTTGAGGCTCTTCAAACTTTGAAGCTCGGTAACTTCGGCAAATGTGGACCAAATTTGTTAAACAAAGTGTCAAATTAAGTAGCTCGACAAGATTTTGAAGATGTCACAACACCTCATGATGCATCTTGTTGAACTTCCAAGAAAAATAGTACTATATGTGCTCAAACACACATCTTTTGAGGCTCTTCAAACTTTGAAGCTCGGTAACTTCGGCAAATGTGGACCAAATTTGTTAAACAAAGTGTCAAATTAATCAGCTCGACGAGATCTTTAAAATGACACAACACATCATGATTGCATCTTGTTGAACTTCCAAGAAAAATAGTATTATATGTGCTCAAACACACATATTTTGTGACTTTTCAAACTTTGAAGCTCGGTAACTTCGGCAAATGTGGACCAAATTTGTTAAACAAAGTGTCAAATTAAGTAGCTCGGCAAGATTTTGAAGATGTCACAACACATCATGATTGCATCTTGTTGAACTTCCAAGAAAAATTGTACTTTATGTGCTCAAACACACATATTTTGTGATTTTTCAAACTTTGAAGCTCGGTAACTTCGGCAAATGTGGACCAAATTTGTTAAACAAAGTGTCAAATTAAGTAGCTCGGCAAGATTTTGAAGATGTCACAACACATCATGATTGCATCTTGTTGAACTTCCAAGAAAAATTGTACTTTATGTGCTCAAACACACATCTTTTGTGACTTTTCAAACTTTGAAGCTCGGTAACTTCGGCAAATGTGGGCCAAATTTGTTAAACAAAGTGTCAAATTAAGTAGCTCGACAAGATTTTGAAGATGTCACAACACATCATGATTGCATCTTGTTGAATTTCCAAGAAAAATTGTACTTTATGTGCTCAAACACACATCTTTTGTGACTTTTCAAACTTTGAAGCTCGGTAACTTCGGCAAATGCGGACCAAATTTGTTAAACAATGTGTCAAATTAATCAGCTCGATGAGATCTTTAAAATGACACAACACATCATGATTGCATCTTGTTGAATTTCCAAGAAAAATAGTACTTTATGTGCTCAAACACACATATTTTGTGACTTTTCAAACTTTGAAGCTCGGTAACTTCGGCAAATGTGGACCAAATTTGTTAAACAAAGTGTCAAATTAAGTAGCTTGACAAGATTTTGAAGATGTCACAACACATCATGATGCATCTTGTTGAACTTCCAAGAAAAATAGTATTATATGTGCTCAAACACACATATTTTGTGACTTTTCAAACTTTGAAGCTCGGTAACTTCGGCAAATGTGGGCCAAATTTGTTAAACAAAGTGTCAAATTAAGTAGCTCGACAAGATTTTGAAGATGTCACAACACATCATGATGCATCTTGTTGAACTTCCAAGAAAAATAGTACTATATGTGCTCAAACACACATATTTTGTGATTTTTCAAACTTTGAAGCTCGGTAACTTCGGCAAATGTGGACCAAATTTGTTAAACAAAGTGTCAAATTAATCAGCTCGACGAGATCTTTAAAATGACACAACACATCATGATTGCATCTTGTTGAACTTCCAAGAAAAATAGTACTTTATGAGCTCAAACACACATATTTTGTGACTTTTCAAACTTTGAAGCTCGGTAACTTCGGCAAATGTGGACCAAATTTGTTAAACAAAGTGTCAAATTAAGTAGCTCGACAAGATTTTGAAGATGTCACAACACATCACGATTGCATCTTGTTGAATTTCCAAGAAAAATAGTACTTTATGTGCTCAAACACACATATTTTGTGACTTTTCAAATTTTGAAGCTCGGTAACTTCGGCAAATGTGGACCAAATTTGTTAAACAAAGTTTCAAATTAAGTAGCTCGACAAGATTTTGAAGATGTCACAACACATCATGATGCATCTTGTTGAACTTCCAAGAAAAATAGTACTTTATGAGCTCAAACACACATATTTTGTGACTTTTCAAACTTTGAAGCTCGGTAACTTCGTCAAATGTGTACCAAATTTGTTAAACAATGTGTCAAATTACTCAGCTCGACGACATCTTTAAAATGACACAACACATCATGATTGCATCTTGTTGAACTTCCAAGAAAAATTGTACTTTATGTGCTCAAACACACATCTTTTGTGACTTTTCAAACTTTGAAGCTCGGTAACTTCGGCAAATGTGGGCCAAATTTGTTAAACAAAGTGTCAAATTAAGTAGCTCGACAAGATTTTGAAGATGTCACAACACATCATGATTGCATCTTGTTGAATTTCCAAGAAAAATTGTACTTTATGTGCTCAAACACACATCTTTTGTGACTTTTCAAACTTTGAAGCTCGGTAACTTCGGCAAATGCGGACCAAATTTGTTAAACAATGTGTCAAATTAATCAGCTCGATGAGATCTTTAAAATGACACAACACATCATGATTGCATCTTGTTGAATTTCCAAGAAAAATAGTACTTTATGTGCTCAAACACACATATTTTGTGACTTTTCAAACTTTGAAGCTCGGTAACTTCGGCAAATGTGGGCCAAATTTGTTAAACAAAGTGTCAAATTAAGTAGCTCGACAAGATTTTGAAGATGTCACAACACATCATGATGCATCTTGTTGAACTTCCAAGAAAAATAGTACTATATGTGCTCAAACACACATATTTTGTGATTTTTCAAACTTTGAAGCTCGGTAACTTCGGCAAATGTGGACCAAATTTGTTAAACAAAGTGTCAAATTAAGTAGCTCGACAAGATTTTGAAGATGTCACAACACATCATGATGCATCTTGTTGAACTTCCAAGAAAAATAGTACTATATGTGCTCAAACACACATATTTTGTGATTTTTCAAACTTTGAAGCTCGGTAACTTCGGCAAATGTGGGCCAAATTTGTTAAACAAAGTGTCAAATTAAGTAGCTCGACAAGATTTTGAAGATGTCACAACACATCATGATTGCATCTTGTTGAATTTCCAAGAAAAATTGTACTTTATGTGCTCAAACACACATCTTTTGTGACTTTTCAAATTTTGAAGCTCGGTAACTTCGGCAAATGTGGGCCAAATTTGTTAAACAAAGTGTCAAATTAAGTAGCTCGACAAGATTTTGAAGATGTCACAACACATCATGATGCATCTTGTTGAACTTCCAAGAAAAATAGTATTATATGTGCTCAAACACACATATTTTGTGACTTTTCAAACTTTGAAGCTCGGTAACTTCGGCAAATGTGGGCCAAATTTGTTAAAGAAAGTGTCAAATTAAGTAGCTCGACAAGATTTTGAAGATGTCACAACACATCATGATGCATCTTGTTGAACTTCCAAGAAAAATAGTACTATATGTGCTCAAACACACATATTTTGTGATTTTTCAAACTTTGAAGCTCGGTAACTTCGGCAAATGTGGGCCAAATTTGTTAAACAAAGTGTCAAATTAAGTAGCTCGACAAGATTTTGAAGATGTCACAACACATCATGATTGCATCTTGTTGAACTTGCAAGAAAAATAGTACTTTATGTGCTCAAACACACATATTTTGTGACTTTTCAAACTTTGAAGCTCGGTAACTTCGGCAAATGTGGACCAAATTTGTTAAACAAAGTGTCAAATTAAGTAGCTCGGCAAGATTTTGAAGATGTCACAACACATCATGATTGCATCTTGTTGAACTTCCAAGAAAAATTGTACTTTATGTGCTCAAACACACATATTTTGTGATTTTTCAAACTTTGAAGCTCGGTAACTTCGGCAAATGTGGACCAAATTTGTTAAACAAAGTGTCAAATTAAGTAGCTCGGCAAGATTTTGAAGATGTCACAACACATCATGATTGCATCTTGTTGAACTTCCAAGAAAAATTGTACTTTATGTGCTCAAACACACATCTTTTGTGACTTTTCAAACTTTGAAGCTCGGTAACTTCGGCAAATGTGGGCCAAATTTGTTAAACAAAGTGTCAAATTAAGTAGCTCGACAAGATTTTGAAGATGTCACAACACATCATGATTGCATCTTGTTGAATTTCCAAGAAAAATTGTACTTTATGTGCTCAAACACACATCTTTTGTGACTTTTCAAACTTTGAAGCTCGGTAACTTCGGCAAATGCGGACCAAATTTGTTAAACAATGTGTCAAATTAATCAGCTCGATGAGATCTTTAAAATGACACAACACATCATGATTGCATCTTGTTGAATTTCCAAGAAAAATAGTACTTTATGTGCTCAAACACACATATTTTGTGACTTTTCAAACTTTGAAGCTCGGTAACTTCGGCAAATGTGGACCAAATTTGTTAAACAAAGTGTCAAATTAAGTAGCTTGACAAGATTTTGAAGATGTCACAACACATCATGATGCATCTTGTTGAACTTCCAAGAAAAATAGTATTATATGTGCTCAAACACACATATTTTGTGACTTTTCAAACTTTGAAGCTCGGTAACTTCGGCAAATGTGGGCCAAATTTGTTAAACAAAGTGTCAAATTAATCAGCTCGACGAGATCTTTAAAATGACGCAACACATCATGATTGCATCTTGTTGAACTTCCAAGAAAAATAGTATTATATGTGCTCAAACACACATATTTTGTGACTTTTCAAACTTTGAAGCTCGGTAACTTCGGCAAATGTGGACCAAATTTGTTAAACAAAGTGTCAAATTAAGTAGCTCGGCAAGATTTTGAAGATGTCACAACACATCATGATTGCATCTTGTTGAACTTCCAAGAAAAATTGTACTTTATGTGCTCAAACACACATATTTTGTGATTTTTCAAACTTTGAAGCTCGGTAACTTCGGCAAATGTGGACCAAATTTGTTAAACAAAGTGTCAAATTAAGTAGCTCGGCAAGATTTTGAAGATGTCACAACACATCATGATTGCATCTTGTTGAACTTCCAAGAAAAATTGTACTTTATGTGCTCAAACACACATCTTTTGTGACTTTTCAAACTTTGAAGCTCGGTAACTTCGGCAAAAGTGGGCCAAATTTGTTAAACAAAGTGTCAAATTAAGTAGCTCGACAAGATTTTGAAGATGTCACAACACATCATGATTGCATCTTGTTGAATTTCCAAGAAAAATTGTACTTTATGTGCTCAAACACACATCTTTTGTGACTTTTCAAACTTTGAAGCTCGGTAACTTCGGCAAATGCGGACCAAATTTGTTAAACAATGTGTCAAATTAATCAGCTCGATGAGATCTTTAAAATGACACAACACATCATGATTGCATCTTGTTGAATTTCCAAGAAAAATAGTACTTTATGTGCTCAAACACACATATTTTGTGACTTTTCAAACTTTGAAGCTCGGTAACTTCGGCAAATGTGGACCAAATTTGTTAAACAAAGTGTCAAATTAAGTAGCTTGACAAGATTTTGAAGATGTCACAACACATCATGATGCATCTTGTTGAACTTCCAAGAAAAATAGTATTATATGTGCTCAAACACACATATTTTGTGACTTTTCAAACTTTGAAGCTCGGTAACTTCGGCAAATGTGGACCAAATTTGTTAAACAAAGTGTCAAATTAATCAGCTCGACGAGATCTTTAAAATGACGCAACACATCATGATTGCATCTTGTTGAACTTCCAAGAAAAATAGTATTATATGTGCTCAAACACACATATTTTGTGACTTTTCAAACTTTGAAGCTCGGTAACTTCGGCAAATGTGGACCAAATTTGTTAAACAAAGTGTCAAATTAAGTAGCTCGGCAAGATTTTGAAGATGTCACAACACATCATGATTGCATCTTGTTGAACTTCCAAGAAAAATTGTACTTTATGTGCTCAAACACACATATTTTGTGATTTTTCAAACTTTGAAGCTCGGTAACTTCGGCAAATGTGGACCAAATTTGTTAAACAAAGTGTCAAATTAAGTAGCTCGGCAAGATTTTGAAGATGTCACAACACATCATGATTGCATCTTGTTGAACTTCCAAGAAAAATTGTACTTTATGTGCTCAAACACACATCTTTTGTGACTTTTCAAACTTTGAAGCTCGGTAACTTCGGCAAATGTGGGCCAAATTTGTTAAACAAAGTGTCAAATTAAGTAGCTCGACAAGATTTTGAAGATGTCACAACACATCATGATTGCATCTTGTTGAATTTCCAAGAAAAATTGTACTTTATGTGCTCAAACACACATCTTTTGTGACTTTTCAAACTTTGAAGCTCGGTAACTTCGGCAAATGTGGACCAAATTTGTTAAACAAAGTGTCAAATTAAGTAGCTTGACAAGATTTTGAAGATGTCACAACACATCATGATGCATCTTGTTGAACTTCCAAGAAAAATAGTATTATATGTGCTCAAACACACATATTTTGTGACTTTTCAAACTTTGAAGCTCGGTAACTTCGGCAAATGTGGACCAAATTTGTTAAACAAAGTGTCAAATTAATCAGCTCGACGAGATCTTTAAAATGACACAACACATCATGATTGCATCTTGTTGAACTTCCAAGAAAAATAGTACTTTATGAGCTCAAACACACATATTTTGTGACTTTTCAAACTTTGAAGCTCGGTAACTTCGGCAAATATGGACCAAATTTGTTAAACAATGTGTGAAATTAATCAGCTCGACGACATCTTTAAAATGACATAACACATCATGATTGCATCTTGTTGACCTTGCAAGAAAAATAGTACTTTATGTGCTCAAACACACATATTTTGTGACTTTTCAAACTTTGAAGCTCGGTAACTTCGGCAAATGTGGGCCAAATTTGTTAAACAAAGTGTCAAATTAAGTAGCTCGACAAGATTTTGAAGATGTCACAACACATCATGATGCATCTTGTTGAACTTCCAAGAAAAATAGTACTATATGTGCTCAAACACACATCTTTTGAGGCTCTTCAAACTTTGAAGCTCGGTAACTTCGGCAAATGTGGACCAACTTTGTTAAACAAAGTGTCAAATTAAGTAGCTCGACAAGATTTTGAAGATGTCACAACACATCATGATGCATCTTGTTGAACTTCCAAGAAAAATAGTACTATATGTGCTCAAACACACA
The DNA here is from genome assembly GCF_040115645.1 of Euwallacea fornicatus. Lineage (NCBI taxonomy): Eukaryota > Metazoa > Arthropoda > Insecta > Coleoptera > Curculionidae > Euwallacea > Euwallacea fornicatus. The sequence goes on along the minus strand of NW_027096012.1, from coordinate 1,285,840 downwards.
TATTTTGTGATTTTTCAAACTTTGAAGCTCGGTAACTTCGGCAAATGTGGGCCAAATTTGTTAAACAAAGTGTCAAATTAAGTAGCTCGACAAGATTTTGAAGATGTCACAACACATCATGATTGCATCTTGTTGAATTTCCAAGAAAAATTGTACTTTATGTGCTCAAACACACATCTTTTGTGACTTTTCAAACTTTGAAGCTCGGTAACTTCGGCAAATGTGGGCCAAATTTGTTAAACAAAGTGTCAAATTAAGTAGCTCGACAAGATTTTGAAGATGTCACAACACATCATGATGCATCTTGTTGAACTTCCAAGAAAAATAGTATTATATGTGCTCAAACACACATATTTTGTGACTTTTCAAACTTTGAAGCTCGGTAACTTCGGCAAATGTGGGCCAAATTTGTTAAAGAAAGTGTCAAATTAAGTAGCTCGACAAGATTTTGAAGATGTCACAACACATCATGATGCATCTTGTTGAACTTCCAAGAAAAATAGTACTATATGTGCTCAAACACACATATTTTGTGATTTTTCAAACTTTGAAGCTCGGTAACTTCGGCAAATGTGGGCCAAATTTGTTAAACAAAGTGTCAAATTAAGTAGCTCGACAAGATTTTGAAGATGTCACAACACATCATGATTGCATCTTGTTGAATTTCCAAGAAAAATTGTACTTTATGTGCTCAAACACACATCTTTTGTGACTTTTCAAACTTTGAAGCTCGGTAACTTCGGCAAATGTGGGCCAAATTTGTTAAACAAAGTGTCAAATTAAGTAGCTCGGCAAGATTTTGAAGATGTCACAACACATCATGATTGCATCTTGTTGAACTTCCAAGAAAAATTGTACTTTATGTGCTCAAACACACATATTTTGTGATTTTTCAAACTTTGAAGCTCGGTAACTTCGGCAAATGTGGACCAAATTTGTTAAACAAAGTGTCAAATTAAGTAGCTCGGCAAGATTTTGAAGATGTCACAACACATCATGATTGCATCTTGTTGAACTTCCAAGAAAAATTGTACTTTATGTGCTCAAACACACATCTTTTGTGACTTTTCAAACTTTGAAGCTCGGTAACTTCGGCAAATGTGGGCCAAATTTGTTAAACAAAGTGTCAAATTAAGTAGCTCGACAAGATTTTGAAGATGTCACAACACATCATGATTGCATCTTGTTGAATTTCCAAGAAAAATTGTACTTTATGTGCTCAAACACACATCTTTTGTGACTTTTCAAACTTTGAAGCTCGGTAACTTCGGCAAATGCGGACCAAATTTGTTAAACAATGTGTCAAATTAATCAGCTCGATGAGATCTTTAAAATGACACAACACATCATGATTGCATCTTGTTGAATTTCCAAGAAAAATAGTACTTTATGTGCTCAAACACACATATTTTGTGACTTTTCAAACTTTGAAGCTCGGTAACTTCGGCAAATGTGGACCAAATTTGTTAAACAAAGTGTCAAATTAAGTAGCTTGACAAGATTTTGAAGATGTCACAACACATCATGATGCATCTTGTTGAACTTCCAAGAAAAATAGTATTATATGTGCTCAAACACACATATTTTGTGACTTTTCAAACTTTGAAGCTCGGTAACTTCGGCAAATGTGGACCAAATTTGTTAAACAAAGTGTCAAATTAAGTAGCTCGGCAAGATTTTGAAGATGTCACAACACATCATGATTGCATCTTGTTGAACTTCCAAGAAAAATTGTACTTTATGTGCTCAAACACACATATTTTGTGATTTTTCAAACTTTGAAGCTCGGTAACTTCGGCAAATGTGGACCAAATTTGTTAAACAAAGTGTCAAATTAAGTAGCTCGGCAAGATTTTGAAGATGTCACAACACATCATGATTGCATCTTGTTGAACTTCCAAGAAAAATTGTACTTTATGTGCTCAAACACACATCTTTTGTGACTTTTCAAACTTTGAAGCTCGGTAACTTCGGCAAATGTGGGCCAAATTTGTTAAACAAAGTGTCAAATTAAGTAGCTCGACAAGATTTTGAAGATGTCACAACACATCATGATTGCATCTTGTTGAATTTCCAAGAAAAATTGTACTTTATGTGCTCAAACACACATCTTTTGTGACTTTTCAAACTTTGAAGCTCGGTAACTTCGGCAAATGCGGACCAAATTTGTTAAACAATGTGTCAAATTAATCAGCTCGATGAGATCTTTAAAATGACACAACACATCATGATTGCATCTTGTTGAATTTCCAAGAAAAATAGTACTTTATGTGCTCAAACACACATATTTTGTGACTTTTCAAACTTTGAAGCTCGGTAACTTCGGCAAATGTGGACCAAATTTGTTAAACAAAGTGTCAAATTAAGTAGCTTGACAAGATTTTGAAGATGTCACAACACATCATGATGCATCTTGTTGAACTTCCAAGAAAAATAGTATTATATGTGCTCAAACACACATATTTTGTGACTTTTCAAACTTTGAAGCTCGGTAACTTCGGCAAATGTGGACCAAATTTGTTAAACAAAGTGTCAAATTAATCAGCTCGACGAGATCTTTAAAATGACACAACACATCATGATTGCATCTTGTTGAACTTCCAAGAAAAATAGTACTTTATGAGCTCAAACACACATATTTTGTGACTTTTCAAACTTTGAAGCTCGGTAACTTCGGCAAATATGGACCAAATTTGTTAAACAATGTGTGAAATTAATCAGCTCGACGACATCTTTAAAATGACATAACACATCATGATTGCATCTTGTTGACCTTGCAAGAAAAATAGTACTTTATGTGCTCAAACACACATATTTTGTGACTTTTCAAACTTTGAAGCTCGGTAACTTCGGCAAATGTGGGCCAAATTTGTTAAACAAAGTGTCAAATTAAGTAGCTCGACAAGATTTTGAAGATGTCACAACACATCATGATGCATCTTGTTGAACTTCCAAGAAAAATAGTACTATATGTGCTCAAACACACATCTTTTGAGGCTCTTCAAACTTTGAAGCTCGGTAACTTCGGCAAATGTGGACCAAATTTGTTAAACAAAGTGTCAAATTAAGTAGCTCGACAAGATTTTGAAGATGTCACAACACATCATAATGCATCTTGTTGAACTTCCAAGAAAAATAGTACTATATGTGCTCAAACACACATATTTTGTGATTTTTCAAACTTTGAAGCTCGGTAACTTCGGCAAATGTGGGCCAAATTTGTTAAACAAAGTGTCAAATTAAGTAGCTCGACAAGATTTTGAAGATGTCACAACACATCATGATTGCATCTTGTTGAATTTCCAAGAAAAATTGTACTTTATGTGCTCAAACACACATCTTTTGTGACTTTTCAAACTTTGAAGCTCGGTAACTTCGGCAAATGTGGGCCAAATTTGTTAAACAAAGTGTCAAATTAAGTAGCTCGACAAGATTTTGAAGATGTCACAACACATCATGATGCATCTTGTTGAACTTCCAAGAAAAATAGTATTATATGTGCTCAAACACACATATTTTGTGACTTTTCAAACTTTGAAGCTCGGTAACTTCGGCAAATGTGGGCCAAATTTGTTAAAGAAAGTGTCAAATTAAGTAGCTCGACAAGATTTTGAAGATGTCACAAGACATCATGATGCATCTTGTTGAACTTCCAAGAAAAATAGTACTATATGTGCTCAAACACACATATTTTGTGATTTTTCAAACTTTGAAGCTCGGTAACTTCGGCAAATGTGGGCCAAATTTGTTAAACAAAGTGTCAAATTAAGTAGCTCGACAAGATTTTGAAGATGTCACAACACATCATGATTGCATCTTGTTGAATTTCCAAGAAAAATTGTACTTTATGTGCTCAAACACACATCTTTTGTGACTTTTCAAACTTTGAAGCTCGGTAACTTCGGCAAATGTGGGCCAAATTTGTTAAACAAAGTGTCAAATTAAGTAGCTCGGCAAGATTTTGAAGATGTCACAACACATCATGATTGCATCTTGTTGAACTTCCAAGAAAAATTGTACTTTATGTGCTCAAACACACATATTTTGTGATTTTTCAAACTTTGAAGCTCGGTAACTTCGGCAAATGTGGACCAAATTTGTTAAACAAAGTGTCAAATTAAGTAGCTCGGCAAGATTTTGAAGATGTCACAACACATCATGATTGCATCTTGTTGAACTTCCAAGAAAAATTGTACTTTATGTGCTCAAACACACATCTTTTGTGACTTTTCAAACTTTGAAGCTCGGTAACTTCGGCAAATGTGGGCCAAATTTGTTAAACAAAGTGTCAAATTAAGTAGCTCGACAAGATTTTGAAGATGTCACAACACATCATGATTGCATCTTGTTGAATTTCCAAGAAAAATTGTACTTTATGTGCTCAAACACACATCTTTTGTGACTTTTCAAACTTTGAAGCTCGGTAACTTCGGCAAATGCGGACCAAATTTGTTAAACAATGTGTCAAATTAATCAGCTCGATGAGATCTTTAAAATGACACAACACATCATGATTGCATCTTGTTGAATTTCCAAGAAAAATAGTACTTTATGTGCTCAAACACACATATTTTGTGACTTTTCAAACTTTGAAGCTCGGTAACTTCGGCAAATGTGGACCAAATTTGTTAAACAAAGTGTCAAATTAAGTAGCTTGACAAGATTTTGAAGATGTCACAACACATCATGATGCATCTTGTTGAACTTCCAAGAAAAATAGTATTATATGTGCTCAAACACACATATTTTGTGACTTTTCAAACTTTGAAGCTCGGTAACTTCGGCAAATGTGGACCAAATTTGTTAAACAAAGTGTCAAATTAAGTAGCTCGGCAAGATTTTGAAGATGTCACAACACATCATGATTGCATCTTGTTGAACTTCCAAGAAAAATTGTACTTTATGTGCTCAAACACACATATTTTGTGATTTTTCAAACTTTGAAGCTCGGTAACTTCGGCAAATGTGGACCAAATTTGTTAAACAAAGTGTCAAATTAAGTAGCTCGGCAAGATTTTGAAGATGTCACAACACATCATGATGCATCTTGTTGAACTTCCAAGAAAAATAGTATTATATGTGCTCAAACACACATATTTTGTGACTTTTCAAACTTTGAAGCTCGGTAACTTCGGCAAATGTGGACCAAATTTGTTAAACAAAGTGTCAAATTAATCAGCTCGACGAGATCTTTAAAATGACATAACACATCATGATTGCATCTTGTTGAACTTCCAAGAAAAATAGTACTTTATGTGCTCAAACACACATATTTTGTGACTTTTCAAACTTTGAAGCTCGGTAACTTCGGCAAATGTGGGCCAAATTTGTTAAACAAAGTGTCAAATTAAGTAGCTCGACAAGATTTTGAAGATGTCACAACACATCATGATGCATCTTGTTGAACTTCCAAGAAAAATAGTATTATATGTGCTCAAACACACATATTTTGTGACTTTTCAAACTTTGAAGCTCGGTAACTTCGGCAAATGTGGGCCAAATTTGTTAAACAAAGTGTCAAATTAAGTAGCTCGACAAGATTTTGAAGATGTCACAACACATCATGATGCATCTTGTTGAACTTCCAAGAAAAATAGTACTATATGTGCTCAAACACACATATTTTGTGATTTTTCAAACTTTGAAGCTCGGTAACTTCGGCAAATATGGACCAAATTTGTTAAACAATGTGTGAAATTAATCAGCTCGACGACATCTTTAAAATGACATAACACATCATGATTGCATCTTGTTGAACTTGCAAGAAAAATAGTACTTTATGTGCTCAAACACACATATTTTGTGACTTTTCAAACTTTGAAGCTCGGTAACTTCGGCAAATGTGGGCCAAATTTGTTAAACAAAGTGTCAAATTAAGTAGCTCGACAAGATTTTGAAGATGTCACAACACATCATGATGCATCTTGTTGAACTTCCAAGAAAAATAGTACTATATGTGCTCAAACACACATCTTTTGAGGCTCTTCAAACTTTGAAGCTCGGTAACTTCGGCAAATGTGGACCAAATTTGTTAAACAAAGTGTCAAATTAAGTAGCTCGACAAGATTTTGAAGATGTCACAACACATCATGATGCATCTTGTTGAACTTCCAAGAAAAATAGTATTATATGTGCTCAAACACACATATTTTGTGACTTTTCAAACTTTGAAGCTCGGTAACTTCGGCAAATGTGGGCCAAATTTGTTAAAGAAAGTGTCAAATTAAGTAGCTCGACAAGATTTTGAAGATGTCACAACACATCATGATTGCATCTTGTTGACCTTCCAAGAAAAATAGTACTTTATGTGCTCAAACACACATATTTTGTGACTTTTCAAACTTTGAAGCTCGGTAACTTCGGCAAATGTGGACCAAATTTGTTAAACAAAGTGTCAAATTAATCAGCTCGACGACATCTTTAAAATGACACAACACATCATGATTGCATCTTGTTGAACTTCCAAGAAAAATAGTACTTTATGTGCTCAAACACACATCTTTTGTGACTTTTCAAACTTTGAAGCTCGGTAACTTCGGCAAATGTGGGCCAAATTTGTTAAACAAAGTGTCAAATTAAGTAGCTCGACAAGATTTTGAAGATGTCACAACACATCATGATGCATCTTGTTGAACTTCCAAGAAAAATAGTATTATATGTGCTCAAACACACATATTTGGTGACTTTTCAAACTTTGAAGCTCGGTAACTTCGGCAAATGTGGGCCAAATTTGTTAAAGAAAGTGTCAAATTAAGTAGCTCGACAAGATTTTGAAGATGTCACAACACATCATGATGCATCTTGTTGACCTTCCAAGAAAAATAGTACTATATGTGCTCAAACACACATCTTTTGAGGCTCTTCAAACTTTGAAGCTCGGTAACTTCGGCAAATGTGGACCAAATTTGTTAAACAAAGTGTCAAATTAAGTAGCTCGACAAGATTTTGAAGATGTCACAACACTTCATGATGCATCTTGTTGAACTTCCAAGAAAAATAGTATTATATGTGCTCAAACACACATATTTTGTGACTTTTCAAACTTTGAAGCTCGGTAACTTCGGCAAATGTGGGCCAAAATTGTTAAACAAAGTGTCAAATTAAGTAGCTCGACAAGATTTTGAAGATGTCACAACACATCATGATGCATCTTGTTGAACTTCCAAGAAAAATAGTACTATATGTGCTCAAACACACATCTTTTGAGGCTCTTCAAACTTTGAAGCTCGGTAACTTCGGCAAATGTGGACCAAATTTGTTAAACAAAGTGTCAAATTAATCAGCTCGACGAGATCTTTAAAATGACATAACACATCATGATTGCATCTTGTTGAACTTCCAAGAAAAATAGTACTTTATGTGCTCAAACACACATATTTTGTGACTTTTCAAACTTTGAAGCTCGGTAACTTCGGCAAATGTGGGCCAAATTTGTTAAACAAAGTGTCAAATTAAGTAGCTCGACAAGATTTTGAAGATGTCACAACACATCATGATGCATCTTGTTGAACTTCCAAGAAAAATAGTATTATATGTGCTCAAACACACATATTTTGTGACTTTTCAAACTTTGAAGCTCGGTAACTTCGGCAAATGTGGGCCAAATTTGTTAAAGAAAGTGTCAAATTAAGTAGCTCGACAAGATTTTGAAGATGTCACAACACATCATGATGCATCTTGTTGAACTTCCAAGAAAAATAGTACTATATGTGCTCAAACACACATCTTTTGAGGCTCTTCAAACTTTGAAGCTCGGTAACTTCGGCAAATGTGGACCAAATTTGTTAAACAAAGTGTCAAATTAATCAGCTCGACGAGATCTTTAAAATGACATAACACATCATGATTGCATCTTGTTGACCTTGCAAGAAAAATAGTACTTTATGTGCTCAAACACACATATTTTGTGACTTTTCAAACTTTGAAGCTCGGTAACTTCGGCAAATGTGGGCCAAATTTGTTAAACAAAGTGTCAAATTAAGTAGCTCGACAAGATTTTGAAGATGTCACAACACATCATGATGCATCTTGTTGAACTTCCAAGAAAAATAGTACTATATGTGCTCAAACACACATCTTTTGAGGCTCTTCAAACTTTGAAGCTCGGTAACTTCGGCAAATGTGGACCAAATTTGTTAAACAAAGTGTCAAATTAAGTAGCTCGACAAGATTTTGAAGATGTCACAACACATCATGATGCATCTTGTTGAACTTCCAAGAAAAATAGTACTATATGTGCTCAAACACACATATTTTGTGATTTTTCAAACTTTGAAGCTCGGTAACTTCGGCAAATGTGGGCCAAATTTGTTAAACAAAGTGTCAAATTAAGTAGCTCGACAAGATTTTGAAGATGTCACAACACATCATGATTGCATCTTGTTGAATTTCCAAGAAAAATTGTACTTTATGTGCTCAAACACACATCTTTTGTGACTTTTCAAACTTTGAAGCTCGGTAACTTCGGCAAATGTGGGCCAAATTTGTTAAACAAAGTGTCAAATTAAGTAGCTCGACAAGATTTTGAAGATGTCACAACACATCTTGATGCATCTTGTTGAACTTCCAAGAAAAATAGTATTATATGTGCTCAAACACACATATTTTGTGACTTTTCAAACTTTGAAGCTCGGTAACTTCGGCAAATGTGGGCCAAATTTGTTAAAGAAAGTGTCAAATTAAGTAGCTCGACAAGATTTTGAAGATGTCACAACACATCATGATGCATCTTGTTGAACTTCCAAGAAAAATAGTACTATATGTGCTCAAACACACATATTTTGTGATTTTTCAAACTTTGAAGCTCGGTAACTTCGGCAAATGTGGGCCAAATTTGTTAAACAAAGTGTCAAATTAAGTAGCTCGACAAGATTTTGAAGATGTCACAACACATCATGATTGCATCTTGTTGAATTTCCAAGAAAAATTGTACTTTATGTGCTCAAACACACATCTTTTGTGACTTTTCAAACTTTGAAGCTCGGTAACTTCGGCAAATGTGGGCCAAATTTGTTAAACAAAGTGTCAAATTAAGTAGCTCGACAAGATTTTGAAGATGTCACAACACATCATGATGCATCTTGTTGAACTTCCAAGAAAAATAGTATTATATGTGCTCAAACACACATATTTTGTGACTTTTCAAACTTTGAAGCTCGGTAACTTCGGCAAATGTGGACCAAATTTGTTAAACAAAGTGTCAAATTAATCAGCTCGACGAGATCTTTAAAATGACATAACACATCATGATTGCATCTTGTTGAACTTCCAAGAAAAATAGTACTTTATGTGCTCAAACACACATATTTTGTGACTTTTCAAACTTTGAAGCTCGGTAACTTCGGCAAATGTGGGCCAAATTTGTTAAACAAAGTGTCAAATTAAGTAGCTCGACAAGATTTTGAAGATGTCACAACACATCATGATGCATCTTGTTGAACTTCCAAGAAAAATAGTATTATATGTGCTCAAACACACATATTTTGTGACTTTTCAAACTTTGAAGCTCGGTAACTTCGGCAAATGTGGGCCAAATTTGTTAAACAAAGTGTCAAATTAAGTAGCTCGACAAGATTTTGAAGATGTCACAACACATCATGATGCATCTTGTTGAACTTCCAAGAAAAATAGTACTATATGTGCTCAAACACACATATTTTGTGATTTTTCAAACTTTGAAGCTCGGTAACTTCGGCAAATATGGACCAAATTTGTTAAACAATGTGTGAAATTAATCAGCTCGACGACATCTTTAAAATGACATAACACATCATGATTGCATCTTGTTGAACTTGCAAGAAAAATAGTACTTTATGTGCTCAAACACACATATTTTGTGACTTTTCAAACTTTGAAGCTCGGTAACTTCGGCAAATGTGGGCCAAATTTGTTAAACAAAGTGTCAAATTAAGTAGCTCGACAAGATTTTGAAGATGTCACAACACATCATGATGCATCTTGTTGAACTTCCAAGAAAAATAGTACTATATGTGCTCAAACACACATCTTTTGAGGCTCTTCAAACTTTGAAGCTCGGTAACTTAGGCAAATGTGGACCAAATTTGTTAAACAAAGTGTCAAATTAAGTAGCTCGACAAGATTTTGAAGATGTCACAACACATCATGATGCATCTTGTTGAACTTCCAAGAAAAATAGTATTATATGTGCTCAAACACACATATTTTGTGACTTTTCAAACTTTGAAGCTCGGTAACTTCGGCAAATGTGGGCCAAATTTGTTAAAGAAAGTGTCAAATTAAGTAGCTCGACAAGATTTTGAAGATGTCACAAAACATCATGATTGCATCTTGTTGACCTTCCAAGAAAAATAGTACTTTATGTGCTCAAACACACATATTTTGTGACTTTTCAAACTTTGAAGCTCGGTAACTTCGGCAAATGTGGACCAAATTTGTTAAACAAAGTGTCAAATTAATCAGCTCGACGACATCTTTAAAATGACACAACACATCATGATTGCATCTTGTTGAACTTCCAAGAAAAATAGTACTTTATGTGCTCAAACACACATCTTTTGTGACTTTTCAAACTTTGAAGCTCGGTAACTTCGGCAAATGTGGGCCAAATTTGTTAAACAAAGTGTCAAATTAAGTAGCTCGACAAGATTTTGAAGATGTCACAACACATCATGATGCATCTTGTTGAACTTCCAAGAAAAATAGTATTATATGTGCTCAAACACACATATTTGGTGACTTTTCAAACTTTGAAGCTCGGTAACTTCGGCAAATGTGGGCCAAATTTGTTAAAGAAAGTGTCAAATTAAGTAGCTCGACAAGATTTTGAAGATGTCACAACACATCATGATGCATCTTGTTGACCTTCCAAGAAAAATAGTACTATATGTGCTCAAACACACATCTTTTGAGGCTCTTCAAACTTTGAAGCTCGGTAACTTCGGCAAATGTGGACCAAATTTGTTAAACAAAGTGTCAAATTAAGTAGCTCGACAAGATTTTGAAGATGTCACAACACTTCATGATGCATCTTGTTGAACTTCCAAGAAAAATAGTATTATATGTGCTCAAACACACATATTTTGTGACTTTTCAAACTTTGAAGCTCGGTAACTTCGGCAAATGTGGGCCAAAATTGTTAAACAAAGTGTCAAATTAAGTAGCTCGACAAGATTTTGAAGATGTCACAACACATCATGATGCATCTTGTTGAACTTCCAAGAAAAATAGTACTATATGTGCTCAAACACACATCTTTTGAGGCTCTTCAAACTTTGAAGCTCGGTAACTTCGGCAAATGTGGACCAAATTTGTTAAACAAAGTGTCAAATTAATCAGCTCGACGAGATCTTTAAAATGACATAACACATCATGATTGCATCTTGTTGAACTTCCAAGAAAAATAGTACTTTATGTGCTCAAACACACATATTTTGTGACTTTTCAAACTTTGAAGCTCGGTAACTTCGGCAAATGTGGGCCAAATTTGTTAAACAAAGTGTCAAATTAAGTAGCTCGACAAGATTTTGAAGATGTCACAACACATCATGATGCATCTTGTTGAACTTCCAAGAAAAATAGTATTATATGTGCTCAAACACACATATTTTGTGACTTTTCAAACTTTGAAGCTCGGTAACTTCGGCAAATGTGGGCCAAATTTGTTAAAGAAAGTGTCAAATTAAGTAGCTCGACAAGATTTTGAAGATGTCACAACACATCATGATGCATCTTGTTGAACTTCCAAGAAAAATAGTACTATATGTGCTCAAACACACATCTTTTGAGGCTCTTCAAACTTTGAAGCTCGGTAACTTCGGCAAATGTGGACCAAATTTGTTAAACAAAGTGTCAAATTAATCAGCTCGACGAGATCTTTAAAATGACATAACACATCATGATTGCATCTTGTTGACCTTGCAAGAAAAATAGTACTTTATGTGCTCAAACACACATATTTTGTGACTTTTCAAACTTTGAAGCTCGGTAACTTCGGCAAATGTGGGCCAAATTTGTTAAACAAAGTGTCAAATTAAGTAGCTCGACAAGATTTTGAAGATGTCACAACACATCATGATGCATCTTGTTGAACTTCCAAGAAAAATAGTACTATATGTGCTCAAACACACATCTTTTGAGGCTCTTCAAACTTTGAAGCTCGGTAACTTCGGCAAATGTGGACCAAATTTGTTAAACAAAGTGTCAAATTAAGTAGCTCGACAAGATTTTGAAGATGTCACAACACATCATGATGCATCTTGTTGAACTTCCAAGAAAAATAGTACTATATGTGCTCAAACACACATATTTTGTGATTTTTCAAACTTTGAAGCTCGGTAACTTCGGCAAATGTGGGCCAAATTTGTTAAACAAAGTGTCAAATTAAGTAGCTCGACAAGATTTTGAAGATGTCACAACACATCATGATTGCATCTTGTTGAATTTCCAAGAAAAATTGTACTTTATGTGCTCAAACACACATCTTTTGTGACTTTTCAAACTTTGAAGCTCGGTAACTTCGGCAAATGTGGGCCAAATTTGTTAAACAAAGTGTCAAATTAAGTAGCTCGACAAGATTTTGAAGATGTCACAACACATCTTGATGCATCTTGTTGAACTTCCAAGAAAAATAGTATTATATGTGCTCAAACACACATATTTTGTGACTTTTCAAACTTTGAAGCTCGGTAACTTCGGCAAATGTGGGCCAAATTTGTTAAAGAAAGTGTCAAATTAAGTAGCTCGACAAGATTTTGAAGATGTCACAACACATCATGATGCATCTTGTTGAACTTCCAAGAAAAATAGTACTATATGTGCTCAAACACACATATTTTGTGATTTTTCAAACTTTGAAGCTCGGTAACTTCGGCAAATGTGGGCCAAATTTGTTAAACAAAGTGTCAAATTAAGTAGCTCGACAAGATTTTGAAGATGTCACAACACATCATGATTGCATCTTGTTGAATTTCCAAGAAAAATTGTACTTTATGTGCTCAAACACACATCTTTTGTGACTTTTCAAACTTTGAAGCTCGGTAACTTCGGCAAATGTGGGCCAAATTTGTTAAACAAAGTGTCAAATTAAGTAGCTCGACAAGATTTTGAAGATGTCACAACACATCATGATGCATCTTGTTGAACTTCCAAGAAAAATAGTATTATATGTGCTCAAACACACATATTTTGTGACTTTTCAAACTTTGAAGCTCGGTAACTTCGGCAAATGTGGACCAAATTTGTTAAACAAAGTGTCAAATTAATCAGCTCGACGAGATCTTTAAAATGACATAACACATCATGATTGCATCTTGTTGAACTTCCAAGAAAAATAGTACTTTATGTGCTCAAACACACATATTTTGTGACTTTTCAAACTTTGAAGCTCGGTAACTTCGGCAAATGTGGGCCAAATTTGTTAAACAAAGTGTCAAATTAAGTAGCTCGACAAGATTTTGAAGATGTCACAACACATCATGATGCATCTTGTTGAACTTCCAAGAAAAATAGTATTATATGTGCTCAAACACACATATTTTGTGACTTTTCAAACTTTGAAGCTCGGTAACTTCGGCAAATGTGGGCCAAATTTGTTAAACAAAGTGTCAAATTAAGTAGCTCGACAAGATTTTGAAGATGTCACAACACATCATGATGCATCTTGTTGAACTTCCAAGAAAAATAGTACTATATGTGCTCAAACACACATATTTTGTGATTTTTCAAACTTTGAAGCTCGGTAACTTCGGCAAATATGGACCAAATTTGTTAAACAATGTGTGAAATTAATCAGCTCGACGACATCTTTAAAATGACATAACACATCATGATTGCATCTTGTTGAACTTGCAAGAAAAATAGTACTTTATGTGCTCAAACACACATATTTTGTGACTTTTCAAACTTTGAAGCTCGGTAACTTCGGCAAATGTGGGCCAAATTTGTTAAACAAAGTGTCAAATTAAGTAGCTCGACAAGATTTTGAAGATGTCACAACACATCATGATGCATCTTGTTGAACTTCCAAGAAAAATAGTACTATATGTGCTCAAACACACATCTTTTGAGGCTCTTCAAACTTTGAAGCTCGGTAACTTAGGCAAATGTGGACCAAATTTGTTAAACAAAGTGTCAAATTAAGTAGCTCGACAAGATTTTGAAGATGTCACAACACATCATGATGCATCTTGTTGAACTTCCAAGAAAAATAGTATTATATGTGCTCAAACACACATATTTTGTGACTTTTCAAACTTTGAAGCTCGGTAACTTCGGCAAATGTGGGCCAAATTTGTTAAAGAAAGTGTCAAATTAAGTAGCTCGACAAGATTTTGAAGATGTCACAAAACATCATGATTGCATCTTGTTGACCTTCCAAGAAAAATAGTACTTTATGTGCTCAAACACACATATTTTGTGACTTTTCAAACTTTGAAGCTCGGTAACTTCGGCAAATGTGGACCAAATTTGTTAAACAAAGTGTCAAATTAATCAGCTCGACGACATCTTTAAAATGACACAACACATCATGATTGCATCTTGTTGAACTTCCAAGAAAAATAGTACTTTATGTGCTCAAACACACATCTTTTGTGACTTTTCAAACTTTGAAGCTCGGTAACTTCGGCAAATGTGGGCCAAATTTGTTAAACAAAGTGTCAAATTAAGTAGCTCGACAAGATTTTGAAGATGTCACAACACATCATGATGCATCTTGTTGAACTTCCAAGAAAAATAGTATTATATGTGCTCAAACACACATATTTGGTGACTTTTCAAACTTTGAAGCTCGGTAACTTCGGCAAATGTGGGCCAAATTTGTTAAAGAAAGTGTCAAATTAAGTAGCTCGACAAGATTTTGAAGATGTCACAACACATCATGATGCATCTTGTTGACCTTCCAAGAAAAATAGTACTATATGTGCTCAAACACACATCTTTTGAGGCTCTTCAAACTTTGAAGCTCGGTAACTTCGGCAAATGTGGACCAAATTTGTTAAACAAAGTGTCAAATTAAGTAGCTCGACAAGATTTTGAAGATGTCACAACACTTCATGATGCATCTTGTTGAACTTCCAAGAAAAATAGTATTATATGTGCTCAAACACACATATTTTGTGACTTTTCAAACTTTGAAGCTCGGTAACTTCGGCAAATGTGGGCCAAAATTGTTAAACAAAGTGTCAAATTAAGTAGCTCGACAAGATTTTGAAGATGTCACAACACATCATGATGCATCTTGTTGAACTTCCAAGAAAAATAGTACTATATGTGCTCAAACACACATCTTTTGAGGCTCTTCAAACTTTGAAGCTCGGTAACTTCGGCAAATGTGGACCAAATTTGTTAAACAAAGTGTCAAATTAATCAGCTCGACGAGATCTTTAAAATGACATAACACATCATGATTGCATCTTGTTGAACTTCCAAGAAAAATAGTACTTTATGTGCTCAAACACACATATTTTGTGACTTTTCAAACTTTGAAGCTCGGTAACTTCGGCAAATGTGGGCCAAATTTGTTAAACAAAGTGTCAAATTAAGTAGCTCGACAAGATTTTGAAGATGTCACAACACATCATGATGCATCTTGTTGAACTTCCAAGAAAAATAGTATTATATGTGCTCAAACACACATATTTTGTGACTTTTCAAACTTTGAAGCTCGGTAACTTCGGCAAATGTGGGCCAAATTTGTTAAAGAAAGTGTCAAATTAAGTAGCTCGACAAGATTTTGAAGATGTCACAACACATCATGATGCATCTTGTTGAACTTCCAAGAAAAATAGTACTATATGTGCTCAAACACACATCTTTTGAGGCTCTTCAAACTTTGAAGCTCGGTAACTTCGGCAAATGTGGACCAAATTTGTTAAACAAAGTGTCAAATTAATCAGCTCGACGAGATCTTTAAAATGACATAACACATCATGATTGCATCTTGTTGAACTTCCAAGAAAAATAGTACTTTATGTGCTCAAACACACATATTTTGTGACTTTTCAAACTTTGAAGCTCGGTAACTTCGGCAAATGTGGACCAAATTTGTTAAACAAAGTGTCAAATTAAGTAGCTCGACAAGATTTTGAAGATGTCACAACACATCATGATGCATCTTGTTGAACTTCCAAGAAAAATTGTACTTTATGTGCTCAAACACACATCTTTTGTGACTTTTCAAACTTTGAAGCTCGGTAACTTCGGCAAATGTGGGCCAAATTTGTTAAACAAAGTGTCAAATTAAGTAGCTCGACAAGATTTTGAAGATGTCACAACACATCATGATGCATCTTGTTGACCTTCCAAGAAAAATAGTACTATATGTGCTCAAACACACATCTTTTGAGGCTCTTCAAACTTTGAAGCTCGGTAACTTCGGCAAATGTGGACCAAATTTGTTAAACAAAGTGTCAAATTAAGTAGCTCGACAAGATTTTGAAGATGTCACAACACATCATGATGCATCTTGTTGAACTTCCAAGAAAAATAGTATTATATGTGCTCAAACACACATATTTTGTGACTTTTCAAACTTTGAAGCTCGGTAACTTCGGCAAATGTGGGCCAAATTTGTTAAAGAAAGTGTCAAATTAAGTAGCTCGACAAGATTTTGAAGATGTCACAACACATCATGATGCATCTTGTTGAACTTCCAAGAAAAATAGTACTATATGTGCTCAAACACACATATTTTGTGATTTTTCAAACTTTGAAGCTCGGTAACTTCGGCAAATGTGGGCCAAATTTGTTAAACAAAGTGTCAAATTAAGTAGCTCGACAAGATTTTGAAGATGTCACAACACATCATGATTGCATCTTGTTGAATTTCCAAGAAAAATTGTACTTTATGTGCTCAAACACACATCTTTTGTGACTTTTCAAACTTTGAAGCTCGGTAACTTCGGCAAATGTGGGCCAAATTTGTTAAACAAAGTGTCAAATTAAGTAGCTCGACAAGATTTTGAAGATGTCACAACACATCATGATGCATCTTGTTGAACTTCCAAGAAAAATAGTATTATATGTGCTCAAACACACATATTTTGTGACTTTTCAAACTTTGAAGCTCGGTAACTTCGGCAAATGTGGACCAAATTTGTTAAACAAAGTGTCAAATTAATCAGCTCGACGAGATCTTTAAAATGACATAACACATCATGATTGCATCTTGTTGAACTTCCAAGAAAAATAGTACTTTATGTGCTCAAACACACATATTTTGTGACTTTTCAAACTTTGAAGCTCGGTAACTTCGGCAAATGTGGGCCAAATTTGTTAAACAAAGTGTCAAATTAAGTAGCTCGACAAGATTTTGAAGATGTCACAACACATCATGATGCATCTTGTTGAACTTCCAAGAAAAATAGTATTATATGTGCTCAAACACACATATTTTGTGACTTTTCAAACTTTGAAGCTCGGTAACTTCGGCAAATGTGGGCCAAATTTGTTAAACAAAGTGTCAAATTAAGTAGCTCGACAAGATTTTGAAGATGTCACAACACATCATGATGCATCTTGTTGAACTTCCAAGAAAAATAGTACTATATGTGCTCAAACACACATATTTTGTGATTTTTCAAACTTTGAAGCTCGGTAACTTCGGCAAATATGGACCAAATTTGTTAAACAATGTGTGAAATTAATCAGCTCGACGACATCTTTAAAATGACATAACACATCATGATTGCATCTTGTTGAACTTGCAAGAAAAATAGTACTTTATGTGCTCAAACACACATATTTTGTGACTTTTCAAACTTTGAAGCTCGGTAACTTCGGCAAATGTGGGCCAAATTTGTTAAACAAAGTGTCAAATTAAGTAGCTCGACAAGATTTTGAAGATGTCACAACACATCATGATGCATCTTGTTGAACTTCCAAGAAAAATAGTACTATATGTGCTCAAACACACATCTTTTGAGGCTCTTCAAACTTTGAAGCTCGGTAACTTCGGCAAATGTGGACCAAATTTGTTAAACAAAGTGTCAAATTAAGTAGCTCGACAAGATTTTGAAGATGTCACAACACATCATGATGCATCTTGTTGAACTTCCAAGAAAAATAGTATTATATGTGCTCAAACACACATATTTTGTGACTTTTCAAACTTTGAAGCTCGGTAACTTCGGCAAATGTGGGCCAAATTTGTTAAAGAAAGTGTCAAATTAAGTAGCTCGACAAGATTTTGAAGATGTCACAACACATCATGATTGCATCTTGTTGACCTTCCAAGAAAAATAGTACTTTATGTGCTCAAACACACATATTTTGTGACTTTTCAAACTTTGAAGCTCGGTAACTTCGGCAAATGTGGACCAAATTTGTTAAACAAAGTGTCAAATTATTCAGCTCGACGACATCTTTAAAATGACACAACACATCATGATTGCATCTTGTTGAACTTCCAAGAAAAATAGTACTTTATGTGCTCAAACACACATCTTTTGTGACTTTTCAAACTTTGAAGCTCGGTAACTTCGGCAAATGTGGGCCAAATTTGTTAAACAAAGTGTCAAATTAAGTAGCTCGACAAGATTTTGAAGATGTCACAACACATCATGATGCATCTTGTTGAACTTCCAAGAAAAATAGTATTATATGTGCTCAAACACACATATTTGGTGACTTTTCAAACTTTGAAGCTCGGTAACTTCGGCAAATGTGGGCCAAATTTGTTAAAGAAAGTGTCAAATTAAGTAGCTCGACAAGATTTTGAAGATGTCACAACACATCATGATGCATCTTGTTGACCTTCCAAGAAAAATAGTACTATATGTGCTCAAACACACATCTTTTGAGGCTCTTCAAACTTTGAAGCTCGGTAACTTCGGCAAATGTGGACCAAATTTGTTAAACAAAGTGTCAAATTAAGTAGCTCGACAAGATTTTGAAGATGTCACAACACTTCATGATGCATCTTGTTGAACTTCCAAGAAAAATAGTATTATATGTGCTCAAACACACATATTTTGTGACTTTTCAAACTTTGAAGCTCGGTAACTTCGGCAAATATGGACCAAATTTGTTAAACAAAGTGTCAAATTAAGTAGCTCGACAAGATTTTGAAGATGTCACAACACATCATGATGCATCTTGTTGAACTTCCAAGAAAAATAGTACTATATGTGCTCAAACACACATCTTTTGAGGCTCTTCAAACTTTGAAGCTCGGTAACTTCGGCAAATGTGGACCAAATTTGTTAAACAAAGTGTCAAATTAATCAGCTCGACGAGATCTTTAAAATGACATAACACATCATGATTGCATCTTGTTGAACTTCCAAGAAAAATAGTACTTTATGTGCTCAAACACACATATTTTGTGACTTTTCAAACTTTGAAGCTCGGTAACTTCGGCAAATGTGGACCAAATTTGTTAAACAAAGTGTCAAATTAAGTAGCTCGACAAGATTTTGAAGATGTCACAACACATCATGATGCATCTTGTTGAACTTCCAAGAAAAATTGTACTTTATGTGCTCAAACACACATCTTTTGTGACTTTTCAAACTTTGAAGCTCGGTAACTTCGGCAAATGTGGGCCAAATTTGTTAAACAAAGTGTCAAATTAAGTAGCTCGACAAGATTTTGAAGATGTCACAACACATCATGATGCATCTTGTTGACCTTCCAAGAAAAATAGTACTATATGTGCTCAAACACACATCTTTTGAGGCTCTTCAAACTTTGAAGCTCGGTAACTTCGGCAAATGTGGACCAAATTTGTTATACAAAGTGTCAAATTAAGTAGCTCGACAAGATTTTGAAGATGTCACAACACATCATGATGCATCTTGTTGAACTTCCAAGAAAAATAGTATTATATGTGCTCAAACACACATATTTTGTGACTTTTCAAACTTTGAAGCTCGGTAACTTCGGCAAATGTGGGCCAAAATTGTTAAACAAAGTGTCAAATTAAGTAGCTCGACAAGATTTTGAAGATGTCACAACACATCATGATGCATCTTGTTGAACTTCCAAGAAAAATAGTACTATATGTGCTCAAACACACATCTTTTGAGGCTCTTCAAACTTTGAAGCTCGGTAACTTCGGCAAATGTGGACCAAATTTGTTAAACAAAGTGTCAAATTAATCAGCTCGACGAGATCTTTAAAATGACATAACACATCATGATTGCATCTTGTTGAACTTCCAAGAAAAATAGTACTTTATGTGCTCAAACACACATATTTTGTGACTTTTCAAATTTTGAAGCTCGGTAACTTCGGCAAATGTGGACCAAATTTGTTAAACAAAGTGTCAAATTAAGTAGCTCGACAAGATTTTGAAGATGTCACAACACATCATGATGCATCTTGTTGAACTTCCAAGAAAAATAGTATTATATGTGCTCAAACACACATATTTTGTGACTTTTCAAACTTTGAAGCTCGGTAACTTCGGCAAATGTGGGCCAAATTTGTTAAACAAAGTGTCAAATTAAGTAGCTCGACAAGATTTTGAAGATGTCACAACACATCATGATGCATCTTGTTGAACTTCCAAGAAAAATAGTATTATATGTGCTCAAACACACATATTTTGTGACTTTTCAAACTTTGAAGCTCGGTAACTTCGGCAAATGTGGGCCAAATTTGTTAAAGAAAGTGTCAAATTAAGTAGCTCGACAAGATTTTGAAGATGTCACAACACATCATGATGCATCTTGTTGAACTTCCAAGAAAAATAGTACTATATGTGCTCAAACACACATCTTTTGAGGCTCTTCAAACTTTGAAGCTCGGTAACTTCGGCAAATGTGGGCCAAATTTGTTAAACAAAGTGTCAAATTAAGTAGCTCGACAAGATTTTGAAGATGTCACAACACATCATGATGCATCTTGTTGAACTTCCAAGAAAAATAGTACTATATGTGCTCAAACACACATATTTTGTGATTTTTCAAACTTTGAAGCTCGGTAACTTCGGCAAATATGGACCAAATTTGTTAAACAATGTGTGAAATTAATCAGCTCGACGACATCTTTAAAATGACATAACACATCATGATTGCATCTTGTTGAACTTGCAAGAAAAATAGTACTTTATGTGCTCAAACACACATATTTTGTGACTTTTCAAACTTTGAAGCTCGGTAACTTCGGCAAATGTGGGCCAAATTTGTTAAACAAAGTGTCAAATTAAGTAGCTCGACAAGATTTTGAAGATGTCACAACACATCATGATGCATCTTGTTGAACTTCCAAGAAAAATAGTACTATATGTGCTCAAACACACATCTTTTGAGGCTCTTCAAACTTTGAAGCTCGGTAACTTAGGCAAATGTGGACCAAATTTGTTAAACAAAGTGTCAAATTAAGTAGCTCGACAAGATTTTGAAGATGTCACAACACATCATGATGCATCTTGTTGAACTTCCAAGAAAAATAGTATTATATGTGCTCAAACACACATATTTTGTGACTTTTCAAACTTTGAAGCTCGGTAACTTCGGCAAATGTGGGCCAAATTTGTTAAAGAAAGTGTCAAATTAAGTAGCTCGACAAGATTTTGAAGATGTCACAAAACATCATGATTGCATCTTGTTGACCTTCCAAGAAAAATAGTACTTTATGTGCTCAAACACACATATTTTGTGACTTTTCAAACTTTGAAGCTCGGTAACTTCGGCAAATGTGGACCAAATTTGTTAAACAAAGTGTCAAATTAATCAGCTCGACGACATCTTTAAAATGACACAACACATCATGATTGCATCTTGTTGAACTTCCAAGAAAAATAGTACTTTATGTGCTCAAACACACATCTTTTGTGACTTTTCAAACTTTGAAGCTCGGTAACTTCGGCAAATGTGGGCCAAATTTGTTAAACAAAGTGTCAAATTAAGTAGCTCGACAAGATTTTGAAGATGTCACAACACATCATGATGCATCTTGTTGAACTTCCAAGAAAAATAGTATTATATGTGCTCAAACACACATATTTGGTGACTTTTCAAACTTTGAAGCTCGGTAACTTCGGCAAATGTGGGCCAAATTTGTTAAAGAAAGTGTCAAATTAAGTAGCTCGACAAGATTTTGAAGATGTCACAACACATCATGATGCATCTTGTTGACCTTCCAAGAAAAATAGTACTATATGTGCTCAAACACACATCTTTTGAGGCTCTTCAAACTTTGAAGCTCGGTAACTTCGGCAAATGTGGACCAAATTTGTTAAACAAAGTGTCAAATTAAGTAGCTCGACAAGATTTTGAAGATGTCACAACACTTCATGATGCATCTTGTTGAACTTCCAAGAAAAATAGTATTATATGTGCTCAAACACACATATTTTGTGACTTTTCAAACTTTGAAGCTCGGTAACTTCGGCAAATGTGGGCCAAAATTGTTAAACAAAGTGTCAAATTAAGTAGCTCGACAAGATTTTGAAGATGTCACAACACATCATGATGCATCTTGTTGAACTTCCAAGAAAAATAGTACTATATGTGCTCAAACACACATCTTTTGAGGCTCTTCAAACTTTGAAGCTCGGTAACTTCGGCAAATGTGGACCAAATTTGTTAAACAAAGTGTCAAATTAATCAGCTCGACGAGATCTTTAAAATGACATAACACATCATGATTGCATCTTGTTGAACTTCCAAGAAAAATAGTACTTTATGTGCTCAAACACACATATTTTGTGACTTTTCAAACTTTGAAGCTCGGTAACTTCGGCAAATGTGGGCCAAATTTGTTAAACAAAGTGTCAAATTAAGTAGCTCGACAAGATTTTGAAGATGTCACAACACATCATGATGCATCTTGTTGAACTTCCAAGAAAAATAGTATTATATGTGCTCAAACACACATATTTTGTGACTTTTCAAACTTTGAAGCTCGGTAACTTCGGCAAATGTGGGCCAAATTTGTTAAAGAAAGTGTCAAATTAAGTAGCTCGACAAGATTTTGAAGATGTCACAACACATCATGATGCATCTTGTTGAACTTCCAAGAAAAATAGTACTATATGTGCTCAAACACACATCTTTTGAGGCTCTTCAAACTTTGAAGCTCGGTAACTTCGGCAAATGTGGACCAAATTTGTTAAACAAAGTGTCAAATTAATCAGCTCGACGAGATCTTTAAAATGACATAACACATCATGATTGCATCTTGTTGAACTTCCAAGAAAAATAGTACTTTATGTGCTCAAACACACATATTTTGTGACTTTTCAAACTTTGAAGCTCGGTAACTTCGGCAAATGTGGACCAAATTTGTTAAACAAAGTGTCAAATTAAGTAGCTCGACAAGATTTTGAAGATGTCACAACACATCATGATGCATCTTGTTGAACTTCCAAGAAAAATTGTACTTTATGTGCTCAAACACACATCTTTTGTGACTTTTCAAACTTTGAAGCTCGGTAACTTCGGCAAATGTGGGCCAAATTTGTTAAACAAAGTGTCAAATTAAGTAGCTCGACAAGATTTTGAAGATGTCACAACACATCATGATGCATCTTGTTGACCTTCCAAGAAAAATAGTACTATATGTGCTCAAACACACATCTTTTGAGGCTCTTCAAACTTTGAAGCTCGGTAACTTCGGCAAATGTGGACCAAATTTGTTAAACAAAGTGTCAAATTAAGTAGCTCGACAAGATTTTGAAGATGTCACAACACATCATGATGCATCTTGTTGAACTTCCAAGAAAAATAGTATTATATGTGCTCAAACACACATATTTTGTGACTTTTCAAACTTTGAAGCTCGGTAACTTCGGCAAATGTGGGCCAAATTTGTTAAAGAAAGTGTCAAATTAAGTAGCTCGACAAGATTTTGAAGATGTCACAACACATCATGATGCATCTTGTTGAACTTCCAAGAAAAATAGTACTATATGTGCTCAAACACACATATTTTGTGATTTTTCAAACTTTGAAGCTCGGTAACTTCGGCAAATGTGGGCCAAATTTGTTAAACAAAGTGTCAAATTAAGTAGCTCGACAAGATTTTGAAGATGTCACAACACATCATGATTGCATCTTGTTGAATTTCCAAGAAAAATTGTACTTTATGTGCTCAAACACACATCTTTTGTGACTTTTCAAACTTTGAAGCTCGGTAACTTCGGCAAATGTGGGCCAAATTTGTTAAACAAAGTGTCAAATTAAGTAGCTCGACAAGATTTTGAAGATGTCACAACACATCATGATGCATCTTGTTGAACTTCCAAGAAAAATAGTATTATATGTGCTCAAACACACATATTTTGTGACTTTTCAAACTTTGAAGCTCGGTAACTTCGGCAAATGTGGACCAAATTTGTTAAACAAAGTGTCAAATTAATCAGCTCGACGAGATCTTTAAAATGACATAACACATCATGATTGCATCTTGTTGAACTTCCAAGAAAAATAGTACTTTATGTGCTCAAACACACATATTTTGTGACTTTTCAAACTTTGAAGCTCGGTAACTTCGGCAAATGTGGGCCAAATTTGTTAAACAAAGTGTCAAATTAAGTAGCTCGACAAGATTTTGAAGATGTCACAACACATCATGATGCATCTTGTTGAACTTCCAAGAAAAATAGTATTATATGTGCTCAAACACACATATTTTGTGACTTTTCAAACTTTGAAGCTCGGTAACTTCGGCAAATGTGGGCCAAATTTGTTAAACAAAGTGTCAAATTAAGTAGCTCGACAAGATTTTGAAGATGTCACAACACATCATGATGCATCTTGTTGAACTTCCAAGAAAAATAGTACTATATGTGCTCAAACACACATATTTTGTGATTTTTCAAACTTTGAAGCTCGGTAACTTCGGCAAATATGGACCAAATTTGTTAAACAATGTGTGAAATTAATCAGCTCGACGACATCTTTAAAATGACATAACACATCATGATTGCATCTTGTTGAACTTGCAAGAAAAATAGTACTTTATGTGCTCAAACACACATATTTTGTGACTTTTCAAACTTTGAAGCTCGGTAACTTCGGCAAATGTGGGCCAAATTTGTTAAACAAAGTGTCAAATTAAGTAGCTCGACAAGATTTTGAAGATGTCACAACACATCATGATGCATCTTGTTGAACTTCCAAGAAAAATAGTACTATATGTGCTCAAACACACATCTTTTGAGGCTCTTCAAACTTTGAAGCTCGGTAACTTCGGCAAATGTGGACCAAATTTGTTAAACAAAGTGTCAAATTAAGTAGCTCGACAAGATTTTGAAGATGTCACAACACATCATGATGCATCTTGTTGAACTTCCAAGAAAAATAGTATTATATGTGCTCAAACACACATATTTTGTGACTTTTCAAACTTTGAAGCTCGGTAACTTCGGCAAATGTGGGCCAAATTTGTTAAAGAAAGTGTCAAATTAAGTAGCTCGACAAGATTTTGAAGATGTCACAACACATCATGATTGCATCTTGTTGACCTTCCAAGAAAAATAGTACTTTATGTGCTCAAACACACATATTTTGTGACTTTTCAAACTTTGAAGCTCGGTAACTTCGGCAAATGTGGACCAAATTTGTTAAACAAAGTGTCAAATTATTCAGCTCGACGACATCTTTAAAATGACACAACACATCATGATTGCATCTTGTTGAACTTCCAAGAAAAATAGTACTTTATGTGCTCAAACACACATCTTTTGTGACTTTTCAAACTTTGAAGCTCGGTAACTTCGGCAAATGTGGGCCAAATTTGTTAAACAAAGTGTCAAATTAAGTAGCTCGACAAGATTTTGAAGATGTCACAACACATCATGATGCATCTTGTTGAACTTCCAAGAAAAATAGTATTATATGTGCTCAAACACACATATTTGGTGACTTTTCAAACTTTGAAGCTCGGTAACTTCGGCAAATGTGGGCCAAATTTGTTAAAGAAAGTGTCAAATTAAGTAGCTCGACAAGATTTTGAAGATGTCACAACACATCATGATGCATCTTGTTGACCTTCCAAGAAAAATAGTACTATATGTGCTCAAACACACATCTTTTGAGGCTCTTCAAACTTTGAAGCTCGGTAACTTCGGCAAATGTGGACCAAATTTGTTAAACAAAGTGTCAAATTAAGTAGCTCGACAAGATTTTGAAGATGTCACAACACTTCATGATGCATCTTGTTGAACTTCCAAGAAAAATAGTATTATATGTGCTCAAACACACATATTTTGTGACTTTTCAAACTTTGAAGCTCGGTAACTTCGGCAAATATGGACCAAATTTGTTAAACAAAGTGTCAAATTAAGTAGCTCGACAAGATTTTGAAGATGTCACAACACATCATGATGCATCTTGTTGAACTTCCAAGAAAAATAGTACTATATGTGCTCAAACACACATCTTTTGAGGCTCTTCAAACTTTGAAGCTCGGTAACTTCGGCAAATGTGGACCAAATTTGTTAAACAAAGTGTCAAATTAATCAGCTCGACGAGATCTTTAAAATGACATAACACATCATGATTGCATCTTGTTGAACTTCCAAGAAAAATAGTACTTTATGTGCTCAAACACACATATTTTGTGACTTTTCAAACTTTGAAGCTCGGTAACTTCGGCAAATGTGGACCAAATTTGTTAAACAAAGTGTCAAATTAAGTAGCTCGACAAGATTTTGAAGATGTCACAACACATCATGATGCATCTTGTTGAACTTCCAAGAAAAATTGTACTTTATGTGCTCAAACACACATCTTTTGTGACTTTTCAAACTTTGAAGCTCGGTAACTTCGGCAAATGTGGGCCAAATTTGTTAAACAAAGTGTCAAATTAAGTAGCTCGACAAGATTTTGAAGATGTCACAACACATCATGATGCATCTTGTTGACCTTCCAAGAAAAATAGTACTATATGTGCTCAAACACACATCTTTTGAGGCTCTTCAAACTTTGAAGCTCGGTAACTTCGGCAAATGTGGACCAAATTTGTTATACAAAGTGTCAAATTAAGTAGCTCGACAAGATTTTGAAGATGTCACAACACATCATGATGCATCTTGTTGAACTTCCAAGAAAAATAGTATTATATGTGCTCAAACACACATATTTTGTGACTTTTCAAACTTTGAAGCTCGGTAACTTCGGCAAATGTGGGCCAAAATTGTTAAACAAAGTGTCAAATTAAGTAGCTCGACAAGATTTTGAAGATGTCACAACACATCATGATGCATCTTGTTGAACTTCCAAGAAAAATAGTACTATATGTGCTCAAACACACATCTTTTGAGGCTCTTCAAACTTTGAAGCTCGGTAACTTCGGCAAATGTGGACCAAATTTGTTAAACAAAGTGTCAAATTAATCAGCTCGACGAGATCTTTAAAATGACATAACACATCATGATTGCATCTTGTTGAACTTCCAAGAAAAATAGTACTTTATGTGCTCAAACACACATATTTTGTGACTTTTCAAATTTTGAAGCTCGGTAACTTCGGCAAATGTGGACCAAATTTGTTAAACAAAGTGTCAAATTAAGTAGCTCGACAAGATTTTGAAGATGTCACAACACATCATGATGCATCTTGTTGAACTTCCAAGAAAAATAGTATTATATGTGCTCAAACACACATATTTTGTGACTTTTCAAACTTTGAAGCTCGGTAACTTCGGCAAATGTGGGCCAAATTTGTTAAACAAAGTGTCAAATTAAGTAGCTCGACAAGATTTTGAAGATGTCACAACACATCATGATGCATCTTGTTGAACTTCCAAGAAAAATAGTATTATATGTGCTCAAACACACATATTTTGTGACTTTTCAAACTTTGAAGCTCGGTAACTTCGGCAAATGTGGGCCAAATTTGTTAAAGAAAGTGTCAAATTAAGTAGCTCGACAAGATTTTGAAGATGTCACAACACATCATGATGCATCTTGTTGAACTTCCAAGAAAAATAGTACTATATGTGCTCAAACACACATCTTTTGAGGCTCTTCAAACTTTGAAGCTCGGTAACTTCGGCAAATGTGGACCAAATTTGTTAAACAAAGTGTCAAATTAATCAGCTCGACGAGATCTTTAAAATGACATAACACATCATGATTGCATCTTGTTGAACTTCCAAGAAAAATAGTACTTTATGTGCTCAAACACACATATTTTGTGACTTTTCAAACTTTGAAGCTCGGTAACTTCGGCAAATGTGGACCAAATTTGTTAAACAAAGTGTCAAATTAAGTAGCTCGACAAGATTTTGAAGATGTCACAACACTTCATGATGCATCTTGTTGAACTTCCAAGAAAAATAGTATTATATGTGCTCAAACACACATATTTTGTGACTTTTCAAACTTTGAAGCTCGGTAACTTCGGCAAATATGGACCAAATTTGTTAAACAAAGTGTCAAATTAAGTAGCTCGACAAGATTTTGAAGATGTCACAACACTTCATGATGCATCTTGTTGAACTTCCAAGAAAAATAGTATTATATGTGCTCAAACACACATATTTTGTGACTTTTCAAACTTTGAAGCTCGGTAACTTCGGCAAATATGGACCAAATTTGTTAAACAAAGTGTCAAATTAAGTAGCTCGACAAGATTTTGAAGATGTCACAACACATCATGATGCATCTTGTTGAACTTCCAAGAAAAATAGTACTATATGTGCTCAAACACACATCTTTTGAGGCTCTTCAAACTTTGAAGCTCGGTAACTTCGGCAAATGTGGACCAAATTTGTTAAACAAAGTGTCAAATTAATCAGCTCGACGAGATCTTTAAAATGACATAACACATCATGATTGCATCTTGTTGAACTTCCAAGAAAAATAGTACTTTATGTGCTCAAACACACATATTTTGTGACTTTTCAAACTTTGAAGCTCGGTAACTTCGGCAAATGTGGACCAAATTTGTTAAACAAAGTGTCAAATTAAGTAGCTCGACAAGATTTTGAAGATGTCACAACACATCATGATGCATCTTGTTGAACTTCCAAGAAAAATTGTACTTTATGTGCTCAAACACACATCTTTTGTGACTTTTCAAACTTTGAAGCTCGGTAACTTCGGCAAATGTGGGCCAAATTTGTTAAACAAAGTGTCAAATTAAGTAGCTCGACAAGATTTTGAAGATGTCACAACACATCATGATGCATCTTGTTGACCTTCCAAGAAAAATAGTACTATATGTGCTCAAACACACATCTTTTGAGGCTCTTCAAACTTTGAAGCTCGGTAACTTCGGCAAATGTGGACCAAATTTGTTAAACAAAGTGTCAAATTAAGTAGCTCGACAAGATTTTGAAGATGTCACAACACATCATGATGCATCTTGTTGAACTTCCAAGAAAAATAGTATTATATGTGCTCAAACACACATATTTTGTGACTTTTCAAACTTTGAAGCTCGGTAACTTCGGCAAATGTGGGCCAAAATTGTTAAACAAAGTGTCAAATTAAGTAGCTCGACAAGATTTTGAAGATGTCACAACACATCATGATGCATCTTGTTGAACTTCCAAGAAAAATAGTACTATATGTGCTCAAACACACATCTTTTGAGGCTCTTCAAACTTTGAAGCTCGGTAACTTCGGCAAATGTGGACCAAATTTGTTAAACAAAGTGTCAAATTAATCAGCTCGACGAGATCTTTAAAATGACATAACACATCATGATTGCATCTTGTTGAACTTCCAAGAAAAATAGTACTTTATGTGCTCAAACACACATATTTTGTGACTTTTCAAATTTTGAAGCTCGGTAACTTCGGCAAATGTGGACCAAATTTGTTAAACAAAGTGTCAAATTAAGTAGCTCGACAAGATTTTGAAGATGTCACAACACATCATGATGCATCTTGTTGAACTTCCAAGAAAAATAGTATTATATGTGCTCAAACACACATATTTTGTGACTTTTCAAACTTTGAAGCTCGGTAACTTCGGCAAATGTGGGCCAAATTTGTTAAACAAAGTGTCAAATTAAGTAGCTCGACAAGATTTTGAAGATGTCACAACACATCATGATGCATCTTGTTGAACTTCCAAGAAAAATAGTATTATATGTGCTCAAACACACATATTTTGTGACTTTTCAAACTTTGAAGCTCGGTAACTTCGGCAAATGTGGGCCAAATTTGTTAAAGAAAGTGTCAAATTAAGTAGCTCGACAAGATTTTGAAGATGTCACAACACATCATGATGCATCTTGTTGAACTTCCAAGAAAAATAGTACTATATGTGCTCAAACACACATCTTTTGAGGCTCTTCAAACTTTGAAGCTCGGTAACTTCGGCAAATGTGGACCAAATTTGTTAAACAAAGTGTCAAATTAATCAGCTCGACGAGATCTTTAAAATGACATAACACATCATGATTGCATCTTGTTGAACTTCCAAGAAAAATAGTACTTTATGTGCTCAAACACACATATTTTGTGACTTTTCAAACTTTGAAGCTCGGTAACTTCGGCAAATGTGGACCAAATTTGTTAAACAAAGTGTCAAATTAAGTAGCTCGACAAGATTTTGAAGATGTCACAACACTTCATGATGCATCTTGTTGAACTTCCAAGAAAAATAGTATTATATGTGCTCAAACACACATATTTTGTGACTTTTCAAACTTTGAAGCTCGGTAACTTCGGCAAATATGGACCAAATTTGTTAAACAAAGTGTCAAATTAAGTAGCTCGACAAGATTTTGAAGATGTCACAACACATCATGATGCATCTTGTTGAACTTCCAAGAAAAATAGTACTATATGTGCTCAAACACACATCTTTTGAGGCTCTTCAAACTTTGAAGCTCGGTAACTTCGGCAAATGTGGACCAAATTTGTTAAACAAAGTGTCAAATTAATCAGCTCGACGACATCTTTAAAATGACATAACACATCATGATTGCATCTTGTTGAACTTCCAAGAAAAATAGTACTTTATGTGCTCAAACACACATATTTTGTGACTTTTCAAACTTTGAAGCTCGGTAACTTCGGCAAATGTGGGCCAAATTTGTTAAACAAAGTGTCAAATTAAGTAGCTCGACAAGATTTTGAAGATGTCACAACACATCATGATGCATCTTGTTGAACTTCCAAGAAAAATAGTATTATATGTGCTCAAACACACATATTTTGTGACTTTTCAAACTTTGAAGCTCGGTAACTTCGGCAAATGTGGGCCAAATTTGTTAAAGAAAGTGTCAAATTAAGTAGCTCGACAAGATTTTGAAGATGTCACAACACATCATGATGCATCTTGTTGAACTTCCAAGAAAAATAGTACTATATGTGCTCAAACACACATCTTTTGAGGCTCTTCAAACTTTGAAGCTCGGTAACTTCGGCAAATGTGGACCAAATTTGTTAAACAAAGTGTCAAATTAATCAGCTCGACGAGATCTTTAAAATGACATAACACATCATGATTGCATCTTGTTGAACTTCCAAGAAAAATAGTACTTTATGTGCTCAAACACACATATTTTGTGACTTTTCAAACTTTGAAGCTCGGTAACTTCGGCAAATGTGGACCAAATTTGTTAAACAAAGTGTCAAATTAAGTAGCTCGACAAGATTTTGAAGATGTCACAACACATCATGATGCATCTTGTTGAACTTCCAAGAAAAATTGTACTTTATGTGCTCAAACACACATCTTTTGTGACTTTTCAAACTTTGAAGCTCGGTAACTTCGGCAAATGTGGGCCAAATTTGTTAAACAAAGTGTCAAATTAAGTAGCTCGACAAGATTTTGAAGATGTCACAACACATCATGATGCATCTTGTTGACCTTCCAAGAAAAATAGTACTATATGTGCTCAAACACACATCTTTTGAGGCTCTTCAAACTTTGAAGCTCGGTAACTTCGGCAAATGTGGACCAAATTTGTTAAACAAAGTGTCAAATTAAGTAGCTCGACAAGATTTTGAAGATGTCACAACACATCATGATGCATCTTGTTGAACTTCCAAGAAAAATAGTATTATATGTGCTCAAACACACATATTTTGTGACTTTTCAAACTTTGAAGCTCGGTAACTTCGGCAAATGTGGGCCAAAATTGTTAAACAAAGTGTCAAATTAAGTAGCTCGACAAGATTTTGAAGATGTCACAACACATCATGATGCATCTTGTTGAACTTCCAAGAAAAATAGTACTATATGTGCTCAAACACACATCTTTTGAGGCTCTTCAAACTTTGAAGCTCGGTAACTTCGGCAAATGTGGACCAAATTTGTTAAACAAAGTGTCAAATTAATCAGCTCGACGAGATCTTTAAAATGACATAACACATCATGATTGCATCTTGTTGAACTTCCAAGAAAAATAGTACTTTATGTGCTCAAACACACATATTTTGTGACTTTTCAAATTTTGAAGCTCGGTAACTTCGGCAAATGTGGACCAAATTTGTTAAACAAAGTGTCAAATTAAGTAGCTCGACAAGATTTTGAAGATGTCACAACACATCATGATGCATCTTGTTGAACTTCCAAGAAAAATAGTATTATATGTGCTCAAACACACATATTTTGTGACTTTTCAAACTTTGAAGCTCGGTAACTTCGGCAAATGTGGGCCAAATTTGTTAAACAAAGTGTCAAATTAAGTAGCTCGACAAGATTTTGAAGATGTCACAACACATCATGATGCATCTTGTTGAACTTCCAAGAAAAATAGTATTATATGTGCTCAAACACACATATTTTGTGACTTTTCAAACTTTGAAGCTCGGTAACTTCGGCAAATGTGGGCCAAATTTGTTAAAGAAAGTGTCAAATTAAGTAGCTCGACAAGATTTTGAAGATGTCACAACACATCATGATGCATCTTGTTGAACTTCCAAGAAAAATAGTACTATATGTGCTCAAACACACATCTTTTGAGGCTCTTCAAACTTTGAAGCTCGGTAACTTCGGCAAATGTGGACCAAATTTGTTAAACAAAGTGTCAAATTAATCAGCTCGACGAGATCTTTAAAATGACATAACACATCATGATTGCATCTTGTTGAACTTCCAAGAAAAATAGTACTTTATGTGCTCAAACACACATATTTTGTGACTTTTCAAACTTTGAAGCTCGGTAACTTCGGCAAATGTGGACCAAATTTGTTAAACAAAGTGTCAAATTAAGTAGCTCGACAAGATTTTGAAGATGTCACAACACATCATGATGCATCTTGTTGAACTTCCAAGAAAAATTGTACTTTATGTGCTCAAACACACATCTTTTGTGACTTTTCAAACTTTGAAGCTCGGTAACTTCGGCAAATGTGGGCCAAATTTGTTAAACAAAGTGTCAAATTAAGTAGCTCGACAAGATTTTGAAGATGTCACAACACATCATGATGCATCTTGTTGACCTTCCAAGAAAAATAGTACTATATGTGCTCAAACACACATCTTTTGAGGCTCTTCAAACTTTGAAGCTCGGTAACTTCGGCAAATGTGGACCAAATTTGTTAAACAAAGTGTCAAATTAAGTAGCTCGACAAGATTTTGAAGATGTCACAACACATCATGATGCATCTTGTTGAACTTCCAAGAAAAATAGTATTATATGTGCTCAAACACACATATTTTGTGACTTTTCAAACTTTGAAGCTCGGTAACTTCGGCAAATGTGGGCCAAAATTGTTAAACAAAGTGTCAAATTAAGTAGCTCGACAAGATTTTGAAGATGTCACAACACATCATGATGCATCTTGTTGAACTTCCAAGAAAAATAGTACTATATGTGCTCAAACACACATCTTTTGAGGCTCTTCAAACTTTGAAGCTCGGTAACTTCGGCAAATGTGGACCAAATTTGTTAAACAAAGTGTCAAATTAATCAGCTCGACGAGATCTTTAAAATGACATAACACATCATGATTGCATCTTGTTGAACTTCCAAGAAAAATAGTACTTTATGTGCTCAAACACACATATTTTGTGACTTTTCAAATTTTGAAGCTCGGTAACTTCGGCAAATGTGGACCAAATTTGTTAAACAAAGTGTCAAATTAAGTAGCTCGACAAGATTTTGAAGATGTCACAACACATCATGATGCATCTTGTTGAACTTCCAAGAAAAATAGTATTATATGTGCTCAAACACACATATTTTGTGACTTTTCAAACTTTGAAGCTCGGTAACTTCGGCAAATGTGGGCCAAATTTGTTAAACAAAGTGTCAAA
This sequence comes from Euwallacea fornicatus, assembly GCF_040115645.1. Classification (NCBI taxonomy): domain Eukaryota; kingdom Metazoa; phylum Arthropoda; class Insecta; order Coleoptera; family Curculionidae; genus Euwallacea; species Euwallacea fornicatus. Next base: position 1,251,744 of record NW_027096012.1, on the reverse strand, counting down.
TTAAGTAGCTCGACAAGATTTTGAAGATGTAACAACACATCATGATGCATCTTGTTGACCTTCCAAGAAAAATAGTACTATATGTGCTCAAACACACATCTTTTGAGGCTCTTCAAACTTTGAAGCTCGGTAACTTCGGCAAATGTGGACCAAATTTGTTAAACAAAGTGTCAAATTAAGTAGCTCGACAAGATTTTGAAGATGTCACAACACATCATGATGCATCTTGTTGAACTTCCAAGAAAAATAGTATTATATGTGCTCAAACACACATATTTTGTGACTTTTCAAACTTTGAAGCTCGGTAACTTCGGCAAATGTGGGCCAAATTTGTTAAACAAAGTGTCAAATTAAGTAGCTCGACAAGATTTTGAAGATGTCACAACACATCATGATGCATCTTGTTGAACTTCCAAGAAAAATAGTACTATATTTGCTCAAACACACATCTTTTGAGGCTCTTCAAACTTTGAAGCTCGGTAACTTCGGCAAATGTGGACCAAATTTGTTAAACAATGTGTCAAATTAATCAGCTCGACGAGATCTTTCAGGTGACACCACACATCATGATTGCATCTTGTTGAATTTCCAAGAAAAAGAGTACTTTAAGTGCTCAAACACTGAAATTGTGCGATTTTTCATATTTTGAAGCTCGATAACTTCGACAAATGATGACCAAATGTCTTAAACAAAGTATCAAATTAATCAGTTCGACGAGATCTTTCAGGTGACACAACACATCATGATTGCATCTTGTTGAATTTCCAAGAAAAAGAGTACTTTAAGTGCTCAAATACTCAAATTGTGCGATTTTTCATATTTTGAAGCTCAATAACTTCGACAAATGATGACCAAATGTCTTAAACAAAGTATCAAATTAATCAGCTCGACGAGATCTTTCAGGTGACACAACACATCATGATTGCATCTTGTTGAATTTCCAAGAAAAAGAGTACTTTAAGAACTCAAACACTCAAATTGTGAGACTTCTCAAATTTTGACGCTCGATAACTTCGACAAATGATGACCAAATGTCTTAAACAAAGTGTCAAATTAATCAGCTCGACGAGATCTTTCAGGTGACACAACACATGATGGTTCCATCTTGTTGAATTTCCAAGAAAAAGAGTACTTTAAGTGATCAAATACTCAAATTGTGCGATTTTTCATATTTTGAAGCTCAATAACTTCGACAAATGATGACCAAATGTCTTGAACAAAGTGTCAAATTAATCAGCTCGACGAGATCTTTCAGGTGACACAACACATCATGATTCCATCTTGTTGAATTTCCAAGAAAAAGAGTACTTTAAGTGCTCAAACACTCAAATTGTGAGACTTCTCAAATTTTGACGCTCGATAACTTCGACAAATGATGATCAAATGTCTTGAACAAAGTGTCAAATTAATCAGATCGACGAGATCTTTCAGGTGACATAACACATTATGATTGCATCTTGTTGAATTTCCAAGAAAAATAGTACTTTAAGTGCTCAAATACTCAAATTGTGCGATTTTTCATATTTCGAAGCTCAATAACTTCGACAAATGATGACCAAATGTCTTAAACAAAGTGACAAATTAATCAGCTAGACGAGATCTTTCAGGTGACACAACACATCATGATTGCATCTTGTTGAATTTCCAAGAAAAAGAGTACTTTAAGTGCTCAAACACTCAAATTGTGAGACTTTTCTAAATTTGAAACTCGATAACTTCGACAAATGATGACCAAATGTCTTGAACAAAGTGTCAAATTAATCAGCTCGACGAGATCTTTCAGGTGACATAACACATCATGATTCCATCTTGTTGAATTTCCAAGAAAAAAGTACTTTAAGTACTCAAACACTCCAATTGTGAGACTTCTCAAATTTTGACGCTCGATAACTTCGACAAATGATGACCAAATGTCTTAAACAAAGTATCAAATTAATCAGTTCGACGAGATCTTTCAGGTGACACAACACATCATGATTGCATCTTGTTGAATTTCCAAGAAAAATAGTACTTTAAGTGCTCAAATACTCAAATTGTGCGATTTTTCATATTTTGAAGCTCAATAACTTCGACAAATGATGACCAAATGTCTTAAACAAAGTGACAAATTAATCAGCTAGACGAGATCTTTCAGGTGACACAACACATCATGATTGCATCTTGTTGAATTTCCAAGAAAAAGAGTACTTTAAGTGCTCAAACACTCAAATTGTGAGACTTTTCTAAATTTGAAACTCGATAACTTCGACAAATGATGACCAAATGTCTTAAACAAAGTATCAAATTAATCAGTTCGACGAGATCTTTCAGGTGACATAACACATTATGATTCCATCTTGTTGAATTTCCAAGAAAAAAGTACTTTAAGTACTCAAACACTCCAATTGTGAGACTTCTCAAATTTTGACGCTCGATAACTTCGACAAATGATGACCAAATGTCTTAAACAAAGTATCAAATTAATCAGCTCGACGAGATCTTTCAGGTGACACAACACATCATGATTCCATCTTGTTGAATTTCCAAGAAAAAGAGTACTTTAAGTGCTCAAACACTCAAATTGTGAGACTTTTCTAAATTTGAAACTCGATAACTTCGACAAATGATGACCAAATGTCTTAAACAAAGTGACAAATTAATCAGCTAGACGAGATTTTTCAGGTGTCACAACACATCACGACTGCATCTTGTTGAATTTCCAAGATAAATAGTACTTTATGTGCTCAAACACACATATTTTGTGACTTTTCAAACTTTGAAGCTCGGTAACTTCGGCAAATGTGGACCAAATTTGTTAAACAAAGTGTCAAATTAAGTAGCTTGACAAGATTTTGAAGATGTCACAACACATCATGATGCATCTTGTTGAACTTCCAAGAAAAATAGTATTATATGTGCTCAAACACACATATTTTGTGACTTTTCAAACTTTGAAGCTCGGTAACTTCGGCAAATGTGGGCCAAATTTGTTAAACAAAGTGTCAAATTAAGTAGCTCGACAAGATTTTGAAGATGTCACAACACATCATGATGCATCTTGTTGAACTTCCAAGAAAAATAGTACTATATGTGCTCAAACACACATATTTTGTGATTTTTCAAACTTTGAAGCTCGGTAACTTCGGCAAATGTGGGCCAAATTTGTTAAACAAAGTGTCAAATTAAGTAGCTCGACAAGATTTTGAAGATGTCACAACACATCATGATGCATCTTGTTGAACTTCCAAGAAAAATAGTACTATATGTGCTCAAACACACATATTTTGTGACTTTTCAAACTTTGAAGCTCGGTAACTTCGGCAAATGTGGACCAAATTTGTTAAACAAAGTGTCAAATTAAGTAGCTCGACAAGATTTTGAAGATGTCACAACACATCATGATTGCATCTTGTTGAACTTCCAAGAAAAATTGTACTTTATGTGCTCAAACACACATCTTTTGTGACTTTTCAAACTTTGAAGCTCGGTAACTTCGGCAAATGTGGGCCAAATTTGTTAAACAAAGTGTCAAATTAAGTAGCTCGACAAAATTTTGAAGATGTCACAACACATCATGATTGCATCTTGTTGAATTTCCAAGAAAAATTGTACTTTATGTGCTCAAACACACATCTTTTGTGACTTTTCAAACTTTGAAGCTCGGTAACTTCGGCAAATGCGGACCAAATTTGTTAAACAATGTGTCAAATTAATCAGCTCGATGAGATCTTTAAAATGACACAACACATCATGATTGCATCTTGTTGAATTTCCAAGAAAAATAGTACTTTATGTGCTCAAACACACATATTTTGTGACTTTTCAAACTTTGAAGCTCGGTAACTTCGGCAAATGTGGACCAAATTTGTTAAACAAAGTGTCAAATTAAGTAGCTTGACAAGATTTTGAAGATGTCACAACACATCATGATGCATCTTGTTGAACTTCCAAGAAAAATAGTACTTTATGAGCTCAAACACACATATTTTGTGACTTTTCAAACTTTGAAGCTCGGTAACTTCGGCAAATGTGGACCAAATTTGTTAAACAAAGTGTCAAATTAATCAGCTCGACGACATCTTTAAAATGACACAACACATCATGATTGCATCTTGTTGAACTTCCAAGAAAAATAGTACTTTATGTGCTCAAACACACATATTTTGTGACTTTTCAAACTTTGAAGCTCGGTAACTTCGGCAAATGTGGGCCAAATTTGTTAAACAAAGTGTCAAATTAAGTAGCTCGACAAGATTTTGAAGATGTCACAACACATCATGATGCATCTTGTTGAACTTCCAAGAAAAATAGTACTATATTTGCTCAAACACACATCTTTTGAGGCTCTTCAAACTTTGAAGCTCGGTAACTTCGGCAAATGTGGACCAAATTTGTTAAACAATGTGTCAAATTAATCAGCTCGACGAGATCTTTCAGGTGACACCACACATCATGATTGCATCTTGTTGAATTTCCAAGAAAAAGAGTACTTTAAGTGCTCAAACACTGAAATTGTGCGATTTTTCATATTTTGAAGCTCGATAACTTCGACAAATGATGACCAAATGTCTTAAACAAAGTATCAAATTAATCAGTTCGACGAGATCTTTCAGGTGACACAACACATCATGATTGCATCTTGTTGAATTTCCAAGAAAAAGAGTACTTTAAGTGCTCAAATACTCAAATTGTGCGATTTTTCATATTTTGAAGCTCAATAACTTCGACAAATGATGACCAAATGTCTTAAACAAAGTATCAAATTAATCAGCTCGACGAGATCTTTCAGGTGACACAACACATCATGATTGCATCTTGTTGAATTTCCAAGAAAAAGAGTACTTTAAGAACTCAAACACTCAAATTGTGAGACTTCTCAAATTTTGACGCTCGATAACTTCGACAAATGATGACCAAATGTCTTAAACAAAGTGTCAAATTAATCAGCTCGACGAGATCTTTCAGGTGACACAACACATGATGGTTCCATCTTGTTGAATTTCCAAGAAAAAGAGTACTTTAAGTGATCAAATACTCAAATTGTGCGATTTTTCATATTTTGAAGCTCAATAACTTCGACAAATGATGACCAAATGTCTTGAACAAAGTGTCAAATTAATCAGCTCGACGAGATCTTTCAGGTGACACAACACATCATGATTCCATCTTGTTGAATTTCCAAGAAAAAGAGTACTTTAAGTGCTCAAACACTCAAATTGTGAGACTTCTCAAATTTTGACGCTCGATAACTTCGACAAATGATGATCAAATGTCTTGAACAAAGTGTCAAATTAATCAGATCGACGAGATCTTTCAGGTGACATAACACATTATGATTGCATCTTGTTGAATTTCCAAGAAAAATAGTACTTTAAGTGCTCAAATACTCAAATTGTGCGATTTTTCATATTTCGAAGCTCAATAACTTCGACAAATGATGACCAAATGTCTTAAACAAAGTGACAAATTAATCAGCTAGACGAGATCTTTCAGGTGACACAACACATCATGATTGCATCTTGTTGAATTTCCAAGAAAAAGAGTACTTTAAGTGCTCAAACACTCAAATTGTGAGACTTTTCTAAATTTGAAACTCGATAACTTCGACAAATGATGACCAAATGTCTTGAACAAAGTGTCAAATTAATCAGCTCGACGAGATCTTTCAGGTGACATAACACATCATGATTCCATCTTGTTGAATTTCCAAGAAAAAAGTACTTTAAGTACTCAAACACTCCAATTGTGAGACTTCTCAAATTTTGACGCTCGATAACTTCGACAAATGATGACCAAATGTCTTAAACAAAGTATCAAATTAATCAGTTCGACGAGATCTTTCAGGTGACACAACACATCATGATTGCATCTTGTTGAATTTCCAAGAAAAATAGTACTTTAAGTGCTCAAATACTCAAATTGTGCGATTTTTCATATTTTGAAGCTCAATAACTTCGACAAATGATGACCAAATGTCTTAAACAAAGTGACAAATTAATCAGCTAGACGAGATCTTTCAGGTGACACAACACATCATGATTGCATCTTGTTGAATTTCCAAGAAAAAGAGTACTTTAAGTGCTCAAACACTCAAATTGTGAGACTTTTCTAAATTTGAAACTCGATAACTTCGACAAATGATGACCAAATGTCTTAAACAAAGTATCAAATTAATCAGTTCGACGAGATCTTTCAGGTGACATAACACATTATGATTCCATCTTGTTGAATTTCCAAGAAAAAAGTACTTTAAGTACTCAAACACTCCAATTGTGAGACTTCTCAAATTTTGACGCTCGATAACTTCGACAAATGATGACCAAATGTCTTAAACAAAGTATCAAATTAATCAGCTCGACGAGATCTTTCAGGTGACACAACACATCATGATTCCATCTTGTTGAATTTCCAAGAAAAAGAGTACTTTAAGTGCTCAAACACTCAAATTGTGAGACTTTTCTAAATTTGAAACTCGATAACTTCGACAAATGATGACCAAATGTCTTAAACAAAGTGACAAATTAATCAGCTAGACGAGATTTTTCAGGTGTCACAACACATCACGACTGCATCTTGTTGAATTTCCAAGATAAATAGTACTTTATGTGCTCAAACACACATATTTTGTGACTTTTCAAACTTTGAAGCTCGGTAACTTCGGCAAATGTGGACCAAATTTGTTAAACAAAGTGTCAAATTAAGTAGCTTGACAAGATTTTGAAGATGTCACAACACATCATGATGCATCTTGTTGAACTTCCAAGAAAAATAGTATTATATGTGCTCAAACACACATATTTTGTGACTTTTCAAACTTTGAAGCTCGGTAACTTCGGCAAATGTGGGCCAAATTTGTTAAACAAAGTGTCAAATTAAGTAGCTCGACAAGATTTTGAAGATGTCACAACACATCATGATGCATCTTGTTGAACTTCCAAGAAAAATAGTACTATATGTGCTCAAACACACATATTTTGTGATTTTTCAAACTTTGAAGCTCGGTAACTTCGGCAAATGTGGGCCAAATTTGTTAAACAAAGTGTCAAATTAAGTAGCTCGACAAGATTTTGAAGATGTCACAACACATCATGATGCATCTTGTTGAACTTCCAAGAAAAATAGTACTATATGTGCTCAAACACACATATTTTGTGACTTTTCAAACTTTGAAGCTCGGTAACTTCGGCAAATGTGGACCAAATTTGTTAAACAAAGTGTCAAATTAAGTAGCTCGACAAGATTTTGAAGATGTCACAACACATCATGATTGCATCTTGTTGAACTTCCAAGAAAAATTGTACTTTATGTGCTCAAACACACATCTTTTGTGACTTTTCAAACTTTGAAGCTCGGTAACTTCGGCAAATGTGGGCCAAATTTGTTAAACAAAGTGTCAAATTAAGTAGCTCGACAAAATTTTGAAGATGTCACAACACATCATGATTGCATCTTGTTGAATTTCCAAGAAAAATTGTACTTTATGTGCTCAAACACACATCTTTTGTGACTTTTCAAACTTTGAAGCTCGGTAACTTCGGCAAATGCGGACCAAATTTGTTAAACAATGTGTCAAATTAATCAGCTCGATGAGATCTTTAAAATGACACAACACATCATGATTGCATCTTGTTGAATTTCCAAGAAAAATAGTACTTTATGTGCTCAAACACACATATTTTGTGACTTTTCAAACTTTGAAGCTCGGTAACTTCGGCAAATGTGGACCAAATTTGTTAAACAAAGTGTCAAATTAAGTAGCTTGACAAGATTTTGAAGATGTCACAACACATCATGATGCATCTTGTTGAACTTCCAAGAAAAATAGTACTTTATGAGCTCAAACACACATATTTTGTGACTTTTCAAACTTTGAAGCTCGGTAACTTCGGCAAATATGGACCAAATTTGTTAAACAATGTGTGAAATTAATCAGCTCGACGACATCTTTAAAATGACACAACACATCATGATTGCATCTTGTTGAACTTGCAAGAAAAATAGTACTTTATGTGCTCAAACACACATATTTTGTGACTTTTCAAACTTTGAAGCTCGGTAACTTCGGTAAATGTGGGCCAAATTTGTTAAACAAAGTGTCAAATTAAGTAGCTCGACAAGATTTTGAAGATGTCACAACACATCATGATGCATCTTGTTGAACTTCCAAGAAAAATAGTACTATATGTGCTCAAACACACATCTTTTGAGGCTCTTCAAACTTTGAAGCTCGGTAACTTCGGCAAATGTGGACCAAATTTGTTAAACAAAGTGTCAAATTAATCAGCTCGACGACATCTTTAAAATGACACAACACATCATGATTGCATCTTGTTGACCTTCCAAGAAAAATAGTACTTTATGTGCTCAAACACACATATTTTGTGACTTTTCAAAATTTGAAGCTCGGTAACTTCGGCAAATGTGGACCAAATTTGTTAAACAAAGTGTCAAATTAATCAGCTCGACGACATCTTTAAAATGACACAACACATCATGATTGCATCTTGTTGAACTTCCAAGAAAAATAGTACTTTATGTGCTCAAACACACATCTTTTGTGACTTTTCAAACTTTGAAGCTCGGTAACTTCGGCAAATGTGGGCCAAATTTGTTAAACAAAGTGTCAAATTAAGTAGCCCGACAAGATTTTGAAGATGTCACAACACATCATGATGCATCTTGTTGAACTTCCAAGAAAAATAGTATTATATGTGCACAAACACACATATTTTGTGACTTTTCAAATTTTGAAGCTCGGTAACTTCGGCAAATGTGGGCCAAATTTGTTAAACAAAGTGTCAAATTAAGTAGCTCGACAAAATTTTGAAGATGTCACAACACATCATGATTCCATCTTGTTGAATTTCCAAGAAAAAGAGTACTTTAAGTGCTCAAACACTCAAATTGTGAGACTTTTCTAAATTTGAAACTCGATAACTTCGACAAATGATGACCAAATGTCTTAAACAAAGTGACAAATTAATCAGCTAGACGAGATCTTTCAGGTGACACAACACATCATGATTCCATCTTGTTGAATTTCCAAGAAAAAGAGTACTTTAAGTGCTCAAACACTCAAATTGTGAGACTTTTCTAAATTTGAAACTCGATAACTTCGACAAATGATGACCAAATGTCTTAAACAAAGTGACAAATTAGTCAGCTAGACGAGATCTTTCAGGTGACACAACACATCATGATTCCATCTTGTTGAATTTCCAAGAAAAAGAGTACTTTATGTGCTCAAACACTCAAATTGTGCGATTTTTCATATTTTGAAGCTCGATAACTTCGACAAATGATGACCAAATGTCTTAAACAAAGTGTCAAGTTAATCAGCTCGACGAGATCTTTCAGGTGACACAACACATCATCATTCCATCTTGTTGAATTTCCCAGAAAAAGAGTACTTTAAGTGCTCAAATACTCAAATTGTGCGATTTTTCATATTTTGAAGCTCAATAACTTCGACAAATGATGATCAAATGTCTTAAACAAAGTATCAAATTAATCAGTTCGACGAGATCTTTCAGGTGACACAACACATCATGATTGCATCTTGTTGAATTTCCAAGAAAAAAGTACTTTAAGTACTCAAACACTCCAATTGTGAGACATCTCAAATTTTGACGCTCGATAACTTCGACAAATGATGACCAAATGTCTTAAACAAAGTATCAAATTAATCAGCTCGACGAGATCTTTCAGGTGACACAACAGATCATGATTCCATCTTGTTGAATTTCCAAGAAAAAGAGTACTTTAAGTGCTCAAACACTCAAATTGTGAGACTTTTCTAAATTTGAAACTCGATAACTTCGACAAATGATGACCAAATGTCTTAAACAAAGTGACAAATTAATCAGCTAGACGAGATCTTTCAGGTGACACAACACATCATGATTCCATCTTGTTGAATTTCCAAGAAAAAGAGTACTTTAAGTGCTCAAACACTCAAATTGTGAGACTTTTCTAAATTTGAAACTCGATAACTTCGACAAATGATGACCAAATGTCTTAAACAAAGTGACAAATTAATCAGCTCGACGAGATCTTTCAGGTGACACAACACATCATGATTCCATCTTGTTGAATTTCCAAGAAAAAGAGTACTTTAAGTGCTCAAACACTCAAATTGTGCGATTTTTCATATTTTGAAGCTCGATAACTTCGACAAATGATGACCAAATGTCTTAAACAAAGTGTCAAATTAATCAGCTCGACGAGATCTTTCAGGTGACACAACACATGATGGTTCCATCTTGTTGAATTTCCAAGAAAAAGAGTACTTTAAGTGATCAAATACTCAAATTGTGCGATTTTTCATATTTTGAAGCTCAATAACTTCGACAAATGATGACCAAATGTCTTGAACAAAGTGTCAAATTAATCAGCTCGACGAGATCTTTCAGGTGACATAACACATCATGATTCCATCTTGTTGAATTTCCAAGAAAAAAGTACTTTAAGTACTCAAACACTCCAATTGTGAGACTTCTCAAATTTTGACGCTCGATAACTTCGACAAATGATGACCAAATGTCTTAAACAAAGTATCAAATTAATCAGTTCGACGAGATCTTTCAGGTGACACAACACATCATGATTGCATCTTGTTGAATTTCCAAGAAAAAGAGTACTTTAAGTGCTCAAATACTCAAATTGTGCGATTTTTCATATTTTGAAGCTCAATAACTTCGACAAATGATGACCAAATGTCTTGAACAAAGCGTCAAATTAATCAGATCGACGAGATCTTTCAGGTGACACAACACATCATGATTCCATCTTGTTGAATTTCCAAGAAAAAGAGTAGTTTAAGTGCTCAAACACTCAAATTGTGAGACTTCTCAAATTTTGACGCTCGATAACTTCGACAAATGATGACCAAATGTCTTGAACAAAGTGTCAAATTAATCAGCTCGACGAGATCTTTCAGGTGACACAACACATCATGATTGCATCTTGTTGAATTTCCAAGAAAAAGAGTACTTTAAGTGCTCAAATACTCAAATTGTGCGATTTTTCATATTTTGAAGCTCAATAACTTCGACAAATGATGACCAAATGTCTTGAACAAAGTGTCAAATTAATCAGCTCGACGAGATCTTGCAGGTGACACAACACATCATGATTCCATCTTGTTGAATTTCCAAGAAAAAGAGTACTTTATGTGCTCAAACACTCAAATTGTGCGATTTTTCATATTTTGAAGCTCGATAACTTCGACAAATGATGACCAAATGTCTTAAACAAAGTGTCAAGTTAATCAGCTCGACGAGATCTTTCAGGTGACACAACACATCATCATTCCATCGTGTTGAATTTCCCAGAAAAAGAGTACTTTAAGTGCTCAAATACTCAAATTGTGCGATTTTTCATATTTTGAAGCTCCATAACTTCGACAAATGATGACCAAATGTCTTGAACAAAGTGTCAAATTAATTAGATCGACGAGATCTTTCAGGTGACACAACACATCATGATTCCATCTTGTTGAATTTCCAAGAAAAAGAGTACTTTAAGTGCTCAAACACTCAAATTGTGCGATTTTTCATATTTTGAAGCTCGATAACTTCGACAAATGATGACCAAATGTCTTGAACAAAGTGTCAAATTAATCAGCTCGACGAGATCTTTCAGGTGACACAACACATCATGATTGCATCTTGTTGAATTTCCAAGAAAAAGAGTACTTTAAGTGCTCAAATACTCAAATTGTGCGATTTTTCATATTTTGAAGCTCAATAACTTCGACAAATGATGACCAAATGTCTTGAACAAAGTGTCAAATTAATCAGCTCGACGAGATCTTGCAGGTGACACAACACATCATGATTCCATCTTGTTGAATTTCCAAGAAAAAGAGTACTTTATGTGCTCAAACACTCAAATTGTGCGATTTTTCATATTTTGAAGCTCGATAACTTCGACAAATGATGACCAAATGTCTTAAACAAAGTGTCAAGTTAATCAGCTCGACGAGATCTTTCAGGTGACACAACACATCATCATTCCATCGTGTTGAATTTCCCAGAAAAAGAGTACTTTAAGTGCTCAAATACTCAAATTGTGCGATTTTTCATATTTTGAAGCTCCATAACTTCGACAAATGATGACCAAATGTCTTGAACAAAGTGTCAAATTAATTAGATCGACGAGATCTTTCAGGTGACACAACACATCATGATTCCATCTTGTTGAATTTCCAAGAAAAAAGTACTTTAAATACTCAAACACTCCAATTGTGAGACTTCTCAAATTTTGACGCTCGATAACTTCGACAAATGATGACCAAATGTCTTAAACAAAGTATCAAATTAATCAGCTCGACGAGATCTTTCAGGTGACACAACACATCATGATTCCATCTTGTTGAATTTCCAAGAAAAAGAGTACTTTAAGTGCTCAAACACTCAAATTGTGAGACTTTTCTAAATTTGAAATTCGATAACTTCGACAAATGATGACCAAATGTCTTAAACAAAGTGACAAATTAATCAGCTAGACGAGATCTTTCAGGTGACACAACACATCATGATTCCATCTTGTTGAATTTCCAAGAAAAAGAGTACTTTAAGTGCTCAAACACTCAAATTGTGCGATTTTTCATATTTTGAAGTTCGATAACTTCGACAAATGATGACCAAATATCTTAAACAAAGTGTCAAATTAATCAGCTCGACGAAATCTTTCAGGTGACACAACACATGATGGTTCCATCTTGTTGAATTTCCAAGAAAAAGACTACTTTAAGTGCTCAAATACTCAAATTGTGCGATTTTTCATATTTTGAAGCTCGATAACTTCGACAAATGATGACCAAATGTCTTAAACAAAGTGACAAATTAATCAGCTAGACGAGATCTTTCAGGTGACACAACACATCATGATTCCATCTTGTTGAATTTCCAAGAAAAAGAGTACTTTAAGTGCTCAAACACTCAAATTGTGAGACTTTTCTAAATTTGAAACTCGATAACTTCGACAAATGATGACCAAATGTCTTGAACAAAGTGTCAAATTAATCAGCTCGACGAGATCTTTCAGGTGACACAACACATCATGATTCCATCTTGTTGAATTTCCAAGAAAAAGAGTACTTTAAGTGCTCAAACACTCAAATTGTGAGACTTTTCTAAATTTGAAACTCGATAACTTCGACAAATGATGACCAAATGTCTTAAACAAAGTGACAAATTAATCAGCTAGACGAGATCTTTCAGGTGACACAACACATCATGATTGCATCTTGTTGAATTTCCAAGAAAAAGAGTAATTTAAGTGCTCAAACACTCAAATTGTGAGACTTCTCAAATTTTGACGCTCGATAACTTCGACAAATGATGACCAAATGTCTTGAACAAAGTGTCAAATTAATCAGATCGACGAGATCTTTCAGGTGACATAACACATTATGATTCCATCTTGTTGAATTTCCAAGAAAAAGAGTAATTTAAGTGCTCAAACACTCAAATTGTGAGACTTCTCAAATTTTGACGCTCGATAACTTCGACAAATGATGACCAAATGTCTTGAACAAGGTGTCAAATTAATCAGATCGACGAGATCTTTCAGGTGACACAACACATCATGATTCCATCTTGTTGAATTTCCAAGAAAAAGAGTACTTTAAGTGCTCAAACACTCAAATTGTGAGACTTTTCTAAATTTGAAACTCGATAACTTCGACAAATGATGACCAAATGTCTTAAACAAAGTGACAAATTAATCAGCTAGACGAGATCTTTCAGGTGACACAACACATCATGATTCCATCTTGTTGAATTTCCAAGAAAAAGAGTAGTTTAAGTGCTCAAACACTCAAATTGTGAGACTTCTCAAATTTTGACGCTCGATAACTTCGACAAATGATGACCAAATGTCTTGAACAAAGTGTCAAATTAATCAGCTCGACGAGATCTTTCAGGTGACACAACACATCATGATTGCATCTTGTTGAATTTCCAAGAAAAAGAGTACTTTAAGTGCTCAAATACTCAAATTGTGCGATTTTTCATATTTTGAAGCTCAATAACTTCGACAAATGATGACCAAATGTCTTGAACAAAGTGTCAAATTAATCAGCTCGACGAGATCTTGCAGGTGACACAACACATCATGATTCCATCTTGTTGAATTTCCAAGAAAAAGAGTACTTTATGTGCTCAAACACTCAAATTGTGCGATTTTTCATATTTTGAAGCTCGATAACTTCGACAAATGATGACCAAATGTCTTAAACAAAGTGTCAAGTTAATCAGCTCGACGAGATCTTTCAGGTGACACAACACATCATCATTCCATCGTGTTGAATTTCCCAGAAAAAGAGTACTTTAAGTGCTCAAATACTCAAATTGTGCGATTTTTCATATTTTGAAGCTCCATAACTTCGACAAATGATGACCAAATGTCTTGAACAAAGTGTCAAATTAATTAGATCGACGAGATCTTTCAGGTGACACAACACATCATGATTCCATCTTGTTGAATTTCCAAGAAAAAGAGTACTTTAAGTGCTCAAACACTCAAATTGTGCGATTTTTCATATTTTGAAGCTCGATAACTTCGACAAATGATGACCAAATGTCTTGAACAAAGTGTCAAATTAATCAGCTCGACGAGATCTTTCAGGTGACACAACACATCATGATTGCATCTTGTTGAATTTCCAAGAAAAAGAGTACTTTAAGTGCTCAAATACTCAAATTGTGCGATTTTTCATATTTTGAAGCTCAATAACTTCGACAAATGATGACCAAATGTCTTGAACAAAGTGTCAAATTAATCAGCTCGACGAGATCTTGCAGGTGACACAACACATCATGATTCCATCTTGTTGAATTTCCAAGAAAAAGAGTACTTTATGTGCTCAAACACTCAAATTGTGCGATTTTTCATATTTTGAAGCTCGATAACTTCGACAAATGATGACCAAATGTCTTAAACAAAGTGTCAAGTTAATCAGCTCGACGAGATCTTTCAGGTGACACAACACATCATCATTCCATCGTGTTGAATTTCCCAGAAAAAGAGTACTTTAAGTGCTCAAATACTCAAATTGTGCGATTTTTCATATTTTGAAGCTCCATAACTTCGACAAATGATGACCAAATGTCTTGAACAAAGTGTCAAATTAATTAGATCGACGAGATCTTTCAGGTGACACAACACATCATGATTCCATCTTGTTGAATTTCCAAGAAAAAAGTACTTTAAATACTCAAACACTCCAATTGTGAGACTTCTCAAATTTTGACGCTCGATAACTTCGACAAATGATGACCAAATGTCTTAAACAAAGTATCAAATTAATCAGCTCGACGAGATCTTTCAGGTGACACAACACATCATGATTCCATCTTGTTGAATTTCCAAGAAAAAGAGTACTTTAAGTGCTCAAACACTCAAATTGTGAGACTTTTCTAAATTTGAAATTCGATAACTTCGACAAATGATGACCAAATGTCTTAAACAAAGTGACAAATTAATCAGCTAGACGAGATCTTTCAGGTGACACAACACATCATGATTCCATCTTGTTGAATTTCCAAGAAAAAGAGTACTTTAAGTGCTCAAACACTCAAATTGTGCGATTTTTCATATTTTGAAGTTCGATAACTTCGACAAATGATGACCAAATATCTTAAACAAAGTGTCAAATTAATCAGCTCGACGAAATCTTTCAGGTGACACAACACATGATGGTTCCATCTTGTTGAATTTCCAAGAAAAAGACTACTTTAAGTGCTCAAATACTCAAATTGTGCGATTTTTCATATTTTGAAGCTCGATAACTTCGACAAATGATGACCAAATGTCTTAAACAAAGTGACAAATTAATCAGCTAGACGAGATCTTTCAGGTGACACAACACATCATGATTCCATCTTGTTGAATTTCCAAGAAAAAGAGTACTTTAAGTGCTCAAACACTCAAATTGTGAGACTTTTCTAAATTTGAAACTCGATAACTTCGACAAATGATGACCAAATGTCTTGAACAAAGTGTCAAATTAATCAGCTCGACGAGATCTTTCAGGTGACACAACACATCATGATTCCATCTTGTTGAATTTCCAAGAAAAAGAGTACTTTAAGTGCTCAAACACTCAAATTGTGAGACTTTTCTAAATTTGAAACTCGATAACTTCGACAAATGATGACCAAATGTCTTAAACAAAGTGACAAATTAATCAGCTAGACGAGATCTTTCAGGTGACACAACACATCATGATTGCATCTTGTTGAATTTCCAAGAAAAAGAGTAATTTAAGTGCTCAAACACTCAAATTGTGAGACTTCTCAAATTTTGACGCTCGATAACTTCGACAAATGATGACCAAATGTCTTGAACAAAGTGTCAAATTAATCAGATCGACGAGATCTTTCAGGTGACATAACACATTATGATTCCATCTTGTTGAATTTCCAAGAAAAAGAGTAATTTAAGTGCTCAAACACTCAAATTGTGAGACTTCTCAAATTTTGACGCTCGATAACTTCGACAAATGATGACCAAATGTCTTGAACAAGGTGTCAAATTAATCAGATCGACGAGATCTTTCAGGTGACACAACACATCATGATTCCATCTTGTTGAATTTCCAAGAAAAAGAGTACTTTAAGTGCTCAAACACTCAAATTGTGAGACTTTTCTAAATTTGAAACTCGATAACTTCGACAAATGATGACCAAATGTCTTAAACAAAGTGACAAATTAATCAGCTAGACGAGATCTTTCAGGTGACACAACACATCATGATTCCATCTTGTTGAATTTCCAAGAAAAAGAGTAGTTTAAGTGCTCAAACACTCAAATTGTGAGACTTCTCAAATTTTGACGCTCGATAACTTCGACAAATGATGACCAAATGTCTTGAACAAAGTGTCAAATTAATCAGCTCGACGAGATCTTTCAGGTGACACAACACATCATGATTGCATCTTGTTGAATTTCCAAGAAAAAGAGTACTTTAAGTGCTCAAATACTCAAATTGTGCGATTTTTCATATTTTGAAGCTCAATAACTTCGACAAATGATGACCAAATGTCTTGAACAAAGTGTCAAATTAATCAGCTCGACGAGATCTTGCAGGTGACACAACACATCATGATTCCATCTTGTTGAATTTCCAAGAAAAAGAGTACTTTATGTGCTCAAACACTCAAATTGTGCGATTTTTCATATTTTGAAGCTCGATAACTTCGACAAATGATGACCAAATGTCTTAAACAAAGTGTCAAGTTAATCAGCTCGACGAGATCTTTCAGGTGACACAACACATCATCATTCCATCGTGTTGAATTTCCCAGAAAAAGAGTACTTTAAGTGCTCAAATACTCAAATTGTGCGATTTTTCATATTTTGAAGCTCCATAACTTCGACAAATGATGACCAAATGTTTTGAACAAAGTGTCAAATTAATTAGATCGACGAGATCTTTCAGGTGACACAACACATCATGATTCCATCTTGTTGAATTTCCAAGAAAAAGAGTACTTTAAGTGCTCAAACACTCAAATTGTGCGATTTTTCATATTTTGAAGCTCGATAACTTCGACAAATGATGACCAAATGTCTTAAACAAAGTGACAAATTAATCAGCTAGACGAGATCTTTCAGGTGACACAACACATCATGATTCCATCTTGTTGAATTTCCAAGAAAAAGAGTACTTTAAGTGCTCAAACACTCAAATTGTGAGACTTTTCTAAATTTGAAACTCGATAACTTCGACAAATGATGACCAAATGTCTTGAACAAAGTGTCAAATTAATCAGCTCGACGAGATCTTTCAGGTGACACAACACATCATGATTCCATCTTGTTGAATTTCCAAGAAAAAGAGTACTTTAAGTGCTCAAACACTCAAATTGTGAGACTTTTCTAAATTTGAAACTCGATAACTTCGACAAATGATGACCAAATGTCTTAAACAAAGTGACAAATTAATCAGCTAGACGAGATCTTTCAGGTGACACAACACATCATGATTCCATCTTGTTGAATTTCCAAGAAAAAGAGTAGTTTAAATGCTCAAACACTCAAATTGTGAGACTTCTCAAATTTTGACGCTCGATAACTTCGACAAATGATGACCAAATGTCTTGAACAAAGTGTCAAATTAATCAGCTCGACGAGATCTTTCAGGTGACACAACACATCATGATTGCATCTTGTTGAATTTCCAAGAAAAAGAGTACTTTAAGTGCTCAAATACTCAAATTGTGCGATTTTTCATATTTTGAAGCTCAATAACTTCGACAAATGATGACCAAATGTCTTGAACAAAGTGTCAAATTAATCAGCTCGACGAGATCTTGCAGGTGACACAACACATCATGATTCCATCTTGTTGAATTTCCAAGAAAAAGAGTACTTTATGTGCTCAAACACTCAAATTGTGCGATTTTTCATATTTTGAAGCTCGATAACTTCGACAAATGATGACCAAATGTCTTAAACAAAGTGTCAAGTTAATCAGCTCGACGAGATCTTTCAGGTGACACAACACATCATCATTCCATCGTGTTGAATTTCCCAGAAAAAGAGTACTTTAAGTGCTCAAATACTCAAATTGTGCGATTTTTCATATTTTGAAGCTCCATAACTTCGACAAATGATGACCAAATGTCTTGAACAAAGTGTCAAATTAATTAGATCGACGAGATCTTTCAGGTGACACAACACATCATGATTCCATCTTGTTGAATTTCCAAGAAAAAGAGTACTTTAAGTGCTCAAACACTCAAATTGTGCGATTTTTCATATTTTGAAGCTCGATAACTTCGACAAATGATGACCAAATGTCTTAAACAAAGTGACAAATTAATCAGCTAGACGAGATCTTTCAGGTGACACAACACATCATGATTCCATCTTGTTGAATTTCCAAGAAAAAGAGTACTTTAAGTGCTCAAACACTCAAATTGTGAGACTTTTCTAAATTTGAAACTCGATAACTTCGACAAATGATGACCAAATGTCTTGAACAAAGTGTCAAATTAATCAGCTCGACGAGATCTTTCAGGTGACACAACACATCATGATTCCATCTTGTTGAATTTCCAAGAAAAAGAGTACTTTAAGTGCTCAAACACTCAAATTGTGAGACTTTTCTAAATTTGAAACTCGATAACTTCGACAAATGATGACCAAATGTCTTAAACAAAGTGACAAATTAATCAGCTAGACGAGATCTTTCAGGTGACACAACACATCATGATTGCATCTTGTTGAATTTCCAAGAAAAAGAGTAATTTAAGTGCTCAAACACTCAAATTGTGAGACTTCTCAAATTTTGACGCTCGATAACTTCGACAAATGATGACCAAATGTCTTGAACAAGGTGTCAAATTAATCAGATCGACGAGATCTTTCAGGTGACATAACACATTATGATTCCATCTTGTTGAATTTCCAAGAAAAAGAGTACTTTAAGTGCTCAAACACTGAAATTGTGCGATTTTTCATATTTTGAAGCTCGATAACTTCGACAAATGATGACCAAATGTCTTAAACAAAGTATCAAATTAATCAGTTCGACGAGATCTTTCAGGTGACACAACACATCATGATTGCATCTTGTTGAATTTCCAAGAAAAAGAGTACTTTATGTGCTCAAACACTCAAATTGTGCGATTTTTCATATTTTGAAGCTCGATAACTTCGACAAATGATGACCAAATGTCTTAAATAAAGTGTCAAGTTAATCAGCTCGACGAGATCTTTCAGGTGACACAACACATCATCATTCCATCGTGTTGAATTTCCCAGAAAAAGAGTACTTTAAGTGCTCAAATACTCAAATTGTGCGATTTTTCATATTTTGAAGCTCCATAACTTCGACAAATGATGACCAAATGTCTTGAACAAAGTGTCAAATTAATTAGATCGACGAGATCTTTCAGGTGACATAACACATTATGATTCCATCTTGTTGAATTTCCAAGAAAAAAGTACTTTAAGTACTCAAACACTCCAATTGTGAGACTTCTCAAATTTTGACGCTCGATAACTTCGACAAATGATGACCAAATGTCTTAAACAAAGTATCAAATTAATCAGCTCGACGAGATCTTTCAGGTGACACAACACATCATGATTCCATCTTGTTGAATTTCCAAGAAAAAGAGTACTTTAAGTGCTCAAACACTCAAATTGTGAGACTTTTCTAAATTTGAAATTCGATAACTTCGACAAATGATGACCAAATGTCTTAAACAAAGTGACAAATTAATCAGCTAGACGAGATCTTTCAGGTGACACAACACATCATGATTCCATCTTGTTGAATTTCCAAGAAAAAGAGTACTTTAAGTGCTCAAACACTCAAATTGTGCGATTTTTCATATTTTGAAGTTCGATAACTTCGACAAATGATGACCAAATATCTTAAACAAAGTGTCAAATTAATCAGCTCGACGAAATCTTTCAGGTGACACAACACATGATGGTTCCATCTTGTTGAATTTCCAAGAAAAAGACTACTTTAAGTGCTCAAATACTCAAATTGTGCGATTTTTCATATTTTGAAGCTCGATAACTTCGACAAATGATGACCAAATGTCTTAAACAAAGTGACAAATTAATCAGCTAGACGAGATCTTTCAGGTGACACAACACATCATGATTCCATCTTGTTGAATTTCCAAGAAAAAGAGTACTTTAAGTGCTCAAACACTCAAATTGTGAGACTTTTCTAAATTTGAAACTCGATAACTTCGACAAATGATGACCAAATGTCTTGAACAAAGTGTCAAATTAATCAGCTCGACGAGATCTTTCAGGTGACACAACACATCATGATTCCATCTTGTTGAATTTCCAAGAAAAAGAGTACTTTAAGTGCTCAAACACTCAAATTGTGAGACTTTTCTAAATTTGAAACTCGATAACTTCGACAAATGATGACCAAATGTCTTAAACAAAGTGACAAATTAATCAGCTAGACGAGATCTTTCAGGTGACACAACACATCATCATTCCATCGTGTTGAATTTCCCAGAAAAAGAGTACTTTAAGTGCTCAAATACTCAAATTGTGCGATTTTTCATATTTTGAAGCTCCATAACTTCGACAAATGATGACCAAATGTCTTGAACAAAGTGTCAAATTAATTAGATCGACGAGATCTTTCAGGTGACATAACACATTATGATTCCATCTTGTTGAATTTCCAAGAAAAAAGTACTTTAAGTACTCAAACACTCCAATTGTGAGACTTCTCAAATTTTGACGCTCGATAACTTCGACAAATGATGACCAAATGTCTTAAACAAAGTATCAAATTAATCAGCTCGACGAGATCTTTCAGGTGACACAACACATCATGATTCCATCTTGTTGAATTTCCAAGAAAAAGAGTACTTTAAGTGCTCAAACACTCAAATTGTGAGACTTTTCTAAATTTGAAATTCGATAACTTCGACAAATGATGACCAAATGTCTTAAACAAAGTGACAAATTAATCAGCTAGACGAGATCTTTCAGGTGACACAACACATCATGATTCCATCTTGTTGAATTTCCAAGAAAAAGAGTACTTTAAGTGCTCAAACACTCAAATTGTGCGATTTTTCATATTTTGAAGTTCCATAACTTCGACAAATGATGACCAAATGTCTTGAACAAAGTGTCAAATTAATTAGATCGACGAGATCTTTCAGGTGACATAACACATTATGATTCCATCTTGTTGAATTTCCAAGAAAAAAGTACTTTAAGTACTCAAACACTCCAATTGTGAGACTTCTCAAATTTTGACGCTCGATAACTTCGACAAATGATGACCAAATGTCTTAAACAAAGTATCAAATTAATCAGCTCGACGAGATCTTTCAGGTGACACAACACATCATGATTCCATCTTGTTGAATTTCCAAGAAAAAGAGTACTTTAAGTGCTCAAACACTCAAATTGTGAGACTTTTCTAAATTTGAAATTCGATAACTTCGACAAATGATGACCAAATGTCTTAAACAAAGTGACAAATTAATCAGCTAGACGAGATCTTTCAGGTGACACAACACATCATGATTCCATCTTGTTGAATTTCCAAGAAAAAGAGTACTTTAAGTGCTCAAACACTCAAATTGTGAGACTTTTCTAAATTTGAAACTCGATAACTTCGACAAATGATGACCAAATGTCTTGAACAAAGTGTCAAATTAATCAGCTCGACGAGATCTTTCAGGTGACACAACACATCATGATTCCATCTTGTTGAATTTCCAAGAAAAAGAGTACTTTAAGTGCTCAAACACTCAAATTGTGAGACTTTTCTAAATTTGAAACTCGATAACTTCGACAAATGATGACCAAATGTCTTAAACAAAGTGACAAATTAATCAGCTAGACGAGATCTTTCAGGTGACACAACACATCATGATTGCATCTTGTTGAATTTCCAAGAAAAAGAGTAATTTAAGTGCTCAAACACTCAAATTGTGAGACTTCTCAAATTTTGACGCTCGATAACTTCGACAAATGATGACCAAATGTCTTGAACAAAGTGTCAAATTAATCAGATCGACGAGATCTTTCAGGTGACATAACACATTATGATTCCATCTTGTTGAATTTCCAAGAAAAAGAGTAATTTAAGTGCTCAAACACTCAAATTGTGAGACTTCTCAAATTTTGACGCTCGATAACTTCGACAAATGATGACCAAATGTCTTGAACAAGGTGTCAAATTAATCAGATCGACGAGATCTTTCAGGTGACATAACACATTATGATTCCATCTTGTTGAATTTCCAAGAAAAAGAGTACTTTAAGTGCTCAAACACTGAAATTGTGCGATTTTTCATATTTTGAAGCTCGATAACTTCGACAAATGATGACCAAATGTCTTAAACAAAGTATCAAATTAATCAGTTCGACGAGATCTTTCAGGTGACACAACACATCATGATTGCATCTTGTTGAATTTCCAAGAAAAAGAGTACTTTATGTGCTCAAACACTCAAATTGTGCGATTTTTCATATTTTGAAGCTCGATAACTTCGACAAATGATGACCAAATGTCTTAAATAAAGTGTCAAGTTAATCAGCTCGACGAGATCTTTCAGGTGACACAACACATCATCATTCCATCGTGTTGAATTTCCCAGAAAAAGAGTACTTTAAGTGCTCAAATACTCAAATTGTGCGATTTTTCATATTTTGAAGCTCCATAACTTCGACAAATGATGACCAAATGTCTTGAACAAAGTGTCAAATTAATTAGATCGACGAGATCTTTCAGGTGACATAACACATTATGATTCCATCTTGTTGAATTTCCAAGAAAAAAGTACTTTAAGTACTCAAACACTCCAATTGTGAGACTTCTCAAATTTTGACGCTCGATAACTTCGACAAATGATGACCAAATGTCTTAAACAAAGTATCAAATTAATCAGCTCGACGAGATCTTTCAGGTGACACAACACATCATGATTCCATCTTGTTGAATTTCCAAGAAAAAGAGTACTTTAAGTGCTCAAACACTCAAATTGTGAGACTTTTCTAAATTTGAAATTCGATAACTTCGACAAATGATGACCAAATGTCTTAAACAAAGTGACAAATTAATCAGCTAGACGAGATCTTTCAGGTGACACAACACATCATGATTCCATCTTGTTGAATTTCCAAGAAAAAGAGTACTTTAAGTGCTCAAACACTCAAATTGTGCGATTTTTCATATTTTGAAGTTCCATAACTTCGACAAATGATGACCAAATGTCTTGAACAAAGTGTCAAATTAATTAGATCGACGAGATCTTTCAGGTGACATAACACATTATGATTCCATCTTGTTGAATTTCCAAGAAAAAAGTACTTTAAGTACTCAAACACTCCAATTGTGAGACTTCTCAAATTTTGACGCTCGATAACTTCGACAAATGATGACCAAATGTCTTAAACAAAGTATCAAATTAATCAGCTCGACGAGATCTTTCAGGTGACACAACACATCATGATTCCATCTTGTTGAATTTCCAAGAAAAAGAGTACTTTAAGTGCTCAAACACTCAAATTGTGAGACTTTTCTAAATTTGAAATTCGATAACTTCGACAAATGATGACCAAATGTCTTAAACAAAGTGACAAATTAATCAGCTAGACGAGATCTTTCAGGTGACACAACACATCATGATTCCATCTTGTTGAATTTCCAAGAAAAAGAGTACTTTAAGTGCTCAAACACTCAAATTGTGCGATTTTTCATATTTTGAAGTTCGATAACTTCGACAAATGATGACCAAATATCTTAAACAAAGTGTCAAATTAATCAGCTCGACGAAATCTTTCAGGTGACACAACACATGATGGTTCCATCTTGTTGAATTTCCAAGAAAAAGACTACTTTAAGTGCTCAAATACTCAAATTGTGCGATTTTTCATATTTTGAAGCTCGATAACTTCGACAAATGATGACCAAATGTCTTAAACAAAGTGACAAATTAATCAGCTAGACGAGATCTTTCAGGTGACACAACACATCATGATTCCATCTTGTTGAATTTCCAAGAAAAAGAGTACTTTAAGTGCTCAAACACTCAAATTGTGAGACTTTTCTAAATTTGAAACTCGATAACTTCGACAAATGATGACCAAATGTCTTAAACAAAGTATCAAATTAATCAGCTCGACGAGATCTTTCAGGTGACACAACACATCATGATTCCATCTTGTTGAATTTCCAAGAAAAAGAGTACTTTAAGTGCTCAAACACTCAAATTGTGAGACTTTTCTAAATTTGAAATTCGATAACTTCGACAAATGATGACCAAATGTCTTAAACAAAGTGACAAATTAATCAGCTAGACGAGATCTTTCAGGTGACACAACACATCATGATTCCATCTTGTTGAATTTCCAAGAAAAAGAGTACTTTAAGTGCTCAAACACTCAAATTGTGCGATTTTTCATATTTTGAAGTTCGATAACTTCGACAAATGATGACCAAATATCTTAAACAAAGTGTCAAATTAATCAGCTCGACGAAATCTTTCAGGTGACACAACACATGATGGTTCCATCTTGTTGAATTTCCAAGAAAAAGACTACTTTAAGTGCTCAAATACTCAAATTGTGCGATTTTTCATATTTTGAAGCTCAATAACTTCGACAAATGATGACTAAATGTCTTGAACAAAGCGTCAAATTAATCAGATCGACGAGATCTTTCAGGTGACACAACACATCATGATTCCATCTTGTTGAATTTTCAAGAAAAAGAGTAGTTTAAGTGCTCAAACACTCAAATTGTGAGACTTCTCAAATTTTGACGCTCGATAACTTCGACAAATGATGACCAAATGTTCCGAACAAAGTGTCAAATTAATCAGCTCGACGAGATCTTTCAGGTGACACAACACATCATGATTGCATCTTGTTGAATTTCCAAGAAAAAGAGTAGTTTAAGTGCTCAAACACTCAAATTGTGAGACTTCTCAAATTTTGACGCTCGATAACTTCGACAAATGATGACCAAATGTCTTGAACAAAGTGTCAAATTAATCAGCTCGACGAGATCTTTCAGGTGACACAACACATCATGATTGCATCTTGTTGAATTTCCAAGAAAAAGAGTACTTTAAGTGCTCAAATACTCAAATTGTGCGATTTTTCATATTTTGAAGCTCAATAACTTCGACAAATGATGACCAAATGTCTTGAACAAAGTGTCAAATTAATCAGCTCGACGAGATCTTGCAGGTGACACAACACATCATGATTCCATCTTGTTGAATTTCCAAGAAAAAGAGTACTTTATGTGCTCAAACACTCAAATTGTGCGATTTTTCATATTTTGAAGCTCGATAACTTCGACAAATGATGACCAAATGTCTTAAACAAAGTGTCAAGTTAATCAGCTCGACGAGATCTTTCAGGTGACACAACACATCATCATTCCATCGTGTTGAATTTCCCAGAAAAAGAGTACTTTAAGTGCTCAAATACTCAAATTGTGCGATTTTTCATATTTTGAAGCTCCATAACTTCGACAAATGATGACCAAATGTCTTGAACAAAGTGTCAAATTAATTAGATCGACGAGATCTTTCAGGTGACACAACACATCATGATTCCATCTTGTTGAATTTCCAAGAAAAAGAGTACTTTAAGTGCTCAAACACTCAAATTGTGAGACTTTTCTAAATTTGAAACTCGATAACTTCGACAAATGATGACCAAATGTCTTAAACAAAGTGACAAATTAATCAGCTAGACGAGATCTTTCAGGTGACACAACACATCATGATTCCATCTTGTTGAATTTCCAAGAAAAAGAGTACTTTAAGTGCTCAAACTCTCAAATTGTGCGATTTTTCATATTTTGAAGCTCGATAACTTCGACAAATGATGACCAAATATCTTAAACAAAGTGTCAAATTAATCAGCTCGACGAAATCTTTCAGGTGACACAACACATGATGGTTCCATCTTGTTGAATTTCCAAGAAAAAGACTACTTTAAGTGCTCAAATACTCAAATTGTGCGATTTTTCATATTTTGAAGCTCAATAACTTCGACAAATGATGACCAAATGTCTTGAACAAAGTGTCAAATTAATTAGATCGACGAGATCTTTCAGGTGACATAACACATTATGATTCCATCTTGTTGAATTTCCAAGAAAAAAGTACTTTAAGTACTCAAACACTCCAATTGTGAGACTTCTCAAATTTTGACGCTCGATAACTTCGACAAATGATGACCAAATGTCTTAAACAAAGTATCAAATTAATCAGCTCGACGAGATCTTTCAGGTGACACAACACATCATGATTCCATCTTGTTGAATTTCCAAGAAAAAGAGTACTTTAAGTGCTCAAACACTCAAATTGTGAGACTTTTCTAAATTTGAAATTCGATAACTTCGACAAATGATGACCAAATGTCTTAAACAAAGTGACAAATTAATCAGCTAGACGAGATCTTTCAGGTGACACAACACATCATGATTCCATCTTGTTGAATTTCCAAGAAAAAGAGTACTTTAAGTGCTCAAACACTCAAATTGTGCGATTTTTCATATTTTGAAGTTCGATAACTTCGACAAATGATGACCAAATATCTTAAACAAAGTGTCAAATTAATCAGCTCGACGAAATCTTTCAGGTGACACAACACATGATGGTTCCATCTTGTTGAATTTCCAAGAAAAAGACTACTTTAAGTGCTCAAATACTCAAATTGTGCGATTTTTCATATTTTGAAGCTCGATAACTTCGACAAATGATGACCAAATGTCTTAAACAAAGTGACAAATTAATCAGCTAGACGAGATCTTTCAGGTGACACAACACATCATGATTCCATCTTGTTGAATTTCCAAGAAAAAGAGTACTTTAAGTGCTCAAACACTCAAATTGTGAGACTTTTCTAAATTTGAAACTCGATAACTTCGACAAATGATGACCAAATGTCTTAAACAAAGTATCAAATTAATCAGCTCGACGAGATCTTTCAGGTGACACAACACATCATGATTCCATCTTGTTGAATTTCCAAGAAAAAGAGTACTTTAAGTGCTCAAACACTCAAATTGTGAGACTTTTCTAAATTTGAAATTCGATAACTTCGACAAATGATGACCAAATGTCTTAAACAAAGTGACAAATTAATCAGCTAGACGAGATCTTTCAGGTGACACAACACATCATGATTCCATCTTGTTGAATTTCCAAGAAAAAGAGTACTTTAAGTGCTCAAACACTCAAATTGTGCGATTTTTCATATTTTGAAGTTCGATAACTTCGACAAATGATGACCAAATATCTTAAACAAAGTGTCAAATTAATCAGCTCGACGAAATCTTTCAGGTGACACAACACATGATGGTTCCATCTTGTTGAATTTCCAAGAAAAAGACTACTTTAAGTGCTCAAATACTCAAATTGTGCGATTTTTCATATTTTGAAGCTCAATAACTTCGACAAATGATGACTAAATGTCTTGAACAAAGCGTCAAATTAATCAGATCGACGAGATCTTTCAGGTGACACAACACATCATGATTGCATCTTGTTGAATTTCCAAGAAAAAGAGTAGTTTAAGTGCTCAAACACTCAAATTGTGAGACTTCTCAAATTTTGACGCTCGATAACTTCGACAAATGATGACCAAATGTCTTGAACAAAGTGTCAAATTAATCAGCTCGACGAGATCTTTCAGGTGACACAACACATCATGATTGCATCTTGTTGAATTTCCAAGAAAAAGAGTACTTTAAGTGCTCAAATACTCAAATTGTGCGATTTTTCATATTTTGAAGCTCAATAACTTCGACAAATGATGACCAAATGTCTTGAACAAAGTGTCAAATTAATCAGCTCGACGAGATCTTGCAGGTGACACAACACATCATGATTCCATCTTGTTGAATTTCCAAGAAAAAGAGTACTTTATGTGCTCAAACACTCAAATTGTGCGATTTTTCATATTTTGAAGCTCGATAACTTCGACAAATGATGACCAAATGTCTTAAACAAAGTGTCAAGTTAATCAGCTCGACGAGATCTTTCAGGTGACACAACACATCATCATTCCATCGTGTTGAATTTCCCAGAAAAAGAGTACTTTAAGTGCTCAAATACTCAAATTGTGCGATTTTTCATATTTTGAAGCTCCATAACTTCGACAAATGATGACCAAATGTCTTGAACAAAGTGTCAAATTAATTAGATCGACGAGATCTTTCAGGTGACACAACACATCATGATTCCATCTTGTTGAATTTCCAAGAAAAAGAGTACTTTAAGTGCTCAAACACTCAAATTGTGAGACTTTTCTAAATTTGAAACTCGATAACTTCGACAAATGATGACCAAATGTCTTAAACAAAGTGACAAATTAATCAGCTAGACGAGATCTTTCAGGTGACACAACACATCATGATTCCATCTTGTTGAATTTCCAAGAAAAAGAGTACTTTAAGTGCTCAAACACTCAAATTGTGCGATTTTTCATATTTTGAAGCTCGATAACTTCGACAAATGATGACCAAATATCTTAAACAAAGTGTCAAATTAATCAGCTCGACGAAATCTTTCAGGTGACACAACACATGATGGTTCCATCTTGTTGAATTTCCAAGAAAAAGAGTACTTTAAGTGCTCAAATACTCAAATTGTGCGATTTTTCATATTTTGAAGCTCAATAACTTCGACAAATGATGACCAAATGTCTTAAACAAAGTATCAAATTAATCAGTTCGACGAGATCTTTCTGGTGACACAACACATCATGATTGCATCTTGTTGAATTTCCAAGAAAAAGAGTACTTTAAGTGCTCAAACACTCAAATTGTGAGACTTCTCAAATTTTGACGCTCGATAACTTCGACAAATGATGACCAAATGTCTTAAACAAAGTGACAAATTAATCAGCTAGACGAGATCTTTCAGGTGACACAACACATCATGATTCCATCTTGTTGAATTTCCAAGAAAAAGAGTACTTTAAGTGCTCAAACACTCAAATTGTGAGACTTTTCTAAATTTGAAACTCGATAACTTCGACAAATGATGACCAAATGTCTTAAACAAAGTGACAAATTAATCAGCTCGACGAGATCTTTCAGGTGACACAACACATCATGATTCCATCTTGTTGAATTTCCAAGAAAAAGAGTACTTTAAGTGCTCAAACACTCAAATTGTGCGATTTTTCATATTTTGAAGCTCGATAACTTCGACAAATGATGACCAAATGTCTTAAACAAAGTGTCAAATTAATCAGCTCGACGAGATCTTTCAGGTGACACAACACATGATGGTTCCATCTTGTTGAATTTCCAAGAAAAAGAGTACTTTAAGTGATCAAATACTCAAATTGTGCGATTTTTCATATTTTGAAGCTCAATAACTTCGACAAATGATGACCAAATGTCTTGAACAAAGTGTCAAATTAATCAGCTCGACGAGATCTTTCAGGTGACATAACACATCATGATTCCATCTTGTTGAATTTCCAAGAAAAAGAGTACTTTAAGTGCTCAAACACTCAAATTGTGAGACTTCTCAAATTTTGACGCTCGATAACTTCGACAAATGATGACCAAATGTCTTGAACAAAGTGTCAAATTAATCAGATCGACGAGATCTTTCAGGTGACATAACACATTATGATTCCATCTTGTTGAATTTCCAAGAAAAAAGTACTTTAAGTACTCAAACACTCCAATTGTGAGACTTCTCAAATTTTGACGCTCGATAACTTCGACAAATGATGACCAAATGTCTTAAACAAAGTATCAAATTAATCAGTTCGACGAGATCTTTCAGGTGACACAACACATCATGATTGCATCTTGTTGAATTTCCAAGAAAAAGAGTACTTTAAGTGCTCAAATACTCAAATTGTGCGATTTTTCATATTTTGAAGCTCAATAACTTCGACAAATGATGACCAAATGTCTTGAACAAAGCGTCAAATTAATCAGATCGACGAGATCTTTCAGGTGACACAACACATCATGATTCCATCTTGTTGAATTTCCAAGAAAAAGAGTAGTTTAAGTGCTCAAACACTCAAATTGTGAGACTTCTCAAATTTTGACGCTCGATAACTTCGACAAATGATGACCAAATGTCTTGAACAAAGTGTCAAATTAATCAGCTCGACGAGATCTTTCAGGTGACACAACACATCATGATTGCATCTTGTTGAATTTCCAAGAAAAAGAGTACTTTAAGTGCTCAAATACTCAAATTGTGCGATTTTTCATATTTTGAAGCTCAATAACTTCGACAAATGATGACCAAATGTCTTGAACAAAGTGTCAAATTAATCAGCTCGACGAGATCTTGCAGGTGACACAACACATCATGATTCCATCTTGTTGAATTTCCAAGAAAAAGAGTACTTTATGTGCTCAAACACTCAAATTGTGCGATTTTTCATATTTTGAAGCTCGATAACTTCGACAAATGATGACCAAATGTCTTAAACAAAGTGTCAAGTTAATCAGCTCGACGAGATCTTTCAGGTGACACAACACATCATCATTCCATCGTGTTGAATTTCCCAGAAAAAGAGTACTTTAAGTGCTCAAATACTCAAATTGTGCGATTTTTCATATTTTGAAGCTCCATAACTTCGACAAATGATGACCAAATGTCTTGAACAAAGTGTCAAATTAATTAGATCGACGAGATCTTTCAGGTGACACAACACATCATGATTCCATCTTGTTGAATTTCCAAGAAAAAGAGTACTTTAAGTGCTCAAACACTCAAATTGTGAGACTTTTCTAAATTTGAAACTCGATAACTTCGACAAATGATGACCAAATGTCTTAAACAAAGTGACAAATTAATCAGCTAGACGAGATCTTTCAGGTGACACAACACATCATGATTGCATCTTGTTGAATTTCCAAGAAAAAGAGTACTTTAAGTGCTCAAACACTCAAATTGTGCGATTTTTCATATTTTGAAGCTCGATAACTTCGACAAATGATGACCAAATATCTTAAACAAAGTGTCAAATTAATCAGCTCGACGAAATCTTTCAGGTGACACAACACATGATGGTTCCATCTTGTTGAATTTCCAAGAAAAAGAGTACTTTAAGTGCTCAAATACTCAAATTGTGCGATTTTTCATATTTTGAAGCTCCATAACTTCGACAAATGATGACCAAATGTCTTGAACAAAGTGTCAAATTAATTAGATCGACGAGATCTTTCAGGTGACACAACACATCATGATTCCATCTTGTTGAATTTCCAAGAAAAAGAGTACTTTAAGTGCTCAAACACTCAAATTGTGAGACTTTTCTAAATTTGAAACTCGATAACTTCGACAAATGATGACCAAATGTCTTAAACAAAGTGACAAATTAATCAGCTAGACGAGATCTTTCAGGTGACACAACACATCATGATTCCATCTTGTTGAATTTCCAAGAAAAAGAGTACTTTAAGTGCTCAAACACTCAAATTGTGCGATTTTTCATATTTTGAAGCTCGATAACTTCGACAAATGATGACCAAATATCTTAAACAAAGTGTCAAATTAATCAGCTCGACGAAATCTTTCAGGTGACACAACACATGATGGTCCCATCTTGTTGAATTTCCAAGAAAAAGAGTACTTTAAGTGCTCAAATACTCAAATTGTGCGATTTTTCATATTTTGAAGCTCGATAACTTCGACAAATGATGACCAAATGTCTTAAACAAAGTATCAAATTAATCAGTTCGACGAGATCTTTCTGGTGACACAACACATCATGATTGCATCTTGTTGAATTTCCAAGAAAAAGAGTACTTTAAGTGCTCAAACACTCAAATTGTGAGACTTCTCAAATTTTGACGCTCGATAACTTCGACAAATGATGACCAAATGTCTTAAACAAAGTGACAAATTAATCAGCTAGACGAGATCTTTCAGGTGACACAACACATCATGATTCCATCTTGTTGAATTTCCAAGAAAAAGAGTACTTTAAGTGCTCAAACACTCAAATTGTGAGACTTTTCTAAATTTGAAACTCGATAACTTCGACAAATGATGACCAAATGTCTTAAACAAAGTGACAAATTAATCAGCTAGACGAGATCTTTCAGGTGACACAACACATCATGATTCCATCTTGTTGAATTTCCAAGAAAAAGAGTACTTTAAGTGCTCAAACACTCAAATTGTGAGACTTTTCTAAATTTGAAACTCGATAACTTCGACAAATGATGACCAAATGTCTTAAACAAAGTGACAAATTAATCAGCTAGACGAGATCTTTCAGGTGACACAACACATCATGATTCCATCTTGTTGAATTTCCAAGAAAAAGAGTACTTTAAGTGCTCAAACACTCAAATTGTGCGATTTTTCATATTTTGAAGCTCGATAACTTCGACAAATGATGACCAAATATCTTAAACAAAGTGTCAAATTAATCAGCTCGACGAAATCTTTCAGGTGACACAACACATGATGGTTCCATCTTGTTGAATTTCCAAGAAAAAGACTACTTTAAGTGCTCAAATACTCAAATTGTGCGATTTTTCATATTTTGAAGCTCAATAACTTCGACAAATGATGACTAAATGTCTTGAACAAAGCGTCAAATTAATCAGATCGACGAGATCTTTCAGGTGACACAACACATCATGATTCCATCTTGTTGAATTTCCAAGAAAAAGAGTAGTTTAAGTGCTCAAACACTCAAATTGTGCGATTTTTCATATTTTGAAGCTCGATAACTTCGACAAATGATGACCAAATATCTTAAACAAAGTGTCAAATTAATCAGCTCGACGAAATCTTTCAGGTGACAC
Organism: Euwallacea fornicatus; assembly: GCF_040115645.1. Classification (NCBI taxonomy): domain Eukaryota; kingdom Metazoa; phylum Arthropoda; class Insecta; order Coleoptera; family Curculionidae; genus Euwallacea; species Euwallacea fornicatus. The sequence continues at coordinate 1,218,476 of NW_027096012.1, read as the reverse complement.
AACACATGATGGTTCCATCTTGTTGAATTTCCAAGAAAAAGACTACTTTAAGTGCTCAAATACTCAAATTGTGCGATTTTTCATATTTTGAAGCTCAATAACTTCGACAAATGATGACTAAATGTCTTGAACAAAGCGTCAAATTAATCAGATCGACGAGATCTTTCAGGTGACACAACACATCATGATTCCATCTTGTTGAATTTCCAAGAAAAAGAGTAGTTTAAGTGCTCAAACACTCAAATTGTGAGACTTCTCAAATTTTGACGCTCGATAACTTCGACAAATGATGACCAAATGTCTTGAACAAAGTGTCAAATTAATCAGCTCGACGAGATCTTTCAGGTGACACAACACATCATGATTGCATCTTGTTGAATTTCCAAGAAAAAGAGTACTTTAAGTGCTCAAATACTCAAATTGTGCGATTTTTCATATTTTGAAGCTCAATAACTTCGACAAATGATGACCAAATGTCTTGAACAAAGTGTCAAATTAATCAGCTCGACGAGATCTTGCAGGTGACACAACACATCATGATTCCATCTTGTTGAATTTCCAAGAAAAAAGTACTTTAAGTACTCAAACACTCCAATTGTGAGACTTCTCAAATTTTGACGCTCGATAACTTCGACAAATGATGACCAAATGTCTTGAACAAAGTGTCAAATTAATCAGCTCGACGAGATCTTTCAGGTGACACAACATATCATGATTGCATCTTGTTGAATTTCCAAGAAAAAGAGTACTTTAAGTGCTCAAATACTCAAATTGTGCGATTTTTCATATTTTGAAGCTCAATAACTTCGACAAATGATGACCAAATGTCTTGAACAAAGTGTCAAATTAATCAGCTCGACGAGATCTTGCAGGTGACACAACACATCATGATTCCATCTTGTTGAATTTCCAAGAAAAAGAGTACTTTATGTGCTCAAACACTCAAATTGTGCGATTTTTCATATTTTGAAGCTCGATAACTTCGACAAATGATGACCAAATGTCTTAAACAAAGTGTCAAGTTAATCAGCTCGACGAGATCTTTCAGGTGACACAACACATCATCATTCCATCGTGTTGAATTTCCCAGAAAAAGAGTACTTTAAGTGCTCAAATACTCAAATTGTGCGATTTTTCATATTTTGAAGCTCCATAACTTCGACAAATGATGACCAAATGTCTTGAACAAAGTGTCAAATTAATTAGATCGACGAGATCTTTCAGGTGACACAACACATCATGATTCCATCTTGTTGAATTTCCAAGAAAAAGAGTACTTTAAGTGCTCAAACACTCAAATTGTGAGACTTTTCTAAATTTGAAACTCGATAACTTCGACAAATGATGACCAAATGTCTTAAACAAAGTGACAAATTAATCAGCTAGACGAGATCTTTCAGGTGACACAACACATCATGATTGCATCTTGTTGAATTTCCAAGAAAAAGAGTACTTTAAGTGCTCAAACACTCAAATTGTGCGATTTTTCATATTTTGAAGCTCGATAACTTCGACAAATGATGACCAAATATCTTAAACAAAGTGTCAAATTAATCAGCTCGACGAAATCTTTCAGGTGACACAACACATGATGGTTCCATCTTGTTGAATTTCCAAGAAAAAGAGTACTTTAAATGCTCAAATACTCAAATTGTGCGATTTTTCATATTTTGAAGCTCCATAACTTCGACAAATGATGACCAAATGTCTTGAACAAGGTGTCAAATTAATCAGATCGACGAGATCTTTCAGGTGACATAACACATTATGATTCCATCTTGTTGAATTTCCAAGAAAAAGAGTACTTTAAGTGCTCAAACACTGAAATTGTGCGATTTTTCATATTTTGAAGCTCGATAACTTCGACAAATGATGACCAAATGTCTTAAACAAAGTATCAAATTAATCAGTTCGACGAGATCTTTCAGGTGACACAACACATCATGATTGCATCTTGTTGAATTTCCAAGAAAAAGAGTACTTTATGTGCTCAAACACTCAAATTGTGCGATTTTTCATATTTTGAAGCTCGATAACTTCGACAAATGATGACCAAATGTCTTAAATAAAGTGTCAAGTTAATCAGCTCGACGAGATCTTTCAGGTGACACAACACATCATCATTCCATCGTGTTGAATTTCCCAGAAAAAGAGTACTTTAAGTGCTCAAATACTCAAATTGTGCGATTTTTCATATTTTGAAGCTCCATAACTTCGACAAATGATGACCAAATGTCTTGAACAAAGTGTCAAATTAATTAGATCGACGAGATCTTTCAGGTGACATAACACATTATGATTCCATCTTGTTGAATTTCCAAGAAAAAAGTACTTTAAGTACTCAAACACTCCAATTGTGAGACTTCTCAAATTTTGACGCTCGATAACTTCGACAAATGATGACCAAATGTCTTAAACAAAGTATCAAATTAATCAGCTCGACGAGATCTTTCAGGTGACACAACACATCATGATTCCATCTTGTTGAATTTCCAAGAAAAAGAGTACTTTAAGTGCTCAAACACTCAAATTGTGAGACTTTTCTAAATTTGAAATTCGATAACTTCGACAAATGATGACCAAATGTCTTAAACAAAGTGACAAATTAATCAGCTAGACGAGATCTTTCAGGTGACACAACACATCATGATTCCATCTTGTTGAATTTCCAAGAAAAAGAGTACTTTAAGTGCTCAAACACTCAAATTGTGCGATTTTTCATATTTTGAAGTTCCATAACTTCGACAAATGATGACCAAATGTCTTGAACAAAGTGTCAAATTAATTAGATCGACGAGATCTTTCAGGTGACATAACACATTATGATTCCATCTTGTTGAATTTCCAAGAAAAAAGTACTTTAAGTACTCAAACACTCCAATTGTGAGACTTCTCAAATTTTGACGCTCGATAACTTCGACAAATGATGACCAAATGTCTTAAACAAAGTATCAAATTAATCAGCTCGACGAGATCTTTCAGGTGACACAACACATCATGATTCCATCTTGTTGAATTTCCAAGAAAAAGAGTACTTTAAGTGCTCAAACACTCAAATTGTGAGACTTTTCTAAATTTGAAATTCGATAACTTCGACAAATGATGACCAAATGTCTTAAACAAAGTGACAAATTAATCAGCTAGACGAGATCTTTCAGGTGACACAACACATCATGATTCCATCTTGTTGAATTTCCAAGAAAAAGAGTACTTTAAGTGCTCAAACACTCAAATTGTGCGATTTTTCATATTTTGAAGTTCGATAACTTCGACAAATGATGACCAAATATCTTAAACAAAGTGTCAAATTAATCAGCTCGACGAAATCTTTCAGGTGACACAACACATGATGGTTCCATCTTGTTGAATTTCCAAGAAAAAGACTACTTTAAGTGCTCAAATACTCAAATTGTGCGATTTTTCATATTTTGAAGCTCGATAACTTCGACAAATGATGACCAAATGTCTTAAACAAAGTGACAAATTAATCAGCTAGACTAGATCTTTCAGGTGACACAACACATCATGATTCCATCTTGTTGAATTTCCAAGAAAAAGAGTACTTTAAGTGCTCAAACACTCAAATTGTGAGACTTTTCTAAATTTGAAACTCGATAACTTCGACAAATGATGACCAAATGTCTTAAACAAAGTATCAAATTAATCAGCTCGACGAGATCTTTCAGGTGACACAACACATCATGATTCCATCTTGTTGAATTTCCAAGAAAAAGAGTACTTTAAGTGCTCAAACACTCAAATTGTGAGACTTTTCTAAATTTGAAATTCGATAACTTCGACAAATGATGACCAAATGTCTTAAACAAAGTGACAAATTAATCAGCTAGACGAGATCTTTCAGGTGACACAACACATCATGATTCCATCTTGTTGAATTTCCAAGAAAAAGAGTACTTTAAGTGCTCAAACACTCAAATTGTGCGATTTTTCATATTTTGAAGTTCGATAACTTCGACAAATGATGACCAAATATCTTAAACAAAGTGTCAAATTAATCAGCTCGACGAAATCTTTCAGGTGACACAACACATGATGGTTCCATCTTGTTGAATTTCCAAGAAAAAGACTACTTTAAGTGCTCAAATACTCAAATTGTGCGATTTTTCATATTTTGAAGCTCAATAACTTCGACAAATGATGACTAAATGTCTTGAACAAAGCGTCAAATTAATCAGATCGACGAGATCTTTCAGGTGACACAACACATCATGATTCCATCTTGTTGAATTTTCAAGAAAAAGAGTAGTTTAAGTGCTCAAACACTCAAATTGTGAGACTTCTCAAATTTTGACGCTCGATAACTTCGACAAATGATGACCAAATGTTCCGAACAAAGTGTCAAATTAATCAGCTCGACGAGATCTTTCAGGTGACACAACACATCATGATTGCATCTTGTTGAATTTCCAAGAAAAAGAGTAGTTTAAGTGCTCAAACACTCAAATTGTGAGACTTCTCAAATTTTGACGCTCGATAACTTCGACAAATGATGACCAAATGTCTTGAACAAAGTGTCAAATTAATCAGCTCGACGAGATCTTTCAGGTGACACAACACATCATGATTGCATCTTGTTGAATTTCCAAGAAAAAGAGTACTTTAAGTGCTCAAATACTCAAATTGTGCGATTTTTCATATTTTGAAGCTCAATAACTTCGACAAATGATGACCAAATGTCTTGAACAAAGTGTCTAATTAATCAGCTCGACGAGATCTTGCAGGTGACACAACACATCATGATTCCATCTTGTTGAATTTCCAAGAAAAAGAGTACTTTATGTGCTCAAACACTCAAATTGTGCGATTTTTCATATTTTGAAGCTCGATAACTTCGACAAATGATGACCAAATGTCTTAAACAAAGTGTCAAGTTAATCAGCTCGACGAGATCTTTCAGGTGACACAACACATCATCATTCCATCGTGTTGAATTTCCCAGAAAAAGAGTACTTTAAGTGCTCAAATACTCAAATTGTGCGATTTTTCATATTTTGAAGCTCCATAACTTCGACAAATGATGACCAAATGTCTTGAACAAAGTGTCAAATTAATTAGATCGACGAGATCTTTCAGGTGACACAACACATCATGATTCCATCTTGTTGAATTTCCAAGAAAAAGAGTACTTTAAGTGCTCAAACACTCAAATTGTGAGACTTTTCTAAATTTGAAACTCGATAACTTCGACAAATGATGACCAAATGTCTTAAACAAAGTGACAAATTAATCAGCTAGACGAGATCTTTCAGGTGACACAACACATCATGATTCCATCTTGTTGAATTTCCAAGAAAAAGAGTACTTTAAGTGCTCAAACTCTCAAATTGTGCGATTTTTCATATTTTGAAGCTCGATAACTTCGACAAATGATGACCAAATATCTTAAACAAAGTGTCAAATTAATCAGCTCGACGAAATCTTTCAGGTGACACAACACATGATGGTTCCATCTTGTTGAATTTCCAAGAAAAAGACTACTTTAAGTGCTCAAATACTCAAATTGTGCGATTTTTCATATTTTGAAGCTCAATAACTTCGACAAATGATGACCAAATGTCTTGAACAAAGTGTCAAATTAATTAGATCGACGAGATCTTTCAGGTGACATAACACATTATGATTCCATCTTGTTGAATTTCCAAGAAAAAAGTACTTTAAGTACTCAAACACTCCAATTGTGAGACTTCTCAAATTTTGACGCTCGATAACTTCGACAAATGATGACCAAATGTCTTAAACAAAGTATCAAATTAATCAGCTCGACGAGATCTTTCAGGTGACACAACACATCATGATTCCATCTTGTTGAATTTCCAAGAAAAAGAGTACTTTAAGTGCTCAAACACTCAAATTGTGAGACTTTTCTAAATTTGAAATTCGATAACTTCGACAAATGATGACCAAATGTCTTAAACAAAGTGACAAATTAATCAGCTAGACGAGATCTTTCAGGTGACACAACACATCATGATTCCATCTTGTTGAATTTCCAAGAAAAAGAGTACTTTAAGTGCTCAAACACTCAAATTGTGCGATTTTTCATATTTTGAAGTTCGATAACTTCGACAAATGATGACCAAATATCTTAAACAAAGTGTCAAATTAATCAGCTCGACGAAATCTTTCAGGTGACACAACACATGATGGTTCCATCTTGTTGAATTTCCAAGAAAAAGACTACTTTAAGTGCTCAAATACTCAAATTGTGCGATTTTTCATATTTTGAAGCTCGATAACTTCGACAAATGATGACCAAATGTCTTAAACAAAGTGACAAATTAATCAGCTAGACGAGATCTTTCAGGTGACACAACACATCATGATTCCATCTTGTTGAATTTCCAAGAAAAAGAGTACTTTAAGTGCTCAAACACTCAAATTGTGAGACTTTTCTAAATTTGAAACTCGATAACTTCGACAAATGATGACCAAATGTCTTAAACAAAGTATCAAATTAATCAGCTCGACGAGATCTTTCAGGTGACACAACACATCATGATTCCATCTTGTTGAATTTCCAAGAAAAAGAGTACTTTAAGTGCTCAAACACTCAAATTGTGAGACTTTTCTAAATTTGAAATTCGATAACTTCGACAAATGATGACCAAATGTCTTAAACAAAGTGACAAATTAATCAGCTAGACGAGATCTTTCAGGTGACACAACACATCATGATTCCATCTTGTTGAATTTCCAAGAAAAAGAGTACTTTAAGTGCTCAAACACTCAAATTGTGCGATTTTTCATATTTTGAAGTTCGATAACTTCGACAAATGATGACCAAATATCTTAAACAAAGTGTCAAATTAATCAGCTCGACGAAATCTTTCAGGTGACACAACACATGATGGTTCCATCTTGTTGAATTTCCAAGAAAAAGACTACTTTAAGTGCTCAAATACTCAAATTGTGCGATTTTTCATATTTTGAAGCTCAATAACTTCGACAAATGATGACTAAATGTCTTGAACAAAGCGTCAAATTAATCAGATCGACGAGATCTTTCAGGTGACACAACACATCATGATTGCATCTTGTTGAATTTCCAAGAAAAAGAGTAGTTTAAGTGCTCAAACACTCAAATTGTGAGACTTCTCAAATTTTGACGCTCGATAACTTCGACAAATGATGACCAAATGTCTTGAACAAAGTGTCAAATTAATCAGCTCGACGAGATCTTTCAGGTGACACAACACATCATGATTGCATCTTGTTGAATTTCCAAGAAAAAGAGTACTTTAAGTGCTCAAATACTCAAATTGTGCGATTTTTCATATTTTGAAGCTCAATAACTTCGACAAATGATGACCAAATGTCTTGAACAAAGTGTCAAATTAATCAGCTCGACGAGATCTTGCAGGTGACACAACACATCATGATTCCATCTTGTTGAATTTCCAAGAAAAAGAGTACTTTATGTGCTCAAACACTCAAATTGTGCGATTTTTCATATTTTGAAGCTCGATAACTTCGACAAATGATGACCAAATGTCTTAAACAAAGTGTCAAGTTAATCAGCTCGACGAGATCTTTCAGGTGACACAACACATCATCATTCCATCGTGTTGAATTTCCCAGAAAAAGAGTACTTTAAGTGCTCAAATACTCAAATTGTGCGATTTTTCATATTTTGAAGCTCCATAACTTCGACAAATGATGACCAAATGTCTTGAACAAAGTGTCAAATTAATTAGATCGACGAGATCTTTCAGGTGACACAACACATCATGATTCCATCTTGTTGAATTTCCAAGAAAAAGAGTACTTTAAGTGCTCAAACACTCAAATTGTGAGACTTTTCTAAATTTGAAACTCGATAACTTCGACAAATGATGACCAAATGTCTTAAACAAAGTGACAAATTAATCAGCTAGACGAGATCTTTCAGGTGACACAACACATCATGATTCCATCTTGTTGAATTTCCAAGAAAAAGAGTACTTTAAGTGCTCAAACACTCAAATTGTGCGATTTTTCATATTTTGAAGCTCGATAACTTCGACAAATGATGACCAAATATCTTAAACAAAGTGTCAAATTAATCAGCTCGACGAAATCTTTCAGGTGACACAACACATGATGGTTCCATCTTGTTGAATTTCCAAGAAAAAGAGTACTTTAAGTGCTCAAATACTCAAATTGTGCGATTTTTCATATTTTGAAGCTCAATAACTTCGACAAATGATGACCAAATGTCTTAAACAAAGTATCAAATTAATCAGTTCGACGAGATCTTTCTGGTGACACAACACATCATGATTGCATCTTGTTGAATTTCCAAGAAAAAGAGTACTTTAAGTGCTCAAACACTCAAATTGTGAGACTTCTCAAATTTTGACGCTCGATAACTTCGACAAATGATGACCAAATGTCTTAAACAAAGTGACAAATTAATCAGCTAGACGAGATCTTTCAGGTGACACAACACATCATGATTCCATCTTGTTGAATTTCCAAGAAAAAGAGTACTTTAAGTGCTCAAACACTCAAATTGTGAGACTTTTCTAAATTTGAAACTCGATAACTTCGACAAATGATGACCAAATGTCTTAAACAAAGTGACAAATTAATCAGCTCGACGAGATCTTTCAGGTGACACAACACATCATGATTCCATCTTGTTGAATTTCCAAGAAAAAGAGTACTTTAAGTGCTCAAACACTCAAATTGTGCGATTTTTCATATTTTGAAGCTCGATAACTTCGACAAATGATGACCAAATGTCTTAAACAAAGTGTCAAATTAATCAGCTCGACGAGATCTTTCAGGTGACACAACACATGATGGTTCCATCTTGTTGAATTTCCAAGAAAAAGAGTACTTTAAGTGATCAAATACTCAAATTGTGCGATTTTTCATATTTTGAAGCTCAATAACTTCGACAAATGATGACCAAATGTCTTGAACAAAGTGTCAAATTAATCAGCTCGACGAGATCTTTCAGGTGACATAACACATCATGATTCCATCTTGTTGAATTTCCAAGAAAAAGAGTACTTTAAGTGCTCAAACACTCAAATTGTGAGACTTCTCAAATTTTGACGCTCGATAACTTCGACAAATGATGACCAAATGTCTTGAACAAAGTGTCAAATTAATCAGATCGACGAGATCTTTCAGGTGACATAACACATTATGATTCCATCTTGTTGAATTTCCAAGAAAAAAGTACTTTAAGTACTCAAACACTCCAATTGTGAGACTTCTCAAATTTTGACGCTCGATAACTTCGACAAATGATGACCAAATGTCTTAAACAAAGTATCAAATTAATCAGTTCGACGAGATCTTTCAGGTGACACAACACATCATGATTGCATCTTGTTGAATTTCCAAGAAAAAGAGTACTTTAAGTGCTCAAATACTCAAATTGTGCGATTTTTCATATTTTGAAGCTCAATAACTTCGACAAATGATGACCAAATGTCTTGAACAAAGCGTCAAATTAATCAGATCGACGAGATCTTTCAGGTGACACAACACATCATGATTCCATCTTGTTGAATTTCCAAGAAAAAGAGTAGTTTAAGTGCTCAAACACTCAAATTGTGAGACTTCTCAAATTTTGACGCTCGATAACTTCGACAAATGATGACCAAATGTCTTGAACAAAGTGTCAAATTAATCAGCTCGACGAGATCTTTCAGGTGACACAACACATCATGATTGCATCTTGTTGAATTTCCAAGAAAAAGAGTACTTTAAGTGCTCAAATACTCAAATTGTGCGATTTTTCATATTTTGAAGCTCAATAACTTCGACAAATGATGACCAAATGTCTTGAACAAAGTGTCAAATTAATCAGCTCGACGAGATCTTGCAGGTGACACAACACATCATGATTCCATCTTGTTGAATTTCCAAGAAAAAGAGTACTTTATGTGCTCAAACACTCAAATTGTGCGATTTTTCATATTTTGAAGCTCGATAACTTCGACAAATGATGACCAAATGTCTTAAACAAAGTGTCAAGTTAATCAGCTCGACGAGATCTTTCAGGTGACACAACACATCATCATTCCATCGTGTTGAATTTCCCAGAAAAAGAGTACTTTAAGTGCTCAAATACTCAAATTGTGCGATTTTTCATATTTTGAAGCTCCATAACTTCGACAAATGATGACCAAATGTCTTGAACAAAGTGTCAAATTAATTAGATCGACGAGATCTTTCAGGTGACACAACACATCATGATTCCATCTTGTTGAATTTCCAAGAAAAAGAGTACTTTAAGTGCTCAAACACTCAAATTGTGAGACTTTTCTAAATTTGAAACTCGATAACTTCGACAAATGATGACCAAATGTCTTAAACAAAGTGACAAATTAATCAGCTAGACGAGATCTTTCAGGTGACACAACACATCATGATTGCATCTTGTTGAATTTCCAAGAAAAAGAGTACTTTAAGTGCTCAAACACTCAAATTGTGCGATTTTTCATATTTTGAAGCTCGATAACTTCGACAAATGATGACCAAATATCTTAAACAAAGTGTCAAATTAATCAGCTCGACGAAATCTTTCAGGTGACACAACACATGATGGTTCCATCTTGTTGAATTTCCAAGAAAAAGAGTACTTTAAGTGCTCAAATACTCAAATTGTGCGATTTTTCATATTTTGAAGCTCCATAACTTCGACAAATGATGACCAAATGTCTTGAACAAAGTGTCAAATTAATTAGATCGACGAGATCTTTCAGGTGACACAACACATCATGATTCCATCTTGTTGAATTTCCAAGAAAAAGAGTACTTTAAGTGCTCAAACACTCAAATTGTGAGACTTTTCTAAATTTGAAACTCGATAACTTCGACAAATGATGACCAAATGTCTTAAACAAAGTGACAAATTAATCAGCTAGACGAGATCTTTCAGGTGACACAACACATCATGATTCCATCTTGTTGAATTTCCAAGAAAAAGAGTACTTTAAGTGCTCAAACACTCAAATTGTGCGATTTTTCATATTTTGAAGCTCGATAACTTCGACAAATGATGACCAAATATCTTAAACAAAGTGTCAAATTAATCAGCTCGACGAAATCTTTCAGGTGACACAACACATGATGGTCCCATCTTGTTGAATTTCCAAGAAAAAGAGTACTTTAAGTGCTCAAATACTCAAATTGTGCGATTTTTCATATTTTGAAGCTCGATAACTTCGACAAATGATGACCAAATGTCTTAAACAAAGTATCAAATTAATCAGTTCGACGAGATCTTTCTGGTGACACAACACATCATGATTGCATCTTGTTGAATTTCCAAGAAAAAGAGTACTTTAAGTGCTCAAACACTCAAATTGTGAGACTTCTCAAATTTTGACGCTCGATAACTTCGACAAATGATGACCAAATGTCTTAAACAAAGTGACAAATTAATCAGCTAGACGAGATCTTTCAGGTGACACAACACATCATGATTCCATCTTGTTGAATTTCCAAGAAAAAGAGTACTTTAAGTGCTCAAACACTCAAATTGTGAGACTTTTCTAAATTTGAAACTCGATAACTTCGACAAATGATGACCAAATGTCTTAAACAAAGTGACAAATTAATCAGCTAGACGAGATCTTTCAGGTGACACAACACATCATGATTCCATCTTGTTGAATTTCCAAGAAAAAGAGTACTTTAAGTGCTCAAACACTCAAATTGTGAGACTTTTCTAAATTTGAAACTCGATAACTTCGACAAATGATGACCAAATGTCTTAAACAAAGTGACAAATTAATCAGCTAGACGAGATCTTTCAGGTGACACAACACATCATGATTCCATCTTGTTGAATTTCCAAGAAAAAGAGTACTTTAAGTGCTCAAACACTCAAATTGTGCGATTTTTCATATTTTGAAGCTCGATAACTTCGACAAATGATGACCAAATATCTTAAACAAAGTGTCAAATTAATCAGCTCGACGAAATCTTTCAGGTGACACAACACATGATGGTTCCATCTTGTTGAATTTCCAAGAAAAAGACTACTTTAAGTGCTCAAATACTCAAATTGTGCGATTTTTCATATTTTGAAGCTCAATAACTTCGACAAATGATGACTAAATGTCTTGAACAAAGCGTCAAATTAATCAGATCGACGAGATCTTTCAGGTGACACAACACATCATGATTCCATCTTGTTGAATTTCCAAGAAAAAGAGTAGTTTAAGTGCTCAAACACTCAAATTGTGCGATTTTTCATATTTTGAAGCTCGATAACTTCGACAAATGATGACCAAATATCTTAAACAAAGTGTCAAATTAATCAGCTCGACGAAATCTTTCAGGTGACACAACACATGATGGTTCCATCTTGTTGAATTTCCAAGAAAAAGACTACTTTAAGTGCTCAAATACTCAAATTGTGCGATTTTTCATATTTTGAAGCTCAATAACTTCGACAAATGATGACTAAATGTCTTGAACAAAGCGTCAAATTAATCAGATCGACGAGATCTTTCAGGTGACACAACACATCATGATTCCATCTTGTTGAATTTCCAAGAAAAAGAGTAGTTTAAGTGCTCAAACACTCAAATTGTGAGACTTCTCAAATTTTGACGCTCGATAACTTCGACAAATGATGACCAAATGTCTTGAACAAAGTGTCAAATTAATCAGCTCGACGAGATCTTTCAGGTGACACAACACATCATGATTGCATCTTGTTGAATTTCCAAGAAAAAGAGTACTTTAAGTGCTCAAATACTCAAATTGTGCGATTTTTCATATTTTGAAGCTCAATAACTTCGACAAATGATGACCAAATGTCTTGAACAAAGTGTCAAATTAATCAGCTCGACGAGATCTTGCAGGTGACACAACACATCATGATTCCATCTTGTTGAATTTCCAAGAAAAAAGTACTTTAAGTACTCAAACACTCCAATTGTGAGACTTCTCAAATTTTGACGCTCGATAACTTCGACAAATGATGACCAAATGTCTTGAACAAAGTGTCAAATTAATCAGCTCGACGAGATCTTTCAGGTGACACAACATATCATGATTGCATCTTGTTGAATTTCCAAGAAAAAGAGTACTTTAAGTGCTCAAATACTCAAATTGTGCGATTTTTCATATTTTGAAGCTCAATAACTTCGACAAATGATGACCAAATGTCTTGAACAAAGTGTCAAATTAATCAGCTCGACGAGATCTTGCAGGTGACACAACACATCATGATTCCATCTTGTTGAATTTCCAAGAAAAAGAGTACTTTATGTGCTCAAACACTCAAATTGTGCGATTTTTCATATTTTGAAGCTCGATAACTTCGACAAATGATGACCAAATGTCTTAAACAAAGTGTCAAGTTAATCAGCTCGACGAGATCTTTCAGGTGACACAACACATCATCATTCCATCGTGTTGAATTTCCCAGAAAAAGAGTACTTTAAGTGCTCAAATACTCAAATTGTGCGATTTTTCATATTTTGAAGCTCCATAACTTCGACAAATGATGACCAAATGTCTTGAACAAAGTGTCAAATTAATTAGATCGACGAGATCTTTCAGGTGACACAACACATCATGATTCCATCTTGTTGAATTTCCAAGAAAAAGAGTACTTTAAGTGCTCAAACACTCAAATTGTGAGACTTTTCTAAATTTGAAACTCGATAACTTCGACAAATGATGACCAAATGTCTTAAACAAAGTGACAAATTAATCAGCTAGACGAGATCTTTCAGGTGACACAACACATCATGATTGCATCTTGTTGAATTTCCAAGAAAAAGAGTACTTTAAGTGCTCAAACACTCAAATTGTGCGATTTTTCATATTTTGAAGCTCGATAACTTCGACAAATGATGACCAAATATCTTAAACAAAGTGTCAAATTAATCAGCTCGACGAAATCTTTCAGGTGACACAACACATGATGGTTCCATCTTGTTGAATTTCCAAGAAAAAGAGTACTTTAAATGCTCAAATACTCAAATTGTGCGATTTTTCATATTTTGAAGCTCCATAACTTCGACAAATGATGACCAAATGTCTTGAACAAAGTGTCAAATTAATTAGATCGACGAGATCTTTCAGGTGACACAACACATCATGATTCCATCTTGTTGAATTTCCAAGAAAAAGAGTACTTTAAGTGCTCAAACACTCAAATTGTGAGACTTTTCTAAATTTGAAACTCGATAACTTCGACAAATGATGACCAAATGTCTTAAACAAAGTGACAAATTAATCAGCTAGACGAGATCTTTCAGGTGACACAACACATCATGATTCCATCTTGTTGAATTTCCAAGAAAAAGAGTACTTTAAGTGCTCAAACACTCAAATTGTGCGATTTTTCATATTTTGAAGCTCGATAACTTCGACAAATGATGACCAAATATCTTAAACAAAGTGTCAAATTAATCAGCTCGACGAAATCTTTCAGGTGACACAACACATGATGGTCCCATCTTGTTGAATTTCCAAGAAAAAGAGTACTTTAAGTGCTCAAATACTCAAATTGTGCGATTTTTCATATTTTGAAGCTCGATAACTTCGACAAATGATGACCAAATGTCTTAAACAAAGTATCAAATTAATCAGTTCGACGAGATCTTTCTGGTGACACAACACATCATGATTGCATCTTGTTGAATTTCCAAGAAAAAGAGTACTTTAAGTGCTCAAACACTCAAATTGTGAGACTTCTCAAATTTTGACGCTCGATAACTTCGACAAATGATGACCAAATGTCTTAAACAAAGTGACAAATTAATCAGCTAGACGAGATCTTTCAGGTGACACAACACATCATGATTCCATCTTGTTGAATTTCCAAGAAAAAGAGTACTTTAAGTGCTCAAACACTCAAATTGTGAGACTTTTCTAAATTTGAAACTCGATAACTTCGACAAATGATGACCAAATGTCTTAAACAAAGTGACAAATTAATCAGCTAGACGAGATCTTTCAGGTGACACAACACATCATGATTCCATCTTGTTGAATTTCCAAGAAAAAGAGTACTTTAAGTGCTCAAACACTCAAATTGTGAGACTTTTCTAAATTTGAAACTCGATAACTTCGACAAATGATGACCAAATGTCTTAAACAAAGTGACAAATTAATCAGCTAGACGAGATCTTTCAGGTGACACAACACATCATGATTCCATCTTGTTGAATTTCCAAGAAAAAGAGTACTTTAAGTGCTCAAACACTCAAATTGTGCGATTTTTCATATTTTGAAGCTCGATAACTTCGACAAATGATGACCAAATATCTTAAACAAAGTGTCAAATTAATCAGCTCGACGAAATCTTTCAGGTGACACAACACATGATGGTTCCATCTTGTTGAATTTCCAAGAAAAAGACTACTTTAAGTGCTCAAATACTCAAATTGTGCGATTTTTCATATTTTGAAGCTCAATAACTTCGACAAATGATGACTAAATGTCTTGAACAAAGCGTCAAATTAATCAGATCGACGAGATCTTTCAGGTGACACAACACATCATGATTCCATCTTGTTGAATTTCCAAGAAAAAGAGTAGTTTAAGTGCTCAAACACTCAAATTGTGAGACTTCTCAAATTTTGACGCTCGATAACTTCGACAAATGATGACCAAATGTCTTGAACAAAGTGTCAAATTAATCAGCTCGACGAGATCTTTCAGGTGACACAACACATCATGATTGCATCTTGTTGAATTTCCAAGAAAAAGAGTACTTTAAGTGCTCAAATACTCAAATTGTGCGATTTTTCATATTTTGAAGCTCAATAACTTCGACAAATGATGACCAAATGTCTTGAACAAAGTGTCAAATTAATCAGCTCGACGAGATCTTGCAGGTGACACAACACATCATGATTCCATCTTGTTGAATTTCCAAGAAAAAAGTACTTTAAGTACTCAAACACTCCAATTGTGAGACTTCTCAAATTTTGACGCTCGATAACTTCGACAAATGATGACCAAATGTCTTAAACAAAGTGTCAAGTTAATCAGCTCGACGAGATCTTTCAGGTGTCACAACACATCATCATTCCATCGTGTTGAATTTCCCAGAAAAAGAGTACTTTAAGTGCTCAAATACTCAAATTGTGCGATTTTTCATATTTTGAAGCTCCATAACTTCGACAAATGATGACCAAATGTCTTGAACAAAGTGTCAAATTAATTAGATCGACGAGATCTTTCAGGTGACATAACACATTATGATTCCATCTTGTTGAATTTCCAAGAAAAAAGTACTTTAAGTACTCAAACACTCCAATTGTGAGACTTCTCAAATTTTGACGCTCGATAACTTCGACAAATGATGACCAAATGTCTTAAACAAAGTATCAAATTAATCAGCTCGACGAGATCTTTCAGGTGACATAACACATTATGATTCCATCTTGTTGAATTTCCAAGAAAAAAGTACTTTAAGTACTCAAACACTCCAATTGTGAGACTTCTCAAATTTTGACGCTCGATAACTTCGACAAATGATGACCAAATGTCTTGAACAAAGCGTCAAATTAATCAGATCGACGAGATCTTTCAGGTGACACAACACATCATGATTCCATCTTGTTGAATTTCCAAGAAAAAGAGTACTTTAAGTGCTCAAACACTCAAATTGTGAGACTTTTCTAAATTTGAAACTCGATAACTTCGACAAATGATGACCAAATGTCTTAAACAAAGTGACAAATTAATCAGCTAGACGAGATCTTTCAGGTGACACAACACATCATGATTCCATCTTGTTGAATTTCCAAGAAAAAGAGTACTTTAAGTGCTCAAACACTCAAATTGTGAGACTTTTCTAAATTTGAAACTCGATAACTTCGACAAATGATGACCAAATGTCTTAAACAAAGTGACAAATTAATCAGCTAGACGAGATCTTTCAGGTGACACAACACATCATGATTCCATCTTGTTGAATTTCCAAGAAAAAGAGTACTTTAAGTGCTCAAACACTCAAATTGTGCGATTTTTCATATTTTGAAGCTCGATAACTTCGACAAATGATGACCAAATATCTTAAACAAAGTGTCAAATTAATCAGCTCGACGAAATCTTTCAGGTGACACAACACATGATGGTTCCATCTTGTTGAATTTCCAAGAAAAAGAGTACTTTAAGTGCTCAAATACTCAAATTGTGCGATTTTTCATATTTTGAAGCTCAATAACTTCGACAAATGATGACCAAATGTCTTAAACAAAGTATCAAATTAATCAGCTCGACGAGATCTTTCAGGTGACACAACAGATCATGATTCCATCTTGTTGAATTTCGAAGAAAAAGAGTACTTTAAGTGCTCAAACACTCAAATTGTGAGACTTTTCTAAATTTGAAACTCGATAACTTCGACAAATGATGACCAAATGTCTTAAACAAAGTGTCAAATTAATCAGATCGACGAGATCTTTCAGGTGACATAACACATTATGATTCCATCTTGTTGAATTTCCAAGAAAAAAGTACTTTAAGTACTCAAACACTCCAATTGTGAGACTTCTCAAATTTTGACGCTCGATAACTTCGACAAATGATGATCAAATGTCTTAAACAAAGTATCAAATTAATCAGCTCGACGAGATCTTTCAGGTGACACAACAGATCATGATTCCATCTTGTTGAATTTCCAAGAAAAAGAGTACTTTAAGTGCTCAAACACTCAAATTGTGAGACTTTTCTAAATTTGAAACTCGATAACTTCGACAAATGATGACCAAATGTCTTAAACAAAGTGACAAATTAATCAGCTAGACGAGATCTTTCAGGTGACACAACACATCATGATTGCATCTTGTTGAATTTCCAAGAAAAAGAGTACTTTAAGTGCTCAAACACTCAAATTGTGAGACTTTTCTAAATTTGAAACTCGATAACTTCGACAAATGATGATCAAATGTCTTAAACAAAGTGACAAATTAATCAGCTAGACGAGATCTTTCAGGTGACACAACACATCATGATTCCATCTTGTTGAATTTGCAAGAAAAAGAGTACTTTAAGTGCTCAAACACTCAAATTGTGAGACTTTTCTAAATTTGAAACTCGATAACTTCGACAAATGATGACCAAATGTCTTAAACAAAGTATCAAATTAATCAGCTCGACGAGATCTTTCAGGTGACACAACACATCATGATTGCATCTTGTTGAATTTCCAAGAAAAAGAGTACTTTAAGAACTCAAACACTCAAATTGTGAGACTTCTCAAATTTTGACGCTCGATAACTTCGACAAATGATGACCAAATGTCTTCAACAAAGTATCAAATTAATCAGATCGACGAGATCTTTCAGGTGACACAACACATCATGATTGCATCTTGTTGAATTTCCAAGGAAAAGAGTACTTTAAGAACTCAAACACTCAAATTGTGAGACTTGTCAAATTTTGACGCTCGATAACTTCGACAAATGATGACCAAATGTCTTCAACAAAGTATCAAATTAATCAGTTCGACGAGATCTTTCAGGTGACACCACACATCATGATTGCATCTTGTTGAATTTCCAAGAAAAAGAGTACTTTAAGTGCTCAAACACTCAAATTGTGAGACTTCTCAAATTTTGACGCTCGATAACTTCGACAAATGATGACCAAATGTCTTCAACAAAGTATCAAATTAATCAGTTCGACGAGATCTTTCAGGTGACACAACACATCATGATTGCATCTTGTTGAATTTCCAAGAAAAAGAGTACTTTAAGAACTCAAACACTCAAATTGTGAGACTTCTCAAATTTTGACGCTCGATAACTTCGACAAATGATGACCAAATGTCTTCAACAAAGTATCAAATTAATCAGTTCGACGAGATCTTTCACGTGACACCACACATCATGATTGCATCTTGTTGAATTTCCAAGAAAAAGAGTACTTTAAGTGCTCAAACACTCAAATTGTGAGACTTCTCAAATTTTGACGCTCGATAACTTCGACAAATGATGACCAAATGTCTTAAACAAAGTCTCAAATTAATCAGCTCGACGAGATCTTGCAGGTGACACAACACATCATGATTCCATCTTGTTGAATTTCCAAGAAAAAGAGTACTTTATGTGCTCAAACACTCAAATTGTGCGATTTTTCATATTTTGAAGCTCGATAACTTCGACAAATGATGACCAAATGTCTTAAACAAAGTATCAAATTAATCAGTTCGACGAGATCTTTCAGGTGACACAACACATCATGATTGCATCTTGTTGAATTTCCAAGAAAAAAGTACTTTAAGTACTCAAACACTCCAATTGTGAGACTTCTCAAATTTTGACGCTCGATAACTTCGACAAATGATGACCAAATGTCTTAAACAAAGTGACAAATTAATCAGCTAGACGAGATCTTTCAGGTGACACAACACATCATGATTCCATCTTGTTGAATTTCCAAGAAAAAGAGTACTTTAAGTGCTCAAACACTCAAATTGTGAGACTTTTCTAAATTTGAAACTCGATAACTTCGACAAATGATGACCAAATGTCTTAAACAAAGTATCAAATTAATCAGCTCGACGAGATCTTTCAGGTGACACAACACATCATGATTGCATCTTGTTGAATTTCCAAGAAAAAGAGTACTTTAAGAACTCAAACACTCAAATTGTGAGACTTCTCAAATTTTGACGCTCGATAACTTCGACAAATGATGACCAAATGTCTTCAACAAAGTATCAAATTAATCAGTTCGACGAGATCTTTGAGGTGACACCACACATCATGATTGCATCTTGTTGAATTTCCAAGAAAAAGAGTACTTTAAGTGCTCAAACACTCAAATTGTGAGACTTCTCAAATTTTGACGCTCGATAACTTCGACAAATGATGACCAAATGTCTTAAACAAAGTCTCAAATTAATCAGCTCGACGAGATCTTGCAGGTGACACAACACATCATGATTCCATCTTGTTGAATTTCCAAGAAAAAGAGTACTTTATGTGCTCAAACACTCAAATTGTGCGATTTTTCATATTTTGAAGCTCGATAACTTCGACAAATGATGACCAAATGTCTTAAACAAAGTATCAAATTAATCAGTTCGACGAGATCTTTCAGGTGACACAACACATCATGATTGCATCTTGTTGAATTTCCAAGAAAAAAGTACTTTAAGTACTCAAACACTCCAATTGTGAGACTTCTCAAATTTTGACGCTCGATAACTTCGACAAATGATGACCAAATGTCTTAAACAAAGTGACAAATTAATCAGCTAGACGAGATCTTTCAGGTGACACAACACATCATGATTCCATCTTGTTGAATTTCCAAGAAAAAGAGTACTTTAAGTGCTCAAACACTCAAATTGTGAGACTTTTCTAAATTTGAAACTCGATAACTTCGACAAATGATGACCAAATGTCTTAAACAAAGTATCAAATTAATCAGCTCGACGAGATCTTTCAGGTGACACAACACATCATGATTGCATCTTGTTGAATTTCCAAGAAAAAGAGTACTTTAAGAACTCAAACACTCAAATTGTGAGACTTCTCAAATTTTGACGCTCGATAACTTCGACAAATGATGACCAAATGTCTTCAACAAAGTATCAAATTAATCAGCTCGACGAGATCTTGCAGGTGACACAACACATCATGATTCCATCTTGTTGAATTTCCAAGAAAAAAGTACTTTAAGTGCTCAAATACTCAAATTGTGAGACTTCTCAAATTTTGACGCTCGATAACTTCGACAAATGATGACCAAATGTCTTCAACAAAGTATCAAATTAATCAGTTCGACGAGATCTTTCAGGTGACACCACACATCATGATTGCATCTTGTTGAATTTCCAAGAAAAAGAGTACTTTAAGTGCTCAAACACTCAAATTGTGAGACTTCTCAAATTTTGACGCTCGATAACTTCGACAAATGATGACCAAATGTCTTAAACAAAGTCTCAAATTAATCAGCTCGACGAGATCTTGCAGGTGACACAACACATCATGATTCCATCTTGTTGAATTTCCAAGAAAAAGAGTACTTTATGTGCTCAAACACTCAAATTGTGCGATTTTTCATATTTTGAAGCTCGATAACTTCGACAAATGATGACCAAATGTCTTAAACAAAGTATCAAATTAATCAGTTCGACGAGATCTTTCAGGTGACACAACACATCATGATTGCATCTTGTTGAATTTCCAAGAAAAAAGTACTTTAAGTACTCAAACACTCCAATTGTGAGACTTCTCAAATTTTGACGCTCGATAACTTCGACAAATGATGATCAAATGTCTTAAACAAAGTATCAAATTAATCAGCTCGACGAGATCTTTCAGGTGACACAACAGATCATGATTCCATCTTGTTGAATTTCCAAGAAAAAGAGTACTTTAAGTGCTCAAACACTCAAATTGTGAGACTTTTCTAAATTTGAAACTCGATAACTTCGACAAATGATGACCAAATGTCTTAAACAAAGTGACAAATTAATCAGCTAGACGAGATCTTTCAGGTGACACAACACATCATGATTGCATCTTGTTGAATTTCCAAGAAAAAGAGTACTTTAAGTGCTCAAACACTCAAATTGTGAGACTTTTCTAAATTTGAAACTCGATAACTTCGACAAATGATGACCAAATGTCTTAAACAAAGTGACAAATTAATCAGCTAGACGAGATCTTTCAGGTGACACAACACATCATGATTCCATCTTGTTGAATTTCCAAGAAAAAGAGTACTTTAAGTGCTCAAACACTCAAATTGTGAGACTTTTCTAAATTTGAAACTCGATAACTTCGACAAATGATGACCAAATGTCTTAAACAAAGTATCAAATTAATCAGCTCGACGAGATCTTTCAGGTGACACAACACATCATGATTGCATCTTGTTGAATTTCCAAGAAAAAGAGTACTTTAAGAACTCAAACACTCAAATTGTGAGACTTCTCAAATTTTGACGCTCGATAACTTCGACAAATGATGACCAAATGTCTTCAACAAAGTATCAAATTAATCAGTTCGACGAGATCTTTCAGGTGACACCACACATCATGATTGCATCTTGTTGAATTTCCAAGAAAAAAGTACTTTAAGTGCTCAAACACTCAAATTGTGAGACTTCTCAAATTTTGACGCTCGATAACTTCGACAAATGATGACCAAATGTCTTAAACAAAGTCTCAAATTAATCAGCTCGACGAGATCTTGCAGGTGACAAAACACATCATGATTCCATCTTGTTGAATTTCCAAGAAAAAGAGTACTTTATGTGCTCAAACACTCAAATTGTGCGATTTTTCATATTTTGAAGCTCGATAACTTCGACAAATGATGACCAAATGTCTTAAACAAAGTATCAAATTAATCAGTTCGACGAGATCTTTCAGGTGACACAACACATCATGATTGCATCTTGTTGAATTTCCAAGAAAAAGAGTACTTTAAGTGCTCAAACACTCAAATTGTGAGACTTTTCTAAATTTGAAACTCGATAACTTCGACAAATGATGACCAAATGTCTTAAACAAAGTGACAAATTAATCAGCTAGACGAGATCTTTCAGGTGACACAACACATCATGATTGCATCTTGTTGAATTTCCAAGAAAAAGAGTACTTTAAGAACTCAAACACTCAAATTGTGAGACTTCTCAAATTTTGACGCTCGATAACTTCGACAAATGATGACCAAATGTCTTCAACAAAGTATCAAATTAATCAGTTCGACGAGATCTTTCAGGTGACACAACACATCATGATTGCATCTTGTTGAATTTCCAAGAAAAAGAGTACTTTAAGAACTCAAACACTCAAATTGTGAGACTTCTCAAATTTTGACGCTCGATAACTTCGACAAATGATGACCAAATGTCTTCAACAAAGTATCAAATTAATCAGTTCGACGAGATCTTTCAGGTGACACCACACATCATGATTGCATCTTGTTGAATTTCCAAGAAAAAGAGTACTTTAAGTGCTCAAACACTCAAATTGTGAGACTTCTCAAATTTTGACGCTCGATAACTTCGACAAATGATGACCAAATGTCTTAAACAAAGTCTCAAATTAATCAGCTCGACGAGATCTTGCAGGTGACACAACACATCATGATTCCATCTTGTTGAATTTCCAAGAAAAAGAGTACTTTATGTGCTCAAACACTCAAATTGTGCGATTTTTCATATTTTGAAGCTCGATAACTTCGACAAATGATGACCAAATGTCTTAAACAAAGTATCAAATTAATCAGTTCGACGAGATCTTTCAGGTGACACAACACATCATGATTGCATCTTGTTGAATTTCCAAGAAAAAAGTACTTTAAGTACTCAAACACTTCAATTGTGAGACTTCTCAAATTTTGACGCTCGATAACTTCGACAAATGATGACCAAATGTCTTGAACAAAGTGTCAAATTAATCAGATCGACGAGATCTTTCAGGTGACATAACACATTATGATTCCATCTTGTTGAATTTCCAAGAAAAAAGTACTTTAAGTACTCAAACACTCCAATTGTGAGACTTCTCAAATTTTGACGCTCGATAACTTCGACAAATGATGACCAAATGTCTTGAACAAAGTGTCAAATTAATCAGATCGACGAGATCTTTCAGGTGACATAACACATTATGATTCCATCTTGTTGAATTTCCAAGAAAAAAGTACTTTAAGTACTCAAACACTCCAATTGTGAGACTTCTCAAATTTTGACGCTCGATAACTTCGACAAATGATGACCAAATGTCTTCAACAAAGTATCAAATTAATCAGCTCGACGAGATCTTGCAGGTGACACAACACATCATGATTCCATCTTGTTGAATTTCCAAGAAAAAAGTACTTTAAGTGCTCAAATACTCAAATTGTGAGACTTCTCAAATTTTGACGCTCGATAACTTCGACAAATGATGACCAAATGTCTTCAACAAAGTATCAAATTAATCAGTTCGACGAGATCTTTCAGGTGACACCACACATCATGATTGCATCTTGTTGAATTTCCAAGAAAAAAGTACTTTAAGTACTCAAACACTCCAATTGTGAGACTTCTCAAATTTTGACGCTCGATAACTTCGACAAATGATGATCAAATGTCTTAAACAAAGTATCAAATTAATCAGCTCGACGAGATCTTTCAGGTGACACAACAGATCATGATTCCATCTTGTTGAATTTCCAAGAAAAAGAGTACTTTAAGTGCTCAAACACTCAAATTGTGAGACTTTTCTAAATTTGAAACTCGATAACTTCGACAAATGATGACCAAATGTCTTAAACAAAGTGACAAATTAATCAGCTAGACGAGATCTTTCAGGTGACACAACACATCATGATTGCATCTTGTTGAATTTCCAAGAAAAAGAGTACTTTAAGTGCTCAAACACTCAAATTGTGAGACTTTTCTAAATTTGAAACTCGATAACTTCGACAAATGATGACCAAATGTCTTAAACAAAGTGACAAATTAATCAGCTAGACGAGATCTTTCAGGTGACACAACACATCATGATTCCATCTTGTTGAATTTCCAAGAAAAAGAGTACTTTAAGTGCTCAAACACTCAAATTGTGAGACTTTTCTAAATTTGAAACTCGATAACTTCGACAAATGATGACCAAATGTCTTAAACAAAGTATCAAATTAATCAGCTCGACGAGATCTTTCAGGTGACACAACACATCATGATTGCATCTTGTTGAATTTCCAAGAAAAAGAGTACTTTAAGAACTCAAACACTCAAATTGTGAGACTTCTCAAATTTTGACGCTCGATAACTTCGACAAATGATGACCAAATGTCTTCAACAAAGTATCAAATTAATCAGTTCGACGAGATCTTTCAGGTGACACCACACATCATGATTGCATCTTGTTGAATTTCCAAGAAAAAAGTACTTTAAGTGCTCAAACACTCAAATTGTGAGACTTCTCAAATTTTGACGCTCGATAACTTCGACAAATGATGACCAAATGTCTTAAACAAAGTCTCAAATTAATCAGCTCGACGAGATCTTGCAGGTGACACAACACATCATGATTCCATCTTGTTGAATTTCCAAGAAAAAGAGTACTTTATGTGCTCAAACACTCAAATTGTGCGATTTTTCATATTTTGAAGCTCGATAACTTCGACAAATGATGACCAAATGTCTTAAACAAAGTATCAAATTAATCAGTTCGACGAGATCTTTCAGGTGACACAACACATCATGATTGCATCTTGTTGAATTTCCAAGAAAAAGAGTACTTTAAGTGCTCAAACACTCAAATTGTGAGACTTTTCTAAATTTGAAACTCGATAACTTCGACAAATGATGACCAAATGTCTTAAACAAAGTGACAAATTAATCAGCTAGACGAGATCTTTCAGGTGACACAACACATCATGATTGCATCTTGTTGAATTTCCAAGAAAAAGAGTACTTTAAGAACTCAAACACTCAAATTGTGAGACTTCTCAAATTTTGACGCTCGATAACTTCGACAAATGATGACCAAATGTCTTCAACAAAGTATCAAATTAATCAGTTCGACGAGATCTTTCAGGTGACACAACACATCATGATTGCATCTTGTTGAATTTCCAAGAAAAAGAGTACTTTAAGAACTCAAACACTCAAATTGTGAGACTTCTCAAATTTTGACGCTCGATAACTTCGACAAATGATGACCAAATGTCTTCAACAAAGTATCAAATTAATCAGTTCGACGAGATCTTTCAGGTGACACCACACATCATGATTGCATCTTGTTGAATTTCCAAGAAAAAGAGTACTTTAAGTGCTCAAACACTCAAATTGTGAGACTTCTCAAATTTTGACGCTCGATAACTTCGACAAATGATGACCAAATGTCTTAAACAAAGTCTCAAATTAATCAGCTCGACGAGATCTTGCAGGTGACACAACACATCATGATTCCATCTTGTTGAATTTCCAAGAAAAAGAGTACTTTATGTGCTCAAACACTCAAATTGTGCGATTTTTCATATTTTGAAGCTCGATAACTTCGACAAATGATGACCAAATGTCTTAAACAAAGTATCAAATTAATCAGTTCGACGAGATCTTTCAGGTGACACAACACATCATGATTGCATCTTGTTGAATTTCCAAGAAAAAAGTACTTTAAGTACTCAAACACTTCAATTGTGAGACTTCTCAAATTTTGACGCTCGATAACTTCGACAAATGATGACCAAATGTCTTGAACAAAGTGTCAAATTAATCAGATCGACGAGATCTTTCAGGTGACATAACACATTATGATTCCATCTTGTTGAATTTCCAAGAAAAAAGTACTTTAAGTACTCAAACACTCCAATTGTGAGACTTCTCAAATTTTGACGCTCGATAACTTCGACAAATGATGACCAAATGTCTTAAACAAAGTATCAAATTAATCAGCTCGACGAGATCTTTCAGGTGACACAACACATCATGATTGCATCTTGTTGAATTTCCAAGAAAAAGAGTACTTTAACTGCTCAAATACTCAAATTGTGCGATTTTTCATATTTTGAAGCTCAATAACTTCGACAAATGATGACCAAATGTCTTGAACAAAGTCTCAAATTAATCAGCTCGACGAGATCTTGCAGGTGACACAACACATCATGATTCCATCTTGTTGAATTTCCAAGAAAAAGAGTACTTTCAGTACTCAAACACTCCAATTGTGAGACTTCTCAAATTTTGACGCTCGATAACTTCGACAAATGATGACCAAATGTCTTGAACAAAGTGTCAAATTAATCAGATCGACGAGATCTTTCAGGTGACATAACACATTATGATTCCATCTTGTTGAATTTCCAAGAAAAAAGTACTTTAAGTACTCAAACACTCCAATTGTGAGACTTCTCAAATTTTGACGCTCGATAACTTCGACAAATGATGACCAAATGTCTTAAACAAAGTGTCAAGTTAATCAGCTCGACGAGATCTTTCAGGTGACATAACACATCATCATTCCATCTTGTTGAATTTCCCAGAAAAAGAGTACTTTAAGTGCTCAAATACTCAAATTGTGCGATTTTTCATATTTTGAAGCTCAATAACTTCGACAAATGATGACCAAATGTCTTAAACAAAGTATCAAATTAATCAGTTCGACGAGATCTTTCAGGTGACACAACACATCATGATTGCATCTTGTTGAATTTCCAAGAAAAAAGTACTTTAAGTACTCAAACACTCCAATTGTGAGACTTCTCAAATTTTGACGCTCGATAACTTCGACAAATGATGACCAAATGTCTTCAACAAAGTATCAAATTAATCAGTTCGACGAGATCTTTCAGGTGACACAACACATCATGATTGCATCTTGTTGAATTTCCAAGAAAAAGAGTACTTTAAGAACTCAAACACTCAAATTGTGAGACTTCTCAAATTTTGACGCTCGATAACTTCGACAAATGATGACCAAATGTCTTCAACAAAGTATCAAATTAATCAGTTCGACGAGATCTTTCAGGTGACACCACACATCATGATTGCATCTTGTTGAATTTCCAAGAAAAAGAGTACTTTAAGTGCTCAAACACTCAAATTGTGAGACTTCTCAAATTTTGACGCTCGATAACTTCGACAAATGATGACCAAATGTCTTAAACAAAGTCTCAAATTAATCAGCTCGACGAGATCTTGCAGGTGACACAACACATCATGATTCCATCTTGTTGAATTTCCAAGAAAAAGAGTACTTTATGTGCTCAAACACTCAAATTGTGCGATTTTTCATATTTTGAAGCTCGATAACTTCGACAAATGATGACCAAATGTCTTAAACAAAGTATCAAATTAATCAGTTCGACGAGATCTTTCAGGTGACACAACACATCATGATTGCATCTTGTTGAATTTCCAAGAAAAAAGTACTTTAAGTACTCAAACACTCCAATTGTGAGACTTTTCTAAATTTGAAACTCGATAACTTGGACAAATGATGACCAAATGTCTTGAACAAAGTGTCAAATTAATCAGATCGACGAGATCTTTCAGGTGACATAACACATTATGATTCCATCTTGTTGAATTTCCAAGAAAAAAGTACTTTAAGTACTCAAACACTCCAATTGTGAGACTTCTCAAATTTTGACGCTCGATAACTTCGACAAATGATGACCAAATGTCTTAAACAAAGTGTCAAGTTAATCAGCTCGACGAGATCTTTAAAATGACACAACACATCATGATTGCATCTTGTTGAACTTCCAAGAAAAATAGTACTTTATGAGCTCAAACTCACATATTTTGTGACTTTTCAAACTTTGAAGCTCGGTAACTTCGGCAAATGTGGACCAAATTTGTTAAACAAAGTGTCAAATTAAGTAGCTCGACAAGATTTTGAAGATGTCACAACACATCATGATTGCATCTTGTTGAACTTCCAAGAAAAATAGTACTTTATGAGCTCAAACTCACATATTTTGTGACTTCTCAAATTTTGACGCTCGATAACTTCGACAAATGATGACCAAATGTCTTAAACAAAGTGACAAATTAATCAGCTAGACGAGATCTTTCAGGTGACACAACACATCATGATTCCATCTTGTTGAATTTCCAAGAAAAAGAGTACTTTAAGTGATCAAATACTCAAATTGTGCGATTTTTCATATTTTGAAGCTCAATAACTTCGACAAATGATGACCAAATGTCTTAAACAAAGTATCAAATTAATCAGCTCGACGAGATCTTTCAGGTGACACAACACATCATGATTGCATCTTGTTGAATTTCCAAGAAAAAGAGTACTTTAAGAACTCAAACACTCAAATTGTGAGACTTCTCAAATTTTGACGCTCGATAACTTCGACAAATGATGACCAAATGTCTTCAACAAAGTATCAAATTAATCAG
Organism: Euwallacea fornicatus; assembly: GCF_040115645.1. NCBI lineage: Eukaryota > Metazoa > Arthropoda > Insecta > Coleoptera > Curculionidae > Euwallacea > Euwallacea fornicatus. The sequence goes on along the minus strand of NW_027096012.1, from coordinate 1,189,664 downwards.
TTCGACGAGATCTTTCAGGTGACACCACACATCATGATTGCATCTTGTTGAATTTCCAAGAAAAAGAGTACTTTAAGTGCTCAAACACTCAAATTGTGAGACTTCTCAAATTTTGACGCTCGATAACTTCGACAAATGATGACCAAATGTCTTAAACAAAGTCTCAAATTAATCAGCTCGACGAGATCTTGCAGGTGACACAACACATCATGATTCCATCTTGTTGAATTTCCAAGAAAAAGAGTACTTTATGTGCTCAAACACTCAAATTGTGCGATTTTTCATATTTTGAAGCTCGATAACTTCGACAAATGATGACCAAATGTCTTAAACAAAGTATCAAATTAATCAGTTCGACGAGATCTTTCAGGTGACACAACACATCATGATTGCATCTTGTTGAATTTCCAAGAAAAAAGTACTTTAAGTACTCAAACACTCCAATTGTGAGACTTCTCAAATTTTGACGCTCGATAACTTCGACAAATGATGACCAAATGTCTTGAACAAAGTGTCACATTAATCAGATCGACGAGATCTTTCAGGTGACATAACACATTATGATTCCATCTTGTTGAATTTCCAAGAAAAAAGTACTTTAAGTACTCAAACACTCCAATTGTGAGACTTCTCAAATTTTGACGCTCGATAACTTCGACAAATGATGACCAAATGTCTTAAACAAAGTACCAAATTAATCAGCTCGACGAGATCTTTCTGGTGACACAACACATCATGATTGCATCTTGTTGAATTTCCAAGAAAAAGAGTACTTTAACTGCTCAAATACTCAAATTGTGCGATTTTTCATATTTTGAAGCTCAATAACTTCGACAAATGATGACCAAATGTCTTGAACAAAGTCTCAAATTAATCAGCTCGACGAGATCTTGCAGGTGACACAACACATCATGATTCCATCTTGTTGAATTTCCAAGAAAAAGAGTACTTTAAGTACTCAAACACTCCAATTGTGAGACTTCTCAAATTTTGACGCTCGATAACTTCGACAAATGATGACCAAATGTCTTGAACAAAGTGTCAAATTAATCAGATCGACGAGATCTTTCAGGTGACATAACACATTATGATTCCATCTTGTTGAATTTCCAAGAAAAAAGTACTTTAAGTACTCAAACACTCCAATTGTGAGACTTCTCAAATTTTGACGCTCGATAACTTCGACAAATGATGACCAAATGTCTTAAACAAAGTGTCAAGTTAATCAGCTCGACGAGATCTTTCAGGTGACACAACACATCATCATTCCATCTTGTTGAATTTCCCAGAAAAAGAGTACTTTAAGTGCTCAAATACTCAAATTGTGCGATTTTTCAAATTTTGAAGCTCAATAACTTCGACAAATGATGACCAAATGTCTTAAACAAAGTATCAAATTAATCAGTTCGACGAGATCTTTCAGGTGACACAACACATCATGATTGCATCTTGTTGAATTTCCAAGAAAAAAGTACTTTAAGTACTCAAACACTCCAATTGTGAGACTTCTCAAATTTTGACGCTCGATAACTTCGAAAAATGATGACCAAATGTCTTAAACAAAGTATCAAATTAATCAGCTCGACGAGATCTTTCAGGTGACACAACACATCATGATTGCATCTTGTTGAATTTCCAAGAAAAAAGTACTTTAAGTACTCAAACACTCCAATTGTGAGACTTCTCAAATTTTGACGCTCGATAACTTCGACAAATGATGACCAAATATCTTGAACAAAGTGTCAAATTAATCAGATCGACGAGATCTTTCAGGTGACATAACACATTATGATTCCATCTTGTTGAATTTCCAAGAAAAAAGTACTTAAAGTACTCAAACACTCCAATTGTGAGACTTCTCAAATTTTGACGCTCGATAACTTCGACAAATGATGACCAAATGTCTTAAACAAAGTGTAAAGTTAATCAGCTCGACGAGATCTTTCAGGTGACACAACACATCATGATTGCATCTTGTTGAATTTCCAAGAAAAAGAGTACTTTAAGTGCTCAAACACTCAAATTGTGAGACTTCTCAAATTTTGACGCTCGATAACTTCGGCAAATGATGACCAAATGTCTTAAACAAAGTATCAAATTAATCAGCTCGACGAGATCTTGCAGGTGACACAACACATCATGATTCCATCTTGTTGAATTTCCAAGAAAAAAGTACTTTAAGTGCTCAAATACTCAAATTGTGAGACTTCTCAAATTTTGACGCTCGATAACTTCGACAAATGATGACCAAATGTCTTAAACAAAGTATCAAATTAATCAGCTCGACGAGATCTTGCAGGTGACACAACACATCATGATTCCATCTTGTTGAATTTCCAAGAAAAAAGTACTTTAAGTGCTCAAATACTCAAATTGTGAGACTTCTCAAATTTTGACGCTCGATAACTTCGACAAATGATGACCAAATGTCTTAAACAAAGTATCAAATTAATCAGCTCGACGAGATCTTTCAGGTGACACAACACATCATGATTGCATCTTGTTGAATTTCCAAGAAAAAGAGTACTTTAAGTGCTCAAACACTCAAATTGTGAGACTTTTCTAAATTTGAAACTCGATAACTTCGACAAATGATGACCAAATGTCTTAAACAAAGTGACAAATTAATCAGCTAGACAAGATCTTTCAGGTGACACAACACATCATGATTCCATCTTGTTGAATTTCCAAGAAAAAGAGTACTTTAAGTGCTCAAACACTCAAATTGTGTGATTTTTCATATTTTGAATCTCGATAACTTCGACAAATGATGACCAAATGTCTTAAACAAAGTGTCAAATTAATCAGCTCGACGAGATCTTTCAGGTGACACAACACATGATGGTTCCATCTTGTTGAATTTCCAAGAAAAAGAGTACTTTAAGAACTCAAACACTCAAATTGTGAGACTTCTCAAATTTTGACGCTCGATAACTTCGACAAATGATGACCAAATGTCTTAAACAAAGTATCAAATTAATCAGCTCGACGAGATGTTTCAGGTGACACAACACATCATGATTGCATCTTGTTGAATTTCCAAGAAAAAGAGTACTTTAAGTGCTCAAATACTCAAATTGTGCGATTTTTCATATTTTGAAGCTCAATAACATCGACAAATGATGACCAAATGTCTTGAACAAAGCGTCAAATTAATCAGATCGACGAGATCTTTCAGGTGACACAACACATCATGATTCCATCTTGTTGAATTTCCAAGAAAAAGAGTACTTTAAGTGCTCAAACACTCAAATTGTGTGATTTTTCATATTTTGAATCTCGATAACTTCGACAAATGATGACCAAATGTCTTAAACAAAGTGTCAAATTAATCAGCTCGACGAGATCTTTCAGGTGACACAACACATGATGGTTCCATCTTGTTGAATTTCCAAGAAAAAGAGTACTTTAAGAACTCAAACACTCAAATTGTGAGACTTCTCAAATTTTGACGCTCGATAACTTCGACAAATGATGACCAAATGTCTTAAACAAAGTATCAAATTAATCAGCTCGACGAGATGTTTCAGGTGACACAACACATCATGATTGCATCTTGTTGAATTTCCAAGAAAAAGAGTACTTTAAGTGCTCAAATACTCAAATTGTGCGATTTTTCATATTTTGAAGCTCAATAACTTCGACAAATGATGACCAAATGTCTTGAACAAAGCGTCAAATTAATCAGATCGACGAGATCTTTCAGGTGACACAACACATCATGATTCCATCTTGTTGAATTTCCAAGAAAAAGAGTACTTTATGTGCTCAAACACTCAAATTGTGCGATTTTTCATATTTTGAAGCTCGATAACTTCGACAAATGATGACCAAATGTCTTAAACAAAGTGTCAAGTTAATCAGCTCGACGAGATCTTTCAGGTGACACAACACATCATCATTCCATCTTGTTGAATTTCCCAGAAAAAGAGTACTTTAAGTGCTCAAATACTCAAATTGTGCGATTTTTCATATTTTGAAGCTCCATAACTTCGACAAATGATGACCAAATGTCTTGAACAAAGTGTCAAATTAATTAGATCGACGAGATCTTTCAGGTGACATAACACATTATGATTCCATCTTGTTGAATTTCCAAGAAAAAAGTACTTTAAGTACTCAAACACTCCAATTGTGAGACTTCTCAAATTTTGACGCTCGATAACTTCGACAAATGATGACCAAATGTCTTAAACAAAGTATCAAATTAATCAGCTCGACGAGATCTTTCAGGTGACACAACACATCATCATTCCATCTTGTTGAATTTCCCAGAAAAAGAGTACTTTAAGTGCTCAAATACTCAAATTGTGCGATTTTTCATATTTTGAAGCTCCATAACTTCGACAAATGATGACCAAATGTCTTGACCAAAGTGTCAAATTAATTAGATCGACGAGATCTTTCAGGTGACATAACACATTATGATTCCATCTTGTTGAATTTCCAAGAAAAAAGTACTTTAAGTACTCAAACACTCCAATTGTGAGACTTCTCAAATTTTGACGCTCGATAACTTCGACAAATGATGACCAAATGTCTTGAACAAAGTGTCAAATTAATCAGCTCGACGAGATCTTGCAGGTGACACAACACATCATGATTCCATCTTGTTGAATTTCCAAGAAAAAGAGTACTTTATGTGCTCAAACACTCAAATTGTGCGATTTTTCATATTTTGAAGCTCGATAACTTCGACAAATGATGACCAAATGTCTTAAACAAAGTGTCAAGTTAATCAGCTCGACGAGATCTTTCAGGTGACACAACACATCATCATTCCATCTTGTTGAATTTCCCAGAAAAAGAGTACTTTAAGTGCTCAAATACTCAAATTGTGCGATTTTTCATATTTTGAAGCTCCATAACTTCGACAAATGATGACCAAATGTCTTGAACAAAGTGTCAAATTAATTAGATCGACGAGATCTTTCAGGTGACATAACACATTATGATTCCATCTTGTTGAATTTCCAAGAAAAAAGTACTTTAAGTACTCAAACACTCCAATTGTGAGACTTCTCAAATTTTGACGCTCGATAACTTCGACAAATGATGACCAAATGTCTTAAACAAAGTATCAAATTAATCAGCTCGACGAGATCTTTCAGGTGACACAACACATCATGATTCCATCTTGTTGAATTTCCAAGAAAAAGAGTACTTTAAGTGCTCAAACACTCAAATTGTGAGACTTTTCTAAATTTGAAACTCGATAACTTCGACAAATGATGACCAAATGTCTTAAACAAAGTGACAAATTAATCAGTTCGACGAGATCTTTCAGGTGACACAACACATCATGATTGCATCTTGTTGAATTTCCAAGAAAAAAGTACTTTAAGTGCTCAAATACTCAAATTGTGCGATTTTTCATATTTTGAAGCTCAATAACTTCGACAAATGATGACCAAATGTCTTGAACAAAGTGTCAAATTAATCAGATCGACGAGATCTTTCAGGTGACACAACACATCATGATTCCATCTTGTTGAATTTCCAAGAAAAAGAGTACTTTAAGAACTCAAACACTCAAATTGTGAGACTTCTCAAATTTTGACGCTCGATAACTTCGACAAATGATGACCAAATGTCTTGAACAAAGTGTCAAATTAATCATCTCGACGAGATCTTTCAGGTGACACAACACATCATGATTCCATCTTGTTGAATTTCCAAGAAAAAGAGTACTTTAAGTGCTCAAACACTCAAATTGTGAGACTTTTCTAAATTTGAAACTCGATAACTTGGACAAATGATGACCAAATGTCTTAAACAAAGTGACAAATTAATCAGCTAGACGAGATCTTTAAAATGACACAACACATCATGATTGCATCTTGTTGAACTTCCAAGAAAAATAGTACTTTATGAGCTCAAACTCACATATTTTGTGACTTTTCAAACTTTGAAGCTCGGTAACTTCGGCAAATGTGGACCAAATTTGTTAAACAAAGTGTCAAATTAAGTAGCTCGACAAGATTTTGAAGATGTCACAACACATCATGATTGCATCTTGTTGAACTTCCAAGAAAAATTGTACTTTATGTGCTCAAACACACATCTTTTGTGACTTTTCAAACTTTGAAGCTCGGTAACTTCGGCAAATGTGGACCAAATTTGTTAAACAAAGTGTCAAATTAATCAGCTCGACGAGATTTTTAAAATGACACAACACATCATGATTGCATCTTGTTGAATTTCCAAGAATAATAGTACTTTATGTGCTCAAACACACATATTTTGTGACTTTTCAAACTTTGAAGCTCGGTAACTTCGGCAAATGTGGACCAAATTTGTTAAACAAAGTGTCAAATTAAGTAGCTCGACAAGATTTTGAAGATGTCACAACACATCATGATTGCATCTTGTTGAACTTCCAAGAAAAATTGTACTTTATGTGCTCAAACACACATCTTTTGTGACTTTTCAAACTTTGAAGCTCGGTAACTTCGGCAAATGTGGACCAAATTTGTTAAACAAAGTGTCAAATTAAGTAGCTCGACAAGATTTTGAAGATGTCACAACACATCATGATTGCATCTTGTTGAACTTCCAAGAAAAATAGTACTTTATGAGCTCAAACACACATATTTTGTGACTTTTCAAACTTTGAAGCTCGGTAACTTCGGCAAATGTGGACCAAATTTGTTAAACAATGTGTCAAATTAATCAGCTCGATGAGATCTTTAAAATGACACAACACATCATGATTGCATCTTGTTGAATTTCCAAGAAAAATAGTACTTTATGTGCTCAAACACACATATTTTGTGACTTTTCAAACTTTGAAGCTCGGTAACTTCGGCAAATGTGGACCAAATTTGTTAAACAAAGTGTCAAATTAAGTAGCTCGACAAGATTTTGAAGATGTCACAACACATCACGATTGCATCTTGTTGAATTTCCAAGAAACATAGTACTTTATGTGCTCAAACACACATATTTTGTGACTTTTCAAATTTTGAAGCTCGGTAACTTCGGCAAATGTGGACCAAATTTGTTAAACAATGTGTCAAATTACTCAGCTCGACGACATCTTTAAAATGACACAACACATCATGATTGCATCTTGTTGAACTTCCAAGAAAAATTGTACTTTATGTGCTCAAACACACATCTTTTGTGACTTTTCAAACTTTGAAGCTCGGTAACTTCGGCAAATATGGACCAAATTTGTTAAACAAAGTGTCAAATTAAGTAGCTCGACAAGATTTTGAAGATGTCACAACACATCATGATGCATCTTGTTGAACTTCCAAGAAAAATAGTATTATATGTGCTCAAACACACATATTTTGTGACTTTTCAAACTTTGAAGCTCGGTAACTTCGGCAAATGTGGACGAAATTTGTTAAACAAAGTGTCAAATTAAGTAGCTCGATGAGATCTTTAAAATGACACAACACATCATGATTGCATCTTGTTGAATTTCCAAGAAAAATAGTACTTTATGTGCTCAAACACACATATTTTGTGACTTTTCAAACTTTGAAGCTCGGTAACTTCGGCAAATGTGGACCAAATTTGTTAAACAAAGTGTCAAATTAAGTAGCTCGACAAGATTTTGAAGATGTCACAACACATCACGATTGCATCTTGTTGAATTTCCAAGAAAAATAGTATTATATGTGCTCAAACACACATATTTTGTGACTTTTCAAACTTTGAAGCTCGGTAACTTCGGCAAATGTGGGCCAAATTTGTTAAATAAAGTGTCAAATTAAGTAGCTTGACAAGATTTTGAAGATGTCACAACACATCATGATGCATCTTGTTGAACTTCCAAGAAAAATAGTATTATATGTGCTCAAACACACATATTTTGTGACTTTTCAAACTTTGAAGCTCGGTAACTTCGGCAAATGTGGGCCAAATTTGTTAAACAAAGTGTCAAATTAAGTAGCTCGACGACATCTTTAAAATGACATAACACATCATGATTGCATCTTGTTGAACTTCCAAGAAAAATAGTACTTTATGTGCTCAAACACACATATTTTGTGACTTTTCAAACTTTGAAGCTCGGTAACTTCGGCAAATGTGGACGAAATTTGTTAAACAAAGTGTCAAATTAAGTAGCTCGACAAGATTTTGAAGATGTCACAATACATCATGATGCATCTTGTTGAACTTCCAAGAAAAATAGTACTTTATGAGCTCAAACACACATATTTTGTGACTTTTCAAACTTTGAAGCTCGGTAACTTCGGCAAATGTGGACCAAATTTGTTAAACAATGTGTCAAATTAATCAGCTCGACGACATCTTTAAAATGACACAACACATCATGATTGCATCTTGTTGAACTTCCAAGAAAAATAGTACTTTATGTGCTCAAACACACATATTTTGTGACTTTTCAAACTTTGAAGCTCGGTAACTTCGGCAAATGTGGACGAAATTTGTTAAACAAAGTGTCAAATTAAGTAGCTCGACAAGATTTTGAAGATGTCACAATACATCATGATGCATCTTGTTGAACTTCCAAGAAAAATAGTAGTATATGTGCTCAAACACACATATTTTGTGACTTTTCAAACTTTGAAGCTCGGTAACTTCGGCAAATGTGGACGAAATTTGTTGAACAAAGTGTCAAATTAAGTAGCTCGACAAGATTTTGAAGATGTCACAACACATCATGATTGCATCTTGTTGAACTTCCAAGAAAAATTGTACTTTATGTGCTCAAACACACATCTTTTGTGACTTTTCAAACTTTGAAGCTCGGTAACTTCGGCAAATGTGGACCAAATTTGTTAAACAAAGTGTCAAATTAATCAGCTCGACGAGATCTTTAAAATGACACAACACATCATGATTGCATCTTGTTGAAATTCCAAGAATAATAGTACTTTATGTGCTCAAACACACATATTTTGTGACGTTTCAAACTTTGAAGCTCGGTAACTTCGGCAAATGTGGACCAAATTTGTTAAACAATGTGTCAAATTAATCAGCTCGATGAGATCTTTAAAATGACACAACACATCATGATTGCATCTTGTTGAATTTCCAAGAAAAATAGTACTTTATGTGCTCAAACACACATATTTTGTGACTTTTCAAACTTTGAAGCTCGGTAACTTCGGCAAATGTGGACCAAATTTGTTAAACAAAGTGTCAAATTAAGTAGCTCGACAAGATTTTGAAGATGTCACAACACATCACGATTGCATCTTGTTGAATTTCCAAGAAAAATAGTACTTTATGTGCTCAAACACACATATTTTGTGACTTTTCAAATTTTGAAGCTCGGTAACTTCGGCAAATGTGGACCAAATTTGTTAAACAATGTGTCAAATTACTCAGCTCGACGACATCTTTAAAATGACACAACACATCATGATTGCATCTTGTTGAACTTCCAAGAAAAATTGTACTTTATGTGCTCAAACACACATCTTTTGTGACTTTTCAAACTTTGAAGCTCGGTAACTTCGGCAAATATGGACCAAATTTGTTAAACAAAGTGTCAAATTAAGTAGCTCGACAAGGTTTTGAAGATGTCACAACACATCACGATTGCATCTTGTTGAATTTCCAAGAAAAATAGTATTATATGTGCTCAAACACACATATTTTGTGACTTTTCAAACTTTGAAGCTCGGTAACTTCGGCAAATGTGGGCCAAATTTGTTAAATAAAGTGTCAAATTAAGTAGCTTGACAAGATTTTGAAGATGTCACAACACATCATGATGCATCTTGTTGAACTTCCAAGAAAAATAGTATTATATGTGCTCAAACACACATATTTTGTGACTTTTCAAATTTTGAAGCTCGGTAACTTCGGCAAATGTGGGCCAAATTTGTTAAACAAAGTGTCAAATTAAGTAGCTCGACAAGATTTTGAAGATGTCACAACACATCATGATTGCATCTTGTTGAACTTCCAAGAAAAATAGTACTTTATGAGCTCAAACACACATATTTTGTGACTTTTCAAACTTTGAAGCTCGGTAACTTCGGCAAATGTGGACCAAATTTGTTAAACAATGTGTCAAATTAATCAGCTCGACGACATCTTTAAAATGACATAACACATCATGATTGCATCTTGTTGAACTTCCAAGAAAAATAGTACTTTATGTGCTCAAACACACATATTTTGTGACTTTTCAAACTTTGAAGCTCGGTAACTTCGGCAAATATGGACCAAATTTGTTAAACAAAGTGTCAAATTAAGTAGCTCGACAAGATTTTGAAGATGTCACAATACATCATGATGCATCTTGTTGAATTTCCAAGAAAAATTGTACTTTATGTGCTCAAACACACATCTTTTGTGACTTTTCAAACTTTGAAGCTCGGTAACTTCGGCAAATGTGGACCAAATTTGTTAAACAAAGTGTCAAATTAAGTAGCTCCACAAGATTTTGAAGATGTCACAACACATCATGATGCATCTTGTTGAACTTCCAAGAAAAATAGTATTATATGTGCTCAAACACACATATTTTGTGACTTTTCAAACTTTGAAGCTCGGTAACTTCGGCAAATGTGGGCCAAATTTGTTAAACAAAGTGTCAAATTAAGTAGCTTGACAAGATTTTGAAGATGTCACAACACATCATGATGCATCTTGTTGAACTTCCAAGAAAAATAGTATTATATGTGCTCAAACACACATCTTTTGAGGCTCTTCAAACTTTGAAGCTCGGTAACTTCGGCAAATGTGGACCAAATTTGTTAAACAAAGTGTCAAATTAAGTAGCTCGACAAGATTTTGAAGATGTCACAACACATCACGACTGCATCTTGTTGAATTTCCAAGAAAAATAGTACTTTATGTGCTCAAACACACATATTTTGTGACTTTTCAAACTTTGAAGCTCGGTAACTTCGGCAAATGTGGGCCAAATTTGTTAAACAAAGTGTCAAATTAAGTAGCTCGACAAGATTTTGAAGATGTCACAACACATCATGATGCATCTTGTTGAACTTCCAAGAAAAATAGTATTATATGTGCTCAAACACACATCTTTTGAGGCTCTTCAAACTTTGAAGCTCGGTAACTTCGGCAAATGTGGACCAAATTTGTTAAACAAAGTGTCAAATTAATCAGCTCGACGAGATCTTTAAAATGACATAACACATCATGATTGCATCTTGTTGAACTTCCAAGAAAAATAGTACTTTATGTGCTCAAACACACATATTTTGTGACTTTTCAAACTTTAAAGCTCGGTAACTTCGGCAAATGTGGACGAAATTTGTTAAACAAAGTGTCAAATTAAGTAGCTCGACAAGATTTTGAAGATGTCACAACACATCATGATTGCATCTTGTTGAACTTCCAAGAAAAATTGTACTTTATGTGCTCAAACACACATCTTTTGTGACTTTTCAAACTTTGAAGCTCGGTAACTTCGGCAAATGTGGGCCAAATTTGTTAAACAAAGTGTCAAATTAAGTAGCTCGATAAGATTTTGAAGATGTCACAACACATCATGATGCATCTTGTTGACCTTCCAAGAAAAATTGTACTTTATGTGCTCAAACACACATCTTTTGAGGCTCTTCAAATTTTGAAGCTCGGTAACTTCGGCAAATGTGGACCAAATTTGTTAAACAAAGTGTCAAATTAATCAGCTCGACGAGATCTTTAAAATGACACAACACATCATGATTGCATCTTGTTGAATTTCCAAGAAAAATAGTACTTTACGTGCTCAAACTCAGAACTTTTGAGACTATTCAAACTTTGAAGCTTGATAACCTCGGCAAATGAGGACCAAATTTGTTAAACAAAGTGTCAAATTAATCAGCTCGACGAGATCTTTAAGATGTCACACCACATCATGATTGCATCTTGTAGCATTTCCAAGGAAAATAGTACTTTATGTGCTCAAACACACATCTTTTGAGACTTTTCAAATTTTGAAGCTCGATAACTTCGGCAAATGAGGACCAAATTTGTTAAACGAAGTGTCAAATTAATCAGCTCGACGAGATATTTAAGATGTCACAACAAATCATGATTGCATCATGTTGAAAATCCACGAAAAATAGTACTTTACGTGCTCAAACACACAACTTTTCAGACTCTTCAAACTTTGAAGCTCGATAACTTCGGCAAATGAGGACCAAATTTATTAAACAAAGTGCCAAATTAATCAGCTGGACGAGATTTTGAAGATGCCACAACACATCATTATTGAATCTTGTTGAATTTGCAAGAAAAATAGTACTTTACGTGCTCAAACACACATATTTTGTGACTTTTCAAACTTTGAAGCTCGGTAACTTCGGCAAATGTGGGCCAAATTTGTTAAACAAAGTGTCAAATTAAGTAGCTCGACAAGATTTTGAAGATGTCACAACACATCATGATGCATCTTGTTGAACTTCCAAGAAAAATAGTACTATATGTGCTCAAACACACATCTTTTGAGGCTCTTCAAACTTTGAAGCTCGGTAACTTCGGCAAATGTGGACCAAATTTGTTAAACAAAGTGTCAAATTAATCAGCTCGACGAGATCTTTAAAATGACACAATACATCATGATTGCATCTTGTTGAATTTCCAAGAATAATAGTACTTTATATGCTCAAACACAGAACTTTTGTGACTTTTCAAACTTTGAAGCTCGGTAACTTCGGCAAATGTGGACCAAATTTGGTAAACAAAGTGTCAAATTAATCAGCTCGACGAGATCTTTAAAATGACACTACACATCATGATTGCATCTTGTTGAACTTCCAAGAAAAATAGTACTTTATGAGCTCAAACACACATATTTTGTGACTTTTCAAACTTTGAAGCTCGGTAACTTCGGCAAATGTGGACCAAATTTGTTAAACAAAGTGTCAAATTAAGTAGCTCGACAAGATTTTGAAGATGTCACAACACATCATGATGCATCTTGTTGAACTTCCACGAAAAATAGTATTATATGTGCTCAAACACACATATTTTGTGACTTTTCAAACTTTGAAGCTCGGTAACTTCGGCAAATGTGGGCCAAATTTGTTAAACAAAGTGTCAAATTAAGTAGCTCGATAAGATTTTGAAGATGTCACAACACATCATGATGCATCTTGTTGACCTTCCAAGAAAAATAGTACTATATGTGCTCAAACACACATCTTTTGAGGCTCTTCAAACTTTGGAGCTCGGTAACTTCGGCAAATGTGGACCAAATTTGTTAAACAAAGTGTCAAATTAATCAGCTCGACGAGATCTTTAAAATGACACAACACATCATGATTGCATCTTGTTGAACTTCCAAGAAAAATAGTACTTTATGAGCTCAAACACACATATTTTGTGACTTTTCAAACTTTGAAGCTCGGTAACGTCGGCAAATGTGGACCAAATTTGGTAAACAAAGTGTCAAATTAATCAGCTCGACGAGATCTTTAAAATGACACAATACATCATGATTGCATCTTGTTGAATTTCCAAGAATAATAGTACTTTATGAGCTCAAACACACATATTTTGTGACTTTTCAAACTTTGAAGCTCGGTAACTTCGGCAAATGTGGACCAAATTTGTTAAACAAAGTGTCAAATTAATCAGCTCGACGAGATCTTTAAAATGACACAATACATCATGATTGCATCTTGTTGAATTTCCAAGAATAATAGTACTTTATGTGCTCAAACACACATATTTTGTGACTTTTCAAACTTTGAAGCTCGGTAACTTCGGCAAATGTGGGCCAAATTTGTTAAACAAAGTGTCAAATTAAGTAGCTCGATAAGATTTTGAAGATGTCACAACACATCATGATGCATCTTGTTGACCTTCCAAGAAAAATAGTACTATATGTGCTCAAACACACATCTTTTGAGGCTCTTCAAACTTTGGAGCTCGGTAACTTCGGCAAATGTGGACCAAATTTGTTAAACAAAGTGTCAAATTAATCAGCTCGACGAGATCTTTAAAATGACACAACACATCATGATTGCATCTTGTTGAACTTCCAAGAAAAATAGTACTTTATGAGCTCAAACACACATATTTTGTGACTTTTCAAACTTTGAAGCTCGGTAACGTCGGCAAATGTGGACCAAATTTGGTAAACAAAGTGTCAAATTAATCAGCTCGACGAGATCTTTAAAATGACACAATACATCATGATTGCATCTTGTTGAATTTCCAAGAATAATAGTACTTTATGAGCTCAAACACACATATTTTGTGACTTTTCAAACTTTGAAGCTCGGTAACTTCGGCAAATGTGGACCAAATTTGTTAAACAAAGTGTCAAATTAATCAGCTCGACGAGATCTTTAAAATGACACAATACATCATGATTGCATCTTGTTGAATTTCCAAGAATAATAGTACTTTATGTGCTCAAACACACATATTTTGTGACTTTTCAAACTTTGAAGCTCGGTAACTTCGGCAAATGTGGACCAAATTTGGTAAACAAAGTGTCAAATTAATCAGCTCGACGAGATCTTTAAAATGACACTACACATCATGATTGCATCTTGTTGAACTTCCAAGAAAAATAGTACTTTATGAGCTCAAACACACATATTTTGTGACTTTTCAAACTTTGAAGCTCGGTAACTTCGGCAAATGTGGACCAAATTTGTTAAACAAAGTGTCAATTTAAGTAGCTCGACAAGATTTTGAAGATGTCACAACACATCATGATGCATCTTGTTGAACTTCCAAGAAAAATAGTATTATATGTGCTCAAACACACATATTTTGTGACTTTTCAAACTTTGAAGCTCGGTAACTTCGGCAAATGTGGGCCAAATTTGTTAAACAAAGTGTCAAATTAAGTAGCTCGACAAGATTTTGAAGATGTCACAACACATCATGATGCATCTTGTTGACCTTCCAAGAAAAATAGTACTATATGTGCTCAAACACACATCTTTTGAGGCTCTTCAAACTTTGAAGCTCGGTAACTTCGGCAAATGTGGACCAAATTTGTTAAACAAAGTGTCAAATTAATCAGCTCGACGAGATCTTTAAAATGACACAACACATCATGATTGCATCTTGTTGAACTTCCAAGAAAAATAGTACTTTATGAGCTCAAACACACATATTTTGTGACTTTTCAAACTTTGAAGCTCGGTAACTTCGGCAAATGTGGACCAAATTTGTTAAACAATGTGTCAAATTAATCAGCTCGACGACATCTTTAAAATGACACAACACATCATGATTGCATCTTGTTGAACTTCCAAGAAAAATAGTACTTTATGTGCTCAAACACACATATTTTGTGACTTTTCAAACTTTGAAGCTCGGTAACTTCGGCAAATATGGACCAAATTTGTTAAACAAAGTGTCAAATTAAGTAGCTCGACAAGATTTTGAAGATGTCACAACACATCATGATGCATCTTGTTGAACTTCCAAGAAAAATAGTGTTATATGTGCTCAAACACACATATTTTGTGACTTTTCAAACTTTGAAGCTCGGTAACTTCGGCAAATGTGGACCAAATTTGGTAAACAAAGTGTCAAATTAATCAGCTCGACGAGATCTTTAAAATGACACTACACATCATGATTGCATCTTGTTGAACTTCCAAGAAAAATAGTACTTTATGAGCTCAAACACACATATTTTGTGACTTTTCAAACTTTGAAGCTCGGTAACTTCGGCAAATGTGGACCAAATTTGTTAAACAAAGTGTCAATTTAAGTAGCTCGACAAAGATTTTGAAGATGTCACAACACATCATGATGCATCTTGTTGAACTTCCAAGAAAAATAGTATTATATGTGCTCAAACACACATATTTTGTGACTTTTCAAACTTTGAAGCTCGGTAACTTCGGCAAATGTGGGCCAAATTTGTTAAACAAAGTGTCAAATTAAGTAGCTCGACAAGATTTTGAAGATGTCACAACACATCATGATGCATCTTGTTGACCTTCCAAGAAAAATAGTACTATATGTGCTCAAACACACATCTTTTGAGGCTCTTCAAACTTTGAAGCTCGGTAACTTCGGCAAATGTGGACCAAATTTGTTAAACAAAGTGTCAAATTAATCAGCTCGACGAGATCTTTAAAATGACACAACACATCATGATTGCATCTTGTTGAACTTCCAAGAAAAATAGTACTTTATGAGCTCAAACACACATATTTTGTGACTTTTCAAACTTTGAAGCTCGGTAACTTCGGCAAATGTGGACCAAATTTGTTAAACAATGTGTCAAATTAATCAGCTCGACGACATCTTTAAAATGACACAACACATCATGATTGCATCTTGTTGAACTTCCAAGAAAAATAGTACTTTATGTGCTCAAACACACATATTTTGTGACTTTTCAAACTTTGAAGCTCGGTAACTTCGGCAAATATGGACCAAATTTGTTAAACAAAGTGTCAAATTAAGTAGCTCGACAAGATTTTGAAGATGTCACAACACATCATGATGCATCTTGTTGAACTTCCAAGAAAAATAGTGTTATATGTGCTCAAACACACATATTTTGTGACTTTTCAAACTTTGAAGCTCGGTAACTTCGGCAAATGTGGACGAAATTTGTTAAACAAAGTGTCAAATTAAGTAGCTCGACAAGATTTTGAAGATGTCACAACACATCATGATTGCATCTTGTTGAACTTCCAAGAAAAATTGTACTTTATGTGCTCAAACACACATCTTTTGTGACTTTTCAAACTTTGAAGCTCGGTAACTTCGGCAAATGTGGACCAAATTTGTTAAACAAAGTGTCAAATTAATCAGCTCGACGAGATCTTTAAAATGACACAACACATCATGATTGCATCTTGTTGAATTTCCAAGAATAATAGTACTTTATGTGCTCAAACACACATATTTTGTGACTTTTCAAATTTTGAAGCTCGGTAACTTCGGCAAATGTGGACCAAATTTGTTAAACAATGTGTCAAATTAATCAGCTCGACGACATCTTTAAAATGACACAACACATCATGATTGCATCTTGTTGAACTTCCAAGAAAAATAGTACTTTATGTGCTCAAACACACATATTTTGTGACTTTTCAAACTTTGAAGCTCGGTAACTTCGGCAAATGTGGACCAAATTTGTTAAACAAAGTGTCAAATTAAGTAGCTCGACAAGATTTTGAAGATGTCACAACACATCATGATTGCATCTTGTTGAACTTCCAAGAAAAATTGTACTTTATGTGCTCAAACACACATCTTTTGTGACTTTTCAAACTTTGAAGCTCGGTAACTTCGGCAAATGTGGACCAAATTTGTTAAACAAAGTGTCAAATTAAGTAGCTCGACAAGATTTTGAAGATGTCACAACACATCATGATTGCATCTTGTTGAACTTCCAAGAAAAATTGTACTTTATGTGCTCAAACACACATCTTTTGTGACTTTTCAAACTTTGAAGCTCGGTAACTTCGGCAAATGTGGACCAAATTTGTTAAACAAAGTGTCAAATTAATCAGCTCGACGAGATCTTTAAAATGACACAACACATCATGATTGCATCTTGTTGAATTTCCAAGAATAATAGTACTTTATGTGCTCAAACACACATATTTTGTGACTTTTCAAACTTTGAAGCTCGGTAACTTCGGCAAATGTGGACCAAATTTGTTAAACAATGTGTCAAATTAATCAGCTCGACGACATCTTTAAAATGACACAACACATCATGATTGCATCTTGTTGAACTTCCAAGAAAAATAGTACTTTATGTGCTCAAACACACATATTTTGTGACTTTTCAAACTTTGAAGCTCGGTAACTTCGGCAAATGTGGACCAAATTTGTTAAACAAAGTGTCAAATTAAGTAGCTCGACAAGATTTTGAAGATGTCACAACACATCATGATTGCATCTTGTTGAACTTCCAAGAAAAATAGTACTTTATGAGCTCAAACACACATATTTTGTGACTTTTCAAACTTTGAAGCTCGGTAACTTCGGCAAATGTGGACCAAATTTGTTAAACAAAGTGTCAAATTAAGTAGCTCGACAAGATTTTGAAGATGTCACAACACATCACGATTGCATCTTGTTGAATTTCCAAGAAAAATAGTACTTTATGTGCTCAAACACACATATTTTGTGACTTTTCAAATTTTGAAGCTCGGTAACTTCGGCAAATGTGGACCAAATTTGTTAAACAATGTGTCAAATTACTCAGCTCGACGACATCTTTAAAATGACACAACACATCATGATTGCATCTTGTTGAACTTCCAAGAAAATTTGTACTTTATGTGCTCAAACACACATATTTTGTGACTTTTCAAACTTTGAAGCTCGGTAACTTCGGCAAATGTGGACGAAATTTGTTAAACAAAGTGTCAAATTAAGTAGCTCGACAAGATTTTGAAGATGTCACAACACATCATGATTGCATCTTGTTGAACTTCCAAGAAAAATTGTACTTTATGTGCTCAAACACACATCTTTTGTGACTTTTCAAACTTTGAAGCTCGGTAACTTCGGCAAATGTGGACCAAATTTGTTAAACAAAGTGTCAAATTAATCAGCTCGACGAGATCTTTAAAATGACACAACACATCATGATTGCATCTTGTTGAAATTCCAAGAATAATAGTACTTTATGTGCTCAAACACACATATTTTGTGACGTTTCAAACTTTGAAGCTCGGTAACTTCGGCAAATGTGGACCAAATTTGTTAAACAATGTGTCAAATTAATCAGCTCGATGAGATCTTTAAAATGACACAACACATCATGATTGCATCTTGTTGAATTTCCAAGAAAAATAGTACTTTATGTGCTCAAACACACATATTTTGTGACTTTTCAAACTTTGAAGCTCGGTAACTTCGGCAAATGTGGACCAAATTTGTTAAACAAAGTGTCAAATTAAGTAGCTCGACAAGATTTTGAAGATGTCACAACACATCACGATTGCATCTTGTTGAATTTCCAAGAAAAATAGTACTTTATGTGCTCAAACACACATATTTTGTGACTTTTCAAATTTTGAAGCTCGGTAACTTCGGCAAATGTGGACCAAATTTGTTAAACAATGTGTCAAATTACTCAGCTCGACGACATCTTTAAAATGACACAACACATCATGATTGCATCTTGTTGAACTTCCAAGAAAAATTGTACTTTATGTGCTCAAACACACATATTTTGTGACTTTTCAAACTTTGAAGCTCGGTAACTTCGGCAAATGTGGACCAAATTTGTTAAACAAAGTGTCAAATTAAGTAGCTCGACAAGATTTTGAAGATGTCACAACACATCATGATGCATCTTGTTGAACTTCCAAGAAAAATAGTACTTTATGAGCTCAAACACACATATTTTGTGACTTTTCAAACTTTGAAGCTCGGTAACTTCGTCAAATGTGGACCAAATTTGTTAAACAATGTGTCAAATTACTCAGCTCGACGACATCTTTAAAATGACACAACACATCATGATTGCATCTTGTTGAACTTCCAAGAAAAATTGTACTTTATGTGCTCAAACACACATATTTTGTGACGTTTCAAACTTTGAAGCTCGGTAACTTCGGCAAATGTGGACCAAATTTGTTAAACAATGTGTCAAATTAATCAGCTCGATGAGATCTTTAAAATGACACAACACATCATGATTGCATCTTGTTGAACTTCCAAGAAAAATAGTACTTTATGAGCTCAAACACACATATTTTGTGACTTTTCAAACTTTGAAGCTCGGTAACTTCGGCAAATGTGGACCAAATTTGTTAAACAATGTGTCAAATTAATCAGCTCGACGACATCTTTAAAATGACATAACACATCATGATTGCATCTTGTTGAACTTCCAAGAAAAATAGTACTTTATGTGCTCAAACACACATATTTTGTGACTTTTCAAACTTTGAAGCTCGGTAACTTCGGCAAATGTGGGCCAAATTTGTTAAACAAAGTGTCAAATTAAGTAGCTCGACAAGATTTTGAAGATGTCACAATACATCATGATGCATCTTGTTGAATTTCCAAGAAAAATTGTACTTTATGTGCTCAAACACACATCTTTTGTGACTTTTCAAACTTTGAAGCTCGGTAACTTCGGCAAATGTGGACCAAATTTGTTAAACAAAGTGTCAAATTAATCAGCTCGACGAGATCTTTAAAATGACTCAACACATCATGATTGCATCTTGTTGAAATTCCAAGAATAATAGTACTTTATGTGCTCAAACACACATATTTTGTGACGTTTCAAACTTTGAAGCTCGGTAACTTCGGCAAATGTGGACCAAATTTGTTAAACAATGTGTCAAATTAATCAGCTCGATGAGATCTTTAAAATGACACAACACATCATGATTGCATCTTGTTGAATTTCCAAGAAAAATAGTACTTTATGTGCTCAAACACACATATTTTGTGACTTTTCAAACTTTGAAGCTCGGTAACTTCGGCAAATGTGGACCAAATTTGTTAAACAAAGTGTCAAATTAAGTAGCTCGACAAGATTTTGAAGATGTCACAACACATCACGATTGCATCTTGTTGAATTTCCAAGAAAAATAGTACTTTATGTGCTCAAACACACATATTTTGTGACTTTTCAAATTTTGAAGCTCGGTAACTTCGGCAAATGTGGACCAAATTTGTTAAACAATGTGTCAAATTACTCAGCTCGACGACATCTTTAAAATGACACAACACATCATGATTGCATCTTGTTGAACTTCCAAGAAAAATTGTACTTTATGTGCTCAAACACACATATTTTGTGACTTTTCAAACTTTGAAGCTCGGTAACTTCGGCAAATGTGGACCAAATTTGTTAAACAAAGTGTCAAATTAAGTAGCTCGACAAGATTTTGAAGATGTCACAACACATCATGATGCATCTTGTTGAACTTCCAAGAAAAATAGTACTTTATGAGCTCAAACACACATATTTTGTGACTTTTCAAACTTTGAAGCTCGGTAACTTCGTCAAATGTGGACCAAATTTGTTAAACAATGTGTCAAATTACTCAGCTCGACGACATCTTTAAAATGACACAACACATCATGATTGCATCTTGTTGAACTTCCAAGAAAAATTGTACTTTATGTGCTCAAACACACATATTTTGTGACGTTTCAAACTTTGAAGCTCGGTAACTTCGGCAAATGTGGACCAAATTTGTTAAACAATGTGTCAAATTAATCAGCTCGATGAGATCTTTAAAATGACACAACACATCATGATTGCATCTTGTTGAACTTCCAAGAAAAATAGTACTTTATGAGCTCAAACACACATATTTTGTGACTTTTCAAACTTTGAAGCTCGGTAACTTCGGCAAATGTGGACCAAATTTGTTAAACAATGTGTCAAATTAATCAGCTCGACGACATCTTTAAAATGACATAACACATCATGATTGCATCTTGTTGAACTTCCAAGAAAAATAGTACTTTATGTGCTCAAACACACATATTTTGTGACTTTTCAAACTTTGAAGCTCGGTAACTTCGGCAAATATGGACCAAATTTGTTAAACAAAGTGTCAAATTAAGTAGCTCGACAAGATTTTGAAGATGTCACAATACATCATGATGCATCTTGTTGAATTTCCAAGAAAAATTGTACTTTATGTGCTCAAACACACATCTTTTGTGACTTTTCAAACTTTGAAGCTCGGTAACTTCGGCAAATGTGGACCAAATTTGTTAAACAAAGTGTCAAATTAAGTAGCTCGACAAGATTTTGAAGATGTCACAACACATCATGATGCATCTTGTTGAACTTCCAAGAAAAATAGTATTATATGTGCTCAAAAACACATATTTTGTGACTTTTCAAACTTTGAAGCTCGGTAACTTCGGCAAATGTGGGCCAAATTTGTTAAACAAAGTGTCAAATTAAGTAGCTCGACAAGATTTTGAAGATGTCACAACACATCATGATGCATCTTGTTGAACTTCCAAGAAAAATAGTACTATATGTGCTCAAACACACATATTTTGTGACTTTTCAAACTTTGAAGCTCGGTAACTTCGGCAAATGTGGACCAAATTTGTTAAACAAAGTGTCAAATTAAGTAGCTCGACAAGATTTTGAAGATGTCACAACACATCATGATGCATCTTGTTGAACTTCCAAGAAAAATAGTATTATATGTGCTCAAACACACATATTTTGTGACTTTTCAAACTTTGAAGCTCGGTAACTTCGGCAAATGTGGGCCAAATTTGTTAAACAAAGTGTCAAATTAAGTAGCTCGACAAGATTTTGAAGATGTCACAACACATCATGATGCATCTTGTTGACCTTCCAAGAAAAATAGTACTATATGTGCTCAAACACACATCTTTTGAGGCTCTTCAAACTTTGAAGCTCGGTAACTTCGGCAAATGTGGACCAAATTTGTTAAACAAAGTGTCAAATTAAGTAGCTCGACAAGATTTTGAAGATGTCACAACACATCATGATGCATCTTGTTGAACTTCCAAGAAAAATAGTATTATATGTGCTCAAACACACATATTTTGTGACTTTTCAAACTTTGAAGCTCGGTAACTTCGGCAAATGTGGGCCAAATTTGTTAAACAAAGTGTCAAATTAAGTAGCTCGACAAGATTTTGAAGATGTCACAACACATCATGATGCATCTTGTTGAACTTCCAAGAAAAATAGTATTATATGTGCTCAAACACACATATTTTGTGACTTTTCAAACTTTGAAGCTCGGTAACTTCGGCAAATGTGGGCCAAATTTGTTAAAGAAAGTGTCAAATTAAGTAGCTCGACAAGATTTTGAAGATGTCACAACACATCATGATGCATCTTGTTGAACTTCCAAGAAAAATAGTACTATATGTGCTCAAACACACATCTTTTGAGGCTCTTCAAACTTTGAAGCTCGGTAACTTCGGCAAATGTGGACCAAATTTGTTAAACAAAGTGTCAAATTAAGTAGCTCGACAAGATTTTGAAGATGTCACAACACATCATGATGCATCTTGTTGAACTTCCAAGAAAAATAGTACTATATGTGCTCAAACACACATCTTTTGAGGCTCTTCAAACTTTGAAGCTCGGTAACTTCGGCAAATGTGGACCAAATTTGTTAAACAAAGTGTCAAATTAAGTAGCTCGACAAGATTTTGAAGATGTCACAACACCTCATGATGCATCTTGTTGAACTTCCAAGAAAAATAGTACTATATGTGCTCAAACACACATCTTTTGAGGCTCTTCAAACTTTGAAGCTCGGTAACTTCGGCAAATGTGGACCAAATTTGTTAAACAAAGTGTCAAATTAAGTAGCTCGACAAGATTTTGAAGATGTCACAACACATCACGACTGCATCTTGTTGAATTTCCAAGAAAAATAGTACTTTATGTGCTCAAACACACATATTTTGTGACTTTTCAAACTTTGAAGCTCGGTAACTTCGGCAAATGTGGGCCAAATTTGTTAAACAAAGTGTCAAATTAAGTAGCTCGACAAGATTTTGAAGATGTCACAACACATCATGATGCATCTTGTTGAACTTCCAAGAAAAATAGTATTATATGTGCTCAAACACACATCTTTTGAGGCTCTTCAAACTTTGAAGCTCGGTAACTTCGGCAAATGTGGACCAAATTTGTTAAACAAAGTGTCAAATTAATCAGCTCGACGAGATCTTTAAAATGACATAACACATCATGATTGCATCTTGTTGAACTTCCAAGAAAAATAGTACTTTATGTGCTCAAACACACATATTTTGTGACTTTTCAAACTTTAAAGCTCGGTAACTTCGGCAAATGTGGACGAAATTTGTTAAACAAAGTGTCAAATTAAGTAGCTCGACAAGATTTTGAAGATGTCACAACACATCATGATTGCATCTTGTTGAACTTCCAAGAAAAATTGTACTTTATGTGCTCAAACACACATCTTTTGTGACTTTTCAAACTTTGAAGCTCGGTAACTTCGGCAAATGTGGGCCAAATTTGTTAAACAAAGTGTCAAATTAAGTAGCTCGATAAGATTTTGAAGATGTCACAACACATCATGATGCATCTTGTTGACCTTCCAAGAAAAATTGTACTTTATGTGCTCAAACACACATCTTTTGAGGCTCTTCAAACTTTGAAGCTCGGTAACTTCGGCAAATGTGGACCAAATTTGTTAAACAAAGTGTCAAATTAATCAGCTCGACGAGATCTTTAAAATGACACAACACATCATGATTGCATCTTGTTGAATTTCCAAGAAAAATAGTACTTTACGTGCTCAAACTCAGAACTTTTGAGACTATTCAAACTTTGAAGCTTGATAACCTCGGCAAATGAGGACCAAATTTGTTAAACAAAGTGTCAAATTAATCAGCTCGACGAGATCTTTAAGATGTCACACCACATCATGATTGCATCTTGTAGCATTTCCAAGGAAAATAGTACTTTATGTGCTCAAACACACATCTTTTGAGACTTTTCAAATTTTGAAGCTCGATAACTTCGGCAAATGAGGACCAAATTTGTTAAACGAAGTGTCAAATTAATCAGCTCGACGAGATATTTAAGATGTCACAACAAATCATGATTGCATCATGTTGAAAATCCACGAAAAATAGTACTTTACGTGCTCAAACACACAACTTTTCAGACTCTTCAAACTTTGAAGCTCGATAACTTCGGCAAATGAGGACCAAATTTATTAAACAAAGTGCCAAATTAATCAGCTGGACGAGATTTTGAAGATGCCACAACACATCATTATTGAATCTTGTTGAATTTGCAAGAAAAATAGTACTTTACGTGCTCAAACACACATATTTTGTGACTTTTCAAACTTTGAAGCTCGGTAACTTCGGCAAATGTGGGCCAAATTTGTTAAACAAAGTGTCAAATTAAGTAGCTCGACAAGATTTTGAAGATGTCACAACACATCATGATGCATCTTGTTGAACTTCCAAGAAAAATAGTACTATATGTGCTCAAACACACATCTTTTGAGGCTCTTCAAACTTTGAAGCTCGGTAACTTCGGCAAATGTGGACCAAATTTGTTAAACAAAGTGTCAAATTAATCAGCTCGACGAGATCTTTAAAATGACACAATACATCATGATTGCATCTTGTTGAATTTCCAAGAATAATAGTACTTTATATGCTCAAACACAGAACTTTTGTGACTTTTCAAACTTTGAAGCTCGGTAACTTCGGCAAATGTGGACCAAATTTGGTAAACAAAGTGTCAAATTAATCAGCTCGACGAGATCTTTAAAATGACACTACACATCATGATTGCATCTTGTTGAACTTCCAAGAAAAATAGTACTTTATGAGCTCAAACACACATATTTTGTGACTTTTCAAACTTTGAAGCTCGGTAACTTCGGCAAATGTGGACCAAATTTGTTAAACAAAGTGTCAAATTAAGTAGCTCGACAAGATTTTGAAGATGTCACAACACATCATGATGCATCTTGTTGAACTTCCACGAAAAATAGTATTATATGTGCTCAAACACACATATTTTGTGACTTTTCAAACTTTGAAGCTCGGTAACTTCGGCAAATGTGGGCCAAATTTGTTAAACAAAGTGTCAAATTAAGTAGCTCGATAAGATTTTGAAGATGTCACAACACATCATGATGCATCTTGTTGACCTTCCAAGAAAAATAGTACTATATGTGCTCAAACACACATCTTTTGAGGCTCTTCAAACTTTGGAGCTCGGTAACTTCGGCAAATGTGGACCAAATTTGTTAAACAAAGTGTCAAATTAATCAGCTCGACGAGATCTTTAAAATGACACAACACATCATGATTGCATCTTGTTGAACTTCCAAGAAAAATAGTACTTTATGAGCTCAAACACACATATTTTGTGACTTTTCAAACTTTGAAGCTCGGTAACGTCGGCAAATGTGGACCAAATTTGGTAAACAAAGTGTCAAATTAATCAGCTCGACGAGATCTTTAAAATGACACAATACATCATGATTGCATCTTGTTGAATTTCCAAGAATAATAGTACTTTATGAGCTCAAACACACATATTTTGTGACTTTTCAAACTTTGAAGCTCGGTAACTTCGGCAAATGTGGACCAAATTTGTTAAACAAAGTGTCAAATTAATCAGCTCGACGAGATCTTTAAAATGACACAATACATCATGATTGCATCTTGTTGAATTTCCAAGAATAATAGTACTTTATGTGCTCAAACACACATATTTTGTGACTTTTCAAACTTTGAAGCTCGGTAACTTCGGCAAATGTGGGCCAAATTTGTTAAACAAAGTGTCAAATTAAGTAGCTCGATAAGATTTTGAAGATGTCACAACACATCATGATGCATCTTGTTGACCTTCCAAGAAAAATAGTACTATATGTGCTCAAACACACATCTTTTGAGGCTCTTCAAACTTTGGAGCTCGGTAACTTCGGCAAATGTGGACCAAATTTGTTAAACAAAGTGTCAAATTAAGTAGCTCGACAAGATTTTGAAGATGTCACAACACATCATGATGCATCTTGTTGACCTTCCAAGAAAAATAGTACTATATGTGCTCAAACACACATCTTTTGAGGCTCTTCAAACTTTGAAGCTCGGTAACTTCGGCAAATGTGGACCAAATTTGTTAAACAAAGTGTCAAATTAATCAGCTCGACGAGATCTTTAAAATGACACAACACATCATGATTGCATCTTGTTGAACTTCCAAGAAAAATAGTACTTTATGAGCTCAAACACACATATTTTGTGACTTTTCAAACTTTGAAGCTCGGTAACTTCGGCAAATGTGGACCAAATTTGTTAAACAATGTGTCAAATTAATCAGCTCGACGACATCTTTAAAATGACACAACACATCATGATTGCATCTTGTTGAACTTCCAAGAAAAATAGTACTTTATGTGCTCAAACACACATATTTTGTGACTTTTCAAACTTTGAAGCTCGGTAACTTCGGCAAATATGGACCAAATTTGTTAAACAAAGTGTCAAATTAAGTAGCTCGACAAGATTTTGAAGATGTCACAACACATCATGATGCATCTTGTTGAACTTCCAAGAAAAATAGTGTTATATGTGCTCAAACACACATATTTTGTGACTTTTCAAACTTTGAAGCTCGGTAACTTCGGCAAATGTGGACCAAATTTGGTAAACAAAGTGTCAAATTAATCAGCTCGACGAGATCTTTAAAATGACACTACACATCATGATTGCATCTTGTTGAACTTCCAAGAAAAATAGTACTTTATGAGCTCAAACACACATATTTTGTGACTTTTCAAACTTTGAAGCTCGGTAACTTCGGCAAATGTGGACCAAATTTGTTAAACAAAGTGTCAATTTAAGTAGCTCGACAAGATTTTGAAGATGTCACAACACATCATGATGCATCTTGTTGAACTTCCAAGAAAAATAGTATTATATGTGCTCAAACACACATATTTTGTGACTTTTCAAACTTTGAAGCTCGGTAACTTCGGCAAATGTGGGCCAAATTTGTTAAACAAAGTGTCAAATTAAGTAGCTCGACAAGATTTTGAAGATGTCACAACACATCATGATGCATCTTGTTGACCTTCCAAGAAAAATAGTACTATATGTGCTCAAACACACATCTTTTGAGGCTCTTCAAACTTTGAAGCTCGGTAACTTCGGCAAATGTGGACCAAATTTGTTAAACAAAGTGTCAAATTAATCAGCTCGACGAGATCTTTAAAATGACACAACACATCATGATTGCATCTTGTTGAACTTCCAAGAAAAATAGTACTTTATGAGCTCAAACACACATATTTTGTGACTTTTCAAACTTTGAAGCTCGGTAACTTCGGCAAATGTGGACCAAATTTGTTAAACAATGTGTCAAATTAATCAGCTCGACGACATCTTTAAAATGACACAACACATCATGATTGCATCTTGTTGAACTTCCAAGAAAAATAGTACTTTATGTGCTCAAACACACATATTTTGTGACTTTTCAAACTTTGAAGCTCGGTAACTTCGGCAAATATGGACCAAATTTGTTAAACAAAGTGTCAAATTAAGTAGCTCGACAAGATTTTGAAGATGTCACAACACATCATGATGCATCTTGTTGAACTTCCAAGAAAAATAGTGTTATATGTGCTCAAACACACATATTTTGTGACTTTTCAAACTTTGAAGCTCGGTAACTTCGGCAAATGTGGACGAAATTTGTTAAACAAAGTGTCAAATTAAGTAGCTCGACAAGATTTTGAAGATGTCACAACACATCATGATTGCATCTTGTTGAACTTCCAAGAAAAATTGTACTTTATGTGCTCAAACACACATATTTTGTGACTTTTCAAACTTTGAAGCTCGGTAACTTCGGCAAATGTGGACGAAATTTGTTAAACAAAGTGTCAAATTAAGTAGCTCGACAAGATTTTGAAGATGTCACAACACATCATGATTGCATCTTGTTGAACTTCCAAGAAAAATTGCACTTTATGTGCTCAAACACACATCTTTTGTGACTTTTCAAACTTTGAAGCTCGGTAACTTCGGCAAATGTGGACCAAATTTGTTAAACAAAGTGTCAAATTAATCAGCTCGACGAGATCTTTAAAATGACACAACACATCATGATTGCATCTTGTTGAATTTCCAAGAATAATAGTACTTTATGTGCTCAAACACACATATTTTGTGACTTTTCAAATTTTGAAGCTCGGTAACTTCGGCAAATGTGGACCAAATTTGTTAAACAATGTGTCAAATTAATCAGCTCGACGACATCTTTAAAATGACACAACACATCATGATTGCATCTTGTTGAACTTCCAAGAAAAATAGTACTTTATGTGCTCAAACACACATATTTTGTGACTTTTCAAACTTTGAAGCTCGGTAACTTCGGCAAATGTGGACCAAATTTGTTAAACAAAGTGTCAAATTAAGTAGCTCGACAAGATTTTGAAGATGTCACAACACATCATGATTGCATCTTGTTGAACTTCCAAGAAAAATTGTACTTTATGTGCTCAAACACACATCTTTTGTGACTTTTCAAACTTTGAAGCTCGGTAACTTCGGCAAATGTGGACCAAATTTGTTAAACAAAGTGTCAAATTAAGTAGCTCGACAAGATTTTGAAGATGTCACAACACATCATGATTGCATCTTGTTGAACTTCCAAGAAAAATTGTACTTTATGTGCTCAAACACACATCTTTTGTGACTTTTCAAACTTTGAAGCTCGGTAACTTCGGCAAATGTGGACCAAATTTGTTAAACAAAGTGTCAAATTAATCAGCTCGACGAGATCTTTAAAATGACACAACACATCATGATTGCATCTTGTTGAATTTCCAAGAATAATAGTACTTTATGTGCTCAAACACACATATTTTGTGACTTTTCAAACTTTGAAGCTCGGTAACTTCGGCAAATGTGGACCAAATTTGTTAAACAATGTGTCAAATTAATCAGCTCGACGACATCTTTAAAATGACACAACACATCATGATTGCATCTTGTTGAACTTCCAAGAAAAATAGTACTTTATGTGCTCAAACACACATATTTTGTGACTTTTCAAACTTTGAAGCTCGGTAACTTCGGCAAATGTGGACCAAATTTGTTAAACAAAGTGTCAAATTAAGTAGCTCGACAAGATTTTGAAGATGTCACAACACATCATGATTGCATCTTGTTGAACTTCCAAGAAAAATAGTACTTTATGAGCTCAAACACACATATTTTGTGACTTTTCAAACTTTGAAGCTCGGTAACTTCGGCAAATGTGGACCAAATTTGTTAAACAAAGTGTCAAATTAAGTAGCTCGACAAGATTTTGAAGATGTCACAACACATCACGATTGCATCTTGTTGAATTTCCAAGAAAAATAGTACTTTATGTGCTCAAACACACATATTTTGTGACTTTTCAAATTTTGAAGCTCGGTAACTTCGGCAAATGTGGACCAAATTTGTTAAACAATGTGTCAAATTACTCAGCTCGACGACATCTTTAAAATGACACAACACATCATGATTGCATCTTGTTGAACTTCCAAGAAAATTTGTACTTTATGTGCTCAAACACACATATTTTGTGACTTTTCAAACTTTGAAGCTCGGTAACTTCGGCAAATGTGGACGAAATTTGTTAAACAAAGTGTCAAATTAAGTAGCTCGACAAGATTTTGAAGATGTCACAACACATCATGATTGCATCTTGTTGAACTTCCAAGAAAAATTGTACTTTATGTGCTCAAACACACATCTTTTGTGACTTTTCAAACTTTGAAGCTCGGTAACTTCGGCAAATGTGGACCAAATTTGTTAAACAAAGTGTCAAATTAATCAGCTCGACGAGATCTTTAAAATGACACAACACATCATGATTGCATCTTGTTGAAATTCCAAGAATAATAGTACTTTATGTGCTCAAACACACATATTTTGTGACGTTTCAAACTTTGAAGCTCGGTAACTTCGGCAAATGTGGACCAAATTTGTTAAACAATGTGTCAAATTAATCAGCTCGATGAGATCTTTAAAATGACACAACACATCATGATTGCATCTTGTTGAATTTCCAAGAAAAATAGTACTTTATGTGCTCAAACACACATATTTTGTGACTTTTCAAACTTTGAAGCTCGGTAACTTCGGCAAATGTGGACCAAATTTGTTAAACAAAGTGTCAAATTAAGTAGCTCGACAAGATTTTGAAGATGTCACAACACATCACGATTGCATCTTGTTGAATTTCCAAGAAAAATAGTACTTTATGTGCTCAAACACACATATTTTGTGACTTTTCAAATTTTGAAGCTCGGTAACTTCGGCAAATGTGGACCAAATTTGTTAAACAATGTGTCAAATTACTCAGCTCGACGACATCTTTAAAATGACACAACACATCATGATTGCATCTTGTTGAACTTCCAAGAAAAATTGTACTTTATGTGCTCAAACACACATATTTTGTGACTTTTCAAACTTTGAAGCTCGGTAACTTCGGCAAATGTGGACCAAATTTGTTAAACAAAGTGTCAAATTAAGTAGCTCGACAAGATTTTGAAGATGTCACAACACATCATGATGCATCTTGTTGAACTTCCAAGAAAAATAGTACTTTATGAGCTCAAACACACATATTTTGTGACTTTTCAAACTTTGAAGCTCGGTAACTTCGTCAAATGTGGACCAAATTTGTTAAACAATGTGTCAAATTACTCAGCTCGACGACATCTTTAAAATGACACAACACATCATGATTGCATCTTGTTGAACTTCCAAGAAAAATTGTACTTTATGTGCTCAAACACACATATTTTGTGACGTTTCAAACTTTGAAGCTCGGTAACTTCGGCAAATGTGGACCAAATTTGTTAAACAATGTGTCAAATTAATCAGCTCGATGAGATCTTTAAAATGACACAACACATCATGATTGCATCTTGTTGAACTTCCAAGAAAAATAGTACTTTATGAGCTCAAACACACATATTTTGTGACTTTTCAAACTTTGAAGCTCGGTAACTTCGGCAAATGTGGACCAAATTTGTTAAACAATGTGTCAAATTAATCAGCTCGACGACATCTTTAAAATGACATAACACATCATGATTGCATCTTGTTGAACTTCCAAGAAAAATAGTACTTTATGTGCTCAAACACACATATTTTGTGACTTTTCAAACTTTGAAGCTCGGTAACTTCGGCAAATATGGACCAAATTTGTTAAACAAAGTGTCAAATTAAGTAGCTCGACAAGATTTTGAAGATGTCACAATACATCATGATGCATCTTGTTGAATTTCCAAGAAAAATTGTACTTTATGTGCTCAAACACACATATTTTGTGACTTTTCAAATTTTGAAGCTCGGTAACTTCGGCAAATGTGGACCAAATTTGTTAAACAATGTGTCAAATTACTCAGCTCGACGACATCTTTAAAATGACACAACACATCATGATTGCATCTTGTTGAACTTCCAAGAAAATTTGTACTTTATGTGCTCAAACACACATATTTTGTGACTTTTCAAACTTTGAAGCTCGGTAACTTCGGCAAATGTGGACGAAATTTGTTAAACAAAGTGTCAAATTAAGTAGCTCGACAAGATTTTGAAGATGTCACAACACATCATGATTGCATCTTGTTGAACTTCCAAGAAAAATTGTACTTTATGTGCTCAAACACACATCTTTTGTGACTTTTCAAACTTTGAAGCTCGGTAACTTCGGCAAATGTGGACCAAATTTGTTAAACAAAGTGTCAAATTAATCAGCTCGACGAGATCTTTAAAATGACACAACACATCATGATTGCATCTTGTTGAAATTCCAAGAATAATAGTACTTTATGTGCTCAAACACACATATTTTGTGACGTTTCAAACTTTGAAGCTCGGTAACTTCGGCAAATGTGGACCAAATTTGTTAAACAATGTGTCAAATTAATCAGCTCGATGAGATCTTTAAAATGACACAACACATCATGATTGCATCTTGTTGAATTTCCAAGAAAAATAGTACTTTATGTGCTCAAACACACATATTTTGTGACTTTTCAAACTTTGAAGCTCGGTAACTTCGGCAAATGTGGACCAAATTTGTTAAACAAAGTGTCAAATTAAGTAGCTCGACAAGATTTTGAAGATGTCACAACACATCACGATTGCATCTTGTTGAATTTCCAAGAAAAATAGTACTTTATGTGCTCAAACACACATATTTTGTGACTTTTCAAATTTTGAAGCTCGGTAACTTCGGCAAATGTGGACCAAATTTGTTAAACAATGTGTCAAATTACTCAGCTCGACGACATCTTTAAAATGACACAACACATCATGATTGCATCTTGTTGAACTTCCAAGAAAAATTGTACTTTATGTGCTCAAACACACATATTTTGTGACTTTTCAAACTTTGAAGCTCGGTAACTTCGGCAAATGTGGACCAAATTTGTTAAACAAAGTGTCAAATTAAGTAGCTCGACAAGATTTTGAAGATGTCACAACACATCATGATGCATCTTGTTGAACTTCCAAGAAAAATAGTACTTTATGAGCTCAAACACACATATTTTGTGACTTTTCAAACTTTGAAGCTCGGTAACTTCGTCAAATGTGGACCAAATTTGTTAAACAATGTGTCAAATTACTCAGCTCGACGACATCTTTAAAATGACACAACACATCATGATTGCATCTTGTTGAACTTCCAAGAAAAATTGTACTTTATGTGCTCAAACACACATATTTTGTGACGTTTCAAACTTTGAAGCTCGGTAACTTCGGCAAATGTGGACCAAATTTGTTAAACAATGTGTCAAATTAATCAGCTCGATGAGATCTTTAAAATGACACAACACATCATGATTGCATCTTGTTGAACTTCCAAGAAAAATAGTACTTTATGAGCTCAAACACACATATTTTGTGACTTTTCAAACTTTGAAGCTCGGTAACTTCGGCAAATGTGGACCAAATTTGTTAAACAATGTGTCAAATTAATCAGCTCGACGACATCTTTAAAATGACATAACACATCATGATTGCATCTTGTTGAACTTCCAAGAAAAATAGTACTTTATGTGCTCAAACACACATATTTTGTGACTTTTCAAACTTTGAAGCTCGGTAACTTCGGCAAATATGGACCAAATTTGTTAAACAAAGTGTCAAATTAAGTAGCTCGACAAGATTTTGAAGATGTCACAATACATCATGATGCATCTTGTTGAATTTCCAAGAAAAATTGTACTTTATGTGCTCAAACACACATCTTTTGTGACTTTTCAAACTTTGAAGCTCGGTAACTTCGGCAAATGTGGACCAAATTTGTTAAACAAAGTGTCAAATTAAGTAGCTCGACAAGATTTTGAAGATGTCACAACACATCATGATGCATCTTGTTGAACTTCCAAGAAAAATAGTATTATATGTGCTCAAAAACACATATTTTGTGACTTTTCAAACTTTGAAGCTCGGTAACTTCGGCAAATGTGGGCCAAATTTGTTAAACAAAGTGTCAAATTAAGTAGCTCGACAAGATTTTGAAGATGTCACAACACATCATGATGCATCTTGTTGAACTTCCAAGAAAAATAGTACTATATGTGCTCAAACACACATATTTTGTGACTTTTCAAACTTTGAAGCTCGGTAACTTCGGCAAATGTGGACCAAATTTGTTAAACAAAGTGTCAAATTAAGTAGCTCGACAAGATTTTGAAGATGTCACAACACATCATGATGCATCTTGTTGAACTTCCAAGAAAAATAGTATTATATGTGCTCAAACACACATATTTTGTGACTTTTCAAACTTTGAAGCTCGGTAACTTCGGCAAATGTGGGCCAAATTTGTTAAACAAAGTGTCAAATTAAGTAGCTCGACAAGATTTTGAAGATGTCACAACACATCATGATGCATCTTGTTGACCTTCCAAGAAAAATAGTACTATATGTGCTCAAACACACATCTTTTGAGGCTCTTCAAACTTTGAAGCTCGGTAACTTCGGCAAATGTGGACCAAATTTGTTAAACAAAGTGTCAAATTAAGTAGCTCGACAAGATTTTGAAGATGTCACAACACATCATGATGCATCTTGTTGAACTTCCAAGAAAAATAGTATTATATGTGCTCAAACACACATATTTTGTGACTTTTCAAACTTTGAAGCTCGGTAACTTCGGCAAATGTGGGCCAAATTTGTTAAACAAAGTGTCAAATTAAGTAGCTCGACAAGATTTTGAAGATGTCACAACACATCATGATGCATCTTGTTGAACTTCCAAGAAAAATAGTATTATATGTGCTCAAACACACATATTTTGTGACTTTTCAAACTTTGAAGCTCGGTAACTTCGGCAAATGTGGGCCAAATTTGTTAAAGAAAGTGTCAAATTAAGTAGCTCGACAAGATTTTGAAGATGTCACAACACATCATGATGCATCTTGTTGAACTTCCAAGAAAAATAGTACTATATGTGCTCAAACACACATCTTTTGAGGCTCTTCAAACTTTGAAGCTCGGTAACTTCG
Source organism: Euwallacea fornicatus (assembly GCF_040115645.1). Taxonomy (NCBI): domain Eukaryota; kingdom Metazoa; phylum Arthropoda; class Insecta; order Coleoptera; family Curculionidae; genus Euwallacea; species Euwallacea fornicatus. The sequence goes on along the minus strand of NW_027096012.1, from coordinate 1,154,751 downwards.
GCAAATGTGGACCAAATTTGTTAAACAAAGTGTCAAATTAAGTAGCTCGACAAGATTTTGAAGATGTCACAACACATCATGATGCATCTTGTTGAACTTCCAAGAAAAATAGTACTATATGTGCTCAAACACACATCTTTTGAGGCTCTTCAAACTTTGAAGCTCGGTAACTTCGGCAAATGTGGACCAAATTTGTTAAACAAAGTGTCAAATTAAGTAGCTCGACAAGATTTTGAAGATGTCACAACACCTCATGATGCATCTTGTTGAACTTCCAAGAAAAATAGTACTATATGTGCTCAAACACACATCTTTTGAGGCTCTTCAAACTTTGAAGCTCGGTAACTTCGGCAAATGTGGACCAAATTTGTTAAACAAAGTGTCAAATTAAGTAGCTCGACAAGATTTTGAAGATGTCACAACACCTCATGATGCATCTTGTTGAACTTCCAAGAAAAATAGTACTATATGTGCTCAAACACACATCTTTTGAGGCTCTTCAAACTTTGAAGCTCGGTAACTTCGGCAAATGTGGACCAAATTTGTTAAACAAAGTGTCAAATTAATCAGCTCGACGAGATCTTTAAAATGACACAACACATCATGATTGCATCTTGTTGAACTTCCAAGAAAAATAGTATTATATGTGCTCAAACACACATATTTTGTGACTTTTCAAACTTTGAAGCTCGGTAACTTCGGCAAATGTGGGCCAAATTTGTTAAACAAAGTGTCAAATTAAGTAGCTCGACAAGATTTTGAAGATGTCACAACACATCATGATTGCATCTTGTTGAACTTCCAAGAAAAATAGTATTATATGTGCTCAAACACACATATTTTGTGACTTTTCAAACTTTGAAGCTCGGTAACTTCGGCAAATGTGGGCCAAATTTGTTAAACAAAGTGTCAAATTAAGTAGCTCGACAAGATTTTGAAGATGTCACAATACATCATGATGCATCTTGTTGAATTTCCAAGAAAAATTGTACTTTATGTGCTCAAACACACATCTTTTGTGACTTTTCAAACTTTGAAGCTCGGTAACTTCGGCAAATGTGGACCAAATTTGTTAAACAAAGTGTCAAATTAATCAGCTCGACGAGATCTTTAAAATGACACAACACATCATGATTGCATCTTGTTGAAATTCCAAGAATAATAGTACTTTATGTGCTCAAACACACATATTTTGTGACGTTTCAAACTTTGAAGCTCGGTAACTTCGGCAAATGTGGACCAAATTTGTTAAACAATGTGTCAAATTAATCAGCTCGATGAGATCTTTAAAATGACACAACACATCATGATTGCATCTTGTTGAATTTCCAAGAAAAATAGTACTTTATGTGCTCAAACACACATATTTTGTGACTTTTCAAACTTTGAAGCTCGGTAACTTCGGCAAATGTGGACCAAATTTGTTAAACAAAGTGTCAAATTAAGTAGCTCGACAAGATTTTGAAGATGTCACAACACATCACGATTGCATCTTGTTGAATTTCCAAGAAAAATAGTACTTTATGTGCTCAAACACACATATTTTGTGACTTTTCAAATTTTGAAGCTCGGTAACTTCGGCAAATGTGGACCAAATTTGTTAAACAATGTGTCAAATTACTCAGCTCGACGACATCTTTAAAATGACACAACACATCATGATTGCATCTTGTTGAACTTCCAAGAAAAATTGTACTTTATGTGCTCAAACACACATATTTTGTGACTTTTCAAACTTTGAAGCTCGGTAACTTCGGCAAATGTGGACCAAATTTGTTAAACAAAGTGTCAAATTAAGTAGCTCGACAAGATTTTGAAGATGTCACAACACATCATGATGCATCTTGTTGAACTTCCAAGAAAAATAGTACTTTATGAGCTCAAACACACATATTTTGTGACTTTTCAAACTTTGAAGCTCGGTAACTTCGTCAAATGTGGACCAAATTTGTTAAACAATGTGTCAAATTACTCAGCTCGACGACATCTTTAAAATGACACAACACATCATGATTGCATCTTGTTGAACTTCCAAGAAAAATTGTACTTTATGTGCTCAAACACACATATTTTGTGACGTTTCAAACTTTGAAGCTCGGTAACTTCGGCAAATGTGGACCAAATTTGTTAAACAATGTGTCAAATTAATCAGCTCGATGAGATCTTTAAAATGACACAACACATCATGATTGCATCTTGTTGAACTTCCAAGAAAAATAGTACTTTATGAGCTCAAACACACATATTTTGTGACTTTTCAAACTTTGAAGCTCGGTAACTTCGGCAAATGTGGACCAAATTTGTTAAACAATGTGTCAAATTAATCAGCTCGACGACATCTTTAAAATGACATAACACATCATGATTGCATCTTGTTGAACTTCCAAGAAAAATAGTACTTTATGTGCTCAAACACACATATTTTGTGACTTTTCAAACTTTGAAGCTCGGTAACTTCGGCAAATATGGACCAAATTTGTTAAACAAAGTGTCAAATTAAGTAGCTCGACAAGATTTTGAAGATGTCACAATACATCATGATGCATCTTGTTGAATTTCCAAGAAAAATTGTACTTTATGTGCTCAAACACACATCTTTTGTGACTTTTCAAACTTTGAAGCTCGGTAACTTCGGCAAATGTGGACCAAATTTGTTAAACAAAGTGTCAAATTAAGTAGCTCGACAAGATTTTGAAGATGTCACAACACATCATGATGCATCTTGTTGAACTTCCAAGAAAAATAGTATTATATGTGCTCAAAAACACATATTTTGTGACTTTTCAAACTTTGAAGCTCGGTAACTTCGGCAAATGTGGGCCAAATTTGTTAAACAAAGTGTCAAATTAAGTAGCTCGACAAGATTTTGAAGATGTCACAACACATCATGATGCATCTTGTTGAACTTCCAAGAAAAATAGTACTATATGTGCTCAAACACACATATTTTGTGACTTTTCAAACTTTGAAGCTCGGTAACTTCGGCAAATGTGGACCAAATTTGTTAAACAAAGTGTCAAATTAAGTAGCTCGACAAGATTTTGAAGATGTCACAACACATCATGATGCATCTTGTTGAACTTCCAAGAAAAATAGTATTATATGTGCTCAAACACACATATTTTGTGACTTTTCAAACTTTGAAGCTCGGTAACTTCGGCAAATGTGGGCCAAATTTGTTAAACAAAGTGTCAAATTAAGTAGCTCGACAAAAATTTGAAGATGTCACAACACATCATGATGCATCTTGTTGACCTTCCAAGAAAAATAGTACTATATGTGCTCAAACACACATCTTTTGAGGCTCTTCAAACTTTGAAGCTCGGTAACTTCGGCAAATGTGGACCAAATTTGTTAAACAAAGTGTCAAATTAAGTAGCTCGACAAGATTTTGAAGATGTCACAACACATCATGATGCATCTTGTTGAACTTCCAAGAAAAATAGTATTATATGTGCTCAAACACACATATTTTGTGACTTTTCAAACTTTGAAGCTCGGTAACTTCGGCAAATGTGGGCCAAATTTGTTAAACAAAGTGTCAAATTAAGTAGCTCGACAAGATTTTGAAGATGTCACAACACATCATGATGCATCTTGTTGAACTTCCAAGAAAAATAGTATTATATGTGCTCAAACACACATATTTTGTGACTTTTCAAACTTTGAAGCTCGGTAACTTCGGCAAATGTGGGCCAAATTTGTTAAAGAAAGTGTCAAATTAAGTAGCTCGACAAGATTTTGAAGATGTCACAACACATCATGATGCATCTTGTTGAACTTCCAAGAAAAATAGTACTATATGTGCTCAAACACACATCTTTTGAGGCTCTTCAAACTTTGAAGCTCGGTAACTTCGGCAAATGTGGACCAAATTTGTTAAACAAAGTGTCAAATTAAGTAGCTCGACAAGATTTTGAAGATGTCACAACACATCATGATTGCATCTTGTTGAACTTCCAAGAAAAATTGTACTTTATGTGCTCAAACACACATCTTTTGTGACTTTTCAAACTTTGAAGCTCGGTAACTTCGGCAAATGTGGACCAAATTTGTTAAACAAAGTGTCAAATTAAGTAGCTCGACAAGATTTTGAAGATGTCACAACACATCACGATTGCATCTTGTTGAATTTCCAAGAAAAATAGTACTTTATGTGCTCAAACACACATATTTTGTGACTTTTCAAATTTTGAAGCTCGGTAACTTCGGCAAATGTGGACCAAATTTGTTAAACAATGTGTCAAATTACTCAGCTCGACGACATCTTTAAAATGACACAACACATCATGATTGCATCTTGTTGAACTTCCAAGAAAAATTGTACTTTATGTGCTCAAACACACATATTTTGTGACTTTTCAAACTTTGAAGCTCGGTAACTTCGGCAAATGTGGACCAAATTTGTTAAACAAAGTGTCAAATTAAGTAGCTCGACAAGATTTTGAAGATGTCACAACACATCATGATGCATCTTGTTGAACTTCCAAGAAAAATAGTACTTTATGAGCTCAAACACACATATTTTGTGACTTTTCAAACTTTGAAGCTCGGTAACTTCGTCAAATGTGGACCAAATTTGTTAAACAATGTGTCAAATTACTCAGCTCGACGACATCTTTAAAATGACACAACACATCATGATTGCATCTTGTTGAACTTCCAAGAAAAATTGTACTTTATGTGCTCAAACACACATATTTTGTGACGTTTCAAACTTTGAAGCTCGGTAACTTCGGCAAATGTGGACCAAATTTGTTAAACAATGTGTCAAATTAATCAGCTCGATGAGATCTTTAAAATGACACAACACATCCTGATTGCATCTTGTTGAACTTCCAAGAAAAATAGTACTTTATGAGCTCAAACACACATATTTTGTGACTTTTCAAACTTTGAAGCTCGGTAACTTCGGCAAATGTGGACCAAATTTGTTAAACAATGTGTCAAATTAATCAGCTCGACGACATCTTTAAAATGACATAACACATCATGATTGCATCTTGTTGAACTTCCAAGAAAAATAGTACTTTATGTGCTCAAACACACATATTTTGTGACTTTTCAAACTTTGAAGCTCGGTAACTTCGGCAAATATGGACCAAATTTGTTAAACAAAGTGTCAAATTAAGTAGCTCGACAAGATTTTGAAGATGTCACAATACATCATGATGCATCTTGTTGAATTTCCAAGAAAAATTGTACTTTATGTGCTCAAACACACATCTTTTGTGACTTTTCAAACTTTGAAGCTCGGTAACTTCGGCAAATGTGGACCAAATTTGTTAAACAAAGTGTCAAATTAAGTAGCTCGACAAGATTTTGAAGATGTCACAACACATCATGATGCATCTTGTTGAACTTCCAAGAAAAATAGTATTATATGTGCTCAAAAACACATATTTTGTGACTTTTCAAACTTTGAAGCTCGGTAACTTCGGCAAATGTGGGCCAAATTTGTTAAACAAAGTGTCAAATTAAGTAGCTCGACAAGATTTTGAAGATGTCACAACACATCATGATGCATCTTGTTGAACTTCCAAGAAAAATAGTACTATATGTGCTCAAACACACATATTTTGTGACTTTTCAAACTTTGAAGCTCGGTAACTTCGGCAAATGTGGACCAAATTTGTTAAACAAAGTGTCAAATTAAGTAGCTCGACAAGATTTTGAAGATGTCACAACACATCATGATGCATCTTGTTGAACTTCCAAGAAAAATAGTATTATATGTGCTCAAACACACATATTTTGTGACTTTTCAAACTTTGAAGCTCGGTAACTTCGGCAAATGTGGGCCAAATTTGTTAAACAAAGTGTCAAATTAAGTAGCTCGACAAGATTTTGAAGATGTCACAACACATCATGATGCATCTTGTTGACCTTCCAAGAAAAATAGTACTATATGTGCTCAAACACACATCTTTTGAGGCTCTTCAAACTTTGAAGCTCGGTAACTTCGGCAAATGTGGACCAAATTTGTTAAACAAAGTGTCAAATTAAGTAGCTCGACAAGATTTTGAAGATGTCACAACACATCATGATGCATCTTGTTGAACTTCCAAGAAAAATAGTATTATATGTGCTCAAACACACATATTTTGTGACTTTTCAAACTTTGAAGCTCGGTAACTTCGGCAAATGTGGGCCAAATTTGTTAAACAAAGTGTCAAATTAAGTAGCTCGACAAGATTTTGAAGATGTCACAACACATCATGATGCATCTTGTTGAACTTCCAAGAAAAATAGTATTATATGTGCTCAAACACACATATTTTGTGACTTTTCAAACTTTGAAGCTCGGTAACTTCGGCAAATGTGGGCCAAATTTGTTAAAGAAAGTGTCAAATTAAGTAGCTCGACAAGATTTTGAAGATGTCACAACACATCATGATGCATCTTGTTGAACTTCCAAGAAAAATAGTACTATATGTGCTCAAACACACATCTTTTGAGGCTCTTCAAACTTTGAAGCTCGGTAACTTCGGCAAATGTGGACCAAATTTGTTAAACAAAGTGTCAAATTAAGTAGCTCGACAAGATTTTGAAGATGTCACAACACATCATGATGCATCTTGTTGAACTTCCAAGAAAAATAGTACTATATGTGCTCAAACACACATCTTTTGAGGCTCTTCAAACTTTGAAGCTCGGTAACTTCGGCAAATGTGGACCAAATTTGTTAAACAAAGTGTCAAATTAAGTAGCTCGACAAGATTTTGAAGATGTCACAACACCTCATGATGCATCTTGTTGAACTTCCAAGAAAAATAGTACTATATGTGCTCAAACACACATCTTTTGAGGCTCTTCAAACTTTGAAGCTCGGTAACTTCGGCAAATGTGGACCAAATTTGTTAAACAAAGTGTCAAATTAATCAGCTCGACGACATCTTTAAAATGACACAACACATCATGATTGCATCTTGTTGAACTTCCAAGAAAAATAGTACTTTATGTGCTCAAACACACATATTTTGTGACTTTTCAAACTTTGAAGCTCGGTAACTTCGGCAAATGTGGACCAAATTTGTTAAACAAAGTGTCAAATTAAGTAGCTCGACAAGATTTTGAAGATGTCACAACACATCATGATTGCATCTTGTTGAACTTCCAAGAAAAATAGTACTTTATGAGCTCAAACACACATATTTTGTGACTTTTCAAACTTTGAAGCTCGGTAACTTCGGCAAATGTGGACCAAATTTGTTAAACAAAGTGTCAAATTAAGTAGCTCGACAAGATTTTGAAGATGTCACAACACATCACGATTGCATCTTGTTGAATTTCCAAGAAAAATAGTACTTTATGTGCTCAAACACACATATTTTGTGACTTTTCAAATTTTGAAGCTCGGTAACTTCGGCAAATGTGGACCAAATTTGTTAAACAATGTGTCAAATTACTCAGCTCGACGACATCTTTAAAATGACACAACACATCATGATTGCATCTTGTTGAACTTCCAAGAAAATTTGTACTTTATGTGCTCAAACACACATATTTTGTGACTTTTCAAACTTTGAAGCTCGGTAACTTCGGCAAATGTGGACGAAATTTGTTAAACAAAGTGTCAAATTAAGTAGCTCGACAAGATTTTGAAGATGTCACAACACATCATGATTGCATCTTGTTGAACTTCCAAGAAAAATTGTACTTTATGTGCTCAAACACACATCTTTTGTGACTTTTCAAACTTTGAAGCTCGGTAACTTCGGCAAATGTGGACCAAATTTGTTAAACAAAGTGTCAAATTAATCAGCTCGACGAGATCTTTAAAATGACACAACACATCATGATTGCATCTTGTTGAAATTCCAAGAATAATAGTACTTTATGTGCTCAAACACACATATTTTGTGACGTTTCAAACTTTGAAGCTCGGTAACTTCGGCAAATGTGGACCAAATTTGTTAAACAATGTGTCAAATTAATCAGCTCGATGAGATCTTTAAAATGACACAACACATCATGATTGCATCTTGTTGAATTTCCAAGAAAAATAGTACTTTATGTGCTCAAACACACATATTTTGTGACTTTTCAAACTTTGAAGCTCGGTAACTTCGGCAAATGTGGACCAAATTTGTTAAACAAAGTGTCAAATTAAGTAGCTCGACAAGATTTTGAAGATGTCACAACACCTCATGATGCATCTTGTTGAACTTCCAAGAAAAATAGTACTATATGTGCTCAAACACACATCTTTTGAGGCTCTTCAAACTTTGAAGCTCGGTAACTTCGGCAAATGTGGACCAAATTTGTTAAACAAAGTGTCAAATTAATCAGCTCGACGAGATCTTTAAAATGACACAACACATCATGATTGCATCTTGTTGAACTTCCAAGAAAAATAGTATTATATGTGCTCAAACACACATATTTTGTGACTTTTCAAACTTTGAAGCTCGGTAACTTCGGCAAATGTGGGCCAAATTTGTTAAACAAAGTGTCAAATTAAGTAGCTCGACAAGATTTTGAAGATGTCACAACACATCATGATTGCATCTTGTTGAACTTCCAAGAAAAATTGTACTTTATGTGCTCAAACACACATATTTTGTGATTTTTCAAACTTTGAAGCTCGGTAACTTCGGCAAATGTGGACCAAATTTGTTAAACAAAGTGTCAAATTAAGTAGCTCGACAAGATTTTGAAGATGTCACAACACATCATGATTGCATCTTGTTGAACTTCCAAGAAAAATTGTACTTTATGTGCTCAAACACACATCTTTTGTGACTTTTCAAACTTTGAAGCTCGGTAACTTCGGCAAATGTGGGCCAAATTTGTTAAACAAAGTGTCAAATTAAGTAGCTCGACAAGATTTTGAAGATGTCACAACACATCATGATTGCATCTTGTTGAATTTCCAAGAAAAATTGTACTTTATGTGCTCAAACACACATATTTTGTGACTTTTCAAATTTTGAAGCTCGGTAACTTCGGCAAATGTGGACCAAATTTGTTAAACAATGTGTCAAATTAATCAGCTCGACGACATCTTTAAAATGACACAACACATCATGATTGCATCTTGTTGAACTTCCAAGAAAAATAGTACTTTATGTGCTCAAACACACATATTTTGTGACTTTTCAAACTTTGAAGCTCGGTAACTTCGGCAAATGTGGACCAAATTTGTTAAACAAAGTGTCAAATTAAGTAGCTCGACAAGATTTTGAAGATGTCACAACACATCATGATTGCATCTTGTTGAACTTCCAAGAAAAATTGTACTTTATGTGCTCAAACACACATCTTTTGTGACTTTTCAAACTTTGAAGCTCGGTAACTTCGGCAAATGTGGACCAAATTTGTTAAACAAAGTGTCAAATTAAGTAGCTCGACAAGATTTTGAAGATGTCACAACACATCATGATTGCATCTTGTTGAACTTCCAAGAAAAATTGTACTTTATGTGCTCAAACACACATCTTTTGTGACTTTTCAAACTTTGAAGCTCGGTAACTTCGGCAAATGTGGACCAAATTTGTTAAACAAAGTGTCAAATTAATCAGCTCGACGAGATCTTTAAAATGACACAACACATCATGATTGCATCTTGTTGAATTTCCAAGAATAATAGTACTTTATGTGCTCAAACACACATATTTTGTGACTTTTCAAACTTTGAAGCTCGGTAACTTCGGCAAATGTGGACCAAATTTGTTAAACAATGTGTCAAATTAATCAGCTCGACGACATCTTTAAAATGACACAACACATCATGATTGCATCTTGTTGAACTTCCAAGAAAAATAGTACTTTATGTGCTCAAACACACATATTTTGTGACTTTTCAAACTTTGAAGCTCGGTAACTTCGGCAAATGTGGACCAAATTTGTTAAACAAAGTGTCAAATTAAGTAGCTCGACAAGATTTTGAAGATGTCACAACACATCATGATTGCATCTTGTTGAACTTCCAAGAAAAATAGTACTTTATGAGCTCAAACACACATATTTTGTGACTTTTCAAACTTTGAAGCTCGGTAACTTCGGCAAATGTGGACCAAATTTGTTAAACAAAGTGTCAAATTAAGTAGCTCGACAAGATTTTGAAGATGTCACAACACATCACGATTGCATCTTGTTGAATTTCCAAGAAAAATAGTACTTTATGTGCTCAAACACACATATTTTGTGACTTTTCAAATTTTGAAGCTCGGTAACTTCGGCAAATGTGGACCAAATTTGTTAAACAATGTGTCAAATTACTCAGCTCGACGACATCTTTAAAATGACACAACACATCATGATTGCATCTTGTTGAACTTCCAAGAAAATTTGTACTTTATGTGCTCAAACACACATATTTTGTGACTTTTCAAACTTTGAAGCTCGGTAACTTCGGCAAATGTGGACGAAATTTGTTAAACAAAGTGTCAAATTAAGTAGCTCGACAAGATTTTGAAGATGTCACAACACATCATGATTGCATCTTGTTGAACTTCCAAGAAAAATTGTACTTTATGTGCTCAAACACACATCTTTTGTGACTTTTCAAACTTTGAAGCTCGGTAACTTCGGCAAATGTGGACCAAATTTGTTAAACAAAGTGTCAAATTAATCAGCTCGACGAGATCTTTAAAATGACACAACACATCATGATTGCATCTTGTTGAAATTCCAAGAATAATAGTACTTTATGTGCTCAAACACACATATTTTGTGACGTTTCAAACTTTGAAGCTCGGTAACTTCGGCAAATGTGGACCAAATTTGTTAAACAATGTGTCAAATTAATCAGCTCGATGAGATCTTTAAAATGACACAACACATCATGATTGCATCTTGTTGAATTTCCAAGAAAAATAGTACTTTATGTGCTCAAACACACATATTTTGTGACTTTTCAAACTTTGAAGCTCGGTAACTTCGGCAAATGTGGACCAAATTTGTTAAACAAAGTGTCAAATTAAGTAGCTCGACAAGATTTTGAAGATGTCACAACACATCACGATTGCATCTTGTTGAATTTCCAAGAAAAATAGTACTTTATGTGCTCAAACACACATATTTTGTGACTTTTCAAATTTTGAAGCTCGGTAACTTCGGCAAATGTGGACCAAATTTGTTAAACAATGTGTCAAATTACTCAGCTCGACGACATCTTTAAAATGACACAACACATCATGATTGCATCTTGTTGAACTTCCACGAAAAATAGTACTTTATGTGCTCAAACACACATATTTTGTGACTTTTCAAACTTTGAAGCTCGGTAACTTCGGCAAATATGGACCAAATTTGTTAAACAAAGTGTCAAATTAAGTAGCTCGACAAGATTTTGAAGATGTCACAACACATCATGATGCATCTTGTTGAACTTCCAAGAAAAATAGTACTTTATGAGCTCAAACACACATATTTTGTGACTTTTCAAACTTTGAAGCTCGGTAACTTCGTCAAATGTGGACCAAATTTGTTAAACAATGTGTCAAATTACTCAGCTCGACGACATCTTTAAAATGACACAACACATCATGATTGCATCTTGTTGAACTTCCAAGAAAAATTGTACTTTATGTGCTCAAACACACATATTTTGTGACGTTTCAAACTTTGAAGCTCGGTAACTTCGGCAAATGTGGACCAAATTTGTTAAACAATGTGTCAAATTAATCAGCTCGATGAGATCTTTAAAATGACACAACACATCATGATTGCATCTTGTTGAACTTCCAAGAAAAATAGTACTTTATGAGCTCAAACACACATATTTTGTGACTTTTCAAACTTTGAAGCTCGGTAACTTCGGCAAATGTGGACCAAATTTGTTAAACAATGTGTCAAATTAATCAGCTCGACGACATCTTTAAAATGACATAACACATCATGATTGCATCTTGTTGAACTTCCAAGAAAAATAGTACTTTATGTGCTCAAACACACATATTTTGTGACTTTTCAAACTTTGAAGCTCGGTAACTTCGGCAAATATGGACCAAATTTGTTAAACAAAGTGTCAAATTAAGTAGCTCGACAAGATTTTGAAGATGTCACAATACATCATGATGCATCTTGTTGAATTTCCAAGAAAAATTGTACTTTATGTGCTCAAACACACATCTTTTGTGACTTTTCAAACTTTGAAGCTCGGTAACTTCGGCAAATGTGGACCAAATTTGTTAAACAAAGTGTCAAATTAAGTAGCTCGACAAGATTTTGAAGATGTCACAACACATCATGATGCATCTTGTTGAACTTCCAAGAAAAATAGTACTTTATGTGCTCAAACACACATATTTTGTGACTTTTCAAACTTTGAAGCTCGGTAACTTCGGCAAATGTGGACCAAATTTGTTAAACAAAGTGTCAAATTAAGTAGCTCGACAAGATTTTGAAGATGTCACAACACATCATGATTGCATCTTGTTGAACTTCCAAGAAAAATAGTACTTTATGAGCTCAAACACACATATTTTGTGACTTTTCAAACTTTGAAGCTCGGTAACTTCGGCAAATGTGGACCAAATTTGTTAAACAAAGTGTCAAATTAAGTAGCTCGACAAGATTTTGAAGATGTCACAACACATCACGATTGCATCTTGTTGAATTTCCAAGAAAAATAGTACTTTATGTGCTCAAACACACATATTTTGTGACTTTTCAAATTTTGAAGCTCGGTAACTTCGGCAAATGTGGACCAAATTTGTTAAACAATGTGTCAAATTACTCAGCTCGACGACATCTTTAAAATGACACAACACATCATGATTGCATCTTGTTGAACTTCCAAGAAAATTTGTACTTTATGTGCTCAAACACACATATTTTGTGACTTTTCAAACTTTGAAGCTCGGTAACTTCGGCAAATGTGGACGAAATTTGTTAAACAAAGTGTCAAATTAAGTAGCTCGACAAGATTTTGAAGATGTCACAACACATCATGATTGCATCTTGTTGAACTTCCAAGAAAAATTGTACTTTATGTGCTCAAACACACATCTTTTGTGACTTTTCAAACTTTGAAGCTCGGTAACTTCGGCAAATGTGGACCAAATTTGTTAAACAAAGTGTCAAATTAATCAGCTCGACGAGATCTTTAAAATGACACAACACATCATGATTGCATCTTGTTGAATTTCCAAGAAAAATAGTACTTTATGTGCTCAAACACACATATTTTGTGACTTTTCAAACTTTGAAGCTCGGTAACTTCGGCAAATGTGGACCAAATTTGTTAAACAAAGTGTCAAATTAAGTAGCTCGACAAGATTTTGAAGATGTCACAACACATCACGATTGCATCTTGTTGAATTTCCAAGAAAAATTGTACTTTATGTGCTCAAACACACATCTTTTGTGACTTTTCAAACTTTGAAGCTCGGTAACTTCGGCAAATGTGGACCAAATTTGTTAAACAAAGTGTCAAATTAAGTAGCTCGACAAGATTTTGAAGATGTCACAACACATCACGATTGCATCTTGTTGAATTTCCAAGAAAAATAGTACTTTATGTGCTCAAACACACATATTTTGTGACTTTTCAAACTTTGAAGCTCGGTAACTTCGGCAAATGTGGACCAAATTTGTTAAACAAAGTGTCAAATTAAGTAGCTCGACAAGATTTTGAAGATGTCACAACACATCACGATTGCATCTTGTTGAATTTCCAAGAAAAATAGTACTTTATGTGCTCAAACACACATATTTTGTGACTTTTCAAATTTTGAAGCTCGGTAACTTCGGCAAATGTGGACCAAATTTGTTAAACAATGTGTCAAATTACTCAGCTCGACGACATCTTTAAAATGACACAACACATCATGATTGCATCTTGTTGAACTTCCACGAAAAATAGTACTTTATGTGCTCAAACACACATATTTTATGACTTTTCAAACTTTGAAGCTCGGTAACTTCGGCAAATATGGACCAAATTTGTTAAACAAAGTGTCAAATTAAGTAGCTCGACAAGATTTTGAAGATGTCACAACACATCATGATGCATCTTGTTGAACTTCCAAGAAAAATAGTACTTTATGAGCTCAAACACACATATTTTGTGACTTTTCAAACTTTGAAGCTCGGTAACTTCGTCAAATGTGGACCAAATTTGTTAAACAATGTGTCAAATTACTCAGCTCGACGACATCTTTAAAATGACACAACACATCATGATTGCATCTTGTTGAACTTCCAAGAAAAATTGTACTTTATGTGCTCAAACACACATATTTTGTGACGTTTCAAACTTTGAAGCTCGGTAACTTCGGCAAATGTGGACCAAATTTGTTAAACAATGTGTCAAATTAATCAGCTCGATGAGATCTTTAAAATGACACAACACATCATGATTGCATCTTGTTGAACTTCCAAGAAAAATAGTACTTTATGAGCTCAAACACACATATTTTGTGACTTTTCAAACTTTGAAGCTCGGTAACTTCGGCAAATGTGGACCAAATTTGTTAAACAATGTGTCAAATTAATCAGCTCGACGACATCTTTAAAATGACATAACACATCATGATTGCATCTTGTTGAACTTCCAAGAAAAATAGTACTTTATGTGCTCAAACACACATATTTTGTGACTTTTCAAACTTTGAAGCTCGGTAACTTCGGCAAATATGGACCAAATTTGTTAAACAAAGTGTCAAATTAAGTAGCTCGACAAGATTTTGAAGATGTCACAATACATCATGATGCATCTTGTTGAATTTCCAAGAAAAATTGTACTTTATGTGCTCAAACACACATCTTTTGTGACTTTTCAAACTTTGAAGCTCGGTAACTTCGGCAAATGTGGACCAAATTTGTTAAACAAAGTGTCAAATTAAGTAGCTCGACAAGATTTTGAAGATGTCACAACACATCATGATGCATCTTGTTGAACTTCCAAGAAAAATAGTATTATATGTGCTCAAACACACATATTTTGTGACTTTTCAAACTTTGAAGCTCGGTAACTTCGGCAAATGTGGGCCAAATTTGTTAAACAAAGTGTCAAATTAAGTAGCTCGACAAGATTTTGAAGATGTCACAACACATCATGATGCATCTTGTTGAACTTCCAAGAAAAATAGTACTATATGTGCTCAAACACACATATTTTGTGACTTTTCAAACTTTGAAGCTCGGTAACTTCGGCAAATGTGGACCAAATTTGTTAAACAAAGTGTCAAATTAAGTAGCTCGACAAGATTTTGAAGATGTCACAACACATCATGATGCATCTTGTTGAACTTCCAAGAAAAATAGTATTATATGTGCTCAAACACACATATTTTGTGACTTTTCAAACTTTGAAGCTCGGTAACTTCGGCAAATGTGGGCCAAATTTGTTAAACAAAGTGTCAAATTAAGTAGCTCGACAAGATTTTGAAGATGTCACAACACATCATGATGCATCTTGTTGACCTTCCAAGAAAAATAGTACTATATGTGCTCAAACACACATCTTTTGAGGCTCTTCAAACTTTGAAGCTCGGTAACTTCGGCAAATGTGGACCAAATTTGTTAAACAAAGTGTCAAATTAAGTAGCTCGACAAGATTTTGAAGATGTCACAACACATCATGATGCATCTTGTTGAACTTCCAAGAAAAATAGTATTATATGTGCTCAAACACACATATTTTGTGACTTTTCAAACTTTGAAGCTCGGTAACTTCGGCAAATGTGGGCCAAATTTGTTAAAGAAAGTGTCAAATTAAGTAGCTCGACAAGATTTTGAAGATGTCACAACACATCATGATGCATCTTGTTGAACTTCCAAGAAAAATAGTACTATATGTGCTCAAACACACATCTTTTGAGGCTCTTCAAACTTTGAAGCTCGGTAACTTCGGCAAATGTGGACCAAATTTGTTAAACAAAGTGTCAAATTAAGTAGCTCGACAAGATTTTGAAGATGTCACAACACATCATGATGCATCTTGTTGAACTTCCAAGAAAAATAGTACTATATGTGCTCAAACACACATCTTTTGAGGCTCTTCAAACTTTGAAGCTCGGTAACTTCGGCAAATGTGGACCAAATTTGTTAAACAAAGTGTCAAATTAAGTAGCTCGACAAGATTTTGAAGATGTCACAACACCTCATGATGCATCTTGTTGAACTTCCAAGAAAAATAGTACTATATGTGCTCAAACACACATCTTTTGAGGCTCTTCAAACTTTGAAGCTCGGTAACTTCGGCAAATGTGGACCAAATTTGTTAAACAAAGTGTCAAATTAAGTAGCTCGACAAGATTTTGAAGATGTCACAACACCTCATGATGCATCTTGTTGAACTTCCAAGAAAAATAGTACTATATGTGCTCAAACACACATCTTTTGAGGCTCTTCAAACTTTGAAGCTCGGTAACTTCGGCAAATGTGGACCAAATTTGTTAAACAAAGTGTCAAATTAATCAGCTCGACGAGATCTTTAAAATGACACAACACATCATGATTGCATCTTGTTGAACTTCCAAGAAAAATAGTATTATATGTGCTCAAACACACATATTTTGTGACTTTTCAAACTTTGAAGCTCGGTAACTTCGGCAAATGTGGGCCAAATTTGTTAAACAAAGTGTCAAATTAAGTAGCTCGACAAGATTTTGAAGATGTCACAACACATCATGATTGCATCTTGTTGAACTTCCAAGAAAAATTGTACTTTATGTGCTCAAACACACATATTTTGTGATTTTTCAAACTTTGAAGCTCGGTAACTTCGGCAAATGTGGACCAAATTTGTTAAACAAAGTGTCAAATTAAGTAGCTCGACAAGATTTTGAAGATGTCACAACACATCATGATTGCATCTTGTTGAACTTCCAAGAAAAATTGTACTTTATGTGCTCAAACACACATCTTTTGTGACTTTTCAAACTTTGAAGCTCGGTAACTTCGGCAAATGTGGGCCAAATTTGTTAAACAAAGTGTCAAATTAAGTAGCTCGACAAGATTTTGAAGATGTCACAACACATCATGATTGCATCTTGTTGAATTTCCAAGAAAAATTGTACTTTATGTGCTCAAACACACATCTTTTGTGACTTTTCAAACTTTGAAGCTCGGTAACTTCGGCAAATGCGGACCAAATTTGTTAAACAATGTGTCAAATTAATCAGCTCGATGAGATCTTTAAAATGACACAACACATCATGATTGCATCTTGTTGAACTTCCAAGAAAAATTGTACTTTATGTGCTCAAACACACATCTTTTGTGACTTTTCAAACTTTGAAGCTCGGTAACTTCGGCAAATATGGACCAAATTTGTTAAACAATGTGTCAAATTAATCAGCTCGATGAGATCTTTAAAATGACACAACACATCATGATTGCATCTTGTTGAACTTCCAAGAAAAATTGTACTTTATGTGCTCAAACACACATCTTTTGTGACTTTTCAAACTTTGAAGCTCGGTAACTTCGGCAAATATGGACCAAATTTGTTAAACAATGTGTCAAATTACTCAGCTCGACGACATCTTTAAAATGACACAACACATCATGATTGCATCTTGTTGAACTTCCAAGAAAAATTGTACTTTATGTGCTCAAACACACATATTTTGTGACGTTTCAAACTTTGAAGCTCGGTAACTTCGGCAAATGTGGACCAAATTTGTTAAACAATGTGTCAAATTAATCAGCTCGATGAGATCTTTAAAATGACACAACACATCATGATTGCATCTTGTTGAACTTCCAAGAAAAATAGTACTTTATGAGCTCAAACACACATATTTTGTGACTTTTCAAACTTTGAAGCTCGGTAACTTCGGCAAATGTGGAACAAATTTGTTAAACAATGTGTCAAATTAATCAGCTCGACGACATCTTTAAAATGACACAACACATCATGATTGCATCTTGTTGAACTTCCAAGAAAAATAGTACTTTATGTGCTCAAACACACATATTTTGTGACTTTTCAAACTTTGAAGCTCGGTAACTTCGGCAAATATGGACCAAATTTGTTAAACAAAGTGTCAAATTAAGTAGCTCGACAAGATTTTGAAGATGTCACAATACATCATGATGCATCTTGTTGAATTTCCAAGAAAAATTGTACTTTATGTGCTCAAACACACATCTTTTGTGACTTTTCAAACTTTGAAGCTCGGTAACTTCGGCAAATGTGGACCAAATTTGTTAAACAAAGTGTCAAATTAAGTAGCTCGACAAGATTTTGAAGATGTCACAACACATCATGATGCATCTTGTTGAACTTCCAAGAAAAATAGTATTATATGTGCTCAAACACACATATTTTGTGACTTTTCAAACTTTGAAGCTCGGTAACTTCGGCAAATGTGGGCCAAATTTGTTAAACAAAGTGTCAAATTAAGTAGCTCGACAAGATTTTGAAGATGTCACAACACATCATGATGCATCTTGTTGAACTTCCAAGAAAAATAGTACTATATGTGCTCAAACACACATATTTTGTGACTTTTCAAACTTTGAAGCTCGGTAACTTCGGCAAATGTGGACCAAATTTGTTAAACAAAGTGTCAAATTAAGTAGCTCGACAAGATTTTGAAGATGTCACAACACATCATGATGCATCTTGTTGAACTTCCAAGAAAAATAGTATTATATGTGCTCAAACACACATATTTTGTGACTTTTCAAACTTTGAAGCTCGGTAACTTCGGCAAATGTGGGCCAAATTTGTTAAACAAAGTGTCAAATTAAGTAGCTCGACAAGATTTTGAAGATGTCACAACACATCATGATGCATCTTGTTGACCTTCCAAGAAAAATAGTACTATATGTGCTCAAACACACATCTTTTGAGGCTCTTCAAACTTTGAAGCTCGGTAACTTCGGCAAATGTGGACCAAATTTGTTAAACAAAGTGTCAAATTAAGTAGCTCGACAAGATTTTGAAGATGTCACAACACATCATGATGCATCTTGTTGAACTTCCAAGAAAAATAGTATTATATGTGCTCAAACACACATATTTTGTGACTTTTCAAACTTTGAAGCTCGGTAACTTCGGCAAATGTGGGCCAAATTTGTTAAACAAAGTGTCAAATTAAGTAGCTCGACAAGATTTTGAAGATGTCACAACACATCATGATGCATCTTGTTGAACTTCCAAGAAAAATAGTATTATATGTGCTCAAACACACATATTTTGTGACTTTTCAAACTTTGAAGCTCGGTAACTTCGGCAAATGTGGGCCAAATTTGTTAAAGAAAGTGTCAAATTAAGTAGCTCGACAAGATTTTGAAGATGTCACAACACATCATGATGCATCTTGTTGAACTTCCAAGAAAAATAGTACTATATGTGCTCAAACACACATCTTTTGAGGCTCTTCAAACTTTGAAGCTCGGTAACTTCGGCAAATGTGGACCAAATTTGTTAAACAAAGTGTCAAATTAAGTAGCTCGACATGATTTTGAAGATGTCACAACACATCATGATGCATCTTGTTGAACTTCCAAGAAAAATAGTACTATATGTGCTCAAACACACATCTTTTGAGGCTCTTCAAACTTTGAAGCTCGGTAACTTCGGCAAATGTGGACCAAATTTGTTAAACAAAGTGTCAAATTAAGTAGCTCGACAAGATTTTGAAGATGTCACAACACCTCATGATGCATCTTGTTGAACTTCCAAGAAAAATAGTACTATATGTGCTCAAACACACATCTTTTGAGGCTCTTCAAACTTTGAAGCTCGGTAACTTCGGCAAATGTGGACCAAATTTGTTAAACAAAGTGTCAAATTAAGTAGCTCGACAAGATTTTGAAGATGTCACAACACCTCATGATGCATCTTGTTGAACTTCCAAGAAAAATAGTACTATATGTGCTCAAACACACATCTTTTGAGGCTCTTCAAACTTTGAAGCTCGGTAACTTCGGCAAATGTGGACCAAATTTGTTAAACAATGTGTCAAATTACTCAGCTCGACGACATCTTTAAAATGACACAACACATCATGATTGCATCTTGTTGAACTTCCAAGAAAATTTGTACTTTATGTGCTCAAACACACATATTTTGAGGCTCTTCAAACTTTGAAGCTCGGTAACTTCGGCAAATGTGGACCAAATTTGTTAAACAAAGTGTCAAATTAATCAGCTCGACGAGATCTTTAAAATGACACAACACATCATGATTGCATCTTGTTGAACTTCCAAGAAAAATAGTATTATATGTGCTCAAACACACATATTTTGTGACTTTTCAAACTTTGAAGCTCGGTAACTTCGGCAAATGTGGGCCAAATTTGTTAAACAAAGTGTCAAATTAAGTAGCTCGACAAGATTTTGAAGATGTCACAACACATCATGATTGCATCTTGTTGAACTTCCAAGAAAAATTGTACTTTATGTGCTCAAACACACATATTTTGTGATTTTTCAAACTTTGAAGCTCGGTAACTTCGGCAAATGTGGACCAAATTTGTTAAACAAAGTGTCAAATTAAGTAGCTCGACAAGATTTTGAAGATGTCACAACACATCATGATTGCATCTTGTTGAACTTCCAAGAAAAAATGTACTTTATGTGCTCAAACACACATCTTTTGTGACTTTTCAAACTTTGAAGCTCGGTAACTTCGGCAAATGTGGGCCAAATTTGTTAAACAAAGTGTCAAATTAAGTAGCTCGACAAGATTTTGAAGATGTCACAACACATCACGATTGCATCTTGTTGAATTTCCAAGAAAAATAGTACTATATGTGCTCAAACACACATATTTTGTGACTTGTCAAACTTTGAAGCTCGGTAACTTCGGCAAATGTGGACCAAATTTGTTAAACAATGTGTCAAATTAAGTAGCTCGACAAGATTTTGAAGATGTCACAACACATCACGATTGCATCTTGTTGAATTTCCAAGAAAAATAGTACTTTATGTGCTCAAACACACATATTTTGTGACTTTTCAAATTTTGAAGCTCGGTAACTTCGGCAAATGTGGACCAAATTTGTTAAACAATGTGTCAAATTACTCAGCTCGACGACATCTTTAAAATGACACAACACATCATGATTGCATCTTGTTGAACTTCCAAGAAAAATTGTACTTTATGTGCTCAAACACACATATTTTGTGACTTTTCAAACTTTGAAGCTCGGTAACTTCGGCAAATGTGGACCAAATTTGTTAAACAAAGTGTCAAATTAAGTAGCTCGACAAGATTTTGAAGATGTCACAACACATCATGATGCATCTTGTTGACCTTCCAAGAAAAATAGTACTTTATGAGCTCAAACACACATATTTTGTGACTTTTCAAACTTTGAAGCTCGGTAACTTCGTCAAATGTGGACCAAATTTGTTAAACAATGTGTCAAATTACTCAGCTCGACGACATCTTTAAAATGACACAACACATCATGATTGCATCTTGTTGAACTTCCAAGAAAAATAGTATTATATGTGCTCAAACACACATATTTTGTGACTTTTCAAACTTTGAAGCTCGGTAACTTCGGCAAATGTGGGCCAAATTTGTTAAACAAAGTGTCAAATTAAGTAGCTCGACAAGATTTTGAAGATGTCACAACACATCATGATTGCATCTTGTTGAACTTCCAAGAAAAATAGTACTATATGTGCTCAAACACACATATTTTGTGACTTTTCAAACTTTGAAGCTCGGTAACTTCGGCAAATGTGGACCAAATTTGTTAAACAAAGTGTCAAATTAAGTAGCTCGACAAGATTTTGAAGATGTCACAACACATCATGATGCATCTTGTTGAACTTCCAAGAAAAATAGTATTATATGTGCTCAAACACACATATTTTGTGACTTTTCAAACTTTGAAGCTCGGTAACTTCGGCAAATGTGGGCCAAATTTGTTAAACAAAGTGTCAAATTAAGTAGCTCGACAAGATTTTGAAGATGTCACAACACATCATGATGCATCTTGTTGACCTTCCAAGAAAAATAGTACTATATGTGCTCAAACACACATCTTTTGAGGCTCTTCAAACTTTGAAGCTCGGTAACTTCGGCAAATGTGGACCAAATTTGTTAAACAAAGTGTCAAATTAAGTAGCTCGACAAGATTTTGAAGATGTCACAACACATCATGATGCATCTTGTTGAACTTCCAAGAAAAATAGTATTATATGTGCTCAAACACACATATTTTGTGACTTTTCAAACTTTGAAGCTCGGTAACTTCGGCAAATGTGGGCCAAATTTGTTAAACAAAGTGTCAAATTAAGTAGCTCGACAAGATTTTGAAGATGTCACAACACATCATGATTGCATCTTGTTGAATTTCCAAGAAAAATTGTACTTTATGTGCTCAAACACACATATTTTGTGACTTTTCAAATTTTGAAGCTCGGTAACTTCGGCAAATGTGGACCAAATTTGTTAAACAATGTGTCAAATTAATCAGCTCGACGACATCTTTAAAATGACACAACACATCATGATTGCATCTTGTTGAACTTCCAAGAAAAATAGTACTTTATGTGCTCAAACACACATATTTTGTGACTTTTCAAACTTTGAAGCTCGGTAACTTCGGCAAATGTGGACCAAATTTGTTAAACAAAGTGTCAAATTAAGTAGCTCGACAAGATTTTGAAGATGTCACAACACATCATGATTGCATCTTGTTGAACTTCCAAGAAAAATTGTACTTTATGTGCTCAAACACACATCTTTTGTGACTTTTCAAACTTTGAAGCTCGGTAACTTCGGCAAATGTGGACCAAATTTGTTAAACAAAGTGTCAAATTAAGTAGCTCGACAAGATTTTGAAGATGTCACAACACATCATGATTGCATCTTGTTGAACTTCCAAGAAAAATTGTACTTTATGTGCTCAAACACACATCTTTTGTGACTTTTCAAACTTTGAAGCTCGGTAACTTCGGCAAATGTGGACCAAATTTGTTAAACAAAGTGTTAAATTAATCAGCTCGACGAGATCTTTAAAATGACACAACACATCATGATTGCATCTTGTTGAATTTCCAAGAATAATAGTACTTTATGTGCTCAAACACACATATTTTGTGACTTTTCAAACTTTGAAGCTCGGTAACTTCGGCAAATGTGGACCAAATTTGTTAAACAATGTGTCAAATTAATCAGCTCGACGACATCTTTAAAATGACACAACACATCATGATTGCATCTTGTTGAACTTCCAAGAAAAATAGTACTTTATGTGCTCAAACACACATATTTTGTGACTTTTCAAACTTTGAAGCTCGGTAACTTCGGCAAATGTGGACCAAATTTGTTAAACAAAGTGTCAAATTAAGTAGCTCGACAAGATTTTGAAGATGTCACAACACATCATGATTGCATCTTGTTGAACTTCCAAGAAAAATAGTACTTTATGAGCTCAAACACACATATTTTGTGACTTTTCAAACTTTGAAGCTCGGTAACTTCGGCAAATGTGGACCAAATTTGTTAAACAAAGTGTCAAATTAAGTAGCTCGACAAGATTTTGAAGATGTCACAACACATCACGATTGCATCTTGTTGAATTTCCAAGAAAAATAGTACTTTATGTGCTCAAACACACATATTTTGTGACTTTTCAAATTTTGAAGCTCGGTAACTTCGGCAAATGTGGACCAAATTTGTTAAACAATGTGTCAAATTACTCAGCTCGACGACATCTTTAAAATGACACAACACATCATGATTGCATCTTGTTGAACTTCCAAGAAAATTTGTACTTTATGTGCTCAAACACACATATTTTGTGACTTTTCAAACTTTGAAGCTCGGTAACTTCGGCAAATGTGGACGAAATTTGTTAAACAAAGTGTCAAATTAAGTAGCTCGACAAGATTTTGAAGATGTCACAACACATCATGATTGCATCTTGTTGAACTTCCAAGAAAAATTGTACTTTATGTGCTCAAACACACATCTTTTGTGACTTTTCAAACTTTGAAGCTCGGTAACTTCGGCAAATGTGGACCAAATTTGTTAAACAAAGTGTCAAATTAATCAGCTCGACGAGATCTTTAAAATGACACAACACATCATGATTGCATCTTGTTGAAATTCCAAGAATAATAGTACTTTATGTGCTCAAACACACATATTTTGTGACGTTTCAAACTTTGAAGCTCGGTAACTTCGGCAAATGTGGACCAAATTTGTTAAACAATGTGTCAAATTAATCAGCTCGATGAGATCTTTAAAATGACACAACACATCATGATTGCATCTTGTTGAATTTCCAAGAAAAATAGTACTTTATGTGCTCAAACACACATATTTTGTGACTTTTCAAACTTTGAAGCTCGGTAACTTCGGCAAATATGGACCAAATTTGTTAAACAAAGTGTCAAATTAAGTAGCTCGACAAGATTTTGAAGATGTCACAATACATCATGATGCATCTTGTTGAATTTCCAAGAAAAATTGTACTTTATGTGCTCAAACACACATCTTTTGTGACTTTTCAAACTTTGAAGCTCGGTAACTTCGGCAAATGTGGACCAAATTTGTTAAACAATGTGTCAAATTAATCAGCTCGACGACATCTTTAAAATGACATAACACATCATGATTGCATCTTGTTGAACTTCCAAGAAAAATAGTACTTTATGTGCTCAAACACACATATTTTGTGACTTTTCAAACTTTGAAGCTCGGTAACTTCGGCAAATATGGACCAAATTTGTTAAACAAAGTGTCAAATTAAGTAGCTCGACAAGATTTTGAAGATGTCACAATACATCATGATGCATCTTGTTGAATTTCCAAGAAAAATTGTACTTTATGTGCTCAAACACACATCTTTTGTGACTTTTCAAACTTTGAAGCTCGGTAACTTCGGCAAATGTGGACCAAATTTGTTAAACAAAGTGTCAAATTAAGTAGCTCGACAAGATTTTGAAGATGTCACAACACATCATGATGCATCTTGTTGAACTTCCAAGAAAAATAGTATTATATGTGCTCAAACACACATATTTTGTGACTTTTCAAACTTTGAAGCTCGGTAACTTCGGCAAATGTGGGCCAAATTTGTTAAACAAAGTGTCAAATTAAGTAGCTCGACAAGATTTTGAAGATGTCACAACACATCATGATGCATCTTGTTGAACTTCCAAGAAAAATAGTACTATATGTGCTCAAACACACATATTTTGTGACTTTTCAAACTTTGAAGCTCGGTAACTTCGGCAAATGTGGACCAAATTTGTTAAACAAAGTGTCAAATTAAGTAGCTCGACAAGATTTTGAAGATGTCACAACACATCATGATGCATCTTGTTGAACTTCCAAGAAAAATAGTATTATATGTGCTCAAACACACATATTTTGTGACTTTTCAAACTTTGAAGCTCGGTAACTTCGGCAAATGTGGGCCAAATTTGTTAAACAAAGTGTCAAATTAAGTAGCTCGACAAGATTTTGAAGATGTCACAACACATCATGATGCATCTTGTTGACCTTCCAAGAAAAATAGTACTATATGTGCTCAAACACACATCTTTTGAGGCTCTTCAAACTTTGAAGCTCGGTAACTTCGGCAAATGTGGACCAAATTTGTTAAACAAAGTGTCAAATTAAGTAGCTCGACAAGATTTTGAAGATGTCACAACACATCATGATGCATCTTGTTGAACTTCCAAGAAAAATAGTATTATATGTGCTCAAACACACATATTTTGTGACTTTTCAAACTTTGAAGCTCGGTAACTTCGGCAAATGTGGGCCAAATTTGTTAAACAAAGTGTCAAATTAAGTAGCTCGACAAGATTTTGAAGATGTCACAACACATCATGATGCATCTTGTTGAACTTCCAAGAAAAATAGTACTATATGTGCTCAAACACACATCTTTTGAGGCTCTTCAAACTTTGAAGCTCGGTAACTTCGGCAAATGTGGACCAAATTTGTTAAACAAAGTGTCAAATTAAGTAGCTCGACAAGATTTTGAAGATGTCACAACACATCATGATGCATCTTGTTGAACTTCCAAGAAAAATAGTACTATATGTGCTCAAACACACATCTTTTGAGGCTCTTCAAACTTTGAAGCTCGGTAACTTCGGCAAATGTGGACCAAATTTGTTAAACAAAGTGTCAAATTAAGTAGCTCGACAAGATTTTGAAGATGTCACAACACCTCATGATGCATCTTGTTGAACTTCCAAGAAAAATAGTACTATATGTGCTCAAACACACATCTTTTGAGGCTCTTCAAACTTTGAAGCTCGGTAACTTCGGCAAATGTGGACCAAATTTGTTAAACAAAGTGTCAAATTAAGTAGCTCGACAAGATTTTGAAGATGTCACAACACCTCATGATGCATCTTGTTGAACTTCCAAGAAAAATAGTACTATATGTGCTCAAACACACATCTTTTGAGGCTCTTCAAACTTTGAAGCTCGGTAACTTCGGCAAATGTGGACCAAATTTGTTAAACAAAGTGTCAAATTAATCAGCTCGACGAGATCTTTAAAATGACACAACACATCATGATTGCATCTTGTTGAACTTCCAAGAAAAATAGTATTATATGTGCTCAAACACACATATTTTGTGACTTTTCAAACTTTGAAGCTCGGTAACTTCGGCAAATGTGGGCCAAATTTGTTAAACAAAGTGTCAAATTAAGTAGCTCGACAAGATTTTGAAGATGTCACAACACATCATGATTGCATCTTGTTGAACTTCCAAGAAAAATTGTACTTTATGTGCTCAAACACACATCTTTTGTGACTTTTCAAACTTTGAAGCTCGGTAACTTCGGCAAATGTGGGCCAAATTTGTTAAACAAAGTGTCAAATTAAGTAGCTCGACAAGATTTTGAAGATGTCACAACACATCATGATTGCATCTTGTTGAACTTCCAAGAAAAATTGTACTTTATGTGCTCAAACACACATCTTTTGTGACTTTTCAAACTTTGAAGCTCGGTAACTTCGGCAAGTGTGGGCCAAATTTGTTAAACAAAGTGTCAAATTAAGTAGCTCGACAAGATTTTGAAGATGTCACAACACATCATGATTGCATCTTGTTGAATTTCCAAGAAAAATTGTACTTTATGTGCTCAAACACACATCTTTTGTGACTTTTCAAACTTTGAAGCTCGGTAACTTCGGCAAATGCGGACCAAATTTGTTAAACAATGTGTCAAATTAATCAGCTCGATGAGATCTTTAAAATGACACAACACATCATGATTGCATCTTGTTGAACTTCCAAGAAAAATTGTACTTTATGTGCTCAAACACACATCTTTTGTGACTTTTCAAACTTTGAAGCTCGGTAACTTCGGCAAATATGGACCAAATTTGTTAAACAAAGTGTCAAATTAAGTAGCTCGACAAGATTTTGAAGATGTCACAACACATCATGATGCATCTTGTTGAACTTCCAAGAAAAATAGTATTATATGTGCTCAAACACACATATTTTGTGACTTTTCAAACTTTGAAGCTCGGTAACTTCGGCAAATGTGGACCAAATTTGTTAAACAAAGTGTCAAATTAAGTAGCTCGATGAGATCTTTAAAATGACACAACACATCATGATTGCATCTTGTTGAATTTCCAAGAAAAATAGTACTTTATGTGCTCAAACACACATCTTTTGTGACTTTTCAAACTTTGAAGCTCGGTAACTTCGGCAAATGTGGACCAAATTTGTTAAACAAAGTGTCAAATTAAGTAGCTCGACAAGATTTTGAAGATGTCACAACACATCATGATTGCATCTTGTTGAACTTCCAAGAAAAATTGTACTTTATGTGCTCAAACACACATCTTTTGTGACTTTTCAAACTTTGAAGCTCGGTAACTTCGGCAAATGTGGACCAAATTTGTTAAACAAAGTGTCAAATTAATCAGCTCGACGAGATCTTTAAAATGACACAACACATCATGATTGCATCTTGTTGAAATTCCAAGAATAATAGTACTTTATGTGCTCAAACACACATATTTTGTGACGTTTCAAACTTTGAAGCTCGGTAACTTCGGCAAATGTGGACCAAATTTGTTAAACAAAGTGTCAAATTAAGTAGCTCGACAAGATTTTGAAGATGTCACAACACATCATGATGCATCTTGTTGAACTTCCAAGAAAAATAGTACTATATGTGCTCAAACACACATATTTTGTGACTTTTCAAACTTTGAAGCTCGGTAACTTCGGCAAATGTGGACCAAATTTGTTAAACAAAGTGTCAAATTAAGTAGCTCGACAAGATTTTGAAGATGTCACAACACATCATGATGCATCTTGTTGAACTTCCAAGAAAAATAGTATTATATGTGCTCAAACACACATATTTTGTGACTTTTCAAACTTTGAAGCTCGGTAACTTCGGCAAATGTGGGCCAAATTTGTTAAACAAAGTGTCAAATTAAGTAGCTCGACAAGATTTTGAAGATGTCACAACACATCATGATGCATCTTGTTGACCTTCCAAGAAAAATAGTACTATATGTGCTCAAACACACATCTTTTGAGGCTCTTCAAACTTTGAAGCTCGGTAACTTCAGCAAATGTGGACCAAATTTGTTAAACAAAGTGTCAAATTAAGTAGCTCGACAAGATTTTGAAGATGTCACAACACATCATGATGCATCTTGTTGAACTTGCAAGAAAAATAGTACTTTATGTGCTCAAACACACATATTTTGTGACTTTTCAAACTTTGAAGCTCGGTAACTTCGGCAAATGTGGACCAAATTTGTTAAACAAAGTGTCAAATTAAGTAGCTCGATGAGATCTTTAAAATGACACAACACATCATGATTGCATCTTGTTGAATTTCCAAGAAAAATAGTACTTTATGTGCTCAAACACACATCTTTTGTGACTTTTCAAACTTTGAAGCTCGGTAACTTCGGCAAATGTGGACCAAATTTGTTAAACAAAGTGTCAACTTAAGTAGCTCGACAAGATTTTGAAGATGTCACAACACATCATGATGCATCTTGTTGAACTTCCAAGAAAAATAGTACTATATGTGCTCAAACACACATATTTTGTGACTTTTCAAACTTTGAAGCTCGGTAACTTCGGCAAATGTGGACCAAATTTGTTAAACAAAGTGTCAAATTAAGTAGCTCGACAAGATTTTGAAGATGTCACAACACATCACGATTGCATCTTGTTGAATTTCCAAGAAAAATAGTACTTTATGTGCTCAAACACACATATTTTGTGACTTTTCAAATTTTGAAGCTCGGTAACTTCGGCAAATGTGGACCAAATTTGTTAAACAATGTGTCAAATTACTCAGCTCGACGACATCTTTAAAATGACACAACACATCATGATTGCATCTTGTTGAACTTCCAAGAAAAATTGTACTTTATGTGCTCAAACACACATATTTTGTGACTTTTCAAACTTTGAAGCTCGGTAACTTCGGCAAATGTGGACCAAATTTGTTAAACAAAGTGTCAAATTAAGTAGCTCGACAAGATTTTGAAGATGTCACAACACATCATGATGCATCTTGTTGAACTTCCAAGAAAAATAGTACTTTATGAGCTCAAACACACATATTTTGTGACTTTTCAAACTTTGAAGCTCGGTAACTTCGTCAAATGTGGACCAAATTTGTTAAACAATGTGTCAAATTACTCAGCTCGACGACATCTTTAAAATGACACAACACATCATGATTGCATCTTGTTGAACTTCCAAGAAAAATTGTACTTTATGTGCTCAAACACACATATTTTGTGACGTTTCAAACTTTGAAGCTCGGTAACTTCGGCAAATGTGGACCAAATTTGTTAAACAATGTGTCAAATTAATCAGCTCGATGAGATCTTTAAAATGACACAACACATCATGATTGCATCTTGTTGAACTTCCAAGAAAAATAGTACTTTATGAGCTCAAACACACATATTTTGTGACTTTTCAAACTTTGAAGCTCGGTAACTTCGGCAAATGTGGAACAAATTTGTTAAACAATGTGTCAAATTAATCAGCTCGACGACATCTTTAAAATGACACAACACATCATGATTGCATCTTGTTGAACTTCCAAGAAAAATAGTACTTTATGTGCTCAAACACACATATTTTGTGACTTTTCAAACTTTGAAGCTCGGTAACTTCGGCAAATATGGACCAAATTTGTTAAACAAAGTGTCAAATTAAGTAGCTCGACAAGATTTTGAAGATGTCACAATACATCATGATGCATCTTGTTGAATTTCCAAGAAAAATTGTACTTTATGTGCTCAAACACACATCTTTTGTGACTTTTCAAACTTTGAAGCTCGGTAACTTCGGCAAATGTGGACCAAATTTGTTAAACAAAGTGTCAAATTAAGTAGCTCGACAAGATTTTGAAGATGTCACAACACATCATGATGCATCTTGTTGAACTTCCAAGAAAAATAGTATTATATGTGCTCAAACACACATATTTTGTGACTTTTCAAACTTTGAAGCTCGGTAACTTCGGCAAATGTGGGCCAAATTTGTTAAACAAAGTGTCAAATTAAGTAGCTCGACAAGATTTTGAAGATGTCACAACACATCATGATGCATCTTGTTGAACTTCCAAGAAAAATAGTACTATATGTGCTCAAACACACATATTTTGTGACTTTTCAAACTTTGAAGCTCGGTAACTTCGGCAAATGTGGACCAAATTTGTTAAACAAAGTGTCAAATTAAGTAGCTCGACAAGATTTTGAAGATGTCACAACACATCATGATGCATCTTGTTGAACTTCCAAGAAAAATAGTATTATATGTGCTCAAACACACATATTTTGTGACTTTTCAAACTTTGAAGCTCGGTAACTTCGGCAAATGTGGGCCAAATTTGTTAAAGAAAGTGTCAAATTAAGTAGCTCGACAAGATTTTGAAGATGTCACAACACATCATGATGCATCTTGTTGAACTTCCAAGAAAAATAGTACTATATGTGCTCAAACACACATCTTTTGAGGCTCTTCAAACTTTGAAGCTCGGTAACTTCGGCAAATGTGGACCAAATTTGTTAAACAAAGTGTCAAATTAAGTAGCTCGACAAGATTTTGAAGATGTCACAACACATCATGATGCATCTTGTTGAACTTCCAAGAAAAATAGTACTATATGTGCTC
Organism: Euwallacea fornicatus; assembly: GCF_040115645.1. Lineage (NCBI taxonomy): Eukaryota > Metazoa > Arthropoda > Insecta > Coleoptera > Curculionidae > Euwallacea > Euwallacea fornicatus. The sequence goes on along the minus strand of NW_027096012.1, from coordinate 1,123,726 downwards.
AAACACACATCTTTTGAGGCTCTTCAAACTTTGAAGCTCGGTAACTTCGGCAAATGTGGACCAAATTTGTTAAACAAAGTGTCAAATTAAGTAGCTCGACAAGATTTTGAAGATGTCACAACACCTCATGATGCATCTTGTTGAACTTCCAAGAAAAATAGTACTATATGTGCTCAAACACACATCTTTTGAGGCTCTTCAAACTTTGAAGCTCGGTAACTTCGGCAAATGTGGACCAAATTTGTTAAACAAAGTGTCAAATTAAGTAGCTCGACAAGATTTTGAAGATGTCACAACACCTCATGATGCATCTTGTTGAACTTCCAAGAAAAATAGTACTATATGTGCTCAAACACACATCTTTTGAGGCTCTTCAAACTTTGAAGCTCGGTAACTTCGGCAAATGTGGACCAAATTTGTTAAACAAAGTGTCAAATTAATCAGCTCGACGAGATCTTTAAAATGACACAACACATCATGATTGCATCTTGTTGAACTTCCAAGAAAAATAGTATTATATGTGCTCAAACACACATATTTTGTGACTTTTCAAACTTTGAAGCTCGGTAACTTCGGCAAATGTGGGCCAAATTTGTTAAACAAAGTGTCAAATTAAGTAGCTCGACAAGATTTTGAAGATGTCACAACACATCATGATTGCATCTTGTTGAACTTCCAAGAAAAATTGTACTTTATGTGCTCAAACACACATATTTTGTGATTTTTCAAACTTTGAAGCTCGGTAACTTCGGCAAATGTGGACCAAATTTGTTAAACAAAGTGTCAAATTAAGTAGCTCGACAAGATTTTGAAGATGTCACAACACATCATGATTGCATCTTGTTGAACTTCCAAGAAAAAATGTACTTTATGTGCTCAATCACACATCTTTTGTGACTTTTCAAACTTTGAAGCTCGGTAACTTCGGCAAATGTGGGCCAAATTTGTTAAACAAAGTGTCAAATTAAGTAGCTCGACAAGATTTTGAAGATGTCACAACACATCACGATTGCATCTTGTTGAATTTCCAAGAAAAATAGTACTATATGTGCTCAAACACACATATTTTGTGACTTGTCAAACTTTGAAGCTCGGTAACTTCGGCAAATGTGGACCAAATTTGTTAAACAATGTGTCAAATTAAGTAGCTCGACAAGATTTTGAAGATGTCACAACACATCACGATTGCATCTTGTTGAATTTCCAAGAAAAATAGTACTTTATGTGCTCAAACACACATATTTTGTGACTTTTCAAATTTTGAAGCTCGGTAACTTCGGCAAATGTGGACCAAATTTGTTAAACAATGTGTCAAATTACTCAGCTCGACGACATCTTTAAAATGACACAACACATCATGATTGCATCTTGTTGAACTTCCAAGAAAAATTGTACTTTATGTGCTCAAACACACATATTTTGTGACTTTTCAAACTTTGAAGCTCGGTAACTTCGGCAAATGTGGACCAAATTTGTTAAACAAAGTGTCAAATTAAGTAGCTCGACAAGATTTTGAAGATGTCACAACACATCATGATGCATCTTGTTGACCTTCCAAGAAAAATAGTACTTTATGAGCTCAAACACACATATTTTGTGACTTTTCAAACTTTGAAGCTCGGTAACTTCGTCAAATGTGGACCAAATTTGTTAAACAATGTGTCAAATTACTCAGCTCGACGACATCTTTAAAATGACACAACACATCATGATTGCATCTTGTTGAACTTCCAAGAAAAATTGTACTTTATGTGCTCAAACACACATATTTTGTGACGTTTCAAACTTTGAAGCTCGGTAACTTCGGCAAATGTGGACCAAATTTGTTAAACAATGTGTCAAATTAATCAGCTCGATGAGATCTTTAAAATGACACAACACATCATGATTGCATCTTGTTGAACTTCCAAGAAAAATAGTACTTTATGAGCTCAAACACACATATTTTGTGACTTTTCAAACTTTGAAGCTCGGTAACTTCGGCAAATGTGGACCAAATTTGTTAAACAATGTGTCAAATTAATCAGCTCGACGACATCTTTAAAATGACACAACACATCATGATTGCATCTTGTTGAACTTCCAAGAAAAATAGTATTATATGTGCTCAAACACACATATTTTGTGACTTTTCAAACTTTGAAGCTCGGTAACTTCGGCAAATGTGGGCCAAATTTGTTAAACAAAGTGTCAAATTAAGTAGCTCGACAAGATTTTGAAGATGTCACAACACATCATGATGCATCTTGTTGAACTTCCAAGAAAAATAGTACTATATGTGCTCAAACACACATATTTTGTGACTTTTCAAACTTTGAAGCTCGGTAACTTCGGCAAATGTGGACCAAATTTGTTAAACAAAGTGTCAAATTAAGTAGCTCGACAAGATTTTGAAGATGTCACAACACATCATGATGCATCTTGTTGAACTTCCAAGAAAAATAGTATTATATGTGCTCAAACACACATATTTTGTGACTTTTCAAACTTTGAAGCTCGGTAACTTCGGCAAATGTGGGCCAAATTTGTTAAACAAAGTGTCAAATTAAGTAGCTCGACAAGATTTTGAAGATGTCACAACACATCATGATGCATCTTGTTGACCTTCCAAGAAAAATAGTACTATATGTGCTCAAACACACATCTTTTGAGGCTCTTCAAACTTTGAAGCTCGGTAACTTCGGCAAATGTGGACCAAATTTGTTAAACAAAGTGTCAAATTAAGTAGCTCGACAAGATTTTGAAGATGTCACAACACATCATGATGCATCTTGTTGAACTTCCAAGAAAAATAGTATTATATGTGCTCAAACACACATATTTTGTGACTTTTCAAACTTTGAAGCTCGGTAACTTCGGCAAATGTGGGCCAAATTTGTTAAACAAAGTGTCAAATTAAGTAGCTCGACAAGATTTTGAAGATGTCACAACACATCATGATGCATCTTGTTGAACTTCCAAGAAAAATAGTATTATATGTGCTCAAACACACATATTTTGTGACTTTTCAAACTTTGAAGCTCGGTAACTTCGGCAAATGTGGGCCAAATTTGTTAAAGAAAGTGTCAAATTAAGTAGCTCGACAAGATTTTGAAGATGTCACAACACATCATGATGCATCTTGTTGAACTTCCAAGAAAAATAGTACTATATGTGCTCAAACACACATCTTTTGAGGCTCTTCAAACTTTGAAGCTCGGTAACTTCGGCAAATGTGGACCAAATTTGTTAAACAAAGTGTCAAATTAAGTAGCTCGACAAGATTTTGAAGATGTCACAACACATCATGATGCATCTTGTTGAACTTCCAAGAAAAATAGTACTATATGTGCTCAAACACACATCTTTTGAGGCTCTTCAAACTTTGAAGCTCGGTAACTTCGGCAAATGTGGACCAAATTTGTTAAACAAAGTGTCAAATTAAGTAGCTCGACAAGATTTTGAAGATGTCACAACACATCATGATGCATCTTGTTGAACTTGCAAGAAAAATAGTACTTTATGTGCTCAAACACACATATTTTGTGACTTTTCAAACTTTGAAGCTCGGTAACTTCGGCAAATGTGGACCAAATTTGTTAAACAAAGTGTCAAATTAAGTAGCTCGATGAGATCTTTAAAATGACACAACACATCATGATTGCATCTTGTTGAATTTCCAAGAAAAATAGTACTTTATGTGCTCAAACACACATCTTTTGTGACTTTTCAAACTTTGAAGCTCGGTAACTTCGGCAAATGTGGACCAAATTTGTTAAACAAAGTGTCAACTTAAGTAGCTCGACAAGATTTTGAAGATGTCACAACACATCATGATGCATCTTGTTGAACTTCCAAGAAAAATAGTACTATATGTGCTCAAACACACATATTTTGTGACTTTTCAAACTTTGAAGCTCGGTAACTTCGGCAAATGTGGACCAAATTTGTTAAACAAAGTGTCAAATTAAGTAGCTCGACAAGATTTTGAAGATGTCACAACACATCATGATGCATCTTGTTGAACTTCCAAGAAAAATAGTATTATATGTGCTCAAACACACATATTTTGTGACTTTTCAAACTTTGAAGCTCGGTAACTTCGGCAAATGTGGGCCAAATTTGTTAAACAAAGTGTCAAATTAAGTAGCTCGACAAGATTTTGAAGATGTCACAACACATCATGATGCATCTTGTTGAACTTCCAAGAAAAATAGTATTATATGTGCTCAAACACACATATTTTGTGACTTTTCAAACTTTGAAGCTCGGTAACTTCGGCAAATGTGGGCCAAATTTGTTAAAGAAAGTGTCAAATTAAGTAGCTCGACAAGATTTTGAAGATGTCACAACACATCATGATGCATCTTGTTGAACTTCCAAGAAAAATAGTACTATATGTGCTCAAACACACATCTTTTGAGGCTCTTCAAACTTTGAAGCTCGGTAACTTCGGCAAATGTGGACCAAATTTGTTAAACAAAGTGTCAAATTAATCAGCTCGACGAGATCTTTAAAATGACATAACACATCATGATTGCATCTTGTTGAACTTCCAAGAAAAATAGTACTTTATGTGCTCAAACACACATATTTTGTGACTTTTCAAACTTTGAAGCTCGGTAACTTCGGCAAATGTGGGCCAAATTTGTTAAACAAAGTGTCAAATTAAGTAGCTCGACAAGATTTTGAAGATGTCACAACACATCATGATGCATCTTGTTGAACTTCCAAGAAAAATAGTATTATATGTGCTCAAACACACATATTTTGTGACTTTTCAAACTTTGAAGCTCGGTAACTTCGGCAAATGTGGGCCAAATTTGTTAAAGAAAGTGTCAAATTAAGTAGCTCGACAAGATTTTGAAGATGTCACAACACATCATGATGCATCTTGTTGAACTTCCAAGAAAAATAGTACTATATGTGCTCAAACACACATCTTTTGAGGCTCTTCAAACTTTGAAGCTCGGTAACTTCGGCAAATGTGGACCAAATTTGTTAAACAAAGTGTCAAATTAATCAGCTCGACGAGATCTTTAAAATGACACAACACATCATGATTGCATCTTGTTGAACTTCCAAGAAAAATAGTATTATATGTGCTCAAACACACATATTTTGTGACTTTTCAAACTTTGAAGCTCGGTAACTTCGGCAAATGTGGACCAAATTTGTTAAACAAAGTGTCAAATTAAGTAGCTCGACAAGATTTTGAAGATGTCACAACACATCACGATTGCATCTTGTTGAATTTCCAAGAAAAATAGTACTATATGTGCTCAAACACACATATTTTGTGACTTGTCAAACTTTGAAGCTCGGTAACTTCGGCAAATGTGGACCAAATTTGTTAAACAATGTGTCAAATTAAGTAGCTCGACAAGATTTTGAAGATGTCACAACACATCACGATTGCATCTTGTTGAATTTCCAAGAAAAATAGTACTATATGTGCTCAAACACACATATTTTGTGACTTGTCAAACTTTGAAGCTCGGTAACTTCGGCAAATGTGGACCAAATTTGTTAAACAATGTGTCAAATTAAGTAGCTCGACAAGATTTTGAAGATGTCACAACACATCACGATTGCATCTTGTTGAATTTCCAAGAAAAATAGTACTTTATGTGCTCAAACACACATATTTTGTGACTTTTCAAATTTTGAAGCTCGGTAACTTCGGCAAATGTGGACCAAATTTGTTAAACAATGTGTCAAATTACTCAGCTCGACGACATCTTTAAAATGACACAACACATCATGATTGCATCTTGTTGAACTTCCAAGAAAAATTGTACTTTATGTGCTCAAACACACATATTTTGTGACTTTTCAAACTTTGAAGCTCGGTAACTTCGGCAAATGTGGACCAAATTTGTTAAACAAAGTGTCAAATTAAGTAGCTCGACAAGATTTTGAAGATGTCACAACACATCATGATGCATCTTGTTGACCTTCCAAGAAAAATAGTACTTTATGAGCTCAAACACACATATTTTGTGACTTTTCAAACTTTGAAGCTCGGTAACTTCGTCAAATGTGGACCAAATTTGTTAAACAATGTGTCAAATTACTCAGCTCGACGACATCTTTAAAATGACACAACACATCATGATTGCATCTTGTTGAACTTCCAAGAAAAATTGTACTTTATGTGCTCAAACACACATATTTTGTGACGTTTCAAACTTTGAAGCTCGGTAACTTCGGCAAATGTGGACCAAATTTGTTAAACAATGTGTCAAATTAATCAGCTCGATGAGATCTTTAAAATGACACAACACATCATGATTGCATCTTGTTGAACTTCCAAGAAAAATAGTACTTTATGAGCTCAAACACACATATTTTGTGACTTTTCAAACTTTGAAGCTCGGTAACTTCGGCAAATGTGGACCAAATTTGTTAAACAATGTGTCAAATTAATCAGCTCGACGACATCTTTAAAATGACACAACACATCATGATTGCATCTTGTTGAACTTCCAAGAAAAATAGTATTATATGTGCTCAAACACACATATTTTGTGACTTTTCAAACTTTGAAGCTCGGTAACTTCGGCAAATGTGGGCCAAATTTGTTAAACAAAGTGTCAAATTAAGTAGCTCGACAAGATTTTGAAGATGTCACAACACATCATGATGCATCTTGTTGAACTTCCAAGAAAAATAGTACTATATGTGCTCAAACACACATATTTTGTGACTTTTCAAACTTTGAAGCTCGGTAACTTCGGCAAATGTGGACCAAATTTGTTAAACAAAGTGTCAAATTAAGTAGCTCGACAAGATTTTGAAGATGTCACAACACATCATGATGCATCTTGTTGAACTTCCAAGAAAAATAGTATTATATGTGCTCAAACACACATATTTTGTGACTTTTCAAACTTTGAAGCTCGGTAACTTCGGCAAATGTGGGCCAAATTTGTTAAACAAAGTGTCAAATTAAGTAGCTCGACAAGATTTTGAAGATGTCACAACACATCATGATGCATCTTGTTGACCTTCCAAGAAAAATAGTACTATATGTGCTCAAACACACATCTTTTGAGGCTCTTCAAATTTTGAAGCTCGGTAACTTCGGCAAATGTGGACCAAATTTGTTAAACAAAGTGTCAAATTAAGTAGCTCGACAAGATTTTGAAGATGTCACAACACATCATGATGCATCTTGTTGAACTTCCAAGAAAAATAGTATTATATGTGCTCAAACACACATATTTTGTGACTTTTCAAACTTTGAAGCTCGGTAACTTCGGCAAATGTGGGCCAAATTTGTTAAACAAAGTGTCAAATTAAGTAGCTCGACAAGATTTTGAAGATGTCACAACACATCATGATGCATCTTGTTGAACTTCCAAGAAAAATAGTATTATATGTGCTCAAACACACATATTTTGTGACTTTTCAAACTTTGAAGCTCGGTAACTTCGGCAAATGTGGGCCAAATTTGTTAAAGAAAGTGTCAAATTAAGTAGCTCGACAAGATTTTGAAGATGTCACAACACATCATGATGCATCTTGTTGAACTTCCAAGAAAAATAGTACTATATGTGCTCAAACACACATCTTTTGAGGCTCTTCAAACTTTGAAGCTCGGTAACTTCGGCAAATGTGGACCAAATTTGTTAAACAAAGTGTCAAATTAAGTAGCTCGACAAGATTTTGAAGATGTCACAACACATCATGATGCATCTTGTTGAACTTCCAAGAAAAATAGTACTATATGTGCTCAAACACACATCTTTTGAGGCTCTTCAAACTTTGAAGCTCGGTAACTTCGGCAAATGTGGACCAAATTTGTTAAACAAAGTGTCAAATTAAGTAGCTCGACAAGATTTTGAAGATGTCACAACACATCATGATGCATCTTGTTGAACTTGCAAGAAAAATAGTACTTTATGTGCTCAAACACACATATTTTGTGACTTTTCAAACTTTGAAGCTCGGTAACTTCGGCAAATGTGGACCAAATTTGTTAAACAAAGTGTCAAATTAAGTAGCTCGATGAGATCTTTAAAATGACACAACACATCATGATTGCATCTTGTTGAATTTCCAAGAAAAATAGTACTTTATGTGCACAAACACACATCTTTTGTGACTTTTCAAACTTTGAAGCTCGGTAACTTCGGCAAATGTGGACCAAATTTGTTAAACAAAGTGTCAACTTAAGTAGCTCGACAAGATTTTGAAGATGTCACAACACATCATGATGCATCTTGTTGAACTTCCAAGAAAAATAGTACTATATGTGCTCAAACACACATATTTTGTGACTTTTCAAACTTTGAAGCTCGGTAACTTCGGCAAATGTGGACCAAATTTGTTAAACAAAGTGTCAAATTAAGTAGCTCGACAAGATTTTGAAGATGTCACAACACATCATGATGCATCTTGTTGAACTTCCAAGAAAAATAGTATTATATGTGCTCAAACACACATATTTTGTGACTTTTCAAACTTTGAAGCTCGGTAACTTCGGCAAATGTGGGCCAAATTTGTTAAACAAAGTGTCAAATTAAGTAGCTCGACAAGATTTTGAAGATGTCACAACACATCATGATGCATCTTGTTGAACTTCCAAGAAAAATAGTATTATATGTGCTCAAACACACATATTTTATGACTTTTCAAACTTTGAAGCTCGGTAACTTCGGCAAATGTGGGCCAAATTTGTTAAAGAAAGTGTCAAATTAAGTAGCTCGACAAGATTTTGAAGATGTCACAACACATCATGATGCATCTTGTTGAACTTCCAAGAAAAATAGTACTATATGTGCTCAAACACACATATTTTGTGACTTTTCAAACTTTGAAGCTCGGTAACTTCGGCAAATGTGGACCAAATTTGTTAAACAAAGTGTCAAATTAAGTAGCTCGACAAGATTTTGAAGATGTCACAACACATCATGATGCATCTTGTTGAACTTCCAAGAAAAATAGTATTATATGTGCTCAAACACACATATTTTGTGACTTTTCAAACTTTGAAGCTCGGTAACTTCGGCAAATGTGGGCCAAATTTGTTAAACAAAGTGTCAAATTAAGTAGCTCGACAAGATTTTGAAGATGTCACAACACATCATGATGCATCTTGTTGACCTTCCAAGAAAAATAGTACTATATGTGCTCAAACACACATCTTTTGAGGCTCTTCAAATTTTGAAGCTCGGTAACTTCGGCAAATGTGGACCAAATTTGTTAAACAAAGTGTCAAATTAAGTAGCTCGACAAGATTTTGAAGATGTCACAACACATCATGATGCATCTTGTTGAACTTCCAAGAAAAATAGTATTATATGTGCTCAAACACACATATTTTGTGACTTTTCAAACTTTGAAGCTCGGTAACTTCGGCAAATGTGGGCCAAATTTGTTAAACAAAGTGTCAAATTAAGTAGCTCGACAAGATTTTGAAGATGTCACAACACATCATGATGCATCTTGTTGAACTTCCAAGAAAAATAGTATTATATGTGCTCAAACACACATATTTTGTGACTTTTCAAACTTTGAAGCTCGGTAACTTCGGCAAATGTGGGCCAAATTTGTTAAAGAAAGTGTCAAATTAAGTAGCTCGACAAGATTTTGAAGATGTCACAACACATCATGATGCATCTTGTTGAACTTCCAAGAAAAATAGTACTATATGTGCTCAAACACACATCTTTTGAGGCTCTTCAAACTTTGAAGCTCGGTAACTTCGGCAAATGTGGACCAAATTTGTTAAACAAAGTGTCAAATTAAGTAGCTCGACAAGATTTTGAAGATGTCACAACACATCATGATGCATCTTGTTGAACTTCCAAGAAAAATAGTACTATATGTGCTCAAACACACATCTTTTGAGGCTCTTCAAACTTTGAAGCTCGGTAACTTCGGCAAATGTGGACCAAATTTGTTAAACAAAGTGTCAAATTAAGTAGCTCGACAAGATTTTGAAGATGTCACAACACATCATGATGCATCTTGTTGAACTTGCAAGAAAAATAGTACTTTATGTGCTCAAACACACATATTTTGTGACTTTTCAAACTTTGAAGCTCGGTAACTTCGGCAAATGTGGACCAAATTTGTTAAACAAAGTGTCAAATTAAGTAGCTCGATGAGATCTTTAAAATGACACAACACATCATGATTGCATCTTGTTGAATTTCCAAGAAAAATAGTACTTTATGTGCACAAACACACATCTTTTGTGACTTTTCAAACTTTGAAGCTCGGTAACTTCGGCAAATGTGGACCAAATTTGTTAAACAAAGTGTCAACTTAAGTAGCTCGACAAGATTTTGAAGATGTCACAACACATCATGATGCATCTTGTTGAACTTCCAAGAAAAATAGTACTATATGTGCTCAAACACACATATTTTGTGACTTTTCAAACTTTGAAGCTCGGTAACTTCGGCAAATGTGGACCAAATTTGTTAAACAAAGTGTCAAATTAAGTAGCTCGACAAGATTTTGAAGATGTCACAACACATCATGATGCATCTTGTTGAACTTCCAAGAAAAATAGTATTATATGTGCTCAAACACACATATTTTGTGACTTTTCAAACTTTGAAGCTCGGTAACTTCGGCAAATGTGGGCCAAATTTGTTAAACAAAGTGTCAAATTAAGTAGCTCGACAAGATTTTGAAGATGTCACAACACATCATGATGCATCTTGTTGAACTTCCAAGAAAAATAGTATTATATGTGCTCAAACACACATATTTTATGACTTTTCAAACTTTGAAGCTCGGTAACTTCGGCAAATGTGGGCCAAATTTGTTAAAGAAAGTGTCAAATTAAGTAGCTCGACAAGATTTTGAAGATGTCACAACACATCATGATGCATCTTGTTGAACTTCCAAGAAAAATAGTACTATATGTGCTCAAACACACATCTTTTGAGGCTCTTCAAACTTTGAAGCTCGGTAACTTCGGCAAATGTGGACCAAATTTGTTAAACAAAGTGTCAAATTAATCAGCTCGACGAGATCTTTAAAATGACATAACACATCATGATTGCATCTTGTTGAACTTCCAAGAAAAATAGTACTTTATGTGCTCAAACACACATATTTTGTGACTTTTCAAACTTTGAAGCTCGGTAACTTCGGCAAATGTGGACCAAATTTGTTAAACAAAGTGTCAAATTAAGTAGCTCGACAAGATTTTGAAGATGTCACAACACATCATGATGCATCTTGTTGAACTTCCAAGAAAAATAGTATTATATGTGCTCAAACACACATATTTTGTGACTTTTCAAACTTTGAAGCTCGGTAACTTCGGCAAATGTGGGCCAAATTTGTTAAACAAAGTGTCAAATTAAGTAGCTCGACAAGATTTTGAAGATGTCACAACACATCATGATTGCATCTTGTTGAACTTGCAAGAAAAATAGTACTTTATGTGCTCAAACACACATATTTTGTGACTTTTCAAATTTTGAAGCTCGGTAACTTCGGCAAATGTGGGCCAAATTTGTTAAACAAAGTGTCAAATTAAGTAGCTCGACAAGATTTTGAAGATGTCACAACACATCATGATGCATCTTGTTGAACTTCCAAGAAAAATAGTACTATATGTGCTCAAACACACATCTTTTGAGGCTCTTCAAACTTTGAAGCTCGGTAACTTCGGCAAATGTGGACCAAATTTGTTAAACAAAGTGTCAAATTAAGTAGCTCGACAAGATTTTGAAGATGTCACAACACCTCATGATGCATCTTGTTGAACTTCCAAGAAAAATAGTACTATATGTGCTCAAACACACATCTTTTGAGGCTCTTCAAACTTTGAAGCTCGGTAACTTCGGCAAATGTGGACCAAATTTGTTAAACAAAGTGTCAAATTAATCAGCTCGACGAGATCTTTAAAATGACACAACACATCATGATTGCATCTTGTTGAACTTCCAAGAAAAATAGTATTATATGTGCTCAAACACACATATTTTGTGACTTTTCAAACTTTGAAGCTCGGTAACTTCGGCAAATGTGGGCCAAATTTGTTAAACAATGTGTGAAATTAATCAGCTCGACGACATCTTTAAAATGACACAACACATCATGATTGCATCTTGTTGAACTTGCAAGAAAAATAGTACTTTATGTGCTCAAACACACATATTTTGTGACTTTTCAAACTTTGAAGCTCGGTAACTTCGGCAAATGTGGGCCAAATTTGTTAAACAAAGTGTCAAATTAAGTAGCTTGACAAGATTTTGAAGATGTCACAACACATCATGATTGCATCTTGTTGAACTTCCAAGAAAAATTGTACTTTATGTGCTCAAACACACATCTTTTGTGACTTTTCAAACTTTGAAGCTCGGTAACTTCGGCAAATGTGGGCCAAATTTGTTAAACAAAGTGTCAAATTAAGTAGCTCGACAAGATTTTGAAGATGTCACAACACATCATGATTGCATCTTGTTGAATTTCCAAGAAAAATTGTACTTTATGTGCTCAAACACACATCTTTTGTGACTTTTCAAACTTTGAAGCTCGGTAACTTCGGCAAATGCGGACCAAATTTCTTAAACAATGTGTCAAATTAATCAGCTCGATGAGATCTTTAAAATGACACAACACATCATGATTGCATCTTGTTGAACTTCCAAGAAAAATTGTACTTTATGTGCTCAAACACACATCTTTTGTGACTTTTCAAACTTTGAAGCTCGGTAACTTCGGCAAATATGGACCAAATTTGTTAAACAAAGTGTCAAATTAAGTAGCTCGACAAGATTTTGAAGATGTCACAACACATCATGATGCATCTTGTTGAACTTCCAAGAAAAATAGTATTATATGTGCTCAAACACACATATTTTGTGACTTTTCAAACTTTGAAGCTCGGTAACTTCGGCAAATGTGGACCAAATTTGTTAAACAAAGTGTCAAATTAAGTAGCTCGATGAGATCTTTAAAATGACACAACACATCATGATTGCATCTTGTTGAATTTCCAAGAAAAATAGTACTTTATGTGCTCAAACACACATATTTTGTGACTTTTCAAACTTTGAAGCTCGGTAACTTCGGCAAATGTGGGCCAAATTTGTTAAACAAAGTGTCAAATTAAGTAGCTCGACAAGATTTTGAAGATGTCACAACACATCATGATGCATCTTGTTGAACTTCCAAGAAAAATAGTACTATATGTGCTCAAACACACATCTTTTGAGGCTCTTCAAACTTTGAAGCTCGGTAACTTCGGCAAATGTGGACCAAATTTGTTAAACAAAGTGTCAAATTAAGTAGCTCGACAAGATTTTGAAGATGTCACAACACCTCATGATGCATCTTGTTGAACTTCCAAGAAAAATAGTACTATATGTGCTCAAACACACATCTTTTGAGGCTCTTCAAACTTTGAAGCTCGGTAACTTCGGCAAATGTGGACCAAATTTGTTAAACAAAGTGTCAAATTAATCAGCTCGACGAGATCTTTAAAATGACACAACACATCATGATTGCATCTTGTTGAACTTCCAAGAAAAATAGTATTATATGTGCTCAAACACACATATTTTGTGACTTTTCAAACTTTGAAGCTCGGTAACTTCGGCAAATGTGGGCCAAATTTGTTAAACAAAGTGTCAAATTAAGTAGCTCGACAAGATTTTGAAGATGTCACAACACATCATGATTGCATCTTGTTGAACTTCCAAGAAAAATTGTACTTTATGTGCTCAAACACACATATTTTGTGATTTTTCAAACTTTGAAGCTCGGTAACTTCGGCAAATGTGGACCAAATTTGTTAAACAAAGTGTCAAATTAAGTAGCTCGACAAGATTTTGAAGATGTCACAACACATCATGATTGCATCTTGTTGAACTTCCAAGAAAAATAGTATTATATGTGCTCAAACACACATATTTTGTGACTTTTCAAACTTTGAAGCTCGGTAACTTCGGCAAATGTGGGCCAAATTTGTTAAACAAAGTGTCAAATTAAGTAGCTCGACAAGATTTTGAAGATGTCACAACACATCATGATGCATCTTGTTGAACTTCCAAGAAAAATAGTACTATATGTGCTCAAACACACATATTTTGTGATTTTTCAAACTTTGAAGCTCGGTAACTTCGGCAAATGTGGACCAAATTTGTTAAACAAAGTGTCAAATTAATCAGCTCGACGAGATCTTTAAAATGACACAACACATCATGATTGTATCTTGTTGAACTTCCAAGAAAAATAGTACTTTATGAGCTCAAACACACATATTTTGTGACTTTTCAAACTTTGAAGCTCGGTAACTTCGGCAAATGTGGACCAAATTTGTTAAACAAAGTGTCAAATTAAGTAGCTCGACAAGATTTTGAAGATGTCACAACACATCACGATTGCATCTTGTTGAATTTCCAAGAAAAATAGTACTTTATGTGCTCAAACACACATATTTTGTGACTTTTCAAATTTTGAAGCTCGGTAACTTCGGCAAATGTGGACCAAATTTGTTAAACAAAGTTTCAAATTAAGTAGCTCGACAAGATTTTGAAGAAGTCACAACACATCATGATGCATCTTGTTGAACTTCCAAGAAAAATAGTACTTTATGAGCTCAAACACACATATTTTGTGACTTTTCAAACTTTGAAGCTCGGTAACTTCGTCAAATGTGGACCAAATTTGTTAAACAATGTGTCAAATTACTCAGCTCGACGACATCTTTAAAATGACACAACACATCATGATTGCATCTTGTTGAACTTCCAAGAAAAATTGTACTTTATGTGCTCAAACACACATCTTTTGTGACTTTTCAAACTTTGAAGCTCGGTAACTTCGGCAAATGTGGGCCAAATTTGTTAAACAAAGTGTCAAATTAAGTAGCTCGACAAGATTTTGAAGATGTCACAACACATCATGATTGCATCTTGTTGAATTTCCAAGAAAAATTGTACTTTATGTGCTCAAACACACATCTTTTGTGACTTTTCAAACTTTGAAGCTCGGTAACTTCGGCAAATGCGGACCAAATTTGTTAAACAATGTGTCAAATTAATCAGCTCGATGAGATCTTTAAAATGACACAACACATCATGATTGCATCTTGTTGAATTTCCAAGAAAAATAGTACTTTATGTGCTCAAACACACATATTTTGTGACTTTTCAAACTTTGAAGCTCGGTAACTTCGGCAAATGTGGGCCAAATTTGTTAAACAAAGTGTCAAATTAAGTAGCTCGACAAGATTTTGAAGATGTCACAACACATCACGATTGCATCTTGTTGAATTTCCAAGAAAAATAGTACTTTATGTGCTCAAACACACATATTTTGTGACTTTTCAAATTTTGAAGCTCGGTAACTTCGGCAAATGTGGACCAAATTTGTTAAACAAAGTTTCAAATTAAGTAGCTCGACAAGATTTTGAAGAAGTCACAACACATCATGATGCATCTTGTTGAACTTCCAAGAAAAATAGTACTTTATGAGCTCAAACACACATATTTTGTGACTTTTCAAACTTTGAAGCTCGGTAACTTCGTCAAATGTGGACCAAATTTGTTAAACAATGTGTCAAATTACTCAGCTCGACGACATCTTTAAAATGACACAACACATCATGATTGCATCTTGTTGAACTTCCAAGAAAAATTGTACTTTATGTGCTCAAACACACATCTTTTGTGACTTTTCAAACTTTGAAGCTCGGTAACTTCGGCAAATGTGGGCCAAATTTGTTAAACAAAGTGTCAAATTAAGTAGCTCGACAAGATTTTGAAGATGTCACAACACATCATGATTGCATCTTGTTGAACTTCCAAGAAAACTTGTACTTTATGTGCTCAAACACACATATTTTGTGACTTTTCAAATTTTGAAGCTCGGTAACTTCGGCAAATGTGGGCCAAATTTGTTAAACAAAGTGTCAAATTAAGTAGCTCGACAAGATTTTGAAGATGTCACAACACATCATGATGCATCTTGTTGAACTTCCAAGAAAAATAGTACTATATGTGCTCAAACACACATATTTTGTGATTTTTCAAACTTTGAAGCTCGGTAACTTCGGCAAATGTGGACCAAATTTGTTAAACAAAGTGTCAAATTAATCAGCTCGACGAGATCTTTAAAATGACACAACACATCATGATTGCATCTTGTTGAACTTCCAAGAAAAATAGTACTTTATGAGCTCAAACACACATATTTTGTGACTTTTCAAACTTTGAAGCTCGGTAACTTCGGCAAATGTGGACCAAATTTGTTAAACAAAGTGTCAAATTAAGTAGCTCGACAAGATTTTGAAGATGTCACAACACATCACGATTGCATCTTGTTGAATTTCCAAGAAAAATAGTACTTTATGTGCTCAAACACACATATTTTGTGACTTTTCAAATTTTGAAGCTCGGTAACTTCGGCAAATGTGGACCAAATTTGTTAAACAAAGTTTCAAATTAAGTAGCTCGACAAGATTTTGAAGAAGTCACAACACATCATGATGCATCTTGTTGAACTTCCAAGAAAAATAGTACTTTATGAGCTCAAACACACATATTTTGTGACTTTTCAAACTTTGAAGCTCGGTAACTTCGTCAAATGTGGACCAAATTTGTTAAACAATGTGTCAAATTACTCAGCTCGACGACATCTTTAAAATGACACAACACATCATGATTGCATCTTGTTGAACTTCCAAGAAAAATTGTACTTTATGTGCTCAAACACACATCTTTTGTGACTTTTCAAACTTTGAAGCTCGGTAACTTCGGCAAATGTGGACCAAATTTGTTAAACAAAGTGTCAAATTAATCAGCTCGACGAGATCTTTAAAATGACATAACACATCATGATTGCATCTTGTTGAACTTCCAAGAAAAATAGTACTTTATGTGCTCAAACACACATATTTTGTGACTTTTCAAACTTTGAAGCTCGGTAACTTCGGCAAATGTGGACCAAATTTGTTAAACAAAGTGTCAAATTAAGTAGCTCGACAAGATTTTGAAGATGTCACAACACATCATGATGCATCTTGTTGAACTTCCAAGAAAAATAGTATTATATGTGCTCAAACACACATATTTTGTGACTTTTCAAACTTTGAAGCTCGGTAACTTCGGCAAATGTGGGCCAAATTTGTTAAACAAAGTGTCAAATTAAGTAGCTCGACAAGATTTTGAAGATGTCACAACACATCATGATTGCATCTTGTTGAACTTGCAAGAAAAATAGTACTTTATGTGCTCAAACACACATATTTTGTGACTTTTCAAATTTTGAAGCTCGGTAACTTCGGCAAATGTGGGCCAAATTTGTTAAACAAAGTGTCAAATTAAGTAGCTCGACAAGATTTTGAAGATGTCACAACACATCATGATGCATCTTGTTGAACTTCCAAGAAAAATAGTACTATATGTGCTCAAACACACATCTTTTGAGGCTCTTCAAACTTTGAAGCTCGGTAACTTCGGCAAATGTGGACCAAATTTGTTAAACAAAGTGTCAAATTAAGTAGCTCGACAAGATTTTGAAGATGTCACAACACCTCATGATGCATCTTGTTGAACTTCCAAGAAAAATAGTACTATATGTGCTCAAACACACATCTTTTGAGGCTCTTCAAACTTTGAAGCTCGGTAACTTCGGCAAATGTGGACCAAATTTGTTAAACAAAGTGTCAAATTAATCAGCTCGACGAGATCTTTAAAATGACACAACACATCATGATTGCATCTTGTTGAACTTCCAAGAAAAATAGTATTATATGTGCTCAAACACACATATTTTGTGACTTTTCAAACTTTGAAGCTCGGTAACTTCGGCAAATGTGGGCCAAATTTGTTAAACAAAGTGTCAAATTAAGTAGCTCGACAAGATTTTGAAGATGTCACAACACATCATGATTGCATCTTGTTGAACTTCCAAGAAAAATTGTACTTTATGTGCTCAAACACACATATTTTGTGATTTTTCAAACTTTGAAGCTCGGTAACTTCGGCAAATGTGGACCAAATTTGTTAAACAAAGTGTCAAATTAAGTAGCTCGACAAGATTTTGAAGATGTCACAACACATCATGATTGCATCTTGTTGAACTTCCAAGAAAAATAGTATTATATGTGCTCAAACACACATATTTTGTGACTTTTCAAACTTTGAAGCTCGGTAACTTCGGCAAATGTGGGCCAAATTTGTTAAACAAAGTGTCAAATTAAGTAGCTCGACAAGATTTTGAAGATGTCACAACACATCATGATGCATCTTGTTGAACTTCCAAGAAAAATAGTACTATATGTGCTCAAACACACATATTTTGTGATTTTTCAAACTTTGAAGCTCGGTAACTTCGGCAAATGTGGACCAAATTTGTTAAACAAAGTGTCAAATTAATCAGCTCGACGAGATCTTTAAAATGACACAACACATCATGATTGGATCTTGTTGAACTTCCAAGAAAAATAGTACTTTATGAGCTCAAACACACATATTTTGTGACTTTTCAAACTTTGAAGCTCGGTAACTTCGGCAAATGTGGACCAAATTTGTTAAACAAAGTGTCAAATTAAGTAGCTCGACAAGATTTTGAAGATGTCACAACACATCACGATTGCATCTTGTTGAATTTCCAAGAAAAATAGTACTTTATGTGCTCAAACACACATATTTTGTGACTTTTCAAATTTTGAAGCTCGGTAACTTCGGCAAATGTGGACCAAATTTGTTAAACAAAGTTTCAAATTAAGTAGCTCGACAAGATTTTGAAGAAGTCACAACACATCATGATGCATCTTGTTGAACTTCCAAGAAAAATAGTACTTTATGAGCTCAAACACACATATTTTGTGACTTTTCAAACTTTGAAGCTCGGTAACTTCGTCAAATGTGGACCAAATTTGTTAAACAATGTGTCAAATTACTCAGCTCGACGACATCTTTAAAATGACACAACACATCATGATTGCATCTTGTTGAACTTCCAAGAAAAATTGTACTTTATGTGCTCAAACACACATCTTTTGTGACTTTTCAAACTTTGAAGCTCGGTAACTTCGGCAAATGTGGGCCAAATTTGTTAAACAAAGTGTCAAATTAAGTAGCTCGACAAGATTTTGAAGATGTCACAACACATCATGATTGCATCTTGTTGAATTTCCAAGAAAAATTGTACTTTATGTGCTCAAACACACATCTTTTGTGACTTTTCAAACTTTGAAGCTCGGTAACTTCGGCAAATGCGGACCAAATTTGTTAAACAATGTGTCAAATTAATCAGCTCGATGAGATCTTTAAAATGACACAACACATCATGATTGCATCTTGTTGAATTTCCAAGAAAAATAGTACTTTATGTGCTCAAACACACATATTTTGTGACTTTTCAAACTTTGAAGCTCGGTAACTTCGGCAAATGTGGGCCAAATTTGTTAAACAAAGTGTCAAATTAAGTAGCTCGACAAGATTTTGAAGATGTCACAACACATCACGATTGCATCTTGTTGAATTTCCAAGAAAAATAGTACTTTATGTGCTCAAACACACATATTTTGTGACTTTTCAAATTTTGAAGCTCGGTAACTTCGGCAAATGTGGACCAAATTTGTTAAACAAAGTGTCAAATTAAGTAGCTCGACAAGATTTTGAAGATGTCACAACACATCACGATTGCATCTTGTTGAATTTCCAAGAAAAATAGTACTTTATGTGCTCAAACACACATATTTTGTGACTTTTCAAATTTTGAAGCTCGGTAACTTCGGCAAATGTGGACCAAATTTGTTAAACAAAGTTTCAAATTAAGTAGCTCGACAAGATTTTGAAGAAGTCACAACACATCATGATGCATCTTGTTGAACTTCCAAGAAAAATAGTACTTTATGAGCTCAAACACACATATTTTGTGACTTTTCAAACTTTGAAGCTCGGTAACTTCGTCAAATGTGGACCAAATTTGTTAAACAATGTGTCAAATTACTCAGCTCGACGACATCTTTAAAATGACACAACACATCATGATTGCATCTTGTTGAACTTCCAAGAAAAATTGTACTTTATGTGCTCAAACACACATCTTTTGTGACTTTTCAAACTTTGAAGCTCGGTAACTTCGGCAAATGTGGGCCAAATTT
This sequence comes from Euwallacea fornicatus, assembly GCF_040115645.1. NCBI lineage: Eukaryota > Metazoa > Arthropoda > Insecta > Coleoptera > Curculionidae > Euwallacea > Euwallacea fornicatus. The sequence goes on along the minus strand of NW_027096012.1, from coordinate 1,103,652 downwards.
GTTAAACAAAGTGTCAAATTAAGTAGCTCGACAAGATTTTGAAGATGTCACAACACATCATGATTGCATCTTGTTGAATTTCCAAGAAAAATTGTACTTTATGTGCTCAAACACACATCTTTTGTGACTTTTCAAACTTTGAAGCTCGGTAACTTCGGCAAATGCGGACCAAATTTGTTAAACAATGTGTCAAATTAATCAGCTCGATGAGATCTTTAAAATGACACAACACATCATGATTGCATCTTGTTGAATTTCCAAGAAAAATAGTACTTTATGTGCTCAAACACACATATTTTGTGACTTTTCAAACTTTGAAGCTCGGTAACTTCGGCAAATGTGGGCCAAATTTGTTAAACAAAGTGTCAAATTAAGTAGCTCGACAAGATTTTGAAGATGTCACAACACATCACGATTGCATCTTGTTGAACTTCCAAGAAAAATAGTACTATATGTGCTCAAACACACATCTTTTGAGGCTCTTCAAACTTTGAAGCTCGGTAACTTCGGCAAATGGGGACCAAATTTGTTAAACAAAGTGTCAAATTAATCAGCTCGACGAGATCTTTAAAATGACATAACACATCATGATTGCATCTTGTTGAACTTCCAAGAAAAATAGTACTTTATGAGCTCAAACACACATATTTTGTGACTTTTCAAACTTTGAAGCTCGGTAACTTCGGCAAATGTGGGCCAAACTTGTTAAACAAAGTGTCAAATTAAGTAGCTCGACAAGATTTTGAAGATGTCACAACACATCATGATGCATCTTGTTGAACTTCCAAGAAAAATAGTACTATATGTGCTCAAACACACATATTTTGTGATTTTTCAAACTTTGAAGCTCGGTAACTTCGGCAAATGTGGACCAAATTTGTTAAACAAAGTGTCAAATTAATCAGCTCGACGAGATCTTTAAAATGACACAACACATCATGATTGCATCTTGTTGAACTTCCAAGAAAAATAGTACTTTATGAGCTCAAACACACATATTTTGTGACTTTTCAAACTTTGAAGCTCGGTAACTTCGGCAAATGTGGACCAAATTTGTTAAACAAAGTGTCAAATTAAGTAGCTCGACAAGATTTTGAAGATGTCACAACACATCACGATTGCATCTTGTTGAATTTCCAAGAAAAATAGTACTTTATGTGCTCAAACACACATATTTTGTGACTTTTCAAATTTTGAAGCTCGGTAACTTCGGCAAATGTGGACCAAATTTGTTAAACAAAGTTTCAAATTAAGTAGCTCGACAAGATTTTGAAGAAGTCACAACACATCATGATGCATCTTGTTGAACTTCCAAGAAAAATAGTACTTTATGAGCTCAAACACACATATTTTGTGACTTTTCAAACTTTGAAGCTCGGTAACTTCGTCAAATGTGGACCAAATTTGTTAAACAATGTGTCAAATTACTCAGCTCGACGACATCTTTAAAATGACACAACACATCATGATTGCATCTTGTTGAACTTCCAAGAAAAATTGTACTTTATGTGCTCAAACACACATCTTTTGTGACTTTTCAAACTTTGAAGCTCGGTAACTTCGGCAAATGTGGGCCAAATTTGTTAAACAAAGTGTCAAATTAAGTAGCTCGACAAGATTTTGAAGATGTCACAACACATCATGATTGCATCTTGTTGAATTTCCAAGAAAAATTGTACTTTATGTGCTCAAACACACATCTTTTGTGACTTTTCAAACTTTGAAGCTCGGTAACTTCGGCAAATGCGGACCAAATTTGTTAAACAATGTGTCAAATTAATCAGCTCGATGAGATCTTTAAAATGACACAACACATCATGATTGCATCTTGTTGAATTTCCAAGAAAAATAGTACTTTATGTGCTCAAACACACATATTTTGTGACTTTTCAAACTTTGAAGCTCGGTAACTTCGGCAAATGTGGGCCAAATTTGTTAAACAAAGTGTCAAATTAAGTAGCTCGACAAGATTTTGAAGATGTCACAACACATCATGATGCATCTTGTTGAACTTCCAAGAAAAATAGTACTATATGTGCTCAAACACACATCTTTTGAGGCTCTTCAAACTTTGAAGCTCGGTAACTTCGGCAAATGTGGACCAAATTTGTTAAACAAAGTGTCAAATTAATCAGCTCGACGAGATCTTTAAAATGACACAACACATCATGATTGCATCTTGTTGAACTTCCAAGAAAAATAGTACTTTATGAGCTCAAACACACATATTTTGTGACTTTTCAAACTTTGAAGCTCGGTAACTTCGGCAAATGTGGACCAAATTTGTTAAACAAAGTGTCAAATTAAGTAGCTCGACAAGATTTTGAAGATGTCACAACACATCACGATTGCATCTTGTTGAATTTCCAAGAAAAATAGTACTTTATGTGCTCAAACACACATATTTTGTGACTTTTCAAATTTTGAAGCTCGGTAACTTCGGCAAATGTGGACCAAATTTGTTAAACAAAGTTTCAAATTAAGTAGCTCGACAAGATTTTGAAGAAGTCACAACACATCATGATGCATCTTGTTGAACTTCCAAGAAAAATAGTACTTTATGAGCTCAAACACACATATTTTGTGACTTTTCAAACTTTGAAGCTCGGTAACTTCGTCAAATGTGGACCAAATTTGTTAAACAATGTGTCAAATTACTCAGCTCGACGACATCTTTAAAATGACACAACACATCATGATTGCATCTTGTTGAACTTCCAAGAAAAATTGTACTTTATGTGCTCAAACACACATCTTTTGTGACTTTTCAAACTTTGAAGCTCGGTAACTTCGGCAAATGTGGGCCAAATTTGTTAAACAAAGTGTCAAATTAAGTAGCTCGACAAGATTTTGAAGATGTCACAACACATCATGATTGCATCTTGTTGAATTTCCAAGAAAAATTGTACTTTATGTGCTCAAACACACATCTTTTGTGACTTTTCAAACTTTGAAGCTCGGTAACTTCGGCAAATGCGGACCAAATTTGTTAAACAATGTGTCAAATTAATCAGCTCGATGAGATCTTTAAAATGACACAACACATCATGATTGCATCTTGTTGAATTTCCAAGAAAAATAGTACTTTATGTGCTCAAACACACATATTTTGTGACTTTTCAAACTTTGAAGCTCGGTAACTTCGGCAAATGTGGGCCAAATTTGTTAAACAAAGTGTCAAATTAAGTAGCTCGACAAGATTTTGAAGATGTCACAACACATCATGATGCATCTTGTTGAACTTCCAAGAAAAATAGTACTATATGTGCTCAAACACACATCTTTTGAGGCTCTTCAAACTTTGAAGCTCGGTAACTTCGGCAAATGTGGACCAAATTTGTTAAACAAAGTGTCAAATTAATCAGCTCGACGAGATCTTTAAAATGACATAACACATCATGATTGCATCTTGTTGAACTTCCAAGAAAAATAGTACTTTATGAGCTCAAACACACATATTTTGTGACTTTTCAAACTTTGAAGCTCGGTAACTTCGGCAAATATGGACCAAATTTGTTAAACAATGTGTGAAATTAATCAGCTCGACGACATCTTTAAAATGACATAACACATCATGATTGCATCTTGTTGAACTTGCAAGAAAAATAGTACTTTATGTGCTCAAACACACATATTTTGTGACTTTTCAAACTTTGAAGCTCGGTAACTTCGGCAAATGTGGGCCAAATTTGTTAAACAAAGTGTCAAATTAAGTAGCTCGACAAGATTTTGAAGATGTCACAACACATCATGATTGCATCTTGTTGAACTTCCAAGAAAAATAGTATTATATGTGCTCAAACACACATATTTTGTGACTTTTCAAACTTTGAAGCTCGGTAACTTCGGCAAATGTGGGCCAAATTTGTTAAACAAAGTGTCAAATTAAGTAGCTCGACAAGATTTTGAAGATGTCACAACACATCATGATGCATCTTGTTGAACTTCCAAGAAAAATAGTACTATATGTGCTCAAACACACATATTTTGTGATTTTTCAAACTTTGAAGCTCGGTAACTTCGGCAAATGTGGACCAAATTTGTTAAACAAAGTGTCAAATTAATCAGCTCGACGAGATCTTTAAAATGACACAACACATCATGATTGCATCTTGTTGAACTTCCAAGAAAAATAGTACTTTATGAGCTCAAACACACATATTTTGTGACTTTTCAAACTTTGAAGCTCGGTAACTTCGGCAAATGTGGACCAAATTTGTTAAACAAAGTGTCAAATTAAGTAGCTCGACAAGATTTTGAAGATGTCACAACACATCACGATTGCATCTTGTTGAATTTCCAAGAAAAATAGTACTTTATGTGCTCAAACACACATATTTTGTGACTTTTCAAATTTTGAAGCTCGGTAACTTCGGCAAATGTGGACCAAATTTGTTAAACAAAGTTTCAAATTAAGTAGCTCGACAAGATTTTGAAGAAGTCACAACACATCATGATGCATCTTGTTGAACTTCCAAGAAAAATAGTACTTTATGAGCTCAAACACACATATTTTGTGACTTTTCAAACTTTGAAGCTCGGTAACTTCGTCAAATGTGGACCAAATTTGTTAAACAATGTGTCAAATTACTCAGCTCGACGACATCTTTAAAATGACACAACACATCATGATTGCATCTTGTTGAACTTCCAAGAAAAATTGTACTTTATGTGCTCAAACACACATCTTTTGTGACTTTTCAAACTTTGAAGCTCGGTAACTTCGGCAAATGTGGGCCAAATTTGTTAAACAAAGTGTCAAATTAAGTAGCTCGACAAGATTTTGAAGATGTCACAACACATCATGATTGCATCTTGTTGAATTTCCAAGAAAAATTGTACTTTATGTGCTCAAACACACATCTTTTGTGACTTTTCAAACTTTGAAGCTCGGTAACTTCGGCAAATGCGGACCAAATTTGTTAAACAATGTGTCAAATTAATCAGCTCGATGAGATCTTTAAAATGACACAACACATCATGATTGCATCTTGTTGAATTTCCAAGAAAAATAGTACTTTATGTGCTCAAACACACATATTTTGTGACTTTTCAAACTTTGAAGCTCGGTAACTTCGGCAAATGTGGGCCAAATTTGTTAAACAAAGTGTCAAATTAAGTAGCTCGACAAGATTTTGAAGATGTCACAACACATCATGATGCATCTTGTTGAACTTCCAAGAAAAATAGTACTATATGTGCTCAAACACACATATTTTGTGATTTTTCAAACTTTGAAGCTCGGCAACTTCGGCAAATGTGGGCCAAATTTGTTAAACAAAGTGTCAAATTAAGTAGCTCGACAAGATTTTGAAGATGTCACAACACATCATGATTGCATCTTGTTGAATTTCCAAGAAAAATTGTACTTTATGTGCTCAAACACACATCTTTTGTGACTTTTCAAACTTTGAAGCTCGGTAACTTCGGCAAATGTGGGCCAAATTTGTTAAACAAAGTGTCAAATTAAGTAGCTCGACAAGATTTTGAAGATGTCACAACACATCATGATGCATCTTGTTGAACTTCCAAGAAAAATAGTATTATATGTGCTCAAACACACATATTTTGTGACTTTTCAAACTTTGAAGCTCGGTAACTTCGGCAAATGTGGGCCAAATTTGTTAAACAAAGTGTCAAATTAAGTAGCTCGACAAGATTTTGAAGATGTCACAACACATCATGATTGCATCTTGTTGAACTTCCAAGAAAAATAGTACTTTATGAGCTCAAACACACATATTTTGTGACTTTTCAAACTTTGAAGCTCGGTAACTTCGGCAAATATGGACCAAATTTGTTAAACAATGTGTGAAATTAATCAGCTCGACGACATCTTTAAAATGACATAACACATCATGATTGCATCTTGTTGAACTTGCAAGAAAAATAGTACTTTATGTGCTCAAACACACATATTTTGTGACTTTTCAAACTTTGAAGCTCGGTAACTTCGGCAAATGTGGGCCAAACTTGTTAAACAAAGTGTCAAATTAAGTAGCTCGACAAGATTTTGAAGATGTCACAACACATCATGATGCATCTTGTTGAACTTCCAAGAAAAATAGTACTATATGTGCTCAAACACAGATCTTTTGAGGCTCTTCAAACTTTGAAGCTCGGTAACTTCGGCAAATGTGGACCAAATTTGTTAAACAAAGTGTCAAATTAAGTAGCTCGACAAGATTTTGAAGATGTCACAACGCATCATGATGCATCTTGTTGAACTTCCAAGAAAAATAGTACTATATGTGCTCAAACACACATATTTTGTGATTTTTCAAACTTTGAAGCTCGGTAACTTCGGCAAATGTGGGCCAAATTTGTTAAACAAAGTGTCAAATTAAGTAGCTCGACAAGATTTTGAAGATGTCACAACACATCATGATTGCATCTTGTTGAATTTCCAAGAAAAATAGTACTTTATGAGCTCAAACACACATATTTTGTGACTTTTCAAACTTTGAAGCTCGGTAACTTCGGCAAATGTGGACCAAATTTGTTAAACAAAGTGTCAAATTAAGTAGCTCGACAAGATTTTGAAGATGTCACAACACATCACGATTGCATCTTGTTGAATTTCCAAGAAAAATAGTACTTTATGTGCTCAAACACACAAATTTTGTGACTTTTCAAATTTTGAAGCTCGGTAACTTCGGCAAATGTGGACCAAATTTGTTAAACAAAGTTTCAAATTAAGTAGCTCGACAAGATTTTGAAGATGTCACAACACATCATGATGCATCTTGTTGAACTTCCAAGAAAAATAGTACTTTATGAGCTCAAACACACATATTTTGTGACTTTTCAAACTTTGAAGCTCGGTAACTTCGTCAAATGTGGACCAAATTTGTTAAACAATGTGTCAAATTACTCAGCTCGACGACATCTTTAAAATGACACAACACATCATGATTGCATCTTGTTGAACTTCCAAGAAAAATTGTACTTTATGTGCTCAAACACACATATTTTGTGACTTTTCAAACTTTGAAGCTCGGTAACTTCGGCAAATGTGGGCCAAATTTGTTAAACAAAGTGTCAAATTAAGTAGCTCGACAAGATTTTGAAGATGTCACAACACATCATGATGCATCTTGTTGAACTTCCAAGAAAAATAGTACTATATGTGCTCAAACACACATATTTTGTGATTTTTCAAACTTTGAAGCTCGGTAACTTCGGCAAATGTGGACCAAATTTGTTAAACAAAGTGTCAAATTAATCAGCTCGACGAGATATTTAAAATGACACAACACATCATGATTGCATCTTGTTGAACTTCCAAGAAAAATAGTACTTTATGAGCTCAAACACACATATTTTGTGACTTTTCAAACTTTGAAGCTCGGTAACTTCGGCAAATATGGACCAAATTTGTTAAACAATGTGTGAAATTAATCAGCTCGACGACATCTTTAAAATGACATAACACATCATGATTGCATCTTGTTGAACTTGCAAGAAAAATAGTACTTTATGTGCTCAAACACACATATTTTGTGACTTTTCAAACTTTGAAGCTCGGTAACTTCGGCAAATGTGGGCCAAACTTGTTAAACAAAGTGTCAAATTAAGTAGCTCGACAAGATTTTGAAGATGTCACAACACATCATGATGCATCTTGTTGAACTTCCAAGAAAAATAGTACTATATGTGCTCAAACACACATCTTTTGAGGCTCTTCAAACTTTGAAGCTCGGTAACTTCGGCAAATGTGGACCAAATTTGTTAAACAAAGTGTCAAATTAAGTAGCTCGACAAGATTTTGAAGATGTCACAACACATCATGATGCATCTTGTTGAACTTCCAAGAAAAATAGTACTATATGTGCTCAAACACACATATTTTGTGATTTTTCAAACTTTGAAGCTCGGTAACTTCGGCAAATGTGGGCCAAATTTGTTAAACAAAGTGTCAAATTAAGTAGCTCGACAAGATTTTGAAGATGTCACAACACATCATGATTGCATCTTGTTGAATTTCCAAGAAAAATTGTACTTTATGTGCTCAAACACACATATTTTGTGACTTTTCAAATTTTGAAGCTCGGTAACTTCGGCAAATGTGGACCAAATTTGTTAAACAAAGTGTCAAATTAAGTAGCTCGACAAGATTTTGAAGATGTCACAACACATCACGATTGCATCTTGTTGAATTTCCAAGAAAAATAGTACTTTATGTGCTCAAACACACATATTTTGTGACTTTTCAAATTTTGAAGCTCGGTAACTTCGGCAAATGTGGACCAAATTTGTTAAACAAAGTTTCAAATTAAGTAGCTCGACAAGATTTTGAAGAAGTCACAACACATCATGATGCATCTTGTTGAACTTCCAAGAAAAATAGTACTTTATGAGCTCAAACACACATATTTTGTGACTTTTCAAACTTTGAAGCTCGGTAACTTCGTCAAATGTGGACCAAATTTGTTAAACAATGTGTCAAATTACTCAGCTCGACGACATCTTTAAAATGACACAACACATCATGATTGCATCTTGTTGAACTTCCAAGAAAAATTGTACTTTATGTGCTCAAACACACATCTTTTGTGACTTTTCAAACTTTGAAGCTCGGTAACTTCGGCAAATGTGGGCCAAATTTGTTAAACAAAGTGTCAAATTAAGTAGCTCGACAAGATTTTGAAGATGTCACAACACATCATGATTGCATCTTGTTGAATTTCCAAGAAAAATTGTACTTTATGTGCTCAAACACACATCTTTTGTGACTTTTCAAACTTTGAAGCTCGGTAACTTCGGCAAATGCGGACCAAATTTGTTAAACAATGTGTCAAATTAATCAGCTCGATGAGATCTTTAAAATGACACAACACATCATGATTGCATCTTGTTGAATTTCCAAGAAAAATAGTACTTTATGTGCTCAAACACACATATTTTGTGACTTTTCAAACTTTGAAGCTCGGTAACTTCGGCAAATGTGGGCCAAATTTGTTAAACAAAGTGTCAAATTAAGTAGCTCGACAAGATTTTGAAGATGTCACAACACATCACGATTGCATCTTGTTGAACTTCCAAGAAAAATAGTACTATATGTGCTCAAACACACATCTTTTGAGGCTCTTCAAACTTTGAAGCTCGGTAACTTCGGCAAATGGGGACCAAATTTGTTAAACAAAGTGTCAAATTAATCAGCTCGACGAGATCTTTAAAATGACATAACACATCATGATTGCATCTTGTTGAACTTCCAAGAAAAATAGTACTTTATGAGCTCAAACACACATATTTTGTGACTTTTCAAACTTTGAAGCTCGGTAACTTCGGCAAATGTGGGCCAAACTTGTTAAACAAAGTGTCAAATTAAGTAGCTCGACAAGATTTTGAAGATGTCACAACACATCATGATGCATCTTGTTGAACTTCCAAGAAAAATAGTACTATATGTGCTCAAACACACATATTTTGTGATTTTTCAAACTTTGAAGCTCGGTAACTTCGGCAAATGTGGACCAAATTTGTTAAACAAAGTGTCAAATTAATCAGCTCGACGAGATCTTTAAAATGACACAACACATCATGATTGCATCTTGTTGAACTTCCAAGAAAAATAGTACTTTATGAGCTCAAACACACATATTTTGTGACTTTTCAAACTTTGAAGCTCGGTAACTTCGGCAAATGTGGACCAAATTTGTTAAACAAAGTGTCAAATTAAGTAGCTCGACAAGATTTTGAAGATGTCACAACACATCACGATTGCATCTTGTTGAATTTCCAAGAAAAATAGTACTTTATGTGCTCAAACACACATATTTTGTGACTTTTCAAATTTTGAAGCTCGGTAACTTCGGCAAATGTGGACCAAATTTGTTAAACAAAGTTTCAAATTAAGTAGCTCGACAAGATTTTGAAGAAGTCACAACACATCATGATGCATCTTGTTGAACTTCCAAGAAAAATAGTACTTTATGAGCTCAAACACACATATTTTGTGACTTTTCAAACTTTGAAGCTCGGTAACTTCGTCAAATGTGGACCAAATTTGTTAAACAATGTGTCAAATTACTCAGCTCGACGACATCTTTAAAATGACACAACACATCATGATTGCATCTTGTTGAACTTCCAAGAAAAATTGTACTTTATGTGCTCAAACACACATCTTTTGTGACTTTTCAAACTTTGAAGCTCGGTAACTTCGGCAAATGTGGGCCAAATTTGTTAAACAAAGTGTCAAATTAAGTAGCTCGACAAGATTTTGAAGATGTCACAACACATCATGATTGCATCTTGTTGAATTTCCAAGAAAAATTGTACTTTATGTGCTCAAACACACATCTTTTGTGACTTTTCAAACTTTGAAGCTCGGTAACTTCGGCAAATGCGGACCAAATTTGTTAAACAATGTGTCAAATTAATCAGCTCGATGAGATCTTTAAAATGACACAACACATCATGATTGCATCTTGTTGAATTTCCAAGAAAAATAGTACTTTATGTGCTCAAACACACATATTTTGTGACTTTTCAAACTTTGAAGCTCGGTAACTTCGGCAAATGTGGGCCAAATTTGTTAAACAAAGTGTCAAATTAAGTAGCTCGACAAGATTTTGAAGATGTCACAACACATCATGATGCATCTTGTTGAACTTCCAAGAAAAATAGTACTATATGTGCTCAAACACACATCTTTTGAGGCTCTTCAAACTTTGAAGCTCGGTAACTTCGGCAAATGTGGACCAAATTTGTTAAACAAAGTGTCAAATTAATCAGCTCGACGAGATCTTTAAAATGACACAACACATCATGATTGCATCTTGTTGAACTTCCAAGAAAAATAGTACTTTATGAGCTCAAACACACATATTTTGTGACTTTTCAAACTTTGAAGCTCGGTAACTTCGGCAAATGTGGACCAAATTTGTTAAACAAAGTGTCAAATTAAGTAGCTCGACAAGATTTTGAAGATGTCACAACACATCACGATTGCATCTTGTTGAATTTCCAAGAAAAATAGTACTTTATGTGCTCAAACACACATATTTTGTGACTTTTCAAATTTTGAAGCTCGGTAACTTCGGCAAATGTGGACCAAATTTGTTAAACAAAGTTTCAAATTAAGTAGCTCGACAAGATTTTGAAGAAGTCACAACACATCATGATGCATCTTGTTGAACTTCCAAGAAAAATAGTACTTTATGAGCTCAAACACACATATTTTGTGACTTTTCAAACTTTGAAGCTCGGTAACTTCGTCAAATGTGGACCAAATTTGTTAAACAATGTGTCAAATTACTCAGCTCGACGACATCTTTAAAATGACACAACACATCATGATTGCATCTTGTTGAACTTCCAAGAAAAATTGTACTTTATGTGCTCAAACACACATCTTTTGTGACTTTTCAAACTTTGAAGCTCGGTAACTTCGGCAAATGTGGGCCAAATTTGTTAAACAAAGTGTCAAATTAAGTAGCTCGACAAGATTTTGAAGATGTCACAACACATCATGATTGCATCTTGTTGAATTTCCAAGAAAAATTGTACTTTATGTGCTCAAACACACATCTTTTGTGACTTTTCAAACTTTGAAGCTCGGTAACTTCGGCAAATGCGGACCAAATTTGTTAAACAATGTGTCAAATTAATCAGCTCGATGAGATCTTTAAAATGACACAACACATCATGATTGCATCTTGTTGAATTTCCAAGAAAAATAGTACTTTATGTGCTCAAACACACATATTTTGTGACTTTTCAAACTTTGAAGCTCGGTAACTTCGGCAAATGTGGGCCAAATTTGTTAAACAAAGTGTCAAATTAAGTAGCTCGACAAGATTTTGAAGATGTCACAACACATCATGATGCATCTTGTTGAACTTCCAAGAAAAATAGTACTATATGTGCTCAAACACACATCTTTTGAGGCTCTTCAAACTTTGAAGCTCGGTAACTTCGGCAAATGTGGACCAAATTTGTTAAACAAAGTGTCAAATTAATCAGCTCGACGAGATCTTTAAAATGACATAACACATCATGATTGCATCTTGTTGAACTTCCAAGAAAAATAGTACTTTATGAGCTCAAACACACATATTTTGTGACTTTTCAAACTTTGAAGCTCGGTAACTTCGGCAAATATGGACCAAATTTGTTAAACAATGTGTGAAATTAATCAGCTCGACGACATCTTTAAAATGACATAACACATCATGATTGCATCTTGTTGAACTTGCAAGAAAAATAGTACTTTATGTGCTCAAACACACATATTTTGTGACTTTTCAAACTTTGAAGCTCGGTAACTTCGGCAAATGTGGGCCAAATTTGTTAAACAAAGTGTCAAATTAAGTAGCTCGACAAGATTTTGAAGATGTCACAACACATCATGATTGCATCTTGTTGAACTTCCAAGAAAAATAGTATTATATGTGCTCAAACACACATATTTTGTGACTTTTCAAACTTTGAAGCTCGGTAACTTCGGCAAATGTGGGCCAAATTTGTTAAACAAAGTGTCAAATTAAGTAGCTCGACAAGATTTTGAAGATGTCACAACACATCATGATGCATCTTGTTGAACTTCCAAGAAAAATAGTACTATATGTGCTCAAACACACATATTTTGTGATTTTTCAAACTTTGAAGCTCGGTAACTTCGGCAAATGTGGACCAAATTTGTTAAACAAAGTGTCAAATTAATCAGCTCGACGAGATCTTTAAAATGACACAACACATCATGATTGCATCTTGTTGAACTTCCAAGAAAAATAGTACTTTATGAGCTCAAACACACATATTTTGTGACTTTTCAAACTTTGAAGCTCGGTAACTTCGGCAAATGTGGACCAAATTTGTTAAACAAAGTGTCAAATTAAGTAGCTCGACAAGATTTTGAAGATGTCACAACACATCACGATTGCATCTTGTTGAATTTCCAAGAAAAATAGTACTTTATGTGCTCAAACACACATATTTTGTGACTTTTCAAATTTTGAAGCTCGGTAACTTCGGCAAATGTGGACCAAATTTGTTAAACAAAGTTTCAAATTAAGTAGCTCGACAAGATTTTGAAGAAGTCACAACACATCATGATGCATCTTGTTGAACTTCCAAGAAAAATAGTACTTTATGAGCTCAAACACACATATTTTGTGACTTTTCAAACTTTGAAGCTCGGTAACTTCGTCAAATGTGGACCAAATTTGTTAAACAATGTGTCAAATTACTCAGCTCGACGACATCTTTAAAATGACACAACACATCATGATTGCATCTTGTTGAACTTCCAAGAAAAATTGTACTTTATGTGCTCAAACACACATCTTTTGTGACTTTTCAAACTTTGAAGCTCGGTAACTTCGGCAAATGTGGGCCAAATTTGTTAAACAAAGTGTCAAATTAAGTAGCTCGACAAGATTTTGAAGATGTCACAACACATCATGATTGCATCTTGTTGAATTTCCAAGAAAAATTGTACTTTATGTGCTCAAACACACATCTTTTGTGACTTTTCAAACTTTGAAGCTCGGTAACTTCGGCAAATGCGGACCAAATTTGTTAAACAATGTGTCAAATTAATCAGCTCGATGAGATCTTTAAAATGACACAACACATCATGATTGCATCTTGTTGAATTTCCAAGAAAAATAGTACTTTATGTGCTCAAACACACATATTTTGTGACTTTTCAAACTTTGAAGCTCGGTAACTTCGGCAAATGTGGGCCAAATTTGTTAAACAAAGTGTCAAATTAAGTAGCTCGACAAGATTTTGAAGATGTCACAACACATCATGATGCATCTTGTTGAACTTCCAAGAAAAATAGTACTATATGTGCTCAAACACACATATTTTGTGATTTTTCAAACTTTGAAGCTCGGCAACTTCGGCAAATGTGGGCCAAATTTGTTAAACAAAGTGTCAAATTAAGTAGCTCGACAAGATTTTGAAGATGTCACAACACATCATGATTGCATCTTGTTGAATTTCCAAGAAAAATTGTACTTTATGTGCTCAAACACACATCTTTTGTGACTTTTCAAACTTTGAAGCTCGGTAACTTCGGCAAATGTGGGCCAAATTTGTTAAACAAAGTGTCAAATTAAGTAGCTCGACAAGATTTTGAAGATGTCACAACACATCATGATGCATCTTGTTGAACTTCCAAGAAAAATAGTATTATATGTGCTCAAACACACATATTTTGTGACTTTTCAAACTTTGAAGCTCGGTAACTTCGGCAAATGTGGGCCAAATTTGTTAAACAAAGTGTCAAATTAAGTAGCTCGACAAGATTTTGAAGATGTCACAACACATCATGATTGCATCTTGTTGAACTTCCAAGAAAAATAGTACTTTATGAGCTCAAACACACATATTTTGTGACTTTTCAAACTTTGAAGCTCGGTAACTTCGGCAAATATGGACCAAATTTGTTAAACAATGTGTGAAATTAATCAGCTCGACGACATCTTTAAAATGACATAACACATCATGATTGCATCTTGTTGAACTTGCAAGAAAAATAGTACTTTATGTGCTCAAACACACATATTTTGTGACTTTTCAAACTTTGAAGCTCGGTAACTTCGGCAAATGTGGGCCAAACTTGTTAAACAAAGTGTCAAATTAAGTAGCTCGACAAGATTTTGAAGATGTCACAACACATCATGATGCATCTTGTTGAACTTCCAAGAAAAATAGTACTATATGTGCTCAAACACAGATCTTTTGAGGCTCTTCAAACTTTGAAGCTCGGTAACTTCGGCAAATGTGGACCAAATTTGTTAAACAAAGTGTCAAATTAAGTAGCTCGACAAGATTTTGAAGATGTCACAACGCATCATGATGCATCTTGTTGAACTTCCAAGAAAAATAGTACTATATGTGCTCAAACACACATATTTTGTGATTTTTCAAACTTTGAAGCTCGGTAACTTCGGCAAATGTGGGCCAAATTTGTTAAACAAAGTGTCAAATTAAGTAGCTCGACAAGATTTTGAAGATGTCACAACACATCATGATTGCATCTTGTTGAATTTCCAAGAAAAATAGTACTTTATGAGCTCAAACACACATATTTTGTGACTTTTCAAACTTTGAAGCTCGGTAACTTCGGCAAATGTGGACCAAATTTGTTAAACAAAGTGTCAAATTAAGTAGCTCGACAAGATTTTGAAGATGTCACAACACATCACGATTGCATCTTGTTGAATTTCCAAGAAAAATAGTACTTTATGTGCTCAAACACACAAATTTTGTGACTTTTCAAATTTTGAAGCTCGGTAACTTCGGCAAATGTGGACCAAATTTGTTAAACAAAGTTTCAAATTAAGTAGCTCGACAAGATTTTGAAGATGTCACAACACATCATGATGCATCTTGTTGAACTTCCAAGAAAAATAGTACTTTATGAGCTCAAACACACATATTTTGTGACTTTTCAAACTTTGAAGCTCGGTAACTTCGTCAAATGTGGACCAAATTTGTTAAACAATGTGTCAAATTACTCAGCTCGACGACATCTTTAAAATGACACAACACATCATGATTGCATCTTGTTGAACTTCCAAGAAAAATTGTACTTTATGTGCTCAAACACACATATTTTGTGACTTTTCAAACTTTGAAGCTCGGTAACTTCGGCAAATGTGGGCCAAATTTGTTAAACAAAGTGTCAAATTAAGTAGCTCGACAAGATTTTGAAGATGTCACAACACATCATGATGCATCTTGTTGAACTTCCAAGAAAAATAGTACTATATGTGCTCAAACACACATATTTTGTGATTTTTCAAACTTTGAAGCTCGGTAACTTCGGCAAATGTGGACCAAATTTGTTAAACAAAGTGTCAAATTAATCAGCTCGACGAGATATTTAAAATGACACAACACATCATGATTGCATCTTGTTGAACTTCCAAGAAAAATAGTACTTTATGAGCTCAAACACACATATTTTGTGACTTTTCAAACTTTGAAGCTCGGTAACTTCGGCAAATATGGACCAAATTTGTTAAACAATGTGTGAAATTAATCAGCTCGACGACATCTTTAAAATGACATAACACATCATGATTGCATCTTGTTGAACTTGCAAGAAAAATAGTACTTTATGTGCTCAAACACACATATTTTGTGACTTTTCAAACTTTGAAGCTCGGTAACTTCGGCAAATGTGGGCCAAACTTGTTAAACAAAGTGTCAAATTAAGTAGCTCGACAAGATTTTGAAGATGTCACAACACATCATGATGCATCTTGTTGAACTTCCAAGAAAAATAGTACTATATGTGCTCAAACACACATCTTTTGAGGCTCTTCAAACTTTGAAGCTCGGTAACTTCGGCAAATGTGGACCAAATTTGTTAAACAAAGTGTCAAATTAAGTAGCTCGACAAGATTTTGAAGATGTCACAACACATCATGATGCATCTTGTTGAACTTCCAAGAAAAATAGTACTATATGTGCTCAAACACACATATTTTGTGATTTTTCAAACTTTGAAGCTCGGTAACTTCGGCAAATGTGGGCCAAATTTGTTAAACAAAGTGTCAAATTAAGTAGCTCGACAAGATTTTGAAGATGTCACAACACATCATGATTGCATCTTGTTGAATTTCCAAGAAAAATTGTACTTTATGTGCTCAAACACACATCTTTTGTGACTTTTCAAACTTTGAAGCTCGGTAACTTCGGCAAATGTGGACCAAATTTGTTAAACAAAGTGTCAAATTAAGTAGCTCGACAAGATTTTGAAGATGTCACAACACATCATGATGCATCTTGTTGAACTTCCAAGAAAAATAGTATTATATGTGCTCAAACACACATATTTTGTGACTTTTCAAACTTTGAAGCTCGGTAACTTCGGCAAATGTGGACCAAATTTGTTAAACAAAGTGTCAAATTAATCAGCTCGACGAGATCTTTAAAATGACACAACACATCATGATTGCATCTTGTTGAACTTCCAAGAAAAATAGTATTATATGTGCTCAAACACACATATTTTGTGACTTTTCAAACTTTGAAGCTCGGTAACTTCGGCAAATGTGGGCCAAATTTGTTAAACAAAGTGTCAAATTAAGTAGCTCGACAAGATTTTGAAGATGTCACAACACATCATGATTGCAGCTTGTTGAATTTCCAAGAAAAATAGTACTTTATGTGCTCAAACACACATATTTTGTGACTTTTCAAACTTTGAAGCTCGGTAACTTCGGCAAATGTGGACCAAATTTGTTAAACAAAGTGTCAAATTAAGTAGCTCGACAAGATTTTGAAGATGTCACAACACATCATGATTGCATCTTGTTGAATTTCCAAGAAAAATTGTACTTTATGTGCTCAAACACACATCTTTTGTGACTTTTCAAACTTTGAAGCTCGGTAACTTCGGCAAATGTGGACCAAATTTGTTAAACAAAGTGTCAAATTAAGTAGCTCGACAAGATTTTGAAGATGTCACAACACCTCATGATGCATCTTGTTGAACTTCCAAGAAAAATAGTACTATATGTGCTCAAACACACATCTTTTGAGGCTCTTCAAACTTTGAAGCTCGGTAACTTCGGCAAATGTGGACCAAATTTGTTAAACAAAGTGTCAAATTAATCAGCTCGACGAGATCTTTAAAATGACACAACACATCATGATTGCATCTTGTTGAACTTCCAAGAAAAATAGTATTATATGTGCTCAAACACACATATTTTGTGACTTTTCAAACTTTGAAGCTCGGTAACTTCGGCAAATGTGGGCCAAATTTGTTAAACAAAGTGTCAAATTAAGTAGCTCGACAAGATTTTGAAGATGTCACAACACATCATGATGCATCTTGTTGAACTTCCAAGAAAAATAGTACTATATGTGCTCAAACACACATATTTTGTGATTTTTCAAACTTTGAAGCTCGGCAACTTCGGCAAATGTGGGCCAAATTTGTTAAACAAAGTGTCAAATTAAGTAGCTCGACAAGATTTTGAAGATGTCACAACACATCATGATTGCAACTTGTTGAATTTCCAAGAAAAATTGTACTTTATGTGCTCAAACACACATCTTTTGTGACTTTTCAAACTTTGAAGCTCGGTAACTTCGGCAAATGTGGGCCAAATTTGTTAAACAAAGTGTCAAATTAAGTAGCTCGACAAGATTTTGAAGATGTCACAACACATCATGATGCATCTTGTTGAACTTCCAAGAAAAATAGTATTATATGTGCTCAAACACACATATTTTGTGACTTTTCATACTTTGAAGCTCGGTAACTTCGGCAAATGTGGGCCAAATTTGTTAAAGAAAGTGTCAAATTAAGTAGCTCGACAAGATTTTGAAGATGTCACAACACATCATGATTGCATCTTGTTGACCTTCCAAGAAAAATAGTACTTTATGTGCTCAAACACACATATTTTGTGACTTTTCAAACTTTGAAGCTCGGTAACTTCGGCAAATGTGGGCCAAATTTGTTAAACAAAGTGTCAAATTAAGTAGCTCGACAAGATTTTGAAGATGTCACAACACATCATGATTGCATCTTGTTGAACTTCCAAGAAAAATAGTACTTTATGAGCTCAAACACACATATTTTGTGACTTTTCAAACTTTGAAGCTCGGTAACTTCGGCAAATATGGACCAAATTTGTTAAACAAAGTGTCAAATTAAGTAGCTCGACAAGATTTTGAAGATGTCACAACACATCATGATTGCATCTTGTTGAACTTCCAAGAAAAATAGTACTTTATGAGCTCAAACACACATATTTTGTGACTTTTCAAACTTTGAAGCTCGGTAACTTCGGCAAATGTGGGCCAAACTTGTTAAACAAAGTGTCAAATTAAGTAGCTCGACAAGATTTTGAAGATGTCACAACACATCATGATGCATCTTGTTGAACTTCCAAGAAAAATAGTACTATATGTGCTCAAACACACATCTTTTGAGGCTCTTCAAACTTTGAAGCTCGGTAACTTCGGCAAATGTGGACCAAATTTGTTAAACAAAGTGTCAAATTAAGTAGCTCGACAAGATTTTGAAGATGTCACAACGCATCATGATGCATCTTGTTGAACTTCCAAGAAAAATAGTACTATATGTGCTCAAACACACATATTTTGTGATTTTTCAAACTTTGAAGCTCGGTAACTTCGGCAAATGTGGGCCAAATTTGTTAAACAAAGTGTCAAATTAAGTAGCTCGACAAGATTTTGAAGATGTCACAACACATCATGATTGCATCTTGTTGAATTTCCAAGAAAAATAGTACTTTATGAGCTCAAACACACATATTTTGTGACTTTTCAAACTTTGAAGCTCGGTAACTTCGGCAAATGTGGACCAAATTTGTTAAACAAAGTGTCAAATTAAGTAGCTCGACAAGATTTTGAAGATGTCACAACACATCACGATTGCATCTTGTTGAATTTCCAAGAAAAATAGTACTTTATGTGCTCAAACACACAAATTTTGTGACTTTTCAAATTTTGAAGCTCGGTAACTTCGGCAAATGTGGACCAAATTTGTTAAACAAAGTTTCAAATTAAGTAGCTCGACAAGATTTTGAAGATGTCACAACACATCATGATGCATCTTGTTGAACTTCCAAGAAAAATAGTACTTTATGAGCTCAAACACACATATTTTGTGACTTTTCAAACTTTGAAGCTCGGTAACTTCGTCAAATGTGGACCAAATTTGTTAAACAATGTGTCAAATTACTCAGCTCGACGACATCTTTAAAATGACACAACACATCATGATTGCATCTTGTTGAACTTCCAAGAAAAATTGTACTTTATGTGCTCAAACACACATATTTTGTGACTTTTCAAACTTTGAAGCTCGGTAACTTCGGCAAATGTGGGCCAAATTTGTTAAACAAAGTGTCAAATTAAGTAGCTCGACAAGATTTTGAAGATGTCACAACACATCATGATGCATCTTGTTGAACTTCCAAGAAAAATAGTACTATATGTGCTCAAACACACATATTTTGTGATTTTTCAAACTTTGAAGCTCGGTAACTTCGGCAAATGTGGACCAAATTTGTTAAACAAAGTGTCAAATTAATCAGCTCGACGAGATATTTAAAATGACACAACACATCATGATTGCATCTTGTTGAACTTCCAAGAAAAATAGTACTTTATGAGCTCAAACACACATATTTTGTGACTTTTCAAACTTTGAAGCTCGGTAACTTCGGCAAATATGGACCAAATTTGTTAAACAATGTGTGAAATTAATCAGCTCGACGACATCTTTAAAATGACATAACACATCATGATTGCATCTTGTTGAACTTGCAAGAAAAATAGTACTTTATGTGCTCAAAC
Source organism: Euwallacea fornicatus (assembly GCF_040115645.1). NCBI lineage: Eukaryota > Metazoa > Arthropoda > Insecta > Coleoptera > Curculionidae > Euwallacea > Euwallacea fornicatus. The sequence goes on along the minus strand of NW_027096012.1, from coordinate 1,083,339 downwards.
ACACATATTTTGTGACTTTTCAAACTTTGAAGCTCGGTAACTTCGGCAAATGTGGGCCAAACTTGTTAAACAAAGTGTCAAATTAAGTAGCTCGACAAGATTTTGAAGATGTCACAACACATCATGATGCATCTTGTTGAACTTCCAAGAAAAATAGTACTATATGTGCTCAAACACACATCTTTTGAGGCTCTTCAAACTTTGAAGCTCGGTAACTTCGTCAAATGTGGACCAAATTTGTTAAACAATGTGTCAAATTACTCAGCTCGACGACATCTTTAAAATGACACAACACATCATGATTGCATCTTGTTGAACTTCCAAGAAAAATAGTACTATATGTGCTCAAACACACATATTTTGTGATTTTTCAAACTTTGAAGCTCGGTAACTTCGGCAAATGTGGACCAAATTTGTTAAACAAAGTGTCAAATTAAGTAGCTCGACAAGATTTTGAAGATGTCACAACACATCATGATTGCATCTTGTTGAACTTCCAAGAAAAATAGTACTATATGTGCTCAAACACACATCTTTTGAGGCTCTTCAAACTTTGAAGCTCGGTAACTTCGTCAAATGTGGACCAAATTTGTTAAACAATGTGTCAAATTACTCAGCTCGACGACATCTTTAAAATGACACAACACATCATGATTGCATCTTGTTGAACTTCCAAGAAAAATAGTACTATATGTGCTCAAACACACATATTTTGTGATTTTTCAAACTTTGAAGCTCGGTAACTTCGGCAAATGTGGACCAAATTTGTTAAACAAAGTGTCAAATTAATCAGCTCGACGAGATATTTAAAATGACACAACACATCATGATTGCATCTTGTTGAACTTCCAAGAAAAATAGTACTTTATGAGCTCAAACACACATATTTTGTGACTTTTCAAACTTTGAAGCTCGGTAACTTCGGCAAATATGGACCAAATTTGTTAAACAATGTGTCAAATTACTCAGCTCGACGACATCTTTAAAATGACACAACACATCATGATTGCATCTTGTTGAACTTCCAAGAAAAATTGTACTTTATGTGCTCAAACACACATCTTTTGTGACTTTTCAAACTTTGAAGCTCGGTAACTTCGGCAAATGTGGGCCAAATTTGTTAAACAAAGTGTCAAATTAAGTAGCTCGACAAGATTTTGAAGATGTCACAACACATCATGATTGCATCTTGTTGAATTTCCAAGAAAAATTGTACTTTATGTGCTCAAACACACATCTTTTGTGACTTTTCAAACTTTGAAGCTCGGTAACTTCGGCAAATGCGGACCAAATTTGTTAAACAATGTGTCAAATTAATCAGCTCGATGAGATCTTTAAAATGACACAACACATCATGATTGCATCTTGTTGAATTTCCAAGAAAAATAGTACTTTATGTGCTCAAACACACATATTTTGTGACTTTTCAAACTTTGAAGCTCGGTAACTTCGGCAAATGTGGGCCAAATTTGTTAAACAAAGTGTCAAATTAAGTAGCTCGACAAGATTTTGAAGATGTCACAACACATCATGATGCATCTTGTTGAACTTCCAAGAAAAATAGTACTATATGTGCTCAAACACACATCTTTTGAGGCTCTTCAAACTTTGAAGCTCGGTAACTTCGGCAAATGTGGACCAAATTTGTTAAACAAAGTGTCAAATTAATCAGCTCGACGAGATCTTTAAAATGACATAACACATCATGATTGCATCTTGTTGAACTTCCAAGAAAAATAGTACTTTATGAGCTCAAACACACATCTTTTGAGGCTCTTCAAACTTTGAAGCTCGGTAACTTCGGCAAATGTGGACCAAATTTGTTAAACAAAGTGTCAAATTAATCAGCTCGACGAGATCTTTAAAATGACACAACACATCATGATTGCATCTTGTTGAACTTCCAAGAAAAATAGTATTATATGTGCTCAAACACACATATTTTGTGACTTTTCAAACTTTGAAGCTCGGTAACTTCGGCAAATGTGGGCCAAATTTGTTAAACAAAGTGTCAAATTAAGTAGCTCGACAAGATTTTGAAGATGTCACAACACATCATGATTGCATCTTGTTGAACTTCCAAGAAAAATTGTACTTTATGTGCTCAAACACACATATTTTGTGATTTTTCAAACTTTGAAGCTCGGTAACTTCGGCAAATGTGGACCAAATTTGTTAAACAAAGTGTCAAATTAAGTAGCTCGACAAGATTTTGAAGATGTCACAACACATCATGATTGCATCTTGTTGAACTTCCAAGAAAAATAGTATTATATGTGCTCAAACACACATATTTTGTGACTTTTCAAACTTTGAAGCTCGGTAACTTCGGCAAATGTGGGCCAAATTTGTTAAACAAAGTGTCAAATTAAGTAGCTCGACAAGATTTTGAAGATGTCACAACACATCATGATGCATCTTGTTGAACTTCCAAGAAAAATAGTACTATATGTGCTCAAACACACATATTTTGTGATTTTTCAAACTTTGAAGCTCGGTAACTTCGGCAAATGTGGACCAAATTTGTTAAACAAAGTGTCAAATTAATCAGCTCGACGAGATCTTTAAAATGACACAACACATCATGATTGCATCTTGTTGAACTTCCAAGAAAAATAGTATTATATGTGCTCAAACACACATATTTTGTGACTTTTCAAACTTTGAAGCTCGGTAACTTCGGCAAATGTGGGCCAAATTTGTTAAACAAAGTGTCAAATTAAGTAGCTCGACAAGATTTTGAAGATGTCACAACACATCATGATTGCATCTTGTTGACCTTCCAAGAAAAATAGTACTTTATGTGCTCAAACACACATATTTTGTGACTTTTCAAACTTTGAAGCTCGGTAACTTCGGCAAATGTGGGCCAAATTTGTTAAACAAAGTGTCAAATTAAGTAGCTCGACAAGATTTTGAAGATGTCACAACACATCATGATTGCATCTTGTTGAACTTCCAAGAAAAATAGTACTTTATGAGCTCAAACACACATATTTTGTGACTTTTCAAACTTTGAAGCTCGGTAACTTCGGCAAATATGGACCAAATTTGTTAAACAAAGTGTCAAATTAAGTAGCTCGACAAGATTTTGAAGATGTCACAACACATCATGATTGCATCTTGTTGAACTTCCAAGAAAAATAGTACTTTATGAGCTCAAACACACATATTTTGTGACTTTTCAAACTTTGAAGCTCGGTAACTTCGGCAAATGTGGGCCAAACTTGTTAAACAAAGTGTCAAATTAAGTAGCTCGACAAGATTTTGAAGATGTCACAACACATCATGATGCATCTTGTTGAACTTCCAAGAAAAATAGTACTATATGTGCTCAAACACACATCTTTTGAGGCTCTTCAAACTTTGAAGCTCGGTAACTTCGGCAAATGTGGACCAAATTTGTTAAACAAAGTGTCAAATTAAGTAGCTCGACAAGATTTTGAAGATGTCACAACGCATCATGATGCATCTTGTTGAACTTCCAAGAAAAATAGTACTATATGTGCTCAAACACACATATTTTGTGATTTTTCAAACTTTGAAGCTCGGTAACTTCGGCAAATGTGGGCCAAATTTGTTAAACAAAGTGTCAAATTAAGTAGCTCGACAAGATTTTGAAGATGTCACAACACATCATGATTGCATCTTGTTGAATTTCCAAGAAAAATAGTACTTTATGAGCTCAAACACACATATTTTGTGACTTTTCAAACTTTGAAGCTCGGTAACTTCGGCAAATGTGGACCAAATTTGTTAAACAAAGTGTCAAATTAAGTAGCTCGACAAGATTTTGAAGATGTCACAACACATCACGATTGCATCTTGTTGAATTTCCAAGAAAAATAGTACTTTATGTGCTCAAACACACAAATTTTGTGACTTTTCAAATTTTGAAGCTCGGTAACTTCGGCAAATGTGGACCAAATTTGTTAAACAAAGTTTCAAATTAAGTAGCTCGACAAGATTTTGAAGATGTCACAACACATCATGATGCATCTTGTTGAACTTCCAAGAAAAATAGTACTTTATGAGCTCAAACACACATATTTTGTGACTTTTCAAACTTTGAAGCTCGGTAACTTCGTCAAATGTGGACCAAATTTGTTAAACAATGTGTCAAATTACTCAGCTCGACGACATCTTTAAAATGACACAACACATCATGATTGCATCTTGTTGAACTTCCAAGAAAAATTGTACTTTATGTGCTCAAACACACATATTTTGTGACTTTTCAAACTTTGAAGCTCGGTAACTTCGGCAAATGTGGGCCAAATTTGTTAAACAAAGTGTCAAATTAAGTAGCTCGACAAGATTTTGAAGATGTCACAACACATCATGATGCATCTTGTTGAACTTCCAAGAAAAATAGTACTATATGTGCTCAAACACACATATTTTGTGATTTTTCAAACTTTGAAGCTCGGTAACTTCGGCAAATGTGGACCAAATTTGTTAAACAAAGTGTCAAATTAATCAGCTCGACGAGATATTTAAAATGACACAACACATCATGATTGCATCTTGTTGAACTTCCAAGAAAAATAGTACTTTATGAGCTCAAACACACATATTTTGTGACTTTTCAAACTTTGAAGCTCGGTAACTTCGGCAAATATGGACCAAATTTGTTAAACAATGTGTGAAATTAATCAGCTCGACGACATCTTTAAAATGACATAACACATCATGATTGCATCTTGTTGAACTTGCAAGAAAAATAGTACTTTATGTGCTCAAACACACATATTTTGTGACTTTTCAAACTTTGAAGCTCGGTAACTTCGGCAAATGTGGGCCAAACTTGTTAAACAAAGTGTCAAATTAAGTAGCTCGACAAGATTTTGAAGATGTCACAACACATCATGATGCATCTTGTTGAACTTCCAAGAAAAATAGTACTATATGTGCTCAAACACACATATTTTGTGATTTTTCAAACTTTGAAGCTCGGTAACTTCGGCAAATGTGGACCAAATTTGTTAAACAAAGTGTCAAATTAAGTAGCTCGACAAGATTTTGAAGATGTCACAACACATCATGATTGCATCTTGTTGAACTTCCAAGAAAAATTGTACTTTATGTGCTCAAACACACATATTTTGTGATTTTTCAAACTTTGAAGCTCGGTAACTTCGGCAAATGTGGACCAAATTTGTTAAACAAAGTGTCAAATTAAGTAGCTCGACAAGATTTTGAAGATGTCACAACACATCATGATTGCATCTTGTTGAACTTCCAAGAAAAATAGTATTATATGTGCTCAAACACACATATTTTGTGACTTTTCAAACTTTGAAGCTCGGTAACTTCGGCAAATGTGGGCCAAATTTGTTAAACAAAGTGTCAAATTAAGTAGCTCGACAAGATTTTGAAGATGTCACAACACATCATGATGCATCTTGTTGAACTTCCAAGAAAAATAGTACTATATGTGCTCAAACACACATATTTTGTGATTTTTCAAACTTTGAAGCTCGGTAACTTCGGCAAATGTGGACCAAATTTGTTAAACAAAGTGTCAAATTAATCAGCTCGACGAGATCTTTAAAATGACACAACACATCATGATTGCATCTTGTTGAACTTCCAAGAAAAATAGTATTATATGTGCTCAAACACACATATTTTGTGACTTTTCAAACTTTGAAGCTCGGTAACTTCGGCAAATGTGGGCCAAATTTGTTAAACAAAGTGTCAAATTAAGTAGCTCGACAAGATTTTGAAGATGTCACAACACATCATGATTGCATCTTGTTGAACTTCCAAGAAAAATTGTACTTTATGTGCTCAAACACACATATTTTGTGATTTTTCAAACTTTGAAGCTCGGTAACTTCGGCAAATGTGGACCAAATTTGTTAAACAAAGTGTCAAATTAAGTAGCTCGACAAGATTTTGAAGATGTCACAACACATCATGATTGCATCTTGTTGAACTTCCAAGAAAAATAGTATTATATGTGCTCAAACACACATATTTTGTGACTTTTCAAACTTTGAAGCTCGGTAACTTCGGCAAATGTGGGCCAAATTTGTTAAACAAAGTGTCAAATTAAGTAGCTCGACAAGATTTTGAAGATGTCACAACACATCATGATGCATCTTGTTGAACTTCCAAGAAAAATAGTACTATATGTGCTCAAACACACATATTTTGTGATTTTTCAAACTTTGAAGCTCGGTAACTTCGGCAAATGTGGACCAAATTTGTTAAACAAAGTGTCAAATTAATCAGCTCGACGAGATCTTTAAAATGACACAACACATCATGATTGCATCTTGTTGAACTTCCAAGAAAAATAGTACTTTATGAGCTCAAACACACATATTTTGTGACTTTTCAAACTTTGAAGCTCGGTAACTTCGGCAAATGTGGACCAAATTTGTTAAACAAAGTGTCAAATTAAGTAGCTCGACAAGATTTTGAAGATGTCACAACACATCACGATTGCATCTTGTTGAATTTCCAAGAAAAATAATACTTTATGTGCTCAAACACACATATTTTGTGACTTTTCAAATTTTGAAGCTCGGTAACTTCGGCAAATGTGGACCAAATTTGTTAAACAAAGTTTCAAATTAAGTAGCTCGACAAGATTTTGAAGAAGTCACAACACATCATGATGCATCTTGTTGAACTTCCAAGAAAAATAGTACTTTATGAGCTCAAACACACATATTTTGTGACTTTTCAAACTTTGAAGCTCGGTAACTTCGTCAAATGTGGACCAAATTTGTTAAACAATGTGTCAAATTACTCAGCTCGACGACATCTTTAAAATGACACAACACATCATGATTGCATCTTGTTGAACTTCCAAGAAAAATTGTACTTTATGTGCTCAAACACACATCTTTTGTGACTTTTCAAACTTTGAAGCTCGGTAACTTCGGCAAATGTGGGCCAAATTTGTTAAACAAAGTGTCAAATTAAGTAGCTCGACAAGATTTTGAAGATGTCACAACACATCATGATTGCATCTTGTTGAATTTCCAAGAAAAATTGTACTTTATGTGCTCAAACACACATCTTTTGTGACTTTTCAAACTTTGAAGCTCGGTAACTTCGGCAAATGCGGACCAAATTTGTTAAACAATGTGTCAAATTAATCAGCTCGATGAGATCTTTAAAATGACACAACACATCATGATTGCATCTTGTTGAATTTCCAAGAAAAATAGTACTTTATGTGCTCAAACACACATATTTTGTGACTTTTCAAACTTTGAAGCTCGGTAACTTCGGCAAATGTGGGCCAAATTTGTTAAACAAAGTGTCAAATTAAGTAGCTCGACAAGATTTTGAAGATGTCACAACACATCATGATGCATCTTGTTGAACTTCCAAGAAAAATAGTACTATATGTGCTCAAACACACATCTTTTGAGGCTCTTCAAACTTTGAAGCTCGGTAACTTCGGCAAATGTGGACCAAATTTGTTAAACAAAGTGTCAAATTAATCAGCTCGACGAGATCTTTAAAATGACATAACACATCATGATTGCATCTTGTTGAACTTCCAAGAAAAATAGTACTTTATGAGCTCAAACACACATCTTTTGAGGCTCTTCAAACTTTGAAGCTCGGTAACTTCGGCAAATGTGGACCAAATTTGTTAAACAAAGTGTCAAATTAATCAGCTCGACGAGATCTTTAAAATGACACAACACATCATGATTGCATCTTGTTGAACTTCCAAGAAAAATAGTATTATATGTGCTCAAACACACATATTTTGTGACTTTTCAAACTTTGAAGCTCGGTAACTTCGGCAAATGTGGGCCAAATTTGTTAAACAAAGTGTCAAATTAAGTAGCTCGACAAGATTTTGAAGATGTCACAACACATCATGATTGCATCTTGTTGAACTTCCAAGAAAAATTGTACTTTATGTGCTCAAACACACATATTTTGTGATTTTTCAAACTTTGAAGCTCGGTAACTTCGGCAAATTTGGACCAAATTTGTTAAACAAAGTGTCAAATTAAGTAGCTCGACAAGATTTTGAAGATGTCACAACACATCATGATTGCATCTTGTTGAACTTCCAAGAAAAATAGTATTATATGTGCTCAAACACACATATTTTGTGACTTTTCAAACTTTGAAGCTCGGTAACTTCGGCAAATGTGGGCCAAATTTGTTAAACAAAGTGTCAAATTAAGTAGCTCGACAAGATTTTGAAGATGTCACAACACATCATGATGCATCTTGTTGAACTTCCAAGAAAAATAGTACTATATGTGCTCAAACACACATATTTTGTGATTTTTCAAACTTTGAAGCTCGGTAACTTCGGCAAATGTGGACCAAATTTGTTAAACAAAGTGTCAAATTAATCAGCTCGACGAGATCTTTAAAATGACACAACACATCATGATTGCATCTTGTTGAACTTCCAAGAAAAATAGTATTATATGTGCTCAAACACACATATTTTGTGACTTTTCAAACTTTGAAGCTCGGTAACTTCGGCAAATGTGGGCCAAATTTGTTAAACAAAGTGTCAAATTAAGTAGCTCGACAAGATTTTGAAGATGTCACAACACATCATGATTGCATCTTGTTGAACTTCCAAGAAAAATTGTACTTTATGTGCTCAAACACACATATTTTGTGATTTTTCAAACTTTGAAGCTCGGTAACTTCGGCAAATGTGGACCAAATTTGTTAAACAAAGTGTCAAATTAAGTAGCTCGACAAGATTTTGAAGATGTCACAACACATCATGATTGCATCTTGTTGAACTTCCAAGAAAAATAGTATTATATGTGCTCAAACACACATATTTTGTGACTTTTCAAACTTTGAAGCTCGGTAACTTCGGCAAATGTGGGCCAAATTTGTTAAACAAAGTGTCAAATTAAGTAGCTCGACAAGATTTTGAAGATGTCACAACACATCATGATGCATCTTGTTGAACTTCCAAGAAAAATAGTACTATATGTGCTCAAACACACATATTTTGTGATTTTTCAAACTTTGAAGCTCGGTAACTTCGGCAAATGTGGACCAAATTTGTTAAACAAAGTGTCAAATTAATCAGCTCGACGAGATCTTTAAAATGACACAACACATCATGATTGCATCTTGTTGAACTTCCAAGAAAAATAGTACTTTATGAGCTCAAACACACATATTTTGTGACTTTTCAAACTTTGAAGCTCGGTAACTTCGGCAAATGTGGACCAAATTTGTTAAACAAAGTGTCAAATTAAGTAGCTCGACAAGATTTTGAAGATGTCACAACACATCACGATTGCATCTTGTTGAATTTCCAAGAAAAATAGTACTTTATGTGCTCAAACACACATATTTTGTGACTTTTCAAATTTTGAAGCTCGGTAACTTCGGCAAATGTGGACCAAATTTGTTAAACAAAGTTTCAAATTAAGTAGCTCGACAAGATTTTGAAGAAGTCACAACACATCATGATGCATCTTGTTGAACTTCCAAGAAAAATAGTACTTTATGAGCTCAAACACACATATTTTGTGACTTTTCAAACTTTGAAGCTCGGTAACTTCGTCAAATGTGGACCAAATTTGTTAAACAATGTGTCAAATTACTCAGCTCGACGACATCTTTAAAATGACACAACACATCATGATTGCATCTTGTTGAACTTCCAAGAAAAATTGTACTTTATGTGCTCAAACACACATCTTTTGTGACTTTTCAAACTTTGAAGCTCGGTAACTTCGGCAAATGTGGGCCAAATTTGTTAAACAAAGTGTCAAATTAAGTAGCTCGACAAGATTTTGAAGATGTCACAACACATCATGATTGCATCTTGTTGAATTTCCAAGAAAAATTGTACTTTATGTGCTCAAACACACATCTTTTGTGACTTTTCAAACTTTGAAGCTCGGTAACTTCGGCAAATGCGGACCAAATTTGTTAAACAATGTGTCAAATTAAGTAGCTCGACAAGATTTTGAAGATGTCACAACACATCATGATTGCATCTTGTTGAATTTCCAAGAAAAATAGTACTTTATGAGCTCAAACACACATATTTTGTGACTTTTCAAACTTTGAAGCTCGGTAACTTCGGCAAATGTGGGCCAAATTTGTTAAACAAAGTGTCAAATTAAGTAGCTCGACAAGATTTTGAAGATGTCACAACACATCATGATGCATCTTGTTGAACTTCCAAGAAAAATAGTACTATATGTGCTCAAACACACATATTTTGTGATTTTTCAAACTTTGAAGCTCGGTAACTTCGGCAAATGTGGACCAAATTTGTTAAACAAAGTGTCAAATTAATCAGCTCGACGAGATCTTTAAAATGACACAACACATCATGATTGCATCTTGTTGAACTTCCAAGAAAAATAGTATTATATGTGCTCAAACACACATATTTTGTGACTTTTCAAACTTTGAAGCTCGGTAACTTCGGCAAATGTGGGCCAAATTTGTTAAACAAAGTGTCAAATTAAGTAGCTCGACAAGATTTTGAAGATGTCACAACACATCATGATTGCATCTTGTTGAACTTCCAAGAAAAATTGTACTTTATGTGCTCAAACACACATATTTTGTGATTTTTCAAACTTTGAAGCTCGGTAACTTCGGCAAATGTGGACCAAATTTGTTAAACAAAGTGTCAAATTAAGTAGCTCGACAAGATTTTGAAGATGTCACAACACATCATGATTGCATCTTGTTGAACTTCCAAGAAAAATAGTATTATATGTGCTCAAACACACATATTTTGTGACTTTTCAAACTTTGAAGCTCGGTAACTTCGGCAAATGTGGGCCAAATTTGTTAAACAAAGTGTCAAATTAAGTAGCTCGACAAGATTTTGAAGATGTCACAACACATCATGATGCATCTTGTTGAACTTCCAAGAAAAATAGTACTATATGTGCTCAAACACACATATTTTGTGATTTTTCAAACTTTGAAGCTCGGTAACTTCGGCAAATGTGGACCAAATTTGTTAAACAAAGTGTCAAATTAATCAGCTCGACGAGATCTTTAAAATGACACAACACATCATGATTGCATCTTGTTGAACTTCCAAGAAAAATAGTACTTTATGAGCTCAAACACACATATTTTGTGACTTTTCAAACTTTGAAGCTCGGTAACTTCGGCAAATGTGGACCAAATTTGTTAAACAAAGTGTCAAATTAAGTAGCTCGACAAGATTTTGAAGATGTCACAACACATCACGATTGCATCTTGTTGAATTTCCAAGAAAAATAGTACTTTATGTGCTCAAACACACATATTTTGTGACTTTTCAAATTTTGAAGCTCGGTAACTTCGGCAAATGTGGACCAAATTTGTTAAACAAAGTTTCAAATTAAGTAGCTCGACAAGATTTTGAAGAAGTCACAACACATCATGATGCATCTTGTTGAACTTCCAAGAAAAATAGTACTTTATGAGCTCAAACACACATATTTTGTGACTTTTCAAACTTTGAAGCTCGGTAACTTCGTCAAATGTGGACCAAATTTGTTAAACAATGTGTCAAATTACTCAGCTCGACGACATCTTTAAAATGACACAACACATCATGATTGCATCTTGTTGAACTTCCAAGAAAAATTGTACTTTATGTGCTCAAACACACATCTTTTGTGACTTTTCAAACTTTGAAGCTCGGTAACTTCGGCAAATGTGGGCCAAATTTGTTAAACAAAGTGTCAAATTAAGTAGCTCGACAAGATTTTGAAGATGTCACAACACATCATGATTGCATCTTGTTGAATTTCCAAGAAAAATTGTACTTTATGTGCTCAAACACACATCTTTTGTGACTTTTCAAACTTTGAAGCTCGGTAACTTCGGCAAATGCGGACCAAATTTGTTAAACAATGTGTCAAATTAATCAGCTCGATGAGATCTTTAAAATGACACAACACATCATGATTGCATCTTGTTGAATTTCCAAGAAAAATAGTACTTTATGTGCTCAAACACACATATTTTGTGACTTTTCAAACTTTGAAGCTCGGTAACTTCGGCAAATGTGGGCCAAATTTGTTAAACAAAGTGTCAAATTAAGTAGCTCGACAAGATTTTGAAGATGTCACAACACATCATGATGCATCTTGTTGAACTTCCAAGAAAAATAGTACTATATGTGCTCAAACACACATCTTTTGAGGCTCTTCAAACTTTGAAGCTCGGTAACTTCGGCAAATGTGGACCAAATTTGTTAAACAAAGTGTCAAATTAATCAGCTCGACGAGATCTTTAAAATGACATAACACATCATGATTGCATCTTGTTGAACTTCCAAGAAAAATAGTACTTTATGAGCTCAAACACACATATTTTGTGACTTTTCAAACTTTGAAGCTCGGTAACTTCGGCAAATGTGGGCCAAATTTGTTAAACAAAGTGTCAAATTAAGTAGCTCGACAAGATTTTGAAGATGTCACAACACATCATGATTGCATCTTGTTGAATTTCCAAGAAAAATTGTACTTTATGTGCTCAAACACACATCTTTTGTGACTTTTCAAACTTTGAAGCTCGGTAACTTCGGCAAATGTGGGCCAAATTTGTTAAACAAAGTGTCAAATTAAGTAGCTCGACAAGATTTTGAAGATGTCACAACACATCATGATGCATCTTGTTGAACTTCCAAGAAAAATAGTATTATATGTGCTCAAACACACATATTTTGTGACTTTTCAAACTTTGAAGCTCGGTAACTTCGGCAAATGTGGGCCAAATTTGTTAAAGAAAGTGTCAAATTAAGTAGCTCGACAAGATTTTGAAGATGTCACAACACATCATGATTGCATCTTGTTGACCTTCCAAGAAAAATAGTACTATATGTGCTCAAACACACATATTTTGTGATTTTTCAAACTTTGAAGCTCGGTAACTTCGGCAAATGTGGGCCAAATTTGTTAAACAAAGTGTCAAATTAAGTAGCTCGACAAGATTTTGAAGATGTCACAACACATCATGATTGCATCTTGTTGAACTTCCAAGAAAAATAGTACTTTATGAGCTCAAACACACATATTTTGTGACTTTTCAAACTTTGAAGCTCGGTAACTTCGGCAAATATGGACCAAATTTGTTAAACAATGTGTGAAATTAATCAGCTCGACGACATCTTTAAAATGACATAACACATCATGATTGCATCTTGTTGAACTTGCAAGAAAAATAGTACTTTATGTGCTCAAACACACATATTTTGTGACTTTTCAAACTTTGAAGCTCGGTAACTTCGGCAAATGTGGGCCAAACTTGTTAAACAAAGTGTCAAATTAAGTAGCTCGACAAGATTTTGAAGATGTCACAACACATCATGATGCATCTTGTTGAACTTCCAAGAAAAATAGTACTATATGTGCTCAAACACACATCTTTTGAGGCTCTTCAAACTTTGAAGCTCGGTAACTTCGGCAAATGTGGACCAAATTTGTTAAACAAAGTGTCAAATTAAGTAGCTCGACAAGATTTTGAAGATGTCACAACGCATCATGATGCATCTTGTTGAACTTCCAAGAAAAATAGTACTATATGTGCTCAAACACACATATTTTGTGATTTTTCAAACTTTGAAGCTCGGTAACTTCGGCAAATGTGGGCCAAATTTGTTAAACAAAGTGTCAAATTAAGTAGCTCGACAAGATTTTGAAGATGTCACAACACATCATGATTGCATCTTGTTGAATTTCCAAGAAAAATAGTACTTTATGAGCTCAAACACACATATTTTGTGACTTTTCAAACTTTGAAGCTCGGTAACTTCGGCAAATGTGGACCAAATTTGTTAAACAAAGTGTCAAATTAAGTAGCTCGACAAGATTTTGAAGATGTCACAACACATCACGATTGCATCTTGTTGAATTTCCAAGAAAAATAGTACTTTATGTGCTCAAACACACAAATTTTGTGACTTTTCAAATTTTGAAGCTCGGTAACTTCGGCAAATGTGGACCAAATTTGTTAAACAAAGTTTCAAATTAAGTAGCTCGACAAGATTTTGAAGATGTCACAACACATCATGATGCATCTTGTTGAACTTCCAAGAAAAATAGTACTATATGTGCTCAAACACACATCTTTTGAGGCTCTTCAAACTTTGAAGCTCGGTAACTTCGGCAAATGTGGACCAAATTTGTTAAACAAAGTGTCAAATTAAGTAGCTCGACAAGATTTTGAAGATGTCACAACGCATCATGATGCATCTTGTTGAACTTCCAAGAAAAATAGTACTATATGTGCTCAAACACACATATTTTGTGATTTTTCAAACTTTGAAGCTCGGTAACTTCGGCAAATGTGGGCCAAATTTGTTAAACAAAGTGTCAAATTAAGTAGCTCGACAAGATTTTGAAGATGTCACAACACATCATGATTGCATCTTGTTGAATTTCCAAGAAAAATAGTACTTTATGAGCTCAAACACACATATTTTGTGACTTTTCAAACTTTGAAGCTCGGTAACTTCGGCAAATGTGGACCAAATTTGTTAAACAAAGTGTCAAATTAAGTAGCTCGACAAGATTTTGAAGATGTCACAACACATCACGATTGCATCTTGTTGAATTTCCAAGAAAAATAGTACTTTATGTGCTCAAACACACAAATTTTGTGACTTTTCAAATTTTGAAGCTCGGTAACTTCGGCAAATGTGGACCAAATTTGTTAAACAAAGTTTCAAATTAAGTAGCTCGACAAGATTTTGAAGATGTCACAACACATCATGATGCATCTTGTTGAACTTCCAAGAAAAATAGTACTTTATGAGCTCAAACACACATATTTTGTGACTTTTCAAACTTTGAAGCTCGGTAACTTCGTCAAATGTGGACCAAATTTGTTAAACAATGTGTCAAATTACTCAGCTCGACGACATCTTTAAAATGACACAACACATCATGATTGCATCTTGTTGAACTTCCAAGAAAAATTGTACTTTATGTGCTCAAACACACATATTTTGTGACTTTTCAAACTTTGAAGCTCGGTAACTTCGGCAAATGTGGGCCAAATTTGTTAAACAAAGTGTCAAATTAAGTAGCTCGACAAGATTTTGAAGATGTCACAACACATCATGATGCATCTTGTTGAACTTCCAAGAAAAATAGTACTATATGTGCTCAAACACACATATTTTGTGATTTTTCAAACTTTGAAGCTCGGTAACTTCGGCAAATGTGGACCAAATTTGTTAAACAAAGTGTCAAATTAATCAGCTCGACGAGATATTTAAAATGACACAACACATCATGATTGCATCTTGTTGAACTTCCAAGAAAAATAGTACTTTATGAGCTCAAACACACATATTTTGTGACTTTTCAAACTTTGAAGCTCGGTAACTTCGGCAAATATGGACCAAATTTGTTAAACAATGTGTGAAATTAATCAGCTCGACGACATCTTTAAAATGACATAACACATCATGATTGCATCTTGTTGAACTTGCAAGAAAAATAGTACTTTATGTGCTCAAACACACATATTTTGTGACTTTTCAAACTTTGAAGCTCGGTAACTTCGGCAAATGTGGGCCAAACTTGTTAAACAAAGTGTCAAATTAAGTAGCTCGACAAGATTTTGAAGATGTCACAACACATCATGATGCATCTTGTTGAACATCCAAGAAAAATAGTACTATATGTGCTCAAACACACATCTTTTGAGGCTCTTCAAACTTTGAAGCTCGGTAACTTCGGCAAATGTGGACCAAATTTGTTAAACAAAGTGTCAAATTAAGTAGCTCGACAAGATTTTGAAGATGTCACAACACATCATGATGCATCTTGTTGAACTTCCAAGAAAAATAGTACTATATGTGCTCAAACACACATATTTTGTGATTTTTCAAACTTTGAAGCTCGGTAACTTCGGCAAATGTGGGCCAAATTTGTTAAACAAAGTGTCAAATTAAGTAGCTCGACAAGATTTTGAAGATGTCACAACACATCATGATTGCATCTTGTTGAATTTCCAAGAAAAATTGTACTTTATGTGCTCAAACACACATCTTTTGTGACTTTTCAAACTTTGAAGCTCGGTAACTTCGGCAAATGTGGACCAAATTTGTTAAACAAAGTGTCAAATTAAGTAGCTCGACAAGATTTTGAAGATGTCACAACACATCATGATGCATCTTGTTGAACTTCCAAGAAAAATAGTATTATATGTGCTCAGACACACATATTTTGTGACTTTTCAAACTTTGAAGCTCGGTAACTTCGGCAAATGTGGACCAAATTTGTTAAACAAAGTGTCAAATTAATCAGCTCGACGAGATCTTTAAAATGACACAACACATCATGATTGCATCTTGTTGAACTTCCAAGAAAAATAGTATTATATGTGCTCAAACACACATATTTTGTGACTTTTCAAACTTTGAAGCTCGGTAACTTCGGCAAATGTGGGCCAAATTTGTTAAACAAAGTGTCAAATTAAGTAGCTCGACAAGATTTTGAAGATGTCACAACACATCATGATTGCATCTTGTTGAATTTCCAAGAAAAATAGTACTTTATGTGCTCAAACACACATATTTTGTGACTTTTCAAACTTTGAAGCTCGGTAACTTCGGCAAATGTGGACCAAATTTGTTAAACAAAGTGTCAAATTAAGTAGCTCGACAAGATTTTGAAGATGTCACAACACATCATGATTGCATCTTGTTGAACTTCCAAGAAAAATTGTACTTTATGTGCTCAAACACACATCTTTTGTGACTTTTCAAACTTTGAAGCTCGGTAACTTCGGCAAATGTGGGCCAAATTTGTTAAACAAAGTGTCAAATTAAGTAGCTCGACAAGATTTTGAAGATGTCACAACACATCATGATTGCATCTTGTTGAATTTCCAAGAAAAATTGTACTTTATGTGCTCAAACACACATCTTTTGTGACTTTTCAAACTTTGAAGCTCGGTAACTTCGGCAAATGCGGACCAAATTTGTTAAACAATGTGTCAAATTAATCAGCTCGATGAGATCTTTAAAATGACACAACACATCATGATTGCATCTTGTTGAATTTCCAAGAAAAATAGTACTTTATGTGCTCAAACACACATATTTTGTGACTTTTCAAACTTTGAAGCTCGGTAACTTCGGCAAATGTGGACCAAATTTGTTAAACAAAGTGTCAAATTAAGTAGCTTGACAAGATTTTGAAGATGTCACAACACATCATGATGCATCTTGTTGAACTTCCAAGAAAAATAGTATTATATGTGCTCAAACACACATATTTTGTGACTTTTCAAACTTTGAAGCTCGGTAACTTCGGCAAATATGGACCAAATTTGTTAAACAATGTGTGAAATTAATCAGCTCGACGACATCTTTAAAATGACATAACACATCATGATTGCATCTTGTTGAACTTCCAAGAAAAATAGTACTATATGTGCTCAAACACACATATTTTGTGATTTTTCAAACTTTGAAGCTCGGTAACTTCGGCAAATGTGGACCAAATTTGTTAAACAAAGTGTCAAATTAATCAGCTCGACGAGATCTTTAAAATGACACAACACATCATGATTGCATCTTGTTGAACTTCCAAGAAAAATAGTACTTTATGAGCTCAAACACACATATTTTGTGACTTTTCAAACTTTGAAGCTCGGTAACTTCGGCAAATGTGGGCCAAATTTGTTAAACAAAGTGTCAAATTAAGTAGCTCGACAAGATTTTGAAGATGTCACAACACATCATGATGCATCTTGTTGAACTTCCAAGAAAAATAGTACTATATGTGCTCAAACACACATATTTTGTGATTTTTCAAACTTTGAAGCTCGGTAACTTCGGCAAATGTGGACCAAATTTGTTAAACAAAGTGTCAAATTAATCAGCTCGACGAGATCTTTAAAATGACACAACACATCATGATTGCATCTTGTTGAACTTCCAAGAAAAATAGTACTTTATGAGCTCAAACACACATATTTTGTGACTTTTCAAACTTTGAAGCTCGGTAACTTCGGCAAATGTGGGCCAAATTTGTTAAACAAAGTGTCAAATTAAGTAGCTTGACAAGATTTTGAAGATGTCACAACACATCATGATGCATCTTGTTGAACTTCCAAGAAAAATAGTATTATATGTGCTCAAACACACATATTTTGTGACTTTTCAAACTTTGAAGCTCGGTAACTTCGGCAAATATGGACCAAATTTGTTAAACAATGTGTGAAATTAATCAGCTCGACGACATCTTTAAAATGACACAACACATCATGATTGCATCTTGTTGAACTTCCAAGAAAAATTGTACTTTATGTGCTCAAACACACATATTTTGTGACTTTTCAAACTTTGAAGCTCGGTAACTTCGGCAAATGTGGGCCAAATTTGTTAAACAAAGTGTCAAATTAAGTAGCTCGACAAGATTTTGAAGATGTCACAACACATCATGATGCATCTTGTTGAACTTCCAAGAAAAATAGTACTATATGTGCTCAAACACACATATTTTGTGATTTTTCAAACTTTGAAGCTCGGTAACTTCGGCAAATGTGGACCAAATTTGTTAAACAAAGTGTCAAATTAATCAGCTCGACGAGATATTTAAAATGACACAACACATCATGATTGCATCTTGTTGAACTTCCAAGAAAAATAGTACTTTATGAGCTCAAACACACATATTTTGTGACTTTTCAAACTTTGAAGCTCGGTAACTTCGGCAAATATGGACCAAATTTGTTAAACAATGTGTGAAATTAATCAGCTCGACGACATCTTTAAAATGACATAACACATCATGATTGCATCTTGTTGAACTTGCAAGAAAAATAGTACTTTATGTGCTCAAACACACATATTTTGTGACTTTTCAAACTTTGAAGCTCGGTAACTTCGGCAAATGTGGGCCAAACTTGTTAAACAAAGTGTCAAATTAAGTAGCTCGACAAGATTTTGAAGATGTCACAACACATCATGATGCATCTTGTTGAACTTCCAAGAAAAATAGTACTATATGTGCTCAAACACACATCTTTTGAGGCTCTTCAAACTTTGAAGCTCGGTAACTTCGGCAAATGTGGACCAAATTTGTTAAACAAAGTGTCAAATTAAGTAGCTCGACAAGATTTTGAAGATGTCACAACACATCATGATGCATCTTGTTGAACTTCCAAGAAAAATAGTACTATATGTGCTCAAACACACATATTTTGTGATTTTTCAAACTTTGAAGCTCGGTAACTTCGGCAAATGTGGGCCAAATTTGTTAAACAAAGTGTCAAATTAAGTAGCTCGACAAGATTTTGAAGATGTCACAACACATCATGATTGCATCTTGTTGAATTTCCAAGAAAAATTGTACTTTATGTGCTCAAACACACATCTTTTGTGACTTTTCAAACTTTGAAGCTCGGTAACTTCGGCAAATGTGGACCAAATTTGTTAAACAAAGTGTCAAATTAAGTAGCTCGACAAGATTTTGAAGATGTCACAACACATCATGATGCATCTTGTTGAACTTCCAAGAAAAATATTATTATATGTGCTCAAACACACATATTTTGTGACTTTTCAAACTTTGAAGCTCGGTAACTTCGGCAAATGTGGACCAAATTTGTTAAACAAAGTGTCAAATTAATCAGCTCGACGAGATCTTTAAAATGACACAACACATCATGATTGCATCTTGTTGAACTTCCAAGAAAAATAGTATTATATGTGCTCAAACACACATATTTTGTGACTTTTCAAACTTTGAAGCTCGGTAACTTCGGCAAATGTGGGCCAAATTTGTTAAACAAAGTGTCAAATTAAGTAGCTCGACAAGATTTTGAAGATGTCACAACACATCATGATTGCATCTTGTTGAATTTCCAAGAAAAATAGTACTTTATGTGCTCAAACACACATATTTTGTGACTTTTCAAACTTTGAAGCTCGGTAACTTCGGCAAATGTGGACCAAATTTGTTAAACAAAGTGTCAAATTAAGTAGCTCGACAAGATTTTGAAGATGTCACAACACATCATGATTGCATCTTGTTGAACTTCCAAGAAAAATTGTACTTTATGTGCTCAAACACACATCTTTTGTGACTTTTCAAACTTTGAAGCTCGGTAACTTCGGCAAATGTGGGCCAAATTTGTTAAACAAAGTGTCAAATTAAGTAGCTCGACAAGATTTTGAAGATGTCACAACACATCATGATTGCATCTTGTTGAATTTCCAAGAAAAATTGTACTTTATGTGCTCAAACACACATCTTTTGTGACTTTTCAAACTTTGAAGCTCGGTAACTTCGGCAAATGCGGACCAAATTTGTTAAACAATGTGTCAAATTAATCAGCTCGATGAGATCTTTAAAATGACACAACACATCATGATTGCATCTTGTTGAATTTCCAAGAAAAATAGTACTTTATGTGCTCAAACACACATATTTTGTGACTTTTCAAACTTTGAAGCTCGGTAACTTCGGCAAATGTGGACCAAATTTGTTAAACAAAGTGTCAAATTAAGTAGCTTGACAAGATTTTGAAGATGTCACAACACATCATGATGCATCTTGTTGAACTTCCAAGAAAAATAGTATTATATGTGCTCAAACACACATATTTTGTGACTTTTCAAACTTTGAAGCTCGGTAACTTCGGCAAATATGGACCAAATTTGTTAAACAATGTGTGAAATTAATCAGCTCGACGACATCTTTAAAATGACATAACACATCATGATTGCATCTTGTTGAACTTCCAAGAAAAATAGTACTATATGTGCTCAAACACACATATTTTGTGATTTTTCAAACTTTGAAGCTCGGTAACTGCGGCAAATGTGGACCAAATTTGTTAAACAAAGTGTCAAATTAATCAGCTCGACGAGATCTTTAAAATGACACAACACATCATGATTGCATCTTGTTGAACTTCCAAGAAAAATAGTACTTTATGAGCTCAAACACACATATTTTGTGACTTTTCAAACTTTGAAGCTCGGTAACTTCGGCAAATATGGACCAAATTTGTTAAACAATGTGTGAAATTAATCAGCTCGACGACATCTTTAAAATGACATAACACATCATGATTGCATCTTGTTGAACTTGCAAGAAAAATAGTACTTTATGTGCTCAAACACACATATTTTGTGACTTTTCAAACTTTGAAGCTCGGTAACTTCGGCAAATGTGGGCCAAATTTGTTAAACAAAGTGTCAAATTAAGTAGCTCGACAAGATTTTGAAGATGTCACAACACATCATGATGCATCTTGTTGAACTTCCAAGAAAAATAGTACTATATGTGCTCAAACACACATATTTTGTGATTTTTCAAACTTTGAAGCTCGGTAACTTCGGCAAATGTGGGCCAAATTTGTTAAACAAAGTGTCAAATTAAGTAGCTCGACAAGATTTTGAAGATGTCACAACACATCATGATTGCATCTTGTTGAATTTCCAAGAAAAATTGTACTTTATGTGCTCAAACACACATCTTTTGTGACTTTTCAAACTTTGAAGCTCGGTAACTTCGGCAAATGTGGGCCAAATTTGTTAAACAAAGTGTCAAATTAAGTAGCTCGACAAGATTTTGAAGATGTCACAACACATCATGATGCATCTTGTTGAACTTCCAAGAAAAATAGTATTATATGTGCTCAAACACACATATTTTGTGACTTTTCAAACTTTGAAGCTCGGTAACTTCGGCAAATGTGGGCCAAATTTGTTAAAGAAAGTGTCAAATTAAGTAGCTCGACAAGATTTTGAAGATGTCACAACACATCATGATGCATCTTGTTGAACTTCCAAGAAAAATAGTACTATATGTGCTCAAACACACATATTTTGTGATTTTTCAATCTTTGAAGCTCGGTAACTTCGGCAAATGTGGGCCAAATTTGTTAAACAAAGTGTCAAATTAAGTAGCTCGACAAGATTTTGAAGATGTCACAACACATCATGATTGCATCTTGTTGAATTTCCAAGAAAAATTGTACTTTATGTGCTCAAACACACATCTTTTGTGACTTTTCAAACTTTGAAGCTCGGTAACTTCGGCAAATGTGGGCCAAATTTGTTAAACAAAGTGTCAAATTAAGTAGCTCGACAAGATTTTGAAGATGTCACAACACATCATGATGCATCTTGTTGAACTTCCAAGAAAAATAGTACTTTATGTGCTCAAACACACATATTGTGTGACTTTTCAAATTTTGAAGCTCGGTAACTTCGGCAAATGTGGACCAAATTTGTTAAACAAAGTGTCAAATTAAGTAGCTCGACAAGATTTTGAAGATGTCACAACACATCATGATGCATCTTGTTGAACTTCCAAGAAAAATAGTATTATATGTGCTCAAACACACATATTTTGTGACTTTTCAAACTTTGAAGCTCGGTAACTTCGGCAAATGTGGGCCAAATTTGTTAAACAAAGTGTCAAATTAAGTAGCTCGACAAGATTTTGAAGATGTCACAACACATCATGATTGCATCTTGTTGAACTTGCAAGAAAAATAGTACTTTATGTGCTCAAACACACATATTTTGTGTCTTTTCAAACTTTGAAGCTCGGTAACTTCGGCAAATGTGGGCCAAATTTGTTAAACAAAGTGTCAAATTAAGTAGCTCGACAAGATTTTGAAGATGTCACAACACATCATGATGCATCTTGTTGAACTTCCAAGAAAAATAGTACTATATGTGCTCAAACACACATATTTTGTGATTTTTCAAACTTTGAAGCTCGGTAACTTCGGCAAATGTGGACCAAATTTGTTAAACAAAGTGTCAAATTAATCAGCTCGACGAGATATTTAAAATGACACAACACATCATGATTGCATCTTGTTGAACTTCCAAGAAAAATAGTACTTTATGAGCTCAAACACACATATTTTGTGACTTTTCAAACTTTGAAGCTCGGTAACTTCGGCAAATATGGACCAAATTTGTTAAACAATGTGTGAAATTAATCAGCTCGACGACATCTTTAAAATGACATAACACATCATGATTGCATCTTGTTGAACTTGCAAGAAAAATAGTACTTTATGTGCTCAAACACACATATTTTGTGACTTTTCAAACTTTGAAGCTCGGTAACTTCGGCAAATGTGGGCCAAACTTGTTAAACAAAGTGTCAAATTAAGTAGCTCGACAAGATTTTGAAGATGTCACAACACATCATGATGCATCTTGTTGAACTTCCAAGAAAAATAGTACTATATGTGCTCAAACACACATCTTTTGAGGCTCTTCAAACTTTGAAGCTCGGTAACTTCGGCAAATGTGGACCAAATTTGTTAAACAAAGTGTCAAATTAAGTAGCTCGACAAGATTTTGAAGATGTCACAACACATCATGATGCATCTTGTTGAACTTCCAAGAAAAATAGTACTATATGTGCTCAAACACACATATTTTGTGATTTTTCAAACTTTGAAGCTCGGTAACTTCGGCAAATGTGGGCCAAATTTGTTAAACAAAGTGTCAAATTAAGTAGCTCGACAAGATTTTGAAGATGTCACAACACATCATGATTGCATCTTGTTGAATTTCCAAGAAAAATTGTACTTTATGTGCTCCAACACACATCTTTTGTGACTTTTCAAACTTTGAAGCTCGGTAACTTCGGCAAATGTGGACCAAATTTGTTAAACAAAGTGTCAAATTAAGTAGCTCGACAAGATTTTGAAGATGTCACAACACATCATGATGCATCTTGTTGAACTTCCAAGAAAAATAGTATTATATGTGCTCAAACACACATATTTTGTGACTTTTCAAACTTTGAAGCTCGGTAACTTCGGCAAATGTGGACCAAATTTGTTAAACAAAGTGTCAAATTAATCAGCTCGACGAGATCTTTAAAATGACACAACACATCATGATTGCATCTTGTTGAACTTCCAAGAAAAATAGTATTATATGTGCTCAAACACACATATTTTGTGACTTTTCAAACTTTGAAGCTCGGTAACTTCGGCAAATGTGGGCCAAATTTGTTAAACAAAGTGTCAAATTAAGTAGCTCGACAAGATTTTGAAGATGTCACAACACATCATGATTGCATCTTGTTGAATTTCCAAGAAAAATAGTACTTTATGTGCTCAAACACACATATTTTGTGACTTTTCAAACTTTGAAGCTCGGTAACTTCGGCAAATGTGGACCAAATTTGTTAAACAAAGTGTCAAATTAAGTAGCTCGACAAGATTTTGAAGATGTCACAACACATCATGATTGCATCTTGTTGAACTTCCAAGAAAAATTGTACTTTATGTGCTCAAACACACATCTTTTGTGACTTTTCAAACTTTGAAGCTCGGTAACTTCGGCAAATGTGGGCCAAATTTGTTAAACAAAGTGTCAAATTAAGTAGCTCGACAAGATTTTGAAGATGTCACAACACATCATGATTGCATCTTGTTGAATTTCCAAGAAAAATTGTACTTTATGTGCTCAAACACACATCTTTTGTGACTTTTCAAACTTTGAAGCTCGGTAACTTCGGCAAATGCGGACCAAATTTGTTAAACAATGTGTCAAATTAATCAGCTCGATGAGATCTTTAAAACGACACAACACATCATGATTGCATCTTGTTGAATTTCCAAGAAAAATAGTACTTTATGTGCTCAAACACACATATTTTGTGACTTTTCAAACTTTGAAGCTCGGTAACTTCGGCAAATGTGGACCAAATTTGTTAAACAAAGTGTCAAATTAAGTAGCTCGACAAGATTTTGAAGATGTCACAACACATCATGATGCATCTTGTTGAACTTCCAAGAAAAATAGTACTATATGTGCTCAAACACACATATTTTGTGATTTTTCAAACTTTGAAGCTCGGTAACTTCGGCAAATGTGGGCCAAATTTGTTAAACAAAGTGTCAAATTAAGTAGCTCGACAAGATTTTGAAGATGTCACAACACATCATGATTGCATCTTGTTGAATTTCCAAGAAAAATTGTACTTTATGTGCTCAAACACACATCTTTTGTGACTTTTCAAACTTTGAAGCTCGGTAACTTCGGCAAATGTGGGCCAAATTTGTTAAACAAAGTGTCAAATTAAGTAGCTCGACAAGATTTTGAAGATGTCACAACACATCATGATGCATCTTGTTGAACTTCCAAGAAAAATAGTACTTTATGTGCTCAAACACACATATTTTGTGACTTTTCAAACTTTGAAGCTCGGTAACTTCGGCAAATGTGGACCAAATTTGTTAAACAAAGTGTCAAATTAAGTAGCTCGACAAGATTTTGAAGATGTCACAACACATCATGATGCATCTTGTTGAACTTCCAAGAAAAATAGTATTATATGTGCTCAAACACACATATTTTGTGACTTTTCAAAATTTGAAGCTCGGTAACTTCGGCAAATGTGGGCCAAATTTGTTAAACAAAGTGTCAAATTAAGTAGCTCGACAAGATTTTGAAGATGTCACAACACATCATGATTGCATCTTGTTGAACTTCCAAGAAAAATTGTACTTTATGTGCTCAAACACACATCTTTTGTGACTTTTCAAACTTTGAAGCTCGGTAACTTCGGCAAATGTGGGCCAAATTTGTTAAACAAAGTGTCAAATTAAGTTGCTCGACAAGATTTTGAAGATGTCACAACACATCATGATTGCATCTTGTTGAATTTCCAAGAAAAATTGTACTTTATGTGCTCAAACACACATCTTTTGTGACTTTTCAAACTATGAAGCTCGGTAACTTCGGCAAATGTGGGCCAAATTTGTTAAACAAAGTGTCAAATTAAGTAGCTCGACAAGATTTTGAAGATGTCACAACACATCATGATGCATCTTGTTGAACTTCCAAGAAAAATAGTACTATATGTGCTCAAACACACATCTTTTGAGGCTCTTCAAACTTTGAAGCTCGGTAACTTCGGCAAATGTGGACCAAATTTGTTAAACAAAGTGTCAAATTAAGTAGCTCGACAAGATTTTGAAGATGTCACAACACCTCATGATGCATCTTGTTGAACTTCCAAGAAAAATAGTACTATATGTGCTCAAACACACATCTTTTGAGGCTCTTCAAACTTTGAAGCTCGGTAACTTCGGCAAATGTGGACCAAATTTGTTAAACAAAGTGTCAAATTAATCAGCTCGACGAGATCTTTAAAATGACACAACACATCATGATTGCATCTTGTTGAACTTCCAAGAAAAATAGTATTATATGTGCTCAAACACATATATTTTGTGACTTTTCAAACTTTGAAGCTCGGTAACTTCGGCAAATGTGGGCCAAATTTGTTAAACAAAGTGTCAAATTAAGTAGCTCAACAAGATTTTGAAGATGTCACAACACATCATGATTGCATCTTGTTGAACTTCCAAGAAAAATTGTACTTTATGTGCTCAAACACACATATTTTGTGATTTTTCAAACTTTGAAGCTCGGTAACTTCGGCAAATGTGGACCAAATTTGTTAAACAAAGTGTCAAATTAAGTAGCTCGACAAGATTTTGAAGATGTCACAACACATCATGATTGCATCTTGTTGAACTTCCAAGAAAAATTGTACTTTATGTGCTCAAACACACATCTTTTGTGACTTTTCAAACTTTGAAGCTCGGTAACTTCGGCAAATGTGGGCCAAATTTGTTAAACAAAGTGTCAAATTAAGTTGCTCGACAAGATTTTGAAGATGTCACAACACATCATGATTGCATCTTGTTGAATTTCCAAGAAAAATTGTACTTTATGTGCTCAAACACACATCTTTTGTGACTTTTCAAACTTTGAAGCTCGGTAACTTCGGCAAATGCGGACCAAATTTGTTAAACAATGTGTCAAATTAATCAGCTCGATGAGATCTTTAAAATGACACAACACATCATGATTGCATCTTGTTGAATTTCCAAGAAAAATAGTACTTTATGTGCTCAAACACACATATTTTGTGACTTTTCAAACTTTGAAGCTCGGTAACTTCGGCAAATGTGGACCAAATTTGTTAAACAAAGTGTCAAATTAAGTAGCTCGACAAGATTTTGAAGATGTCACAACACATCATGATGCATCTTGTTGAACTTCCAAGAAAAATAGTATTATATGTGCTCAAACACACATATTTTGTGACTTTTCAAACTTTGAAGCTCGGTAACTTCGGCAAATGTGGGCCAAATTTGTTAAACAAAGTGTCAAATTAAGTAGCTCGACAAGATTTTGAAGATGTCACAACACATCATGATGCATCTTGTTGAACTTCCAAGAAAAATAGTACTATATGTGCTCAAACACACATCTTTTGAGGCTCTTCAAACTTTGAAGCTCGGTAACTTCGGCAAATGTGGACCAAATTTGTTAAACAAAGTGTCAAATTAAGTAGCTCGACAAGATTTTGAAGATGTCACAACACATCATGATGCATCTTGTTGAACTTCCAAGAAAAATAGTACTATATGTGCTCAAACACACATATTTTGTGATTTTTCAAACTTTGAAGCTCGGCAACTTCGGCAAATGTGGGCCAAATTTGTTAAACAAAGTGTCAAATTAAGTAGCTCGACAAGATTTTGAAGATGTCACAACACATCATGATTGCATCTTGTTGAATTTCCAAGAAAAATTGTACTTTATGTGCTCAAACACACATCTTTTGTGACTTTTCAAACTTTGAAGCTCGGTAACTTCGGCAAATGTGGGCCAAATTTGTTAAACAAAGTGTCAAATTAAGTAGCTCGACAAGATTTTGAAGATGTCACAACACATCATGATGCATCTTGTTGAACTTCCAAGAAAAATAGTACTTTATGTGCTCAAACACACATATTTTGTGACTTTTCAAACTTTGAAGCTCGGTAACTTCGGCAAATGTGGACCAAATTTGTTAAACAAAGTGTCAAATTAAGTAGCTCGACAAGATTTTGAAGATGTCACAACACATCATGATGCATCTTGTTGAACTTCCAAGAAAAATAGTATTATATGTGCTCAAACACACATATTTTGTGACTTTTCAAACTTTGAAGCTCGGTAACTTCGGCAAATGTGGGCCAAATTTGTTAAACAAAGTGTCAAATTAAGTAGCTCGACAAGATTTTGAAGATGTCACAACACATCATGATGCATCTTGTTGAACTTCCAAGAAAAATAGTACTATATGTGCTCAAACACACATATTTTGTGATTTTTCAAACTTTGAAGCTCGGTAACTTCGGCAAATGTGGACCAAATTTGTTAAACAAAGTGTCAAATTAAGTAGCTCGACAAGATTTTGAAGATGTCACAACACATCATGATGCATCTTGTTGAACTTCCAAGAAAAATAGTACTATATGTGCTCAAACACACATATTTTGTGACTTTTCAAACTTTGAAGCTCGGTAACTTCGGCAAATATGGACCAAATTTGTTAAACAATGTGTGAAATTAATCAGCTCGACGACATCTTTAAAATGACATAACTCATCATGATTGCATCTTGTTGAACTTGCAAGAAAAATAGTACTTTATGTGCTCAAACACACATATTTTGTGACTTTTCAAACTTTGAAGCTCGGTAACTTCGGCAAATGTGGGCCAAATTTGTTAAACAAAGTGTCAAATTAAGTAGCTCGACAAGATTTTGAAGATGTCACAACACATCATGATGCATCTTGTTGAACTTCCAAGAAAAATAGTACTATATGTGCTCAAACACACATCTTTTGAGGCTCTTCAAACTTTGAAGCTCGGTAACTTCGGCAAATGTGGACCAAATTTGTTAAACAAAGTGTCAAATTAAGTAGCTCGACAAGATTTTGAAGATGTCACAACACATCATGATGCATCTTGTTGAACTTCCAAGAAAAATAGTACTATATGTGCTCAAACACACATATTTTGTGATTTTTCAAACTTTGAAGCTCGGCAACTTCGGCAAATGTGGGCCAAATTTGTTAAACAAAGTGTCAAATTAAGTAGCTCGACAAGATTTTGAAGATGTCACAACACATCATGATTGCATCTTGTTGAATTTCCAAGAAAAATTGTACTTTATGTGCTCAAACACACATCTTTTGTGACTTTTCAAACTTTGAAGCTCGGTAACTTCGGCAAATGTGGGCCAAATTTGTTAAACAAAGTGTCAAATTAAGTAGCTCGACAAGATTTTGAAGATGTCACAACACATCATGATGCATCTTGTTGAACTTCCAAGAAAAATAGTACTTTATGTGCTCAAACACACATATTTTGTGACTTTTCAAACTTTGAAGCTCGGTAACTTCGGCAAATGTGGACCAAATTTGTTAAACAAAGTGTCAAATTAATCAGCTCGACGACATCTTTAAAATGACACAACACATCATGATTGCATCTTGTTGAACTTCCAAGAAAAATAGTACTTTATGTGCTCAAACACACATATTTTGTGACTTTTCAAACTTTGAAGCTCGGTAACTTCGGCAAATGTGGACCAAATTTGTTAAACAAAGTGTCAAATTAATCAGCTCGACGACATCTTTAAAATGACACAACACATCATGATTGCATCTTGTTGAACTTCCAAGAAAAATAGTACTTTATGTGCTCAAACACACATCTTTTGTGACTTTCAAACTTTGAAGCTCGGTAACTTCGGCAAATGTGGGCCAAATTTGTTAAACAAAGTGTCAAATTAAGTAGCTCGACAAGATTTTGAAGATGTCACAACACATCATGATGCATCTTGTTGACCTTCCAAGAAAAATAGTACTATATGTGCTCAAACACACATCTTTTGAGGCTCTTCAAACTTTGAAGCTCGGTAACTTCGGCAAATGTGGACCAAATTTGTTAAACAAAGTGTCAAATTAAGTAGCTCGACAAGATTTTGAAGATGTCACAACACTTCATGATGCATCTTGTTGAACTTCCAAGAAAAATAGTATTATATGTGCTCAAACACACATATTTTGTGACTTTTCAAACTTTGAAGCTCGGTAACTTCGGCAAATGTGGGCCAAAATTGTTAAACAAAGTGTCAAATTAAGTAGCTCGACAAGATTTTGAAGATGTCACAACACATCATGATGCATCTTGTTGAACTTCCAAGAAAAATAGTACTATATGTGCTCAAACACACATCTTTTGAGGCTCTTCAAACTTTGAAGCTCGGTAACTTCGGCAAATGTGGACCAAATTTGTTAAACAACGTGTCAAATTAATCAGCTCGACGAGATCTTTAAAATGACATAACACATCATGATTGCATCATGTTGAACTTCCAAGAAAAATAGTACTTTATGAGCTCAAACACACATATTTTGTGACTTTTCAAACTTTGAAGCTCGGTAACTTCGGCAAATATGGACCAAATTTGTTAAACAATGTGTGAAATTAATCAGCTCGACGACATATTTAAAATGACATAACACATCATGATTGCATCTTGTTGAACTTGCAAGAAAAATAGTACTTTATGTGCTCAAACACACATATTTTGTGACTTTTCAAACTTTGAAGCTCGGTAACTTCGGCAAATGTGGGCCAAATTTGTTAAACAAAGTGTCAAATTAAGTAGCTCGACAAGATTTTGAAGATGTCACAACACATCATGATTGCATCTTGTTGAACTTCCAAGAAAAATAGTACTTTATGAGCTCAAACACACATATTTTGTGACTTTTCAAACTTTGAAGCTCGGTAACTTCGGCAAATATGGACCAAATTTGTTAAACAATGTGTGAAATTAATCAGCTCGACGACATCTTTAAAATGACATAACACATCATGATGCATCTTGTTGAACTTCCAAGAAAAATAGTATTATATGTGCTCAAACACACATATTTTGTGACTTTTCAAACTTTGAAGCTCGGTAACTTCGGCAAATGTGGGCCAAATTTGTTAAACAAAGTGTCAAATTAAGTAGCTCGACAAGATTTTGAAGATGTCACAACACATCATGATTGCATCTTGTTGAACTTGCAAGAAAAATAGTACTTTATGTGCTCAAACACACATATTTTGTGACTTTTCAAACTTTGAAGCTCGGTAACTTCGGCAAATGTGGGCCAAATTTGTTAAACAAAGTGTCAAATTAAGTAGCTCGACAAGATTTTGAAGATGTCACAACACATCATGATTGCATCTTGTTGAACTTCCAAGAAAAATAGTACTTTATGAGCTCAAACACACATATTTTGTGACTTTTCAAACTTTGAAGCTCGGTAACTTCGGCAAATATGGACCAAATTTGTTAAACAATGTGTGAAATTAATCAGCTCGACGACATCTTTAAAATGACATAACACATCATGATGCATCTTGTTGAACTTCCAAGAAAAATAGTATTATATGTGCTCAAACACACATATTTTGTGACTTTTCAAACTTTGAAGCTCGGTAACTTCGGCAAATGTGGGCCAAATTTGTTAAACAAAGTGTCAAATTAAGTAGCTCGACAAGATTTTGAAGATGTCACAACACATCATGATGCATCTTGTTGAACTTCCAAGAAAAATAGTACTATATGTGCTCAAACACACATATTTTGTGATTTTTCAAACTTTGAAGCTCGGTAACTTCGGCAAATGTGGGCCAAATTTGTTAAACAAAGTGTCAAATTAAGTAGCTCGACAAGATTTTGAAGATGTCACAACACATCATGATGCATCTTGTTGAACTTCCAAGAAAAATAGTACTATATGTGCTCAAACACACATCTTTTGAGGCTCTTCAAACTTTGAAGCTCGGTAACTTCGGCAAATGTGGACCAAATTTGTTAAACAAAGTGTCAAATTAAGTAGCTCGACAAGATTTTGAAGATGTCACAACACATCATGATGCATCTTGTTGAACTTCCAAGAAAAATAGTACTATATGTGCTCAAACACACATATTTTGTGATTTTTCAAACTTTGAAGCTCGGTAACTTCGGCAAATGTGGGCCAAATTTGTTAAACAAAGTGTCAAATTAAGTAGCTCGACAAGATTTTGAAGATGTCACAACACATCATGATGCATCTTGTTGAACTTCCAAGAAAAATAGTACTATATGTGCTCAAACACACATATTTTGTGATTTTTCAAACTTTGAAGCTCGGTAACTTCGGCAAATGTGGGCCAAATTTGTTAAACAAAGTGTCAAATTAAGTAGCTCGACAAGATTTTGAAGATGTCACAACACATCATGATGCATCTTGTTGAACTTCCAAGAAAAATAGTACTATATGTGCTCAAACACACATCTTTTGAGGCTCTTCAAACTTTGAAGCTCGGTAACTTCGGCAAATGTGGACCAAATTTGTTAAACAAAGTGTCAAATTAAGTAGCTCGACAAGATTTTGAAGATGTCACAACACATCATGATGC
Source organism: Euwallacea fornicatus (assembly GCF_040115645.1). Classification (NCBI taxonomy): domain Eukaryota; kingdom Metazoa; phylum Arthropoda; class Insecta; order Coleoptera; family Curculionidae; genus Euwallacea; species Euwallacea fornicatus. Next base: position 1,051,073 of record NW_027096012.1, on the reverse strand, counting down.
ATCTTGTTGAACTTCCAAGAAAAATAGTACTATATGTGCTCAAACACACATATTTTGTGATTTTTCAAACTTTGAAGCTCGGTAACTTCGGCAAATATGGACCAAATTTGTTAAACAATGTGTGAAATTAATCAGCTCGACGACATATTTAAAATGACATAACACATCATGATTGCATCTTGTTGAACTTGCAAGAAAAATAGTACTTTATGTGCTCAAACACACATATTTTGTGACTTTTCAAACTTTGAAGCTCGGTAACTTCGGCAAATGTGGGCCAAATTTGTTAAACAAAGTGTCAAATTAAGTAGCTCGACAAGATTTTGAAGATGTCACAACACATCATGATTGCATCTTGTTGAACTTCCAAGAAAAATAGTACTTTATGAGCTCAAACACACATATTTTGTGACTTTTCAAACTTTGAAGCTCGGTAACTTCGGCAAATATGGACCAAATTTGTTAAACAATGTGTGAAATTAATCAGCTCGACGACATCTTTAAAATGACATAACACATCATGATGCATCTTGTTGAACTTCCAAGAAAAATAGTATTATATGTGCTCAAACACACATATTTTGTGACTTTTCAAACTTTGAAGCTCGGTAACTTCGGCAAATGTGGGCCAAATTTGTTAAACAAAGTGTCAAATTAAGTAGCTCGACAAGATTTTGAAGATGTCACAACACATCATGATGCATCTTGTTGAACTTCCAAGAAAAATAGTACTATATGTGCTCAAACACACATATTTTGTGATTTTTCAAACTTTGAAGCTCGGTAACTTCGGCAAATGTGGGCCAAATTTGTTAAACAAAGTGTCAAATTAAGTAGCTCGACAAGATTTTGAAGATGTCACAACACATCATGATGCATCTTGTTGAACTTCCAAGAAAAATAGTACTATATGTGCTCAAACACACATCTTTTGAGGCTCTTCAAACTTTGAAGCTCGGTAACTTCGGCAAATGTGGACCAAATTTGTTAAACAAAGTGTCAAATTAAGTAGCTCGACAAGATTTTGAAGATGTCACAACACATCATGATGCATCTTGTTGAACTTCCAAGAAAAATAGTACTATATGTGCTCAAACACACATATTTTGTGATTTTTCAAACTTTGAAGCTCGGTAACTTCGGCAAATGTGGGCCAAATTTGTTAAACAAAGTGTCAAATTAAGTAGCTCGACAAGATTTTGAAGATGTCACAACACATCATGATTGCATCTTGTTGAATTTCCAAGAAAAATTGTACTTTATGTGCTCAAACACACATCTTTTGTGACTTTTCAAACTTTGAAGCTCGGTAACTTCGGCAAATGTGGGCCAAATTTGTTAAACAAAGTGTCAAATTAAGTAGCTCGACAAGATTTTGAAGATGTCACAACACATCATGATGCATCTTGTTGAACTTCCAAGAAAAATAGTATTATATGTGCTCAAACACACATATTTTGTGACTTTTCAAACTTTGAAGCTCGGTAACTTCGGCAAATGTGGGCCAAATTTGTTAAAGAAAGTGTCAAATTAAGTAGCTCGACAAGATTTTGAAGATGTCACAACACATCATGATGCATCTTGTTGAACTTCCAAGAAAAATAGTACTATATGTGCTCAAACACACATATTTTGTGATTTTTCAAACTTTGAAGCTCGGTAACTTCGGCAAATGTGGGCCAAATTTGTTAAACAAAGTGTCAAATTAAGTAGCTCGACAAGATTTTGAAGATGTCACAACACATCATGATTGCATCTTGTTGAATTTCCAAGAAAAATTGTACTTTATGTGCTCAAACACACATCTTTTGTGACTTTTCAAACTTTGAAGCTCGGTAACTTCGGCAAATGTGGGCCAAATTTGTTAAACAAAGTGTCAAATTAAGTAGCTCGACAAGATTTTGAAGATGTCACAACACATCATGATGCATCTTGTTGAACTTCCAAGAAAAATAGTATTATATGTGCTCAAACACACATATTTTGTGACTTTTCAAACTTTGAAGCTCGGTAACTTCGGCAAATGTGGGCCAAATTTGTTAAAGAAAGTGTCAAATTAAGTAGCTCGACAAGATTTTGAAGATGTCACAACACATCATGATTGCATCTTGTTGACCTTCCAAGAAAAATAGTACTTTATGTGCTCAAACACACATATTTTGTGACTTTTCAAACTTTGAAGCTCGGTAACTTCGGCAAATGTGGACCAAATTTGTTAAACAAAGTGTCAAATTAATCAGCTCGACGACATCTTTAAAATGACTCAACACATCATGATTGCATCTTGTTGAACTTCCAAGAAAAATAGTACTTTATGTGCTCAAACACACATATTTTGTGACTTTTCAAACTTTGAAGCTCGGTAACTTCGGCAAATGTGGGCCAAATTTGTTAAACAAAGTGTCAAATTAAGTAGCTCGACAAGATTTTGAAGATGTCACAACACATCATGATGCATCTTGTTGAACTTCCAAGAAAAATAGTACTATATGTGCTCAAACACACATCTTTTGAGGCTCTTCAAACTTTGAAGCTCGGTAACTTCGGCAAATGTGGACCAAATTTGTTAAACAAAGTGTCAAATTAAGTAGCTCGACAAGATTTTGAAGATGTCACAACACATCATGATGCATCTTGTTGAACTTCCAAGAAAAATAGTACTATATGTGCTCAAACACACATATTTTGTGATTTTTCAAACTTTGAAGCTCGGTAACTTCGGCAAATGTGGGCCAAATTTGTTAAACAAAGTGTCAAATTAAGTAGCTCGACAAGATTTTGAAGATGTCACAACACATCATGATTGCATCTTGTTGAATTTCCAAGAAAAATTGTACTTTATGTGCTCAAACACACATCTTTTGTGACTTTTCAAACTTTGAAGCTCGGTAACTTCGGCAAATGTGGGCCAAATTTGTTAAACAAAGTGTCAAATTAAGTAGCTCGACAAGATTTTGAAGATGTCACAACAAATCATGATTGCATCTTGTTGAATTTCCAAGAAAAATTGTACTTTATGTGCTCAAACACACATCTTTTGTGACTTTTCAAACTTTGAAGCTCGGTAACTTCGGCAAATGTGGGCCAAATTTGTTAAACAAAGTGTCAAATTAAGTAGCTCGACAAGATTTTGAAGATGTCACAACACATCATGATGCATCTTGTTGAACTTCCAAGAAAAATAGTATTATATGTGCTCAAACACACATATTTTGTGACTTTTCAAACTTTGAAGCTCGGTAACTTCGGCAAATGTGGGCCAAATTTGTTAAAGAAAGTGTCAAATTAAGTAGCTCGACAAGATTTTGAAGATGTCACAACACATCATGATGCATCTTGTTGAACTTCCAAGAAAAATAGTACTATATGTGCTCAAACACACATATTTTGTGATTTTTCAAACTTTGAAGCTCGGTAACTTCGGCAAATGTGGACCAAATTTGTTAAACAAAGTGTCAAATTAAGTAGCTCGACAAGATTTTGAAGATGTCACAACAAATCATGATTGCATCTTGTTGAATTTCCAAGAAAAATAGTACTTTATGTGCTCAAACACACATATTTTGTGACTTTTCAAACTTTGAAGCTCGGTAACTTCGGCAAATGTGGGCCAAATTTGTTAAACAAAGTGTCAAATTAAGTAGCTCGACAAGATTTTGAAGATGTCACAACACATCATGATTGCATCTTGTTGAACTTCCAAGAAAAATAGTACTTTATGTGCTCAAACACACATATTTTGTGACTTTTCAAACTTTGAAGCTCGGTAACTTCGGCAAATGTGGGCCAAATTTGTTAAACAAAGTGTCAAATTAAGTAGCTCGACAAGATTTTGAAGATGTCACAACACATCATGATGCATCTTGTTGAACTTCCAAGAAAAATAGTATTATATGTGCTCAAACACACATATTTTGTGACTTTTCAAACTTTGAAGCTCGGTAACTTCGGCAAATGTGGGCCAAATTTGTTAAAGAAAGTGTCAAATTAAGTAGCTCGACAAGATTTTGAAGATGTCACAACACATCATGATGCATCTTGTTGACCTTCCAAGAAAAATAGTACTATATGTGCTCAAACACACATCTTTTGAGGCTCTTCAAACTTTGAAGCTCGGTAACTTCGGCAAATGTGGACCAAATTTGTTAAACAAAGTGTCAAATTAAGTAGCTCGACAAGATTTTGAAGATGTCACAACACTTCATGATGCATCTTGTTGAACTTCCAAGAAAAATAGTATTATATGTGCTCAAACACACATATTTTGTGACTTTTCAAACTTTGAAGCTCGGTAACTTCGGCAAATGTGGGCCAAATTTGTTAAACAAAGTGTCAAATTAAGTAGCTCGACAAGATTTTGAAGATGTCACAACACATCATGATGCATCTTGTTGAACTTCCAAGAAAAATAGTACTATATGTGCTCAAACACACATATTTTGTGATTTTTCAAACTTTGAAGCTCGGTAACTTCGGCAAATGTGGACCAAATTTGTTAAACAAAGTGTCAAATTAATCAGCTCGACGAGATCTTTAAAATGACACAACACATCATGATTGCATCTTGTTGAACTTCCAAGAAAAATAGTACTTTATGAGCTCAAACACACATATTTTGTGACTTTTCAAACTTTGAAGCTCGGTAACTTCGGCAAATATGGACCAAATTTGTTAAACAAAGTGTCAAATTAAGTAGCTCGACAAGATTTTGAAGATGTCACAACACATCATGATGCATCTTGTTGAACTTCCAAGAAAAATAGTACTATATGTGCTCAAACACACATCTTTTGAGGCTCTTCAAACTTTGAAGCTCGGTAACTTCGGCAAATGTGGACCAAATTTGTTAAACAAAGTGTCAAATTAAGTAGCTCGACAAGATTTTGAAGATGTCACAACACATCATGATGCATCTTGTTCAACTTCCAAGAAAAATAGTACTATATGTGCTCAAACACACATATTTTGTGATTTTTCAAACTTTGAAGCTCGGCAACTTCGGCAAATGTGGGCCAAATTTGTTAAACAAAGTGTCAAATTAAGTAGCTCGACAAGATTTTGAAGATGTCACAACACATCATGATTGCATCTTGTTGAATTTCCAAGAAAAATTGTACTTTATGTGCTCAAACACACATCTTTTGTGACTTTTCAAAATTTGAAGCTCGGTAACTTCGGCAAATGTGGGCCAAATTTGTTAAACAAAGTGTCAAATTAAGTAGCTCGACAAGATTTTGAAGATGTCACAACACATCATGATGCATCTTGTTGAACTTCCAAGAAAAATAGTATTATATGTGCTCAAACACACATATTTTGTGACTTTTCAAACTTTGAAGCTCGGTAACTTCGGCAAATGTGGGCCAAATTTGTTAAAGAAAGTGTCAAATTAAGTAGCTCGACAAGATTTTGAAGATGTCACAACACATCATGATTGCATCTTGTTGACCTTCCAAGAAAAATAGTACTTTATGTGCTCAAACACACATATTTTGTGACTTTTCAAACTTTGAAGCTCGGTAACTTCGGCAAATGTGGACCAAATTTGTTAAACAAAGTGTCAAATTAATCAGCTCGACGACATCTTTAAAATGACACAACACATCATGATTGCATCTTGTTGAACTTCCAAGAAAAATAGTACTTTATGTGCTCAAACACACATCTTTTGTGACTTTTCAAACTTTGAAGCTCGGTAACTTCGGCAAATGTGGGCCAAATTTGTTAAACAAAGTGTCAAATTAAGTAGCTCGACAAGATTTTGAAGATGTCACAACACATCATGATGCATCTTGTTGAACTTCCAAGAAAAATAGTATTATATGTGCTCAAACACACATATTTTGTGACTTTTCAAACTTTGAAGCTCGGTAACTTCGGCAAATGTGGGCCAAATTTGTTAAAGAAAGTGTCAAATTAAGTAGCTCGACAAGATTTTGAAGATGTCACAACACATCATGATGCATCTTGTTGACCTTCCAAGAAAAATAGTACTATATGTGCTCAAACACACATCTTTTGAGGCTCTTCAAACTTTGAAGCTCGGTAACTTCGGCAAATGTGGACCAAATTTGTTAAACAAAGTGTCAAATTAAGTAGCTCGACAAGATTTTGAAGATGTCACAACACTTCATGATGCATCTTGTTGAACTTCCAAGAAAAATAGTATTATATGTGCTCAAACACACATATTTTGTGACTTTTCAAACTTTGAAGCTCGGTAACTTCGGCAAATGTGGGCCAAAATTGTTAAACAAAGTGTCAAATTAAGTAGCTCGACAAGATTTTGAAGATGTCACAACACATCATGATGCATCTTGTTGAACTTCCAAGAAAAATAGTACTATATGTGCTCAAACACACATCTTTTGAGGCTCTTCAAACTTTGAAGCTCGGTAACTTCGGCAAATGTGGACCAAATTTGTTAAACAAAGTGTCAAATTAATCAGCTCGACGAGATCTTTAAAATGACATAACACATCATGATTGCATCTTGTTGAACTTCCAAGAAAAATAGTACTTTATGTGCTCAAACACACATATTTTGTGACTTTTCAAACTTTGAAGCTCGGTAACTTCGGCAAATGTGGACCAAATTTGTTAAACAAAGTGTCAAATTAAGTAGCTCGACAAGATTTTGAAGATGTCACAACACATCATGATGCATCTTGTTGAACTTCCAAGAAAAATAGTATTATATGTGCTCAAACACACATCTTTTGAGGCTCTTCAAACTTTGAAGCTCGGTAACTTCGGCAAATGTGGACCAAATTTGTTAAACAAAGTGTCAAATTAAGTAGCTCGACAAGATTTTGAAGATGTCACAACACTTCATGATGCATCTTGTTGAACTTCCAAGAAAAATAGTACTATATGTGCTCAAACACACATATTTTGTGATTTTTCAAACTTTGAAGCTCGGCAACTTCGGCAAATGTGGGCCAAATTTGTTAAACTAAGTGTCAAATTAAGTAGCTCGACAAGATTTTGAAGATGTCACAACACATCATGATGCATCTTGTTGAACTTCCAAGAAAAATAGTACTATATGTGCTCAAACACACATCTTTTGAGGCTCTTCAAACTTTGAAGCTCGGTAACTTCGGCAAATGTGGACCAAATTTGTTAAACAAAGTGTCAAATTAAGTAGCTCGACAAGATTTTGAAGATGTCACAACACATCATGATGCATCTTGTTGAACTTCCAAGAAAAATAGTACTATATGTGCTCAAACACACATATTTTGTGATTTTTCAAACTTTGAAGCTCGGCAACTTCGGCAAATGTGGGCCAAATTTGTTAAACAAAGTGTCAAATTAAGTAGCTCGACAAGATTTTGAAGATGTCACAACACATCATGATTGCATCTTGTTGAATTTCCAAGAAAAATTGTACTTTATGTGCTCAAACACACATCTTTTGTGACTTTTCAAAATTTGAAGCTCGGTAACTTCGGCAAATGTGGGCCAAATTTGTTAAACAAAGTGTCAAATTAAGTAGCTCGACAAGATTTTGAAGATGTCACAACACATCATGATGCATCTTGTTGAACTTCCAAGAAAAATAGTATTATATGTGCTCAAACACACATATTTTGTGACTTTTCAAACTTTGAAGCTCGGTAACTTCGGCAAATGTGGGCCAAATTTGTTAAAGAAAGTGTCAAATTAAGTAGCTCGACAAGATTTTGAAGATGTCACAACACATCATGATTGCATCTTGTTGACCTTCCAAGAAAAATAGTACTTTATGTGCTCAAACACACATATTTTGTGACTTTTCAAACTTTGAAGCTCGGTAACTTCGGCAAATGTGGACCAAATTTGTTAAACAAAGTGTCAAATTAATCAGCTCGACGACATCTTTAAAATGACACAACACATCATGATTGCATCTTGTTGAACTTCCAAGAAAAATAGTACTTTATGTGCTCAAACACACATCTTTTGTGACTTTTCAAACTTTGAAGCTCGGTAACTTCGGCAAATGTGGGCCAAATTTGTTAAACAAAGTGTCAAATTAAGTAGCTCGACAAGATTTTGAAGATGTCACAACACATCATGATGCATCTTGTTGAACTTCCAAGAAAAATAGTATTATATGTGCTCAAACACACATATTTTGTGACTTTTCAAACTTTGAAGCTCGGTAACTTCGGCAAATGTGGGCCAAATTTGTTAAAGAAAGTGTCAAATTAAGTAGCTCGACAAGATTTTGAAGATGTCACAACACATCATGATGCATCTTGTTGACCTTCCAAGAAAAATAGTACTATATGTGCTCAAACACACATCTTTTGAGGCTCTTCAAACTTTGAAGCTCGGTAACTTCGGCAAATGTGGACCAAATTTGTTAAACAAAGTGTCAAATTAAGTAGCTCGACAAGATTTTGAAGATGTCACAACACTTCATGATGCATCTTGTTGAACTTCCAAGAAAAATAGTATTATATGTGCTCAAACACACATATTTTGTGACTTTTCAAACTTTGAAGCTCGGTAACTTCGGCAAATGTGGGCCAAAATTGTTAAACAAAGTGTCAAATTAAGTAGCTCGACAAGATTTTGAAGATGTCACAACACATCATGATGCATCTTGTTGAACTTCCAAGAAAAATAGTACTATATGTGCTCAAACACACATCTTTTGAGGCTCTTCAAACTTTGAAGCTCGGTAACTTCGGCAAATGTGGACCAAATTTGTTAAACAAAGTGTCAAATTAATCAGCTCGACGAGATCTTTAAAATGACATAACACATCATGATTGCATCTTGTTGAACTTCCAAGAAAAATAGTACTTTATGTGCTCAAACACACATATTTTGTGACTTTTCAAACTTTGAAGCTCGGTAACTTCGGCAAATGTGGACCAAATTTGTTAAACAAAGTGTCAAATTAAGTAGCTCGACAAGATTTTGAAGATGTCACAACACATCATGATGCATCTTGTTGAACTTCCAAGAAAAATAGTATTATATGTGCTCAAACACACATCTTTTGAGGCTCTTCAAACTTTGAAGCTCGGTAACTTCGGCAAATGTGGACCAAATTTGTTAAACAAAGTGTCAAATTAAGTAGCTCGACAAGATTTTGAAGATGTCACAACACTTCATGATGCATCTTGTTGAACTTCCAAGAAAAATAGTACTATATGTGCTCAAACACACATATTTTGTGATTTTTCAAACTTTGAAGCTCGGCAACTTCGGCAAATGTGGGCCAAATTTGTTAAACAAAGTGTCAAATTAAGTAGCTCGACAAGATTTTGAAGATGTCACAACACATCATGATTGCATCTTGTTGAATTTCCAAGAAAAATTGTACTTTATGTGCTCAAACACACATCTTTTGTGACTTTTCAAACTTTGAAGCTCGGTAACTTCGGCAAATGTGGGCCAAATTTGTTAAACAAAGTGTCAAATTAATCAGCTCGACGAGATCTTTAAAATGACATAACACATCATGATTGCATCTTGTTGAACTTCCAAGAAAAATAGTACTATATGTGCTCAAACACACATCTTTTGAGGCTCTTCAAACTTTGAAGCTCGGTAACTTCGGCAAATGTGGACCAAATTTGTTAAACAAAGTGTCAAATTAAGTAGCTCGACAAGATTTTGAAGATGTCACAACACTTCATGATGCATCTTGTTGAACTTCCAAGAAAAATAGTATTATATGTGCTCAAACACACATCTTTTGAGGCTCTTCAAACTTTGAAGCTCGGTAACTTCGGCAAATGTGGACCAAATTTGTTAAACAAAGTGTCAAATTAAGTAGCTCGACAAGATTTTGAAGATGTCACAACACTTCATGATGCATCTTGTTGAACTTCCAAGAAAAATAGTATTATATGTGCTCAAACACACATATTTTGTGACTTTTCAAACTTTGAAGCTCGGTAACTTCGGCAAATGTGGGCCAAAATTGTTAAACAAAGTGTCAAATTAAGTAGCTCGACAAGATTTTGAAGATGTCACAACACATCATGATGCATCTTGTTGAACTTCCAAGAAAAATAGTACTATATGTGCTCAAACACACATCTTTTGAGGCTCTTCAAACTTTGAAGCTCGGTAACTTCGGCAAATGTGTACCAAATTTGTTAAACAAAGTGTCAAATTAATCAGCTCGACGAGATCTTTAAAATGACATAACACATCATGATTGCATCTTGTTGAACTTCCAAGAAAAATAGTACTTTATGTGCTCAAACACACATATTTTGTGACTTTTCAAACTTTGAAGCTCGGTAACTTCGGCAAATGTGGGCCAAATTTGTTAAACAAAGTGTCAAATTAAGTAGCTCGACAAGATTTTGAAGATGTCACAACACATCATGATGCATCTTGTTGAACTTCCAAGAAAAATAGTATTATATGTGCTCAAACACACATATTTTGTGACTTTTCAAACTTTGAAGCTCGGTAACTTCGGCAAATGTGGGCCAAATTTGTTAAAGAAAGTGTCAAATTAAGTAGCTCGACAAGATTTTGAAGATGTCACAACACATCATGATGCATCTTGTTGAACTTCCAAGAAAAATAGTACTATATGTGCTCAAACACACATCTTTTGAGGCTCTTCAAACTTTGAAGCTCGGTAACTTCGGCAAATGTGGACCAAATTTGTTAAACAAAGTGTCAAATTAATCAGCTCGACGAGATCTTTAAAATGACATAACACATCATGATTGCATCTTGTTGAACTTCCAAGAAAAATAGTACTTTATGTGCTCAAACACACATATTTTGTGACTTTTCAAACTTTGAAGCTCGGTAACTTCGGCAAATGTGGACCAAATTTGTTAAACAAAGTGTCAAATTAAGTAGCTCGACAAGATTTTGAAGATGTCACAACACATCATGATGCATCTTGTTGAACTTCCAAGAAAAATAGTATTATATGTGCTCAAACACACATCTTTTGAGGCTCTTCAAACTTTGAAGCTCGGTAACTTCGGCAAATGTGGGCCAAATTTGTTAAACAAAGTGTCAAATTAAGTAGCTCGACAAGATTTTGAAGATGTCACAACACATCATGATGCATCTTGTTGACCTTCCAAGAAAAATAGTACTATATGTGCTCAAACACACATCTTTTGAGGCTCTTCAAACTTTGAAGCTCGGTAACTTCGGCAAATGTGGACCAAATTTGTTAAACAAAGTGTCAAATTAAGTAGCTCGACAAGATTTTGAAGATGTCACAACACATCATGATGCATCTTGTTGAACTTCCAAGAAAAATAGTATTATATGTGCTCAAACACACATATTTTGTGACTTTTCAAACTTTGAAGCTCGGTAACTTCGGCAAATGTGGGCCAAAATTGTTAAACAAAGTGTCAAATTAAGTAGCTCGACAAGATTTTGAAGATGTCACAACACATCATGATGCATCTTGTTGAACTTCCAAGAAAAATAGTACTATATATGCTCAAACACACATCTTTTGAGGCTCTTCAAACTTTGAAGCTCGGTAACTTCGGCAAATGTGGACCAAATTTGTTAAACAAAGTGTCAAATTAATCAGCTCGACGAGATCTTTAAAATGACATAACACATCATGATTGCATCTTGTTGAACTTCCAAGAAAAATAGTACTATATGTGCTCAAACACACATCTTTTGAGGCTCTTCAAACTTTGAAGCTCGGTAACTTCGGCAAATGTGGACCAAATTTGTTAAACAAAGTGTCAAATTAAGTAGCTCGACAAGATTTTGAAGATGTCACAACACTTCATGATGCATCTTGTTGAACTTCCAAGAAAAATAGTATTATATGTGCTCAAACACACATCTTTTGAGGCTCTTCAAACTTTGAAGCTCGGTAACTTCGGCAAATGTGGACCAAATTTGTTAAATAAAGTGTCAAATTAAGTAGCTCGACAAGATTTTGAAGATGTCACAACACTTCATGATGCATCTTGTTGAACTTCCAAGAAAAATAGTATTATATGTGCTCAAACACACATATTTTGTGACTTTTCAAACTTTGAAGCTCGGTAACTTCGGCAAATGTGGGCCAAAATTGTTAAACAAAGTGTCAAATTAAGTAGCTCGACAAGATTTTGAAGATGTCACAACACATCATGATGCATCTTGTTGAACTTCCAAGAAAAATAGTACTATATGTGCTCAAACACACATCTTTTGAGGCTCTTCAAACTTTGAAGCTCGGTAACTTCGGCAAATGTGGACCAAATTTGTTAAACAAAGTGTCAAATTAATCAGCTCGACGAGATCTTTAAAATGACATAACACATCATGATTGCATCTTGTTGAACTTCCAAGAAAAATAGTACTTTATGTGCTCAAACACACATATTTTGTGACTTTTCAAACTTTGAAGCTCGGTAACTTCGGCAAATGTGGGCCAAATTTGTTAAACAAAGTGTCAAATTAAGTAGCTCGACAAGATTTTGAAGATGTCACAACACATCATGATGCATCTTGTTGAACTTCCAAGAAAAATAGTATTATATGTGCTCAAACACACATCTTTTGAGGCTCTTCAAACTTTGAAGCTCGGTAACTTCGGCAAATGTGGGCCAAATTTGTTAAACAAAGTGTCAAATTAAGTAGCTCGACAAGATTTTGAAGATGTCACAACACATCATGATGCATCTTGTTGACCTTCCAAGAAAAATAGTACTATATGTGCTCAAACACACATCTTTTGAGGCTCTTCAAACTTTGAAGCTCGGTAACTTCGGCAAATGTGGACCAAATTTGTTAAACAAAGTGTCAAATTAAGTAGCTCGACAAGATTTTGAAGATGTCACAACACATCATGATGCATCTTGTTGAACTTCCAAGAAAAATAGTATTATATGTGCTCAAACACACATATTTTGTGACTTTTCAAACTTTGAAGCTCGGTAACTTCGGCAAATGTGGGCCAAAATTGTTAAACAAAGTGTCAAATTAAGTAGCTCGACAAGATTTTGAAGATGTCACAACACATCATGATGCATCTTGTTGAACTTCCAAGAAAAATAGTACTATATATGCTCAAACACACATCTTTTGAGGCTCTTCAAACTTTGAAGCTCGGTAACTTCGGCAAATGTGGACCAAATTTGTTAAACAAAGTGTCAAATTAATCAGCTCGACGAGATCTTTAAAATGACATAACACATCATGATTGCATCTTGTTGAACTTCCAAGAAAAATAGTACTATATGTGCTCAAACACACATCTTTTGAGGCTCTTCAAACTTTGAAGCTCGGTAACTTCGGCAAATGTGGACCAAATTTGTTAAACAAAGTGTCAAATTAAGTAGCTCGACAAGATTTTGAAGATGTCACAACACTTCATGATGCATCTTGTTGAACTTCCAAGAAAAATAGTATTATATGTGCTCAAACACACATCTTTTGAGGCTCTTCAAACTTTGAAGCTCGGTAACTTCGGCAAATGTGGACCAAATTTGTTAAATAAAGTGTCAAATTAAGTAGCTCGACAAGATTTTGAAGATGTCACAACACTTCATGATGCATCTTGTTGAACTTCCAAGAAAAATAGTATTATATGTGCTCAAACACACATATTTTGTGACTTTTCAAACTTTGAAGCTCGGTAACTTCGGCAAATGTGGGCCAAAATTGTTAAACAAAGTGTCAAATTAAGTAGCTCGACAAGATTTTGAAGATGTCACAACACATCATGATGCATCTTGTTGAACTTCCAAGAAAAATAGTACTATATGTGCTCAAACACACATCTTTTGAGGCTCTTCAAACTTTGAAGCTCGGTAACTTCGGCAAATGTGGACCAAATTTGTTAAACAAAGTGTCAAATTAATCAGCTCGACGAGATCTTTAAAATGACATAACACATCATGATTGCATCTTGTTGAACTTCCAAGAAAAATAGTACTTTATGTGCTCAAACACACATATTTTGTGACTTTTCAAACTTTGAAGCTCGGTAACTTCGGCAAATGTGGGCCAAATTTGTTAAACAAAGTGTCAAATTAAGTAGCTCGACAAGATTTTGAAGATGTCACAACACATCATGATGCATCTTGTTGAACTTCCAAGAAAAATAGTATTATATGTGCTCAAACACACATATTTTGTGACTTTTCAAACTTTGAAGCTCGGTAACTTCGGCAAATGTGGGCCAAATTTGTTAAAGAAAGTGTCAAATTAAGTAGCTCGACAAGATTTTGAAGATGTCACAACACATCATGATGCATCTTGTTGAACTTCCAAGAAAAATAGTACTATATGTGCTCAAACACACATCTTTTGAGGCTCTTCAAACTTTGAAGCTCGGTAACTTCGGCAAATGTGGACCAAATTTGTTAAACAAAGTGTCAAATTAATCAGCTCGACGAGATCTTTAAAATGACATAACACATCATGATTGCATCTTGTTGAACTTCCAAGAAAAATAGTACTTTATGTGCTCAAACACACATATTTTGTGACTTTTCAAACTTTGAAGCTCGGTAACTTCGGCAAATGTGGACCAAATTTGTTAAACAAAGTGTCAAATTAAGTAGCTCGACAAGATTTTGAAGATGTCACAACACATCATGATGCATCTTGTTGAACTTCCAAGAAAAATAGTATTATATGTGCTCAAACACACATCTTTTGAGGCTCTTCAAACTTTGAAGCTCGGTAACTTCGGCAAATGTGGGCCAAATTTGTTAAACAAAGTGTCAAATTAAGTAGCTCGTCAAGATTTTGAAGATGTCACAACACATCATGATGCATCTTGTTGACCTTCCAAGAAAAATAGTACTATATGTGCTCAAACACACATCTTTTGAGGCTCTTCAAACTTTGAAGCTCGGTAACTTCGGCAAATGTGGACCAAATTTGTTAAACAAAGTGTCAAATTAAGTAGCTCGACAAGATTTTGAAGATGTCACAACACATCATGATGCATCTTGTTGAACTTCCAAGAAAAATAGTATTATATGTGCTCAAACACACATATTTTGTGACTTTTCAAACTTTGAAGCTCGGTAACTTCGGCAAATGTGGGCCAAAATTGTTAAACAAAGTGTCAAATTAAGTAGCTCGACAAGATTTTGAAGATGTCACAACACATCATGATGCATCTTGTTGAACTTCCAAGAAAAATAGTACTATATATGCTCAAACACACATCTTTTGAGGCTCTTCAAACTTTGAAGCTCGGTAACTTCGGCAAATGTGGACCAAATTTGTTAAACAAAGTGTCAAATTAATCAGCTCGACGAGATCTTTAAAATGACATAACACATCATGATTGCATCTTGTTGAACTTCCAAGAAAAATAGTATTATATGTGCTCAAACACACATCTTTTGAGGCTCTTCAAACTTTGAAGCTCGGTAACTTCGGCAAATGTGGACCAAATTTGTTAAACAAAGTGTCAAATTAATCAGCTCGACGAGATCTTTAAAATGACATAACACATCATGATTGCATCTTGTTGAACTTCCAAGAAAAATAGTATTATATGTGCTCAAACACACATATTTTGTGACTTTTCAAACTTTGAAGCTCGGTAACTTCGGCAAATGTGGGCCAAAATTGTTAAACAAAGTGTCAAATTAAGTAGCTCGACAAGATTTTGAAGATGTCACAACACATCATGATGCATCTTGTTGAACTTCCAAGAAAAATAGTACTATATATGCTCAAACACACATCTTTTGAGGCTCTTCAAACTTTGAAGCTCGGTAACTTCGGCAAATGTGGACCAAATTTGTTAAACAAAGTGTCAAATTAAGTAGCTCGACAAGATTTTGAAGATGTCACAACACATCATGATGCATCTTGTTGAACTTCCAAGAAAAATAGTACTATATGTGCTCAAACACACATATTTTGTGACTTTTCAAACTTTGAAGCTCGGTAACTTCGGCAAATGTGGGCCAAATTTGTTAAACAAAGTGTCAAATTAAGTAGCTCGACAAGATTTTGAAGATGTCACAACACATCATGATGCATCTTGTTGAACTTCCAAGAAAAATAGTACTATATGTGCTCAAACACACATCTTTTGAGGCTCTTCAAACTTTGAAGCTCGGTAACTTCGGCAAATGTGGACCAAATTTGTTAAACAAAGTGTCATATTAATCAGCTCGACGAGATCTTTAAAATGACATAACACATCATGATTGCATCTTGTTGAACTTCCAAGAAAAATAGTACTTTATGTGCTCAAACACACATATTTTGTGACTTTTCAAACTTTGAAGCTCGGTAACTTCGGCAAATGTGGGCCAAATTTGTTAAACAAAGTGTCAAATTAAGTAGCTCGACAAGATTTTGAAGATGTCACAACACATCATGATGCATCTTGTTGAACTTCCAAGAAAAATAGTATTATATGTGCTCAAACACACATATTTTGTGACTTTTCAAACTTTGAAGCTCGGTAACTTCGGCAAATGTGGACCAAATTTGTTAAACAAAGTGTCAAATTAAGTAGCTCGACAAGATTTTGAAGATGTCACAACACATCATGATTGCATCTTGTTGACCTTCCAAGAAAAATAGTACTTTATGTGCTCAAACACACATATTTTGTGACTTTTCAAACTTTGAAGCTCGGTAACTTCGGCAAATGTGGACCAAATTTGTTAAACAAAGTGTCAAATTAATCAGCTCGACGACATCTTTAAAATGACACAACACATCATGATTGCATCTTGTTGAACTTCCAAGAAAAATAGTACTTTATGTGCTCAAACACACATCTTTTGTGACTTTTCAAACTTTGAAGCTCGGTAACTTCGGCAAATGTGGGCCAAATTTGTTAAACAAAGTGTCAAATTAAGTAGCTCGACAAGATTTTGAAGATGTCACAACACATCATGATGCATCTTGTTGAACTTCCAAGAAAAATAGTATTATATGTGCTCAAACACACATATTTTGTGACTTTTCAAACTTTGAAGCTCGGTAACTTCGGCAAATGTGGGCCAAATTTGTTAAAGAAAGTGTCAAATTAAGTAGCTCGACAAGATTTTGAAGATGTCACAACACATCATGATGCATCTTGTTGACCTTCCAAGAAAAATAGTACTATATGTGCTCAAACACACATCTTTTGAGGCTCTTCAAACTTTGAAGCTCGGTAACTTCGGCAAATGTGGACCAAATTTGTTAAACAAAGTGTCAAATTAAGTAGCTCGACAAGATTTTGAAGATGTCACAACACTTCATGATGCATCTTGTTGAACTTCCAAGAAAAATAGTATTATATGTGCTCAAACACACATATTTTGTGACTTTTCAAACTTTGAAGCTCGGTAACTTCGGCAAATGTGGGCCAAAATTGTTAAACAAAGTGTCAAATTAAGTAGCTCGACAAGATTTTGAAGATGTCACAACACATCATGATGCATCTTGTTGAACTTCCAAGAAAAATAGTACTATATGTGCTCAAACACACATCTTTTGAGGCTCTTCAAACTTTGAAGCTCGGTAACTTCGGCAAATGTGGACCAAATTTGTTAAACAAAGTGTCAAATTAATCAGCTCGACGAGATCTTTAAAATGACATAACACATCATGATTGCATCTTGTTGAACTTCCAAGAAAAATAGTACTTTATGAGCTCAAACACACATATTTTGTGACTTTTCAAACTTTGAAGCTCGGTAACTTCGGCAAATATGGACCAAATTTGTTAAACAATGTGTGAAATTAATCAGCTCGACGACATCTTTAAAATGACATAACACATCATGATTGCATCTTGTTGAACTTGCAAGAAAAATAGTACTTTATGTGCTCAAACACACATATTTTGTGAATTTTCAAACTTTGAAGCTCGGTAACTTCGGCAAATGTGGGCCAAATTTGTTAAACAAAGTGTCAAATTAAGTAGCTCGACAAGATTTTGAAGATGTCACAACACATCATGATGCATCTTGTTGAACTTCCAAGAAAAATAGTACTATATGTGCTCAAACACACATCTTTTGAGGCTCTTCAAACTTTGAAGCTCGGTAACTTCGGCAAATGTGGACCAAATTTGTTAAACAAAGTGTCAAATTAAGTAGCTCGACAAGATTTTGAAGATGTCACAACACATCATGATGCATCTTGTTGAACTTCCAAGAAAAATAGTACTATATGTGCTCAAACACACATATTTTGTGATTTTTCAAACTTTGAAGCTCGGCAACTTCGGCAAATGTGGGCCAAATTTGTTAAACAAAGTGTCAAATTAAGTAGCTCGACAAGATTTTGAAGATGTCACAACACATCATGATTGCATCTTGTTGAATTTCCAAGAAAAATTGTACTTTATGTGCTCAAACACACATCTTTTGTGACTTTTCAAACTTTGAAGCTCGGTAACTTCGGCAAATGTGGGCCAAATTTGTTAAACAAAGTGTCAAATTAATCAGCTCGACGAGATCTTTAAAATGACATAACACATCATGATTGCATCTTGTTGAACTTCCAAGAAAAATAGTACTATATGTGCTCAAACACACATCTTTTGAGGCTCTTCAAACTTTGAAGCTCGGTAACTTCGGCAAATGTGGACCAAATTTGTTAAACAAAGTGTCAAATTAAGTAGCTCGACAAGATTTTGAAGATGTCACAACACTTCATGATGCATCTTGTTGAACTTCCAAGAAAAATAGTATTATATGTGCTCAAACACACATCTTTTGAGGCTCTTCAAACTTTGAAGCTCGGTAACTTCGGCAAATGTGGACCAAATTTGTTAAACAAAGTGTCAAATTAAGTAGCTCGACAAGATTTTGAAGATGTCACAACACTTCATGATGCATCTTGTTGAACTTCCAAGAAAAATAGTATTATATGTGCTCAAACACACATATTTTGTGACTTTTCAAACTTTGAAGCTCGGTAACTTCGGCAAATGTGGGCCAAAATTGTTAAACAAAGTGTCAAATTAAGTAGCTCGACAAGATTTTGAAGATGTCACAACACATCATGATGCATCTTGTTGAACTTCCAAGAAAAATAGTACTATATGTGCTCAAACACACATCTTTTGAGGCTCTTCAAACTTTGAAGCTCGGTAACTTCGGCAAATGTGGACCAAATTTGTTAAACAAAGTGTCAAATTAATCAGCTCGACGAGATCTTTAAAATGACATAACACATCATGATTGCATCTTGTTGAACTTCCAAGAAAAATAGTACTTTATGTGCTCAAACACACATATTTTGTGACTTTTCAAACTTTGAAGCTCGGTAACTTCGGCAAATGTGGGCCAAATTTGTTAAACAAAGTGTCAAATTAAGTAGCTCGACAAGATTTTGAAGATGTCACAACACATCATGATGCATCTTGTTGAACTTCCAAGAAAAATAGTATTATATGTGCTCAAACACACATATTTTGTGACTTTTCAAACTTTGAAGCTCGGTAACTTCGGCAAATGTGGGCCAAATTTGTTAAAGAAAGTGTCAAATTAAGTAGCTCGACAAGATTTTGAAGATGTCACAACACATCATGATGCATCTTGTTGAACTTCCAAGAAAAATAGTACTATATGTGCTCAAACACACATCTTTTGAGGCTCTTCAAACTTTGAAGCTCGGTAACTTCGGCAAATGTGGACCAAATTTGTTAAACAAAGTGTCAAATTAATCAGCTCGACGAGATCTTTAAAATGACATAACACATCATGATTGCATCTTGTTGAACTTCCAAGAAAAATAGTACTTTATGTGCTCAAACACACATATTTTGTGACTTTTCAAACTTTGAAGCTCGGTAACTTCGGCAAATGTGGGCCAAATTTGTTAAACAAAGTGTCAAATTAAGTAGCTCGACAAGATTTTGAAGATGTCACAACACATCATGATGCATCTTGTTGACCTTCCAAGAAAAATAGTACTATATGTGCTCAAACACACATCTTTTGAGGCTCTTCAAACTTTGAAGCTCGGTAACTTCGGCAAATGTGGACCAAATTTGTTAAACAAAGTGTCAAATTAAGTAGCTCGACAAGATTTTGAAGATGTCACAACACATCATGATGCATCTTTTTGAACTTCCAAGAAAAATAGTATTATATGTGCTCAAACACACATATTTTGTGACTTTTCAAACTTTGAAGCTCGGTAACTTCGGCAAATGTGGGCCAAATTTGTTAAACAAAGTGTCAAATTAAGTAGCTCGACAAGATTTTGAAGATGTCACAACACATCATGATGCATCTTGTTGAACTTCCAAGAAAAATAGTACTATATTTGCTCAAACACACATCTTTTGAGGCTCTTCAAACTTTGAAGCTCGGTAACTTCGGCAAATGTGGACCAAATTTGTTAAACAATGTGTCAAATTAATCAGCTCGACGAGATCTTTCAGGTGACACCACACATCATGATTGCATCTTGTTGAATTTCCAAGAAAAAGAGTACTTTAAGTGCTCAAATACTCAAATTGTGCGATTTTTCATATTTTGAAGCTCAATAACTTCGACAAATGATGACCAAATGTCTTAAACAAAGTATCAAATTAATCAGCTCGACGAGATCTTTCAGGTGACACAACACATCATGATTCCATCTTGTTGAATTTCCAAGAAAAAGAGTACTTTAAGTGCTCAAACACTCAAATTGTGAGACTTTTCTAAATTTGAAACTCGATAACTTCGACAAATGATGACCAAATGTCTTAAACAAAGTGACAAATTAATCAGCTAGACGAGATCTTTCAGGTGACACAACACATCATGATTGCATCTTGTTGAATTTCCAAGAAAAAGAGTAATTTAAGTGCTCAAACACTCAAATTGTGAGACTTCTCAAATTTTGACGCTCGATAACTTCGACAAATGATGACCAAATGTCTTAAACAAAGTATCAAATTAATCAGTTCGACGAGATCTTTCAGGTGACACAACACATCATGATTGCATCTTGTTGAATTTCCAAGAAAAAGAGTACTTTAAGAACTCAAACACTCAAATTGTGAGACTTCTCAAATTTTGACGCTCGATAACTTCGACAAATGATGACCAAATGTCTTAAACAAAGTATCAAATTAATCAGCTCGACGAGATCTTTCAGGTGACACAACACATCATGATTCCATCTTGTTGAATTTCCAAGAAAAAGAGTACTTTAAGTGCTCAAACACTCAAATTGTGAGACTTTTCTAAATTTGAAACTCGATAACTTCGACAAATGATGACCAAATGTCTTAAACAAAGTGACAAATTAATCAGCTAGACGAGATCTTTCAGGTGACACAACACATCATGATTGCATCTTGTTGAATTTCCAAGAAAAAGAGTAATTTAAGTGCTCAAACACTCAAATTGTGAGACTTCTCAAATTTTGACGCTCGATAACTTCGACAAATGATGACCAAATGTCTTAAACAAAGTATCAAATTAATCAGTTCGACGAGATCTTTCAGGTGACACAACACATCATGATTCCATCTTGTTGAATTTCCAAGAAAAAGAGTACTTTAAGTGCTCAAACACTCAAATTGTGAGACTTTTCTAAATTTGAAACTCGATAACTTCGACAAATGATGACCAAATGTCTTAAACAAAGTGACAAATTAATCAGCTAGACGAGATCTTTGAGGTGACACAACACATCATGATTCCATCTTGTTGAATTTCCAAGAAAAAGAGTACTTTAAGTGCTCAAACACTCAAATTGTGCGATTTTTCATATTTTGAAGCTCGATAACTTCGACAAATGATGACCAAATGTCTTAAACAAAGTGTCAAATTAATCAGCTCGACGAGATCTTTCAGGTGACACAACACATGATGGTTCCATCTTGTTGAATTTCCAAGAAAAAGAGTACTTTAAGTGATCAAATACTCAAATTGTGCGATTTTTCATATTTTGAAGCTCAATAACTTCGACAAATGATGACCAAATGTCTTGAACAAAGTGTCAAATTAATCAGATCGACGAGATCTTTCAGGTGACATAACACATTATGATTCCATCTTGTTGAATTTCCAAGAAAAAGAGTACTTTAAGTGCTCAAACACTGAAATTGTGCGATTTTTCATATTTTGAAGCTCGATAACTTCGACAAATGATGACCAAATGTCTTAAACAAAGTATCAAATTAATCAGTTCGACGAGATCTTTCAGGTGACACAACACATCATGATTGCATCTTGTTGAATTTCCAAGAAAAAGAGTACTTTATGTGCTCAAACACTCAAATTGTGCGATTTTTCATATTTTGAAGCTCGATAACTTCGACAAATGATGACCAAATGTCTTAAACAAAGTGTCAAGTTAATCAGCTCGACGAGATCTTTCAGGTGACACAACACATCATGATTGCATCTTGTTGAATTTCCAAGAAAAAGAGTAATTTAAGTGCTCAAACACACATATTTTGTGACTTTTCAAACTTTGAAGCTCGGTAACTTCGGCAAATATGGACCAAATTTGTTAAACAAAGTGTCAAATTAAGTAGCTCGACAAGATTTTGAAGATGTCACAACACATCACAATTGCATCTTGTTGAATTTCCAAGAAAAATAGTACTTTATGTGCTCAAACACACATATTTTGTGACTTTTCAAATTTTGAAGCTCGGTAACTTCGGCAAATGTGGACCAAATTTGTTAAACAAAGTTTCAAATTAAGTAGCTCGACAAGATTTTGAAGATGTCACAACACATCATGATGCATCTTGTTGAACTTCCAAGAAAAATAGTACTTTATGAGCTCAAACACACATATTTTGTGACTTTTCAAACTTTGAAGCTCGGTAACTTCGTCAAATGTGGACCAAATTTGTTAAACAATGTGTCAAATTACTCAGCTCGACGACATCTTTAAAATGACACAACACATCATGATTGCATCTTGTTGAACTTCCAAGAAAAATTGTACTTTATGTGCTCAAACACACATCTTTTGTGACTTTTCAAACTTTGAAGCTCGGTAACTTCGGCAAATGTGGGCCAAATTTGTTAAACAAAGTGTCAAATTAAGTAGCTCGACAAGATTTTGAAGATGTCACAACACATCATGATTGCATCTTGTTGAATTTCCAAGAAAAATTGTACTTTATGTGCTCAAACACACATCTTTTGTGACTTTTCAAACTTTGAAGCTCGGTAACTTCGGCAAATGCGGACCAAATTTGTTAAACAATGTGTCAAATTAATCAGCTCGATGAGATCTTTAAAATGACACAACACATCATGATTGCATCTTGTTGAATTTCCAAGAAAAATAGTACTTTATGTGCTCAAACACACATATTTTGTGACTTTTCAAACTTTGAAGCTCGGTAACTTCGGCAAATGTGGGCCAAATTTGTTAAACAAAGTGTCAAATTAAGTAGCTCGACAAGATTTTGAAGATGTCACAACACATCATGATGCATCTTGTTGAACTTCTAAGAAAAATAGTACTATATGTGCTCAAACACACATATTTTGTGATTTTTCAAACTTTGAAGCTCGGTAACTTCGGCAAATGTGGACCAAATTTGTTAAACAAAGTGTCAAATTAATCAGCTCGACGAGATATTTAAAATGACACAACACATCATGATTGCATCTTGTTGAACTTCCAAGAAAAATAGTACTTTATGAGCTCAAACACACATATTTTGTGACTTTTCAAACTTTGAAGCTCGGTAACTTCGGCAAATATGGACCAAATTTGTTAAACAATGTGTGAAATTAATCAGCTCGACGACATCTTTAAAATGACATAACACATCATGATTGCATCTTGTTGAACTTGCAAGAAAAATAGTACTTTATGTGCTCAAACACACATATTTTGTGACTTTTCAAACTTTGAAGCTCGGTAACTTCGGCAAATGTGGGCCAAACTTGTTAAACAAAGTGTCAAATTAAGTAGCTCGACAAGATTTTGAAGATGTCACAACACATCATGATGCATCTTGTTGAACTTCCAAGAAAAATAGTACTATATGTGCTCAAACACACATCTTTTGAGGCTCTTCAAACTTTGAAGCTCGGTAACTTCGGCAAATGTGGACCAAAATTGTTAAACAAAGTGTCAAATTAAGTAGCTCGACAAGATTTTGAAGATGTCACAACGCATCATGATGCATCTTGTTGAACTTCCAAGAAAAATAGTACTATATGTGCTCAAACACACATATTTTGTGATTTTTCAAACTTTGAAGCTCGGTAACTTCGGCAAATGTGGGCCAAATTTGTTAAACAAAGTGTCAAATTAAGTAGCTCGACAAGATTTTGAAGATGTCACAACACATCATGATTGCATCTTGTTGAATTTCCAAGAAAAATAGTACTTTATGAGCTCAAACACACATATTTTGTGACTTTTCAAAATTTGAAGCTCGGTAACTTCGGCAAATGTGGACCAAATTTGTTAAACAAAGTGTCAAATTAAGTAGCTCGACAAGATTTAGAAGATGTCACAACACATCACGATTGCATCTTGTTGAATTTCCAAGAAAAATAGTACTTTATGTGCTCAAACACACATATTTTGTGACTTTTCAAATTTTGAAGCTCGGTAACTTCGGCAAATGTGGACCAAATTTGTTAAACAAAGTTTCAAATTAAGTAGCTCGACAAGATTTTGAAGATGTCACAACACATCATGATGCATCTTGTTGAACTTCCAAGAAAAATAGTACTTTATGAGCTCAAATACACATATTTTGTGACTTTTCAAACTTTGAAGCTCGGTAACTTCGTCAAATGTGGACCAAATTTGTTAAACAATGTGTCAAATTACTCAGCTCGACGACATCTTTAAAATGACACAACACATCATGATTGCATCTTGTTGAACTTCCAAGAAAAATTGTACTTTATGTGCTCAAACACACATCTTTTGTGACTTTTCAAACTTTGAAGCTCGGTAACTTCGGCAAATGTGGGCCAAATTTGTTAAACAAAGTGTCAAATTAAGTAGCTCGACAAGATTTTGAAGATGTCACAACACATCATGATTGCATCTTGTTGAATTTCCAAGAAAAATTGTACTTTATGTGCTCAAACACACATCTTTTGTGACTTTTCAAACTTTGAAGCTCGGTAACTTCGGCAAATGCGGACCAAATTTGTTAAACAATGTGTCAAATTAATCAGCTCGATGAGATCTTTAAAATGACACAACACATCATGATTGCATCTTGTTGAATTTCCAAGAAAAATAGTACTTTATGTGCTCAAACACACATATTTTGTGACTTTTCAAACTTTGAAGCTCGGTAACTTCGGCAAATGTGGGCCAAATTTGTTAAACAAAGTGTCAAATTAAGTAGCTCGACAAGATTTTGAAGATGTCACAACACATCATGATGCATCTTGTTGAACTTCCAAGAAAAATAGTACTATATGTGCTCAAACACACATATTTTGTGATTTTTCAAACTTTGAAGCTCGGTAACTTCGGCAAATGTGGACCAAATTTGTTAAACAAAGTGTCAAATTAATCAGCTCGACGAGATCTTTAAAATGACACAACACATCATGATTGCATCTTGTTGAACTTCCAAGAAAAATAGTACTTTATGAGCTCAAACACACATATTTTGTGACTTTTCAAACTTTGAAGCTCGGTAACTTCGGCAAATATGGACCAAATTTGTTAAACAAAGTGTCAAATTAAGTAGCTCGACAAGATTTTGAAGATGTCACAACACATCACGATTGCATCTTGTTGAATTTCCAAGAAAAATAGTACTTTATGTGCTCAAACACACATATTTTGTGACTTTTCAAATTTTGAAGCTCGGTAACTTCGGCAAATGTGGACCAAATTTGTTAAACAAAGTTTCAAATTAAGTAGCTCGACAAGATTTTGAAGATGTCACAACACATCATGATGCATCTTGTTGAACTTCCAAGAAAAATAGTACTTTATGAGCTCAAACACACATATTTTGTGACTTTTCAAACTTTGAAGCTCGGTAACTTCGTCAAATGTGGACCAAATTTGTTAAACAATGTGTCAAATTACTCAGCTCGACGACATCTTTAAAATGACACAACACATCATGATTGCATCTTGTTGAACTTCCAAGAAAAATTGTACTTTATGTGCTCAAACACACATCTTTTGTGACTTTTCAAACTTTGAAGCTCGGTAACTTCGGCAAATGTGGGCCAAACTTGTTAAACAAAGTGTCAAATTAAGTAGCTCGACAAGATTTTGAAGATGTCACAACACATCATGATGCATCTTGTTGAACTTCCAAGAAAAATAGTACTATATGTGCTCAAACACACATCTTTTGAGGCTCTTCAAACTTTGAAGCTCGGTAACTTCGGCAAATGTGGACCAAATTTGTTAAACAAAGTGTCAAATTAAGTAGCTCGACAAGATTTTGAAGATGTCACAACACATCATGATGCATCTTGTTGAACTTCCAAGAAAAATAGTACTATATGTGCTCAAACACACATATTTTGTGATTTTTCAAACTTTGAAGCTCGGTAACTTCGGCAAATGTGGGCCAAATTTGTTAAACAAAGTGTCAAATTAAGTAGCTCGACAAGATTTTGAAGATGTCACAACACATCATGATTGCATCTTGTTGAATTTCCAAGAAAAATTGTACTTTATGTGCTCAAACACACATATTTTGTGACTTTTCAAACTTTGAAGCTCGGTAACTTCGGCAAATATGGACCAAATTTGTTAAACAAAGTGTCAAATTAAGTAGCTCGACAAGATTTTGAAGATGTCACAACACATCACGATTGCATCTTGTTGAATTTCCAAGAAAAATAGTACTTTATGTGCTCAAACACACATATTTTGTGACTTTTCAAATTTTGAAGCTCGGTAACTTCGGCAAATGTGGACCAAATTTGTTAAACAAAGTTTCAAATTAAGTAGCTCGACAAGATTTTGAAGATGTCACAACACATCATGATGCATCTTGTTGAACTTCCAAGAAAAATAGTACTTTATGAGCTCAAACACACATATTTTGTGACTTTTCAAACTTAGAAGCTCGGTAACTTCGTCAAATGTGGACCAAATTTGTTAAACAATGTGTCAAATTACTCAGCTCGACGACATCTTTAAAATGACACAACACATCATGATTGCATCTTGTTGAACTTCCAAGAAAAATTGTACTTTATGTGCTCAAACACACATCTTTTGTGACTTTTCAAACTTTGAAGCTCGGTAACTTCGGCAAATGTGGGCCAAATTTGTTAAACAAAGTGTCAAATTAAGTAGCTCGACAAGATTTTGAAGATGTCACAACACATCATGATTGCATCTTGTTGAATTTCCAAGAAAAATTGTACTTTATGTGCTCAAACACACATCTTTTGTGACTTTTCAAACTTTGAAGCTCGGTAACTTCGGCAAATGCGGACCAAATTTGTTAAACAATGTGTCAAATTAATCAGCTCGATGAGATCTTTAAAATGACACAACACATCATGATTGCATCTTGTTGAATTTCCAAGAAAAATAGTACTTTATGTGCTCAAACACACATATTTTGTGACTTTTCAAACTTTGAAGCTCGGTAACTTCGGCAAATGTGGGCCAAATTTGTTAAACAAAGTGTCAAATTAAGTAGCTCGACAAGATTTTGAAGATGTCACAACACATCATGATGCATCTTGTTGAACTTCTAAGAAAAATAGTACTATATGTGCTCAAACACACATATTTTGTGATTTTTCAAACTTTGAAGCTCGGTAACTTCGGCAAATGTGGACCAAATTTGTTAAACAAAGTGTCAAATTAATCAGCTCGACGAGATATTTAAAATGACACAACACATCATGATTGCATCTTGTTGAACTTCCAAGAAAAATAGTACTTTATGAGCTCAAACACACATATTTTGTGACTTTTCAAACTTTGAAGCTCGGTAACTTCGGCAAATATGGACCAAATTTGTTAAACAATGTGTGAAATTAATCAGCTCGACGACATCTTTAAAATGACATAACACATCATGATTGCATCTTGTTGAACTTGCAAGAAAAATAGTACTTTATGTGCTCAAACACACATATTTTGTGACTTTTCAAACTTTGAAGCTCGGTAACTTCGGCAAATGTGGGCCAAACTTGTTAAACAAAGTGTCAAATTAAGTAGCTCGACAAGATTTTGAAGATGTCACAACACATCATGATGCATCTTGTTGAACTTCCAAGAAAAATAGTACTATATGTGCTCAAACACACATCTTTTGAGGCTCTTCAAACTTTGAAGCTCGGTAACTTCGGCAAATGTGGACCAAAATTGTTAAACAAAGTGTCAAATTAAGTAGCTCGACAAGATTTTGAAGATGTCACAACGCATCATGATGCATCTTGTTGAACTTCCAAGAAAAATAGTACTATATGTGCTCAAACACACATATTTTGTGATTTTTCAAACTTTGAAGCTCGGTAACTTCGGCAAATGTGGGCCAAATTTGTTAAACAAAGTGTCAAATTAAGTAGCTCGACAAGATTTTGAAGATGTCACAACACATCATGATTGCATCTTGTTGAATTTCCAAGAAAAATAGTACTTTATGAGCTCAAACACACATATTTTGTGACTTTTCAAAATTTGAAGCTCGGTAACTTCGGCAAATGTGGACCAAATTTGTTAAACAAAGTGTCAAATTAAGTAGCTCGACAAGATTTAGAAGATGTCACAACACATCACGATTGCATCTTGTTGAATTTCCAAGAAAAATAGTACTTTATGTGCTCAAACACACATATTTTGTGACTTTTCAAATTTTGAAGCTCGGTAACTTCGGCAAATGTGGACCAAATTTGTTAAACAAAGTGTCAAATTAAGTAGCTCGACAAGATTTTGAAGATGTCACAACACATCATGATTGCATCTTGTTGAATTTCCAAGAAAAATAGTACTATATGTGCTCAAACACACATCTTTTGAGGCTCTTCAAACTTTGAAGCTCGGTAACTTCGGCAAATGTGGACCAAATTTGTTAAACAAAGTGTCAAATTAATCAGCTCGACGAGATCTTTAAAATGACACAACACATCATGATTGCATCTTGTTGAATTTCCAAGAATAATAGTACTTTATGTGTTCAAACACACATATTTTGTGACTTTTCAAACTTTGAAGCTCGGTAACTTCGGCAAATGTGGACCAAATTTGTTAAACAAAGTGTCAAATTAATCAGCTCGACGAGATCTTTAAAATGACACAACACATCATGATTGCATCTTGTTGAACTTCCAAGAAAAATAGTACTTTATGTGCTCAAACACACATATTTTGTAACTTTTCAAATTTTGAAGCTCGGTAACTTCGGCAAATGTGGACCAAATTTGTTAAACAAAGTGTCAAATTAAGTAGCTCGACAAGATTTTGAAGATGTCACAACACATCATGATTGCATCATGTTGAACTTCCAAGAAAAATAGTACTTTATGTGCTCAAACACACATATTTTGTGACTTTTCAAACTTTGAAGCTCGGTAACTTCGGCAAATGTGGACCAAATTTGTTAAACAAAGTGTCAAATTAATCAGCTCGACGAGATCTTTAAAATGACACAACACATCGTGATTGCATCTTGTTGAACTTCCAAGAACAATAGTACTTTATGTGCTCAAACACACATATTTTGTGACTTTTCAAACTTTGAAGCTCGGTAACTTCGGCAAATGTGGACCAAATTTGTTAAACAAAGTGTCAAATTAAGTAGCTTGACAAGATTTTGAAGATGTCACAACACATCATGATGCATCTTGTTGAACTTCCAAGAAAAATAGTATTATATGTGCTCAAACACACATATTTTGTGACTTTTCAAACTTTGAAGCTCGGTAACTTCGGCAAATATGGACCAAATTTGTTAAACAAAGTGTCAAATTAAGTAGCTCGACAAGATTTTGAAGATGTCACAACACATCACGATTGCATCTTGTTGAATTTCCAAGAAAAATAGTACTTTATGTGCTCAAACACACATATTTTGTGACTTTTCAAATTTTGAAGCTCGGTAACTTCGGCAAATGTGGACCAAATTTGTTAAACAAAGTTTCAAATTAAGTAGCTCGACAAGATTTTGAAGATGTCACAACACATCATGATGCATCTTGTTGAACTTCCAAGAAAAATAGTACTTTATGAGCTCAAACACACATATTTTGTGACTTTTCAAACTTTGAAGCTCGGTAACTTCGTCAAATGTGGACCAAATTTGTTAAACAATGTGTCAAATTACTCAGCTCGACGACATCTTTAAAATGACACAACACATCATGATTGCATCTTGTTGAACTTCCAAGAAAAATTGTACTTTATGTGCTCAAACACACATCTTTTGTGACTTTTCAAACTTTGAAGCTCGGTAACTTCGGCAAATGTGGGCCAAACTTGTTAAACAAAGTGTCAAATTAAGTAGCTCGACAAGATTTTGAAGATGTCACAACACATCATGATGCATCTTGTTGAACTTCCAAGAAAAATAGTACTATATGTGCTCAAACACACATCTTTTGAGGCTCTTCAAACTTTGAAGCTCGGTAACTTCGGCAAATGTGGACCAAATTTGTTAAACAAAGTGTCAAATTAAGTAGCTCGACAAGATTTTGAAGATGTCACAACACATCATGATGCATCTTGTTGAACTTCCAAGAAAAATAGTACTATATGTGCTCAAACACACATATTTTGTGATTTTTCAAACTTTGAAGCTCGGTAACTTCGGCAAATGTGGGCCAAATTTGTTAAACAAAGTGTCAAATTAAGTAGCTCGACAAGATTTTGAAGATGTCACAACACATCATGATTGCATCTTGTTGAATTTCCAAGAAAAATTGTACTTTATGTGCTCAAACACACATATTTTGTGACTTTTCAAACTTTGAAGCTCGGTAACTTCGGCAAATATGGACCAAATTTGTTAAACAAAGTGTCAAATTAAGTAGCTCGACAAGATTTTGAAGATGTCACAACACATCACGATTGCATCTTGTTGAATTTCCAAGAAAAATAGTACTTTATGTGCTCAAACACACATATTTTGTGACTTTTCAAATTTTGAAGCTCGGTAACTTCGGCAAATGTGGACCAAATTTGTTAAACAAAGTTTCAAATTAAGTAGCTCGACAAGATTTTGAAGATGTCACAACACATCATGATGCATCTTGTTGAACTTCCAAGAAAAATAGTACTTTATGAGCTCAAACACACATATTTTGTGACTTTTCAAACTTTGAAGCTCGGTAACTTCGTCAAATGTGGACCAAATTTGTTAAACAATGTGTCAAATTACTCAGCTCGACGACATCTTTAAAATGACACAACACATCATGATTGCATCTTGTTGAACTTCCAAGAAAAATTGTACTTTATGTGCTCAAACACACATCTTTTGTGACTTTTCAAACTTTGAAGCTCGGTAACTTCGGCAAATGTGGGCCAAATTTGTTAAACAAAGTGTCAAATTAAGTAGCTCGACAAGATTTTGAAGATGTCACAACACATCATGATTGCATCTTGTTGAATTTCCAAGAAAAATTGTACTTTATGTGCTCAAACACACATCTTTTGTGACTTTTCAAACTTTGAAGCTCGGTAACTTCGGCAAATGCGGACCAAATTTGTTAAACAATGTGTCAAATTAATCAGCTCGATGAGATCTTTAAAATGACACAACACATCATGATTGCATCTTGTTGAATTTCCAAGAAAAATAGTACTTTATGTGCTCAAACACACATATTTTGTGACTTTTCAAACTTTGAAGCTCGGTAACTTCGGCAAATGTGGGCCAAATTTGTTAAACAAAGTGTCAAATTAAGTAGCTCGACAAGATTTTGAAGATGTCACAACACATCATGATGCATCTTGTTGAACTTCTAAGAAAAATAGTACTATATGTGCTCAAACACACATATTTTGTGATTTTTCAAACTTTGAAGCTCGGTAACTTCGGCAAATGTGGACCAAATTTGTTAAACAAAGTGTCAAATTAATCAGCTCGACGAGATATTTAAAATGACACAACACATCATGATTGCATCTTGTTGAACTTCCAAGAAAAATAGTACTTTATGAGCTCAAACACACATATTTTGTGACTTTTCAAACTTTGAAGCTCGGTAACTTCGGCAAATATGGACCAAATTTGTTAAACAATGTGTGAAATTAATCAGCTCGACGACATCTTTAAAATGACATAACACATCATGATTGCATCTTGTTGAACTTGCAAGAAAAATAGTACTTTATGTGCTCAAACACACATATTTTGTGACTTTTCAAACTTTGAAGCTCGGTAACTTCGGCAAATGTGGGCCAAACTTGTTAAACAAAGTGTCAAATTAAGTAGCTCGACAAGATTTTGAAGATGTCACAACACATCATGATGCATCTTGTTGAACTTCCAAGAAAAATAGTACTATATGTGCTCAAACACACATCTTTTGAGGCTCTTCAAACTTTGAAGCTCGGTAACTTCGGCAAATGTGGACCAAAATTGTTAAACAAAGTGTCAAATTAAGTAGCTCGACAAGATTTTGAAGATGTCACAACGCATCATGATGCATCTTGTTGAACTTCCAAGAAAAATAGTACTATATGTGCTCAAACACACATATTTTGTGATTTTTCAAACTTTGAAGCTCGGTAACTTCGGCAAATGTGGGCCAAATTTGTTAAACAAAGTGTCAAATTAAGTAGCTCGACAAGATTTTGAAGATGTCACAACACATCATGATTGCATCTTGTTGAATTTCCAAGAAAAATAGTACTTTATGAGCTCAAACACACATATTTTGTGACTTTTCAAAATTTGAAGCTCGGTAACTTCGGCAAATGTGGACCAAATTTGTTAAACAAAGTGTCAAATTAAGTAGCTCGACAAGATTTAGAAGATGTCACAACACATCACGATTGCATCTTGTTGAATTTCCAAGAAAAATAGTACTTTATGTGCTCAAACACACATATTTTGTGACTTTTCAAATTTTGAAGCTCGGTAACTTCGGCAAATGTGGACCAAATTTGTTAAACAAAGTGTCAAATTAAGTAGCTCGACAAGATTTTGAAGATGTCACAACACATCATGATTGCATCTTGTTGAATTTCCAAGAAAAATAGTACTATATGTGCTCAAACACACATCTTTTGAGGCTCTTCAAACTTTGAAGCTCGGTAACTTCGGCAAATGTGGACCAAATTTGTTAAACAAAGTGTCAAATTAATCAGCTCGACGAGATCTTTAAAATGACACAACACATCATGATTGCATCTTGTTGAATTTCCAAGAATAATAGTACTTTATGTGTTCAAACACACATATTTTGTGACTTTTCAAACTTTGAAGCTCGGTAACTTCGGCAAATGTGGACCAAATTTGTTAAACAAAGTGTCAAATTAATCAGCTCGACGAGATCTTTAAAATGACACAACACATCATGATTGCATCTTGTTGAACTTCCAAGAAAAATAGTACTTTATGTGCTCAAACACACATATTTTGTAACTTTTCAAATTTTGAAGCTCGGTAACTTCGGCAAATGTGGACCAAATTTGTTAAACAAAGTGTCAAATTAAGTAGCTCGACAAGATTTTGAAGATGTCACAACACATCATGATTGCATCATGTTGAACTTCCAAGAAAAATAGTACTTTATGTGCTCAAACACACATATTTTGTGACTTTTCAAACTTTGAAGCTCGGTAACTTCGGCAAATGTGGACCAAATTTGTTAAACAAAGTGTCAAATTAATCAGCTCGACGAGATCTTTAAAATGACACAACACATCGTGATTGCATCTTGTTGAACTTCCAAGAACAATAGTACTTTATGTGCTCAAACACACATATTTTGTGACTTTTCAAACTTTGAAGCTCGGTAACTTCGGCAAATGTGGACCAAATTTGTTAAACAAAGTGTCAAATTAAGTAGCTTGACAAGATTTTGAAGATGTCACAACACATCATGATGCATCTTGTTGAACTTCCAAGAAAAATAGTATTATATGTGCTCAAACACACATATTTTGTGACTTTTCAAACTTTGAAGCTCGGTAACTTCGGCAAATGTGGGCCAAATTTGTTAAACAAAGTGTCAAATTAAGTAGCTCGACAAGATTTTGAAGATGTCACAACACATCATGATGCATCTTGTTGAACTTCCAAGAAAAATAGTAATATATGTGCTCAAACACACATCTTTTGAGGCTCTTCAAACTTTGAATCTCGGTAACTTCGGCAAATGTGGACCAAATTTGTTAAACAAAGTGTCAAATTAATCAGCTCGACGAGATCTTTAAAATGACACAACACATCATGATTGCATCATGTTGAACTTCCAAGAAAAATAGTACTTTATGTGCTCAAACACACATATTTTGTGACTTTTCAAACTTTGAAGCTCGGTAACTTCGGCAAATGTGGACCAAATTTGTTAAACAAAGTGTCAAATTAATCAGCTCGACGAGATCTTTAAAATGACACAACACATCATGATTGCATCTTGTTGAACTTCCAAGAACAATAGTACTTTATGTGCTCAAACACACATATTTTGTGACTTTTCAAACTTTGAAGCTCGGTCACTTCGGCAAATGTGGACCAAATTTGTTAAACAAAGTGTCAAATTAAGTAGCTTGACAAGATTTTGAAGATGTCACAACACATCATGATGCATCTTGTTGAACTTCCAAGAAAAATAGTATTATATGTGCTCAAACACACATATTTTGTGACTTTTCAAACTTTGAAGCTCGGTAACTTCGGCAAATGTGGGCCAAATTTGTTAAACAAAGTGTCAAATTAAGTAGCTCGACAAGATTTTGAAGATGTCACAACACATCATGATGCATCTTGTTGAACTTCCAAGAAAAATAGTACTATATGTGCTCAAACACACATCTTTTGAGGCTCTTCAAACTTTGAATCTCGGTAACTTCGGCAAATGTGGACCAAATTTGTTAAACAAAGTGTCAAATTAATCAGCTCGACGAGATCTTTAAAATGACACAACACATCATGATTGCATCTTGTTGAACTTCCAAGAAAAATAGTACTTTATGTGTTCAAACACACATATTTTGTGACTTTTCAAACTTTGAAGCTCGGTAACTTCGGCAAATGTGGACCAAATTTGTTAAACAAAGTGTCAAATTAAGTAGCTCGACAAGATTTTGAAGATGTCACAACACATCATGATTGCATCATGTTGAACTTCCAAGAAAAATAGTATTATATGTGCTCAAACACACATATTTTGTGACTTTTCAAACTTTGAAGCTCGGTAACTTCGGCAAATGTGGGCCAAATTTGTTAAACAAAGTGTCAAATTAATCAGCTCGACGAGATCTTTAAAATGACACAACACATCATGATTGCATCTTGTTGAACTTCCAAGAAAAATAGTACTTTATGTGCTCAAACACACATCTTTTGAGGCTCTTCAAACTTTGAAGCTCGGTAACTTCGGCAAATGTAGACCAAATTTGTTAAACAAAATGTCAAATTAATCAGCTCGACGAGATCTTTAAAATGACACAACACATCATGATTGCATCTTGTTGAACTTCCAAGAACAATAGTACTTTATGTGCTCAAACACACATATTTTGTGACTTTCCAAACTTGGAAGCTCGGTAACTTCGGCAAATGTGGACCAAATTTGTTAAACAAAGTGTCAAATTAATCAGCTCGACGAGATCTTTAAAATGACACAACACATCATGATTGCATCTTGTTGAACTTCCAAGAAAAATAGTACTTTATGTGCTCAAACACACATATTTTGTAACTTTTCAAACTTTGAAGCTCGGTAACTTCGGCAAATGTGGACCAAATTTGTTAAACAAAGTGTCAAATTAATCAGCTCGACGAGATCTTTAAAATGACACAACACATCATGATTGCATCTTGTTGAACTTCCAAGAAAAATAGTACTTTATGTGCTCAAACACACATATTTTGTAACTTTTCAAACTTTGAAGCTCGGTAACTTCGGCAAATGTGGACCAAATTTGTTAAACAAAGTGTCAAATTAATCAGCTCGACGAGATCTTTAAAATGACACAACACATCATGATTGCATCTTGTTGAATTTCCACGAATAATAGTACTTTATGTGCTCAAACACACATATTTTGTGACTTTTCAAACTTTGAAGCTCGGTAACTTCGGCAAATGTGGACCAAATTTGTTAAACAAAGTGTCAAATTAAGTAGCTCGACAAGATTTTGAAGATGTCACAACACATCATGATGCATCTTGTTGAACTTCCAAGAAAAATAGTATTATATGTGCTCAAACACACATCTTTTGAGGCTCTTCAAACGTTGAAGCTCGGTAACTTCGGCAAATGTGGGCCAAATTTGTTAAACAAATTGTCAAATTAAGTAGCTCGACAAGATTTTGAAGATGTCACAACACATCATGATGCATCTTGTTGAACTTCCAAGAAAAATAGTACTATATGTGCTCAAACACACATATTTTGTGATTTTTCAAACTTTGAAGCTCGGTAACTTCGGCAAATGTGGGCCAAATTTGTTAAACAAAGTGTCAAATTAAGTAGCTCGACAAGATTTTGAAGATGTCACAAAACATCATGATGCATCTTGTTGAACTTCCAAGAAAAATAGTACTTTATGTGCTCAAACACACATATTTTGTGATTTTTCAAACTTTGAAGCTCGGTAACTTCGGCAAATGTGGGCCAAATTTGTTAAACAAATTGTCAAATTAAGTAGCTCGACAAGATTTTGAAGATGTCACAACACATCATGATGCATCTTGTTGAACTTCCAAGAAAAATAGTACTATATGTGCTCAAACACACATATTTTGTGATTTTTCAAACTTTGAAGCTCGGTAACTTCGGCAAATGTGGGCCAAATTTGTTAAACAAAGTGTCAAATTAAGTAGCTCGACAAGATTTTGAAGATGTCACAAAACATCATGATGCATCTTGTTGAACTTCCAAGAAAAAGAGTACTTTATGTGCTCAAACACACATATTTTGTGACTTTTCAAACTTTGAATCTCGGTAACTTCGGCAAATGTGGACCAAATTTGTTAAACAAAGTGTCAAATTAATCAGCTCGACGAGATCTTTAAAATGACACAACACATCATGATTGCATCTTGTTGAACTTCCAAGAACAATAGTACTTTATGTGCTCAAACACACATATTTTGTGACTTTCCAAACTTGGAAGCTCGGTAACTTCGGCAAATGTGGACCAAATTTGTTAAACAAAGTGTCAAATTAATCAGCTCGACGAGATCTTTAAAATGACACAACACATCATGATTGCATCTTGTTGAACTTCCAAGAAAAATAGTACTTTATGTGCTCAAACACACATATTTTGTAACTTTTCAAACTTTGAAGCTCGGTAACTTCGGCAAATGTGGACCAAATTTGTTAAACAAAGTGTCAAATTAAGTAGCGCGACAAGATTTTGAAGATGTCACAACACATCATGATGCATCTTGTTGAAGTTCCAAGAAAAATAGTACTATATGTGCTCAAACACACATCTTTTGAGGCTCTTCAAACTTTGAAGCTCGGTAACTTCGGCAAATGTGGACCAAATTTGTTAAACAAAGTGTCAAATTAATCAGCTCGACGAGATCTTTAAAATGACACAACACATCATGATTGCATCTTGTTGAATTTCCAAGAATAATAGTACTTTATGTGTTCAAACACACATATTTTGTGACTTTTCAAATTTTGAAGCTCGGTAACTTCGGCAAATGTGGACCAAATTTGTTAAACAAAGTGTCAAATTAATCAGCTCGACGAGATCTTTAAAATGACACAACACATCATGATTGCATCTTGTTGAACTTCCAAGAAAAATAGTACTTTATGTGCTCAAACACACACATTTTGTAACTTTTCAAATTTTGAAGCTCGGTAACTTCGGCAAATGTGGACCAAATTTGTTAAACAAAGTGTCAAATTAATCAGCTCGACGAGATCTTTAAAATGACACAACACATCATGATTGCATCTTGTTGAACTTCCAAGAAAAATAGTACTTTATGTGCTCAAACACACATATTTTGTGACTTTTCAAACTTTGAAGCTCGGTAACTTCGGCAAATGTGGACCAAATTTGTTAAACAAAGTGTCAAATTAATCAGCTCGACGAGATCTTTAAAATGACACAACACATCGTGATTGCATCTTGTTGAACTTCCAAGAACAATAGTACTTTATGTGCTCAAACACACATATTTTCTGACTTTTCAAACTTTGAAGCTCGGTAACTTCGGCAAATGTGGGCCAAATTTGTTAAACAAAGTGTCAAATTAAGTAGCTCGACAAGATTTTGAAGATGTCACAACACATCATGATGCATCTTGTTGAACTTCCAAGAAAAATAGTACTATATGTGCTCAAACACACATCTTTTGAGGCTCTTCAAACTTTGAATCTCGGTAACTTCGGCAAATGTGGACCAAATTTGTTAAACAAAGTGTCAAATTAATCAGCTCGCCGAGATCTTTAAAATGACACAACACATCATGATTGCATCTTGTTGAACTTCCAAGAAAAATAGTACTTTATGTGTTCAAACACACATATTTTGTGACTTTTCAAACTTTGAAGCTCGGTAACTTCGGCAAATGTGGACCAAATTTGTTAAACAAAGTGTCAAATTAATCAGCTCGACGAGATCTTTAAAATGACACAACACATCATGATTGCATCTTGTTGAACTTCCAAGAAAAATAGTACTTTATGTGCTCAAACACACATATTTTGTGACTTTTCAAACTTTGAAGCTCGGTAACTTCGGCAAATGTGGACCAAATTTGTTAAACAAAGTGTCAAATTAATCAGCTCGACGAAATCTTTAAAATGACACAACACATCGTGATTGCATCTTGTTGAACTTCCAAGAACAATAGTACTTTATGTGCTCAAACACACATATTTTGTGACTTTTCAAACTTTGAAGCTCGGTAACTTCGGCAAATGTGGACCAAATTTGTTAAACAAAGTGTCAAATTAATCAGCTCGACGAGATCTTTAAAATGACACAACACATCGTGATTGCATCTTGTTGAACTTCCAAGAACAATAGTACTTTATGTGCTCAAACACACATATTTTGTGACTTTTCAAACTTTGAAGCTCGGTAACTTCGGCAAATGTGGACCAAATTTGTTAAACAAAGTGTCAAATTAATCAGCTCGACGAGATCTTTAAAATGACACAACACATCATGATTGCATCTTGTTGAACTTCCAAGAAAAATAGTACTTTATGTGCTCAAACACACATATTTTGTGACTTTTCAAACTTTGAAGCTCGGTAACTTCGGCAAATGTGGACCAAATTTGTTAAACAAAGTGTCAAATTAATCAGCTCGACGAGATCTTTAAAATGACACAACACATCGTGATTGCATCTTGTTGAACTTCCAAGAACAATAGTACTTTATGTGCTCAAACACACATATTTTGTGACTTTTCAAACTTTGAAGCTCGGTAACTTCGGCAAATGTGGACCAAATTTGTTAAACAAAGTGTCAAATTAATCAGCTCGACGAGATCTTTAAAATAACACAACACATCGTGATTGCATCTTGTTGAACTTCCAAGAACAATAGTACTTTATGTGCTCAAACACACATATTTTGTGACTTTTCAAACTTTGAAGCTCGGTAACTTCGGCAAATGTGGGCCAAATTTGTTAATCAAAGTGTCAAATTAAGTAGCTCGACAAGATTTTGAAGATGTCACAACACATCATGATGCATCTTGTTGAACTTCCAAGAAAAATAGTATTATATGTGCTCAAACACACATATTTTGTGACTTTTCAAACTTTGAAGCTCGGTAACTTCGGCAAATGTGGGCCAAATTTGTTAAACAAAGTGTCAAATTAAGTAGCTCGACAAGATTTTGAAGATGTCACAACACATCATGATGCATCTTGTTGAACTTCCACGAAAAATAGTACTTTATGTGCTCAAACACACACATTTTGTAACTTTTCAAATTTTGAAGCTCGGTAACTTCGGCAAATGTGGACCAAATTTGTTAAACAAAGTGTCAAATTAATCAGCTCGACGAGATCTTTAAAATGACACAACACATCATGATTGCATCTTGTTGAACTTCCAAGAAAAATAGTACTTTATGTGCTCAAACACACATATTTTGTGACTTTTCAAACTTTGAAGCTCGGTAACTTCGGCAAATGTGGACCAAATTTGTTAAACAAAGTGTCAAATTAATCAGCTCGACGAGATCTTTAAAATGACACAACACATCGTGATTGCATCTTGTTGAACTTCCAAGAACAATAGTACTTTATGTGCTCAAACACACATATTTTCTGACTTTTCAAACTTTGAAGCTCGGTAACTTCGGCAAATGTGGGCCAAATTTGTTAAACAAAGTGTCAAATTAAGTAGCTCGACAAGATTTTGAAGATGTCACAACACATCATGATGCATCTTGTTGAACTTCCAAGAAAAATAGTACTATATGTGCTCAAACACACATCTTTTGAGGCTCTTCAAACTTTGAAGCTCGGTAACTTCGGCAAATGTGGACCAAATTTGTTAAACAAAGTGTCAAATTAATCAGCTCGACGAGATCTTTAAAATGACACAACACATCATGATTGCATCTTGTTGAATTTCCAAGAATAATAGTACTTTATGTGTTCAAACACACATATTTTGTGACTTTTCAAACTTTGAAGCTCGGTAACTTCGGCAAATGTGGACCAAATTTGTTAAACAAAGTGTCAAATTAATCAGCTCGACGAGATCTTTAAAATGACACAACACATCATGATTGCATCTTGTTGAACTTCCAAGAAAAATAGTACTTTATGTGCTCAAACACACATATTTTGTGACTTTTCAAACTTTGAAG
Organism: Euwallacea fornicatus; assembly: GCF_040115645.1. Classification (NCBI taxonomy): domain Eukaryota; kingdom Metazoa; phylum Arthropoda; class Insecta; order Coleoptera; family Curculionidae; genus Euwallacea; species Euwallacea fornicatus. Next base: position 1,010,275 of record NW_027096012.1, on the reverse strand, counting down.
CTCGGTAACTTCGGCAAATGTGGACCAAATTTGTTAAACAAAGTGTCACATTAATCAGCTCGACGAGATCTTTAAAATGACACAACACATCGTGATTGCATCTTGTTGAACTTCCAAGAACAATAGTACTTTATGTGCTCAAACACACATATTTTGTGACTTTTCAAACTTTGAAGCTCGGTCACTTCGGCAAATGTGGACCAAATTTGTTAAACAAAGTGTCAAATTAAGTAGCTTGACAAGATTTTGAAGATGTCACAACACATCATGATGCATCTTGTTGAACTTCCAAGAAAAATAGTATTATATGTGCTCAAACACACATATTTTGTGACTTTTCAAACTTTGAAGCTCGGTAACTTCGGCAAATGTGGGCCAAATTTGTTAAACAAAGTGTCAAATTAATCAGCTCGACGAGATCTTTAAAATGACACAACACATCATGATTGCATCTTGTTGAACTTCCAAGAAAAATAGTACTTTATGTGCTCAAACACACATCTTTTGAGGCTCTTCAAACTTTGAAGCTCGGTAACTTCGGCAAATGTAGACCAAATTTGTTAAACAAAATGTCAAATTAATCAGCTCGACGAGATCTTTAAAATGACACAACACATCATGATTGCATCTTGTTGAACTTCCAAGAACAATAGTACTTTATGTGCTCAAACACACATATTTTGTGACTTTCCAAACTTGGAAGCTCGGTAACTTCGGCAAATGTGGACCAAATTTGTTAAACAAAGTGTCAAATTAATCAGCTCGACGAGATCTTTAAAATGACACAACACATCATGATTGCATCTTGTTGAACTTCCAAGAACAATAGTACTTTATGTGCTCAAACACACATATTTTGTGACTTTCCAAACTTGGAAGCTCGGTAACTTCGGCAAATGTGGACCAAATTTGTTAAACAAAGTGTCAAATTAATCAGCTCGACGAGATCTTTAAAATGACACAACACATCATGATTGCATCTTGTTGAACTTCCAAGAAAAATAGTACTTTATGTGCTCAAACACACATATTTTGTAACTTTTCAAACTTTGAAGCTCGGTAACTTCGGCAAATGTGGACCAAATTTGTTAAACAAAGTGTCAAATTAATCAGCTCGACGAGATCTTTAAAATGACACAACACATCATGATTGCATCTTGTTGAACTTCCAAGAAAAATAGTACTTTATGTGCTCAAACACACATATTTTGTAACTTTTCAAACTTTGAAGCTCGGTAACTTCGGCAAATGTGGACCAAATTTGTTAAACAAAGTGTCAAATTAATCAGCTCGACGAGATCTTTAAAATGACACAACACATCATGATTGCATCTTGTTGAATTTCCACGAATAATAGTACTTTATGTGCTCAAACACACATATTTTGTGACTTTTCAAACTTTGAAGCTCGGTAACTTCGGCAAATGTGGACCAAATTTGTTAAACAAAGTGTCAAATTAAGTAGCTCGACAAGATTTTGAAGATGTCACAACACATCATGATGCATCTTGTTGAACTTCCAAGAAAAATAGTATTATATGTGCTCAAACACACATCTTTTGAGGCTCTTCAAACGTTGAAGCTCGGTAACTTCGGCAAATGTGGGCCAAATTTGTTAAACAAATTGTCAAATTAAGTAGCTCGACAAGATTTTGAAGATGTCACAACACATCATGATGCATCTTGTTGAACTTCCAAGAAAAATAGTACTATATGTGCTCAAACACACATATTTTGTGATTTTTCAAACTTTGAAGCTCGGTAACTTCGGCAAATGTGGGCCAAATTTGTTAAACAAAGTGTCAAATTAAGTAGCTCGACAAGATTTTGAAGATGTCACAAAACATCATGATGCATCTTGTTGAACTTCCAAGAAAAATAGTACTTTATGTGCTCAAACACACATATTTTGTGATTTTTCAAACTTTGAAGCTCGGTAACTTCGGCAAATGTGGGCCAAATTTGTTAAACAAATTGTCAAATTAAGTAGCTCGACAAGATTTTGAAGATGTCACAACACATCATGATGCATCTTGTTGAACTTCCAAGAAAAATAGTACTATATGTGCTCAAACACACATATTTTGTGATTTTTCAAACTTTGAAGCTCGGTAACTTCGGCAAATGTGGGCCAAATTTGTTAAACAAAGTGTCAAATTAAGTAGCTCGACAAGATTTTGAAGATGTCACAAAACATCATGATGCATCTTGTTGAACTTCCAAGAAAAATAGTACTTTATGTGCTCAAACACACATATTTTGTGACTTTTCAAACTTTGAATCTCGGTAACTTCGGCAAATGTGGACCAAATTTGTTAAACAAAGTGTCAAATTAATCAGCTCGACGAGATCTTTAAAATGACACAACACATCATGATTGCATCTTGTTGAACTTCCAAGAAAAATAGTACTTTATGTGCTCAAACACACATATTTTGTAACTTTTCAAACTTTGAAGCTCGGTAACTTCGGCAAATGTGGACCAAATTTGTTAAACAAAGTGTCAAATTAATCAGCTCGACGAGATCTTTAAAATGACACAACACATCATGATTGCATCTTGTTGAATTTCCACGAATAATAGTACTTTATGTGCTCAAACACACATATTTTGTGACTTTTCAAACTTTGAAGCTCGGTAACTTCGGCAAATGTGGACCAAATTTGTTAAACAAAGTGTCAAATTAATCAGCTCGACGAGATCTTTAAAATGACACAACACATCATGATTGTATCTTGTTGAACTTCCAAGAAAAATAGTACTTTATGTGCTCAAACACACATATTTTGTAACTTTTCAAACTTTGAAGCTCGGTAACTTCGGCAAATGTGGACCAAATTTGTTAAACAAAGTGTCAAATTAAGTAGCGCGACAAGATTTTGAAGATGTCACAACACATCATGATGCATCTTGTTGAAGTTCCAAGAAAAATAGTACTATATGTGCTCAAACACACATCTTTTGAGGCTCTTCAAACTTTGAAGCTCGGTAACTTCGGCAAATGTGGACCAAATTTGTTAAACAAAGTGTCAAATTAATCAGCTCGACGAGATCTTTAAAATGACACAACACATCATGATTGCATCTTGTTGAATTTCCAAGAATAATAGTACTTTATGTGTTCAAACACACATATTTTGTGACTTTTCAAATTTTGAAGCTCGGTAACTTCGGCAAATGTGGACCAAATTTGTTAAACAAAGTGTCAAATTAAGTAGCGCGACAAGATTTTGAAGATGTCACAACACATCATGATTGCATCTTGTTGAACTTCCAAGAAAAATAGTACTTTATGTGCTCAAACACACATATTTTGTGACTTTTCAAACTTTGAAGCTCGGTAACTTCGGCAAATGTGGACCAAATTTGTTAAACAAAGTGTCAAATTAATCAGCTCGACGAAATCTTTAAAATGACACAACACATCGTGATTGCATCTTGTTGAACTTCCAAGAACAATAGTACTTTATGTGCTCAAACACACATATTTTGTGACTTTTCAAACTTTGAAGCTCGGTAACTTCGGCAAATGTGGACCAAATTTGTTAAACAAAGTGTCAAATTAATCAGCTCGACGAGATCTTTAAAATGACACAACACATCGTGATTGCATCTTGTTGAACTTCCAAGAACAATAGTACTTTATGTGCTCAAACACACATATTTTGTGACTTTTCAAACTTTGAAGCTCGGTAACTTCGGCAAATGTGGACCAAATTTGTTAAACAAAGTGTCAAATTAAGTAGCGCGACAAGATTTTGAAGATGTCACAACACATCATGATGCATCTTGTTGAATTTCCACGAATAATAGTACTTTATGTGCTCAAACACACATATTTTGTGACTTTTCAAACTTTGAAGCTCGGTAACTTCGGCAAATGTGGACCAAATTTGTTAAACAAAGTGTCAAATTAAGTAGCTCGACAAGATTTTGAAGATGTCACAACACATCATGATGCATCTTGTTGAACTTCCAAGAAAAATAGTATTATATGTGCTCAAACACACATCTTTTGAGGCTCTTCAAACGTTGAAGCTCGGTAACTTCGGCAAATGTGGGCCAAATTTGTTAAACAAATTGTCAAATTAAGTAGCTCGACAAGATTTTGAAGATGTCACAACACATCATGATGCATCTTGTTGAACTTCCAAGAAAAATAGTACTATATGTGCTCAAACACACATATTTTGTGATTTTTCAAACTTTGAAGCTCGGTAACTTCGGCAAATGTGGGCCAAATTTGTTAAACAAAGTGTCAAATTAAGTAGCTCGACAAGATTTTGAAGATGTCACAAAACATCATGATGCATCTTGTTGAACTTCCAAGAAAAATAGTACTTTATGTGCTCAAACACACATATTTTGTGATTTTTCAAACTTTGAAGCTCGGTAACTTCGGCAAATGTGGGCCAAATTTGTTAAACAAATTGTCAAATTAAGTAGCTCGACAAGATTTTGAAGATGTCACAACACATCATGATGCATCTTGTTGAACTTCCAAGAAAAATAGTACTATATGTGCTCAAACACACATATTTTGTGATTTTTCAAACTTTGAAGCTCGGTAACTTCGGCAAATGTGGGCCAAATTTGTTAAACAAAGTGTCAAATTAAGTAGCTCGACAAGATTTTGAAGATGTCACAAAACATCATGATGCATCTTGTTGAACTTCCAAGAAAAATAGTACTTTATGTGCTCAAACACACATATTTTGTGACTTTTCAAACTTTGAATCTCGGTAACTTCGGCAAATGTGGACCAAATTTGTTAAACAAAGTGTCAAATTAATCAGCTCGACGAGATCTTTAAAATGACACAACACATCATGATTGCATCTTGTTGAACTTCCAAGAAAAATAGTACTTTATGTGCTCAAACACACATATTTTGTAACTTTTCAAACTTTGAAGCTCGGTAACTTCGGCAAATGTGGACCAAATTTGTTAAACAAAGTGTCAAATTAATCAGCTCGACGAGATCTTTAAAATGACACAACACATCATGATTGCATCTTGTTGAATTTCCACGAATAATAGTACTTTATGTGCTCAAACACACATATTTTGTGACTTTTCAAACTTTGAAGCTCGGTAACTTCGGCAAATGTGGACCAAATTTGTTAAACAAAGTGTCAAATTAATCAGCTCGACGAGATCTTTAAAATGACACAACACATCATGATTGCATCTTGTTGAACTTCCAAGAAAAATAGTACTTTATGTGCTCAAACACACATATTTTGTAACTTTTCAAACTTTGAAGCTCGGTAACTTCGGCAAATGTGGACCAAATTTGTTAAACAAAGTGTCAAATTAAGTAGCGCGACAAGATTTTGAAGATGTCACAACACATCATGATGCATCTTGTTGAAGTTCCAAGAAAAATAGTACTATATGTGCTCAAACACACATCTTTTGAGGCTCTTCAAACTTTGAAGCTCGGTAACTTCGGCAAATGTGGACCAAATTTGTTAAACAAAGTGTCAAATTAATCAGCTCGACGAGATCTTTAAAATGACACAACACATCATGATTGCATCTTGTTGAATTTCCAAGAATAATAGTACTTTATGTGTTCAAACACACATATTTTGTGACTTTTCAAATTTTGAAGCTCGGTAACTTCGGCAAATGTGGACCAAATTTGTTAAACAAAGTGTCAAATTAAGTAGCGCGACAAGATTTTGAAGATGTCACAACACATCATGATTGCATCTTGTTGAACTTCCAAGAAAAATAGTACTTTATGTGCTCAAACACACATATTTTGTGACTTTTCAAACTTTGAAGCTCGGTAACTTCGGCAAATGTGGACCAAATTTGTTAAACAAAGTGTCAAATTAATCAGCTCGACGAAATCTTTAAAATGACACAACACATCGTGATTGCATCTTGTTGAACTTCCAAGAACAATAGTACTTTATGTGCTCAAACACACATATTTTGTGACTTTTCAAACTTTGAAGCTCGGTAACTTCGGCAAATGTGGACCAAATTTGTTAAACAAAGTGTCAAATTAATCAGCTCGACGAGATCTTTAAAATGACACAACACATCGTGATTGCATCTTGTTGAACTTCCAAGAACAATAGTACTTTATGTGCTCAAACACACATATTTTGTGACTTTTCAAACTTTGAAGCTCGGTAACTTCGGCAAATGTGGACCAAATTTGTTAAACAAAGTGTCAAATTAAGTAGCGCGACAAGATTTTGAAGATGTCACAACACATCATGATGCATCTTGTTGAATTTCCACGAATAATAGTACTTTATGTGCTCAAACACACATATTTTGTGACTTTTCAAACTTTGAAGCTCGGTAACTTCGGCAAATGTGGACCAAATTTGTTAAACAAAGTGTCAAATTAAGTAGCTCGACAAGATTTTGAAGATGTCACAACACATCATGATGCATCTTGTTGAACTTCCAAGAAAAATAGTATTATATGTGCTCAAACACACATCTTTTGAGGCTCTTCAAACGTTGAAGCTCGGTAACTTCGGCAAATGTGGGCCAAATTTGTTAAACAAATTGTCAAATTAAGTAGCTCGACAAGATTTTGAAGATGTCACAACACATCATGATGCATCTTGTTGAACTTCCAAGAAAAATAGTACTATATGTGCTCAAACACACATATTTTGTGATTTTTCAAACTTTGAAGCTCGGTAACTTCGGCAAATGTGGGCCAAATTTGTTAAACAAAGTGTCAAATTAAGTAGCTCGACAAGATTTTGAAGATGTCACAAAACATCATGATGCATCTTGTTGAACTTCCAAGAAAAATAGTACTTTATGTGCTCAAACACACATATTTTGTGATTTTTCAAACTTTGAAGCTCGGTAACTTCGGCAAATGTGGGCCAAATTTGTTAAACAAATTGTCAAATTAAGTAGCTCGACAAGATTTTGAAGATGTCACAACACATCATGATGCATCTTGTTGAACTTCCAAGAAAAATAGTACTATATGTGCTCAAACACACATATTTTGTGATTTTTCAAACTTTGAAGCTCGGTAACTTCGGCAAATGTGGGCCAAATTTGTTAAACAAAGTGTCAAATTAAGTAGCTCGACAAGATTTTGAAGATGTCACAAAACATCATGATGCATCTTGTTGAACTTCCAAGAAAAATAGTACTTTATGTGCTCAAACACACATATTTTGTGACTTTTCAAACTTTGAATCTCGGTAACTTCGGCAAATGTGGACCAAATTTGTTAAACAAAGTGTCAAATTAATCAGCTCGACGAGATCTTTAAAATGACACAACACATCATGATTGCATCTTGTTGAACTTCCAAGAAAAATAGTACTTTATGTGCTCAAACACACATATTTTGTAACTTTTCAAACTTTGAAGCTCGGTAACTTCGGCAAATGTGGACCAAATTTGTTAAACAAAGTGTCAAATTAATCAGCTCGACGAGATCTTTAAAATGACACAACACATCATGATTGCATCTTGTTGAATTTCCACGAATAATAGTACTTTATGTGCTCAAACACACATATTTTGTGACTTTTCAAACTTTGAAGCTCGGTAACTTCGGCAAATGTGGACCAAATTTGTTAAACAAAGTGTCAAATTAATCAGCTCGACGAGATCTTTAAAATGACACAACACATCATGATTGCATCTTGTTGAACTTCCAAGAAAAATAGTACTTTATGTGCTCAAACACACATATTTTGTAACTTTTCAAACTTTGAAGCTCGGTAACTTCGGCAAATGTGGACCAAATTTGTTAAACAAAGTGTCAAATTAAGTAGCGCGACAAGATTTTGAAGATGTCACAACACATCATGATGCATCTTGTTGAAGTTCCAAGAAAAATAGTACTATATGTGCTCAAACACACATCTTTTGAGGCTCTTCAAACTTTGAAGCTCGGTAACTTCGGCAAATGTGGACCAAATTTGTTAAACAAAGTGTCAAATTAATCAGCTCGACGAGATCTTTAAAATGACACAACACATCATGATTGCATCTTGTTGAATTTCCAAGAATAATAGTACTTTATGTGTTCAAACACACATATTTTGTGACTTTTCAAATTTTGAAGCTCGGTAACTTCGGCAAATGTGGACCAAATTTGTTAAACAAAGTGTCAAATTAAGTAGCGCGACAAGATTTTGAAGATGTCACAACACATCATGATTGCATCTTGTTGAACTTCCAAGAAAAATAGTACTTTATGTGCTCAAACACACATATTTTGTGACTTTTCAAACTTTGAAGCTCGGTAACTTCGGCAAATGTGGACCAAATTTGTTAAACAAAGTGTCAAATTAATCAGCTCGACGAAATCTTTAAAATGACACAACACATCGTGATTGCATCTTGTTGAACTTCCAAGAACAATAGTACTTTATGTGCTCAAACACACATATTTTGTGACTTTTCAAACTTTGAAGCTCGGTAACTTCGGCAAATGTGGACCAAATTTGTTAAACAAAGTGTCAAATTAATCAGCTCGACGAGATCTTTAAAATGACACAACACATCGTGATTGCATCTTGTTGAACTTCCAAGAACAATAGTACTTTATGTGCTCAAACACACATATTTTGTGACTTTTCAAACTTTGAAGCTCGGTAACTTCGGCAAATGTGGACCAAATTTGTTAAACAAAGTGTCAAATTAAGTAGCGCGACAAGATTTTGAAGATGTCACAACACATCATGATGCATCTTGTTGAAGTTCCAAGAAAAATAGTACTATATGTGCTCAAACACACATCTTTTGAGGCTCTTCAAACTTTGAAGCTCGGTAACTTCGGCAAATGTGGACCAAATTTGTTAAACAAAGTGTCAAATTAATCAGCTCGACGAGATCTTTAAAATGACACAACACATCATGATTGCATCTTGTTGAACTTCCAAGAAAAATAGTACTTTATGTGCTCAAACACACATATTTTGTAACTTTTCAAACTTTGAAGCTCGGTAACTTCGGCAAATGTGGACCAAATTTGTTAAACAAAGTGTCAAATTAAGTAGCGCGACAAGATTTTGAAGATGTCACAACACATCATGATGCATCTTGTTGAAGTTCCAAGAAAAATAGTACTATATGTGCTCAAACACACATCTTTTGAGGCTCTTCAAACTTTGAATCTCGGTAACTTCGGCAAATGTGGACCAAATTTGTTAAACAAAGTGTCAAATTAATCAGCTCGCCGAGATCTTTAAAATGACACAACACATCATGATTGCATCTTGTTGAACTTCCAAGAAAAATAGTACTTTATGTGTTCAAACACACATATTTTGTGACTTTTCAAACTTTGAAGCTCGGTAACTTCGGCAAATGTGGACCAAATTTGTTAAACAAAGTGTCAAATTAATCAGCTCGACGAGATCTTTAAAATGACACAACACATCATGATTGCATCTTGTTGAACTTCCAAGAAAAATAGTACTTTATGTGCTCAAACACACATATTTTGTGACTTTTCAAACTTTGAAGCTCGGTAACTTCGGCAAATGTGGACCAAATTTGTTAAACAAAGTGTCAAATTAATCAGCTCGACGAAATCTTTAAAATGACACAACACATCGTGATTGCATCTTGTTGAACTTCCAAGAACAATAGTACTTTATGTGCTCAAACACACATATTTTGTGACTTTTCAAACTTTGAAGCTCGGTAACTTCGGCAAATGTGGACCAAATTTGTTAAACAAAGTGTCAAATTAATCAGCTCGACGAGATCTTTAAAATGACACAACACATCGTGATTGCATCTTGTTGAACTTCCAAGAACAATAGTACTTTATGTGCTCAAACACACATATTTTGTGACTTTTCAAACTTTGAAGCTCGGTAACTTCGGCAAATGTGGACCAAATTTGTTAAACAAAGTGTCAAATTAATCAGCTCGACGAGATCTTTAAAATGACACAACACATCATGATTGCATCTTGTTGAACTTCCAAGAAAAATAGTACTTTATGTGCTCAAACACACATATTTTGTGACTTTTCAAACTTTGAAGCTCGGTAACTTCGGCAAATGTGGACCAAATTTGTTAAACAAAGTGTCAAATTAATCAGCTCGACGAGATCTTTAAAATGACACAACACATCGTGATTGCATCTTGTTGAACTTCCAAGAACAATAGTACTTTATGTGCTCAAACACACATATTTTGTGACTTTTCAAACTTTGAAGCTCGGTAACTTCGGCAAATGTGGACCAAATTTGTTAAACAAAGTGTCAAATTAATCAGCTCGACGAGATCTTTAAAATAACACAACACATCGTGATTGCATCTTGTTGAACTTCCAAGAACAATAGTACTTTATGTGCTCAAACACACATATTTTGTGACTTTTCAAACTTTGAAGCTCGGTAACTTCGGCAAATGTGGGCCAAATTTGTTAATCAAAGTGTCAAATTAAGTAGCTCGACAAGATTTTGAAGATGTCACAACACATCATGATGCATCTTGTTGAACTTCCAAGAAAAATAGTATTATATGTGCTCAAACACACATATTTTGTGACTTTTCAAACTTTGAAGCTCGGTAACTTCGGCAAATGTGGGCCAAATTTGTTAAACAAAGTGTCAAATTAAGTAGCTCGACAAGATTTTGAAGATGTCACAACACATCATGATGCATCTTGTTGAACTTCCAAGAAAAATAGTACTTTATGTGCTCAAACACACACATTTTGTAACTTTTCAAATTTTGAAGCTCGGTAACTTCGGCAAATGTGGACCAAATTTGTTAAACAAAGTGTCAAATTAATCAGCTCGACGAGATCTTTAAAATGACACAACACATCATGATTGCATCTTGTTGAACTTCCAAGAAAAATAGTACTTTATGTGCTCAAACACACATATTTTGTGACTTTTCAAACTTTGAAGCTCGGTAACTTCGGCAAATGTGGACCAAATTTGTTAAACAAAGTGTCAAATTAATCAGCTCGACGAGATCTTTAAAATGACACAACACATCGTGATTGCATCTTGTTGAACTTCCAAGAACAATAGTACTTTATGTGCTCAAACACACATATTTTCTGACTTTTCAAACTTTGAAGCTCGGTAACTTCGGCAAATGTGGGCCAAATTTGTTAAACAAAGTGTCAAATTAAGTAGCTCGACAAGATTTTGAAGATGTCACAACACATCATGATGCATCTTGTTGAACTTCCAAGAAAAATAGTACTATATGTGCTCAAACACACATCTTTTGAGGCTCTTCAAACTTTGAATCTCGGTAACTTCGGCAAATGTGGACCAAATTTGTTAAACAAAGTGTCAAATTAATCAGCTCGCCGAGATCTTTAAAATGACACAACACATCATGATTGCATCTTGTTGAACTTCCAAGAAAAATAGTACTTTATGTGTTCAAACACACATATTTTGTGACTTTTCAAACTTTGAAGCTCGGTAACTTCGGCAAATGTGGACCAAATTTGTTAAACAAAGTGTCAAATTAATCAGCTCGACGAGATCTTTAAAATGACACAACACATCATGATTGTATCTTGTTGAACTTCCAAGAAAAATAGTACTTTATGTGCTCAAACACACATATTTTGTGACTTTTCAAACTTTGAAGCTCGGTAACTTCGGCAAATGTGGACCAAATTTGTTAAACAAAGTGTCAAATTAATCAGCTCGACGAAATCTTTAAAATGACACAACACATCGTGATTGCATCTTGTTGAACTTCCAAGAACAATAGTACTTTATGTGCTCAAACACACATATTTTGTGACTTTTCAAACTTTGAAGCTCGGTAACTTCGGCAAATGTGGACCAAATTTGTTAAACAAAGTGTCAAATTAATCAGCTCGACGAGATCTTTAAAATGACACAACACATCGTGATTGCATCTTGTTGAACTTCCAAGAACAATAGTACTTTATGTGCTCAAACACACATATTTTGTGACTTTTCAAACTTTGAAGCTCGGTAACTTCGGCAAATGTGGACCAAATTTGTTAAACAAAGTGTCAAATTAATCAGCTCGACGAGATCTTTAAAATGACACAACACATCATGATTGCATCTTGTTGAACTTCCAAGAAAAATAGTACTTTATGTGCTCAAACACACATATTTTGTGACTTTTCAAACTTTGAAGCTCGGTAACTTCGGCAAATGTGGACCAAATTTGTTAAACAAAGTGTCAAATTAATCAGCTCGACGAGATCTTTAAAATGACACAACACATCGTGATTGCATCTTGTTGAACTTCCAAGAACAATAGTACTTTATGTGCTCAAACACACATATTTTGTGACTTTTCAAACTTTGAAGCTCGGTAACTTCGGCAAATGTGGACCAAATTTGTTAAACAAAGTGTCAAATTAATCAGCTCGACGAGATCTTTAAAATAACACAACACATCGTGATTGCATCTTGTTGAACTTCCAAGAACAATAGTACTTTATGTGCTCAAACACACATATTTTGTGACTTTTCAAACTTTGAAGCTCGGTAACTTCGGCAAATGTGGGCCAAATTTGTTAATCAAAGTGTCAAATTAAGTAGCTCGACAAGATTTTGAAGATGTCACAACACATCATGATGCATCTTGTTGAACTTCCAAGAAAAATAGTATTATATGTGCTCAAACACACATATTTTGTGACTTTTCAAACTTTGAAGCTCGGTAACTTCGGCAAATGTGGGCCAAATTTGTTAAACAAAGTGTCAAATTAAGTAGCTCGACAAGATTTTGAAGATGTCACAACACATCATGATGCATCTTGTTGAACTTCCAAGAAAAATAGTAATATATGTGCTCAAACACACATCTTTTGAGGCTCTTCAAACTTTGAATCTCGGTAACTTCGGCAAATGTGGACCAAATTTGTTAAACAAAGTGTCAAATTAATCAGCTCGACGAGATCTTTAAAATGACACAACACATCATGATTGCATCATGTTGAACTTCCAAGAAAAATAGTACTTTATGTGCTCAAACACACATATTTTGTGACTTTTCAAACTTTGAAGCTCGGTAACTTCGGCAAATGTGGACCAAATTTGTTAAACAAAGTGTCAAATTAATCAGCTCGACGAGATCTTTAAAATGACACAACACATCATGATTGCATCTTGTTGAACTTCCAAGAACAATAGTACTTTATGTGCTCAAACACACATATTTTGTGACTTTTCAAACTTTGAAGCTCGGTAACTTCGGCAAATGTGGACCAAATTTGTTAAACAAAGTGTCAAATTAAGTAGCTTGACAAGATTTTGAAGATGTCACAACACATCATGATGCATCTTGTTGAACTTCCAAGAAAAATAGTATTATATGTGCTCAAACACACATATTTTGTGACTTTTCAAACTTTGAAGCTCGGTAACTTCGGCAAATGTGGACCAAATTTGTTAAACAAAGTGTCAAATTAATCAGCTCGACGAGATCTTTAAAATGACACAACACATCATGATTGCATCTTGTTGAATTTCCACGAATAATAGTACTTTATGTGCTCAAACACACATATTTTGTGACTTTTCAAACTTTGAAGCTCGGTAACTTCGGCAAATGTGGACCAAATTTGTTAAACAAAGTGTCAAATTAAGTAGCTCGACAAGATTTTGAAGATGTCACAACACATCATGATGCATCTTGTTGAACTTCCAAGAAAAATAGTAATATATGTGCTCAAACACACATCTTTTGAGGCTCTTCAAACTTTGAATCTCGGTAACTTCGGCAAATGTGGACCAAATTTGTTAAACAAAGTGTCAAATTAATCAGCTCGACGAGATCTTTAAAATGACACAACACATCATGATTGCATCTTGTTGAACTTCCAAGAAAAATAGTACTTTATGTGTTCAAACACACATATTTTGTGACTTTTCAAACTTTGAAGCTCGGTAACTTCGGCAAATGTGGACCAAATTTGTTAAACAAAGTGTCAAATTAATCAGCTCGACGAGATCTTTAAAATGACACAACACATCATGATTGCATCTTGTTGAACTTCCAAGAAAAATAGTACTTTATGTGTTCAAACACACATATTTTGTGACTTTTCAAACTTTGAAGCTCGGTAACTTCGGCAAATGTGGACCAAATTTGTTAAACAAAGTGTCAAATTAATCAGCTCGACGAGATCTTTAAAATGACACAACACATCATGATTGCATCTTGTTGAATTTCCACGAATAATAGTACTTTATGTGTTCAAACACACATATTTTGTGACTTTTCAAACTTTGAAGCTCGGTAACTTCGGCAAATGTGGACCAAATTTGTTAAACAAAGTGTCAAATTAATCAGCTCGACGAGATCTTTAAAATGACACAACACATCATGATTGCATCTTGTTGAACTTCCAAGAAAAATAGTACTTTATGTGCTCAAACACACATATTTTGTAACTTTTCAAATTTTGAAGCTCGGTAACTTCGGAAAATGTGGACCAAATTTGTTAAACAAAGTGTCAAATTAATCAGCTCGACGAGATCTTTAAAATGACACAACACATCATGATTGCATCTTGTTGAACTTCCAAGAAAAATAGTACTTTATGTGCTCAAACACACATATTTTGTGACTTTTCAAACTTTGAAGCTCGGTAACTTCGGCAAATGTGGACCAAATTTGTTAAACAAAGTGTCAAATTAATCAGCTCGACGAGATCTTTAAAATGACACAACACATCGTGATTGCATCTTGTTGAACTTCCAAGAACAATAGTACTTTATGTGCTCAAACACACATATTTTCTGACTTTTCAAACTTTGAAGCTCGGTAACTTCGGCAAATGTGGGCCAAATTTGTTAAACAAAGTGTCAAATTAAGTAGCTCGACAAGATTTTGAAGATGTCACAACACATCATGATGCATCTTGTTGAACTTCCAAGAAAAATAGTACTATATGTGCTCAAACACACATCTTTTGAGGCTCTTCAAACTTTGAATCTCGGTAACTTCGGCAAATGTGGACCAAATTTGTTAAACAAAGTGTCAAATTAATCAGCTCGCCGAGATCTTTAAAATGACACAACACATCATGATTGCATCTTGTTGAACTTCCAAGAAAAATAGTACTTTATGTGTTCAAACACACATATTTTGTGACTTTTCAAACTTTGAAGCTCGGTAACTTCGGCAAATGTGGACCAAATTTGTTAAACAAAGTGTCAAATTAATCAGCTCGACGAGATCTTTAAAATGACACAACACATCATGATTGCATCTTGTTGAACTTCCAAGAAAAATAGTACTTTATGTGCTCAAACACACATATTTTGTGACTTTTCAAACTTTGAAGCTCGGTAACTTCGGCAAATGTGGACCAAATTTGTTAAACAAAGTGTCAAATTAATCAGCTCGACGAAATCTTTAAAATGACACAACACATCGTGATTGCATCTTGTTGAACTTCCAAGAACAATAGTACTTTATGTGCTCAAACACACATATTTTGTGACTTTTCAAACTTTGAAGCTCAGTAACTTCGGCAAATGTGGACCAAATTTGTTAAACAAAGTGTCAAATTAATCAGCTCGACGAGATCTTTAAAATGACACAACACATCGTGATTGCATCTTGTTGAACTTCCAAGAACAATAGTACTTTATGTGCTCAAACACACATATTTTGTGACTTTTCAAACTTTGAAGCTCGGTAACTTCGGCAAATGTGGACCAAATTTGTTAAACAAAGTGTCAAATTAATCAGCTCGACGAGATCTTTAAAATGACACAACACATCATGATTGCATCTTGTTGAACTTCCAAGAAAAATAGTACTTTATGTGCTCAAACACACATATTTTGTGACTTTTCAAACTTTGAAGCTCGGTAACTTCGGCAAATGTGGACCAAATTTGTTAAACAAAGTGTCAAATTAATCAGCTCGACGAGATCTTTAAAATGACACAACACATCGTGATTGCATCTTGTTGAACTTCCAAGAACAATAGTACTTTATGTGCTCAAACACACATCTTTTGAGGCTCTTCAAACTTTGAATCTCGGTAACTTCGGCAAATGTGGACCAAATTTGTTAAACAAAGTGTCAAATTAATCAGCTCGACGAGATCTTTAAAATGACACAACACATCATGATTGCATCATGTTGAACTTCCAAGAAAAATAGTACTTTATGTGCTCAAACACACATCTTTTGAGGCTCTTCAAACTTTGAAGCTCGGTAACTTCGGCAAATGTGGACCAAATTTGTTAAACAAAGTGTCAAATTAATCAGCTCGACGAGATCTTTAAAATGACACAACACATCATGATTGCATCTTGTTGAACTTCCAAGAACAATAGTACTTTATGTGCTCAAACACACATATTTTGTGACTTTTCAAACATTGAAGCTCGGTAACTTCGGCAAATGTGGACCAAATTTGTTAAACAAAGTGTCAAATTAAGTAGCTTGACAAGATTTTGAAGATGTCACAACACATCATGATGCATCTTGTTGAATTTCCACGAATAATAGTACTTTATGTGCTCAAACACACATATTTTGTGACTTTTCAAACTTTGAAGCTCGGTAACTTCGGCAAATGTGGACCAAATTTGTTAAACAAAGTGTCAAATTAAGTAGCTCGACAAGATTTTGAAGATGTCACAACACATCATGATGCATCTTGTTGAACTTCCAAGAAAAATAGTAATATATGTGCTCAAACACACATCTTTTGAGGCTCTTCAAACTTTGAATCTCGGTAACTTCGGCAAATGTGGACCAAATTTGTTAAACAAAGTGTCAAATAAATCAGCTCGACGAGATCTTTAAAATGACACAACACATCATGATTGCATCTTGTTGAACTTCCAAGAAAAATAGTACTTTATGTGTTCAAACACACATATTTTGTGACTTTTCAAACTTTGAAGCTCGATAACTTCGGCAAATGTGGACCAAATTTGTTAAACAAAGTGTCAAATTAATCAGCTCGACGAGATCTTTAAAATGACACAACACATCATGATTGCATCTTGTTGAACTTCCAAGAAAAATAGTACTTTATGAGCTCAAACACACATATTTTTTGACTTTTCAAACTTTGAAGCTCGGTAACTTCGGCAAATGTGGACCAAATTTGTTAAACAAAGTGTCAAATTAATCAGCTCGACGAAATCTTTAAAATGACACAACACATCGTGATTGCATCTTGTTGAACTTCCAAGAACAATAGTACTTTATGTGCTCAAACACACATATTTTGTGACTTTTCAAACTTTGAAGCTCGGTAACTTCGGCAAATGTGGACCAAATTTGTTAAACAAAGTGTCAAATTAATCAGCTCGACGAGATCTTTAAAATGACACAACACATCATGATTGCATCTTGTTGAACTTCCAAGAACAATAGTACTTTATGTGCTCAAACACACATATTTTGTGACTTTTCAAACTTTGAAGCTCGGTAACTTCGGCAAATGTGGGCCAAATTTGTTAAACAAAGTGTCAAATTAAGTAGCTCGACAAGATTTTGAAGATGTCACAACACATCATGATGCATCTTGTTGAACTTCCAAGAAAAATAGTACTATATGTGCTCAAACACACATCTTTTGAGGCTCTTCAAACTTTGAATCTCGGTAACTTCGGCAAATGTGGACCAAATTTGTTAAACAAAGTGTCAAATTAATCAGCTCGCCGAGATCTTTAAAATGACACAACACATCATGATTGCATCTTGTTGAACTTCCAAGAAAAATAGTACTTTATGTGTTCAAACACACATATTTTGTGACTTTTCAAACTTTGAAGCTCGGTAACTTCGGCAAATGTGGACCAAATTTGTTAAACAAAGTGTCAAATTAATCAGCTCGACGAGATCTTTAAAATGACACAACACATCATGATTGCATCTTGTTGAACTTCCAAGAAAAATAGTACTTTATGTGTTCAAACACACATATTTTGTGACTTTTCAAACTTTGAAGCTCGGTAACTTCGGCAAATGTGGACCAAATTTGTTAAACAAAGTGTCAAATTAATCAGCTCGACGAGATCTTTAAAATGACACAACACATCATGATTGCATCTTGTTGAACTTCCAAGAAAAATAGTACTTTATGTGCTCAAACACACATATTTTGTGACTTTTCAAACTTTGAAGCTCGGTAACTTCGGCAAATGTGGACCAAATTTGTTAAACAAAGTGTCAAATTAATCAGCTCGACGAAATCTTTAAAATGACACAACACATCGTGATTGCATCTTGTTGAACTTCCAAGAACAATAGTACTTTATGTGCTCAAACACACATATTTTGTGACTTTTCAAACTTTGAAGCTCGGTAACTTCGGCAAATGTGGACCAAATTTGTTAAACAAAGTGTCAAATTAATCAGCTCGACGAGATCTTTAAAATGACACAACACATCGTGATTGCATCTTGTTGAACTTCCAAGAACAATAGTACTTTATGTGCTCAAACACATATATTTTGTGACTTTTCAAACTTTGAAGCTCGGTAACTTCGGCAAATGTGGACCAAATTTGTTAAACAAAGTGTCAAATTAATCAGCTCGACGAGATCTTTAAAATGACACAACACATCATGATTGCATCTTGTTGAACTTCCAAGAAAAATAGTACTTTATGTGCTCAAACACACATATTTTGTGACTTTTCAAACTTTGAAGCTCGGTAACTTCGGCAAATGTGGACCAAATTTGTTAAACAAAGTGTCAAATTAATCAGCTCGACGAGATCTTTAAAATGACACAACACATCGTGATTGCATCTTGTTGAACTTCCAAGAACAATAGTACTTTATGTGCTCAAACACACATATTTTGTGACTTTTCAAACTTTGAAGCTCGGTAACTTCGGCAAATGTGGACCAAATTTGTTAAACAAAGTGTCAAATTAATCAGCTCGACGAGATCTTTAAAATAACACAACACATCGTGATTGCATCTTGTTGAACTTCCAAGAACAATAGTACTTTATGTGCTCAAACACACATATTTTGTGACTTTTCAAACTTTGAAGCTCGGTAACTTCGGCAAATGTGGGCCAAATTTGTTAATCAAAGTGTCAAATTAAGTAGCTCGACAAGATTTTGAAGATGTCACAACACATCATGATGCATCTTGTTGAACTTCCAAGAAAAATAGTATTATATGTGCTCAAACACACATATTTTGTGACTTTTCAAACTTTGAAGCTCGGTAACTTCGGCAAATGTGGGCCAAATTTGTTAAACAAAGTGTCAAATTAAGTAGCTCGACAAGATTTTGAAGATGTCACAACACATCATGATGCATCTTGTTGAACTTCCAAGAAAAATAGTAATATATGTGCTCAAACACACATCTTTTGAGGCTCTTCAAACTTTGAATCTCGGTAACTTCGGCAAATGTGGACCAAATTTGTTAAACAAAGTGTCAAATTAATCAGCTCGACGAGATCTTTAAAATGACACAACACATCATGATTGCATCATGTTGAACTTCCAAGAAAAATAGTACTTTATGTGCTCAAACACACATATTTTGTGACTTTTCAAACTTTGAAGCTCGGTAACTTCGGCAAATGTGGACCAAATTTGTTAAACAAAGTGTCAAATTAATCAGCTCGACGAGATCTTTAAAATGACACAACACATCATGATTGCATCTTGTTGAACTTCCAAGAACAATAGTACTTTATGTGCTCAAACACACATATTTTGTGACTTTTCAAACTTTGAAGCTCGGTAACTTCGGCAAATGTGGACCAAATTTGTTAAACAAAGTGTCAAATTAAGTAGCTTGACAAGATTTTGAAGATGTCACAACACATCATGATGCATCTTGTTGAACTTCCAAGAAAAATAGTATTATATGTGCTCAAACACACATATTTTGTGACTTTTCAAACTTTGAAGCTCGGTAACTTCGGCAAATGTGGACCAAATTTGTTAAACAAAGTGTCAAATTAATCAGCTCGACGAGATCTTTAAAATGACACAACACATCATGATTGCATCTTGTTGAATTTCCACGAATAATAGTACTTTATGTACTCAAACACACATATTTTGTGACTTTTCAAACTTTGAAGCTCGGTAACTTCGGCAAATGTGGACCAAATTTGTTAAACAAAGTGTCAAATTAAGTAGCTCGACAAGATTTTGAAGATGTCACAACACATCATGATGCATCTTGTTGAACTTCCAAGAAAAATAGTAATATATGTGCTCAAACACACATCTTTTGAGGCTCTTCAAACTTTGAATCTCGGTAACTTCGGCAAATGTGGACCAAATTTGTTAAACAAAGTGTCAAATTAATCAGCTCGACGAGATCTTTAAAATGACACAACACATCATGATTGCATCTTGTTGAACTTCCAAGAAAAATAGTACTTTATGTGTTCAAACACACATATTTTGTGACTTTTCAAACTTTGAAGCTCGGTAACTTCGGCAAATGTGGACCAAATTTGTTAAACAAAGTGTCAAATTAATCAGCTCGACGAGATCTTTAAAATGACACAACACATCATGATTGCATCTTGTTGAATTTCCACGAATAATAGTACTTTATGTGTTCAAACACACATATTTTGTGACTTTTCAAACTTTGAAGCTCGGTAACTTCGGCAAATGTGGACCAAATTTGTTAAACAAAGTGTCAAATTAATCAGCTCGACGAGATCTTTAAAATGACACAACACATCATGATTGCATCTTGTTGAACTTCCAAGAAAAATAGTACTTTATGTGCTCAAACACACATATTTTGTAACTTTTCAAATTTTGAAGCTCGGTAACTTCGGAAAATGTGGACCAAATTTGTTAAACAAAGTGTCAAATTAATCAGCTCGACGAGATCTTTAAAATGACACAACACATCATGATTGCATCTTGTTGAACTTCCAAGAAAAATAGTACTTTATGTGCTCAAACACACATATTTTGTGACTTTTCAAACTTTGAAGCTCGGTAACTTCGGCAAATGTGGACCAAATTTGTTAAACAAAGTGTCAAATTAATCAGCTCGACGAGATCTTTAAAATGACACAACACATCGTGATTGCATCTTGTTGAACTTCCAAGAACAATAGTACTTTATGTGCTCAAACACACATATTTTCTGACTTTTCAAACTTTGAAGCTCGGTAACTTCGGCAAATGTGGGCCAAATTTGTTAAACAAAGTGTCAAATTAAGTAGCTCGACAAGATTTTGAAGATGTCACAACACATCATGATGCATCTTGTTGAACTTCCAAGAAAAATAGTACTATATGTGCTCAAACACACATCTTTTGAGGCTCTTCAAACTTTGAATCTCGGTAACTTCGGCAAATGTGGACCAAATTTGTTAAACAAAGTGTCAAATTAATCAGCTCGCCGAGATCTTTAAAATGACACAACACATCATGATTGCATCTTGTTGAACTTCCAAGAAAAATAGTACTTTATGTGTTCAAACACACATATTTTGTGACTTTTCAAACTTTGAAGCTCGGTAACTTCGGCAAATGTGGACCAAATTTGTTAAACAAAGTGTCAAATTAATCAGCTCGACGAGATCTTTAAAATGACACAACACATCATGATTGCATCTTGTTGAACTTCCAAGAAAAATAGTACTTTATGTGCTCAAACACACATATTTTGTGACTTTTCAAACTTTGAAGCTCGGTAACTTCGGCAAATGTGGACCAAATTTGTTAAACAAAGTGTCAAATTAATCAGCTCGACGAAATCTTTAAAATGACACAACACATCGTGATTGCATCTTGTTGAACTTCCAAGAACAATAGTACTTTATGTGCTCAAACACACATATTTTGTGACTTTTCAAACTTTGAAGCTCAGTAACTTCGGCAAATGTGGACCAAATTTGTTAAACAAAGTGTCAAATTAATCAGCTCGACGAGATCTTTAAAATGACACAACACATCGTGATTGCATCTTGTTGAACTTCCAAGAACAATAGTACTTTATGTGCTCAAACACACATATTTTGTGACTTTTCAAACTTTGAAGCTCGGTAACTTCGGCAAATGTGGACCAAATTTGTTAAACAAAGTGTCAAATTAATCAGCTCGACGAGATCTTTAAAATGACACAACACATCATGATTGCATCTTGTTGAACTTCCAAGAAAAATAGTACTTTATGTGCTCAAACACACATATTTTGTGACTTTTCAAACTTTGAAGCTCGGTAACTTCGGCAAATGTGGACCAAATTTGTTAAACAAAGTGTCAAATTAATCAGCTCGACGAGATCTTTAAAATGACACAACACATCGTGATTGCATCTTGTTGAACTTCCAAGAACAATAGTACTTTATGTGCTCAAACACACATCTTTTGAGGCTCTTCAAACTTTGAATCTCGGTAACTTCGGCAAATGTGGACCAAATTTGTTAAACAAAGTGTCAAATTAATCAGCTCGACGAGATCTTTAAAATGACACAACACATCATGATTGCATCATGTTGAACTTCCAAGAAAAATAGTACTTTATGTGCTCAAACACACATCTTTTGAGGCTCTTCAAACTTTGAAGCTCGGTAACTTCGGCAAATGTGGACCAAATTTGTTAAACAAAGTGTCAAATTAATCAGCTCGACGAGATCTTTAAAATGACACAACACATCATGATTGCATCTTGTTGAACTTCCAAGAACAATAGTACTTTATGTGCTCAAACACACATATTTTGTGACTTTTCAAACTTTGAAGCTCGGTAACTTCGGCAAATGTGGACCAAATTTGTTAAACAAAGTGTCAAATTAAGTAGCTTGACAAGATTTTGAAGATGTCACAACACATCATGATGCATCTTGTTGAATTTCCACGAATAATAGTACTTTATGTGCTCAAACACACATATTTTGTGACTTTTCAAACTTTGAAGCTCGGTAACTTCGGCAAATGTGGACCAAATTTGTTAAACAAAGTGTCAAATTAAGTAGCTCGACAAGATTTTGAAGATGTCACAACACATCATGATGCATCTTGTTGAACTTCCAAGAAAAATAGTAATATATGTGCTCAAACACACATCTTTTGAGGCTCTTCAAACTTTGAATCTCGGTAACTTCGGCAAATGTGGACCAAATTTGTTAAACAAAGTGTCAAATTAATCAGCTCGACGAGATCTTTAAAATGACACAACACATCATGATTGCATCTTGTTGAACTTCCAAGAAAAATAGTACTTTATGTGTTCAAACACACATATTTTGTGACTTTTCAAACTTTGAAGCTCGATAACTTCGGCAAATGTGGACCAAATTTGTTAAACAAAGTGTCAAATTAATCAGCTCGACGAGATCTTTAAAATGACACAACACATCATGATTGCATCTTGTTGAACTTCCAAGAAAAATAGTACTTTATGAGCTCAAACACACATATTTTTTGACTTTTCAAACTTTGAAGCTCGGTAACTTCGGCAAATGTGGACCAAATTTGTTAAACAAAGTGTCAAATTAATCAGCTCGACGAAATCTTTAAAATGACACAACACATCGTGATTGCATCTTGTTGAACTTCCAAGAACAATAGTACTTTATGTGCTCAAACACACATATTTTGTGACTTTTCAAACTTTGAAGCTCGGTAACTTCGGCAAATGTGGACCAAATTTGTTAAACAAAGTGTCAAATTAATCAGCTCGACGAGATCTTTAAAATGACACAACACATCGTGATTGCATCTTGTTGAACTTCCAAGAACAATAGTACTTTATGTGCTCAAACACACATATTTTGTGACTTTTCAAACTTTGAAGCTCGGTAACTTCGGCAAATGTGGACCAAATTTGTTAAACAAAGTGTCAAATTAATCAGCTCGACGAGATCTTTAAAATGACACAACACATCATGATTGCATCTTGTTGAACTTCCAAGAAAAATAGTACTTTATGTGCTCAAACACACATATTTTGTGACTTTTCAAACTTTGAAGCTCGGTAACTTCGGCAAATGTGGACCAAATTTGTTAAACAAAGTGTCAAATTAATCAGCTCGACGAGATCTTTAAAATGACACAACACATCGTGATTGCATCTTGTTGAACTTCCAAGAACAATAGTACTTTATGTGCTCAAACACACATATTTTGTGACTTTTCAAACTTTGAAGCTCGGTAACTTCGGCAAATGTGGACCAAATTTGTTAAACAAAGTGTCAAATTAATCAGCTCGACGAGATCTTTAAAATAACACAACACATCGTGATTGCATCTTGTTGAACTTCCAAGAACAATAGTACTTTATGTGCTCAAACACACATATTTTGTGACTTTTCAAACTTTGAAGCTCGGTAACTTCGGCAAATGTGGGCCAAATTTGTTAAACAAAGTGTCAAATTAAGTAGCTCGACAAGATTTTGAAGATGTCACAACACATCATGATGCATCTTGTTGAACTTCCAAGAAAAATAGTATTATATGTGCTCAAACACACATATTTTGTGACTTTTCAAACTTTGAAGCTCGGTAACTTCGGCAAATGTGGGCCAAATTTGTTAAACAAAGTGTCAAATTAAGTAGCTCGACAAGATTTTGAAGATGTCACAACACATCATGATGCATCTTGTTGAACTTCCAAGAAAAATAGTAATATATGTGCTCAAACACACATCTTTTGAGGCTCTTCAAACTTTGAATCTCGGTAACTTCGGCAAATGTGGACCAAATTTGTTAAACAAAGTGTCAAATTAATCAGCTCGACGAGATCTTTAAAATGACACAACACATCATGATTGCATCATGTTGAACTTCCAAGAAAAATAGTACTTTATGTGCTCAAACACACATATTTTGTGACTTTTCAAACTTTGAAGCTCGGTAACTTCGGCAAATGTGGACCAAATTTGTTAAACAAAGTGTCAAATTAATCAGCTCGACGAGATCTTTAAAATGACACAACACATCATGATTGCATCTTGTTGAACTTCCAAGAACAATAGTACTTTATGTGCTCAAACACACATATTTTGTGACTTTTCAAACTTTGAAGCTCGGTAACTTCGGCAAATGTGGACCAAATTTGTTAAACAAAGTGTCAAATTAAGTAGCTTGACAAGATTTTGAAGATGTCACAACACATCATGATGCATCTTGTTGAACTTCCAAGAAAAATAGTATTATATGTGCTCAAACACACATATTTTGTGACTTTTCAAACTTTGAAGCTCGGTAACTTCGGCAAATGTGGACCAAATTTGTTAAACAAAGTGTCAAATTAATCAGCTCGACGAGATCTTTAAAATGACACAACACATCATGATTGCATCTTGTTGAATTTCCACGAATAATAGTACTTTATGTGCTCAAACACACATATTTTGTGACTTTTCAAACTTTGAAGCTCGGTAACTTCGGCAAATGTGGACCAAATTTGTTAAACAAAGTGTCAAATTAAGTAGCTCGACAAGATTTTGAAGATGTCACAACACATCATGATTGCATCATGTTGAACTTCCAAGAAAAATAGTACTTTATGTGCTCAAACACACATATTTTGTGACTTTTCAAACTTTGAAGCTCGGTAACTTCGGCAAATGTGGACCAAATTTGTTAAACAAAGTGTCAAATTAATCAGCTCGACGAGATCTTTAAAATGACACAACACATCGTGATTGCATCTTGTTGAACTTCCAAGAACAATAGTACTTTATGTGCTCAAACACACATATTTTGTGACTTTTCAAACTTTGAAGCTCGGTAACTTCGGCAAATGTGGACCAAATTTGTTAAACAAAGTGTCAAATTAAGTAGCTTGACAAGATTTTGAAGATGTCACAACACATCATGATGCATCTTGTTGAACTTCCAAGAAAAATAGTATTATATGTGCTCAAACACACATATTTTGTGACTTTTCAAACTTTGAAGCTCGGTAACTTCGGCAAATGTGGACCAAATTTGTTAAACAAAGTGTCAAATTAATCAGCTCGACGAGATCTTTAAAATGACACAACACATCATGATTGCATCTTGTTGAACTTCCAAGAAAAATAGTACTTTATGTGCTCAAACACACATATTTTGTGACTTTTCAAACTTTGAAGCTCGGTAACTTCGGCAAATGTGGACCAAATTTGTTAAACAAAGTGTCAAATTAATCAGCTCGACGAGATCTTTAAAATGACACAACACATCATGATTGCATCTTGTTGAACTTCCAAGAAAAATAGTACTTTATGAGCTCAAACACACATATTTTTTGACTTTTCAAACTTTGAAGCTCGGTAACTTCGGCAAATGTGGACCAAATTTGTTAAACAAAGTGTCAAATTAATCAGCTCGACGAAATCTTTAAAATGACACAACACATCGTGATTGCATCTTGTTGAACTTCCAAGAACAATAGTACTTTATGTGCTCAAACACACATATTTTGTGACTTTTCAAACTTTGAAGCTCGGTAACTTCGGCAAATGTGGACCAAATTTGTTAAACAAAGTGTCAAATTAATCAGCTCGACGAGATCTTTAAAATGACACAACACATCGTGATTGCATCTTGTTGAACTTCCAAGAACAATAGTACTTTATGTGCTCAAACACACATATTTTGTGACTTTTCAAACTTTGAAGCTCGGTAACTTCGGCAAATGTGGACCAAATTTGTTAAACAAAGTGTCAAATTAATCAGCTCGACGAGATCTTTAAAATGACACAACACATCATGATTGCATCTTGTTGAACTTCCAAGAAAAATAGTACTTTATGTGCTCAAACACACATATTTTGTGACTTTTCAAACTTTGAAGCTCGGTAACTTCGGCAAATGTGGACCAAATTTGTTAAACAAAGTGTCAAATTAATCAGCTCGACGAGATCTTTAAAATGACACAACACATCGTGATTGCATCTTGTTGAACTTCCAAGAACAATAGTACTTTATGTGCTCAAACACACATATTTTGTGACTTTTCAAACTTTGAAGCTCGGTAACTTCGGCAAATGTGGACCAAATTTGTTAAACAAAGTGTCAAATTAATCAGCTCGACGAGATCTTTAAAATAACACAACACATCGTGATTGCATCTTGTTGAACTTCCAAGAACAATAGTACTTTATGTGCTCAAACACACATATTTTGTGACTTTTCAAACTTTGAAGCTCGGTAACTTCGGCAAATGTGGGCCAAATTTGTTAAACAAAGTGTCAAATTAAGTAGCTCGACAAGATTTTGAAGATGTCACAACACATCATGATGCATCTTGTTGAACTTCCAAGAAAAATAGTATTATATGTGCTCAAACACACATATTTTGTGACTTTTCAAACTTTGAAGCTCGGTAACTTCGGCAAATGTGGGCCAAATTTGTTAAACAAAGTGTCAAATTAAGTAGCTCGACAAGATTTTGAAGATGTCACAACACATCATGATGCATCTTGTTGAACTTCCAAGAAAAATAGTAATATATGTGCTCAAACACACATCTTTTGAGGCTCTTCAAACTTTGAATCTCGGTAACTTCGGCAAATGTGGACCAAATTTGTTAAACAAAGTGTCAAATTAATCAGCTCGACGAGATCTTTAAAATGACACAACACATCATGATTGCATCATGTTGAACTTCCAAGAAAAATAGTACTTTATGTGCTCAAACACACATATTTTGTGACTTTTCAAACTTTGAAGCTCGGTAACTTCGGCAAATGTGGACCAAATTTGTTAAACAAAGTGTCAAATTAATCAGCTCGACGAGATCTTTAAAATGACACAACACATCATGATTGCATCTTGTTGAACTTCCAAGAACAATAGTACTTTATGTGCTCAAACACACATATTTTGTGACTTTTCAAACTTTGAAGCTCGGTAACTTCGGCAAATGTGGACCAAATTTGTTAAACAAAGTGTCAAATTAAGTAGCTTGACAAGATTTTGAAGATGTCACAACACATCATGATGCATCTTGTTGAACTTCCAAGAAAAATAGTATTATATGTGCTCAAACACACATATTTTGTGACTTTTCAAACTTTGAAGCTCGGTAACTTCGGCAAATGTGGACCAAATTTGTTAAACAAAGTGTCAAATTAATCAGCTCGACGAGATCTTTAAAATGACACAACACATCATGATTGCATCTTGTTGAATTTCCACGAATAATAGTACTTTATGTGCTCAAACACACATATTTTGTGACTTTTCAAACTTTGAAGCTCGGTAACTTCGGCAAATGTGGACCAAATTTGTTAAACAAAGTGTCAAATTAAGTAGCTCGACAAGATTTTGAAGATGTCACAACACATCATGATTGCATCATGTTGAACTTCCAAGAAAAATAGTACTTTATGTGCTCAAACACACATATTTTGTGACTTTTCAAACTTTGAAGCTCGGTAACTTCGGCAAATGTGGACCAAATTTGTTAAACAAAGTGTCAAATTAATCAGCTCGACGAGATCTTTAAAATGACACAACACATCGTGATTGCATCTTGTTGAACTTCCAAGAACAATAGTACTTTATGTGCTCAAACACACATATTTTGTGACTTTTCAAACTTTGAAGCTCGGTAACTTCGGCAAATGTGGACCAAATTTGTTAAACAAAGTGTCAAATTAAGTAGCTTGACAAGATTTTGAAGATGTCACAACACATCATGATGCATCTTGTTGAACTTCCAAGAAAAATAGTATTATATGTGCTCAAACACACATATTTTGTGACTTTTCAAACTTTGAAGCTCGGTAACTTCGGCAAATGTGGGCCAAATTTGTTAAACAAAGTGTCAAATTAAGTAGCTCGACAAGATTTTGAAGATGTCACAACACATCATGATGCATCTTGTTGAACTTCCAAGAAAAATAGTAATATATGTGCTCAAACACACATCTTTTGAGGCTCTTCAAACTTTGAATCCCGGTAACTTCGGCAAATGTGGACCAAATTTGTTAAACAAAGTGTCAAATTAATCAGCTCGACGAGATCTTTAAAATGACACAACACATCATGATTGCATCATGTTGAACTTCCAAGAAAAATAGTACTTTATGTGCTCAAACACACATATTTTGTGACTTTTCAAACTTTGAAGCTCGGTAACTTCGGCAAATGTGGACCAAATTTGTTAAACAAAGTGTCAAATTAATCAGCTCGACGAGATCTTTAAAATGACACAACACATCATGATTGCATCTTGTTGAACTTCCAAGAACAATAGTACTTTATGTGCTCAAACACACATATTTTGTGACTTTTCAAACTTTGAAGCTCGGTCACTTCGGCAAATGTGGACCAAATTTGTTAAACAAAGTGTCAAATTAAGTAGCTTGACAAGATTTTGAAGATGTCACAACACATCATGATGCATCTTGTTGAACTTCCAAGAAAAATAGTATTATATGTGCTCAAACACACATATTTTGTGACTTTTCAAACTTTGAAGCTCGGTAACTTCGGCAAATGTGGGCCAAATTTGTTAAACAAAGTGTCAAATTAAGTAGCTCGACAAGATTTTGAAGATGTCACAACACATCATGATGCATCTTGTTGAACTTCCAAGAAAAATAGTACTATATGTGCTCAAACACACATCTTTTGAGGCTCTTCAAACTTTGAATCTCGGTAACTTCGGCAAATGTGGACCAAATTTGTTAAACAAAGTGTCAAATTAATCAGCTCGACGAGATCTTTAAAATGACACAACACATCATGATTGCATCTTGTTGAACTTCCAAGAAAAATAGTACTTTATGTGCTCAAACACACATCTTTTGAGGCTCTTCAAACTTTGAAGCTCGGTAACTTCGGCAAATGTAGACCAAATTTGTTAAACAAAATGTCAAATTAATCAGCTCGACGAGATCTTTAAAATGACACAACACATCATGATTGCATCTTGTTGAACTTCCAAGAACAATAGTACTTTATGTGCTCAAACACACATATTTTGTGACTTTCCAAACTTGGAAGCTCGGTAACTTCGGCAAATGTGGACCAAATTTGTTAAACAAAGTGTCAAGTTAATCAGCTCGACGAGATCTTTAAAATGACACAACACATCATGATTGCATCTTGTTGAACTTCCAAGAAAAATAGTACTTTATGTGCTCAAACACACATATTTTGTGACTTTTCAAACTTTGAAGCTCGGTAACTTCGGCAAATGTGGACCAAATTTGTTAAACAAAGTGTCAAATTAATCAGCTCGACGAGATCTTTAAAATGACACAACACATCATGATTGCATCTTGTTGAACTTCCAAGAACAATAGTACTTTATGTGCTCAAACACACATATTTTGTGACTTTCCAAACTTGGAAGCTCGGTAACTTCGGCAAATGTGGACCAAATTTGTTAAACAAAGTGTCAAGTTAATCAGCTCGACGAGATCTTTAAAATGACACAACACATCATGATTGCATCTTGTTGAACTTCCAAGAACAATAGTACTTTATGTGCTCAAACACACATATTTTGTGACTTTCCAAACTTGGAAGCTCGGTAACTTCGGCAAATGTGGACCAAATTTGTTAAACAAAGTGTCAAGTTAATCAGCTCGACGAGATCTTTAAAATGACACAACACATCATGATTGCATCTTGTTGAACTTCCAAGAACAATAGTACTTTATGTGCTCAAACACACATATTTTGTGACTTTCCAAACTTGGAAGCTCGGTAACTTCGGCAAATGTGGACCAAATTTGTTAAACAAAGTGTCAAGTTAATCAGCTCGACGAGATCTTTAAAATGACACAACACATCATGATTGCATCTTGTTGAACTTCCAAGAAAAATAGTACTTTATGTGCTCAAACACACATATTTTGTGACTTTTCAAACTTTGAAGCTCGGTAACTTCGGCAAATGTGGACCAAATTTGTTAAACAAAGTGTCAAATTAATCAGCTCGACGAGATCTTTAAAATGACACAACACATCGTGATTGCATCTTGTTGAACTTCCAAGAACAATAGTACTTTATGTGCTCAAACACACATATTTTGTGACTTTTCAAACTTTGAAGCTCGGTAACTTCGGCAAATGTGGACCAAATTTGTTAAACAAAGTGTCAAATTAATCAGCTCGACGAGATCTTTAAAATAACACAACACAACGTGATTGCATCTTGTTGAACTTCCAAGAACAATAGTACTTTATGTGCTCAAACACACATATTTTGTGACTTTTCAAACTTTGAAGCTCGGTAACTTCGGCAAATGTGGGCCAAATTTGTTAAACAAAGTGTCAAATTAAGTAGCTCGACAAGATTTTGAAGATGTCACAACACATCATGATGCATCTTGTTGAACTTCCAAGAAAAATAGTATTATATGTGCTCAAACACACATATTTTGTGACTTTTCAAACTTTGAAGCTCGGTAACTTCGGCAAATGTGGGCCAAATTTGTTAAACAAAGTGTCAAATTAAGTAGCTCGACAAGATTTTGAAGATGTCACAACACATCATGATGCATCTTGTTGAACTTCCAAGAAAAATAGTAATATATGTGCTCAAACACACATCTTTTGAGGCTCTTCAAACTTTGAATCTCGGTAACTTCGGCAAA
Organism: Euwallacea fornicatus; assembly: GCF_040115645.1. Taxonomy (NCBI): domain Eukaryota; kingdom Metazoa; phylum Arthropoda; class Insecta; order Coleoptera; family Curculionidae; genus Euwallacea; species Euwallacea fornicatus. The sequence goes on along the minus strand of NW_027096012.1, from coordinate 978,807 downwards.
TGTGGACCAAATTTGTTAAACAAAGTGTCAAATTAATCAGCTCGACGAGATCTTTAAAATGACACAACACATCATGATTGCATCATGTTGAACTTCCAAGAAAAATAGTACTTTATGTGCTCAAACACACATATTTTGTGACTTTTCAAACTTTGAAGCTCGGTAACTTCGGCAAATGTGGACCAAATTTGTTAAACAAAGTGTCAAATTAATCAGCTCGACGAGATCTTTAAAATGACACAACACATCATGATTGCATCTTGTTGAACTTCCAAGAACAATAGTACTTTATGTGCTCAAACACACATATTTTGTGACTTTTCAAACTTTGAAGCTCGGTAACTTCGGCAAATGTGGACCAAATTTGTTAAACAAAGTGTCAAATTAAGTAGCTTGACAAGATTTTGAAGATGTCACAACACATCATGATGCATCTTGTTGAACTTCCAAGAAAAATAGTATTATATGTGCTCAAACACACATATTTTGTGACTTTTCAAACTTTGAAGCTCGGTAACTTCGGCAAATGTGGACCAAATTTGTTAAACAAAGTGTCAAATTAATCAGCTCGACGAGATCTTTAAAATGACACAACACATCATGATTGCATCTTGTTGAATTTCCACGAATAATAGTACTTTATGTGCTCAAACACACATATTTTGTGACTTTTCAAACTTTGAAGCTCGGTAACTTCGGCAAATGTGGACCAAATTTGTTAAACAAAGTGTCAAATTAAGTAGCTCGACAAGATTTTGAAGATGTCACAACACATCATGATTGCATCATGTTGAACTTCCAAGAAAAATAGTACTTTATGTGCTCAAACACACATATTTTGTGACTTTTCAAACTTTGAAGCTCGGTAACTTCGGCAAATGTGGACCAAATTTGTTAAACAAAGTGTCAAATTAATCAGCTCGACGAGATCTTTAAAATGACACAACACATCGTGATTGCATCTTGTTGAACTTCCAAGAACAATAGTACTTTATGTGCTCAAACACACATATTTTGTGACTTTTCAAACTTTGAAGCTCGGTAACTTCGGCAAATGTGGACCAAATTTGTTAAACAAAGTGTCAAATTAAGTAGCTTGACAAGATTTTGAAGATGTCACAACACATCATGATGCATCTTGTTGAACTTCCAAGAAAAATAGTATTATATGTGCTCAAACACACATATTTTGTGACTTTTCAAACTTTGAAGCTCGGTAACTTCGGCAAATGTGGGCCAAATTTGTTAAACAAAGTGTCAAATTAAGTAGCTCGACAAGATTTTGAAGATGTCACAACACATCATGATGCATCTTGTTGAACTTCCAAGAAAAATAGTAATATATGTGCTCAAACACACATCTTTTGAGGCTCTTCAAACTTTGAATCCCGGTAACTTCGGCAAATGTGGACCAAATTTGTTAAACAAAGTGTCAAATTAATCAGCTCGACGAGATCTTTAAAATGACACAACACATCATGATTGCATCATGTTGAACTTCCAAGAAAAATAGTACTTTATGTGCTCAAACACACATATTTTGTGACTTTTCAAACTTTGAAGCTCGGTAACTTCGGCAAATGTGGACCAAATTTGTTAAACAAAGTGTCAAATTAATCAGCTCGACGAGATCTTTAAAATGACACAACACATCATGATTGCATCTTGTTGAACTTCCAAGAACAATAGTACTTTATGTGCTCAAACACACATATTTTGTGACTTTTCAAACTTTGAAGCTCGGTCACTTCGGCAAATGTGGACCAAATTTGTTAAACAAAGTGTCAAATTAAGTAGCTTGACAAGATTTTGAAGATGTCACAACACATCATGATGCATCTTGTTGAACTTCCAAGAAAAATAGTATTATATGTGCTCAAACACACATATTTTGTGACTTTTCAAACTTTGAAGCTCGGTAACTTCGGCAAATGTGGGCCAAATTTGTTAAACAAAGTGTCAAATTAAGTAGCTCGACAAGATTTTGAAGATGTCACAACACATCATGATGCATCTTGTTGAACTTCCAAGAAAAATAGTACTATATGTGCTCAAACACACATCTTTTGAGGCTCTTCAAACTTTGAATCTCGGTAACTTCGGCAAATGTGGACCAAATTTGTTAAACAAAGTGTCAAATTAATCAGCTCGACGAGATCTTTAAAATGACACAACACATCATGATTGCATCTTGTTGAACTTCCAAGAAAAATAGTACTTTATGTGCTCAAACACACATCTTTTGAGGCTCTTCAAACTTTGAAGCTCGGTAACTTCGGCAAATGTAGACCAAATTTGTTAAACAAAATGTCAAATTAATCAGCTCGACGAGATCTTTAAAATGACACAACACATCATGATTGCATCTTGTTGAACTTCCAAGAACAATAGTACTTTATGTGCTCAAACACACATATTTTGTGACTTTCCAAACTTGGAAGCTCGGTAACTTCGGCAAATGTGGACCAAATTTGTTAAACAAAGTGTCAAGTTAATCAGCTCGACGAGATCTTTAAAATGACACAACACATCATGATTGCATCTTGTTGAACTTCCAAGAAAAATAGTACTTTATGTGCTCAAACACACATCTTTTGAGGCTCTTCAAACTTTGAAGCTCGGTAACTTCGGCAAATGTAGACCAAATTTGTTAAACAAAATGTCAAATTAATCAGCTCGACGAGATCTTTAAAATGACACAACACATCATGATTGCATCTTGTTGAACTTCCAAGAACAATAGTACTTTATGTGCTCAAACACACATATTTTGTGACTTTCCAAACTTGGAAGCTCGGTAACTTCGGCAAATGTGGACCAAATTTGTTAAACAAAGTGTCAAATTAATCAGCTCGACGAGATCTTTAAAATGACACAACACATCATGATTGCATCTTGTTGAACTTCCAAGAAAAATAGTACTTTATGTGCTCAAACACACATATTTTGTAACTTTTCAAACTTTGAAGCTCGGTAACTTCGGCAAATGTGGACCAAATTTGTTAAACAAAGTGTCAAATTAATCAGCTCGACGAGATCTTTAAAATGACACAACACATCATGATTGCATCTTGTTGAACTTCCAAGAACAATAGTACTTTATGTGTTCAAATACACATATTTTGTGACTTTTCAAATTTTGAAGCTCGGTAACTTCGGGAAATGTGGACCAAATTTGTTAAACAAAGTGTCAAATTAAGTAGCGCGACAAGATTTTGAAGATGTCACAACACATCATGATGCATCTTGTTGAAGTTCCAAGAAAAATAGTACTATATGTGCTCAAACACACATCTTTTGAGGCTCTTCAAACTTTGAAGCTCGGTAACTTCGGCAAATGTGGACCAAATTTGTTAAACAAAGTGTCAAATTAATCAGCTCGACGAGATCTTTAAAATGACACAACACATCATGATTGCATCTTGTTGAACTTCCAAGAAAAATAGTACTTTATGTGCTCAAACACACATATTTTGTGACTTTTCAAACTTTGAAGCTCGGTAACTTCGGCAAATGTGGACCAAATTTGTTAAACAAAGTGTCAAATTAATCAGCTCGACGAGATCTTTAAAATGACACAACACATCGTGATTGCATCTTGTTGAACTTCCAAGAACAATAGTACTTTATGTGCTCAAACACACATATTTTCTGACTTTTCAAACTTTGAAGCTCGGTAACTTCGGCAAATGTGGACCAAATTTGTTAAACAAAGTGTCAAATTAAGTAGCTTGACAAGATTTTGAAGATGTCACAACACATCATGATGCATCTTGTTGAACTTCCAAGAAAAATAGTATTATATGTGCTCAAACACACATATTTTGTGACTTTTCAAACTTTGAAGCTCGGTAACTTCGGCAAATGTGGGCCAAATTTGTTAAACAAAGTGTCAAATTAAGTAGCTCGACAAGATTTTGAAAATGTCACAACACATCATGATGCATCTTGTTGAACTTCCAAGAAAAATAGTACTATATGTGCTCAAACACACATCTTTTGTGACTTTTCAAACTTTGAAGCTCGGTAACTTCGGCAAATGTGGACCAAATTTGTTAAACAAAGTGTCAAATTAATCAGCTCGACGAGATCTTTAAAATGACACAACACATCATGATTGCATCTTGTTGAACTTCCAAGAAAAATAGTACTTTATGTGCTCAAACACACATATTTTGTAACTTTTCAAATTTTGAAGCTCGGTAACTTCGGCAAATGTGGACCAAATTTGTTAAACAAAGTGTCAAATTAATCAGCTCGACGAGATCTTTAAAATGACACAACACATCATGATTGCATCTTGTTGAACTTCCAAGAAAAATAGTACTTTATGTGCTCAAACACACATATTTTGTAACTTTTCAAATTTTGAAGCTCGGTAACTTCGGCAAATGTGGACCAAATTTGTTAAACAAAGTGTCAAATTAATCAGCTCGACGAGATCTTTAAAATGACACAACACATCATGATTGCATCTTGTTGAACTTCCAAGAAAAATAGTACTTTATGTGCTCAAACACACATATTTTGTAACTTTTCAAACTTTGAAGCTCGGTAACTTCGGCAAATGTGGACCAAATTTGTTAAACAAAGTGTCAAATTAAGTAGCGCGACAAGATTTTGAAGATGTCACAACACATCATGATGCATCTTGTTGAAGTTCCAAGAAAAATAGTACTATATGTGCTCAAACACACATCTTTTGAGGCTCTTCAAACTTTGAAGCTCGGTAACTTCGGCAAATGTGGACCAAATTTGTTAAACAAAGTGTCAAATTAATCAGCTCGACGAGATCTTTAAAATGACACAACACATCATGATTGCATCTTGTTGAACTTCCAAGAAAAATAGTACTTTATGTGCTCAAACACACATATTTTGTAACTTTTCAAATTTTGAAGCTCGGTAACTTCGGCAAATGTGGACCAAATTTGTTAAACAAAGTGTCAAATTAATCAGCTCGACGAGATCTTTAAAATGACACAACACATCATGATTGCATCTTGTTGAACTTCCAAGAAAAATAGTACTTTATGTGCTCAAACACACATATTTTGTGACTTTTCAAACTTTGAAGCTCGGTAACTTCGGCAAATGTGGACCAAATTTGTTAAACAAAGTGTCAAATTAATCAGCTCGACGAGATCTTTAAAATGACACAACACATCGTGATTGCATCTTGTTGAACTTCCAAGAACAATAGTACATTATGTGCTCAAACACACATATTTTCTGACTTTTCAAACTTTGAAGCTCGGTAACTTCGGCAAATGTGGACCAAATTTGTTAAACAAAGTGTCAAATTAAGTAGCTTGACAAGATTTTGAAGATGTCACAACACATCATGATGCATCTTGTTGAACTTCCAAGAAAAATAGTATTATATGTGCTCAAACACACATATTTTGTGACTTTTCAAACTTTGAAGCTCGGTAACTTCGGCAAATGTGGGCCAAATTTGTTAAACAAAGTGTCAAATTAAGTAGCTCGACAAGATTTTGAAGATGTCACAACACATCATGATGCATCTTGTTGAACTTCCAAGAAAAATAGTACTATATGTGCTCAAACACACATCTTTTGTGACTTTTCAAACTTTGAAGCTCGGTAACTTCGGCAAATGTGGACCAAATTTGTTAAACAAAGTGTCAAATTAATCAGCTCGACGAGATCTTTAAAATGACACAACACATCATGATTGCATCTTGTTGAACTTCCAAGAAAAATAGTACTTTATGTGCTCAAACACACATATTTTGTAACTTTTCAAATTTTGAAGCTCGGTAACTTCGGCAAATGTGGACCAAATTTGTTAAACAAAGTGTCAAGTTAATCAGCTCGACGAGATCTTTAAAATGACACAACACATCATGATTGCATCTTGTTGAACTTCCAAGAAAAATAGTACTTTATGTGCTCAAACACACATATTTTGTGACTTTTCAAACTTTGAAGCTCGGTAACTTCGGCAAATGTGGACCAAATTTGTTAAACAAAGTGTCAAATTAAGTAGCTCGACGAGATCTTTAAAATGACACAACACATCATGATTGCATCTTGTTGAACTTCCAAGAACAATAGTACTTTATGTGCTCAAACACACATATTTTGTGACTTTCCAAACTTTGAAGCTCGGTAACTTCGGCAAATGTGGACCAAATTTGTTAAACAAAGTGTCAAATTAATCAGCTCGACGAGATCTTTAAAATGACACAACACATCGTGATTGCATCTTGTTGAACTTCCAAGAACAATAGTACTTTATGTGCTCAAACACACATATTTTGTGACTTTTCAAACTTTGAAGCTCGGTAACTTCGGCAAATGTGGACCAAATTTGTTAAACAAAGTGTCAAATTAAGTAGCTTGACAAGATTTTGAAGATGTCACAACACATCATGATGCATCTTGTTGAACTTCCAAGAAAAATAGTATTATATGTGCTCAAACACACATATTTTGTGACTTTTCAAACTTTGAAGCTCGGTAACTTCGGCAAATGTGGGCCAAATTTGTTAAACAAAGTGTCAAATTAAGTAGCTCGACAAGATTTTGAAGATGTCACAACACATCATGATGCATCTTGTTGAACTTCCAAGAAAAATAGTACTATATGTGCTCAAACACACATCTTTTGAGGCTCTTCAAACTTTGAATCTCGGTAACTTCGGCAAATGTGGACCAAATTTGTTAAACAAAGTGTCAAATTAATCAGCTCGCCGAGATCTTTAAAATGACACAACACATCATGATTGCATCTTGTTGAACTTCCAAGAAAAATAGTACTTTATGTGTTCAAACACACATATTTTGTGACTTTTCAAACTTTGAAGCTCGGTAACTTCGGGAAATGTGGACCAAATTTGTTAAACAAAGTGTCAAATTAAGTAGCTCGACAAGATTTTGAAGATGTCACAACACATCATGATTGCATCTTGTTGAACTTCCAAGAAAAATAGTACTATATGTGCTCAAACACACATCTTTTGAGGCTCTTCAAACTTTGAATCTCGGTAACTTCGGCAAATGTGGACCAAATTTGTTAAACAAAGTGTCAAATTAATCAGCTCGCCGAGATCTTTAAAATGACACAACACATCATGATTGCATCTTGTTGAACTTCCAAGAAAAATAGTACTTTATGTGTTCAAACACACATATTTTGTGACTTTTCAAACTTTGAAGCTCGGTAACTTCGGCAAATGTGGGCCAAATTTGTTAAACAAAGTGTCAAATTAAGTAGCTCGACAAGATTTTGAAGATGTCACAACACATCATGATGCATCTTGTTGAACTTCCAAGAAAAATAGTACTATATGTGCTCAAACACACATCTTTTGAGGCTCTTCAAACTTTGAATCTCGGTAACTTCGGCAAATGTGGACCAAATTTGTTAAACAAAGTGTCAAATTAATCAGCTCGCCGAGATCTTTAAAATGACACAACACATCATGATTGCATCTTGTTGAACTTCCAAGAAAAATAGTACTTTATGTGTTCAAACACACATATTTTGTGACTTTTCAAACTTTGAAGCTCGGTAACTTCGGGAAATGTGGACCAAATTTGTTAAACAAAGTGTCAAATTAAGTAGCTCGACAAGATTTTGAAGATGTCACAACACATCATGATTGCATCTTGTTGAACTTCCAAGAACAATAGTACTTTATGTGCTCAAACACACATATTTTGTGACTTTCCAAACTTGGAAGCTCGGTAACTTCGGCAAATGTGGACCAAATTTGTTAAACAAAGTGTCAAATTAATCAGCTCGACGAGATCTTTAAAATGACACAACACATCATGATTGCATCTTGTTGAACTTCCAAGAAAAATAGTACTTTATGTGCTCAAACACACATATTTTGTAACTTTTCAAACTTTGAAGCTCGGTAACTTCGGCAAATGTGGACCAAATTTGTTAAACAAAGTGTCAAATTAATCAGCTCGACGAGATCTTTAAAATGACACAACACATCATGATTGCATCTTGTTGAACTTCCAAGAACAATAGTACTTTATGTGTTCAAATACACATATTTTGTGACTTTTCAAATTTTGAAGCTCGGTAACTTCGGGAAATGTGGACCAAATTTGTTAAACAAAGTGTCAAATTAAGTAGCGCGACAAGATTTTGAAGATGTCACAACACATCATGATGCATCTTGTTGAAGTTCCAAGAAAAATAGTACTATATGTGCTCAAACACACATCTTTTGAGGCTCTTCAAACTTTGAAGCTCGGTAACTTCGGCAAATGTGGACCAAATTTGTTAAACAAAGTGTCAAATTAATCAGCTCGACGAGATCTTTAAAATGACACAACACATCATGATTGCATCTTGTTGAACTTCCAAGAAAAATAGTACTTTATGTGCTCAAACACACATATTTTGTAACTTTTCAAATTTTGAAGCTCGGTAACTTCGGCAAATGTGGACCAAATTTGTTAAACAAAGTGTCAAATTAATCAGCTCGACGAGATCTTTAAAATGACACAACACATCATGATTGCATCTTGTTGAACTTCCAAGAAAAATAGTACTTTATGTGCTCAAACACACATATTTTGTGACTTTTCAAACTTTGAAGCTCGGTAACTTCGGCAAATGTGGACCAAATTTGTTAAACAAAGTGTCAAATTAATCAGCTCGACGAGATCTTTAAAATGACACAACACATCGTGATTGCATCTTGTTGAACTTCCAAGAACAATAGTACTTTATGTGCTCAAACACACATATTTTCTGACTTTTCAAACTTTGAAGCTCGGTAACTTCGGCAAATGTGGACCAAATTTGTTAAACAAAGTGTCAAATTAAGTAGCTTGACAAGATTTTGAAGATGTCACAACACATCATGATGCATCTTGTTGAACTTCCAAGAAAAATAGTATTATATGTGCTCAAACACACATATTTTGTGACTTTTCAAACTTTGAAGCTCGGTAACTTCGGCAAATGTGGGCCAAATTTGTTAAACAAAGTGTCAAATTAAGTAGCTCGACAAGATTTTGAAGATGTCACAACACATCATGATGCATCTTGTTGAACTTCCAAGAAAAATAGTACTATATGTGCTCAAACACACATCTTTTGTGACTTTTCAAACTTTGAAGCTCGGTAACTTCGGCAAATGTGGACCAAATTTGTTAAACAAAGTGTCAAATTAATCAGCTCGACGAGATCTTTAAAATGACACAACACATCATGATTGCATCTTGTTGAACTTCCAAGAAAAATAGTACTTTATGTGCTCAAACACACATATTTTGTAACTTTTCAAATTTTGAAGCTCGGTAACTTCGGCAAATGTGGACCAAATTTGTTAAACAAAGTGTCAAATTAATCAGCTCGACGAGATCTTTAAAATGACACAACACATCATGATTGCATCTTGTTGAACTTCCAAGAAAAATAGTACTTTATGTGCTCAAACACACATATTTTGTAACTTTTCAAATTTTGAAGCTCGGTAACTTCGGCAAATGTGGACCAAATTTGTTAAACAAAGTGTCAAGTTAATCAGCTCGACGAGATCTTTAAAATGACACAACACATCATGATTGCATCTTGTTGAACTTCCAAGAAAAATAGTACTTTATGTGCTCAAACACACATATTTTGTGACTTTTCAAACTTTGAAGCTCGGTAACTTCGGCAAATGTGGACCAAATTTGTTAAACAAAGTGTCAAATTAAGTAGCTCGACGAGATCTTTAAAATGACACAACACATCATGATTGCATCTTGTTGAACTTCCAAGAACAATAGTACTTTATGTGCTCAAACACACATATTTTGTGACTTTCCAAACTTTGAAGCTCGGTAACTTCGGCAAATGTGGACCAAATTTGTTAAACAAAGTGTCAAATTAATCAGCTCGACGAGATCTTTAAAATGACACAACACATCGTGATTGCATCTTGTTGAACTTCCAAGAACAATAGTACTTTATGTGCTCAAACACACATATTTTGTGACTTTTCAAACTTTGAAGCTCGGTAACTTCGGCAAATGTGGACCAAATTTGTTAAACAAAGTGTCAAATTAAGTAGCTTGACAAGATTTTGAAGATGTCACAACACATCATGATGCATCTTGTTGAACTTCCAAGAAAAATAGTATTATATGTGCTCAAACACACATATTTTGTGACTTTTCAAACTTTGAAGCTCGGTAACTTCGGCAAATGTGGGCCAAATTTGTTAAACAAAGTGTCAAATTAAGTAGCTCGACAAGATTTTGAAGATGTCACAACACATCATGATGCATCTTGTTGAACTTCCAAGAAAAATAGTACTATATGTGCTCAAACACACATCTTTTGAGGCTCTTCAAACTTTGAATCTCGGTAACTTCGGCAAATGTGGACCAAATTTGTTAAACAAAGTGTCAAATTAATCAGCTCGCCGAGATCTTTAAAATGACACAACACATCATGATTGCATCTTGTTGAACTTCCAAGAAAAATAGTACTTTATGTGTTCAAACACACATATTTTGTGACTTTTCAAACTTTGATGCTCGGTAACTTCGGGAAATGTGGACCAAATTTGTTAAACAAAGTGTCAAATTAAGTAGCTCGACAAGATTTTGAAGATGTCACAACACATCATGATTGCATCTTGTTGAACTTCCAAGAAAAATAGTACTATATGTGCTCAAACACACATCTTTTGAGGCTCTTCAAACTTTGAATCTCGGTAACTGCGGCAAATGTGGACCAAATTTGTTAAACAAAGTGTCAAATTAATCAGCTCGCCGAGATCTTTAAAATGACACAACACATCATGATTGCATCTTGTTGAACTTCCAAGAAAAATAGTACTTTATGTGTTCAAACACACATATTTTGTGACTTTTCAAACTTTGAAGCTCGGTAACTTCGGCAAATGTGGGCCAAATTTGTTAAACAAAGTGTCAAATTAAGTAGCTCGACAAGATTTTGAAGATGTCACAACACATCATGATGCATCTTGTTGAACTTCCAAGAAAAATAGTACTATATGTGCTCAAACACACATCTTTTGAGGCTCTTCAAACTTTGAATCTCGGTAACTTCGGCAAATGTGGACCAAATTTGTTAAACAAAGTGTCAAATTAATCAGCTCGCCGAGATCTTTAAAATGACACAACACATCATGATTGCATCTTGTTGAACTTCCAAGAAAAATAGTACTTTATGTGCTCAAACACACATATTTTGTAACTTTTCAAATTTTGAAGCTCGGTAACTTCGGCAAATGTGGACCAAATTTGTTAAACAAAGTGTCAAATTAATCAGCTCGACGAGATCTTTAAAATGACACAACACATCATGATTGCATCTTGTTGAACTTCCAAGAAAAATAGTACTTTATGTGCTCAAACACACATATTTTGTGACTTTTCAAACTTTGAAGCTCGGTAACTTCGGCAAATGTGGACCAAATTTGTTAAACAAAGTGTCAAATTAATCAGCTCGACGAGATCTTTAAAATGACACAACACATCGTGATTGCATCTTGTTGAACTTCCAAGAACAATAGTACTTTATGTGCTCAAACACACATATTTTCTGACTTTTCAAACTTTGAAGCTCGGTAACTTCGGCAAATGTGGACCAAATTTGTTAAACAAAGTGTCAAATTAAGTAGCTTGACAAGATTTTGAAGATGTCACAACACATCATGATGCATCTTGTTGAACTTCCAAGAAAAATAGTATTATATGTGCTCAAACACACATATTTTGTGACTTTTCAAACTTTGAAGCTCGGTAACTTCGGCAAATGTGGGCCAAATTTGTTAAACAAAGTGTCAAATTAAGTAGCTCGACAAGATTTTGAAGATGTCACAACACATCATGATGCATCTTGTTGAACTTCCAAGAAAAATAGTACTATATGTGCTCAAACACACATCTTTTGTGACTTTTCAAACTTTGAAGCTCGGTAACTTCGGCAAATGTGGACCAAATTTGTTAAACAAAGTGTCAAATTAATCAGCTCGACGAGATCTTTAAAATGACACAACACATCATGATTGCATCTTGTTGAACTTCCAAGAAAAATAGTACTTTATGTGCTCAAACACACATATTTTGTAACTTTTCAAATTTTGAAGCTCGGTAACTTCGGCAAATGTGGACCAAATTTGTTAAACAAAGTGTCAAATTAATCAGCTCGACGAGATCTTTAAAATGACACAACACATCATGATTGCATCTTGTTGAACTTCCAAGAAAAATAGTACTTTATGTGCTCAAACACACATATTTTGTAACTTTTCAAATTTTGAAGCTCGGTAACTTCGGCAAATGTGGACCAAATTTGTTAAACAAAGTGTCAAGTTAATCAGCTCGACGAGATCTTTAAAATGACACAACACATCATGATTGCATCTTGTTGAACTTCCAAGAAAAATAGTACTTTATGTGCTCAAACACACATATTTTGTGACTTTTCAAACTTTGAAGCTCGGTAACTTCGGCAAATGTGGACCAAATTTGTTAAACAAAGTGTCAAATTAAGTAGCTCGACGAGATCTTTAAAATGACACAACACATCATGATTGCATCTTGTTGAACTTCCAAGAACAATAGTACTTTATGTGCTCAAACACACATATTTTGTGACTTTCCAAACTTTGAAGCTCGGTAACTTCGGCAAATGTGGACCAAATTTGTTAAACAAAGTGTCAAATTAATCAGCTCGACGAGATCTTTAAAATGACACAACACATCGTGATTGCATCTTGTTGAACTTCCAAGAACAATAGTACTTTATGTGCTCAAACACACATATTTTGTGACTTTTCAAACTTTGAAGCTCGGTAACTTCGGCAAATGTGGACCAAATTTGTTAAACAAAGTGTCAAATTAAGTAGCTTGACAAGATTTTGAAGATGTCACAACACATCATGATGCATCTTGTTGAACTTCCAAGAAAAATAGTATTATATGTGCTCAAACACACATATTTTGTGACTTTTCAAACTTTGAAGCTCGGTAACTTCGGCAAATGTGGGCCAAATTTGTTAAACAAAGTGTCAAATTAAGTAGCTCGACAAGATTTTGAAGATGTCACAACACATCATGATGCATCTTGTTGAACTTCCAAGAAAAATAGTACTATATGTGCTCAAACACACATCTTTTGAGGCTCTTCAAACTTTGAATCTCGGTAACTTCGGCAAATGTGGACCAAATTTGTTAAACAAAGTGTCAAATTAATCAGCTCGCCGAGATCTTTAAAATGACACAACACATCATGATTGCATCTTGTTGAACTTCCAAGACAAATAGTACTTTATGTGTTCAAACACACATATTTTGTGACTTTTCAAACTTTGAAGCTCGGTAACTTCGGGAAATGTGGACCAAATTTGTTAAACAAAGTGTCAAATTAAGTAGCTCGACAAGATTTTGAAGATGTCACAACACATCATGATTGCATCTTGTTGAACTTCCAAGAACAATAGTACTTTATGTGCTCAAACACACATATTTTGTGACTTTTCAAACTTTGAAGCTCGGTAACTTCGGCAAATGTGGACCAAATTTGTTAAACAAAGTGTCAAATTAAGTAGCTCGACAAGATTTTGAAGATGTCACAACACATCATGATTACATTTTGTTGAATTTCCAAGAACAATAGTACTTTATGTGCTCAAACACACATATTTTGTGACTTTTCAAACTTTGAAGCTCGGTAACTTCGGCAAATGTGGACCAAATTTGTTAAACAAAGTGTCAAATTAAGTAGCTCGACGAGATCTTTAAAATGACACAACACATCATGATTGCATCTTGTTGAACTTCCAAGAACAATAGTACTTTATGTGCTCAAACACACATATTTTGTGACTTTTCAAACTTTGAAGCTCGGTAACTTCGGCAAATGTGGACCAAATTTGTTAAACAAAGTGTCAAATTAAGTAGCTCGACAAGATTTTGAAGATGTCACAACACATCATGATTGCATCTTGTTGAACTTCCAAGAACAATAGTACTTTATGTGCTCAAACACACATATTTTGTGACTTTTCAAACTTTGAAGCTCGGTAACTTCGGCAAATGTGGACCAAATTTGTTAAACAAAGTGTCAAATTAAGTAGCTCGACAAGATTTTGAAGATGTCACAACACATCATGATGCATCTTGTTGAACTTCCAATAAAAATAGTATTATATGTGCTCAAACACACATATTTTGTGATTTTTCAAACTTTGATGCTCGGTAACTTCGGCAAATGTGGGCCAAATTTGTTAAACAAATTGTCAAATTAAGTAGCTCGACAAGATTTTGAAGATGTCACAACACATCATGATTGCATCTTGTTGAACTTCCAAGAAAAATAGTACTTTATGTGCTCAAACACACATATTTTGTGACTTTTCAAACTTTGAAGCTCGGTAACTTCGGCAAATGTGGACCAAATTTGTTAAACAAAGTGTCAAATTAATCAGCTCGACGAGATCTTTAAAATGACACAACACATCATGATTGCATCTTGTTGAATTTCCACGAATAATAGTACTTTATGTGCTCAAACACACATATTTTGTGACTTTTCAAACTTTGAAGCTCGGTAACTTCGGCAAATGTGGGCCAAATTTGTTAAACAAAGTGTCATATTAATCAGCTCGACGAGATCTTTAAAATGACACAACACATCATGATTGCATCTTGTTGAACTTCCAAGAAAAATAGTACTTTATGTGCTCAAACACACATCTTTTGAGGCTCTTCAAACTTTGAAGCTCGGTAACTTCGGCAAATGTAGACCAAATTTGATAAACAAAATGTCAAATTAATCAGCTCGACGAGATCTTTAAAATGACACAACACATCATGATTGCATCTTGTTGAATTTCCAAGAATAATAGTACTTTATGTGTTCAAACACACATATTTTGTGACTTTTCAAACTTTGAAGCTCGGTAACTTCGGCAAATGTGGACCAAATTTGTTAAACAAAGTGTCAAATTAAGTAGCTCGACAAGATTTTGAAGATGTCACAACACATCATGATTGCATCATGTTGAACTTCCAAGAAAAATAGTACTTTATGTGCTCAAACACACATATTTTGTGACTTTTCAAACTTTGAAGCTCGGTAACTTCGGCAAATGTGGACCAAATTTGTTAAACAAAGTGTCAAATTAATCAGCTCGACGAGATCTTTAAAATGACACAACACATCGTGATTGCATCTTGTTGAACTTCCAAGAACAATAGTACTTTATGTGCTCAAACACACATATTTTGTGACTTTTCAAACTTTGAAGCTCTGTAACTTCGGCAAATGTGGACCAAATTTGTTAAACAAAGTGTCAAATTAAGTAGCTCGACAAGATTTTGAAGATGTCACAACACATCATGATTGCATCATGTTGAACTTCCAAGAAAAATAGTACTTTATGTGCTCAAACACACATATTTTGTGACTTTTCAAACTTTGAAGCTCGGTCACTTCGGCAAATGTGGACCAAATTTGTTAAACAAAGTGTCAAATTAAGTAGCTTGACAAGATTTTGAAGATGTCACAACACATCATGATGCATCTTGTTGAACTTCCAAGAAAAATAGTATTATATGTGCTCAAACACACATATTTTGTGACTTTTCAAACTTTGAAGCTCGGTAACTTCGGCAAATGTGGGCCAAATTTGTTAAACAAAGTGTCAAATTAAGTAGCTCGACAAGATTTTGAAGATGTCACAACACATCATGATGCATCTTGTTGAACTTCCAAGAAAAATAGTACTATATGTGCTCAAACACACATCTTTTGAGGCTCTTCAAACTTTGAATCTCGGTAACTTCGGCAAATGTGGACCAAATTTGTTAAACAAAGTGTCAAATTAATCAGCTCGCCGAGATCTTTAAAATGACACAACACATCATGATTGCATCTTGTTGAACTTCCAAGAAAAATAGTACTTTATGTGTTCAAACACACATATTTTGTGACTTTTCAAACTTTGAAGCTCGGTAACTTCGGCAAATGTGGACCAAATTTGTTAAACAAAGTGTCAAATTAATCAGCTCGACGAGATCTTTAAAATGACACAACACATCATGATTGCATCTTGTTGAATTTCCAAGAATAATAGTACTTTATGTGTTCAAACACACATATTTTGTGACTTTTCAAACTTTGAAGCTCGGTAACTTCGGGAAATGTGGACCAAATTTGTTAAACAAAGTGTCCAATTAAGTAGCTCGACAAGATTTTGAAGATGTCACAACACATCATGATGCATCTTGTTGAACTTCCAAGAACAATAGTACTTTATGTGCTCAAACACACATATTTTGTGACTTTTCAAACTTTGAAGCTCGGTAACTTCGGCAAATGTGGACCAAATTTGTTAAACAAAGTGTCAAATTAAGTAGCTTGACAAGATTTTGAAGATGTCACAACACATCATGATGCATCTTGTTGAACTTCCAAGAAACATAGTATTATATGTGCTCAAACACACATATTTTGTGACTTTTCAAACTTTGAAGCTCGGTAACTTCGGCAAATGTGGGCCAAATTTGTTAAACAAAGTGTCAAATTAAGTAGCTCGACAAGATTTTGAAGATGTCACAACACATCATGATGCATCTTGTTGAACTTCCAAGAAAAATAGTAATATATGTGCTCAAACACACATCTTTTGAGGCTCTTCAAACTTTGAATCTCGGTAACTTCTGCAAATGTGGACCAAATTTGTTAAACAAAGTGTCAAATTAATCAGCTCGGCGAGATCTTTAAAATGACACAACACATCATGATTGCATCTTGTTGAACTTCCAAGAAAAATAGTACTTTATGTGCTCAAACACACATCTTTTGAGGCTCTTCAAACTTTGAAGCTCGGTAACTTCGGCAAATGTGGACCAAATTTGTTAAACAAAGTGTCAAATTAATCAGCTCGGCGAGATCTTTAAAATGACACAACACATCATGATTGCATCTTGTTGAATTTCCAAGAATAATAGTACTTTATGAGTTCAAACACACATATTTTGTGACTTTTCAAACTTTGAAGCTCTGTAACTTCGGCAAATGTGGACCAAATTTGTTAAACAAAGTGTCAAATTAAGTAGCTCGACAAGATTTTGAAGATGTCACAACACATCATGATTGCATCATGTTGAACTTCCAAGAAAAATAGTACTTTATGTGCTCAAACACACATATTTTGTGACTTTTCAAACTTTGAAGCTCGGTAACTTCGGCAAATGTGGACCAAATTTGTTAAACAAAGTGTCAAATTAATCAGCTCGACGAGATCTTTAAAATGACACAACACATCGTGATTGCATCTTGTTGAACTTCCAAGAACAATAGTACTTTATGTGCTCAAACACACATCTTTTGAGGCTCTTCAAACTTTGAAGCTCGGTAACTTCGGCAAATGTGGACCAAATTTGTTAAACAAAGTGTCAAATTAATCAGCTCGGCGAGATCTTTAAAATGACACAACACATCATGATTGCATCTTGTTGAACTTCCAAGAACAATAGTACTTTATGTGCTCAAACACACATATTTTGTGACTTTCCAAACTTGGAAGCTCGGTAACTTCGGCAAATGTGGACCAAATTTGTTAAACAAAGTGTCAAATTAATCAGCTCGACGAGATCTTTAAAATGACACAACACATCATGATTGCATCTTGTTGAACTTCCAAGAAAAATAGTACTTTATGTGTTCAAACACACATATTTTGTGACTTTTCAAACTTTGAAGCTCGGTAACTTCGGCAAATGTGGACCAAATTTGTTAAACAAAGTGTCAAATTAATCAGCTCGACGAGATCTTTAAAATGACACAACACATCATGATTGCATCTTGTTGAATTTCCACGAATAATAGTACTTTATGTGCTCAAACACACATATTTTGTGACTTTTCAAACTTTGAAGCTCGGTAACTTCGGCAAATGTGGACCAAATTTGTTAAACAAAGTGTCAAATTAATCAGCTCGACGAGATCTTTAAAATGACACAACACATCGTGATTGCATCTTGTTGAACTTCCAAGAACAATAGTACTTTATGTGCTCAAACACACATATTTTGTGACTTTTCAAACTTTGAAGCTCGGTAACTTCGGCAAATGTGGGCCAAATTTGTTAAACAAAGTGTCAAATTAATCAGCTCGACGAGATCTTTAAAATGACACAACACATCATGATTGCATCATGTTGAACTTCCAAGAAAAATAGTACTTTATGTGCTCAAACACACATATTTTGTGACTTTTCAAACTTTGAAGCTCTGTAACTTCGGCAAATGTGGACCAAATTTGTTAAACAAAGTGTCAAATTAAGTAGCTCGACAAGATTTTGAAGATGTCACAACACATCATGATTGCATCATGTTGAACTTCCAAGAAAAATAGTACTTTATGTGCTCAAACACACATATTTTGTGACTTTTCAAACTTTGAAGCTCGGTAACTTCGGCAAATGTGGACCAAATTTGTTAAACAAAGTGTCAAATTAATCAGCTCGACGAGATCTTTAAAATGACACAACACATCGTGATTGCATCTTGTTGAACTTCCAAGAACAATAGTACTTTATGTGCTCAAACACACATCTTTTGAGGCTCTTCAAACTTTGAAGCTCGGTAACTTCGGCAAATGTGGACCAAATTTGTTAAACAAAGTGTCAAATTAATCAGCTCGGCGAGATCTTTAAAATGACACAACACATCATGATTGCATCTTGTTGAACTTCCAAGAACAATAGTACTTTATGTGCTCAAACACACATATTTTGTGACTTTCCAAACTTGGAAGCTCGGTAACTTCGGCAAATGTGGACCAAATTTGTTAAACAAAGTGTCAAATTAATCAGCTCGACGAGATCTTTAAAATGACACAACACATCATGATTGCATCTTGTTGAATTTCCAAGAATAATAGTACTTTATGTGTTCAAACACACATATTTTGTGACTTTTCAAACTTTGAAGCTCTGTAACTTCGGCAAATGTGGACCAAATTTGTTAAACAAAGTGTCAAATTAAGTAGCTCGACAAGATTTTGAAGATGTCACAACACATCATGATTGCATCATGTTGAACTTCCAAGAAAAATAGTACTTTATGTGCTCAAACACACATCTTTTGAGGCTCTTCAAACTTTGAAGCTCGGTAACTTCGGCAAATGTAGACCAAATTTGTTAAACAAAATGTCAAATTAATCAGCTCGACGAGATCTTTAAAATGACACAACACATCATGATTGCATCTTGTTGAACTTCCAAGAACAATAGTACTTTATGTGCTCAAACACACATATTTTGTGACTTTCCAAACTTGGAAGCTCGGTAACTTCGGCAAATGTGGACCAAATTTGTTAAACAAAGTGTCAAATTAATCAGCTCGACGAGATCTTTAAAATGACACAACACATCATGATTGCATCTTGTTGAACTTCCAAGAAAAATAGTACTTTATGTGCTCAAACACACATATTTTGTAACTTTTCAAACTTTGAAGCTCGGTAACTTCGGCAAATGTGGACCAAATTTGTTAAACAAAGTGTCAAATTAATCAGCTCGACGAGATCTTTAAAATGACACAACACATCGTGATTGCATCTTGTTGAACTTCCAAGAACAATAGTACTTTATGTGCTCAAACACACATATTTTCTGACTTTTCAAACTTTGAAGCTCGGTAACTTCGGCAAATGTGGACCAAATTTGTTAAACAAAGTGTCAAATTAATCAGCTCGACGAGATCTTTAAAATGACACAACACATCATGATTGCATCTTGTTGAATTTCCAAGAATAATAGTACTTTATGTGCTCAAACACACATATTTTGTAACTTTTCAAATTTTGAAGCTCGGTAACTTCGGCAAATGTGGACCAAATTTGTTAAACAAAGTGTCAAATTAATCAGCTCGACGAGATCTTTAAAATGACACAACACATCGTGATTGCATCTTGTTGAACTTCCAAGAACAATAGTACTTTATGTGCTCAAACACACATATTTTCTGACTTTTCAAACTTTGAAGCTCGGTAACTTCGGCAAATGTGGACCAAATTTGTTAAACAAAGTGTCAAATTAAGTAGCTTGACAAGATTTTGAAGATGTCACAACACATCATGATGCATCTTGTTGAACTTCCAAGAAAAATAGTATTATATGTGCTCAAACACACATATTTTGTGACTTTTCAAACTTTGAAGCTCGGTAACTTCGGCAAATGTGGGCCAAATTTGTTAAACAAAGTGTCAAATTAAGTAGCTCGACAAGATTTTGAAGATGTCACAACACATCATGATGCATCTTGTTGAACTTCCAAGAAAAATAGTACTATATGTGCTCAAACACACATCTTTTGAGGCTCTTCAAACTTTGAATCTCGGTAACTTCGGCAAATGTGGACCAAATTTGTTAAACAAAGTGTCAAATTAATCAGCTCGCCGAGATCTTTAAAATGACACAACACATCATGATTGCATCTTGTTGAACTTCCAAGAAAAATAGTACTTTATGTGTTCAAACACACATATTTTGTGACTTTTCAAACTTTGAAGCTCGGTAACTTCGGCAAATGTGGACCAAATTTGTTAAACAAAGTGTCAAATTAATCAGCTCGACGAGATCTTTAAAATGACACAACACATCATGATTGCATCTTGTTGAATTTCCACGAATAATAGTACTTTATGTGCTCAAACACACATATTTTGTGACTTTTCAAACTTTGAAGCTCGGTAACTTCGGCAAATGTGGACCAAATTTGTTAAACAAAGTGTCAAATTAATCAGCTCGACGAGATCTTTAAAATGACACAACACATCGTGATTGCATCTTGTTGAACTTCCAAGAACAATAGTACTTTATGTGCTCAAACACACATATTTTGTGACTTTTCAAACTTTGAAGCTCGGTAACTTCGGCAAATGTGGGCCAAATTTGTTAAACAAAGTGTCAAATTAATCAGCTCGACGAGATCTTTAAAATGACACAACACATCATGATTGCATCATGTTGAACTTCCAAGAAAAATAGTACTTTATGTGCTCAAACACACATATTTTGTGACTTTTCAAACTTTGAAGCTCGGTCACTTCGGCAAATGTGGACCAAATTTATTAAACAAAGTGTCAAATTAAGTAGCTTGACAAGATTTTGAAGATGTCACAACACATCATGATGCATCTTGTTGAACTTCCAAGAAAAATAGTATTATATGTGCTCAAACACACATATTTTGTGACTTTTCAAACTTTGAAGCTCGGTAACTTCGGCAAATGTGGGCCAAATTTGTTAAACAAAGTGTCAAATTAAGTAGCTCGACAAGATTTTGAAGATGTCACAACACATCATGATGCATCTTGTTGAACTTCCAAGAAAAATAGTACTATATGTGCTCAAACACACATCTTTTGAGGCTCTTCAAACTTTGAATCTCGGTAACTTCGGCAAATGTGGACCAAATTTGTTAAACAAAGTGTCAAATTAATCAGCTCGCCGAGATCTTTAAAATGACACAACACATCATGATTGCATCTTGTTGAACTTCCAAGAAAAATAGTACTTTATGTGTTCAAACACACATATTTTGTGACTTTTCAAACTTTGAAGCTCGGTAACTTCGGCAAATGTGGACCAAATTTGTTAAACAAAGTGTCAAATTAATCAGCTCGACGAGATCTTTAAAATGACACAACACATCATGATTGCATCTTGTTGAATTTCCAAGAATAATAGTACTTTATGTGTTCAAACACACATATTTTGTGACTTTTCAACCTTTTAAGCTCGGTAACTTCGGGAAATGTGGACCAAATTTGTTAAACAAAGTGTCCAATTAAGTAGCTCGACAAGATTTTGAAGATGTCACAACACATCATGATGCATCTTGTTGAACTTCCAAGAACAATAGTACTTTATGTGCTCAAACACACATATTTTGTGACTTTTCAAACTTTGAAGCTCGGTAACTTCGGCAAATGTGGACCAAATTTGTTAAACAAAGTGTCAAATTAAGTAGCTTGACAAGATTTTGAAGATGTCACAACACATCATGATGCATCTTGTTGAACTTCCAAGAAAAATAGTATTATATGTGCTCAAACACACATATTTTGTGACTTTTCAAACTTTGAAGCTCGGTAACTTCGGCAAATGTGGGCCAAATTTGTTAAACAAAGTGTCAAATTAAGTAGCTCGACAAGATTTTGAAGATGTCACAACACATCATGATGCATCTTGTTGAACTTCCAAGAAAAATAGTAATATATGTGCTCAAACACACATCTTTTGAGGCTCTTCAAACTTTGAATCTCGGTAACTTCTGCAAATGTGGACCAAATTTGTTAAACAAAGTGTCAAATTAATCAGCTCGGCGAGATCTTTAAAATGACACAACACATCATGATTGCATCTTGTTGAACTTCCAAGAAAAATAGTACTTTATGTGCTCAAACACACATCTTTTGAGGCTCTTCAAACTTTGAAGCTCGGTAACTTCGGCAAATGTGGACCAAATTTGTTAAACAAAGTGTCAAATTAATCAGCTCGGCGAGATCTTTAAAATGACACAACACATCATGATTGCATCTTGTTGAATTTCCAAGAATAATAGTACTTTATGTGTTCAAACACACATATTTTGTGACTTTTCAAACTTTGAAGCTCTGTAACTTCGGCAAATGTGGACCAAATTTGTTAAACAAAGTGTCAAATTAAGTAGCTCGACAAGATTTTGAAGATGTCACAACACATCATGATTGCATCATGTTGAACTTCCAAGAAAAATAGTACTTTATGTGCTCAAACACACATATTTTGTGACTTTTCAAACTTTGAAGCTCGGTAACTTCGGCAAATGTGGACCAAATTTGTTAAACAAAGTGTCAAATTAATCAGCTCGACGAGATCTTTAAAATGACACAACACATCGTGATTGCATCTTGTTGAACTTCCAAGAACAATAGTACTTTATGTGCTCAAACACACATATTTTGTGACTTTTCAAACTTTGAAGCTCTGTAACTTCGGCAAATGTGGACCAAATTTGTTAAACAAAGTGTCAAATTAAGTAGCTCGACAAGATTTTGAAGATGTCACAACACATCATGATTGCATCATGTTGAACTTCCAAGAAAAATAGTACTTTATGTGCTCAAACACACATATTTTGTGACTTTTCAAACTTTGAAGCTCGGTCACTTCGGCAAATGTGGACCAAATTTGTTAAACAAAGTGTCAAATTAATCAGCTCGACGAGATCTTTAAAATGACACAACACATCGTGATTGCATCTTGTTGAACTTCCAAGAACAATAGTACTTTATGTGTTCAAACACACATATTTTGTGACTTTTCAAACTTTGAAGCTCTGTAACTTCGGCAAATGTGGACCAAATTTGTTAAACAAAGTGTCAAATTAAGTAGCTCGACAAGATTTTGAAGATGTCACAACACATCATGATTGCATCATGTTGAACTTCCAAGAAAAATAGTACTTTATGTGCTCAAACACACATATTTTGTGACTTTTCAAACTTTGAAGCTCGGTCACTTCGGCAAATGTGGACCAAATTTGTTAAACAAAGTGTCAAATTATGTAGCTTGACAAGATTTTGAAGATGTCACAACACATCATGATGCATCTTGTTGAACTTCCAAGAAAAATAGTATTATATGTGCTCAAACACACATATTTTGTGACTTTTCAAACTTTGAAGCTCGGTAACTTCGGCAAATGTGGGCCAAATTTGTTAAACAAAGTGTCAAATTAATCAGCTCGGCGAGATCTTTAAAATGACACAACACATCATGATTGCATCTTGTTGAATTTCCAAGAATAATAGTACTTTATGTGTTCAAACACACATATTTTGTGACTTTTCAAACTTTGAAGCTCTGTAACTTCGGCAAATGTGGACCAAATTTGTTAAACAAAGTGTCAAATTAAGTAGCTCGACAAGATTTTGAAGATGTCACAACACATCATGATTGCATCATGTTGAACTTCCAAGAAAAATAGTACTTTATGTGCTCAAACACACATATTTTGTGACTTTTCAAACTTTGAAGCTCGGTCACTTCGGCAAATGTGGACCAAATTTGTTAAACAAAGTGTCA
This sequence comes from Euwallacea fornicatus, assembly GCF_040115645.1. Classification (NCBI taxonomy): domain Eukaryota; kingdom Metazoa; phylum Arthropoda; class Insecta; order Coleoptera; family Curculionidae; genus Euwallacea; species Euwallacea fornicatus. The sequence continues at coordinate 954,703 of NW_027096012.1, read as the reverse complement.
AATTAATCAGCTCGACGAGATCTTTAAAATGACACAACACATCGTGATTGCATCTTGTTGAACTTCCAAGAACAATAGTACTTTATGTGTTCAAACACACATATTTTGTGACTTTTCAAACTTTGAAGCTCTGTAACTTCGGCAAATGTGGACCAAATTTGTTAAACAAAGTGTCAAATTAAGTAGCTCGACAAGATTTTGAAGATGTCACAACACATCATGATTGCATCATGTTGAACTTCCAAGAAAAATAGTACTTTATGTGCTCAAACACACATATTTTGTGACTTTTCAAACTTTGAAGCTCGGTCACTTCGGCAAATGTGGACCAAATTTGTTAAACAAAGTGTCAAATTAAGTAGCTTGACAAGATTTTGAAGATGTCACAACACATCATGATGCATCTTGTTGAACTTCCAAGAAAAATAGTATTATATGTGCTCAAACACACATATTTTGTGACTTTTCAAACTTTGAAGCTCGGTAACTTCGGCAAATGTGGGCCAAATTTGTTAAACAAAGTGTCAAATTAAGTAGCTCGACAAGATTTTGAAGATGTCACAACACATCATGATGCATCTTGTTGAACTTCCAAGAAAAATAGTACTATATGTGCTCAAACACACATCTTTTGAGGCTCTTCAAACTTTGAATCTCGGTAACTTCGGCAAATGTGGACCAAATTTGTTAAACAAAGTGTCAAATTAATCAGCTCGCCGAGATCTTTAAAATGACACAACACATCATGATTGCATCTTGTTGAACTTCCAAGAAAAATAGTACTTTATGTGTTCAAACACACATATTTTGTGACTTTTCAAACTTTGAAGCTCGGTAACTTCGGCAAATGTGGACCAAATTTGTTAAACAAAGTGTCAAATTAATCAGCTCGACGAGATCTTTAAAATGACACAACACATCGTGATTGCATCTTGTTGAACTTCCAAGAACAATAGTACTTTATGTGCTCAAACACACATATTTTCTGACTTTTCAAACTTTGAAGCTCGGTAACTTCGGCAAATGTGGACCAAATTTGTTAAACAAAGTGTCAAATTAAGTAGCTTGACAAGATTTTGAAGATGTCACAACACATCATGATGCATCTTGTTGAACTTCCAAGAAAAATAGTATTATATGTGCTCAAACACACATATTTTGTGACTTTTCAAACTTTGAAGCTCGGTAACTTCGGCAAATGTGGGCCAAATTTGTTAAACAAAGTGTCAAATTAAGTAGCTCGACAAGATTTTGAAGATGTCACAACACATCATGATGCATCTTGTTGAACTTCCAAGAAAAATAGTACTATATGTGCTCAAACACACATCTTTTGAGGCTCTTCAAACTTTGAATCTCGGTAACTTCGGCAAATGTGGACCAAATTTGTTAAACAAAGTGTCAAATTAATCAGCTCGCCGAGATCTTTAAAATGACACAACACATCATGATTGCATCTTGTTGAACTTCCAAGAAAAATAGTACTTTATGTGTTCAAACACACATATTTTGTGACTTTTCAAACTTTGAAGCTCGGTAACTTCGGCAAATGTGGACCAAATTTGTTAAACAAAGTGTCAAATTAATCAGCTCGACGAGATCTTTAAAATGACACAACACATCATGATTGCATCTTGTTGAATTTCCACGAATAATAGTACTTTATGTGCTCAAACACACATATTTTGTGACTTTTCAAACTTTGAAGCTCGGTAACTTCGGCAAATGTGGACCAAATTTGTTAAACAAAGTGTCAAATTAATCAGCTCGACGAGATCTTTAAAATGACACAACACATCGTGATTGCATCTTGTTGAACTTCCAAGAACAATAGTACTTTATGTGCTCAAACACACATATTTTGTGACTTTTCAAACTTTGAAGCTCGGTAACTTCGGCAAATGTGGGCCAAATTTGTTAAACAAAGTGTCAAATTAATCAGCTCGACGAGATCTTTAAAATGACACAACACATCATGATTGCATCATGTTGAACTTCCAAGAAAAATAGTACTTTATGTGCTCAAACACACATATTTTGTGACTTTTCAAACTTTGAAGCTCGGTCACTTCGGCAAATGTGGACCAAATTTATTAAACAAAGTGTCAAATTAAGTAGCTTGACAAGATTTTGAAGATGTCACAACACATCATGATGCATCTTGTTGAACTTCCAAGAAAAATAGTATTATATGTGCTCAAACACACATATTTTGTGACTTTTCAAACTTTGAAGCTCGGTAACTTCGGCAAATGTGGGCCAAATTTGTTAAACAAAGTGTCAAATTAAGTAGCTCGACAAGATTTTGAAGATGTCACAACACATCATGATGCATCTTGTTGAACTTCCAAGAAAAATAGTACTATATGTGCTCAAACACACATCTTTTGAGGCTCTTCAAACTTTGAATCTCGGTAACTTCGGCAAATGTGGACCAAATTTGTTAAACAAAGTGTCAAATTAATCAGCTCGCCGAGATCTTTAAAATGACACAACACATCATGATTGCATCTTGTTGAACTTCCAAGAAAAATAGTACTTTATGTGTTCAAACACACATATTTTGTGACTTTTCAAACTTTGAAGCTCGGTAACTTCGGCAAATGTGGACCAAATTTGTTAAACAAAGTGTCAAATTAATCAGCTCGACGAGATCTTTAAAATGACACAACACATCATGATTGCATCTTGTTGAATTTCCAAGAATAATAGTACTTTATGTGTTCAAACACACATATTTTGTGACTTTTCAACCTTTTAAGCTCGGTAACTTCGGGAAATGTGGACCAAATTTGTTAAACAAAGTGTCCAATTAAGTAGCTCGACAAGATTTTGAAGATGTCACAACACATCATGATGCATCTTGTTGAACTTCCAAGAACAATAGTACTTTATGTGCTCAAACACACATATTTTGTGACTTTTCAAACTTTGAAGCTCGGTAACTTCGGCAAATGTGGACCAAATTTGTTAAACAAAGTGTCAAATTAAGTAGCTTGACAAGATTTTGAAGATGTCACAACACATCATGATGCATCTTGTTGAACTTCCAAGAAAAATAGTATTATATGTGCTCAAACACACATATTTTGTGACTTTTCAAACTTTGAAGCTCGGTAACTTCGGCAAATGTGGGCCAAATTTGTTAAACAAAGTGTCAAATTAAGTAGCTCGACAAGATTTTGAAGATGTCACAACACATCATGATGCATCTTGTTGAACTTCCAAGAAAAATAGTAATATATGTGCTCAAACACACATCTTTTGAGGCTCTTCAAACTTTGAATCTCGGTAACTTCTGCAAATGTGGACCAAATTTGTTAAACAAAGTGTCAAATTAATCAGCTCGGCGAGATCTTTAAAATGACACAACACATCATGATTGCATCTTGTTGAACTTCCAAGAAAAATAGTACTTTATGTGCTCAAACACACATCTTTTGAGGCTCTTCAAACTTTGAAGCTCGGTAACTTCGGCAAATGTGGACCAAATTTGTTAAACAAAGTGTCAAATTAATCAGCTCGGCGAGATCTTTAAAATGACACAACACATCATGATTGCATCTTGTTGAATTTCCAAGAATAATAGTACTTTATGTGTTCAAACACACATATTTTGTGACTTTTCAAACTTTGAAGCTCTGTAACTTCGGCAAATGTGGACCAAATTTGTTAAACAAAGTGTCAAATTAAGTAGCTCGACAAGATTTTGAAGATGTCACAACACATCATGATTGCATCATGTTGAACTTCCAAGAAAAATAGTACTTTATGTGCTCAAACACACATATTTTGTGACTTTTCAAACTTTGAAGCTCGGTAACTTCGGCAAATGTGGACCAAATTTGTTAAACAAAGTGTCAAATTAATCAGCTCGACGAGATCTTTAAAATGACACAACACATCGTGATTGCATCTTGTTGAACTTCCAAGAACAATAGTACTTTATGTGCTCAAACACACATATTTTGTGACTTTTCAAACTTTGAAGCTCTGTAACTTCGGCAAATGTGGACCAAATTTGTTAAACAAAGTGTCAAATTAAGTAGCTCGACAAGATTTTGAAGATGTCACAACACATCATGATTGCATCATGTTGAACTTCCAAGAAAAATAGTACTTTATGTGCTCAAACACACATATTTTGTGACTTTTCAAACTTTGAAGCTCGGTCACTTCGGCAAATGTGGACCAAATTTGTTAAACAAAGTGTCAAATTAATCAGCTCGACGAGATCTTTAAAATGACACAACACATCGTGATTGCATCTTGTTGAACTTCCAAGAACAATAGTACTTTATGTGTTCAAACACACATATTTTGTGACTTTTCAAACTTTGAAGCTCTGTAACTTCGGCAAATGTGGACCAAATTTGTTAAACAAAGTGTCAAATTAAGTAGCTCGACAAGATTTTGAAGATGTCACAACACATCATGATTGCATCATGTTGAACTTCCAAGAAAAATAGTACTTTATGTGCTCAAACACACATATTTTGTGACTTTTCAAACTTTGAAGCTCGGTCACTTCGGCAAATGTGGACCAAATTTGTTAAACAAAGTGTCAAATTATGTAGCTTGACAAGATTTTGAAGATGTCACAACACATCATGATGCATCTTGTTGAACTTCCAAGAAAAATAGTATTATATGTGCTCAAACACACATATTTTGTGACTTTTCAAACTTTGAAGCTCGGTAACTTCGGCAAATGTGGGCCAAATTTGTTAAACAAAGTGTCAAATTAATCAGCTCGGCGAGATCTTTAAAATGACACAACACATCATGATTGCATCTTGTTGAATTTCCAAGAATAATAGTACTTTATGTGTTCAAACACACATATTTTGTGACTTTTCAAACTTTGAAGCTCTGTAACTTCGGCAAATGTGGACCAAATTTGTTAAACAAAGTGTCAAATTAAGTAGCTCGACAAGATTTTGAAGATGTCACAACACATCATGATTGCATCATGTTGAACTTCCAAGAAAAATAGTACTTTATGTGCTCAAACACACATATTTTGTGACTTTTCAAACTTTGAAGCTCGGTCACTTCGGCAAATGTGGACCAAATTTGTTAAACAAAGTGTCAAATTAATCAGCTCGACGAGATCTTTAAAATGACACAACACATCGTGATTGCATCTTGTTGAACTTCCAAGAACAATAGTACTTTATGTGTTCAAACACACATATTTTGTGACTTTTCAAACTTTGAAGCTCTGTAACTTCGGCAAATGTGGACCAAATTTGTTAAACAAAGTGTCAAATTAAGTAGCTCGACAAGATTTTGAAGATGTCACAACACATCATGATTGCATCATGTTGAACTTCCAAGAAAAATAGTACTTTATGTGCTCAAACACACATATTTTGTGACTTTTCAAACTTTGAAGCTCGGTCACTTCGGCAAATGTGGACCAAATTTGTTAAACAAAGTGTCAAATTAAGTAGCTTGACAAGATTTTGAAGATGTCACAACACATCATGATGCATCTTGTTGAACTTCCAAGAAAAATAGTATTATATGTGCTCAAACACACATATTTTGTGACTTTTCAAACTTTGAAGCTCGGTAACTTCGGCAAATGTGGGCCAAATTTGTTAAACAAAGTGTCAAATTAAGTAGCTCGACAAGATTTTGAAGATGTCACAACACATCATGATGCATCTTGTTGAACTTCCAAGAAAAATAGTACTATATGTGCTCAAACACACATCTTTTGAGGCTCTTCAAACTTTGAATCTCGGTAACTTCGGCAAATGTGGACCAAATTTGTTAAACAAAGTGTCAAATTAATCAGCTCGCCGAGATCTTTAAAATGACACAACACATCATGATTGCATCTTGTTGAACTTCCAAGAAAAATAGTACTTTATGTGTTCAAACACACATATTTTGTGACTTTTCAAACTTTGAAGCTCGGTAACTTCGGCAAATGTGGACCAAATTTGTTAAACAAAGTGTCAAATTAATCAGCTCGACGAGATCTTTAAAATGACACAACACATCATGATTGCATCTTGTTGAATTTCCAAGAATAATAGTACTTTATGTGTTCAAACACACATATTTTGTGACTTTTCAAACTTTGAAGCTCGGTAACTTCGGGAAATGTGGACCAAATTTGTTAAACAAAGTGTCCAATTAAGTAGCTCGACAAGATTTTGAAGATGTCACAACACATCATGATGCATCTTGTTGAACTTCCAAGAACAATAGTACTTTATGTGCTCAAACACACATATTTTGTGACTTTTCAAACTTTGAAGCTCGGTAACTTCGGCAAATGTGGACCAAATTTGTTAAACAAAGTGTCAAATTAAGTAGCTTGACAAGATTTTGAAGATGTCACAACACATCATGATTGCATCTTGTTGAACTTCCAAGAACAATAGTACTTTATGTGCTCAAACACACATATTTTGTGACTTTTCAAACTTTGAAGCTCGGTAACTTCGGCAAATGTGGACCAAATTTGTTAAACAAAGTGTCAAATTAATCAGCTCGACGAGATCTTTAAAATGACACAACACATCGTGATTGCATCTTGTTGAACTTCCAAGAACAATAGTACTTTATGTGCTCAAACACACATATTTTGTGACTTTTCAAACTTTGAAGCTCTGTAACTTCGGCAAATGTGGACCAAATTTGTTAAACAAAGTGTCAAATTAAGTAGCTCGACAAGATTTTGAAGATGTCACAACACATCATGATTGCATCATGTTGAACTTCCAAGAAAAATAGTACTTTATGTGCTCAAACACACATATTTTGTGACTTTTCAAACTTTGAAGCTCGGTCACTTCGGCAAATGTGGACCAAATTTGTTAAACAAAGTGTCAAATTAATCAGCTCGACGAGATCTTTAAAATGACACAACACATCGTGATTGCATCTTGTTGAACTTCCAAGAACAATAGTACTTTATGTGTTCAAACACACATATTTTGTGACTTTTCAAACTTTGAAGCTCTGTAACTTCGGCAAATGTGGACCAAATTTGTTAAACAAAGTGTCAAATTAAGTAGCTCGACAAGATTTTGAAGATGTCACAACACATCATGATTGCATCATGTTGAACTTCCAAGAAAAATAGTACTTTATGTGCTCAAACACACATATTTTGTGACTTTTCAAACTTTGAAGCTCGGTCACTTCGGCAAATGTGGACCAAATTTGTTAAACAAAGTGTCAAATTAAGTAGCTTGACAAGATTTTGAAGATGTCACAACACATCATGATGCATCTTGTTGAACTTCCAAGAAAAATAGTATTATATGTGCTCAAACACACATATTTTGTGACTTTTCAAACTTTGAAGCTCGGTAACTTCGGCAAATGTGGGCCAAATTTGTTAAACAAAGTGTCAAATTAAGTAGCTCGACAAGATTTTGAAGATGTCACAACACATCATGATGCATCTTGTTGAACTTCCAAGAAAAATAGTACTATATGTGCTCAAACACACATCTTTTGAGGCTCTTCAAACTTTGAATCTCGGTAACTTCGGCAAATGTGGACCAAATTTGTTAAACAAAGTGTCAAATTAATCAGCTCGCCGAGATCTTTAAAATGACACAACACATCATGATTGCATCTTGTTGAACTTCCAAGAAAAATAGTACTTTATGTGTTCAAACACACATATTTTGTGACTTTTCAAACTTTGAAGCTCGGTAACTTCGGCAAATGTGGACCAAATTTGTTAAACAAAGTGTCAAATTAATCAGCTCGACGAGATCTTTAAAATGACACAACACATCATGATTGCATCTTGTTGAATTTCCAAGAATAATAGTACTTTATGTGTTCAAACACACATATTTTGTGACTTTTCAAACTTTGAAGCTCGGTAACTTCGGGAAATGTGGACCAAATTTGTTAAACAAAGTGTCCAATTAAGTAGCTCGACAAGATTTTGAAGATGTCACAACACATCATGATGCATCTTGTTGAACTTCCAAGAACAATAGTACTTTATGTGCTCAAACACACATATTTTGTGACTTTTCAAACTTTGAAGCTCGGTAACTTCGGCAAATGTGGACCAAATTTGTTAAACAAAGTGTCAAATTAAGTAGCTTGACAAGATTTTGAAGATGTCACAACACATCATGATGCATCTTGTTGAACTTCCAAGAAACATAGTATTATATGTGCTCAAACACACATATTTTGTGACTTTTCAAACTTTGAAGCTCGGTAACTTCGGCAAATGTGGGCCAAATTTGTTAAACAAAGTGTCAAATTAAGTAGCTCGACAAGATTTTGAAGATGTCACAACACATCATGATGCATCTTGTTGAACTTCCAAGAAAAATAGTAATATATGTGCTCAAACACACATCTTTTGAGGCTCTTCAAACTTTGAATCTCGGTAACTTCTGCAAATGTGGACCAAATTTGTTAAACAAAGTGTCAAATTAATCAGCTCGGCGAGATCTTTAAAATGACACAACACATCATGATTGCATCTTGTTGAACTTCCAAGAAAAATAGTACTTTATGTGCTCAAACACACATCTTTTGAGGCTCTTCAAACTTTGAAGCTCGGTAACTTCGGCAAATGTGGACCAAATTTGTTAAACAAAGTGTCAAATTAATCAGCTCGGCGAGATCTTTAAAATGACACAACACATCATGATTGCATCTTGTTGAATTTCCAAGAATAATAGTACTTTATGTGTTCAAACACACATATTTTGTGACTTTTCAAACTTTGAAGCTCTGTAACTTCGGCAAATGTGGACCAAATTTGTTAAACAAAGTGTCAAATTAAGTAGCTCGACAAGATTTTGAAGATGTCACAACACATCATGATTGCATCATGTTGAACTTCCAAGAAAAATAGTACTTTATGTGCTCAAACACACATATTTTGTGACTTTTCAAACTTTGAAGCTCGGTAACTTCGGCAAATGTGGACCAAATTTGTTAAACAAAGTGTCAAATTAATCAGCTCGACGAGATCTTTAAAATGACACAACACATCGTGATTGCATCTTGTTGAACTTCCAAGAACAATAGTACTTTATGTGCTCAAACACACATCTTTTGAGGCTCTTCAAACTTTGAAGCTCGGTAACTTCGGCAAATGTGGACCAAATTTGTTAAACAAAGTGTCAAATTAATCAGCTCGGCGAGATCTTTAAAATGACACAACACATCATGATTGCATCTTGTTGAATTTCCAAGAATAATAGTACTTTATGTGTTCAAACACACATATTTTGTGACTTTTCAAACTTTGAAGCTCTGTAACTTCGGCAAATGTGGACCAAATTTGTTAAACAAAGTGTCAAATTAAGTAGCTCGACAAGATTTTGAAGATGTCACAACACATCATGATTGCATCATGTTGAACTTCCAAGAAAAATAGTACTTTATGTGCTCAAACACACATATTTTGTGACTTTTCAAACTTTGAAGCTCGGTAACTTCGGCAAATGTGGACCAAATTTGTTAAACAAAGTGTCAAATTAATCAGCTCGACGAGATCTTTAAAATGACACAACACATCGTGATTGCATCTTGTTGAACTTCCAAGAACAATAGTACTTTATGTGCTCAAACACACATATTTTGTGACTTTTCAAACTTTGAAGCTCTGTAACTTCGGCAAATGTGGACCAAATTTGTTAAACAAAGTGTCAAATTAAGTAGCTCGACAAGATTTTGAAGATGTCACAACACATCATGATTGCATCATGTTGAACTTCCAAGAAAAATAGTACTTTATGTGCTCAAACACACATATTTTGTGACTTTTCAAACTTTGAAGCTCGGTCACTTCGGCAAATGTGGACCAAATTTGTTAAACAAAGTGTCAAATTAATCAGCTCGACGAGATCTTTAAAATGACACAACACATCGTGATTGCATCTTGTTGAACTTCCAAGAACAATAGTACTTTATGTGTTCAAACACACATATTTTGTGACTTTTCAAACTTTGAAGCTCTGTAACTTCGGCAAATGTGGACCAAATTTGTTAAACAAAGTGTCAAATTAAGTAGCTCGACAAGATTTTGAAGATGTCACAACACATCATGATTGCATCATGTTGAACTTCCAAGAAAAATAGTACTTTATGTGCTCAAACACACATATTTTGTGACTTTTCAAACTTTGAAGCTCGGTAACTTCGGCAAATGTGGGCCAAATTTGTTAAACAAAGTGTCAAATTAAGTAGCTCGACAAGATTTTGAAGATGTCACAACACATCATGATGCATCTTGTTGAACTTCCAAGAAAAATAGTACTATATGTGCTCAAACACACATCTTTTGAGGCTCTTCAAACTTTGAATCTCGGTAACTTCGGCAAATGTGGACCAAATTTGTTAAACAAAGTGTCAAATTAATCAGCTCGCCGAGATCTTTAAAATGACACAACACATCATGATTGCATCTTGTTGAACTTCCAAGAAAAATAGTACTTTATGTGTTCAAACACACATATTTTGTGACTTTTCAAACTTTGAAGCTCGGTAACTTCGGCAAATGTGGACCAAATTTGTTAAACAAAGTGTCAAATTAATCAGCTCGACGAGATCTTTAAAATGACACAACACATCATGATTGCATCTTGTTGAATTTCCAAGAATAATAGTACTTTATGTGTTCAAACACACATATTTTGTGACTTTTCAAACTTTGAAGCTCGGTAACTTCGGGAAATGTGGACCAAATTTGTTAAACAAAGTGTCCAATTAAGTAGCTCGACAAGATTTTGAAGATGTCACAACACATCATGATGCATCTTGTTGAACTTCCAAGAACAATAGTACTTTATGTGCTCAAACACACATATTTTGTGACTTTTCAAACTTTGAAGCTCGGTAACTTCGGCAAATGTGGACCAAATTTGTTAAACAAAGTGTCAAATTAAGTAGCTTGACAAGATTTTGAAGATGTCACAACACATCATGATGCATCTTGTTGAACTTCCAAGAAACATAGTATTATATGTGCTCAAACACACATATTTTGTGACTTTTCAAACTTTGAAGCTCGGTAACTTCGGCAAATGTGGGCCAAATTTGTTAAACAAAGTGTCAAATTAAGTAGCTCGACAAGATTTTGAAGATGTCACAACACATCATGATGCATCTTGTTGAACTTCCAAGAAAAATAGTAATATATGTGCTCAAACACACATCTTTTGAGGCTCTTCAAACTTTGAATCTCGGTAACTTCTGCAAATGTGGACCAAATTTGTTAAACAAAGTGTCAAATTAATCAGCTCGGCGACATCTTTAAAATGACACAACACATCATGATTGCATCTTGTTGAACTTCCAAGAAAAATAGTACTTTATGTGCTCAAACACACATCTTTTGAGGCTCTTCAAACTTTGAAGCTCGGTAACTTCGGCAAATGTGGACCAAATTTGTTAAACAAAGTGTCAAATTAATCAGCTCGGCGAGATCTTTAAAATGACACAACACATCATGATTGCATCTTGTTGAATTTCCAAGAATAATAGTACTTTATGTGTTCAAACACACATATTTTGTGACTTTTCAAACTTTGAAGCTCTGTAACTTCGGCAAATGTGGACCAAATTTGTTAAACAAAGTGTCAAATTAAGTAGCTCGACAAGATTTTGAAGATGTCACAACACATCATGATTGCATCATGTTGAACTTCCAAGAAAAATAGTACTTTATGTGCTCAAACACACATATTTTGTGACTTTTCAAACTTTGAAGCTCGGTAACTTCGGCAAATGTGGACCAAATTTGTTAAACAAAGTGTCAAATTAATCAGCTCGACGAGATCTTTAAAATGACACAACACATCGTGATTGCATCTTGTTGAACTTCCAAGAACAATAGTACTTTATGTGCTCAAACACACATCTTTTGAGGCTCTTCAAACTTTGAAGCTCGGTAACTTCGGCAAATGTGGACCAAATTTGTTAAACAAAGTGTCAAATTAATCAGCTCGGCGAGATCTTTAAAATGACACAACACATCATGATTGCATCTTGTTGAATTTCCAAGAATAATAGTACTTTATGTGTTCAAACACACATATTTTGTGACTTTTCAAACTTTGAAGCTCTGTAACTTCGGCAAATGTGGACCAAATTTGTTAAACAAAGTGTCAAATTAAGTAGCTCGACAAGATTTTGAAGATGTCACAACACATCATGATTGCATCATGTTGAACTTCCAAGAAAAATAGTACTTTATGTGCTCAAACACACATATTTTGTGACTTTTCAAACTTTGAAGCTCGGTAACTTCGGCAAATGTGGACCAAATTTGTTAAACAAAGTGTCAAATTAATCAGCTCGACGAGATCTTTAAAATGACACAACACATCGTGATTGCATCTTGTTGAACTTCCAAGAACAATAGTACTTTATGTGCTCAAACACACATATTTTGTGACTTTTCAAACTTTGAAGCTCTGTAACTTCGGCAAATGTGGACCAAATTTGTTAAACAAAGTGTCAAATTAAGTAGCTCGACAAGATTTTGAAGATGTCACAACACATCATGATTGCATCATGTTGAACTTCCAAGAAAAATAGTACTTTATGTGCTCAAACACACATATTTTGTGACTTTTCAAACTTTGAAGCTCGGTCACTTCGGCAAATGTGGACCAAATTTGTTAAACAAAGTGTCAAATTAATCAGCTCGACGAGATCTTTAAAATGACACAACACATCGTGATTGCATCTTGTTGAACTTCCAAGAACAATAGTACTTTATGTGTTCAAACACACATATTTTGTGACTTTTCAAACTTTGAAGCTCTGTAACTTCGGCAAATGTGGACCAAATTTGTTAAACAAAGTGTCAAATTAAGTAGCTCGACAAGATTTTGAAGATGTCACAACACATCATGATTGCATCATGTTGAACTTCCAAGAAAAATAGTACTTTATGTGCTCAAACACACATATTTTGTGACTTTTCAAACTTTGAAGCTCGGTCACTTCGGCAAATGTGGACCAAATTTGTTAAACAAAGTGTCAAATTAAGTAGCTTGACAAGATTTTGAAGATGTCACAACACATCATGATGCATCTTGTTGAACTTCCAAGAAAAATAGTATTATATGTGCTCAAACACACATATTTTGTGACTTTTCAAACTTTGAAGCTCGGTAACTTCGGCAAATGTGGGCCAAATTTGTTAAACAAAGTGTCAAATTAAGTAGCTCGACAAGATTTTGAAGATGTCACAACACATCATGATGCATCTTGTTGAACTTCCAAGAAAAATAGTACTATATGTGCTCAAACACACATCTTTTGAGGCTCTTCAAACTTTGAATCTCGGTAACTTCGGCAAATGTGGACCAAATTTGTTAAACAAAGTGTCAAATTAATCAGCTCGCCGAGATCTTTAAAATGACACAACACATCATGATTGCATCTTGTTGAACTTCCAAGAAAAATAGTACTTTATGTGTTCAAACACACATATTTTGTGACTTTTCAAACTTTGAAGCTCGGTAACTTCGGCAAATGTGGACCAAATTTGTTAAACAAAGTGTCAAATTAATCAGCTCGACGAGATCTTTAAAATGACATAACACATCATGATTGCATCTTGTTGAATTTCCAAGAATAATAGTACTTTATGTGTTCAAACACACATATTTTGTGACTTTTCAAACTTTGAAGCTCGGTAACTTCGGGAAATGTGGACCAAATTTGTTAAACAAAGTGTCCAATTAAGTAGCTCGACAAGATTTTGAAGATGTCACAACACATCATGATGCATCTTGTTGAACTTCCAAGAACAATAGTACTTTATGTGCTCAAACACACATATTTTGTGACTTTTCAAACTTTGAAGCTCGGTAACTTCGGCAAATGTGGACCAAATTTGTTAAACAAAGTGTCAAATTAAGTAGCTTGACAAGATTTTGAAGATGTCACAACACATCATGATGCATCTTGTTGAACTTCCAAGAAACATAGTATTATATGTGCTCAAACACACATATTTTGTGACTTTTCAAACTTTGAAGCTCGGTAACTTCGGCAAATGTGGGCCAAATTTGTTAAACAAAGTGTCAAATTAAGTAGCTCGACAAGATTTTGAAGATGTCACAACACATCATGATGCATCTTGTTGAACTTCCAAGAAAAATAGTAATATATGTGCTCAAACACACATCTTTTGAGGCTCTTCAAACTTTGAATCTCGGTAACTTCTGCAAATGTGGACCAAATTTGTTAAACAAAGTGTCAAATTAATCAGCTCGGCGAGATCTTTAAAATGACACAACACATCATGATTGCATCTTGTTGAACTTCCAAGAAAAATAGTACTTTATGTGCTCAAACACACATCTTTTGAGGCTCTTCAAACTTTGAAGCTCGGTAACTTCGGCAAATGTGGACCAAATTTGTTAAACAAAGTGTCAAATTAATCAGCTCGGCGAGATCTTTAAAATGACACAACACATCATGATTGCATCTTGTTGAATTTCCAAGAATAATAGTACTTTATGTGTTCAAACACACATATTTTGTGACTTTTCAAACTTTGAAGCTCTGTAACTTCGGCAAATGTGGACCAAATTTGTTAAACAAAGTGTCAAATTAAGTAGCTCGACAAGATTTTGAAGATGTCACAACACATCATGATTGCATCATGTTGAACTTCCAAGAAAAATAGTACTTTATGTGCTCAAACACACATATTTTGTGACTTTTCAAACTTTGAAGCTCGGTAACTTCGGCAAATGTGGACCAAATTTGTTAAACAAAGTGTCAAATTAATCAGCTCGACGAGATCTTTAAAATGACACAACACATCGTGATTGCATCTTGTTGAACTTCCAAGAACAATAGTACTTTATGTGCTCAAACACACATCTTTTGAGGCTCTTCAAACTTTGAAGCTCGGTAACTTCGGCAAATGTGGACCAAATTTGTTAAACAAAGTGTCAAATTAATCAGCTCGGCGAGATCTTTAAAATGACACAACACATCATGATTGCATCTTGTTGAATTTCCAAGAATAATAGTACTTTATGTGTTCAAACACACATATTTTGTGACTTTTCAAACTTTGAAGCTCTGTAACTTCGGCAAATGTGGACCAAATTTGTTAAACAAAGTGTCAAATTAAGTAGCTCGACAAGATTTTGAAGATGTCACAACACATCATGATTGCATCATGTTGAACTTCCAAGAAAAATAGTACTTTATGTGCTCAAACACACATATTTTGTGACTTTTCAAACTTTGAAGCTCGGTAACTTCGGCAAATGTGGACCAAATTTGTTAAACAAAGTGTCAAATTAATCAGCTCGACGAGATCTTTAAAATGACACAACACATCGTGATTGCATCTTGTTGAACTTCCAAGAACAATAGTACTTTATGTGCTCAAACACACATATTTTGTGACTTTTCAAACTTTGAAGCTCTGTAACTTCGGCAAATGTGGACCAAATTTGTTAAACAAAGTGTCAAATTAAGTAGCTCGACAAGATTTTGAAGATGTCACAACACATCATGATTGCATCATGTTGAACTTCCAAGAAAAATAGTACTTTATGTGCTCAAACACACATATTTTGTGACTTTTCAAACTTTGAAGCTCGGTCACTTCGGCAAATGTGGACCAAATTTGTTAAACAAAGTGTCAAATTAATCAGCTCGACGAGATCTTTAAAATGACACAACACATCGTGATTGCATCTTGTTGAACTTCCAAGAACAATAGTACTTTATGTGTTCAAACACACATATTTTGTGACTTTTCAAACTTTGAAGCTCTGTAACTTCGGCAAATGTGGACCAAATTTGTTAAACAAAGTGTCAAATTAAGTAGCTCGACAAGATTTTGAAGATGTCACAACACATCATGATTGCATCATGTTGAACTTCCAAGAAAAATAGTACTTTATGTGCTCAAACACACATATTTTGTGACTTTTCAAACTTTGAAGCTCGGTCACTTCGGCAAATGTGGACCAAATTTGTTAAACAAAGTGTCAAATTAAGTAGCTTGACAAGATTTTGAAGATGTCACAACACATCATGATGCATCTTGTTGAACTTCCAAGAAAAATAGTATTATATGTGCTCAAACACACATATTTTGTGACTTTTCAAACTTTGAAGCTCGGTAACTTCGGCAAATGTGGGCCAAATTTGTTAAACAAAGTGTCAAATTAAGTAGCTCGACAAGATTTTGAAGATGTCACAACACATCATGATGCATCTTGTTGAACTTCCAAGAAAAATAGTACTATATGTGCTCAAACACACATCTTTTGAGGCTCTTCAAACTTTGAATCTCGGTAACTTCGGCAAATGTGGACCAAATTTGTTAAACAAAGTGTCAAATTAATCAGCTCGCCGAGATCTTTAAAATGACACAACACATCATGATTGCATCTTGTTGAACTTCCAAGAAAAATAGTACTTTATGTGTTCAAACACACATATTTTGTGACTTTTCAAACTTTGAAGCTCGGTAACTTCGGCAAATGTGGACCAAATTTGTTAAACAAAGTGTCAAATTAATCAGCTCGACGAGATCTTTAAAATGACATAACACATCATGATTGCATCTTGTTGAATTTCCAAGAATAATAGTACTTTATGTGTTCAAACACACATATTTTGTGACTTTTCAAACTTTGAAGCTCGGTAACTTCGGGAAATGTGGACCAAATTTGTTAAACAAAGTGTCCAATTAAGTAGCTCGACAAGATTTTGAAGATGTCACAACACATCATGATGCATCTTGTTGAACTTCCAAGAACAATAGTACTTTATGTGCTCAAACACACATATTTTGTGACTTTTCAAACTTTGAAGCTCGGTAACTTCGGCAAATGTGGACCAAATTTGTTAAACAAAGTGTCAAATTAAGTAGCTTGACAAGATTTTGAAGATGTCACAACACATCATGATGCATCTTGTTGAACTTCCAAGAAACATAGTATTATATGTGCTCAAACACACATATTTTGTGACTTTTCAAACTTTGAAGCTCGGTAACTTCGGCAAATGTGGGCCAAATTTGTTAAACAAAGTGTCAAATTAAGTAGCTCGACAAGATTTTGAAGATGTCACAACACATCATGATGCATCTTGTTGAACTTCCAAGAAAAATAGTAATATATGTGCTCAAACACACATCTTTTGAGGCTCTTCAAACTTTGAATCTCGGTAACTTCTGCAAATGTGGACCAAATTTGTTAAACAAAGTGTCAAATTAATCAGCTCGGCGAGATCTTTAAAATGACACAACACATCATGATTGCATCTTGTTGAACTTCCAAGAAAAATAGTACTTTATGTGCTCAAACACACATCTTTTGAGGCTCTTCAAACTTTGAAGCTCGGTAACTTCGGCAAATGTGGACCAAATTTGTTAAACAAAGTGTCAAATTAATCAGCTCGGCGAGATCTTTAAAATGACACAACACATCATGATTGCATCTTGTTGAATTTCCAAGAATAATAGTACTTTATGTGTTCAAACACACATATTTTGTGACTTTTCAAACTTTGAAGCTCTGTAACTTCGGCAAATGTGGACCAAATTTGTTAAACAAAGTGTCAAATTAAGTAGCTCGACAAGATTTTGAAGATGTCACAACACATCATGATTGCATCATGTTGAACTTCCAAGAAAAATAGTACTTTATGTGCTCAAACACACATATTTTGTGACTTTTCAAACTTTGAAGCTCGGTAACTTCGGCAAATGTGGACCAAATTTGTTAAACAAAGTGTCAAATTAATCAGCTCGACGAGATCTTTAAAATGACACAACACATCGTGATTGCATCTTGTTGAACTTCCAAGAACAATAGTACTTTATGTGCTCAAACACACATCTTTTGAGGCTCTTCAAACTTTGAAGCTCGGTAACTTCGGCAAATGTGGACCAAATTTGTTAAACAAAGTGTCAAATTAATCAGCTCGGCGAGATCTTTAAAATGACACAACACATCATGATTGCATCTTGTTGAATTTCCAAGAATAATAGTACTTTATGTGTTCAAACACACATATTTTGTGACTTTTCAAACTTTGAAGCTCTGTAACTTCGGCAAATGTGGACCAAATTTGTTAAACAAAGTGTCAAATTAAGTAGCTCGACAAGATTTTGAAGATGTCACAACACATCATGATTGCATCATGTTGAACTTCCAAGAAAAATAGTACTTTATGTGCTCAAACACACATATTTTGTGACTTTTCAAACTTTGAAGCTCGGTAACTTCGGCAAATGTGGACCAAATTTGTTAAACAAAGTGTCAAATTAATCAGCTCGACGAGATCTTTAAAATGACACAACACATCGTGATTGCATCTTGTTGAACTTCCAAGAACAATAGTACTTTATGTGCTCAAACACACATATTTTGTGACTTTTCAAACTTTGAAGCTCTGTAACTTCGGCAAATGTGGACCAAATTTGTTAAACAAAGTGTCAAATTAAGTAGCTCGACAAGATTTTGAAGATGTCACAACACATCATGATTGCATCATGTTGAACTTCCAAGAAAAATAGTACTTTATGTGCTCAAACACACATATTTTGTGACTTTTCAAACTTTGAAGCTCGGTCACTTCGGCAAATGTGGACCAAATTTGTTAAACAAAGTGTCAAATTAATCAGCTCGACGAGATCTTTAAAATGACACAACACATCGTGATTGCATCTTGTTGAACTTCCAAGAACAATAGTACTTTATGTGTTCAAACACACATATTTTGTGACTTTTCAAACTTTGAAGCTCTGTAACTTCGGCAAATGTGGACCAAATTTGTTAAACAAAGTGTCAAATTAAGTAGCTCGACAAGATTTTGAAGATGTCACAACACATCATGATTGCATCATGTTGAACTTCCAAGAAAAATAGTACTTTATGTGCTCAAACACACATATTTTGTGACTTTTCAAACTTTGAAGCTCGGTCACTTCGGCAAATGTGGACCAAATTTGTTAAACAAAGTGTCAAATTAAGTAGCTTGACAAGATTTTGAAGATGTCACAACACATCATGATGCATCTTGTTGAACTTCCAAGAAAAATAGTATTATATGTGCTCAAACACACATATTTTGTGACTTTTCAAACTTTGAAGCTCGGTAACTTCGGCAAATGTGGGCCAAATTTGTTAAACAAAGTGTCAAATTAAGTAGCTCGACAAGATTTTGAAGATGTCACAACACATCATGATGCATCTTGTTGAACTTCCAAGAAAAATAGTACTATATGTGCTCAAACACACATCTTTTGAGGCTCTTCAAACTTTGAATCTCGGTAACTTCGGCAAATGTGGACCAAATTTGTTAAACAAAGTGTCAAATTAATCAGCTCGCCGAGATCTTTAAAATGACACAACACATCATGATTGCATCTTGTTGAACTTCCAAGAAAAATAGTACTTTATGTGTTCAAACACACATATTTTGTGACTTTTCAAACTTTGAAGCTCGGTAACTTCGGCAAATGTGGACCAAATTTGTTAAACAAAGTGTCAAATTAATCAGCTCGACGAGATCTTTAAAATGACACAACACATCATGATTGCATCTTGTTGAATTTCCAAGAATAATAGTACTTTATGTGTTCAAACACACATATTTTGTGACTTTTCAAACTTTGAAGCTCGGTAACTTCGGGAAATGTGGACCAAATTTGTTAAACAAAGTGTCCAATTAAGTAGCTCGACAAGATTTTGAAGATGTCACAACACATCATGATGCATCTTGTTGAACTTCCAAGAACAATAGTACTTTATGTGCTCAAACACACATATTTTGTGACTTTTCAAACTTTGAAGCTCGGTAACTTCGGCAAATGTGGACCAAATTTGTTAAACAAAGTGTCAAATTAAGTAGCTTGACAAGATTTTGAAGATGTCACAACACATCATGATGCATCTTGTTGAACTTCCAAGAAACATAGTATTATATGTGCTCAAACACACATATTTTGTGACTTTTCAAACTTTGAAGCTCGGTAACTTCGGCAAATGTGGGCCAAATTTGTTAAACAAAGTGTCAAATTAAGTAGCTCGACAAGATTTTGAAGATGTCACAACACATCATGATGCATCTTGTTGAACTTCCAAGAAAAATAGTAATATATGTGCTCAAACACACATCTTTTGAGGCTCTTCAAACTTTGAATCTCGGTAACTTCTGCAAATGTGGACCAAATTTGTTAAACAAAGTGTCAAATTAATCAGCTCGGCGAGATCTTTAAAATGACACAACACATCATGATTGCATCTTGTTGAACTTCCAAGAAAAATAGTACTTTATGTGCTCAAACACACATCTTTTGAGGCTCTTCAAACTTTGAAGCTCGGTAACTTCGGCAAATGTGGACCAAATTTGTTAAACAAAGTGTCAAATTAATCAGCTCGGCGAGATCTTTAAAATGACACAACACATCATGATTGCATCTTGTTGAATTTCCAAGAATAATAGTACTTTATGTGTTCAAACACACATATTTTGTGACTTTTCAAACTTTGAAGCTCTGTAACTTCGGCAAATGTGGACCAAATTTGTTAAACAAAGTGTCAAATTAAGTAGCTCGACAAGATTTTGAAGATGTCACAACACATCATGATTGCATCATGTTGAACTTCCAAGAAAAATAGTACTTTATGTGCTCAAACACACATATTTTGTGACTTTTCAAACTTTGAAGCTCGGTAACTTCGGCAAATGTGGACCAAATTTGTTAAACAAAGTGTCAAATTAATCAGCTCGACGAGATCTTTAAAATGACACAACACATCGTGATTGCATCTTGTTGAACTTCCAAGAACAATAGTACTTTATGTGCTCAAACACACATATTTTGTGACTTTTCAAACTTTGAAGCTCGGTAACTTCGGCAAATGTGGACCAAATTTGTTAAACAAAGTGTCAAATTAAGTAGCTTGACAAGATTTTGAAGATGTCACAACACATCATGATGCATCTTGTTGAACTTCCAAGAAAAATAGTATTATATGTGCTCAAACACACATATTTTGTGACTTTTCAAACTTTGAAGCTCGGTAACTTCGGCAAATGTGGGCCAAATTTGTTAAACAAAGTGTCAAATTAAGTAGCTCGACAAGATTTTGAAGATGTCACAACACATCATGATGCATCTTGTTGAACTTCCAAGAAAAATAGTAATATATGTGCTCAAACACACATCTTTTGAGGCTCTTCAAACTTTGAATCTCGGTAACTTCGGCAAATGTGGACCAAATTTGTTAAACAAAGTGTCAAATTAATCAGCTCGACGAGATCTTTAAAATGACACAACACATCATGATTGCATCTTGTTGAATTTCCAAGAATAATAGTACTTTATGTGTTCAAACACACATATTTTGTGACTTTTCAAACTTTGAAGCTCGGTAACTTCGGCAAATGTGGACCAAATTTGTTAAACAAAGTGTCAAATTAAGTAGCTCGACAAGATTTTGAAGATGTCACAACACATCATGATTGCATCTTGTTGAACTTCCAAGAACAATAGTACTTTATGTGCTCAAACACACATATTTTGTGACTTTTCAAACTTTGAAGCTCGGTAACTTCGGCAAATGTGGACCAAATTTGTTAAACAAAGTGTCAAATTAAGTAGCTCGACAAGATTTTGAAGATGTCACAACACATCATGATTACATTTTGTTGAATTTCCAAGAACAATAGTACTTTATGTGCTCAAACACACATATTTTGTGACTTTCCAAACTTTGAAGCTCGGTAACTTCGGCAAATGTGGACCAAATTTGTTAAACAAAGTGTCAAATTAAGTAGCTCGACAAGATTTTGAAGATGTCACAACACATCATGATTGCATCTTGTTGAACTTCCAAGAACAATAGTACTTTATGTGCTCAAACACACATATTTTGTGACTTTTCAAACTTTGAAGCTCGGTAACTTCGGCAAATGTGGACCAAATTTGTTAAACAAAGTGTCAAATTAAGTAGCTCGACAAGATTTTGAAGATGTCACAACACATCATGATTGCATCATGTTGAACTTCCAAGAAAAATAGTACTTTATGTGCTCAAACACACATATTTTGTGACTTTTCAAACTTTGAAGCTCGGTAACTTCGGCAAATGTGGGCCAAATTTGTTAAACAAAGTGTCAAATTAAGTAGCTTGACAAGATTTTGAAGATGTCAGAACATGATGCATCTTGTTGAACTTCCAAGAAAAATAGTATTATATGTGCTCAAACACACATATTTTGTGACTTTTCAAACTTTGAAGCTCGGTAACTTCGGCAAAATGGGCCAAATTTGTTAAACAAAGTGTCAAATTAAGTAGCTCGACAAGATTTTGAAGATGTCACAACACATCATGATGCATCTTGTTGAACTTCCAAGAAAAATAGTACTATATGTGCTCAAACACACATCTTTTGAGGCTCTTCAAACTTTGAATCTCGGTAACTTCGGCAAATGTGGACCAAATTTGTTAAACAAAGTGTCAAATTAATCAGCTCGAAGAGATCTTTAAAATGACACAACACATCATGATTGCATCTTGTTGAACTTCCAAGAAAAATAGTACTTTATGTGTTCAAACACACATCTTTTGAGGCTCTTCAAACTTTGAATCTCGGTAACTTCGGCAAATGTGGACCAAATTTGTTAAACAAAGTGTCAAATTAATCAGCTCGAAGAGATCTTTAAAATGACACAACACATCATGATTGCATCTTGTTGAAGTTCCAAGAATAATAGTACTTTTTGTGTTCAAACACACATATTTTGTGACTTTTCAAACTTTGAAGCTCGGTAACTTCGGGAAATGTGGACCAAATTTGTTAAACAAAGTGTCAAATTAAGTAGCTCGACAAGATTTTGAAGATGTCACAACACATCATGATTACATTTTGTTGAATTTCCAAGAACAATAGTACTTTATGTGCTCAAACACACATATTTTGTGACTTTCCAAATTTTGAAGCTCGGTAACTTCGGCAAATGTGGACCAAATTTGTTAAACAAAGTGTCAAATTAATCAGCTCGACGAGATCTTTAAAATGACACAACACATCATGATTGCATCTTGTTGAACTTCCAAGAACAATAGTACTTTATGTGTTCAAACACACATATTTTGTGACTTTTCAAACTTTGAAGCTCGGTAACTTCGGCAAATGTGGACCAAATTTGTTAAACAAAGTGTCAAATTAAGTAGCTCGACAAGATTTTGAAGATGTCACAACACATCATGATTGCATCTTGTTGAACTTCCAAGAACAATAGTACTTTATGTGCTCAAACACACATATTTTGTGACTTTTCAAACTTTGAAGCTCGGTAACTTCGGCAAATGTGGACCAAATTTGTTAAACAAAGTGTCAAATTAAGTAGCTCGACAAGATTTTGAAGATGTCACAACACATCATGATTGCATCTTGTTGAACTTCCAAGAAAAATAGTATTATATGTGCTCAAACACACATATTTTGTGACTTTTCAAACTTTGAAGCTCGGTAACTTCGGCAAATGTGGGCCAAATTTGTTAAACAAAGTGTCAAATTAATCAGCTCGACGAGATCTTTAAAATGACACAACACATCATGATTACATTTTGTTGAATTTCCAAGAACAATAGTACTTTATGTGCTCAAACACACATATTTTGTGACTTTCCAAACTTTGAAGCTCGGTAACTTCGGCAAATGTGGACCACATTTGTTAAACAAAGTGTCAAATTAAGTAGCTCGACAAGATTTTGAAGATGTCACAACACATCATGATTGCATCTTGTTGAACTTCCAAGAACAATAGTACTTTATGTGCTCAAACACACATATTTTGTGACTTTTCAAACTTTGAAGCTCGGTAACTTCGGCAAATGTGGACCAAATTTGTTAAACAAAGTGTCAAATTAAGTAGCTCGACAAGATTTTGAAGATGTCACAACACATCATGATTACATTTTGTTGAATTTCCAAGAACAATAGTACTTTATGTGCTCAAACACACATATTTTGTGACTTTCCAAACTTTGAAGCTCGGTAACTTCGGCAAATGTGGACCAAATTTGTTAAACAAAGTGTCAAATTAAGTAGCTCGACAAGATTTTGAAGATGTCACAACACATCATGATTGCATCATGTTGAACTTCCAAGAAAAATAGTACTTTATGTGCTCAAACACACATATTTTGTGACTTTTCAAACTTTGAAGCTCGGTAACTTCGGCAAATGTGGACCAAATTTGTTAAACAAAGTGTCAAATTAATCAGCTCGACGAGATCTTTAAAATGACACAACACATCGTGATTGCATCTTGTTGAACTTCCAAGAACAATAGTACTTTATGTGCTCAAACACACATATTTTGTGACTTTTCAAACTTTGAAGCTCTGTAACTTCGGCAAATGTGGACCAAATTTGTTAAACAAAGTGTCAAATTAAGTAGCTCGACAAGATTTTGAAGATGTCACAACACATCATGATTGCATCATGTTGAACTTCCAAGAAAAATAGTACTTTATGTGCTCAAACACACATATTTTGTGACTTTTCAAACTTTGAAGCTCGGTCACTTCGGCAAATGTGGACCAAATTTGTTAAACAAAGTGTCAAATTAATCAGCTCGACGAGATCTTTAAAATGACACAACACATCGTGATTGCATCTTGTTGAACTTCCAAGAACAATAGTACTTTATGTGTTCAAACACACATATTTTGTGACTTTTCAAACTTTGAAGCTCTGTAACTTCGGCAAATGTGGACCAAATTTGTTAAACAAAGTGTCAAATTAAGTAGCTCGACAAGATTTTGAAGATGTCACAACACATCATGATTGCATCATGTTGAACTTCCAAGAAAAATAGTACTTTATGTGCTCAAACACACATATTTTGTGACTTTTCAAACTTTGAAGCTCGGTCACTTCGGCAAATGTGGACCAAATTTGTTAAACAAAGTGTCAAATTAAGTAGCTTGACAAGATTTTGAAGATGTCACAACACATCATGATGCATCTTGTTGAACTTCCAAGAAAAATAGTATTATATGTGCTCAAACACACATATTTTGTGACTTTTCAAACTTTGAAGCTCGGTAACTTCGGCAAATGTGGGCCAAATTTGTTAAACAAAGTGTCAAATTAAGTAGCTCGACAAGATTTTGAAGATGTCACAACACATCATGATGCATCTTGTTGAACTTCCAAGAAAAATAGTACTATATGTGCTCAAACACACATCTTTTGAGGCTCTTCAAACTTTGAATCTCGGTAACTTCGGCAAATGTGGACCAAATTTGTTAAACAAAGTGTCAAATTAATCAGCTCGCCGAGATCTTTAAAATGACACAACACATCATGATTGCATCTTGTTGAACTTCCAAGAAAAATAGTACTTTATGTGTTCAAACACACATATTTTGTGACTTTTCAAACTTTGAAGCTCGGTAACTTCGGCAAATGTGGACCAAATTTGTTAAACAAAGTGTCAAATTAATCAGCTCGACGAGATCTTTAAAATGACACAACACATCATGATTGCATCTTGTTGAATTTCCAAGAATAATAGTACTTTATGTGTTCAAACACACATATTTTGTGACTTTTCAAACTTTGAAGCTCGGTAACTTCGGGAAATGTGGACCAAATTTGTTAAACAAAGTGTCCAATTAAGTAGCTCGACAAGATTTTGAAGATGTCACAACACATCATGATGCATCTTGTTGAACTTCCAAGAACAATAGTACTTTATGTGCTCAAACACACATATTTTGTGACTTTTCAAACTTTGAAGCTCGGTAACTTCGGCAAATGTGGACCAAATTTGTTAAACAAAGTGTCAAATTAAGTAGCTTGACAAGATTTTGAAGATGTCACAACACATCATGATGCATCTTGTTGAACTTCCAAGAAACATAGTATTATATGTGCTCAAACACACATATTTTGTGACTTTTCAAACTTTGAAGCTCGGTAACTTCGGCAAATGTGGGCCAAATTTGTTAAACAAAGTGTCAAATTAAGTAGCTCGACAAGATTTTGAAGATGTCACAACACATCATGATGCATCTTGTTGAACTTCCAAGAAAAATAGTAATATATGTGCTCAAACACACATCTTTTGAGGCTCTTCAAACTTTGAATCTCGGTAACTTCTGCAAATGTGGACCAAATTTGTTAAACAAAGTGTCAAATTAATCAGCTCGGCGAGATCTTTAAAATGACACAACACATCATGATTGCATCTTGTTGAACTTCCAAGAAAAATAGTACTTTATGTGCTCAAACACACATCTTTTGAGGCTCTTCAAACTTTGAAGCTCGGTAACTTCGGCAAATGTGGACCAAATTTGTTAAACAAAGTGTCAAATTAATCAGCTCGGCGAGATCTTTAAAATGACACAACACATCATGATTGCATCTTGTTGAATTTCCAAGAATAATAGTACTTTATGTGTTCAAACACACATATTTTGTGACTTTTCAAACTTTGAAGCTCTGTAACTTCGGCAAATGTGGACCAAATTTGTTAAACAAAGTGTCAAATTAAGTAGCTCGACAAGATTTTGAAGATGTCACAACACATCATGATTGCATCATGTTGAACTTCCAAGAAAAATAGTACTTTATGTGCTCAAACACACATATTTTGTGACTTTTCAAACTTTGAAGCTCGGTAACTTCGGCAAATGTGGACCAAATTTGTTAAACAAAGTGTCAAATTAATCAGCTCGACGAGATCTTTAAAATGACACAACACATCGTGATTGCATCTTGTTGAACTTCCAAGAACAATAGTACTTTATGTGCTCAAACACACATATTTTGTGACTTTTCAAACTTTGAAGCTCGGTAACTTCGGCAAATGTGGACCAAATTTGTTAAACAAAGTGTCAAATTAAGTAGCTTGACAAGATTTTGAAGATGTCACAACACATCATGATGCATCTTGTTGAACTTCCAAGAAAAATAGTATTATATGTGCTCAAACACACATATTTTGTGACTTTTCAAACTTTGAAGCTCGGTAACTTCGGCAAATGTGGGCCAAATTTGTTAAACAAAGTGTCAAATTAAGTAGCTCGACAAGATTTTGAAGATGTCACAACACATCATGATGCATCTTGTTGAACTTCCAAGAAAAATAGTAATATATGTGCTCAAACACACATCTTTTGAGGCTCTTCAAACTTTGAATCTCGGTAACTTCGGCAAATGTGGACCAAATTTGTTAAACAAAGTGTCAAATTAATCAGCTCGACGAGATCTTTAAAATGACACAACACATCATGATTGCATCTTGTTGAATTTCCAAGAATAATAGTACTTTATGTGTTCAAACACACATATTTTGTGACTTTTCAAACTTTGAAGCTCGGTAACTTCGGCAAATGTGGACCAAATTTGTTAAACAAAGTGTCAAATTAAGTAGCTCGACAAGATTTTGAAGATGTCACAACACATCATGATTGCATCTTGTTGAACTTCCAAGAACAATAGTACTTTATGTGCTCAAACACACATATTTTGTGACTTTTCAAACTTTGAAGCTCGGTAACTTCGGCAAATGTGGACCAAATTTGTTAAACAAAGTGTCAAATTAAGTAGCTCGACAAGATTTTGAAGATGTCACAACACATCATGATTACATTTTGTTGAATTTCCAAGAACAATAGTACTTTATGTGCTCAAACACACATATTTTGTGACTTTCCAAACTTTGAAGCTCGGTAACTTCGGCAAATGTGGACCAAATTTGTTAAACAAAGTGTCAAATTAAGTAGCTCGACAAGATTTTGAAGATGTCACAACACATCATGATTGCATCTTGTTGAACTTCCAAGAACAATAGTACTTTATGTGCTCAAACACACATATTTTGTGACTTTTCAAACTTTGAAGCTCGGTAACTTCGGCAAATGTGGACCAAATTTGTTAAACAAAGTGTCAAATTAAGTAGCTCGACAAGATTTTGAAGATGTCACAACACATCATGATTGCATCATGTTGAACTTCCAAGAAAAATAGTACTTTATGTGCTCAAACACACATATTTTGTGACTTTTCAAACTTTGAAGCTCGGTAACTTCGGCAAATGTGGGCCAAATTTGTTAAACAAAGTGTCAAATTAAGTAGCTTGACAAGATTTTGAAGATGTCAGAACATGATGCATCTTGTTGAACTTCCAAGAAAAATAGTATTATATGTGCTCAAACACACATATTTTGTGACTTTTCAAACTTTGAAGCTCGGTAACTTCGGCAAAATGGGCCAAATTTGTTAAACAAAGTGTCAAATTAAGTAGCTCGACAAGATTTTGAAGATGTCACAACACATCATGATGCATCTTGTTGAACTTCCAAGAAAAATAGTACTATATGTGCTCAAACACACATCTTTTGAGGCTCTTCAAACTTTGAATCTCGGTAACTTCGGCAAATGTGGACCAAATTTGTTAAACAAAGTGTCAAATTAATCAGCTCGAAGAGATCTTTAAAATGACACAACACATCATGATTGCATCTTGTTGAACTTCCAAGAAAAATAGTACTTTATGTGTTCAAACACACATCTTTTGAGGCTCTTCAAACTTTGAATCTCGGTAACTTCGGCAAATGTGGACCAAATTTGTTAAACAAAGTGTCAAATTAATCAGCTCGAAGAGATCTTTAAAATGACACAACACATCATGATTGCATCTTGTTGAAGTTCCAAGAATAATAGTACTTTTTGTGTTCAAACACACATATTTTGTGACTTTTCAAACTTTGAAGCTCGGTAACTTCGGGAAATGTGGACCAAATTTGTTAAACAAAGTGTCAAATTAAGTAGCTCGACAAGATTTTGAAGATGTCACAACACATCATGATTACATTTTGTTGAATTTCCAAGAACAATAGTACTTTATGTGCTCAAACACACATATTTTGTGACTTTCCAAATTTTGAAGCTCGGTAACTTCGGCAAATGTGGACCAAATTTGTTAAACAAAGTGTCAAATTAATCAGCTCGACGAGATCTTTAAAATGACACAACACATCATGATTGCATCTTGTTGAACTTCCAAGAACAATAGTACTTTATGTGTTCAAACACACATATTTTGTGACTTTTCAAACTTTGAAGCTCGGTAACTTCGGCAAATGTGGACCAAATTTGTTAAACAAAGTGTCAAATTAAGTAGCTCGACAAGATTTTGAAGATGTCACAACACATCATGATTGCATCTTGTTGAACTTCCAAGAACAATAGTACTTTATGTGCTCAAACACACATATTTTGTGACTTTTCAAACTTTGAAGCTCGGTAACTTCGGCAAATGTGGACCAAATTTGTTAAACAAAGTGTCAAATTAAGTAGCTCGACAAGATTTTGAAGATGTCACAACACATCATGATTGCATCTTGTTGAACTTCCAAGAAAAATAGTATTATATGTGCTCAAACACACATATTTTGTGACTTTTCAAACTTTGAAGCTCGGTAACTTCGGCAAATGTGGGCCAAATTTGTTAAACAAAGTGTCAAATTAATCAGCTCGACGAGATCTTTAAAATGACACAACACATCATGATTACATTTTGTTGAATTTCCAAGAACAATAGTACTTTATGTGCTCAAACACACATATTTTGTGACTTTCCAAACTTTGAAGCTCGGTAACTTCGGCAAATGTGGACCACATTTGTTAAACAAAGTGTCAAATTAAGTAGCTCGACAAGATTTTGAAGATGTCACAACACATCATGATTGCATCTTGTTGAACTTCCAAGAACAATAGTACTTTATGTGCTCAAACACACATATTTTGTGACTTTTCAAACTTTGAAGCTCGGTAACTTCGGCAAATGTGGACCAAATTTGTTAAACAAAGTGTCAAATTAAGTAGCTCGACAAGATTTTGAAGATGTCACAACACATCATGATTACATTTTGTTGAATTTCCAAGAACAATAGTACTTTATGTGCTCAAACACACATATTTTGTGACTTTCCAAACTTTGAAGCTCGGTAACTTCGGCAAATGTGGACCAAATTTGTTAAACAAAGTGTCAAATTAAGTAGCTCGACAAGATTTTGAAGATGTCACAACACATCATGATTGCATCTTGTTGAACTTCCAAGAACAATAGTACTTTATGTGCTCAAACACACATATTTTGTGACTTTTCAAACTTTGAAGCTCGGTAACTTCGGCAAATGTGGACCAAATTTGTTAAACAAAGTGTCAAATTAAGTAGCTCGACAAGATTTTGAAGATGTCACAACACATCATGATTGCATCTTGTTGAATTTCCAAGAACAATAGTACTTTATGTGCTCAAACACACATATTTTGTGACTTTTCAAACTTTGAAGCTCGGTAACTTCGGCAAATGTGGACCAAATTTGTTAAACAAAGTGTCAAATTAAGTAGCTCGACGAGATCTTTAAAATGACACAACACATCATGATTGCATCTTGTTGAACTTCCAAGAACAATAGTACTTTATGTGCTCAAACACACATATTTTGTGACTTTTCAAACTTTGAAGCTCGGTAACTTCGGCAAATGTGGACCAAATTTGTTAAACAAAGTGTCAAATTAAGTAGCTCGACAAGATTTTGAAGATGTCACAAAACATCATGATGCATCTTGTTGAACTTCCAATAAAAATAGTATTATATGTGCTCAAACACACATCTTTTGAGGCTCTTCAAACGTTGAAGCTCGGTAACTTCGGCAAATGTGGGCCAAATTTGTTAAACAAATTGTCAAATTAAGTAGCTCGACAAGATTTTGAAGATGTCACAACACATCATGATGCATCTTGTTGAACTTCCAAGAAAAATAGTACTATATGTGCTCAAACACACATATTTTGTGATTTTTCAAACTTTGATGCTCGGTAACTTCGGCAAATGTGGGCCAAATTTGTTAAACAAATTGTCAAATTAAGTAGCTCGACAAGATTTTGAAGATGTCACAACACATCATGATTGCATCTTGTTGAACTTCCAAGAAAAATAGTACTTTATGTGCTCAAACACACATCTTTTGAGGCTCTTCAAACTTTGAAGCTCGGTAACTTCGGCAAATGTGGACCAAATTTGTTAAACAAAGTGTCAAATTAAGTAGCTTGACAAGATTTTGAAGATGTCACAACACATCATGATGCATCTTGTTGAACTTCCAAGAAAAATAGTATTATATGTGCTCAAACACACATCTTTTGAGGCTCTTCAAACGTTGAAGCTCGGTAACTTCGGCAAATGTGGGCCAAATTTGTTAAACAAATTGTCAAATTAAGTAGCTCGACAAGATTTTGAAGATGTCACAACACATCATGATTGCATCTTGTTGAACTTCCAAGAACAATAGTACTTTATGTGCTCAAACACACATATTTTGTGACTTTTCAAACTTTGAAGCTCGGTAACTTCGGCAAATGTGGACCAAATTTGTTAAACAAAGTGTCAAATTAAGTAGCTCGACAAGATTTTGAAGATGTCACAACACATCATGATTGCATCTTGTTGAATTTCCAAGAACAATAGTACTTTATGTGCTCAAACACACATATTTTGTGACTTTTCAAACTTTGAAGCTCGGTAACTTCGGCAAATGTGGACCAAATTTGTTAAACAAAGTGTCAAATTAAGTAGCTCGACGAGATCTTTAAAATGACACAACACATCATGATTGCATCTTGTTGAACTTCCAAGAACAATAGTACTTTATGTGCTCAAACACACATATTTTGTGACTTTTCAAACTTTGAAGCTCGGTAACTTCGGCAAATGTGGACCAAATTTGTTAAACAAAGTGTCAAATTAAGTAGCTCGACAAGATTTTGAAGATGTCACAACACATCATGATGCATCTTGTTGAACATCCAATAAAAATAGTATTATATGTGCTCAAACACACATCTTTTGAGGCTCTTCAAACGTTGAAGCTCGGTAACTTCGGCAAATGTGGGCCAAATTTGTTAAACAAATTGTCAAATTAAGTAGCTCGACAAGATTTTGAAGATGTCACAACACATCATGATGCATCTTGTTGAACTTCCAAGAAAAATAGTACTATATGTGCTCAAACACACATATTTTGTGATTTTTCAAACTTTGATGCTCGGTAACTTCGGCAAATGTGGGCCAAATTTGTTAAACAAATTGTCAAATTAAGTAGCTCGACAAGATTTTGAAGATGTCACAACACATCATGATTGCATCTTGTTGAACTTCCAAGAAAAATAGTACTTTATGTGCTCAAACACACATCTTTTGAGGCTCTTCAAACTTTGAAGCTCGGTAACTTCGGCAAATGTGGACCAAATTTGTTAAACAAAGTGTCAAATTAAGTAGCTTGACAAGATTTTGAAGATGTCACAACACATCATGATGCATCTTGTTGAACTTCCAAGAAAAATAGTATTATATGTGCTCAAACACACATCTTTTGAGGCTCTTCAAACGTTGAAGCTCGGTAACTTCGGCAAATGTGGGCCAAATTTGTTAAACAAATTGTCAAATTAAGTAGCTCGACAAGATTTTGAAGATGTCACAACACATCATGATTGCATCTTGTTGAACTTCCAAGAAAAATAGTATTATATGTGCTCAAACACACATATTTTGTGACTTTTCAAACTTTGAAGCTCGGTAACTTCGGCAAATGTGGGCCAAATTTGTTAAACAAAGTGTCAAATTAATCAGCTCGACGAGATCTTTAAAATGACACAACACATCATGATTACATTTTGTTGAATTTCCAAGAACAATAGTACTTTATGTGCTCAAACACACATATTTTGTGACTTTCCAAACTTTGAAGCTCGGTAACTTCGGCAAATGTGGACCACATTTGTTAAACAAAGTGTCAAATTAATCAGCTCGATGAGATCTTTAAAATGACACAACACATCATGATTGCATCTTGTTGAATTTCCAAGAACAATAGTACTTTATGTGCTCAAACACACATATTTTGTGACTTTTCAAACTTTGAAGCTCGGTAACTTCGGCAAATGTGGACCAAATTTGTTAAACAAAGTGTCAAATTAAGTAGCTCGACAAGATTTTGAAGATGTCACAACACATCATGATTACATTTTGTTGAATTTCCAAGAACAATAGTACTTTATGTGCTCAAACACACATATTTTGTGACTTTTCAAACTTTGAAGCTCGGTAACTTCGGCAAATGTGGACCAAATTTGTTAAACAAAGTGTCAAATTAAGTAGCTCGACGAGATCTTTAAAATGACACAACACATCATGATTGCATCTTGTTGAACTTCCAAGAACAATAGTACTTTATGTGCTCAAACACACATATTTTGTGACTTTTCAAACTTTGAAGCTCGGTAACTTCGGCAAATGTGGACCAAATTTGTTAAACAAAGTGTCAAATTAAGTAGCTCGACAAGATTTTGAAGATGTCACAACACATCATGATGCATCTTGTTGAACTTCCAAGAAAAATAGTATTATATGTGCTCAAACACACATACTTTGTGACTTTCCAAACTTTGAAGCTCGGTAACTTCGGCAAATGTGGACCACATTTGTTAAACAAAGTGTCAAATTAATCAGCTCGATGAGATCTTTAAAATGACACAACACATCATGATTGCATCTTGTTGAATTTCCAAGAACAATAGTACTTTATGTGCTCAAACACACATATTTTGTGACTTTTCAAACTTTGAAGCTCGGTAACTTCGGCAAATGTGGACCAAATTTGTTAAACAAAGTGTCAAATTAAGTAGCTCGACAAGATTTTGAAGATGTCACAACACATCATGATTGCATCTTGTTGAACTTCCAAGAACAATAGTACTTTATGTGCTCAAACACACATATTTTGTGACTTTTCAAACTTTGAAGCTCGGTAACTTCGGCAAATGTGGACCAAATTTGTTAAACAAAGTGTCAAATTAAGTAGCTCGACAAGATTTTGAAGATGTCACAACACATCATGATTACATTTTGTTGAATTTCCAAGAACAATAGTACTTTATGTGCTCAAACACACATATTTTGTGACTTTTCAAACTTTGAAGCTCGGTAACTTCGGCAAATGTGGACCACATTTGTTAAACAAAGTGTCAAATTAATCAGCTCGACGAGATCTTTAAAATGACACAACACATCATGATTGCATCTTGTTGAATTTCCAAGAACAATAGTACTTTATGTGCTCAAACACACATATTTTGTGACTTTTCAAACTTTGAAGCTCGGTAACTTCGGCAAATGTGGACCAAATTTGTTAAACAAAGTGTCAAATTAAGTAGCTCGACAAGATTTTGAAGATGTCACAACACATCATGATTGCATCTTGTTGAACTTCCAAGAACAATAGTACTTTATGTGCTCAAACACACATATTTTGTGACTTTTCAAACTTTGAAGCTCGGTAACTTCGGCAAATGTGGACCAAATTTGTTAAACAAAGTGTCAAATTAAGTAGCTCGACAAGATTTTGAAGATGTCACAACACATCATGATTGCATCTTGTTGAACTTCCAAGAAAAATAGTATTATATGTGCTCAAACACACATATTTTGTGACTTTTCAAACTTTGAAGCTCGGTAACTTCGGCAAATGTGGGCCAAATTTGTTAAACAAAGTGTCAAATTAATCAGCTCGACGAGATCTTTAAAATGACACAACACATCATGATTACATTTTGTTGAATTTCCAAGAACAATAGTACTTTATGTGCTCAAACACACATATTTTGTGACTTTCCAAACTTTGAAGCTCGGTAACTTCGGCAAATGTGGACCACATTTGTTAAACAAAGTGTCAAATTAAGTAGCTCGACAAGATTTTGAAGATGTCACAACACATCATGATTGCATCTTGTTGAACTTCCAAGAACAATAGTACTTTATGTGCTCAAACACACATATTTTGTGACTTTTCAAACTTTGAAGCTCGGTAACTTCGGCAAATGTGGACCAAATTTGTTAAACAAAGTGTCAAATTAAGTAGCTCGACAAGATTTTGAAGATGTCACAACACATCATGATTACATTTTGTTGAATTTCCAAGAACAATAGTACTTTATGTGCTCAAACACACATATTTTGTGACTTTCCAAACTTTGAAGCTCGGTAACTTCGGCAAATGTGGACCAAATTTGTTAAACAAAGTGTCAAATTAAGTAGCTCGACAAGATTTTGAAGATGTCACAACACATCATGATTGCATCTTGTTGAACTTCCAAGAACAATAGTACTTTATGTGCTCAAACACACATATTTTGTGACTTTTCAAACTTTGAAGCTCGGTAACTTCGGCAAATGTGGACCAAATTTGTTAAACAAAGTGTCAAATTAAGTAGCTCGACAAGATTTTGAAGATGTCACAACACATCATGATTGCATCTTGTTGAATTTCCAAGAACAATAGTACTTTATGTGCTCAAACACACATATTTTGTGACTTTTCAAACTTTGAAGCTCGGTAACTTCGGCAAATGTGGACCAAATTTGTTAAACAAAGTGTCAAATTAAGTAGCTCGACGAGATCTTTAAAATGACACAACACATCATGATTGCATCTTGTTGAACTTCCAAGAACAATAGTACTTTATGTGCTCAAACACACATATTTTGTGACTTTTCAAACTTTGAAGCTCGGTAACTTCGGCAAATGTGGACCAAATTTGTTAAACAAAGTGTCAAATTAAGTAGCTCGACAAGATTTTGAAGATGTCACAACACATCATGATGCATCTTGTTGAACTTCCAATAAAAATAGTATTATATGTGCTCAAACACACATCTTTTGAGGCTCTTCAAACGTTGAAGCTCGGTAACTTCGGCAAATGTGGGCCAAATTTGTTAAACAAAGTGTCAAATTAAGTAGCTTGACAAGATTTTGAAGATGTCACAACACATCATGATGCATCTTGTTGAACTTCCAAGAAAAATAGTATTATATGTGCTCAAACACACATCTTTTGAGGCTCTTCAAACGTTGAAGCTCGGTAACTTCGGCAAATGTGGGCCAAATTTGTTAAACAAATTGTCAAATTAAGTAGCTCGACAAGATTTTGAAGATGTCACAACACATCATGATTGCATCTTGTTGAACTTCCAAGAAAAATAGTATTATATGTGCTCAAACACACATATTTTGTGACTTTTCAAACTTTGAAGCTCGGTAACTTCGGCAAATGTGGGCCAAATTTGTTAAACAAAGTGTCAAATTAATCAGCTCGACGAGATCTTTAAAATGACACAACACATCATGATTACATTTTGTTGAATTTCCAAGAACAATAGTACTTTATGTGCTCAAACACACATATTTTGTGACTTTCCAAACTTTGAAGCTCGGTAACTTCGGCAAATGTGGACCACATTTGTTAAACAAAGTGTCAAATTAATCAGCTCGATGAGATCTTTAAAATGACACAACACATCATGATTGCATCTTGTTGAATTTCCAAGAACAATAGTACTTTATGTGCTCAAACACACATATTTTGTGACTTTTCAAACTTTGAAGCTCGGTAACTTCGGCAAATGTGGACCAAATTTGTTAAACAAAGTGTCAAATTAAGTAGCTCGACAAGATTTTGAAGATGTCACAACACATCATGATTACATTTTGTTGAATTTCCAAGAACAATAGTACTTTATGTGCTCAAACACACATATTTTGTGACTTTTCAAACTTTGAAGCTCGGTAACTTCGGCAAATGTGGACCAAATTTGTTAAACAAAGTGTCAAATTAAGTAGCTCGACGAGATCTTTAAAATGACACAACACATCATGATTGCATCTTGTTGAACTTCCAAGAACAATAGTACTTTATGTGCTCAAACACACATATTTTGTGACTTTTCAAACTTTGAAGCTCGGTAACTTCGGCAAATGTGGACCAAATTTGTTAAACAAAGTGTCAAATTAAGTAGCTCGACAAGATTTTGAAGATGTCACAACACATCATGATGCATCTTGTTGAACTTCCAAGAAAAATAGTATTATATGTGCTCAAACACACATACTTTGTGACTTTCCAAACTTTGAAGCTCGGTAACTTCGGCAAATGTGGACCACATTTGTTAAACAAAGTGTCAAATTAATCAGCTCGATGAGATCTTTAAAATGACACAACACATCATGATTGCATCTTGTTGAATTTCCAAGAACAATAGTACTTTATGTGCTCAAACACACATATTTTGTGACTTTTCAAACTTTGAAGCTCGGTAACTTCGGCAAATGTGGACCAAATTTGTTAAACAAAGTGTCAAATTAAGTAGCTCGACAAGATTTTGAAGATGTCACAACACATCATGATTGCATCTTGTTGAACTTCCAAGAACAATAGTACTTTATGTGCTCAAACACACATATTTTGTGACTTTTCAAACTTTGAAGCTCGGTAACTTCGGCAAATGTGGACCAAATTTGTTAAACAAAGTGTCAAATTAAGTAGCTCGACAAGATTTTGAAGATGTCACAACACATCATGATTACATTTTGTTGAATTTCCAAGAACAATAGTACTTTATGTGCTCAAACACACATATTTTGTGACTTTTCAAACTTTGAAGCTCGGTAACTTCGGCAAATGTGGACCACATTTGTTAAACAAAGTGTCAAATTAATCAGCTCGACGAGATCTTTAAAATGACACAACACATCATGATTGCATCTTGTTGAATTTCCAAGAACAATAGTACTTTATGTGCTCAAACACACATATTTTGTGACTTTTCAAACTTTGAAGCTCGGTAACTTCGGCAAATGTGGACCAAATTTGTTAAACAAAGTGTCAAATTAAGTAGCTCGACAAGATTTTGAAGATGTCACAACACATCATGATTGCATCTTGTTGAACTTCCAAGAACAATAGTACTTTATGTGCTCAAACACACATATTTTGTGACTTTTCAAACTTTGAAGCTCGGTAACTTCGGCAAATGTGGACCAAATTTGTTAAACAAAGTGTCAAATTAAGTAGCTCGACAAGATTTTGAAGATGTCACAACACATCATGATTGCATCTTGTTGAATTTCCAAGAACAATAGTACTTTATGTGCTCAAACACACATATTTTGTGACTTTTCAAACTTTGAAGCTCGGTAACTTCGGCAAATGTGGACCAAATTTGTTAAACAAAGTGTCAAATTAAGTAGCTCGACGAGATCTTTAAAATGACACAACACATCATGATTGCATCTTGTTGAACTTCCAAGAACAATAGTACTTTATGTGCTCAAACACACATATTTTGTGACTTTTCAAACTTTGAAGCTCGGTAACTTCGGCAAATGTGGACCAAATTTGTTAAACAAAGTGTCAAATTAAGTAGCTCGACAAGATTTTGAAGATGTCACAACACATCATGATTGCATCTTGTTGAACTTCCAAGAAAAATAGTATTATATGTGCTCAAACACACATATTTTGTGACTTTTCAAACTTTGAAGCTCGGTAACTTCGGCAAATGTGGGCCAAATTTGTTAAACAAAGTGTCAAATTAATCAGCTCGACGAGATCTTTAAAATGACACAACACATCATGATTACATTTTGTTGAATTTCCAAGAACAATAGTACTTTATGTGCTCAAACACACATATTTTGTGACTTTCCAAACTTTGAAGCTCGGTAACTTCGGCAAATGTGGACCACATTTGTTAAACAAAGTGTCAAATTAAGTAGCTCGACAAGATTTTGAAGATGTCACAACACATCATGATTGCATCTTGTTGAACTTCCAAGAACAATAGTACTTTATGTGCTCAAACACACATATTTTGTGACTTTTCAAACTTTGAAGCTCGGTAACTTCGGCAAATGTGGACCAAATTTGTTAAACAAAGAGTCAAATTAAGTAGCTCGACAAGATTTTGAAGATGTCACAACACATCATGATTACATTTTGTTGAATTTCCAAGAACAATAGTACTTTATGTGCTCAAACACACATATTTTGTGACTTTCCAAACTTTGAAGCTCGGTAACTTCGGCAAATGTGGACCAAATTTGTTAAACAAAGTGTCAAATTAAGTAGCTCGACAAGATTTTGAAGATGTCACAACACATCATGATTGCATCTTGTTGAACTTCCAAGAACAATAGTACTTTATGTGCTCAAACACACATATTTTGTGACTTTTCAAACTTTGAAGCTCGGTAACTTCGGCAAATGTGGACCAAATTTGTTAAACAAAGTGTCAAATTAAGTAGCTCGACAAGATTTTGAAGATGTCACAACACATCATGATTGCATCTTGTTGAATTTCCAAGAACAATAGTACTTTATGTGCTCAAACACACATATTTTGTGACTTTTCAAACTTTGAAGCTCGGTAACTTCGGCAAATGTGGACCAAATTTGTTAAACAAAGTGTCAAATTAAGTAGCTCGACGAGATCTTTAAAATGACACAACACATCATGATTGCATCTTGTTGAACTTCCAAGAACAATAGTACTTTATGTGCTCAAACACACATATTTTGTGACTTTTCAAACTTTGAAGCTCGGTAACTTCGGCAAATGTGGACCAAATTTGTTAAACAAAGTGTCAAATTAAGTAGCTCGACAAGATTTTGAAGATGTCACAACACATCATGATGCATCTTGTTGAACTTCCAATAAAAATAGTATTATATGTGCTCAAACACACATCTTTTGAGGCTCTTCAAACGTTGAAGCTCGGTAACTTCGGCAAATGTGGGCCAAATTTGTTAAACAAATTGTCAAATTAAGTAGCTCGACAAGATTTTGAAGATGTCACAACACATCATGATGCATCTTGTTGAACTTCCAAGAAAAATAGTACTATATGTGCTCAAACACACATATTTTGTGATTTTTCAAACTTTGATGCTCGGTAACTTCGGCAAATGTGGGCCAAATTTGTTAAACAAATTGTCAAATTAAGTAGCTCGACAAGATTTTGAAGATGTCACAACACATCATGATTGCATCTTGTTGAACTTCCAAGAAAAATAGTACTTTATGTGCTCAAACACACATCTTTTGAGGCTCTTCAAACTTTGAAGCTCGGTAACTTCGGCAAATGTGGACCAAATTTGTTAAACAAAGTGTCAAATTAAGTAGCTTGACAAGATTTTGAAGATGTCACAACACATCATGATGCATCTTGTTGAACTTCCAAGAAAAATAGTATTATATGTGCTCAAACACACATCTTTTGAGGCTCTTCAAACGTTGAAGCTCGGTAACTTCGGCAAATGTGGGCCAAATTTGTTAAACAAATTGTCAAATTAAGTAGCTCGACAAGATTTTGAAGATGTCACAACACATCATGATTGCATCTTGTTGAACTTCCAAGAAAAATAGTATTATATGTGCTCAAACACACATATTTTGTGACTTTTCAAACTTTGAAGCTCGGTAACTTCGGCAAATGTGGGCCAAATTTGTTAAACAAAGTGTCAAATTAATCAGCTCGACGAGATCTTTAAAATGACACAACACATCATGATTACATTTTGTTGAATTTCCAAGAACAATAGTACTTTATGTGCTCAAACACACATATTTTGTGACTTTCCAAACTTTGAAGCTCGGTAACTTCGGCAAATGTGGACCACATTTGTTAAACAAAGTGTCAAATTAATCAGCTCGATGAGATCTTTAAAATGACACAACACATCATGATTGCATCTTGTTGAA
Source organism: Euwallacea fornicatus (assembly GCF_040115645.1). Classification (NCBI taxonomy): domain Eukaryota; kingdom Metazoa; phylum Arthropoda; class Insecta; order Coleoptera; family Curculionidae; genus Euwallacea; species Euwallacea fornicatus. The sequence continues at coordinate 914,060 of NW_027096012.1, read as the reverse complement.
TTTCCAAGAACAATAGTACTTTATGTGCTCAAACACACATATTTTGTGACTTTTCAAACTTTGAAGCTCGGTAACTTCGGCAAATGTGGACCAAATTTGTTAAACAAAGTGTCAAATTAAGTAGCTCGACAAGATTTTGAAGATGTCACAACACATCATGATTACATTTTGTTGAATTTCCAAGAAAAATAGTACTTTATGTGCTCAAACACACATATTTTGTGACTTTTCAAACTTTGAAGCTCGGTAACTTCGGCAAATGTGGACCAAATTTGTTAAACAAAGTGTCAAATTAAGTAGCTCGACGAGATCTTTAAAATGACACAACACATCATGATTGCATCTTGTTGAACTTCCAAGAACAATAGTACTTTATGTGCTCAAACACACATATTTTGTGACTTTTCAAACTTTGAAGCTCGGTAACTTCGGCAAATGTGGACCAAATTTGTTAAACAAAGTGTCAAATTAAGTAGCTCGACAAGATTTTGAAGATGTCACAACACATCATGATTGCATCTTGTTGAACTTCCAAGAACAATAGTACTTTATGTGCTCAAACACACATATTTTGTGACTTTTCAAACTTTGAAGCTCGGTAACTTCGGCAAATGTGGACCAAATTTGTTAAACAAAGTGTCAAATTAAGTAGCTCGACAAGATTTTGAAGATGTCACAACACATCATGATGCATCTTGTTGAACTTCCAATAAAAATAGTATTATATGTGCTCAAACACACATCTTTTGAGGCTCTTCAAACGTTGAAGCTCGGTAACTTCGGCAAATGTGGGCCAAATTTGTTAAACAAATTGTCAAATTAAGTAGCTCGACAAGATTTTGAAGATGTCACAACACATCATGATTGCATCTTGTTGAACTTCCAAGAAAAATAGTATTATATGTGCTCAAACACACATATTTTGTGACTTTTCAAACTTTGAAGCTCGGTAACTTCGGCAAATGTGGGCCAAATTTGTTAAACAAAGTGTCAAATTAATCAGCTCGACGAGATCTTTAAAATGACACAACACATCATGATTACATTTTGTTGAATTTCCAAGAACAATAGTACTTTATGTGCTCAAACACACATATTTTGTGACTTTCCAAACTTTGAAGCTCGGTAACTTCGGCAAATGTGGACCACATTTGTTAAACAAAGTGTCAAATTAATCAGCTCGATGAGATCTTTAAAATGACACAACACATCATGATTGCATCTTGTTGAATTTCCAAGAACAATAGTACTTTATGTGCTCAAACACACATATTTTGTGACTTTTCAAACTTTGAAGCTCGGTAACTTCGGCAAATGTGGACCAAATTTGTTAAACAAAGTGTCAAATTAAGTAGCTCGACAAGATTTTGAAGATGTCACAACACATCATGATTACATTTTGTTGAATTTCCAAGAACAATAGTACTTTATGTGCTCAAACACACATATTTTGTGACTTTTCAAACTTTGAAGCTCGGTAACTTCGGCAAATGTGGACCAAATTTGTTAAACAAAGTGTCAAATTAAGTAGCTCGACGAGATCTTTAAAATGACACAACACATCATGATTGCATCTTGTTGAACTTCCAAGAACAATAGTACTTTATGTGCTCAAACACACATATTTTGTGACTTTTCAAACTTTGAAGCTCGGTAACTTCGGCAAATGTGGACCAAATTTGTTAAACAAAGTGTCAAATTAAGTAGCTCGACAAGATTTTGAAGATGTCACAACACATCATGATGCATCTTGTTGAACTTCCAAGAAAAATAGTATTATATGTGCTCAAACACACATACTTTGTGACTTTCCAAACTTTGAAGCTCGGTAACTTCGGCAAATGTGGACCACATTTGTTAAACAAAGTGTCAAATTAATCAGCTCGATGAGATCTTTAAAATGACACAACACATCATGATTGCATCTTGTTGAATTTCCAAGAACAATAGTACTTTATGTGCTCAAACACACATATTTTGTGACTTTTCAAACTTTGAAGCTCGGTAACTTCGGCAAATGTGGACCAAATTTGTTAAACAAAGTGTCAAATTAAGTAGCTCGACAAGATTTTGAAGATGTCACAACACATCATGATTGCATCTTGTTGAACTTCCAAGAACAATAGTACTTTATGTGCTCAAACACACATATTTTGTGACTTTTCAAACTTTGAAGCTCGGTAACTTCGGCAAATGTGGACCAAATTTGTTAAACAAAGTGTCAAATTAAGTAGCTCGACAAGATTTTGAAGATGTCACAACACATCATGATTACATTTTGTTGAATTTCCAAGAACAATAGTACTTTATGTGCTCAAACACACATATTTTGTGACTTTTCAAACTTTGAAGCTCGGTAACTTCGGCAAATGTGGACCACATTTGTTAAACAAAGTGTCAAATTAATCAGCTCGACGAGATCTTTAAAATGACACAACACATCATGATTGCATCTTGTTGAATTTCCAAGAACAATAGTACTTTATGTGCTCAAACAAACATATTTTGTGACTTTTCAAACTTTGAAGCTCGGTAACTTCGGCAAATGTGGACCAAATTTGTTAAACAAAGTGTCAAATTAAGTAGCTCGACAAGATTTTGAAGATGTCACAACACATCATGATTGCATCTTGTTGAACTTCCAAGAACAATAGTACTTTATGTGCTCAAACACACATATTTTGTGACTTTTCAAACTTTGAAGCTCGGTAACTTCGGCAAATGTGGACCAAATTTGTTAAACAAAGTGTCAAATTAAGTAGCTCGACAAGATTTTGAAGATGTCACAACACATCATGATTGCATCTTGTTGAACTTCCAAGAAAAATAGTATTATATGTGCTCAAACACACATATTTTGTGACTTTTCAAACTTTGAAGCTCGGTAACTTCGGCAAATGTGGGCCAAATTTGTTAAACAAAGTGTCAAATTAATCAGCTCGACGAGATCTTTAAAATGACACAACACATCATGATTACATTTTGTTGAATTTCCAAGAACAATAGTACTTTATGTGCTCAAACACACATATTTTGTGACTTTCCAAACTTTGAAGCTCGGTAACTTCGGCAAATGTGGACCACATTTGTTAAACAAAGTGTCAAATTAAGTAGCTCGACAAGATTTTGAAGATGTCACAACACATCATGATTGCATCTTGTTGAACTTCCAAGAACAATAGTACTTTATGTGCTCAAACACACATATTTTGTGACTTTTCAAACTTTGAAGCTCGGTAACTTCGGCAAATGTGGACCAAATTTGTTAAACAAAGTGTCAAATTAAGTAGCTCGACAAGATTTTGAAGATGTCACAACACATCATGATTACATTTTGTTGAATTTCCAAGAACAATAGTACTTTATGTGCTCAAACACACATATTTTGTGACTTTCCAAACTTTGAAGCTCGGTAACTTCGGCAAATGTGGACCAAATTTGTTAAACAAAGTGTCAAATTAAGTAGCTCGACAAGATTTTGAAGATGTCACAACACATCATGATTGCATCTTGTTGAACTTCCAAGAACAATAGTACTTTATGTGCTCAAACACACATATTTTGTGACTTTTCAAACTTTGAAGCTCGGTAACTTCGGCAAATGTGGACCAAATTTGTTAAACAAAGTGTCAAATTAAGTAGCTCGACAAGATTTTGAAGATGTCACAACACATCATGATTGCATCTTGTTGAATTTCCAAGAACAATAGTACTTTATGTGCTCAAACACACATATTTTGTGACTTTTCAAACTTTGAAGCTCGGTAACTTCGGCAAATGTGGACCAAATTTGTTAAACAAAGTGTCAAATTAAGTAGCTCGACAAGATTTTGAAGATGTCACAACACATCATGATTGCATCTTGTTGAATTTCCAAGAACAATAGTACTTTATGTGCTCAAACACACATATTTTGTGACTTTTCAAACTTTGAAGCTCGGTAACTTCGGCAAATGTGGACCAAATTTGTTAAACAAAGTGTCAAATTAAGTAGCTCGACAAGATTTTGAAGATGTCACAACACATCATGATGCATCTTGTTGAACTTCCAAGAAAAATAGTATTATATGTGCTCAAACACACATACTTTGTGACTTTCCAAACTTTGAAGCTCGGTAACTTCGGCAAATGTGGACCACATTTGTTAAACAAAGTGTCAAATTAATCAGCTCGATGAGATCTTTAAAATGACACAACACATCATGATTGCATCTTGTTGAATTTCCAAGAACAATAGTACTTTATGTGCTCAAACACACATATTTTGTGACTTTTCAAACTTTGAAGCTCGGTAACTTCGGCAAATGTGGACCAAATTTGTTAAACAAAGTGTCAAATTAAGTAGCTCGACAAGATTTTGAAGATGTCACAACACATCATGATTGCATCTTGTTGAACTTCCAAGAACAATAGTACTTTATGTGCTCAAACACACATATTTTGTGACTTTTCAAACTTTGAAGCTCGGTAACTTCGGCAAATGTGGACCAAATTTGTTAAACAAAGTGTCAAATTAAGTAGCTCGACAAGATTTTGAAGATGTCACAACACATCATGATTACATTTTGTTGAATTTCCAAGAACAATAGTACTTTATGTGCTCAAACACACATATTTTGTGACTTTTCAAACTTTGAAGCTCGGTAACTTCGGCAAATGTGGACCACATTTGTTAAACAAAGTGTCAAATTAATCAGCTCGACGAGATCTTTAAAATGACACAACACATCATGATTGCATCTTGTTGAATTTCCAAGAACAATAGTACTTTATGTGCTCAAACACACATATTTTGTGACTTTTCAAACTTTGAAGCTCGGTAACTTCGGCAAATGTGGACCAAATTTGTTAAACAAAGTGTCAAATTAAGTAGCTCGACAAGATTTTGAAGATGTCACAACACATCATGATTGCATCTTGTTGAACTTCCAAGAACAATAGTACTTTATGTGCTCAAACACACATATTTTGTGACTTTTCAAACTTTGAAGCTCGGTAACTTCGGCAAATGTGGACCAAATTTGTTAAACAAAGTGTCAAATTAAGTAGCTCGACAAGATTTTGAAGATGTCACAACACATCATGATTGCATCTTGTTGAACTTCCAAGAAAAATAGTATTATATGTGCTCAAACACACATATTTTGTGACTTTTCAAACTTTGAAGCTCGGTAACTTCGGCAAATGTGGGCCAAATTTGTTAAACAAAGTGTCAAATTAATCAGCTCGACGAGATCTTTAAAATGACACAACACATCATGATTACATTTTGTTGAATTTCCAAGAACAATAGTACTTTATGTGCTCAAACACACATATTTTGTGACTTTCCAAACTTTGAAGCTCGGTAACTTCGGCAAATGTGGACCACATTTGTTAAACAAAGTGTCAAATTAAGTAGCTCGACAAGATTTTGAAGATGTCACAACACATCATGATTGCATCTTGTTGAACTTCCAAGAACAATAGTACTTTATGTGCTCAAACACACATATTTTGTGACTTTTCAAACTTTGAAGCTCGGTAACTTCGGCAAATGTGGACCAAATTTGTTAAACAAAGTGTCAAATTAAGTAGCTCGACAAGATTTTGAAGATGTCACAACACATCATGATTACATTTTGTTGAATTTCCAAGAACAATAGTACTTTATGTGCTCAAACACACATATTTTGTGACTTTCCAAACTTTGAAGCTCGGTAACTTCGGCAAATGTGGACCAAATTTGTTAAACAAAGTGTCAAATTAAGTAGCTCGACAAGATTTTGAAGATGTCACAACACATCATGATTGCATCTTGTTGAACTTCCAAGAACAATAGTACTTTATGTGCTCAAACACACATATTTTGTGACTTTTCAAACTTTGAAGCTCGGTAACTTCGGCAAATGTGGACCAAATTTGTTAAACAAAGTGTCAAATTAAGTAGCTCGACAAGATTTTGAAGATGTCACAACACATCATGATTGCATCTTGTTGAATTTCCAAGAACAATAGTACTTTATGTGCTCAAACACACATATTTTGTGACTTTTCAAACTTTGAAGCTCGGTAACTTCGGCAAATGTGGACCAAATTTGTTAAACAAAGTGTCAAATTAAGTAGCTCGACGAGATCTTTAAAATGACACAACACATCATGATTGCATCTTGTTGAACTTCCAAGAACAATAGTACTTTATGTGCTCAAACACACATATTTTGTGACTTTTCAAACTTTGAAGCTCGGTAACTTCGGCAAATGTGGACCAAATTTGTTAAACAAAGTGTCAAATTAAGTAGCTCGACAAGATTTTGAAGATGTCACAACACATCATGATGCATCTTGTTGAACTTCCAATAAAAATAGTATTATATGTGCTCAAACACACATCTTTTGAGGCTCTTCAAACGTTGAAGCTCGGTAACTTCGGCAAATGTGGGCCAAATTTGTTAAACAAATTGTCAAATTAAGTAGCTCGACAAGATTTTGAAGATGTCACAACACATCATGATGCATCTTGTTGAACTTCCAAGAAAAATAGTACTATATGTGCTCAAACACACATATTTTGTGATTTTTCAAACTTTGATGCTCGGTAACTTCGGCAAATGTGGACCACATTTGTTAAACAAAGTGTCAAATTAATCAGCTCGACGAGATCTTTAAAATGACACAACACATCATGATTGCATCTTGTTGAATTTCCAAGAACAATAGTACTTTATGTGCTCAAACACACATATTTTGTGACTTTTCAAACTTTGAAGCTCGGTAACTTCGGCAAATGTGGACCAAATTTGTTAAACAAAGTGTCAAATTAAGTAGCTCGACAAGATTTTGAAGATGTCATAACACATCATGATTGCATCTTGTTGAACTTCCAAGAACAATAGTACTTTATGTGCTCAAACACACATATTTTGTGACTTTTCAAACTTTGAAGCTCGGTAACTTCGGCAAATGTGGACCAAATTTGTTAAACAAAGTGTCAAATTAAGTAGCTCGACGAGATCTTTAAAATGACACAACACATCATGATTGCATCTTGTTGAACTTCCAAGAACAATAGTACTTTATGTGCTCAAACACACATATTTTGTGACTTTTCAAACTTTGAAGCTCGGTAACTTCGGCAAATGTGGGCCAAATTTGTTAAACAAAGTGTCAAATTAATCAGCTCGACGAGATCTTTAAAATGACACAACACATCATGATTACATTTTGTTGAATTTCCAAGAACAATAGTACTTTATGTGCTCAAACACACATATTTTGTGACTTTCCAAACTTTGAAGCTCGGTAACTTCGGCAAATGTGGACCACATTTGTTAAACAAAGTGTCAAATTAATCAGCTCGATGAGATCTTTAAAATGACACAACACATCATGATTGCATCTTGTTGAATTTCCAAGAACAATAGTACTTTATGTGCTCAAACACACATATTTTGTGACTTTTCAAACTTTGAAGCTCGGTAACTTCGGCAAATGTGGACCAAATTTGTTAAACAAAGTGTCAAATTAAGTAGCTCGACAAGATTTTGAAGATGTCACAACACATCATGATGCATCTTGTTGAACTTCCAAGAAAAATAGTACTATATGTGCTCAAACACACATATTTTGTGACTTTTCAAACTTTGAAGCTCGGTAACTTCGGCAAATGTGGACCAAATTTGTTAAACAAAGTGTCAAATTAAGTAGCTCGACAAGATTTTGAAGATGTCACAACACATCATGATTGCATCTTGTTGAACTTCCAAGAACAATAGTACTTTATGTGCTCAAACACACATATTTTGTGACTTTTCAAACTTTGAAGCTCGGTAACTTCGGCAAATGTGGACCAAATTTGTTAAACAAAGTGTCAAATTAAGTAGCTCGACAAGATTTTGAAGATGTCACAACACATCATGATTGCATCTTGTTGAACTTCCAAGAACAATAGTACTTTATGTGCTCAAACACACATATTTTGTGACTTTTCAAACTTTGAAGCTCGGTAACTTCGGCAAATGTGGACCAAATTTGTTAAACAAAGTGTCAAATTAAGTAGCTCGACAAGATTTTGAAGATGTCACAACACATCATGATGCATCTTGTTGAACTTCCAAGAAAAATAGTACTATATGTGCTCAAACACACATATTTTGTGACTTTTCAAACTTTGAAGCTCGGTAACTTCGGCAAATGTGGACCAAATTTGTTAAACAAAGTGTCAAATTAAGTAGCTCGACAAGATTTTGAAGATGTCACAACACATCATGATTGCATCTTGTTGAACTTCCAAGAACAATAGTACTTTATGTGCTCAAACACACATATTTTGTGACTTTTCAAACTTTGAAGCTCGGTAACTTCGGCAAATGTGGACCAAATTTGTTAAACAAAGTGTCAAATTAAGTAGCTCGACAAGATTTTGAAGATGTCACAACACATCATGATTGCATCTTGTTGAACTTCCAAGAACAATAGTACTTTATGTGCTCAAACACACATATTTTGTGACTTTTCAAACTTTGAAGCTCGGTAACTTCGGCAAATGTGGACCAAATTTGTTAAACAAAGTGTCAAATTAAGTACCTCGACAAGATTTTGAAGATGTCACAACACATCATGATTGCATCTTGTTGAACTTCCAAGAACAATAGTACTTTATGTGCTCAAACACATATATTTTGTGACTTTTCAAACTTTGAAGCTCGGTAACTTCGGCAAATGTGGACCAAATTTGTTAAACAAAGTGTCAAATTAAGTAGCTCGACGAGATCTTTAAAATGACACAACACATCATGATTGCATCTTGTTGAACTTCCAAGAACAATAGTACTTTAAGTGCTCAAACACACATATTTTGTGACTTTTCAAACTTTGAAGCTCGGTAACTTCGGCAAATGTGGACCAAATTTGTTAAACAAAGTGTCAAATTAAGTAGCTCGACAAGATTTTGAAGATGTCACAACACATCATGATGCATCTTGTTGAACTTCCAATAAAAATAGTATTATATGTGCTCAAACACACATCTTTTGAGGCTCTTCAAACGTTGAAGCTCGGTAACTTCGGCAAATGTGGGCCAAATTTGTTAAACAAATTGTCAAATTAAGTAGCTCGACAAGATTTTGAAGATGTCACAACACATCATGATGCATCTTGTTGAACTTCCAAGAAAAATAGTACTATATGTGCTCAAACACACATATTTTGTGATTTTTCAAACTTTGAAGCTCGGTAACTTCGGCAAATGTGGGCCAAATTTGTTAAACAAATTGTCAAATTAAGTAGCTCGACAAGATTTTGAAGATGTCACAACACATCATGATTGCATCTTGTTGAACTTCCAAGAACAATAGTACTTTATGTGCTCAAACACACATATTTTGTGACTTTTCAAACTTTGAAGCTCGGTAACTTCGGCAAATGTGGACCAAATTTGTTAAACAAAGTGTCAAATTAAGTAGCTTGACAAGATTTTGAAGATGTCACAACACATCATGATGCATCTTGTTGAACTTCCAAGAAAAATAGTATTATATGTGCTCAAACACACATATTTTGTGATTTTTCAAACTTTGATGCTCGGTAACTTCGGCAAATGTGGGCCAAATTTGTTAAACAAATTGTCAAATTAAGTAGCTCGACAAGATTTTGAAGATGTCACAACACATCATGAGGCATCTTGTTGAACTTCCAAGAAAAATAGTATTATATGTGCTCAAACACACATCTTTTGAGGCTCTTCAAACGTTGAAGCTCGGTAACTTCGGCAAATGTGGACCAAATTTGTTAAACAAAGTGTCAAATTAAGTAGCTCGACAAGATTTTGAAGATGTCACAACACATCATGATTGCATCTTGTTGAACTTCCAAGAACAATAGTACTTTATGTGCTCAAACACACATATTTTGTGACTTTTCAAACTTTGAAGCTCGGTAACTTCGGCAAATGTGGACCAAATTTGTTAAACAAAGTGTCAAATTAAGTACCTCGACAAGATTTTGAAGATGTCACAACACATCATGATTGCATCTTGTTGAACTTCCAAGAACAATAGTACTTTATGTGCTCAAACACACATATTTTGTGACTTTTCAAACTTTGAAGCTCGGTAACTTCGGCAAATGTGGACCAAATTTGTTAAACAAAGTGTCAAATTAAGTAGCTCGACGAGATCTTTAAAATGACACAACACATCATGATTGCATCTTGTTGAACTTCCAAGAACAATAGTACTTTATGTGCTCAAACACACATATTTTGTGACTTTTCAAACTTTGAAGCTCGGTAACTTCGGCAAATGTGGACCAAATTTGTTAAACAAAGTGTCAAATTAAGTAGCTCGACAAGATTTTGAAGATGTCACAACACATCATGATTGCATCTTGTTGAACTTCCAAGAACAATAGTACTTTATGTGCTCAAACACACATATTTTGTGACTTTTCAAACTTTGAAGCTCGGTAACTTCGGCAAATGTGGGCCAAATTTGTTAAACAAATTGTCAAATTAAGTAGCTCGACAAGATTTTGAAGATGTCACAACACATCATGATTGCATCTTGTTGAACTTCCAAGAACAATAGTACTTTATGTGCTCAAACACACATATTTTGTGACTTTTCAAACTTTGAAGCTCGGTAACTTCGGCAAATGTGGACCAAATTTGTTAAACAAAGTGTCAAATTAAGTAGCTTGACAAGATTTTGAAGATGTCACAACACATCATGATGCATCTTGTTGAACTTCCAAGAAAAATAGTATTATATGTGCTCAAACACACATCTTTTGAGGCTCTTCAAACGTTGAAGCTCGGTAACTTCGGCAAATGTGGGCCAAATTTGTTACACAAATTGTCAAATTAAGTAGCTCGACAAGATTTTGAAGATGTCACAACACATCATGAGGCATCTTGTTGAACTTCCAAGAAAAATAGTATTATATGTGCTCAAACACACATCTTTTGAGGCTCTTCAAACGTTGAAGCTCGGTAACTTCGGCAAATGTGGGCCAAATTTGTTAAACAAATTGTCAAATTAAGTAGCTCGACAAGATTTTGAAGATGTCACAACACATCATGATGCATCTTGTTGAACTTCCAAGAAAAATAGTATTATATGTGCTCAAACACACATCTTTTGAGGCTCTTCAAACGTTGAAGCTCGGTAACTTCGGCAAATGTGGGCCAAATTTGTTAAACAAATTGTCAAATTAAGTAGCTCGACAAGATTTTGAAGATGTCACAACACATCATGATTGCATCTTGTTGAACTTCCAAGAACAATAGTACTTTATGTGCTCAAACACACATATTTTGTGACTTTTCAAACTTTGAAGCTCGGTAACTTCGGCAAATGTGGACCAAATTTGTTAAACAAAGTGTCAAATTAAGTAGCTCGACGAGATCTTTAAAATGACACAACACATCATGATTGCATCTTGTTGAACTTCCAAGAACAATAGTACTTTATGTGCTCAAACACACATATTTTGTGACTTTTCAAACTTTGAAGCTCGGTAACTTCGGCAAATGTGGACCAAATTTGTTAAACAAAGTGTCAAATTAAGTAGCTCGACAAGATTTTGAAGATGTCACAACACATCATGATGCATCTTGTTGAACTTCCAATAAAAATAGTATTATATGTGCTCAAACACACATCTTTTGAGGCTCTTCAAACGTTGAAGCTCGGTAACTTCGGCAAATGTGGGCCAAATTTGTTAAACAAATTGTCAAATTAAGTAGCTCGACAAGATTTTGAAGATGTCACAACACATCATGATGCATCTTGTTGAACTTCCAAGAAAAATAGTACTATATGTGCTCAAACACACATATTTTGTGATTTTTCAAACTTTGAAGCTCGGTAACTTCGGCAAATGTGGGCCAAATTTGTTAAACAAATTGTCAAATTAAGTAGCTCGACAAGATTTTGAAGATGTCACAACACATCATGATTGCATCTTGTTGAACTTCCAAGAACAATAGTACTTTATGTGCTCAAACACACATATTTTGTGACTTTTCAAACTTTGAAGCTCGGTAACTTCGGCAAATGTGGACCAAATTTGTTAAACAAAGTGTCAAATTAAGTAGCTTGACAAGATTTTGAAGATGTCACAACACATCATGATGCATCTTGTTGAACTTCCAAGAAAAATAGTATTATATGTGCTCAAACACACATCTTTTGAGGCTCTTCAAACGTTGAAGCTCGGTAACTTCGGCAAATGTGGGCCAAATTTGTTAAACAAATTGTCAAATTAAGTAGCTCGACAAGATTTTGAAGATGTCACAACACATCATGAGGCATCTTGTTGAACTTCCAAGAAAAATAGTATTATATGTGCTCAAACACACATCTTTTGAGGCTCTTCAAACGTTGAAGCTCGGTAACTTCGGCAAATGTGGACCAAATTTGTTAAACAAAGTGTCAAATTAAGTAGCTCGACAAGATTTTGAAGATGTCACAACACATCATGATTGCATCTTGTTGAACTTCCAAGAACAATAGTACTTTATGTGCTCAAACACACATATTTTGTGACTTTTCAAACTTTGAAGCTCGGTAACTTCGGCAAATGTGGACCAAATTTGTTAAACAAAGTGTCAAATTAAGTACCTCGACAAGATTTTGAAGATGTCACAACACATCATGATTGCATCTTGTTGAACTTCCAAGAACAATAGTACTTTATGTGCTCAAACACACATATTTTGTGACTTTTCAAACTTTGAAGCTCGGTAACTTCGGCAAATGTGGACCAAATTTGTTAAACAAAGTGTCAAATTAAGTAGCTCGACGAGATCTTTAAAATGACACAACACATCATGATTGCATCTTGTTGAACTTCCAAGAACAATAGTACTTTATGTGCTCAAACACACATATTTTGTGACTTTTCAAACTTTGAAGCTCGGTAACTTCGGCAAATGTGGACCAAATTTGTTAAACAAAGTGTCAAATTAAGTAGCTCGACAAGATTTTGAAGATGTCACAACACATCATGATTGCATCTTGTTGAACTTCCAAGAACAATAGTACTTTATGTGCTCAAACACACATATTTTGTGACTTTTCAAACTTTGAAGCTCGGTAACTTCGGCAAATGTGGACCAAATTTGTTAAACAAAGTGTCAAATTAAGTAGCTCGACAAGATTTTGAAGATGTCACAACACATCATGATGCATCTTGTTGAACTTCCAAGAAAAATAGTATTATATGTGCTCAAACACACATCTTTTGAGGCTCTTCAAACGTTGAAGCTCGGTAACTTCGGCAAATGTGGGCCAAATTTGTTAAACAAATTGTCAAATTAAGTAGCTCGACAAGATTTTGAAGATGTCACAACACATCATGATGCATCTTGTTGAACTTCCAAGAAAAATAGTATTATATGTGCTCAAACACACATCTTTTGAGGCTCTTCAAACGTTGAAGCTCGGTAACTTCGGCAAATGTGGGCCAAATTTGTTAAACAAATTGTCAAATTAAGTAGCTCGACAAGATTTTGAAGATGTCACAACACATCATGATTGCATCTTGTTGAACTTCCAAGAACAATAGTACTTTATGTGCTCAAACACACATATTTTGTGACTTTTCAAACTTTGAAGCTCGGTAACTTCGGCAAATGTGGACCAAATTTGTTAAACAAAGTGTCAAATTAAGTAGCTCGACGAGATCTTTAAAATGACACAACACATCATGATTGCATCTTGTTGAACTTCCAAGAACAATAGTACTTTATGTGCTCAAACACACATATTTTGTGACTTTTCAAACTTTGAAGCTCGGTAACTTCGGCAAATGTGGACCAAATTTGTTAAACAAAGTGTCAAATTAAGTAGCTCGACAAGATTTTGAAGATGTCACAACACATCATGATGCATCTTGTTGAACTTCCAATAAAAATAGTATTATATGTGCTCAAACACACATCTTTTGAGGCTCTTCAAACGTTGAAGCTCGGTAACTTCGGCAAATGTGGGCCAAATTTGTTAAACAAATTGTCAAATTAAGTAGCTCGACAAGATTTTGAAGATGTCACAACACATCATGATGCATCTTGTTGAACTTCCAAGAAAAATAGTACTATATGTGCTCAAACACACATATTTTGTGATTTTTCAAACTTTGAAGCTCGGTAACTTCGGCAAATGTGGGCCAAATTTGTTAAACAAATTGTCAAATTAAGTAGCTCGACAAGATTTTGAAGATGTCACAACACATCATGATTGCATCTTGTTGAACTTCCAAGAACAATAGTACTTTATGTGCTCAAACACACATATTTTGTGACTTTTCAAACTTTGAAGCTCGGTAACTTCGGCAAATGTGGACCAAATTTGTTAAACAAAGTGTCAAATTAAGTAGCTTGACAAGATTTTGAAGATGTCACAACACATCATGATGCATCTTGTTGAACTTCCAAGAAAAATAGTATTATATGTGCTCAAACACACATCTTTTGAGGCTCTTCAAACGTTGAAGCTCGGTAACTTCGGCAAATGTGGGCCAAATTTGTTAAACAAATTGTCAAATTAAGTAGCTCGACAAGATTTTGAAGATGTCACAACACATCATGAGGCATCTTGTTGAACTTCCAAGAAAAATAGTATTATATGTGCTCAAACACACATCTTTTGAGGCTCTTCAAACGTTGAAGCTCGGTAACTTCGGCAAATGTGGACCAAATTTGTTAAACAAAGTGTCAAATTAAGTAGCTCGACAAGATTTTGAAGATGTCACAACACATCATGATTGCATCTTGTTGAACTTCCAAGAACAATAGTACTTTATGTGCTCAAACACACATATTTTGTGACTTTTCAAACTTTGAAGCTCGGTAACTTCGGCAAATGTGGACCAAATTTGTTAAACAAAGTGTCAAATTAAGTACCTCGACAAGATTTTGAAGATGTCACAACACATCATGATTGCATCTTGTTGAACTTCCAAGAACAATAGTACTTTATGTGCTCAAACACACATATTTTGTGACTTTTCAAACTTTGAAGCTCGGTAACTTCGGCAAATGTGGACCAAATTTGTTAAACAAAGTGTCAAATTAAGTAGCTCGACGAGATCTTTAAAATGACACAACACATCATGATTGCATCTTGTTGAACTTCCAAGAACAATAGTACTTTATGTGCTCAAACACACATATTTTGTGACTTTTCAAACTTTGAAGCTCGGTAACTTCGGCAAATGTGGACCAAATTTGTTAAACAAAGTGTCAAATTAAGTAGCTCGACAAGATTTTGAAGATGTCACAACACATCATGATTGCATCTTGTTGAACTTCCAAGAACAATAGTACTTTATGTGCTCAAACACACATATTTTGTGACTTTTCAAACTTTGAAGCTCGGTAACTTCGGCAAATGTGGACCAAATTTGTTAAACAAAGTGTCAAATTAAGTAGCTCGACAAGATTTTGAAGATGTCACAACACATCATGATGCATCTTGTTGAACTTCCAAGAAAAATAGTATTATATGTGCTCAAACACACATCTTTTGAGGCTCTTCAAACGTTGAAGCTCGGTAACTTCGGCAAATGTGGGCCAAATTTGTTAAACAAATTGTCAAATTAAGTAGCTCGACAAGATTTTGAAGATGTCACAACACATCATGATGCATCTTGTTGAACTTCCAAGAAAAATAGTATTATATGTGCTCAAACACACATCTTTTGAGGCTCTTCAAACGTTGAAGCTCGGTAACTTCGGCAAATGTGGGCCAAATTTGTTAAACAAATTGTCAAATTAAGTAGCTCGACAAGATTTTGAAGATGTCACAACACATCATGATTGCATCTTGTTGAACTTCCAAGAAAAATAGTATTATATGTGCTCAAACACACATATTTTGTGACTTTTCAAACTTTGAAGCTCGGTAACTTCGGCAAATGTGGGCCAAATTTGTTAAACAAAGTGTCAAATTAATCAGCTCGACGAGATCTTTAAAATGACACAACACATCATGATTACATTTTGTTGAATTTCCAAGAACAATAGTACTTTATGTGCTCAAACACACATATTTTGTGACTTTCCAAACTTTGAAGCTCGGTAACTTCGGCAAATGTGGACCACATTTGTTAAACAAAGTGTCAAATTAATCAGCTCGATGAGATCTTTAAAATGACACAACACATCATGATTGCATCTTGTTGAATTTCCAAGAACAATAGTACTTTATGTGCTCAAACACACATATTTTGTGACTTTTCAAACTTTGAAGCTCGGTAACTTCGGCAAATGTGGACCAAATTTGTTAAACAAAGTGTCAAATTAAGTAGCTCGACAAGATTTTGAAGATGTCACAACACATCATGATTACATTTTGTTGAATTTCCAAGAACAATAGTACTTTATGTGCTCAAACACACATATTTTGTGACTTTTCAAACTTTGAAGCTCGGTAACTTCGGCAAATGTGGACCAAATTTGTTAAACAAAGTGTCAAATTAAGTAGCTCGACGAGATCTTTAAAATGACACAACACATCATGATTGCATCTTGTTGAACTTCCAAGAACAATAGTACTTTATGTGCTCAAACACACATATTTTGTGACTTTTCAAACTTTGAAGCTCGGTAACTTCGGCAAATGTGGACCAAATTTGTTAAACAAAGTGTCAAATTAAGTAGCTCGACAAGATTTTGAAGATGTCACAACACATCATGATTGCATCTTGTTGAACTTCCAAGAACAATAGTACTTTATGTGCTCAAACACACATATTTTGTGACTTTTCAAACTTTGAAGCTCGGTAACTTCGGCAAATGTGGACCAAATTTGTTAAACAAAGTGTCAAATTAAGTAGCTCGACAAGATTTTGAAGATGTCACAACACATCATGATGCATCTTGTTGAACTTCCAATAAAAATAGTATTATATGTGCTCAAACACACATCTTTTGAGGCTCTTCAAACGTTGAAGCTCGGTAACTTCGGCAAATGTGGGCCAAATTTGTTAAACAAATTGTCAAATTAAGTAGCTCGACAAGATTTTGAAGATGTCACAACACATCATGATGCATCTTGTTGAACTTCCAAGAAAAATAGTACTATATGTGCTCAAACACACATATTTTGTGATTTTTCAAACTTTGATGCTCGGTAACTTCGGCAAATGTGGGCCAAATTTGTTAAACAAATTGTCAAATTAAGTAGCTCGACAAGATTTTGAAGATGTCACAACACATCATGATTGCATCTTGTTGAACTTCCAAGAAAAATAGTACTTTATGTGCTCAAACACACATCTTTTGAGGCTCTTCAAACTTTGAAGCTCGGTAACTTCGGCAAATGTGGACCAAATTTGTTAAACAAAGTGTCAAATTAAGTAGCTTGACAAGATTTTGAAGATGACACAACACATCATGATGCATCTTGTTGAACTTCCAAGAAAAATAGTATTATATGTGCTCAAACACACATCTTTTGAGGCTCTTCAAACGTTGAAGCTCGGTAACTTCGGCAAATGTGGGCCAAATTTGTTAAACAAATTGTCAAATTAAGTAGCTCGACAAGATTTTGAAGATGTCACAACACATCATGATTGCATCTTGTTGAACTTCCAAGAAAAATAGTATTATATGTGCTCAAACACACATATTTTGTGACTTTTCAAACTTTGAAGCTCGGTAACTTCGGCAAATGTGAGCCAAATTTGTTAAACAAAGTGTCAAATTAATCAGCTCGACGAGATCTTTAAAATGACACAACACATCATGATTACATTTTGTTGAATTTCCAAGAACAATAGTACTTTATGTGCTCAAACACACATATTTTGTGACTTTCCAAACTTTGAAGCTCGGTAACTTCGGCAAATGTGGATCACATTTGTTAAACAAAGTGTCAAATTAATCAGCTCGATGAGATCTTTAAAATGACACAACACATCATGATTGCATCTTGTTGAATTTCCAAGAACAATAGTACTTTATGTGCTCAAACACACATATTTTGTGACTTTTCAAACTTTGAAGCTCGGTAACTTCGGCAAATGTGGACCAAATTTGTTAAACAAAGTGTCAAATTAAGTAGCTCGACAAGATTTTGAAGATGTCACAACACATCATGATTGCATCTTGTTGAACTTCCAAGAACAATAGTACTTTATGTGCTCAAACACACATATTTTGTGACTTTTCAAACTTTGAAGCTCGGTAACTTCGGCAAATGTGGACCAAATTTGTTAAACAAAGTGTCAAATTAAGTAGCTCGACGAGATCTTTAAAATGACACAACACATCATGATTGCATCTTGTTGAACTTCCAAGAACAATAGTACTTTATGTGCTCAAACACACATATTTTGTGACTTTTCAAACTTTGAAGCTCGGTAACTTCGGCAAATGTGGACCAAATTTGTTAAAAAAAGTGTCAAATTAAGTAGCTCGACAAGATTTTGAAGATGTCACAACACATCATGATTGCATCTTGTTGAACTTCCAAGAACAATAGTACTTTATGTGCTCAAACACACATATTTTGTGACTTTTCAAACTTTGAAGCTCGGTAACTTCGGCAAATGTGGACCAAATTTGTTAAACAAAGTGTCAAATTAAGTAGCTCGACAAGATTTTGAAGATGTCACAACACATCATGATGCATCTTGTTGAACTTCCAATAAAAATAGTATTATATGTGCTCAAACACACATCTTTTGAGGCTCTTCAAACGTTGAAGCTCGGTAACTTCGGCAAATGTGGGCCAAATTTGTTAAACAAATTGTCAAATTAAGTAGCTCGACAAGATTTTGAAGATGTCACAACACATCATGATGCATCTTGTTGAACTTCCAAGAAAAATAGTACTATATGTGCTCAAACACACATATTTTGTGATTTTTCAAACTTTGAAGCTCGGTAACTTCGGCAAATGTGGGCCAAATTTGTTAAACAAATTGTCAAATTAAGTAGCTCGACAAGATTTTGAAGATGTCACAACACATCATGATTGCATCTTGTTGAACTTCCAAGAACAATAGTACTTTATGTGCTCAAACACACATATTTTGTGACTTTTCAAACTTTGAAGCTCGGTAACTTCGGCAAATGTGGACCAAATTTGTTAAACAAAGTGTCAAATTAAGTAGCTTGACAAGATTTTGAAGATGTCACAACACATCATGATGCATCTTGTTGAACTTCCAAGAAAAATAGTATTATATGTGCTCAAACACACATCTTTTGAGGCTCTTCAAACGTTGAAGCTCGGTAACTTCGGCAAATGTGGGCCAAATTTGTTACACAAATTGTCAAATTAAGTAGCTCGACAAGATTTTGAAGATGTCACAACACATCATGAGGCATCTTGTTGAACTTCCAAGAAAAATAGTATTATATGTGCTCAAACACACATCTTTTGAGGCTCTTCAAACGTTGAAGCTCGGTAACTTCGGCAAATGTGGGCCAAATTTGTTAAACAAATTGTCAAATTAAGTAGCTCGACAAGATTTTGAAGATGTCACAACACATCATGATGCATCTTGTTGAACTTCCAAGAAAAATAGTATTATATGTGCTCAAACACACATCTTTTGAGGCTCTTCAAACGTTGAAGCTCGGTAACTTCGGCAAATGTGGGCCAAATTTGTTAAACAAATTGTCAAATTAAGTAGCTCGACAAGATTTTGAAGATGTCACAACACATCATGATTGCATCTTGTTGAACTTCCAAGAACAATAGTACTTTATGTGCTCAAACACACATATTTTGTGACTTTTCAAACTTTGAAGCTCGGTAACTTCGGCAAATGTGGACCAAATTTGTTAAACAAAGTGTCAAATTAAGTAGCTTGACAAGATTTTGAAGATGTCACAACACATCATGATGCATCTTGTTGAACTTCCAAGAAAAATAGTATTATATGTGCTCAAACACACATCTTTTGAGGCTCTTCAAACGTTGAAGCTCGGTAACTTCGGCAAATGTGGGCCAAATTTGTTAAACAAATTGTCAAATTAAGTAGCTCGACAAGATTTTGAAGATGTCACAACACATCATGAGGCATCTTGTTGAACTTCCAAGAAAAATAGTATTATATGTGCTCAAACACACATCTTTTGAGGCTCTTCAAACGTTGAAGCTCGGTAACTTCGGCAAATGTGGACCAAATTTGTTAAACAAAGTGTCAAATTAAGTAGCTCGACAAGATTTTGAAGATGTCACAACACATCATGATTGCATCTTGTTGAACTTCCAAGAACAATAGTACTTTATGTGCTCAAACACACATATTTTGTGACTTTTCAAACTTTGAAGCTCGGTAACTTCGGCAAATGTGGACCAAATTTGTTAAACAAAGTGTCAAATTAAGTACCTCGACAAGATTTTGAAGATGTCACAACACATCATGATTGCATCTTGTTGAACTTCCAAGAACAATAGTACTTTATGTGCTCAAACACACATATTTTGTGACTTTTCAAACTTTGAAGCTCGGTAACTTCGGCAAATGTGGACCAAATTTGTTAAACAAAGTGTCAAATTAAGTAGCTCGACGAGATCTTTAAAATGACACAACACATCATGATTGCATCTTGTTGAACTTCCAAGAACAATAGTACTTTATGTGCTCAAACACACATATTTTGTGACTTTTCAAACTTTGAAGCTCGGTAACTTCGGCAAATGTGGACCAAATTTGTTAAACAAAGTGTCAAATTAAGTAGCTCGACGAGATCTTTAAAATGACACAACACATCATGATTGCATCTTGTTGAACTTCCAAGAACAATAGTACTTTATGTGCTCAAACACACATATTTTGTGACTTTTCAAACTTTGAAGCTCGGTAACTTCGGCAAATGTGGACCAAATTTGTTAAACAAAGTGTCAAATTAAGTAGCTCGACAAGATTTTGAAGATGTCACAACACATCATGATGCATCTTGTTGAACTTCCAATAAAAATAGTATTATATGTGCTCAAACACACATCTTTTGAGGCTCTTCAAACGTTGAAGCTCGGTAACTTCGGCAAATGTGGGCCAAATTTGTTAAACAAATTGTCAAATTAAGTAGCTCGACAAGATTTTGAAGATGTCACAACACATCATGATGCATCTTGTTGAACTTCCAAGAAAAATAGTACTATATGTGCTCAAACACACATATTTTGTGATTTTTCAAACTTTGAAGCTCGGTAACTTCGGCAAATGTGGGCCAAATTTGTTAAACAAATTGTCAAATTAAGTAGCTCGACAAGATTTTGAAGATGTCACAACACATCATGATTGCATCTTGTTGAACTTCCAAGAACAATAGTACTTTATGTGCTCAAACACACATATTTTGTGACTTTTCAAACTTTGAAGCTCGGTAACTTCGGCAAATGTGGACCAAATTTGTTAAACAAAGTGTCAAATTAAGTAGCTTGACAAGATTTTGAAGATGTCACAACACATCATGATGCATCTTGTTGAACTTCCAAGAAAAATAGTATTATATGTGCTCAAACACACATCTTTTGAGGCTCTTCAAACGTTGAAGCTCGGTAACTTCGGCAAATGTGGGCCAAATTTGTTAAACAAATTGTCAAATTAAGTAGCTCGACAAGATTTTGAAGATGTCACAACACATCATGAGGCATCTTGTTGAACTTCCAAGAAAAATAGTATTATATGTGCTCAAACACACATCTTTTGAGGCTCTTCAAACGTTGAAGCTCGGTAACTTCGGCAAATGTGGACCAAATTTGTTAAACAAAGTGTCAAATTAAGTAGCTCGACAAGATTTTGAAGATGTCACAACACATCATGATTGCATCTTGTTGAACTTCCAAGAACAATAGTACTTTATGTGCTCAAACACACATATTTTGTGACTTTTCAAACTTTGAAGCTCGGTAACTTCGGCAAATGTGGACCAAATTTGTTAAACAAAGTGTCAAATTAAGTACCTCGACAAGATTTTGAAGATGTCACAACACATCATGATTGCATCTTGTTGAACTTCCAAGAACAATAGTACTTTATGTGCTCAAACACACATATTTTGTGACTTTTCAAACTTTGAAGCTCGGTAACTTCGGCAAATGTGGACCAAATTTGTTAAACAAAGTGTCAAATTAAGTAGCTCGACGAGATCTTTAAAATGACACAACACATCATGATTGCATCTTGTTGAACTTCCAAGAACAATAGTACTTTATGTGCTCAAACACACATATTTTGTGACTTTTCAAACTTTGAAGCTCGGTAACTTCGGCAAATGTGGACCAAATTTGTTAAACAAAGTGTCAAATTAAGTAGCTCGACAAGATTTTGAAGATGTCACAACACATCATGATTGCATCTTGTTGAACTTCCAAGAACAATAGTACTTTATGTGCTCAAACACACATATTTTGTGACTTTTCAAACTTTGAAGCTCGGTAACTTCGGCAAATGTGGACCAAATTTGTTAAACAAAGTGTCAAATTAAGTAGCTCGACAAGATTTTGAAGATGTCACAACACATCATGATGCATCTTGTTGAACTTCCAAGAAAAATAGTATTATATGTGCTCAAACACACATCTTTTGAGGCTCTTCAAACGTTGAAGCTCGGTAACTTCGGCAAATGTGGGCCAAATTTGTTAAACAAATTGTCAAATTAAGTAGCTCGACAAGATTTTGAAGATGTCACAACACATCATGATTGCATCTTGTTGAACTTCCAAGAAAAATAGTACTTTATGTGCTCAAACACACATCTTTTGAGGCTCTTCAAACTTTGAAGCTCGGTAACTTCGGCAAATGTGGACCAAATTTGTTAAACAAAGTGTCAAATTAAGTAGCTTGACAAGATTTTGAAGATGTCACAACACATCATGATGCATCTTGTTGAACTTCCAAGAAAAATAGTATTATATGTGCTCAAACACACATCTTTTGAGGCTCTTCAAACGTTGAAGCTCGGTAACTTCGGCAAATGTGGGCCAAATTTGTTAAACAAATTGTCAAATTAAGTAGCTCGACAAGATTTTGAAGATGTCACAACACATCATGATTGCATCTTGTTGAACTTCCAAGAAAAATAGTATTATATGTGCTCAAACACACATATTTTGTGACTTTTCAAACTTTGAAGCTCGGTAACTTCGGCAAATGTGGGCCAAATTTGTTAAACAAAGTGTCAAATTAATCAGCTCGACGAGATCTTTAAAATGACACAACACATCATGATTACATTTTGTTAAATTTCCAAGAACAATAGTACTTTATGTGCTCAAACACACATATTTTGTGACTTTCCAAACTTTGAAGCTCGGTAACTTCGGCAAATGTGGACCACATTTGTTAAACAAAGTGTCAAATTAATCAGCTCGATGAGATCTTTAAAATGACACAACACATCATGATTGCATCTTGTTGAATTTCCAAGAACAATAGTACTTTATGTGCTCAAACACACATATTTTGTGACTTTTCAAACTTTGAAGCTCGGTAACTTCGGCAAATGTGGACCAAATTTGTTAAACAAAGTGTCAAATTAAGTAGCTCGACAAGATTTTGAAGATGTCACAACACATCATGATTACATTTTGTTGAATTTCCAAGAACAATAGTACTTTATGTGCTCAAACACACATATTTTGTGACTTTTCAAACTTTGAAGCTCGGTAACTTCGGCAAATGTGGACCAAATTTGTTAAACAAAGTGTCAAATTAAGTAGCTCGACGAGATCTTTAAAATGACACAACACATCATGATTGCATCTTGTTGAACTTCCAAGAACAATAGTACTTTATGTGCTCAAACACACATATTTTGTGACTTTTCAAACTTTGAAGCTCGGTAACTTCGGCAAATGTGGACCAAATTTGTTAAACAAAGTGTCAAATTAAGTAGCTCGACAAGATTTTGAAGATGTCACAACACATCATGATTGCATCTTGTTGAACTTCGAAGAACAATAGTACTTTATGTGCTCAAACACACATATTTTGTGACTTTTCAAACTTTGAAGCTCGGTAACTTCGGCAAATGTGGACCAAATTTGTTAAACAAAGTGTCAAATTAAGTAGCTCGACAAGATTTTGAAGATGTCACAACACATCATGATGCATCTTGTTGAACTTCCAATAAAAATAGTATTATATGTGCTCAAACACACATCTTTTGAGGCTCTTCAAACGTTGAAGCTCGGTAACTTCGGCAAATGTGGGCCAAATTTGTTAAACAAATTGTCAAATTAAGTAGCTCGACAAGATTTTGAAGATGTCACAACACATCATGATGCATCTTGTTGAACTTCCAAGAAAAATAGTACTATATGTGCTCAAACACACATATTTTGTGATTTTTCAAACTTTGATGCTCGGTAACTTCGGCAAATGTGGGCCAAATTTGTTAAACAAATTGTCAAATTAAGTAGCTCGACAAGATTTTGAAGATGTCACAACACATCATGATTGCATCTTGTTGAACTTCCAAGAAAAATAGTACTTTATGTGCTCAAACACACATCTTTTGAGGCTCTTCAAACTTTGAAGCTCGGTAACTTCGGCAAATGTGGACCAAATTTGTTAAACAAAGTGTCAAATTAAGTAGCTTGACAAGATTTTGAAGATGACACAACACATCATGATGCATCTTGTTGAACTTCCAAGAAAAATAGTATTATATGTGCTCAAACACACATCTTTTGAGGCTCTTCAAACGTTGAAGCTCGGTAACTTCGGCAAATGTGGGCCAAATTTGTTAAACAAATTGTCAAATTAAGTAGCTCGACAAGATTTTGAAGATGTCACAACACATCATGATTGCATCTTGTTGAACTTCCAAGAAAAATAGTATTATATGTGCTCAAACACACATATTTTGTGACTTTTCAAACTTTGAAGCTCGGTAACTTCGGCAAATGTGAGCCAAATTTGTTAAACAAAGTGTCAAATTAATCAGCTCGACGAGATCTTTAAAATGACACAACACATCATGATTACATTTTGTTGAATTTCCAAGAACAATAGTTCTTTATGTGCTCAAACACACATATTTTGTGACTTTCCAAACTTTGAAGCTCGGTAACTTCGGCAAATGTGGATCACATTTGTTAAACAAAGTGTCAAATTAATCAGCTCGATGAGATCTTTAAAATGACACAACACATCATGATTGCATCTTGTTGAATTTCCAAGAACAATAGTACTTTATGTGCTCAAACACACATATTTTGTGACTTTTCAAACTTTGAAGCTCGGTAACTTCGGCAAATGTGGACCAAATTTGTTAAACAAAGTGTCAAATTAAGTAGCTCGACAAGATTTTGAAGATGTCACAACACATCATGATTGCATCTTGTTGAACTTCCAAGAACAATAGTACTTTATGTGCTCAAACACACATATTTTGTGACTTTTCAAACTTTGAAGCTCGGTAACTTCGGCAAATGTGGACCAAATTTGTTAAACAAAGTGTCAAATTAAGTAGCTCGACAAGATTTTGAAGATGTCACAACACATCATGATTACATTTTGTTGAATTTCCAAGAACAATAGTACTTTATGTGCTCAAACACACATATTTTGTGACTTTTCAAACTTTGAAGCTCGGTAACTTCGGCAAATGTGGACCAAATTTGTTAAACAAAGTGTCAAATTAAGTAGCTCGACGAGATCTTTAAAATGACACAACACATCATGATTGCATCTTGTTGAACTTCCAAGAACAATAGTACTTTATGTGCTCAAACACACATATTTTGTGACTTTTCAAACTTTGAAGCTCGGTAACTTCGGCAAATGTGGACCAAATTTGTTAAAAAAAGTGTCATATTAAGTAGCTCGACAAGATTTTGAAGATGTCACAACACATCATGATTGCATCTTGTTGAACTTCCAAGAACAATAGTACTTTATGTGCTCAAACACACATATTTTGTGACTTTTCAAACTTTGAAGCTCGGTAACTTCGGCAAATGTGGACCAAATTTGTTAAACAAAGTGTCAAATTAAGTAGCTCGACAAGATTTTGAAGATGTCACAACACATCATGATGCATCTTGTTGAACTTCCAATAAAAATAGTATTATATGTGCTCAAACACACATCTTTTGAGGCTCTTCAAACGTTGAAGCTCGGTAACTTCGGCAAATGTGGGCCAAATTTGTTAAACAAATTGTCAAATTAAGTAGCTCGACAAGATTTTGAAGATGTCACAACACATCATGATGCATCTTGTTGAACTTCCAAGAAAAATAGTACTATATGTGCTCAAACACACATATTTTGTGATTTTTCAAACTTTGATGCTCGGTAACTTCGGCAAATGTGGGCCAAATTTGTTAAACAAATTGTCAAATTAAGTAGCTCGACAAGATTTTGAAGATGTCACAACACATCATGATTGCATCTTGTTGAACTTCCAAGAAAAATAGTATTATATGTGCTCAAACACACATATTTTGTGACTTTTCAAACTTTGAAGCTCGGTAACTTCGGCAAATGTGGACCAAATTTGTTAAACAAAGTGTCAAATTAAGTAGCTTGACAAGATTTTGAAGATGTCACAACACATCATGATGCATCTTGTTGAACTTCCAAGAAAAATAGTATTATATGTGCTCAAACACACATCTTTTGAGGCTCTTCAAACGTTGAAGCTCGGTAACTTCGGCAAATGTGGGCCAAATTTGTTACACAAATTGTCAAATTAAGTAGCTCGACAAGATTTTGAAGATGTCACAACACATCATGAGGCATCTTGTTGAACTTCCAAGAAAAATAGTATTATATGTGCTCAAACACACATCTTTTGAGGCTCTTCAAACGTTGAAGCTCGGTAACTTCGGCAAATGTGGGCCAAATTTGTTAAACAAAGTGTCAAATTAAGTAGCTTGACAAGATTTTGAAGATGTCACAACACATCATGATGCATCTTGTTGAACTTCCAAGAAAAATAGTATTATATGTGCTCAAACACACATCTTTTGAGGCTCTTCAAACGTTGAAGCTCGGTAACTTCGGCAAATGTGGGCCAAATTTGTTAAACAAATTGTCAAATTAAGTAGCTCGACAAGATTTTGAAGATGTCACAACACATCATGATTGCATCTTGTTGAACTTCCAAGAAAAATAGTATTATATGTGCTCAAACACACATCTTTTGAGGCTCTTCAAACGTTGAAGCTCGGTAACTTCGGCAAATATGGGCCAAATTTGTTAAACAAATTGTCAAATTAAGTAGCTCGACAAGATTTTGAAGATGTCACAACACATCATGATTGCATCTTGTTGAACTTCCAAGAAAAATAGTATTATATGTGCTCAAACACACATATTTTGTGACTTTTCAAACTTTGAAGCTCGGTAACTTCGGCAAATGTGGACCAAATTTGTTAAACAAAGTGTCAAATTAATCAGCTCGACGAGATCTTTAAAATGACACAACACATCATGATTACATTTTGTTGAATTTCCAAGAACAATAGTACTTTATGTGCTCAAACACACATATTTTGTGACTTTCCAAACTTTGAAGCTCGGTAACTTCGGCAAATGTGGGCCAAATTTGTTAAACAAATTGTCAAATTAAGTAGCTCGACAAGATTTTGAAGATGTCACAACACATCATGATTGCATCTTGTTGAACTTCCAAGAAAAATAGTATTATATGTGCTCAAACACACATATTTTGTGACTTTCCAAACTTTGAAGCTCGGTAACTTCGGCAAATGTGGACCACATTTGTTAAACAAAGTGTCAAATTAATCAGCTCGACAAGATTTTGAAGATGTCACAACACATCATGATTGCATCTTGTTGAACTTCCAAGAACAATAGTACTTTATGTGCTCAAACACACATATTTTGTGACTTTTCAAACTTTGAAGCTCGGTAACTTCGGCAAATGTGGACCAAATTTGTTAAACAAAGTGTCAAATTAAGTAGCTCGACAAGATTTTGAAGATGTCACAACACATCATGATTACATTTTGTTGAATTTCCAAGAACAATAGTACTTTATGTGCTCAAACACACATATTTTGTGACTTTTCAAACTTTGAAGCTCGGTAACTTCGGCAAATGTGGACCAAATTTGTTAAACAAAGTGTCAAATTAAGTAGCTCGACGAGATCTTTAAAATGACACAACACATCATGATTGCATCTTGTTGAACTTCCAAGAACAATAGTACTTTATGTGCTCAAACACACATATTTTGTGACTTTTCAAACTTTGAAGCTCGGTAACTTCGGCAAATGTGGACCAAATTTGTTAAAAAAAGTGTCAAATTAAGTAGCTCGACAAGATTTTGAAGATGTCACAACACATCATGATTGCATCTTGTTGAACTTCCAAGAACAATAGTACTTTATGTGCTCAAACACACATATTTTGTGACTTTTCAAACTTTGAAGCTCGGTAACTTCGGCAAATGTGGACCAAATTTGTTAAACAAAGTGTCAAATTAAGTAGCTCGACAAGATTTTGAAGATGTCACAACACATCATGATGCATCTTGTTGAACTTCCAATAAAAATAGTATTATATGTGCTCAAACACACATCTTTTGAGGCTCTTCAAACGTTGAAGCTCGGTAACTTCGGCAAATGTGGGCCAAATTTGTTAAACAAATTGTCAAATTAAGTAGCTCGACAAGATTTTGAAGATGTCACAACACATCATGATGCATCTTGTTGAACTTCCAAGAAAAATAGTACTATATGTGCTCAAACACACATATTTTGTGATTTTTCAAACTTTGATGCTCGGTAACTTCGGCAAATGTGGGCCAAATTTGTTAAACAAATTGTCAAATTAAGTAGCTCGACAAGATTTTGAAGATGTCACAACACATCATGATTGCATCTTGTTGAACTTCCAAGAACAATAGTACTTTATGTGCTCAAACACACATATTTTGTGACTTTTCAAACTTTGAAGCTCGGTAACTTCGGCAAATGTGGACCAAATTTGTTAAACAAAGTGTCAAATTAAGTAGCTTGACAAGATTTTGAAGATGTCACAACACATCATGATGCATCTTGTTGAACTTCCAAGAAAAATAGTATTATATGTGCTCAAACACACATCTTTTGAGGCTCTTCAAACGTTGAAGCTCGGTAACTTCGGCAAATGTGGGCCAAATTTGTTACACAAATTGTCAAATTAAGTAGCTCGACAAGATTTTGAAGATGTCACAACACATCATGAGGCATCTTGTTGAACTTCCAAGAAAAATAGTATTATATGTGCTCAAACACACATCTTTTGAGGCTCTTCAAACGTTGAAGCTCGGTAACTTCGGCAAATGTGGGCCAAATTTGTTAAACAAAGTGTCAAATTAAGTAGCTTGACAAGATTTTGAAGATGTCACAACACATCATGATGCATCTTGTTGAACTTCCAAGAAAAATAGTATTATATGTGCTCAAACACACATCTTTTGAGGCTCTTCAAACGTTGAAGCTCGGTAACTTCGGCAAATGTGGGCCAAATTTGTTAAACAAATTGTCAAATTAAGTAGCTCGACAAGATTTTGAAGATGTCACAACACATCATGATTGCATCTTGTTGAACTTCCAAGAAAAATAGTATTATATGTGCTCAAACACACATCTTTTGAGGCTCTTCAAACGTTGAAGCTCGGTAACTTCGGCAAATGTGGGCCAAATTTGTTAAACAAATTGTCAAATTAAGTAGCTCGACAAGATTTTGAAGATGTCACAACACATCATGATTGCATCTTGTTGAACTTCCAAGAAAAATAGTATTATATGTGCTCAAACACACATATTTTGTGACTTTTCAAACTTTGAAGCTCGGTAACTTCGGCAAATGTGGACCAAATTTGTTAAACAAAGTGTCAAATTAATCAGCTCGACGAGATCTTTAAAATGACACAACACATCATGATTACATTTTGTTGAATTTCCAAGAACAATAGTACTTTATGTGCTCAAACACACATATTTTGTGACTTTCCAAACTTTGAAGCTCGGTAACTTCGGCAAATGTGGGCCAAATTTGTTAAACAAATTGTCAAATTAAGTAGCTCGACAAGATTTTGAAGATGTCACAACACATCATGATTGCATCTTGTTGAACTTCCAAGAAAAATAGTATTATATGTGCTCAAACACACATATTTTGTGACTTTCCAAACTTTGAAGCTCGGTAACTTCGGCAAATGTGGACCACATTTGTTAAACAAAGTGTCAAATTAATCAGCTCGATGAGATCTTTAAAATGACACAACACATCATGATTGCATCTTGTTGAATTTCCAAGAACAATAGTACTTTATGTGCTCAAACACACATATTTTGTGACTTTTCAAACTTTGAAGCTCGGTAACTTCGGCAAATGTGGACCAAATTTGTTAAACAAAGTGTCAAATTAAGTAGCTCGACAAGATTTTGAAGATGTCACAACACATCATGATTGCATCTTGTTGAACTTCCAAGAACAATAGTACTTTATGTGCTCAAACACACATATTTTGTGACTTTTCAAACTTTGAAGCTCGGTAACTTCGGCAAATGTGGACCAAATTTGTTAAACAAAGTGTCAAATTAAGTAGCTCGACAAGATTTTGAAGATGTCACAACACATCATGATTACATTTTGTTGAATTTCCAAGAACAATAGTACTTTATGTGCTCAAACACACATATTTTGTGACTTTTCAAACTTTGAAGCTCGGTAACTTCGGCAAATGTGGACCAAATTTGTTAAACAAAGTGTCAAATTAAGTAGCTCGACGAGATCTTTAAAATGACACAACACATCATGATTGCATCTTGTTGAACTTCCAAGAACAATAGTACTTTATGTGCTCAAACACACATATTTTGTGACTTTTCAAACTTTGAAGCTCGGTAACTTCGGCAAATGTGGACCAAATTTGTTAAACAAAGTGTCAAATTAAGTAGCTCGACAAGATTTTGAAGATGTCACAACACATCATGATTGCATCTTGTTGAACTTCCAAGAACAATAGTACTTTATGTGCTCAAACACACATATTTTGTGACTTTTCAAACTTTGAAGCTCGGTAACTTCGGCAAATGTGGACCAAATTTGTTAAACAAAGTGTCAAATTAAGTAGCTCGACAAGATTTTGAAGATGTCACAACACATCATGATGCATCTTGTTGAACTTCCAATAAAAATAGTATTATATGTGCTCAAACACACATCTTTTGAGGCTCTTCAAACGTTGAAGCTCGGTAACTTCGGCAAATGTGGGCCAAATTTGTTAAACAAATTGTCAAATTAAGTAGCTCGACAAGATTTTGAAGATGTCACAACACATCATGATGCATCTTGTTGAACTTCCAAGAAAAATAGTACTATATGTGCTCAAACACACATATTTTGTGATTTTTCAAACTTTGATGCTCGGTAACTTCGGCAAATGTGGGCCAAATTTGTTAAACAAATTGTCAAATTAAGTAGCTCGACAAGATTTTGAAGATGTCACAACACATCATGATTGCATCTTGTTGAACTTCCAAGAAAAATAGTACTTTATGTGCTCAAACACACATCTTTTGAGGCTCTTCAAACTTTGAAGCTCGGTAACTTCGGCAAATGTGGACCAAATTTGTTAAACAAAGTGTCAAATTAAGTAGCTTGACAAGATTTTGAAGATGACACAACACATCATGATGCATCTTGTTGAACTTCCAAGAAAAATAGTATTATATGTGCTCAAACACACATCTTTTGAGGCTCTTCAAACGTTGAAGCTCGGTAACTTCGGCAAATGTGGGCCAAATTTGTTAAACAAATTGTCAAATTAAGTAGCTCGACAAGATTTTGAAGATGTCACAACACATCATGATTGCATCTTGTTGAACTTCCAAGAAAAATAGTATTATATGTGCTCAAACACACATATTTTGTGACTTTTCAAACTTTGAAGCTCGGTAACTTCGGCAAATGTGGGCCAAATTTGTTAAACAAAGTGTCAAATTAATCAGCTCGACGAGATCTTTAAAATGACACAACACATCATGATTACATTTTGTTGAATTTCCAAGAACAATAGTACTTTATGTGCTCAAACACACATATTTTGTGACTTTCCAAACTTTGAAGCTCGGTAACTTCGGCAAATGTGGACCACATTTGTTAAACAAAGTGTCAAATTAAGTAGCTCGACAAGATTTTGAAGATGTCACAACACATCATGATTGCATCTTGTTGAACTTCCAAGAACAATAGTACTTTATGTGCTCAAACACACATATTTTGTGACTTTTCAAACGTTGAAGCTCGGTAACTTCGGCAAATGTGGGCCAAATTTGTTAAACAAAGTGTCAAATTAATCAGCTCGACGAGATCTTTAAAATGACACAACACATCATGATTACATTTTGTTGAATTTCCAAGAACAATAGTACTTTATGTGCTCAAACACACATATTTTGTGACTTTCCAAACTTTGAAGCTCGGTAACTTCGGCAAATGTGGACCACATTTGTTAAACAAAGTGTCAAATTAAGTAGCTCGACAAGATTTTGAAGATGTCACAACACATCATGATTGCATCTTGTTGAACTTCCAAGAACAATAGTACTTTATGTGCTCAAACACACATATTTTGTGACTTTTCAAACTTTGAAGCTCGGTAACTTCGGCAAATGTGGACCAAATTTGTTAAACAAAGTGTCAAATTAAGTAGCTCGACGAGATCTTTAAAATGACACAACATATCATGATTGCATCTTGTTGAACTTCCAAGAACAATAGTACTTTATGTGCTCAAACACACATATTTTGTGACTTTTCAAACTTTGAAGCTCGGTAACTTCGGCAAATGTGGACCAAATTTGTTAAACAAAGTGTCAAATTAAGTAGCTCGACAAGATTTTGAAGATGTCACAACACATCATGATTGCATCTTGTTGAACTTCCAAGAACAATAGTACTTTATGTGCTCAAACACACATATTTTGTGACTTTTCAAACTTTGAAGCTCGGTAACTTCGGCAAATGTGGACCAAATTTGTTAAACAAAGTGTCAAATTAAGTAGCTCGACAAGATTTTGAAGATGTCACAACACATCATGATGCATCTTGTTGAACTTCCAATAAAAATAGTATTATATGTGCTCAAACACACATCTTTTGAGGCTCTTCAAACGTTGAAGCTCGGTAACTTCGGCAAATGTGGGCCAAATTTGTTAAACAAATTGTCAAATTAAGTAGCTCGACAAGATTTTGAAGATGTCACAACACATCATGATGCATCTTGTTGAACTTCCAAGAAAAATAGTACTATATGTGCTCAAACACACATATTTTGTGATTTTTCAAACTTTGATGCTCGGTAACTTCGGCAAATGTGGGCCAAATTTGTTAAACAAATTGTCAAATTAAGTAGCTCGACAAGATTTTGAAGATGTCACAACACATCATGATTGCATCTTGTTGAACTTCCAAGAAAAATAGTACTTTATGTGCTCAATCACACATCTTTTGAGGCTCTTCAAACTTTGAAGCTCGGTAACTTCGGCAAATGTGGACCAAATTTGTTAAACAAAGTGTCAAATTAAGTAGCTTGACAAGATTTTGAAGATGACACAACACATCATGATGCATCTTGTTGAACTTCCAAGAAAAATAGTATTATATGTGCTCAAACACACATCTTTTGAGGCTCTTCAAACGTTGAAGCTCGGTAACTTCGGCAAATGTGGGCCAAATTTGTTAAACAAATTGTCAAATTAAGTAGCTCGACAAGATTTTGAAGATGTCACAACACATCATGATTGCATCTTGTTGAACTTCCAAGAAAAATAGTATTATATGTGCTCAAACACACATATTTTGTGACTTTTCAAACTTTGAAGCTCGGTAACTTCGGCAAATGTGGGCCAAATTTGTTAAACAAAGTGTCAAATTAATCAGCTCGACGAGATCTTTAAAATGACACAACACATCATGATTACATTTTGTTGAATTTCCAAGAACAATAGTACTTTATGTGCTCAAACACACATATTTTGTGACTTTCCAAACTTTGAAGCTCGGTAACTTCGGCAAATGTGGACCACATTTGTTAAACAAAGTGTCAAATTAATCAGCTCGATGAGATCTTTAAAATGACACAACACATCATGATTGCATCTTGTTGAATTTCCAAGAACAATAGTACTTTATGTGCTCAAACACACATATTTTGTGACTTTTCAAACTTTGAAGCTCGGTAACTTCGGCAAATGTGGACCAAATTTGTTAAACAAAGTGTCAAATTAAGTAGCTCGACAAGATTTTGAAGATGTCACAACACATCATGATTGCATCTTGTTGAACTTCCAAGAACAATAGTACTTTATGTGCTCAAACACACATATTTTGTGACTTTTCAAACTTTGAAGCTCGGTAACTTCGGCAAATGTGGACCAAATTTGTTAAACAAAGTGTCAAATTAAGTAGCTCGACAAGATTTTGAAGATGTCACAACACATCATGATTACATTTTGTTGAATTTCCAAGAACAATAGTACTTTATGTGCTCAAACACACATATTTTGTGACTTTTCAAACTTTGAAGCTCGGTAACTTCGGCAAATGTGGACCAAATTTGTTAAACAAAGTGTCAAATTAAGTAGCTCGACGAGATCTTTAAAATGACACAACACATCATGATTGCATCTTGTTGAACTTCCAAGAACAATAGTACTTTATGTGCTCAAACACACATATTTTGTGACTTTTCAAACTTTGAAGCTCGGTAACTTCGGCAAATGTGGACCAAATTTGTTAAACAAAGTGTCAAATTAAGTAGCTCGACAAGATTTTGAAGATGTCACAACACATCATGATTGCATCTTGTTGAACTTCCAAGAACAATAGTACTTTATGTGCTCAAACACACATATTTTGTGACTTTTCAAACTTTGAAGCTCGGTAACTTCGGCAAATGTGGACCAAATTTGTTAAACAAAGTGTCAAATTAAGTAGCTCGACAAGATTTTGAAGATGTCACAACACATCATGATGCATCTTGTTGAACTTCCAATAAAAATAGTATTATATGTGCTCAAACACACATCTTTTGAGGCTCTTCAAACGTTGAAGCTCGGTAACTTCGGCAAATGTGGGCCAAATTTGTTAAACAAATTGTCAAATTAAGTAGCTCGACAAGATTTTGAAGATGTCACAACACATCATGATGCATCTTGTTGAACTTCCAAGAAAAATAGTACTATATGTGCTCAAACACACATATTTTGGGATTTTTCAAACTTTGATGCTCGGTAACTTCGGCAAATGTGGGCCAAATTTGTTAAACAAATTGTCAAATTAAGTAGCTCGACAAGATTTTGAAGATGTCACAACACATCATGATTGCATCTTGTTGAACTTCCAAGAAAAATAGTACTTTATGTGCTCAAACACACATCTTTTGAGGCTCTTCAAACTTTGAAGCTCGGTAACTTCGGCAAATGTGGACCAAATTTGTTAAACAAAGTGTCAAATTAAGTAGCTTGACAAGATTTTGAAGATGACACAACACATCATGATGCATCTTGTTGAACTTCCAAGAAAAATAGTATTATATGTGCTCAAACACACATCTTTTGAGGCTCTTCAAACGTTGAAGCTCGGTAACTTCGGCAAATGTGGGCCAAATTTGTTAAACAAATTGTCAAATTAAGTAGCTCGACAAGATTTTGAAGATGTCACAACACATCATGATTGCATCTTGTTGAACTTCCAAGAAAAATAGTATTATATGTGCTCAAACACACATATTTTGTGACTTTTCAAACTTTGAAGCTCGGTAACTTCGGCAAATGTGGGCCAAATTTGTTAAACAAAGTGTCAAATTAATCAGCTCGACGAGATCTTTAAAATGACACAACACATCATGATTACATTTTGTTGAATTTCCAAGAACAATAGTACTTTATGTGCTCAAACACACATATTTTGTGACTTTCCAAACTTTGAAGCTCGGTAACTTCGGCAAATGTGGACCACATTTGTTAAACAAAGTGTCAAATTAAGTAGCTCGACAAGATTTTGAAGATGTCACAACACATCATGATTGCATCTTGTTGAACTTCCAAGAACAATAGTACTTTATGTGCTCAAACACACATATTTTGTGACTTTTCAAACTTTGAAGCTCGGTAACTTCGGCAAATGTGGACCAAATTTGTTAAACAAAGTGTCAAATTAAGTAGCTCGACGAGATCTTTAAAATGACACAACATATCATGATTGCATCTTGTTGAACTTCCAAGAACAATAGTACTTTATGTCCTCAAACACACATATTTTGTGACTTTTCAAACTTTGAAGCTCGGTAACTTCGGCAAATGTGGACCAAATTTGTTAAACAAAGTGTCAAATTAAGTAGCTCGACAAGATTTTGAAGATGTCACAACACATCATGATTGCATCTTGTTGAACTTCCAAGAACAATAGTACTTTATGTGCTCAAACACACATATTTTGTGACTTTTCAAACTTTGAAGCTCGGTAACTTCGGCAAATGTGGACCAAATTTGTTAAACAAAGTGTCAAATTAAGTAGCTCGACAAGATTTTGAAGATGTCACAACACATCATGATGCATCTTGTTGAACTTCCAATAAAAATAGTATTATATGTGCTCAAACACACATCTTTTGAGGCTCTTCAAACGTTGAAGCTCGGTAACTTCGGCAAATGTGGGCCAAATTTGTTAAACAAATTGTCAAATTAAGTAGCTCGACAAGATTTTGAAGATGTCACAACACATCATGATGCATCTTGTTGAACTTCCAAGAAAAATAGTACTATATGTGCTCAAACACACATATTTTGTGATTTTTCAAACTTTGATGCTCGGTAACTTCGGCAAATGTGGGCCAAATTTGTTAAACAAATTGTCAAATTAAGTAGCTCGACAAGATTTTGAAGATGTCACAACACATCATGATTGCATCTTGTTGAACTTCCAAGAAAAATAGTACTTTATGTGCTCAAACACACATCTTTTGAGGCTCTTCAAACTTTGAAGCTCGGTAACTTCGGCAAATGTGGACCAAATTTGTTAAACAAAGTGTCAAATTAAGTAGCTTGACAAGATTTTGAAGATGACACAACACATCATGATGCATCTTGTTGAACTTCCAAGAAAAATAGTATTATATGTGCTCAAACACACATCTTTTGAGGCTCTTCAAACGTTGAAGCTCGGTAACTTCGGCAAATGTGGGCCAAATTTGTTAAACAAATTGTCAAATTAAGTAGCTCGACAAGATTTTGAAGATGTCACAACACATCATGATTGCATCTTGTTGAACTTCCAAGAAAAATAGTATTATATGTGCTCAAACACACATATTTTGTGACTTTTCAAACTTTGAAGCTCGGTAACTTCGGCAAATGTGGGCCAAATTTGTTAAACAAAGTGTCAAATTAATCAGCTCGACGAGATCTTTAAAATGACACAACACATCATGATTACATTTTGTTGAATTTCCAAGAACAATAGTACTTTATGTGCTCAAACACACATATTTTGTGACTTTCCAAACTTTGAAGCTCGGTAACTTCGGCAAATGTGGACCACATTTGTTAAACAAAGTGTCAAATTAATCAGCTCGATGAGATCTTTAAAATGACACAACACATCATGATTGCATCTTGTTGAATTTCCAAGAACAATAGTACTTTATGTGCTCAAACACACATATTTTGTGACTTTTCAAACTTTGAAGCTCGGTAACTTCGGCAAATGTGGACCAAATTTGTTAAACAAAGTGTCAAGTTAAGTAGCTCGACAAGATTTTGAAGATGTCACAACACATCATGATTACATTTTGTTGAATTTCCAAGAACAATAGTACTTTATGTGCTCAAACACACATATTTTGTGACTTTCCAAACTTTGAAGCTCGGTAACTTCGGCAAATGTGGACCAAATTTGTTAAACAAAGTGTCAAATTAAGTAGCTCGACAAGATTTTGAAGATGTCACAACACATCATGATTGCATCTTGTTGAACTTCCAAGAACAATAGTACTTTATGTGCTCAAACACACATATTTTGTGACTTTTCAAACTTTGAAGCTCGGTAACTTCGGCAAATGTGGACCAAATTTGTTAAACAAAGTGTCAAGTTAAGTAGCTCGACAAGATTTTGAAGATGTCACAACACATCATGATTACATTTTGTTGAATTTCCAAGAACAATAGTACTTTATGTGCTCAAACACACATATTTTGTGAGTTTTCAAACTTTGAAGCTCGGTAACTTCGGCAAATGTGGACCAAATTTGTTAAACAAAGTGTCAAATTAAGTAGCTCGACGAGATCTTTAAAATGACACAACACATCATGATTGCATCTTGTTGAACTTCCAAGAACAATAGTACTTTATGTGCTCAAACACACATATTTTGTGACTTTTCAAACTTTGAAGCTCGGTAACTTCGGCAAATGTGGACCAAATTTGTTAAACAAAGTGTCAAATTAATCAGCTCGACGAGATCTTTAAAATGACACAACACATCATGATTACATTTTGTTGAATTTCCAAGAACAATAGTACTTTATGTGCTCAAACACACATATTTTGTGACTTTCCAAACTTTGAAGCTCGGTAACTTCGGCAAATGTGGACCAGATTTGTTAAACAAAGTGTCAAATTAATCAGCTCGATGAGATCTTTAAAATGACACAACACATCATGATTGCATCTTGTTGAATTTCCAAGAACAATAGTACTTTATGTGCTCAAACACACATATTTTGTGACTTTTCAAACTTTGAAGCTCGGTAACTTCGGCAAATGTGGACCAAATTTGTTAAACAAAGTGTCAAATTAAGTAGCTCGACAAGATTTTGAAGATGTCACAACACATCATGATTGCATCTTGTTGAACTTCCAAGAACAATAGTACTTTATGTGCTCAAACACACATATTTTGTGACTTTTCAAACTTTGAAGCTCGGTAACTTCGGCAAATGTGGACCAAATTTGTTAAACAAAGTGTCAAATTAGGTAGCTCGACAAGATTTTGAAGATGTCACAACACATCATGATTACATTTTGTTGAATTTCCAAGAACAATAGTACTTTATGTGCTCAAACACACATATTTTGTGACTTTTCAAACTTTGAAGCTCGGTAACTTCGGCAAATGTGGACCAAATTTGTTAAACAAAGTGTCAAATTAAGTAGCTCGACGAGATCTTTAAAATGACACAACACATCATGATTGCATCTTGTTGAACTTCCAAGAACAATAGTACTTTATGTGCTCAAACACACATATTTTGTGACTTTTCAAATTTTGAAGCTCGGTAACTTCGGCAAATGTGGACCAAATTTGTTAAACAAAGTGTCAAATTAAGTAGCTCGACAAGATTTTGAAGATGTCACAACACATCATGATGCATCTTGTTGAACTTCCAATAAAAATAGTATTATATGTGCTCAAACACACATCTTTTGAGGCTCTTCAAACGTTGAAGCTCGGTAACTTCGGCAAATGTGGGCCAAATTTGTTAAACAAATTGTCAAATTAAGTAGCTCGACAAGATTTTGAAGATGTCACAACACATCATGATGCATCTTGTTGAACTTCCAAGAAAAATAGTACTATATGTGCTCAAACACACATATTTTGTGATTTTTCAAACTTTGAAGCTCGGTAACTTCGGCAAATGTGGGCCAAATTTGTTAAACAAATTGTCAAATTAAGTAGCTCGACAAGATTTTGAAGATGTCACAACACATCATGATTGCATCTTGTTGAACTTCCAAGAACAATAGTACTTTATGTGCTCAAACACACATATTTTGTGACTTTTCAAACTTGGAAGCTCGGTAACTTCGGCAAATGTGGACCAAATTTGTTAAACAAAGTGTCAAATTAAGTAGCTTGACAAGATTTTGAAGATGTCACAACACATCATGATGCATCTTGTTGAACTTCCAAGAAAAATAGTATTATATGTGCTCAAACACACATCTTTTGAGGCTCTTCAAACGTTGAAGCTCGGTAACTTCGGCAAATGTGGGCCAAATTTGTTAAACAAATTGTCAAATTAAGTAGCTCGACAAGATTTTGAAGATGTCACAACACATCATGATTGCATCTTGATGAACTTCCAAGAAAAATAGTATTATATGTGCTCAAACACACATCTTTTGAGGCTCTTCAAACGTTGAAGCTCGGTAACTTCGGCAAATGTGGACCAAATTTGTTAAACAAAGTGTCAAATTAAGTAGCTCGACAAGATTTTGAAGATGTCACAACACATCATGATGCATCTTGTTGAACTTCCAAGAAAAATAGTATTATATGTGCTCAAACACACATCTTTTGAGGCTCTTCAAACGTTGAAGCTCGGTAACTTCGGCAAATGTGGACCAAATTTGTTAAACAAAGAGTCAAATTAAGTAGCTCGACAAGATTTTGAAGATGTCACAACACATCATGATTGCATCTTGTTGAACTTCCAAGAACAATAGTACTTTATGTGCTCAAACACACATATTTTGTGACTTTTCAAACTTTGAAGCTCGGTAACTTCGGCAAATGTGGACCAAATTTGTTAAACAAAGTGTCAAATTAAGTACCTCGACAAGATTTTGAAGATGTCACAACATATCATGATTGCATCTTGTTGAACTTCC
Source organism: Euwallacea fornicatus (assembly GCF_040115645.1). Taxonomy (NCBI): domain Eukaryota; kingdom Metazoa; phylum Arthropoda; class Insecta; order Coleoptera; family Curculionidae; genus Euwallacea; species Euwallacea fornicatus. Next base: position 873,470 of record NW_027096012.1, on the reverse strand, counting down.
AAGAACAATAGTACTTTATGTGCTCAAACACACATATTTTGTGACTTTTCAAACTTTGAAGCTCGGTAACTTCGGCAAATGTGGACCAAATTTGTTAAACAAAGTGTCAAATTAAGTAGCTCGACAAGATTTTGAAGATGTCACAACACATCATGATTGCATCTTGTTGAACTTCCAAGAACAATAGTACTTTATGTGCTCAAACACACATATTTTGTGACTTTTCAAACTTTGAAGCTCGGTAACTTCGGCAAATGTGGGCCAAATTTGTTAAACAAATTGTCAAATTAAGTAGCTCGACAAGATTTTGAAGATGTCACAACACATCATGATTGCATCTTGTTGAACTTCCAAGAACAATAGTACTTTATGTGCTCAAACACACATATTTTGTGACTTTTCAAACTTTGAAGCTCGGTAACTTCGGCAAATGTGGACCAAATTTGTTAAACAAAGTGTCAAATTAAGTAGCTTGACAAGATTTTGAAGATGTCACAACACATCATGATGCATCTTGTTGAACTTCCAAGAAAAATGGTATTATATGTGCTCAAACACACATCTTTTGAGGCTCTTCAAACGTTGAAGCTCGGTAACTTCGGCAAATGTGGGCCAAATTTGTTACACAAATTGTCAAATTAAGTAGCTCGACAAGATTTTGAAGATGTCACAACACATCATGAGGCATCTTGTTGAACTTCCAAGAAAAATAGTATTATATGTGCTCAAACACACATCTTTTGAGGCTCTTCAAACGTTGAAGCTCGGTAACTTCGGCAAATGTGGGCCAAATTTGTTAAACAAATTGTCAAATTAAGTAGCTCGACAAGATTTTGAAGATGTCACAACACATCATGATTGCATCTTGTTGAACTTCCAAGAAAAATAGTACTTTATGTGCTCATACACACATCTTTTGAGGCTCTTCAAACTTTGAAGCTCGGTAACTTCGGCAAATGTGGACCAAATTTGTTAAACAAAGTGTCAAATTAAGTAGCTTGACAAGATTTTGAAGATGTCACAACACATCATGATGCATCTTGTTGAACTTCCAAGAAAAATAGTATTATATGTGCTCAAACACACATCTTTTGAGGCTCTTCAAACGTTGAAGCTCGGTAACTTCGGCAAATGTGGGCCAAATTTGTTAAACAAATTGTCAAATTAAGTAGCTCGACAAGATTTTGAAGATGTCACAACACATCATGATTGCATCTTGTTGAACTTCCAAGAAAAATAGTATTATATGTGCTCAAACACACATATTTTGTGACTTTTCAAACTTTGAAGCTCGGTAACTTCGGCAAATGTGGGCCAAATTTGTTAAACAAAGTGTCAAATTAATCAGCTCGACGAGATCTTTAAAATGACACAACACATCATGATTACATTTTGTTGAATTTCCAAGAACAATAGTACTTTATGTGCTCAAACACACATATTTTGTGACTTTCCAAACTTTGAAGCTCGGTAACTTCGGCAAATGTGGACCACATTTGTTAAACAAAGTGTCAAATTAATCAGCTCGATGAGATCTTTAAAATGACACAACACATCATGATTGCATCTTGTTGAATTTCCAAGAACAATAGTACTTTATGTGCTCAAACACACATATTTTGTGACTTTTCAAACTTTGAAGCTCGGTAACTTCGGCAAATGTGGACCAAATTTGTTAAACAAAGTGTCAAATTAAGTAGCTCGACAAGATTTTGAAGATGTCACAACACATCATGATTGCATCTTGTTGAACTTCCAAGAACAATAGTACTTTATGTGCTCAAACACACATATTTTGTGACTTTTCAAACTTTGAAGCTCGGTAACTTCGGCAAATGTGGACCAAATTTGTTAAACAAAGTGTCAAATTAAGTAGCTCGACAAGATTTTGAAGATGTCACAACACATCATGATTACATTTTGTTGAATTTCCAAGAACAATAGTACTTTATGTGCTCAAACACACATATTTTGTGACTTTTCAAACTTTGAAGCTCGGTAACTTCGGCAAATGTGGACCAAATTTGTTAAACAAAGTGTCAAATTAAGTAGCTCGACGAGATCTTTAAAATGACACAACACATCATGATTGCATCTTGTTGAACTTCCAAGAACAATAGTACTTTATGTGCTCAAACACACATATTTTGTGACTTTTCAAACTTTGAAGCTCGGTAACTTCGGCAAATGTGGACCAAATTTGTTAAACAAAGTGTCAAATTAAGTAGCTCGACAAGATTTTGAAGATGTCACAACACATCATGATTGCATCTTGTTGAACTTCCAAGAACAATAGTAATTTATGTGCTCAAACACACATATTTTGTGACTTTTCAAACTTTGAAGCTCGGTAACTTCGGCAAATGTGGACCAAATTTGTTAAACAAAGTGTCAAATTAAGTAGCTCGACGAGATCTTTAAAATGACACAACACATCATGATTGCATCTTGTTGAACTTCCAAGAACAATAGTACTTTATGTGCTCAAACACACATATTTTGTGACTTTTCAAACTTTGAAGCTCGGTAACTTCGGCAAATGTGGACCAAATTTGTTAAACAAAGTGTCAAATTAAGTAGCTCGACAAGATTTTGAAGATGTCACAACACATCATGATGCATCTTGTTGAACTTCCAATAAAAATAGTATTATATGTGCTCAAACACACATCTTTTGAGGCTCTTCAAACTTTGAAGCTCGGTAACTTCGGCAAATGTGGAACAAATTTGTTAAACAAAGTGTCAAATTAATCAGCTCGACGCGATCTTTAAGATGTCACAACAAATCATGATTGCATCTTGTTGAATTTCCAAGAAAAATAGTACTTTACGTGCTCAAACTCACAACTTTTGAGACTATTCAAACTTTGAAGCTTGATAACCTCGGCAAATGAGGACCAAATTTGTTAAACAAAGTGTCAAATTAATCAGCTCGACGAGATTTTGAAGGTGCCACAACACATCATTATTGAATCTTGTTGAATTTGCACGAAAAATAGTACTTTACGCGCTCAAACACACAACTTTTGAGACTTTTCAAACTTTGAAGCTCGATAAGTTCGGCAAATGAGGACCAAATTTGTTAAACAAAGTGGCAAATTCATCAGCTCGACGAGATCTTTATGATGTCACACCACATCATGATTGCATCTTGTAGCATTTCCAAGGAAAATAGTACTTTGTGTGCTCAAACACACATCTTTTGAGACTTTTCAAATTTTGAAGCTCGATAACTTCGGCAAATGAGGACCAAATTTGTTAAACAAAGTGCCAAATTAATCAGCTCGACGAGATCTTTAAGATGTCACAACAAATCATGATTGCATCTTGTTGAATTTCCAAGAAAAATAGTACTTTATGTGCTCAAACACACAACTTTTGTGACTTTTCAAATTTCGAAGCTCGATAACATCGGTAAATGAGGACCAAATTTGTTAAACAAAGTGCCAAATTAATCAGCTCGACGAGATCTTTAAGATGTCACAACAAATCATGATTGCATCTTGTTGAATTTCCAAGAAAAATAGTACTTTATGTGCTCAAACACACAACTTTTGTGACTTTTCAAACTTTGAAGCTCGATAACTTCGGCAAATGAGGACCAAATTTGTTAAACAAAGTGTCAAATTAATCAGCTCGAAGAGATCTTTAAGACGTCACAACAAATCATGATTGCATCTTGTTGAATTTCCAAGAAAAATAGTACTTTACGTGCTCAAACACAGAACTTTTGAGACTTTTCAAACTTTGAAGCTCGATAACTTCGGCAAATGAGGACCAAATTTATTAAACAAAGTGCCAAATTAATCAGCTGGACGAGATTTTGAAGATGCCACAACACATCATTATTGAATCTTGTTGAATTTGCAAGAAAAATAGTACTTTACGTGCTCAAACACACAACTTTTGAGACATTTCAAACTTTGAAGCTCGATAACTTCGGCAAATGTGGACCAAATTTGTTAAACAATGTGTCAAATTAATCAGCTCGACGACATCTTTAAAATGACACAACACATCATGATTGCATCTTGTTGAACTTCCAAGAAAAATAGTACTTTATGTGCTCAAACACACATATTTTGTGACTTTTCAAACTTTGAAGCTCGGTAACTTCGGCAAATGTGGACCAAATTTGTTAAACAAAGTGTCAAATTAAGTAGCTCGACAAGATTTTGAAGATGTCACAACACATCATGATTGCATCTTGTTGAACTTCCAAGAAAAATAGTAGTATATGTGCTCAAACACACATATTTTGTGACTTTTCAAACTTTGAAGCTCGGTAACTTCGGCAAATGTGGACGAAATTTGTTAAACAAAGTGTCAAATTAAGTAGCTCGACAAGATTTTGAAGATGTCACAACACATCATGATTGCATCTTGTTGAACTTCCAAGAAAATTTGTACTTTATGTGCTCAAACACACATATTTTGTGACTTTTCAAACTTTGAAGCTCGGTAACTTCGGCAAATGTGGACGAAATTTGTTAAACAAAGTGTCAAATTAAGTAGCTCGACAAGATTTTGAAGATGTCACAACACATCATGATTGCATCTTGTTGAACTTCCAAGAAAAATTGTACTTTATGTGCTCAAACACACATCTTTTGTGACTTTTCAAACTTTGAAGCTCGGTAACTTCGGCAAATGTGGACCAAATTTGTTAAACAAAGTGTCAAATTAATCAGCTCGACGAGATCTTTAAAATGACACAACACATCATGATGTATCTTGTTGAACTTCCAAGAAAAATAGTATTATATGTGCTCAAACACACATATTTTGTGACTTTTCAAACTTTGAAGCTCGGTAACTTCGGCAAATGTGGACCAAATTTGTTAAACAATGTGTCAAATTAATCAGCTCGACGACATCTTTAAAATGACACAACACATCATGATTGCATCTTGTTGAACTTCCAAGAAAAATAGTACTTTATGTGCTCAAACACACATATTTTGTGACTTTTCAAACTTTGAAGCTCGGTAACTTCGGCAAATATGGACCAAATTTGTTAAACAAAGTGTCAAATTAATCAGCTCGACGACATCTTTAAAATGACATAACACATCATGATTGCATCTTGTTGAACTTCCAAGAAAAATAGTACTTTATGTGCACAAACACACATATTTTGTGACTTTTCAAACTTTGAAGCTCGGTAACTTCGGCAAATATGGACCAAATTTGTTAAACAAAGTGTCAAATTAAGTAGCTCGACAAGATTTTGAAGATGTCACAATACATCATGATGCATCTTGTTGAATTTCCAAGAAAAATTGTACTTTATGTGCTCAAACACACATCTTTTGTGACTTTTCAAACTTTGAAGCTCGGTAACTTCGGCAAATGTGGACCAAATTTGTTAAACAAAGTGTCAAATTAAGTAGCTCGACAAGATTTTGAAGATGTCACAACACATCATGATGCATCTTGTTGAACTTCCAAGAAAAATAGTATTATATGTGCTCAAACACACATATTTTGTGACTTTTCAAACTTTGAAGCTCGGTAACTTCGGCAAATGTGGGCCAAATTTGTTAAACAAAGTGTCAAATTAATCAGCTCGACGAGATCTTTAAAATGACACAACACATCATGATTGCATCTTGTTGAACTTCCAAGAAAAATAGTACTTTATGTGCTCAAACACACATATTTTGTGACTTTTCAAACTTTGAAGCTCGGTAACTTCGGCAAATGTGGACCAAATTTGTTAAACAAAGTGTCAAATTAAGTAGCTCGACAAGATTTTGAAGATGTCACAACACATCATGATTGCATCTTGTTGAACTTCCAAGAAAAATAGTAGTATATGTGCTCAAACACACATATTTTGTGACTTTTCAAACTTTGAAGCTCGGTAACTTCGGCAAATGTGGACGAAATTTGTTAAACAAAGTGTCAAATTAAGTAGCTCGACAAGATTTTGAAGATGTCACAACACATCATGATTGCATCTTGTTGAACTTCCAAGAAAATTTGTACTTTATGTGCTCAAACACACATATTTTGTGACGTTTCAAACTTTGAAGCTCGGTAACTTCGGCAAATGTGGACCAAATTTGTTAAACAAAGTGTCAAATTAAGTAGCTCGACAAGATTTTGAAGATGTCACAACACATCATGATTGCATCTTGTTGAATTTCCAAGAATAATAGTACTTTATGTGCTCAAACACACATATTTTGTGACGTTTCAAACTTTGAAGCTCGGTAACTTCGGCAAATGTGGACCAAATTTGTTAAACAAAGTGTCAAATTAAGTAGCTCGACAAGATTTTGAAGATGTCACAACACATCATGATGCATCTTGTTGAACTTCCAAGAAAAATAGTACTATATGTGCTCAAACACACATCTTTTGTGACTTTTCAAACTTTGAAGCTCGGTAACTTCGGCAAATGTGGACGAAATTTGTTAAACAAAGTGTCAAATTAAGTAGCTCGACAAGATTTTGAAGATGTCACAACACATCATGATTGCATCTTGTTGAATTTCCAAGAATAATAGTACTTTATGTGCTCAAACACACATATTTTGTGACGTTTCAAACTTTGAAGCTCGGTAACTTCGGCAAATGTGGACCAAATTTGTTAAACAAAGTGTCAAATTAAGTAGCTCGACAAGATTTTGAAGATGTCACAACACATCATGATGCATCTTGTTGAACTTCCAAGAAAAATAGTACTATATGTGCTCAAACACACATATTTTGTGATTTTTCAAACTTTGAAGCTCGGTAACTTCGGCAAATGTGGGCCAAATTTGTTAAACAAAGTGTCAAATTAAGTAGCTCGACAAGATTTTGAAGATGTCACAACACATCATGATTGCATCTTGTTGAATTTCCAAGAAAAATTGTACTTTATGTGCTCAAACACACATCTTTTGTGACTTTTCAAACTTTGAAGCTCGGTAACTTCGGCAAATGTGGGCCAAATTTGTTAAACAAAGTGTCAAATTAAGTAGCTCGACAAGATTTTGAAGATGTCACAACACATCATGATGCATCTTGTTGAACTTCCAAGAAAAATAGTATTATATGTGCTCAAACACACATATTTTGTGACTTTTCAAACTTTGAAGCTCGGTAACTTCGGCAAATGTGGGCCAAATTTGTTAAACAAAGTGTCAAATTAAGTAGCTCGACAAGATTTTGAAGATGTCACAACACATCATGATGCATCTTGTTGACCTTCCAAGAAAAATAGTACTATATGTGCTCAAACACACATATTTTGTGACGTTTCAAACTTTGAAGCTCGGTAACTTCGGCAAATGTGGACCAAATTTGTTAAACAAAGTGTCAAATTAAGTAGCTCGACAAGATTTTGAAGATGTCACAACACATCATGATGCATCTTGTTGAACTTCCAAGAAAAATAGTACTATATGTGCTCAAACACACATCTTTTGAGGCTCTTCAAACTTTGAAGCTCGGTAACTTCGGCAAATGTGGACCAAATTTGTTAAACAAAGTGTCAAATTAATCAGCTCGACGAGATCTTTAAAATGACACAACACATCATGATTGCATCTTGTTGAACTTCCAAGAAAAATAGTACTTTATGAGCTCAAACTCACATATTTTGTGACTTTTCAAACTTTGAAGCTCGGTAACTTCGGCAAATGTGGACCAAATTTGTTAAACAAAGTGTCAAATTAAGTAGCTCGACAAGATTTTGAAGATGTCACAACACATCATGATGCATCTTGTTGAACTTCCAAGAAAAATAGTATTATATGTGCTCAAACACACGTATTTTGTGACTTTTCAAACTTTGAAGCTCGGTAACTTCGGCAAATGTGGGCCAAATTTGTTAAACAAAGTGTCAAATTAAGTAGCTCGACAAGATTTTGAAGATGTCACAACACATCATGATGCATCTTGTTGACCTTCCAAGAAAAATAGTATTATATGTGCTCAAACACACATCTTTTGAGACTCTTCAAACTTTGAAGCTCGGTAACTTCGGCAAATGTGGACCAAATTTGTTAAACAAAGTGTCAAATTAATCAGCTCGACGAGATCTTTAAAATGACACAACACATCATGATTGCATCTTGTTGAACTTCCAAGAAAAATAGTACTTTATGTGCTCAAACACACATATTTTGTGACTTTTCAAACTTTGAAGCTCGGTAACTTCGGCAAATGTGGACCAAATTTGTTAAACAATGTGTCAAATTAATCAGCTCGACGACATCTTTAAAATGACACAACACATCATGATTGCATCTTGTTGAACTTCCAAGAAAAATAGTACTTTATGTGCTCAAACACACATATTTTGTGACTTTTCAAACTTTGAAGCTCGGTAACTTCGGCAAATGTGGACCAAATTTGTTAAACAAAGTGTCAAATTAAGTAGCTCGACAAGATTTTGAAGATGTCACAACACATCATGATTGCATCTTGTTGAACTTCCAAGAAAAATAGTAGTATATGTGCTCAAACACACATATTTTGTGACTTTTCAAACTTTGAAGCTCGGTAACTTCGGCAAATGTGGACGAAATTTGTTAAACAAAGTGTCAAATTAAGTAGCTCGACAAGATTTTGAAGATGTCACAACACATCATGATTGCATCTTGTTGAACTTCCAAGAAAATTTGTACTTTATGTGCTCAAACACACATATTTTGTGACTTTTCAAACTTTGAAGCTCGGTAACTTCGGCAAATGTGGACGAAATTTGTTAAACAAAGTGTCAAATTAAGTAGCTCGACAAGATTTTGAAGATGTCACAACACATCATGATTGCATCTTGTTGAACTTCCAAGAAAAATTGTACTTTATGTGCTCAAACACACATCTTTTGTGACTTTTCAAACTTTGAAGCTCGGTAACTTCGGCAAATGTGGACCAAATTTGTTAAACAAAGTGTCAAATTAATCAGCTCGACGAGATCTTTAAAATGACACAACACATCATGATGCATCTTGTTGAACTTCCAAGAAAAATAGTATTATATGTGCTCAAACACACATATTTTGTGACTTTTCAAACTTTGAAGCTCGGTAACTTCGGCAAATGTGGACCAAATTTGTTAAACAATGTGTCAAATTAATCAGCTCGACGACATCTTTAAAATGACACAACACATCATGATTGCATCTTGTTGAACTTCCAAGAAAAATAGTTCTTTATGTGCTCAAACACACATATTTTGTGACTTTTCAAACTTTGAAGCTCGGTAACTTCGGCAAATATGGACCAAATTTGTTAAACAAAGTGTCAAATTAATCAGCTCGACGACATCTTTAAAATGACATAACACATCATGATTGCATCTTGTTGAACTTCCAAGAAAAATAGTACTTTATGTGCACAAACACACATATTTTGTGACTTTTCAAACTTTGAAGCTCGGTAACTTCGGCAAATATGGACCAAATTTGTTAAACAAAGTGTCAAATTAAGTAGCTCGACAAGATTTTGAAGATGTCACAATACATCATGATGCATCTTGTTGAATTTCCAAGAAAAATTGTACTTTATGTGCTCAAACACACATCTTTTGTGACTTTTCAAACTTTGAAGCTCGGTAACTTCGGCAAATGTGGACCAAATTTGTTAAACAAAGTGTCAAATTAAGTAGCTCGACAAGATTTTGAAGATGTCACAACACATCATGATGCATCTTGTTGAACTTCCAAGAAAAATAGTATTATATGTGCTCAAACACACATATTTTGTGACTTTTCAAACTTTGAAGCTCGGTAACTTCGGCAAATGTGGGCCAAATTTGTTAAACAAAGTGTCAAATCAAGTAGCTTGACAAGATTTTGAAGATGTCACAACACATCATGATGCATCTTGTTGAACTTCCAAGAAAAATAGTATTATATGTGCTCAAACACACATCTTTTGAGGCTCTTCAAACTTTGAAGCTCGGTAACTTCGGCAAATGTGGACCAAATTTGTTAAACAAAGTGTCAAATTAAGTAGCTCGACAAGATTTTGAAGATGTCACAACACATCACGACTGCATCTTGTTGAATTTCCAAGAAAAATAGTACTTTATGTGCTCAAACACACATATTTTGTGACTTTTCAAACTTTGAAGCTCGGTAACTTCGGCAAATGTGGGCCAAATTTGTTAAACAAAGTGTCAAATTAAGTAGCTCGACAAGATTTTGAAGATGTCACAACACATCATGATGCATCTTGTTGAACTTCCAAGAAAAATAGTATTATATGTGCTCAAACACACATCTTTTGAGGCTCTTCAAACTTTGAAGCTCGGTAACTTCGGCAAATGTGGACCAAATTTGTTAAACAAAGTGTCAAATTAATCAGCTCGACGAGATCTTTAAAATGACATAACACATCATGATTGCATCTTGTTGAACTTCCAAGAAAAATAGTACTTTATGTGCTCAAACACACATATTTTGTGACTTTTCAAACTTTAAAGCTCGGTAACTTCGGCAAATGTGGACGAAATTTGTTAAACAAAGTGTCAAATTAAGTAGCTCGACAAGATTTTGAAGATGTCACAACACATCATGATTGCATCTTGTTGAACTTCCAAGAAAAATTGTACTTTATGTGCTCAAACACACATCTTTTGTGACTTTTCAAACTTTGAAGCTCGGTAACTTCGGCAAATGTGGGCCAAATTTGTTAAACAAAGTGTCAAATTAAGTAGCTCGATAAGATTTTGAAGATGTCACAACACATCATGATGCATCTTGTTGACCTTCCAAGAAAAATTGTACTTTATGTGCTCAAACACACATCTTTTGAGGCTCTTCAAACTTTGAAGCTCGGTAACTTCGGCAAATGTGGACCAAATTTGTTAAACAAAGTGTCAAATTAATCAGCTCGACGAGATCTTTAAAATGACACAACACATCATGATTGCATCTTGTTGAACTTCCAAGAAAAATAGTACTTTATGTGCTCAAACACACATATTTTGTGACTTTTCAAACTTTGAAGCTCGGTAACTTCGGCAAATGTGGACCAAATTTGTTAAACAAAGTGTCAAATTAAGTAGCTCGACAAGATTTTGAAGATGTCACAACACATCATGATTGCATCTTGTTGAACTTCCAAGAAAAATTGTACTTTATGTGCTCAAACACACATCTTTTGTGACTTTTCAAACTTTGAAGCTCGGTAACTTCGGCAAATGTGGACCAAATTTGTTAAACAAAGTGTCAAATTAATCAGCTCGACGAGATCTTTAAAATGACACAACACATCATGATTGCATCTTGTTGAATTTCCAAGAATAATAGTACTTTATGTGCTCAAACACACATATTTTGTGACGTTTCAAACTTTGAAGCTCGGTAACTTCGGCAAATGTGGACCAAATTTGTTAAACAAAGTGTCAAATTAAGTAGCTCGACAAGATTTTGAAGATGTCACAACACATCATGATGCATCTTGTTGAACTTCCAAGAAAAATAGTACTATATGTGCTCAAACACACATCTTTTGAGGCTCTTCAAACTTTGAAGCTCGGTAACTTCGGCAAATGTGGACCAAATTTGTTAAACAAAGTGTCAAATTAAGTAGCTCGACAAGATTTTGAAGATGTCACAACACATCATGATTGCATCTTGTTGAACTTCCAAGAAAAATTGTACTTTATGTGCTCAAACACACATCTTTTGTGACTTTTCAAACTTTGAAGCTCGGTAACTTCGGCAAATGTGGACCAAATTTGTTAAACAAAGTGTCAAATTAAGTAGCTCGACAAGATTTTGAAGATGTCACAATACATCATGATGCATCTTGTTGAACTTCCAAGAAAAATAGTAGTATATGTGCTCAAACACACATATTTTGTGACTTTTCAAACTTTGAAGCTCGGTAACTTCGGCAAATGTGGACCAAATTTGTTAAACAATGTGTCAAATTAATCAGCTCGACGACATCTTTAAAATGACACAACACATCATGATTGCATCTTGTTGAACTTCCAAGAAAAATAGTACTTTATGTGCTCAAACACACATATTTTGTGACTTTTCAAACTTTGAAGCTCGGTAACTTCGGCAAATGTGGACCAAATTTGTTAAACAATGTGTCAAATTAATCAGCTCGACGACATCTTTAAAATGACACAACACATCATGATTGCATCTTGTTGAACTTCCAAGAAAAATAGTACTTTATGTGCTCAAACACACATATTTTGTGACTTTTCAAACTTTGAAGCTCGGTAACTTCGGCAAATGTGGACCAAATTTGTTAAACAAAGTGTCAAATTAAGTAGCTCGACAAGATTTTGAAGATGTCACAACACATCATGATTGCATCTTGTTGAACTTCCAAGAAAAATAGTAGTATATGTGCTCAAACACACATATTTTGTGACTTTTCAAACTTTGAAGCTCGGTAACTTCGGCAAATGTGGACGAAATTTGTTAAACAAAGTGTCAAATTAAGTAGCTCGACAAGATTTTGAAGATGTCACAACACATCATGATTGCATCTTGTTGAACTTCCAAGAAAATTTGTACTTTATGTGCTCAAACACACATATTTTGTGACTTTTCAAACTTTGAAGCTCGGTAACTTCGGCAAATGTGGACGAAATTTGTTAAACAAAGTGTCAAATTAAGTAGCTCGACAAGATTTTGAAGATGTCACAACACATCATGATTGCATCTTGTTGAACTTCCAAGAAAAATTGTACTTTATGTGCTCAAACACACATCTTTTGTGACTTTTCAAACTTTGAAGCTCGGTAACTTCGGCAAATGTGGACCAAATTTGTTAAACAAAGTGTCAAATTAATCAGCTCGACGAGATCTTTAAAATGACACAACACATCATGATGCATCTTGTTGAACTTCCAAGAAAAATAGTATTATATGTGCTCAAACACACATATTTTGTGACTTTTCAAACTTTGAAGCTCGGTAACTTCGGCAAATGTGGACCAAATTTGTTAAACAATGTGTCAAATTAATCAGCTCGACGACATCTTTAAAATGACACAACACATCATGATTGCATCTTGTTGAACTTCCAAGAAAAATAGTTCTTTATGTGCTCAAACACACATATTTTGTGACTTTTCAAACTTTGAAGCTCGGTAACTTCGGCAAATATGGACCAAATTTGTTAAACAAAGTGTCAAATTAATCAGCACGACAAGATTTTGAAGATGTCACAATACATCATGATGCATCTTGTTGAATTTCCAAGAAAAATTGTACTTTATGTGCTCAAACACACATCTTTTGTGACTTTTCAAACTTTGAAGCTCGGTAACTTCGGCAAATGTGGACCAAATTTGTTAAACAAAGTGTCAAATTAAGTAGCTCGACAAGATTTTGAAGATGTCACAACACATCATGATGCATCTTGTTGAACTTCCAAGAAAAATAGTATTATATGTGCTCAAACACACATATTTTGTGACTTTTCAAACTTTGAAGCTCGGTAACTTCGGCAAATGTGGGCCAAATTTGTTAAACAAAGTGTCAAATCAAGTAGCTTGACAAGATTTTGAAGATGTCACAACACATCATGATGCATCTTGTTGAACTTCCAAGAAAAATAGTATTATATGTGCTCAAACACACATCTTTTGAGGCTCTTCAAACTTTGAAGCTCGGTAACTTCGGCAAATGTGGACCAAATTTGTTAAACAAAGTGTCAAATTAAGTAGCTCGACAAGATTTTGAAGATGTCACAACACATCACGACTGCATCTTGTTGAATTTCCAAGAAAAATAGTACTTTATGTGCTCAAACACACATATTTTGTGACTTTTCAAACTTTGAAGCTCGGTAACTTCGGCAAATGTGGGCCAAATTTGTTAAACAAAGTGTCAAATTAAGTAGCTCGACAAGATTTTGAAGATGTCACAACACATCATGATGCATCTTGTTGAACTTCCAAGAAAAATAGTATTATATGTGCTCAAACACACATCTTTTGAGGCTCTTCAAACTTTGAAGCTCGGTAACTTCGGCAAATGTGGACCAAATTTGTTAAACAAAGTGTCAAATTAATCAGCTCGACGAGATCTTTAAAATGACATAACACATCATGATTGCATCTTGTTGAACTTCCAAGAAAAATAGTACTTTATGTGCTCAAACACACATATTTTGTGACTTTTCAAACTTTAAAGCTCGGTAACTTCGGCAAATGTGGACGAAATTTGTTAAACAAAGTGTCAAATTAAGTAGCTCGACAAGATTTTGAAGATGTCACAACACATCATGATTGCATCTTGTTGAACTTCCAAGAAAAATTGTACTTTATGTGCTCAAACACACATCTTTTGTGACTTTTCAAACTTTGAAGCTCGGTAACTTCGGCAAATGTGGGCCAAATTTGTTAAACAAAGTGTCAAATTAAGTAGCTCGATAAGATTTTGAAGATGTCACAACACATCATGATGCATCTTGTTGACCTTCCAAGAAAAATTGTACTTTATGTGCTCAAACACACATCTTTTGAGGCTCTTCAAACTTTGAAGCTCGGTAACTTCGGCAAATGTGGACCAAATTTGTTAAACAAAGTGTCAAATTAATCAGCTCGACGAGATCTTTAAAATGACACAACACATCATGATTGCATCTTGTTGAACTTCCAAGAAAAATAGTACTTTATGTGCTCAAACACACATATTTTGTGACTTTTCAAACTTTGAAGCTCGGTAACTTCGGCAAATGTGGACCAAATTTGTTAAACAAAGTGTCAAATTAATCAGCTCGACGAGATCTTTAAAATGACACAACACATCATGATTGCATCTTGTTGAATTTCCAAGAATAATAGTACTTTATGTGCTCAAACACACATATTTTGTGACGTTTCAAACTTTGAAGCTCGGTAACTTCGGCAAATGTGGACCAAATTTGTTAAACAAAGTGTCAAATTAAGTAGCTCGACAAGATTTTGAAGATGTCACAACACATCATGATGCATCTTGTTGAACTTCCAAGAAAAATAGTACTATATGTGCTCAAACACACATCTTTTGAGGCTCTTCAAACTTTGAAGCTCGGTAACTTCGGCAAATGTGGACCAAATTTGTTAAACAAAGTGTCAAATTAAGTAGCTCGACAAGATTTTGAAGATGTCACAACACATCATGATTGCATCTTGTTGAACTTCCAAGAAAAATTGTACTTTATGTGCTCAAACACACATCTTTTGTGACTTTTCAAACTTTGAAGCTCGGTAACTTCGGCAAATGTGGACCAAATTTGTTAAACAAAGTGTCAAATTAAGTAGCTCGACAAGATTTTGAAGATGTCACAATACATCATGATGCATCTTGTTGAACTTCCAAGAAAAATAGTAGTATATGTGCTCAAACACACATATTTTGTGACTTTTCAAACTTTGAAGCTCGGTAACTTCGGCAAATGTGGACGAAATTTGTTAAACAAAGTGTCAAATTAAGTAGCTCGACAAGATTTTGAAGATGTCACAACACATCATGATTGCATCTTGTTGAACTTCCAAGAAAATTTGTACTTTATGTGCTCAAACACACATATTTTGTGACTTTTCAAACTTTGAAGCTCGGTAACTTCGGCAAATGTGGACGAAATTTGTTAAACAAAGTGTCAAATTAAGTAGCTCGACAAGATTTTGAAGATGTCACAACACATCACGATTGCATCTTGTTGAATTTCCAAGAAAAATAGTATTATATGTGCTCAAACACACATATTTTGTGACTTTTCAAACTTTGAAGCTCGGTAACTTCGGCAAATGTGGGCCAAATTTGTTAAATAAAGTGTCAAATTAAGTAGCTTGACAAGATTTTGAAGATGTCACAACACATCATGATGCATCTTGTTGAACTTCCAAGAAAAATAGTATTATATGTGCTCAAACACACATATTTTGTGACTTTTCAAACTTTGAAGCTCGGTAACTTCGGCAAATGTGGGCCAAATTTGTTAAACAAAGTGTCAAATTAAGTAGCTCGACAAGATTTTGAAGATGTCACAACACATCATGATTGCATCTTGTTGAACTTCCAAGAAAAATAGTACTTTATGAGCTCAAACACACATATTTTGTGACTTTTCAAACTTTGAAGCTCGGTAACTTCGGCAAATGTGGACCAAATTTGTTAAACAATGTGTCAAATTAATCAGCTCGACGACATCTTTAAAATGACATAACACATCATGATTGCATCTTGTTGAACTTCCAAGAAAAATAGTACTTTATGTGCTCAAACACACATCTTTTGTGACTTTTCAAACTTTGAAGCTCGGTAACTTCGGCAAATATGGACCAAATTTGTGAAACAAAGTGTCAAATTAAGTAGCTCGACAAGATTTTGAAGATGTCACAACACATCATGATGCATCTTGTTGAACTTCCAAGAAAAATAGTATTATATGTGCTCAAACACACATATTTTGTGACTTTTCAAACTTTGAAGCTCGGTAACTTCGGCAAATGTGGGCCAAATTTGTTAAACAAAGTGTCAAATTAAGTAGCTCGACAAGATTTTGAAGATGTCACAACACATCATGATTGCATCTTGTTGAACTTCCAAGAAAAATAGTACTTTATGAGCTCAAACACACATATTTTGTGACTTTTCAAACTTTGAAGCTCGGTAACTTCGGCAAATGTGGACCAAATTTGTTAAACAATGTGTCAAATTAATCAGCTCGACGACATCTTTAAAATGACATAACACATCATGATTGCATCTTGTTGAACTTCCAAGAAAAATAGTACTTTATGTGCTCAAACACACATATTTTGTGACTTTTCAAACTTTGAAGCTCGGTAACTTCGGCAAATATGGACCAAATTTGTTAAACAAAGTGTCAAATTAAGTAGCTCGACAAGATTTTGAAGATGTCACAATACATCATGATGCATCTTGTTGAATTTCCAAGAAAAATTGTACTTTATGTGCTCAAACACACATCTTTTGTGACTTTTCAAACTTTGAAGCTCGGTAACTTCGGCAAATGTGGACCAAATTTGTTAAACAAAGTGTCAAATTAAGTAGCTCGACAAGATTTTGAAGATGTCACAACACATCATGATGCATCTTGTTGAACTTCCAAGAAAAATAGTATTATATGTGCTCAAACACACATATTTTGTGACTTTTCAAACTTTGAAGCTCGGTAACTTCGGCAAATGTGGGCCAAATTTGTTAAACAAAGTGTCAAATCAAGTAGCTTGACAAGATTTTGAAGATGTCACAACACATCATGATGCATCTTGTTGAACTTCCAAGAAAAATAGTATTATATGTGCTCAAACACACATCTTTTGAGGCTCTTCAAACTTTGAAGCTCGGTAACTTCGGCAAATGTGGACCAAATTTGTTAAACAAAGTGTCAAATTAAGTAGCTCGACAAGATTTTGAAGATGTCACAACACATCACGACTGCATCTTGTTGAATTTCCAAGAAAAATAGTACTTTATGTGCTCAAACACACATATTTTGTGACTTTTCAAACTTTGAAGCTCGGTAACTTCGGCAAATGTGGGCCAAATTTGTTAAACAAAGTGTCAAATTAAGTAGCTCGACAAGATTTTGAAGATGTCACAACACATCATGATGCATCTTGTTGAACTTCCAAGAAAAATAGTATTATATGTGCTCAAACACACATCTTTTGAGGCTCTTCAAACTTTGAAGCTCGGTAACTTCGGCAAATGTGGACCAAATTTGTTAAACAAAGTGTCAAATTAATCAGCTCGACGAGATCTTTAAAATGACATAACACATCATGATTGCATCTTGTTGAACTTCCAAGAAAAATAGTACTTTATGTGCTCAAACACACATATTTTGTGACTTTTCAAACTTTGAAGCTCGGTAACTTCGGCAAATGTGGGCCAAATTTGTTAAACAAAGTGTCAAATTAAGTAGCTCGACAAGATTTTGAAGATGTCACAACACATCATGATGCATCTTGTTGACCTTCCAAGAAAAATAGTACTATATGTGCTCAAACACACATCTTTTGAGGCTCTTCAAACTTTGAAGCTCGGTAACTTCGGCAAATGTGGACCAAATTTGTTAAACAAAGTGTCAAATTAATCAGCTCGACGAGATCTTTAAAATGACACAACACATCATGATTGCATCTTGTTGAACTTCCAAGAAAAATAGTACTTTATGAGCTCAAACACACATATTTTGTGACTTTTCAAACTTTGAAGCTCGGTAACTTCGGCAAATGTGGACCAAATTTGTTAAACAATGTGTCAAATTAATCAGCTCGACGACATCTTTAAAATGACACAACACATCATGATTGCATCTTGTTGAACTTCCAAGAAAAATAGTACTTTATGAGCTCAAACACACATATTTTGTGACTTTTCAAACTTTGAAGCTCGGTAACTTCGGCAAATGTGGACCAAATTTGTTAAACAAAGTGTCAAATTAATCAGCTCGACGAGATCTTTAAAATGACACAACACATCATGATTGCATCTTGTTGAACTTCCAAGAAAAATAGTACTTTATGAGCTCAAACACACATATTTTGTGACTTTTCAAACTTTGAAGCTCGGTAACTTCGGCAAATGTGGACCAAATTTGTTAAACAAAGTGTCAAATTAATCAGCTCGACGAGATCTTTAAAATGACACAACACATCATGATTGCATCTTGTTGAACTTCCAAGAAAAATAGTACTTTATGAGCTCAAACACACATATTTTGTGACTTTTCAAACTTTGAAGCTCGGTAACTTCGGCAAATATGGACCAAATTTGTTAAACAAAGTGTCAAATTAAGTAGCTCGACAAGATTTTGAAGATGTCACAACACATCATGATGCATCTTGTTGAACTTCCAAGAAAAATAGTATTATATGTGCTCAAACACACATATTTTGTGACTTTTCAAACTTTGAAGCTCGGTAACTTCGGCAAATGTGGACGAAATTTGTTAAACAAAGTGTCAAATTAAGTAGCTCGACAAGATTTTGAAGATGTCACAACACATCATGATTGCATCTTGTTGAACTTCCAAGAAAAATTGTACTTTATGTGCTCAAACACACATATTTTGTGACTTTTCAAACTTTGAAGCTCGGTAACTTCGGCAAATGTGGACGAAATTTGTTAAACAAAGTGTCAAATTAAGTAGCTCGACAAGATTTTGAAGATGTCACAACACATCATGATTGCATCTTGTTGAACTTCCAAGAAAAATTGTACTTTATGTGCTCAAACACACATCTTTTGTGACTTTTCAAACTTTGAAGCTCGGTAACTTCGGCAAATGTGGACCAAATTTGTTAAACAAAGTGTCAAATTAATCAGCTCGACGAGATCTTTAAAATGACACAACACATCATGATTGCATCTTGTTGAATTTCCAAGAATAATAGTACTTTATGTGCTCAAACACACATATTTTGTGACTTTTCAAATTTTGAAGCTCGGTAACTTCGGCAAATGTGGACCAAATTTGTTAAACAAAGTGTCAAATTAAGTAGCTCGACAAGATTTTGAAGATGTCACAACACATCATGATTGCATCTTGTTGAACTTCCAAGAAAAATTGTACCTTATGTGCTCAAACACACATATTTTGTGACTTTTCAAACTTTGAAGCTCGGTAACTTCGGCAAATGTGGACCAAATTTGTTAAACAAAGTGTCAAATTAAGTAGCTCGACAAGATTTTGAAGATGTCACAACACATCATGATTGCATCTTGTTGAACTTCCAAGAAAAATAGTACTTTATGTGCTCAAACACACATATTTTGTGACTTTTCAAACTTTGAAGCTCGGTAACTTCGGCAAATGTGGACCAAATTTGTTAAACAAAGTGTCAAATTAAGTAGCTCGACAAGATTTTGAAGATGTCACAACACATCATGATTGCATCTTGTTGAACTTCCAAGAAAAATTGTACCTTATGTGCTCAAACACACATCTTTTGTGACTTTTCAAACTTTGAAGCTCGGTAACTTCGGCAAATGTGGACCAAATTTGTTAAACAAAGTGTCAAATTAATCAGCTCGACGAGATCTTTAAAATGACACAACACATCATGATTGCATCTTGTTGAATTTCCAAGAATAATAGTACTTTATGTGCTCAAACACACATATTTTGTGACGTTTCAAACTTTGAAGCTCGGTAACTTCGGCAAATGTGGACCAAATTTGTTAAACAAAGTGTCAAATTAAGTAGCTCGACAAGATTTTGAAGATGTCACAACACATCATGATGCATCTTGTTGAACTTCCAAGAAAAATAGTACTATATGTGCTCAAACACACATCTTTTGAGGCTCTTCAAACTTTGAAGCTCGGTAACTTCGGCAAATGTGGACCAAATTTGTTAAACAAAGTGTCAAATTAATCAGCTCGACGAGATCTATAAAATGACACAACACATCATGATTGCATCTTGTTGAACTTCCAAGAAAAATAGTACTTTATGAGCTCAAACTCACATATTTTGTGACTTTTCAAACTTTGAAGCTCGGTAACTTCGGCAAATGTGGACCAAATTTGTTAAACAAAGTGTCAAATTAAGTAGCTCGACAAGATTTTGAAGATGTCACAACACATCATGATTGCATCTTGTTGAACTTCCAAGAAAAATTGTACTTTATGTGCTCAAACACACATCTTTTGTGACTTTTCAAACTTTGAAGCTCGGTAACTTCGGCAAATGTGGACCAAATTTGTTAAACAAAGTGTCAAATTAATCAGCTCGACGAGATCTTTAAAATGACACAACACATCATGATTGCATCTTGTTGAATTTCCAAGAATAATAGTACTTTATGTGCTCAAACACACATATTTTGTGACTTTTCAAACTTTGAAGCTCGGTAACTTCGGCAAATGTGGACCAAATTTGTTAAACAATGTGTCAAATTAATCAGCTCGACGACATCTTTAAAATGACACAACACATCATGATTGCATCTTGTTGAACTTCCAAGAAAAATAGTACTTTATGTGCTCAAACACACATATTTTGTGACTTTTCAAACTTTGAAGCTCGGTAACTTCGGCAAATGTGGACCAAATTTGTTAAACAAAGTGTCAAATTAAGTAGCTCGACAAGATTTTGAAGATGTCACAACACATCATGATTGCATCTTGTTGAACTTCCAAGAAAAATTGTACTTTATGTGCTCAAACACACATCTTTTGTGACTTTTCAAACTTTGAAGCTCGGTAACTTCGGCAAATGTGGACCAAATTTGTTAAACAATGTGTCAAATTAATCAGCTCGGCGAGATCTTTAAAATGACACAATACATCATGATTGCATCTTGTTGAACTTCCAAGAAAAATAGTACTTTATGAGCTCAAACACACATATTTTGTGACTTTTCAAACTTTGAAGCTCGGTAACTTCGGCAAATGTGGACCAAATTTGTTAAACAATGTGTCAAATTAATCAGCTCGACGACATCTTTAAAATGACACAACACATCATGATTGCATCTTGTTGAACTTCCAAGAAAAATAGTACTTTATGTGCTCAAACACACATATTTTGTGACTTTTCAAACTTTGAAGCTCGGTAACTTCGGCAAATGTGGACCAAATTTGTTAAACAAAGTGTCAAATTAAGTAGCTCGACAAGATTTTGAAGATGTCACAATACATCATGATGCATCTTGTTGAACTTCCAAGAAAAATAGTAGTATATGTGCTCAAACACACATATTTTGTGACTTTTCAAACTTTGAAGCTCGGTAACTTCGGCAAATGTGGACGAAATTTGTTAAACAAAGTGTCAAATTAAGTAGCTCGACAAGATTTTGAAGATGTCACAACACATCATGATTGCATCTTGTTGAACTTCCAAGAAAAATTGTACTTTATGTGCTCAAACACACATCTTTTGTGACTTTTCAAACTTTGAAGCTCGGTAACTTCGGCAAATGTGGACCAAATTTGTTAAACAAAGTGTCAAATTAATCAGCTCGACGAGATCTTTAAAATGACACAACACATCATGATTGCATCTTGTTGAATTTCCAAGAATAATAGTACTTTATGTGCTCAAACACACATATTTTGTGACTTTTCAAATTTTGAAGCTCGGTAACTTCGGCAAATGTGGACCAAATTTGTTAAACAAAGTGTCAAATTAAGTAGCTCGACAAGATTTTGAAGATGTCACAACACATCATGATTGCATCTTGTTGAACTTCCAAGAAAAATTGTACCTTATGTGCTCAAACACACATATTTTGTGACTTTTCAAACTTTGAAGCTCGGTAACTTCGGCAAATGTGGACCAAATTTGTTAAACAAAGTGTCAAATTAAGTAGCTCGACAAGATTTTGAAGATGTCACAACACATCATGATTGCATCTTGTTGAACTTCCAAGAAAAATAGTACTTTATGTGCTCAAACACACATATTTTGTGACTTTTCAAACTTTGAAGCTCGGTAACTTCGGCAAATGTGGACCAAATTTGTTAAACAAAGTGTCAAATTAAGTAGCTCGACAAGATTTTGAAGATGTCACAACACATCATGATTGCATCTTGTTGAACTTCCAAGAAAAATTGTACCTTATGTGCTCAAACACACATCTTTTGTGACTTTTCAAACTTTGAAGCTCGGTAACTTCGGCAAATGTGGACCAAATTTGTTAAACAAAGTGTCAAATTAATCAGCTCGACGAGATCTTTAAAATGACACAACACATCATGATTGCATCTTGTTGAATTTCCAAGAATAATAGTACTTTATGTGCTCAAACACACATATTTTGTGACGTTTCAAACTTTGAAGCTCGGTAACTTCGGCAAATGTGGACCAAATTTGTTAAACAAAGTGTCAAATTAAGTAGCTCGACAAGATTTTGAAGATGTCACAACACATCATGATGCATCTTGTTGAACTTCCAAGAAAAATAGTACTATATGTGCTCAAACACACATCTTTTGAGGCTCTTCAAACTTTGAAGCTCGGTAACTTCGGCAAATGTGGACCAAATTTGTTAAACAAAGTGTCAAATTAATCAGCTCGACGAGATCTATAAAATGACACAACACATCATGATTGCATCTTGTTGAACTTCCAAGAAAAATAGTACTTTATGAGCTCAAACTCACATATTTTGTGACTTTTCAAACTTTGAAGCTCGGTAACTTCGGCAAATGTGGACCAAATTTGTTAAACAAAGTGTCAAATTAAGTAGCTCGACAAGATTTTGAAGATGTCACAACACATCATGATTGCATCTTGTTGAACTTCCAAGAAAAATTGTACTTTATGTGCTCAAACACACATCTTTTGTGACTTTTCAAACTTTGAAGCTCGGTAACTTCGGCAAATGTGGACCAAATTTGTTAAACAAAGTGTCAAATTAATCAGCTCGACGAGATCTTTAAAATGACACAACACATCATGATTGCATCTTGTTGAATTTCCAAGAATAATAGTACTTTATGTGCTCAAACACACATATTTTGTGACTTTTCAAACTTTGAAGCTCGGTAACTTCGGCAAATGTGGACCAAATTTGTTAAACAATGTGTCAAATTAATCAGCTCGACGACATCTTTAAAATGACACAACACATCATGATTGCATCTTGTTGAACTTCCAAGAAAAATAGTACTTTATGTGCTCAAACACACATATTTTGTGACTTTTCAAACTTTGAAGCTCGGTAACTTCGGCAAATGTGGACCAAATTTGTTAAACAAAGTGTCAAATTAAGTAGCTCGACAAGATTTTGAAGATGTCACAACACATCATGATTGCATCTTGTTGAACTTCCAAGAAAAATTGTACTTTATGTGCTCAAACACACATCTTTTGTGACTTTTCAAACTTTGAAGCTCGGTAACTTCGGCAAATGTGGACCAAATTTGTTAAACAATGTGTCAAATTAATCAGCTCGGCGAGATCTTTAAAATGACACAATACATCATGATTGCATCTTGTTGAACTTCCAAGAAAAATAGTACTTTATGAGCTCAAACACACATATTTTGTGACTTTTCAAACTTTGAAGCTCGGTAACTTCGGCAAATGTGGACCAAATTTGTTAAACAATGTGTCAAATTAATCAGCTCGACGACATCTTTAAAATGACACAACACATCATGATTGCATCTTGTTGAACTTCCAAGAAAAATAGTACTTTATGTGCTCAAACACACATATTTTGTGACTTTTCAAACTTTGAAGCTCGGTAACTTCGGCAAATGTGGACCAAATTTGTTAAACAAAGTGTCAAATTAAGTAGCTCGACAAGATTTTGAAGATGTCACAATACATCATGATGCATCTTGTTGAACTTCCAAGAAAAATAGTAGTATATGTGCTCAAACACACATATTTTGTGACTTTTCAAACTTTGAAGCTCGGTAACTTCGGCAAATGTGGACGAAATTTGTTAAACAAAGTGTCAAATTAAGTAGCTCGACAAGATTTTGAAGATGTCACAACACATCATGATTGCATCTTGTTGAACTTCCAAGAAAATTTGTACTTTATGTGCTCAAACACACATATTTTGTGACTTTTCAAACTTTGAAGCTCGGTAACTTCGGCAAATGTGGACGAAATTTGTTAAACAAAGTGTCAAATTAAGTAGCTCGACAAGATTTTGAAGATGTCACAACACATCATGATTGCATCTTGTTGAACTTCCAAGAAAATTTGTACTTTATGTGCTCAAACACACATATTTTGTGACTTTTCAAACTTTGAAGCTCGGTAACTTCGGCAAATGTGGACGAAATTTGTTAAACAAAGTGTCAAATTAAGTAGCTCGACAAGATTTTGAAGATGTCACAACACATCATGATTGCATCTTGTTGAACTTCCAAGAAAAATTGTACTTTATGTGCTCAAACACACATCTTTTGTGACTTTTCAAACTTTGAAGCTCGGTAACTTCGGCAAATGTGGACCAAATTTGTTAAACAAAGTGTCAAATTAATCAGCTCGACGAGATCTTTAAAATGACACAACACATCATGATTGCATCTTGTTGAAATTCCAAGAATAATAGTACTTTATGTGCTCAAACACACATATTTTGTGACGTTTCAAACTTTGAAGCTCGGTAACTTCGGCAAATGTGGACCAAATTTGTTAAACAATGTGTCAAATTAATCAGCTCGGCGAGATCTTTAAAATGACACAATACATCATGATTGCATCTTGTTGAACTTCCAAGAAAAATAGTACTTTATGAGCTCAAACACACATATTTTGTGACTTTTCAAACTTTGAAGCTCGGTAACTTCGGCAAATGTGGACCAAATTTGTTAAACAATGTGTCAAATTAATCAGCTCGACGACATCTTTAAAATGACACAACACATCATGATTGCATCTTGTTGAACTTCCAAGAAAAATAGTACTTTATGTGCTCAAACACACATATTTTGTGACTTTTCAAACTTTGAAGCTCGGTAACTTCGGCAAATGTGGACCAAATTTGTTAAACAAAGTGTCAAATTAAGTAGCTCGACAAGATTTTGAAGATGTCACAATACATCATGATGCATCTTGTTGAACTTCCAAGAAAAATAGTAGTATATGTGCTCAAACACACATATTTTGTGACTTTTCAAACTTTGAAGCTCGGTAACTTCGGCAAATGTGGACGAAATTTGTTAAACAAAGTGTCAAATTAAGTAGCTCGACAAGATTTTGAAGATGTCACAACACATCATGATTGCATCTTGTTGAACTTCCAAGAAAATTTGTACTTTATGTGCTCAAACACACATATTTTGTGACTTTTCAAACTTTGAAGCTCGGTAACTTCGGCAAATGTGGACGAAATTTGTTAAACAAAGTGTCAAATTAAGTAGCTCGACAAGATTTTGACGATGTCACAACACATCATGATTGCATCTTGTTGAACTTCCAAGAAAAATTGTACTTTATGTGCTCAAACACACATCTTTTGTGACTTTTCAAACTTTGAAGCTCGGTAACTTCGGCAAATGTGGACCAAATTTGTTAAACAAAGTGTCAAATTAATCAGCTCGACGAGATCTTTAAAATGACACAACACATCATGATTGCATCTTGTTGAAATTCCAAGAATAATAGTACTTTATGTGCTCAAACACACATATTTTGTGACGTTTCAAACTTTGAAGCTCGGTAACTTCGGCAAATGTGGACCAAATTTGTTAAACAATGTGTCAAATTAATCAGCTCGATGAGATCTTTAAAATGACACAACACATCATGATTGCATCTTGTTGAATTTCCAAGAAAAATAGTACTTTATGTGCTCAAACACACATATTTTGTGACTTTTCAAACTTTGAAGCTCGGTAACTTCGGCAAATGTGGACCAAATTTGTTAAACAATGTGTCAAATTAATCAGCTCGACGACATCTTTAAAATGACACAACACATCATGATTGCATCTTGTTGAACTTCCAAGAAAATTTGTACTTTATGTGCTCAAACACACATATTTTGTGACTTTTCAAACTTTGAAGCTCGGTAACTTCGGCAAATGTGGACGAAATTTGTTAAACAAAGTGTCAAATTAAGTAGCTCGACAAGATTTTGACGATGTCACAACACATCATGATTGCATCTTGTTGAACTTCCAAGAAAAATTGTACTTTATGTGCTCAAACACACATCTTTTGTGACTTTTCAAACTTTGAAGCTCGGTAACTTCGGCAAATGTGGACCAAATTTGTTAAACAAAGTGTCAAATTAATCAGCTCGACGAGATCTTTAAAATGACACAACACATCATGATTGCATCTTGTTGAAATTCCAAGAATAATAGTACTTTATGTGCTCAAACACACATATTTTGTGACGTTTCAAACTTTGAAGCTCGGTAACTTCGGCAAATGTGGACCAAATTTGTTAAACAATGTGTCAAATTAATCAGCTCGATGAGATCTTTAAAATGACACAACACATCATGATTGCATCTTGTTGAATTTCCAAGAAAAATAGTACTTTATGTGCTCAAACACACATATTTTGTGACTTTTCAAACTTTGAAGCTCGGTAACTTCGGCAAATGTGGACCAAATTTGTTAAACAATGTGTCAAATTAATCAGCTCGACGACATCTTTAAAATGACACAACACATCATGATTGCATCTTGTTGAACTTCCAAGAAAAATAGTACTTTATGTGCTCAAACACACATATTTTGTGACTTTTCAAACTTTGAAGCTCGGTAACTTCGGCAAATGTGGACCAAATTTGTTAAACAAAGTGTCAAATTAAGTAGCTCGACAAGATTTTGAAGATGTCACAACACATCATGATTGCATCTTGTTGAACTTCCAAGAAAAATTGTACTTTATGTGCTCAAACACACATCTTTTGTGACTTTTCAAACTTTGAAGCTCGGTAACTTCGGCAAATGTGGACCAAATTTGTTAAACAATGTGTCAAATTAATCAGCTCGGCGAGATCTTTAAAATGACACAATACATCATGATTGCATCTTGTTGAACTTCCAAGAAAAATAGTACTTTATGAGCTCAAACACACATATTTTGTGACTTTTCAAACTTTGAAGCTCGGTAACTTCGGCAAATGTGGACCAAATTTGTTAAACAATGTGTCAAATTAATCAGCTCGACGACATCTTTAAAATGACACAACACATCATGATTGCATCTTGTTGAACTTCCAAGAAAAATAGTACTTTATGTGCTCAAACACACATATTTTGTGACTTTTCAAACTTTGAAGCTCGGTAACTTCGGCAAATGTGGACCAAATTTGTTAAACAAAGTGTCAAATTAAGTAGCTCGACAAGATTTTGAAGATGTCACAATACATCATGATGCATCTTGTTGAACTTCCAAGAAAAATAGTAGTATATGTGCTCAAACACACATATTTTGTGACTTTTCAAACTTTGAAGCTCGGTAACTTCGGCAAATGTGGACGAAATTTGTTAAACAAAGTGTCAAATTAAGTAGCTCGACAAGATTTTGAAGATGTCACAACACATCATGATTGCATCTTGTTGAACTTCCAAGAAAATTTGTACTTTATGTGCTCAAACACACATATTTTGTGACTTTTCAAACTTTGAAGCTCGGTAACTTCGGCAAATGTGGACGAAATTTGTTAAACAAAGTGTCAAATTAAGTAGCTCGACAAGATTTTGAAGATGTCACAACACATCATGATTGCATCTTGTTGAACTTCCAAGAAAAATAGTACTTTATGAGCTCAAACACACATATTTTGTGACTTTTCAAACTTTGAAGCTCGGTAACTTCGGCAAATGTGGACCAAATTTGTTAAACAATGTGTCAAATTAATCAGCTCGACGACATCTTTAAAATGACACAACACATCATGATTGCATCTTGTTGAACTTCCAAGAAAAATAGTACTTTATGAGCTCAAACACACATATTTTGTGACTTTTCAAACTTTGAAGCTCGGTAACTTCGGCAAATGTGGACCAAATTTGTTAAACAAAGTGTCAAATTAATCAGCTCGACGAGATCTTTAAAATGACACAACACATCATGATTGCATCTTGTTGAACTTCCAAGAAAAATAGTACTTTATGAGCTCAAACACACATATTTTGTGACTTTTCAAACTTTGAAGCTCGGTAACTTCGGCAAATGTGGACCAAATTTGTTAAACAAAGTGTCAAATTAATCAGCTCGACGAGATCTTTAAAATGACACAACACATCATGATTGCATCTTGTTGAACTTCCAAGAAAAATAGTACTTTATGAGCTCAAACACACATATTTTGTGACTTTTCAAACTTTGAAGCTCGGTAACTTCGGCAAATATGGACCAAATTTGTTAAACAAAGTGTCAAATTAAGTAGCTCGACAAGATTTTGAAGATGTCACAACACATCATGATGCATCTTGTTGAACTTCCAAGAAAAATAGTATTATATGTGCTCAAACACACATATTTTGTGACTTTTCAAACTTTGAAGCTCGGTAACTTCGGCAAATGTGGACGAAATTTGTTAAACAAAGTGTCAAATTAAGTAGCTCGACAAGATTTTGAAGATGTCACAACACATCATGATTGCATCTTGTTGAACTTCCAAGAAAAATTGTACTTTATGTGCTCAAACACACATATTTTGTGACTTTTCAAACTTTGAAGCTCGGTAACTTCGGCAAATGTGGACGAAATTTGTTAAACAAAGTGTCAAATTAAGTAGCTCGACAAGATTTTGAAGATGTCACAACACATCATGATTGCATCTTGTTGAACTTCCAAGAAAAATTGTACTTTATGTGCTCAAACACACATCTTTTGTGACTTTTCAAACTTTGAAGCTCGGTAACTTCGGCAAATGTGGACCAAATTTGTTAAACAAAGTGTCAAATTAATCAGCTCGACGAGATCTTTAAAATGACACAACACATCATGATTGCATCTTGTTGAATTTCCAAGAATAATAGTACTTTATGTGCTCAAACACACATATTTTGTGACTTTTCAAATTTTGAAGCTCGGTAACTTCGGCAAATGTGGACCAAATTTGTTAAACAAAGTGTCAAATTAAGTAGCTCGACAAGATTTTGAAGATGTCACAACACATCATGATTGCATCTTGTTGAACTTCCAAGAAAAATTGTACCTTATGTGCTCAAACACACATATTTTGTGACTTTTCAAACTTTGAAGCTCGGTAACTTCGGCAAATGTGGACCAAATTTGTTAAACAAAGTGTCAAATTAAGTAGCTCGACAAGATTTTGAAGATGTCACAACACATCATGATTGCATCTTGTTGAACTTCCAAGAAAAATAGTACTTTATGTGCTCAAACACACATATTTTGTGACTTTTCAAACTTTGAAGCTCGGTAACTTCGGCAAATGTGGACCAAATTTGTTAAACAAAGTGTCAAATTAAGTAGCTCGACAAGATTTTGAAGATGTCACAACACATCATGATTGCATCTTGTTGAACTTCCAAGAAAAATTGTACCTTATGTGCTCAAACACACATCTTTTGTGACTTTTCAAACTTTGAAGCTCGGTAACTTCGGCAAATGTGGACCAAATTTGTTAAACAAAGTGTCAAATTAATCAGCTCGACGAGATCTTTAAAATGACACAACACATCATGATTGCATCTTGTTGAATTTCCAAGAATAATAGTACTTTATGTGCTCAAACACACATATTTTGTGACGTTTCAAACTTTGAAGCTCGGTAACTTCGGCAAATGTGGACCAAATTTGTTAAACAAAGTGTCAAATTAAGTAGCTCGACAAGATTTTGAAGATGTCACAACACATCATGATGCATCTTGTTGAACTTCCAAGAAAAATAGTACTATATGTGCTCAAACACACATCTTTTGAGGCTCTTCAAACTTTGAAGCTCGGTAACTTCGGCAAATGTGGACCAAATTTGTTAAACAAAGTGTCAAATTAATCAGCTCGACGAGATCTATAAAATGACACAACACATCATGATTGCATCTTGTTGAACTTCCAAGAAAAATAGTACTTTATGAGCTCAAACTCACATATTTTGTGACTTTTCAAACTTTGAAGCTCGGTAACTTCGGCAAATGTGGACCAAATTTGTTAAACAAAGTGTCAAATTAAGTAGCTCGACAAGATTTTGAAGATGTCACAACACATCATGATTGCATCTTGTTGAACTTCCAAGAAAAATTGTACTTTATGTGCTCAAACACACATCTTTTGTGACTTTTCAAACTTTGAAGCTCGGTAACTTCGGCAAATGTGGACCAAATTTGTTAAACAAAGTGTCAAATTAATCAGCTCGACGAGATCTTTAAAATGACACAACACATCATGATTGCATCTTGTTGAATTTCCAAGAATAATAGTACTTTATGTGCTCAAACACACATATTTTGTGACTTTTCAAACTTTGAAGCTCGGTAACTTCGGCAAATGTGGACCAAATTTGTTAAACAATGTGTCAAATTAATCAGCTCGACGACATCTTTAAAATGACACAACACATCATGATTGCATCTTGTTGAACTTCCAAGAAAAATAGTACTTTATGTGCTCAAACACACATATTTTGTGACTTTTCAAACTTTGAAGCTCGGTAACTTCGGCAAATGTGGACCAAATTTGTTAAACAAAGTGTCAAATTAAGTAGCTCGACAAGATTTTGAAGATGTCACAACACATCATGATTGCATCTTGTTGAACTTCCAAGAAAAATTGTACTTTATGTGCTCAAACACACATCTTTTGTGACTTTTCAAACTTTGAAGCTCGGTAACTTCGGCAAATGTGGACCAAATTTGTTAAACAATGTGTCAAATTAATCAGCTCGACGACATCTTTAAAATGACACAACACATCATGATTGCATCTTGTTGAACTTCCAAGAAAAATAGTACTTTATGAGCTCAAACACACATATTTTGTGACTTTTCAAACTTTGAAGCTCGGTAACTTCGGCAAATGTGGACCAAATTTGTTAAACAATGTGTCAAATTAATCAGCTCGACGACATCTTTAAAATGACACAACACATCATGATTGCATCTTGTTGAACTTCCAAGAAAAATAGTACTTTATGTGCTCAAACACACATATTTTGTGACTTTTCAAACTTTGAAGCTCGGTAACTTCGGCAAATGTGGACCAAATTTGTTAAACAAAGTGTCAAATTAAGTAGCTCGACAAGATTTTGAAGATGTCACAATACATCATGATGCATCTTGTTGAACTTCCAAGAAAAATAGTAGTATATGTGCTCAAACACACATATTTTGTGACTTTTCAAACTTTGAAGCTCGGTAACTTCGGCAAATGTGGACGAAATTTGTTAAACAAAGTGTCAAATTAAGTAGCTCGACAAGATTTTGAAGATGTCACAACACATCATGATTGCATCTTGTTGAACTTCCAAGAAAATTTGTACTTTATGTGCTCAAACACACATATTTTGTGACTTTTCAAACTTTGAAGCTCGGTAACTTCGGCAAATGTGGACGAAATTTGTTAAACAAAGTGTCAAATTAAGTAGCTCGACAAGATTTTGAAGATGTCACAACACATCATGATTGCATCTTGTTGAACTTCCAAGAAAATTTGTACTTTATGTGCTCAAACACACATATTTTGTGACTTTTCAAACTTTGAAGCTCGGTAACTTCGGCAAATGTGGACGAAATTTGTTAAACAAAGTGTCAAATTAAGTAGCTCGACAAGATTTTGAAGATGTCACAACACATCATGATTGCATCTTGTTGAACTTCCAAGAAAAATTGTACTTTATGTGCTCAAACACACATCTTTTGTGACTTTTCAAACTTTGAAGCTCGGTAACTTCGGCAAATGTGGACCAAATTTGTTAAACAAAGTGTCAAATTAATCAGCTCGACGAGATCTTTAAAATGACACAACACATCATGATTGCATCTTGTTGAAATTCCAAGAATAATAGTACTTTATGTGCTCAAACACACATATTTTGTGACGTTTCAAACTTTGAAGCTCGGTAACTTCGGCAAATGTGGACCAAATTTGTTAAACAATGTGTCAAATTAATCAGCTCGGCGAGATCTTTAAAATGACACAATACATCATGATTGCATCTTGTTGAACTTCCAAGAAAAATAGTACTTTATGAGCTCAAACACACATATTTTGTGACTTTTCAAACTTTGAAGCTCGGTAACTTCGGCAAATGTGGACCAAATTTGTTAAACAATGTGTCAAATTAATCAGCTCGACGACATCTTTAAAATGACACAACACATCATGATTGCATCTTGTTGAACTTCCAAGAAAAATAGTACTTTATGTGCTCAAACACACATATTTTGTGACTTTTCAAACTTTGAAGCTCGGTAACTTCGGCAAATGTGGACCAAATTTGTTAAACAAAGTGTCAAATTAAGTAGCTCGACAAGATTTTGAAGATGTCACAATACATCATGATGCATCTTGTTGAACTTCCAAGAAAAATAGTAGTATATGTGCTCAAACACACATATTTTGTGACTTTTCAAACTTTGAAGCTCGGTAACTTCGGCAAATGTGGACGAAATTTGTTAAACAAAGTGTCAAATTAAGTAGCTCGACAAGATTTTGAAGATGTCACAACACATCATGATTGCATCTTGTTGAACTTCCAAGAAAATTTGTACTTTATGTGCTCAAACACACATATTTTGTGACTTTTCAAACTTTGAAGCTCGGTAACTTCGGCAAATGTGGACGAAATTTGTTAAACAAAGTGTCAAATTAAGTAGCTCGACAAGATTTTGACGATGTCACAACACATCATGATTGCATCTTGTTGAACTTCCAAGAAAAATTGTACTTTATGTGCTCAAACACACATCTTTTGTGACTTTTCAAACTTTGAAGCTCGGTAACTTCGGCAAATGTGGACCAAATTTGTTAAACAAAGTGTCAAATTAATCAGCTCGACGAGATCTTTAAAATGACACAACACATCATGATTGCATCTTGTTGAAATTCCAAGAATAATAGTACTTTATGTGCTCAAACACACATATTTTGTGACGTTTCAAACTTTGAAGCTCGGTAACTTCGGCAAATGTGGACCAAATTTGTTAAACAATGTGTCAAATTAATCAGCTCGATGAGATCTTTAAAATGACACAACACATCATGATTGCATCTTGTTGAATTTCCAAGAAAAATAGTACTTTATGTGCTCAAACACACATATTTTGTGACTTTTCAAACTTTGAAGCTCGGTAACTTCGGCAAATGTGGACCAAATTTGTTAAACAATGTGTCAAATTAATCAGCTCGACGACATCTTTAAAATGACACAACACATCATGATTGCATCTTGTTGAACTTCCAAGAAAATTTGTACTTTATGTGCTCAAACACACATATTTTGTGACTTTTCAAACTTTGAAGCTCGGTAACTTCGGCAAATGTGGACGAAATTTGTTAAACAAAGTGTCAAATTAAGTAGCTCGACAAGATTTTGACGATGTCACAACACATCATGATTGCATCTTGTTGAACTTCCAAGAAAAATTGTACTTTATGTGCTCAAACACACATCTTTTGTGACTTTTCAAACTTTGAAGCTCGGTAACTTCGGCAAATGTGGACCAAATTTGTTAAACAAAGTGTCAAATTAATCAGCTCGACGAGATCTTTAAAATGACACAACACATCATGATTGCATCTTGTTGAAATTCCAAGAATAATAGTACTTTATGTGCTCAAACACACATATTTTGTGACGTTTCAAACTTTGAAGCTCGGTAACTTCGGCAAATGTGGACCAAATTTGTTAAACAATGTGTCAAATTAATCAGCTCGATGAGATCTTTAAAATGACACAACACATCATGATTGCATCTTGTTGAATTTCCAAGAAAAATAGTACTTTATGTGCTCAAACACACATATTTTGTGACTTTTCAAACTTTGAAGCTCGGTAACTTCGGCAAATGTGGACCAAATTTGTTAAACAATGTGTCAAATTAATCAGCTCGACGACATCTTTAAAATGACACAACACATCATGATTGCATCTTGTTGAACTTCCAAGAAAAATAGTACTTTATGTGCTCAAACACACATATTTTGTGACTTTTCAAACTTTGAAGCTCGGTAACTTCGGCAAATGTGGACCAAATTTGTTAAACAAAGTGTCAAATTAAGTAGCTCGACAAGATTTTGAAGATGTCACAACACATCATGATTGCATCTTGTTGAACTTCCAAGAAAAATTGTACTTTATGTGCTCAAACACACATCTTTTGTGACTTTTCAAACTTTGAAGCTCGGTAACTTCGGCAAATGTGGACCAAATTTGTTAAACAATGTGTCAAATTAATCAGCTCGGCGAGATCTTTAAAATGACACAATACATCATGATTGCATCTTGTTGAACTTCCAAGAAAAATAGTACTTTATGAGCTCAAACACACATATTTTGTGACTTTTCAAACTTTGAAGCTCGGTAACTTCGGCAAATGTGGACCAAATTTGTTAAACAATGTGTCAAATTAATCAGCTCGACGACATCTTTAAAATGACACAACACATCATGATTGCATCTTGTTGAACTTCCAAGAAAAATAGTACTTTATGTGCTCAAACACACATATTTTGTGACTTTTCAAACTTTGAAGCTCGGTAACTTCGGCAAATGTGGACCAAATTTGTTAAACAAAGTGTCAAATTAAGTAGCTCGACAAGATTTTGAAGATGTCACAATACATCATGATGCATCTTGTTGAACTTCCAAGAAAAATAGTAGTATATGTGCTCAAACACACATATTTTGTGACTTTTCAAACTTTGAAGCTCGGTAACTTCGGCAAATGTGGACGAAATTTGTTAAACAAAGTGTCAAATTAAGTAGCTCGACAAGATTTTGAAGATGTCACAACACATCATGATTGCATCTTGTTGAACTTCCAAGAAAATTTGTACTTTATGTGCTCAAACACACATATTTTGTGACTTTTCAAACTTTGAAGCTCGGTAACTTCGGCAAATGTGGACGAAATTTGTTAAACAAAGTGTCAAATTAAGTAGCTCGACAAGATTTTGAAGATGTCACAACACATCATGATTGCATCTTGTTGAACTTCCAAGAAAATTTGTACTTTATGTGCTCAAACACACATATTTTGTGACTTTTCAAACTTTGAAGCTCGGTAACTTCGGCAAATGTGGACGAAATTTGTTAAACAAAGTGTCAAATTAAGTAGCTCGACAAGATTTTGAAGATGTCACAACACATCATGATTGCATCTTGTTGAACTTCCAAGAAAAATTGTACTTTATGTGCTCAAACACACATCTTTTGTGACTTTTCAAACTTTGAAGCTCGGTAACTTCGGCAAATGTGGACCAAATTTGTTAAACAAAGTGTCAAATTAATCAGCTCGACGAGATCTTTAAAATGACACAACACATCATGATTGCATCTTGTTGAAATTCCAAGAATAATAGTACTTTATGAGCTCAAACACACATATTTTGTGACTTTTCAAACTTTGAAGCTCGGTAACTTCGGCAAATGTGGACCAAATTTGTTAAACAATGTGTCAAATTAATCAGCTCGATGAGATCTTTAAAATGACACAACACATCATGATTGCATCTTGTTGAACTTCCAAGAAAAATAGTACTTTATGAGCTCAAACACACATATTTTGTGACTTTTCAAACTTTGAAGCTCGGTAACTTCGGCAAATGTGGACCAAATTTGTTAAACAATGTGTCAAATTAATCAGCTCGACGACATCTTTAAAATGACACAACACATCATGATTGCATCTTGTTGAACTTCCAAGAAAAATAGTACTTTATGTGCTCAAACACACATATTTTGTGACTTTTCAAACTTTGAAGCTCGGTAACTTCGGCAAATGTGGACCAAATTTGTTAAACAAAGTGTCAAATTAAGTAGCTCGACAAGATTTTGAAGATGTCACAATACATCATGATGCATCTTGTTGAACTTCCAAGAAAAATAGTAGTATATGTGCTCAAACACACATATTTTGTGACTTTTCAAACTTTGAAGCTCGGTAACTTCGGCAAATGTGGACGAAATTTGTTAAACAAAGTGTCAAATTAAGTAGCTCGACAAGATTTTGAAGATGTCACAACACATCATGATTGCATCTTGTTGAACTTCCAAGAAAATTTGTACTTTATGTGCTCAAACACACATATTTTGTGACTTTTCAAACTTTGAAGCTCGGTAACTTCGGCAAATGTGGACGAAATTTGTTAAACAAAGTGTCAAATTAAGTAGCTCGACAAGATTTTGAAGATGTCACAACACATCATGATTGCATCTTGTTGAACTTCCAAGAAAATTTGTACTTTATGTGCTCAAACACACATATTTTGTGACTTTTCAAACTT
The DNA here is from genome assembly GCF_040115645.1 of Euwallacea fornicatus. NCBI lineage: Eukaryota > Metazoa > Arthropoda > Insecta > Coleoptera > Curculionidae > Euwallacea > Euwallacea fornicatus. The sequence goes on along the minus strand of NW_027096012.1, from coordinate 836,680 downwards.
TGAAGCTCGGTAACTTCGGCAAATGTGGACGAAATTTGTTAAACAAAGTGTCAAATTAAGTAGCTCGACAAGATTTTGAAGATGTCACAACACATCATGATTGCATCTTGTTGAACTTCCAAGAAAAATTGTACTTTATGTGCTCAAACACACATCTTTTGTGACTTTTCAAACTTTGAAGCTCGGTAACTTCGGCAAATGTGGACCAAATTTGTTAAACAAAGTGTCAAATTAATCAGCTCGACGAGATCTTTAAAATGACACAACACATCATGATTGCATCTTGTTGAAATTCCAAGAATAATAGTACTTTATGAGCTCAAACACACATATTTTGTGACTTTTCAAACTTTGAAGCTCGGTAACTTCGGCAAATGTGGACCAAATTTGTTAAACAATGTGTCAAATTAATCAGCTCGATGAGATCTTTAAAATGACACAACACATCATGATTGCATCTTGTTGAACTTCCAAGAAAAATAGTACTTTATGAGCTCAAACACACATATTTTGTGACTTTTCAAACTTTGAAGCTCGGTAACTTCGGCAAATGTGGACCAAATTTGTTAAACAATGTGTCAAATTAATCAGCTCGACGACATCTTTAAAATGACACAACACATCATGATTGCATCTTGTTGAACTTCCAAGAAAAATAGTACTTTATGTGCTCAAACACACATATTTTGTGACTTTTCAAACTTTGAAGCTCGGTAACTTCGGCAAATGTGGACCAAATTTGTTAAACAAAGTGTCAAATTAAGTAGCTCGACAAGATTTTGAAGATGTCACAATACATCATGATGCATCTTGTTGAACTTCCAAGAAAAATAGTAGTATATGTGCTCAAACACACATATTTTGTGACTTTTCAAACTTTGAAGCTCGGTAACTTCGGCAAATGTGGACGAAATTTGTTAAACAAAGTGTCAAATTAAGTAGCTCGACAAGATTTTGAAGATGTCACAACACATCATGATTGCATCTTGTTGAACTTCCAAGAAAATTTGTACTTTATGTGCTCAAACACACATATTTTGTGACTTTTCAAACTTTGAAGCTCGGTAACTTCGGCAAATGTGGACGAAATTTGTTAAACAAAGTGTCAAATTAAGTAGCTCGACAAGATTTTGAAGATGTCACAACACATCATGATTGCATCTTGTTGAACTTCCAAGAAAATTTGTACTTTATGTGCTCAAACACACATATTTTGTGACTTTTCAAACTTTGAAGCTCGGTAACTTCGGCAAATGTGGACGAAATTTGTTAAACAAAGTGTCAAATTAAGTAGCTCGACAAGATTTTGAAGATGTCACAACACATCATGATTGCATCTTGTTGAACTTCCAAGAAAAATTGTACTTTATGTGCTCAAACACACATCTTTTGTGACTTTTCAAACTTTGAAGCTCGGTAACTTCGGCAAATGTGGACCAAATTTGTTAAACAAAGTGTCAAATTAATCAGCTCGACGAGATCTTTAAAATGACACAACACATCATGATTGCATCTTGTTGAAATTCCAAGAATAATAGTACTTTATGTGCTCAAACACACATATTTTGTGACGTTTCAAACTTTGAAGCTCGGTAACTTCGGCAAATGTGGACCAAATTTGTTAAACAATGTGTCAAATTAATCAGCTCGATGAGATCTTTAAAATGACACAACACATCATGATTGCATCTTGTTGAATTTCCAAGAAAAATAGTACTTTATGTGCTCAAACACACATATTTTGTGACTTTTCAAACTTTGAAGCTCGGTAACTTCGGCAAATGTGGACCAAATTTGTTAAACAAAGTGTCAAATTAAGTAGCTCGACAAGATTTTGAAGATGTCACAACACATCACGATTGCATCTTGTTGAATTTCCAAGAAAAATAGTACTTTATGTGCTCAAACACACATATTTTGTGACTTTTCAAATTTTGAAGCTCGGTAACTTCGGCAAATGTGGACCAAATTTGTTAAACAAAGTTTCAAATTAAGTAGCTCGACAAGATTTTGAAGATGTCACAACACATCATGATGCATCTTGTTGAACTTCCAAGAAAAATAGTACTTATGAGCTCAAACACACATATTTTGTGACTTTTCAAACTTTGAAGCTCGGTAACTTCGGCAAATGTGGACCAAATTTGTTAAACAATGTGTCAAATTAATCAGCTCGACGACATCTTTAAAATGACATAACACATCATGATTGCATCTTGTTGAACTTCCAAGAAAAATAGTACTTTATGTGCTCAAACACACATATTTTGTGACTTTTCAAACTTTGAAGCTCGGTAACTTCGGCAAATATGGACCAAATTTGTTAAACAAAGTGTCAAATTAAGTAGCTCGACAAGATTTTGAAGATGTCACAATACATCATGATGCATCTTGTTGAATTTCCAAGAAAAATTGTACTTTATGTGCTCAAACACACATCTTTTGTGACTTTTCAAACTTTGAAGCTCGGTAACTTCGGCAAATGTGGACCAAATTTGTTAAACAATGTGTCAAATTAATCAGCTCGACGACATCTTTAAAATGACATAACACATCATGATTGCATCTTGTTGAACTTCCAAGAAAAATAGTACTTTATGTGCTCAAACACACATATTTTGTGACTTTTCAAACTTTGAAGCTCGGTAACTTCGGCAAATATGGACCAAATTTGTTAAACAAAGTGTCAAATTAAGTAGCTCGACAAGATTTTGAAGATGTCACAATACATCATGATGCATCTTGTTGAATTTCCAAGAAAAATTGTACTTTATGTGCTCAAACACACATCTTTTGTGACTTTTCAAACTTTGAAGCTCGGTAACTTCGGCAAATGTGGACCAAATTTGTTAAACAAAGTGTCAAATTAAGTAGCTCGACAAGATTTTGAAGATGTCACAACACATCATGATGCATCTTGTTGAACTTCCAAGAAAAATAGTATTATATGTGCTCAAACACACATATTTTGTGACTTTTCAAACTTTGAAGCTCGGTAACTTCGGCAAATGTGGGCCAAATTTGTTAAACAAAGTGTCAAATTAAGTAGCTCGACAAGATTTTGAAGATGTCACAACACATCATGATGCATCTTGTTGAACTTCCAAGAAAAATAGTACTATATGTGCTCAAACACACATATTTTGTGACTTTTCAAACTTTGAAGCTCGGTAACTTCGGCAAATGTGGACCAAATTTGTTAAACAAAGTGTCAAATTAAGTAGCTCGACAAGATTTTGAAGATGTCACAACACATCATGATGCATCTTGTTGAACTTCCAAGAAAAATAGTATTATATGTGCTCAAACACACATATTTTGTGACTTTTCAAACTTTGAAGCTCGGTAACTTCGGCAAATGTGGGCCAAATTTGTTAAACAAAGTGTCAAATTAAGTAGCTCGACAAGATTTTGAAGATGTCACAACACATCATGATGCATCTTGTTGACCTTCCAAGAAAAATAGTACTATATGTGCTCAAACACACATCTTTTGAGGCTCTTCAAACTTTGAAGCTCGGTAACTTCGGCAAATGTGGACCAAATTTGTTAAACAAAGTGTCAAATTAAGTAGCTCGACAAGATTTTGAAGATGTCACAACACATCATGATGCATCTTGTTGAACTTCCAAGAAAAATAGTATTATATGTGCTCAAACACACATATTTTGTGACTTTTCAAACTTTGAAGCTCGGTAACTTCGGCAAATGTGGGCCAAATTTGTTAAACAAAGTGTCAAATTAAGTAGCTCGACAAGATTTTGAAGATGTCACAACACATCATGATGCATCTTGTTGAACTTCCAAGAAAAATAGTAGTATATGTGCTCAAACACACATATTTTGTGACTTTTCAAACTTTGAAGCTCGGTAACTTCGGCAAATGTGGACGAAATTTGTTAAACAAAGTGTCAAATTAAGTAGCTCGACAAGATTTTGAAGATGTCACAACACATCATGATTGCATCTTGTTGAACTTCCAAGAAAATTTGTACTTTATGTGCTCAAACACACATATTTTGTGACTTTTCAAACTTTGAAGCTCGGTAACTTCGGCAAATGTGGACGAAATTTGTTAAACAAAGTGTCAAATTAAGTAGCTCGACAAGATTTTGAAGATGTCACAACACATCATGATTGCATCTTGTTGAACTTCCAAGAAAATTTGTACTTTATGTGCTCAAACACACATATTTTGTGACTTTTCAAACTTTGAAGCTCGGTAACTTCGGCAAATGTGGACGAAATTTGTTAAACAAAGTGTCAAATTAAGTAGCTCGACAAGATTTTGAAGATGTCACAACACATCATGATTGCATCTTGTTGAACTTCCAAGAAAAATTGTACTTTATGTGCTCAAACACACATCTTTTGTGACTTTTCAAACTTTGAAGCTCGGTAACTTCGGCAAATGTGGACCAAATTTGTTAAACAAAGTGTCAAATTAATCAGCTCGACGAGATCTTTAAAATGACACAACACATCATGATTGCATCTTGTTGAAATTCCAAGAATAATAGTACTTTATGTGCTCAAACACACATATTTTGTGACGTTTCAAACTTTGAAGCTCGGTAACTTCGGCAAATGTGGACCAAATTTGTTAAACAATGTGTCAAATTAATCAGCTCGGCGAGATCTTTAAAATGACACAATACATCATGATTGCATCTTGTTGAACTTCCAAGAAAAATAGTACTTTATGAGCTCAAACACACATATTTTGTGACTTTTCAAACTTTGAAGCTCGGTAACTTCGGCAAATGTGGACCAAATTTGTTAAACAATGTGTCAAATTAATCAGCTCGACGACATCTTTAAAATGACACAACACATCATGATTGCATCTTGTTGAACTTCCAAGAAAAATAGTACTTTATGTGCTCAAACACACATATTTTGTGACTTTTCAAACTTTGAAGCTCGGTAACTTCGGCAAATGTGGACCAAATTTGTTAAACAAAGTGTCAAATTAAGTAGCTCGACAAGATTTTGAAGATGTCACAATACATCATGATGCATCTTGTTGAACTTCCAAGAAAAATAGTAGTATATGTGCTCAAACACACATATTTTGTGACTTTTCAAACTTTGAAGCTCGGTAACTTCGGCAAATGTGGACGAAATTTGTTAAACAAAGTGTCAAATTAAGTAGCTCGACAAGATTTTGAAGATGTCACAACACATCATGATTGCATCTTGTTGAACTTCCAAGAAAATTTGTACTTTATGTGCTCAAACACACATATTTTGTGACTTTTCAAACTTTGAAGCTCGGTAACTTCGGCAAATGTGGACGAAATTTGTTAAACAAAGTGTCAAATTAAGTAGCTCGACAAGATTTTGACGATGTCACAACACATCATGATTGCATCTTGTTGAACTTCCAAGAAAAATTGTACTTTATGTGCTCAAACACACATCTTTTGTGACTTTTCAAACTTTGAAGCTCGGTAACTTCGGCAAATGTGGACCAAATTTGTTAAACAAAGTGTCAAATTAATCAGCTCGACGAGATCTTTAAAATGACACAACACATCATGATTGCATCTTGTTGAAATTCCAAGAATAATAGTACTTTATGTGCTCAAACACACATATTTTGTGACGTTTCAAACTTTGAAGCTCGGTAACTTCGGCAAATGTGGACCAAATTTGTTAAACAATGTGTCAAATTAATCAGCTCGATGAGATCTTTAAAATGACACAACACATCATGATTGCATCTTGTTGAATTTCCAAGAAAAATAGTACTTTATGTGCTCAAACACACATATTTTGTGACTTTTCAAACTTTGAAGCTCGGTAACTTCGGCAAATGTGGACCAAATTTGTTAAACAATGTGTCAAATTAATCAGCTCGACGACATCTTTAAAATGACACAATACATCATGATTGCATCTTGTTGAACTTCCAAGAAAAATAGTACTTTATGAGCTCAAACACACATATTTTGTGACTTTTCAAACTTTGAAGCTCGGTAACTTCGGCAAATGTGGACCAAATTTGTTAAACAATGTGTCAAATTAATCAGCTCGACGACATCTTTAAAATGACACAACACATCATGATTGCATCTTGTTGAACTTCCAAGAAAAATAGTACTTTATGTGCTCAAACACACATATTTTGTGACTTTTCAAACTTTGAAGCTCGGTAACTTCGGCAAATGTGGACCAAATTTGTTAAACAAAGTGTCAAATTAAGTAGCTCGACAAGATTTTGAAGATGTCACAATACATCATGATGCATCTTGTTGAACTTCCAAGAAAAATAGTAGTATATGTGCTCAAACACACATATTTTGTGACTTTTCAAACTTTGAAGCTCGGTAACTTCGGCAAATGTGGACGAAATTTGTTAAACAAAGTGTCAAATTAAGTAGCTCGACAAGATTTTGAAGATGTCACAACACATCATGATTGCATCTTGTTGAACTTCCAAGAAAATTTGTACTTTATGTGCTCAAACACACATATTTTGTGACTTTTCAAACTTTGAAGCTCGGTAACTTCGGCAAATGTGGACGAAATTTGTTAAACAAAGTGTCAAATTAAGTAGCTCGACAAGATTTTGAAGATGTCACAACACATCATGATTGCATCTTGTTGAACTTCCAAGAAAATTTGTACTTTATGTGCTCAAACACACATATTTTGTGACTTTTCAAACTTTGAAGCTCGGTAACTTCGGCAAATGTGGACGAAATTTGTTAAACAAAGTGTCAAATTAAGTAGCTCGACAAGATTTTGAAGATGTCACAACACATCATGATTGCATCTTGTTGAACTTCCAAGAAAAATTGTACTTTATGTGCTCAAACACACATCTTTTGTGACTTTTCAAACTTTGAAGCTCGGTAACTTCGGCAAATGTGGACCAAATTTGTTAAACAAAGTGTCAAATTAATCAGCTCGACGAGATCTTTAAAATGACACAACACATCATGATTGCATCTTGTTGAAATTCCAAGAATAATAGTACTTTATGAGCTCAAACACACATATTTTGTGACTTTTCAAACTTTGAAGCTCGGTAACTTCGGCAAATGTGGACCAAATTTGTTAAACAAAGTGTCAAATTAAGTAGCTCGACAAGATTTTGAAGATGTCACAACACATCATGATTGCATCTTGTTGAACTTCCAAGAAAATTTGTACTTTATGTGCTCAAACACACATATTTTGTGACTTTTCAAACTTTGAAGCTCGGTAACTTCGGCAAATGTGGACGAAATTTGTTAAACAAAGTGTCAAATTAAGTAGCTCGACAAGATTTTGAAGATGTCACAACACATCATGATTGCATCTTGTTGAACTTCCAAGAAAAATTGTACTTTATGTGCTCAAACACACATCTTTTGTGACTTTTCAAACTTTGAAGCTCGGTAACTTCGGCAAATGTGGACCAAATTTGTTAAACAAAGTGTCAAATTAATCAGCTCGACGAGATCTTTAAAATGACACAACACATCATGATTGCATCTTGTTGAAATTCCAAGAATAATAGTACTTTATGTGCTCAAACACACATATTTTGTGACGTTTCAAACTTTGAAGCTCGGTAACTTCGGCAAATGTGGACCAAATTTGTTAAACAATGTGTCAAATTAATCAGCTCGGCGAGATCTTTAAAATGACACAATACATCATGATTGCATCTTGTTGAACTTCCAAGAAAAATAGTACTTTATGAGCTCAAACACACATATTTTGTGACTTTTCAAACTTTGAAGCTCGGTAACTTCGGCAAATGTGGACCAAATTTGTTAAACAATGTGTCAAATTAATCAGCTCGACGACATCTTTAAAATGACACAACACATCATGATTGCATCTTGTTGAACTTCCAAGAAAAATAGTACTTTATGTGCTCAAACACACATATTTTGTGACTTTTCAAACTTTGAAGCTCGGTAACTTCGGCAAATGTGGACCAAATTTGTTAAACAAAGTGTCAAATTAAGTAGCTCGACAAGATTTTGAAGATGTCACAATACATCATGATGCATCTTGTTGAACTTCCAAGAAAAATAGTAGTATATGTGCTCAAACACACATATTTTGTGACTTTTCAAACTTTGAAGCTCGGTAACTTCGGCAAATGTGGACGAAATTTGTTAAACAAAGTGTCAAATTAAGTAGCTCGACAAGATTTTGAAGATGTCACAACACATCATGATTGCATCTTGTTGAACTTCCAAGAAAATTTGTACTTTATGTGCTCAAACACACATATTTTGTGACTTTTCAAACTTTGAAGCTCGGTAACTTCGGCAAATGTGGACGAAATTTGTTAAACAAAGTGTCAAATTAAGTAGCTCGACAAGATTTTGACGATGTCACAACACATCATGATTGCATCTTGTTGAACTTCCAAGAAAAATTGTACTTTATGTGCTCAAACACACATCTTTTGTGACTTTTCAAACTTTGAAGCTCGGTAACTTCGGCAAATGTGGACCAAATTTGTTAAACAAAGTGTCAAATTAATCAGCTCGACGAGATCTTTAAAATGACACAACACATCATGATTGCATCTTGTTGAAATTCCAAGAATAATAGTACTTTATGTGCTCAAACACACATATTTTGTGACGTTTCAAACTTTGAAGCTCGGTAACTTCGGCAAATGTGGACCAAATTTGTTAAACAATGTGTCAAATTAATCAGCTCGATGAGATCTTTAAAATGACACAACACATCATGATTGCATCTTGTTGAATTTCCAAGAAAAATAGTACTTTATGTGCTCAAACACACATATTTTGTGACTTTTCAAACTTTGAAGCTCGGTAACTTCGGCAAATGTGGACCAAATTTGTTAAACAATGTGTCAAATTAATCAGCTCGACGACATCTTTAAAATGACACAACACATCATGATTGCATCTTGTTGAACTTCCAAGAAAATTTGTACTTTATGTGCTCAAACACACATATTTTGTGACTTTTCAAACTTTGAAGCTCGGTAACTTCGGCAAATGTGGACGAAATTTGTTAAACAAAGTGTCAAATTAAGTAGCTCGACAAGATTTTGACGATGTCACAACACATCATGATTGCATCTTGTTGAACTTCCAAGAAAAATTGTACTTTATGTGCTCAAACACACATCTTTTGTGACTTTTCAAACTTTGAAGCTCGGTAACTTCGGCAAATGTGGACCAAATTTGTTAAACAAAGTGTCAAATTAATCAGCTCGACGAGATCTTTAAAATGACACAACACATCATGATTGCATCTTGTTGAAATTCCAAGAATAATAGTACTTTATGTGCTCAAACACACATATTTTGTGACGTTTCAAACTTTGAAGCTCGGTAACTTCGGCAAATGTGGACCAAATTTGTTAAACAATGTGTCAAATTAATCAGCTCGATGAGATCTTTAAAATGACACAACACATCATGATTGCATCTTGTTGAATTTCCAAGAAAAATAGTACTTTATGTGCTCAAACACACATATTTTGTGACTTTTCAAACTTTGAAGCTCGGTAACTTCGGCAAATGTGGACCAAATTTGTTAAACAATGTGTCAAATTAATCAGCTCGACGACATCTTTAAAATGACACAACACATCATGATTGCATCTTGTTGAACTTCCAAGAAAAATAGTACTTTATGTGCTCAAACACACATATTTTGTGACTTTTCAAACTTTGAAGCTCGGTAACTTCGGCAAATGTGGACCAAATTTGTTAAACAAAGTGTCAAATTAAGTAGCTCGACAAGATTTTGAAGATGTCACAACACATCATGATTGCATCTTGTTGAACTTCCAAGAAAAATTGTACTTTATGTGCTCAAACACACATCTTTTGTGACTTTTCAAACTTTGAAGCTCGGTAACTTCGGCAAATGTGGACCAAATTTGTTAAACAATGTGTCAAATTAATCAGCTCGGCGAGATCTTTAAAATGACACAATACATCATGATTGCATCTTGTTGAACTTCCAAGAAAAATAGTACTTTATGAGCTCAAACACACATATTTTGTGACTTTTCAAACTTTGAAGCTCGGTAACTTCGGCAAATGTGGACCAAATTTGTTAAACAATGTGTCAAATTAATCAGCTCGACGACATCTTTAAAATGACACAACACATCATGATTGCATCTTGTTGAACTTCCAAGAAAAATAGTACTTTATGTGCTCAAACACACATATTTTGTGACTTTTCAAACTTTGAAGCTCGGTAACTTCGGCAAATGTGGACCAAATTTGTTAAACAAAGTGTCAAATTAAGTAGCTCGACAAGATTTTGAAGATGTCACAATACATCATGATGCATCTTGTTGAACTTCCAAGAAAAATAGTAGTATATGTGCTCAAACACACATATTTTGTGACTTTTCAAACTTTGAAGCTCGGTAACTTCGGCAAATGTGGACGAAATTTGTTAAACAAAGTGTCAAATTAAGTAGCTCGACAAGATTTTGAAGATGTCACAACACATCATGATTGCATCTTGTTGAACTTCCAAGAAAATTTGTACTTTATGTGCTCAAACACACATATTTTGTGACTTTTCAAACTTTGAAGCTCGGTAACTTCGGCAAATGTGGACGAAATTTGTTAAACAAAGTGTCAAATTAAGTAGCTCGACAAGATTTTGAAGATGTCACAACACATCATGATTGCATCTTGTTGAACTTCCAAGAAAATTTGTACTTTATGTGCTCAAACACACATATTTTGTGACTTTTCAAACTTTGAAGCTCGGTAACTTCGGCAAATGTGGACGAAATTTGTTAAACAAAGTGTGAAATTAAGTAGCTCGACAAGATTTTGAAGATGTCACAACACATCATGATTGCATCTTGTTGAACTTCCAAGAAAAATTGTACTTTATGTGCTCAAACACACATCTTTTGTGACTTTTCAAACTTTGAAGCTCGGTAACTTCGGCAAATGTGGACCAAATTTGTTAAACAAAGTGTCAAATTAATCAGCTCGACGAGATCTTTAAAATGACACAACACATCATGATTGCATCTTGTTGAAATTCCAAGAATAATAGTACTTTATGAGCTCAAACACACATATTTTGTGACTTTTCAAACTTTGAAGCTCGGTAACTTCGGCAAATGTGGACCAAATTTGTTAAACAATGTGTCAAATTAATCAGCTCGATGAGATCTTTAAAATGACACAACACATCATGATTGCATCTTGTTGAACTTCCAAGAAAAATAGTACTTTATGAGCTCAAACACACATATTTTGTGACTTTTCAAACTTTGAAGCTCGGTAACTTCGGCAAATGTGGACCAAATTTGTTAAACAATGTGTCAAATTAATCAGCTCGACGACATCTTTAAAATGACACAACACATCATGATTGCATCTTGTTGAACTTCCAAGAAAAATAGTACTTTATGTGCTCAAACACACATATTTTGTGACTTTTCAAACTTTGAAGCTCGGTAACTTCGGCAAATGTGGACCAAATTTGTTAAACAAAGTGTCAAATTAAGTAGCTCGACAAGATTTTGAAGATGTCACAATACATCATGATGCATCTTGTTGAACTTCCAAGAAAAATAGTAGTATATGTGCTCAAACACACATATTTTGTGACTTTTCAAACTTTGAAGCTCGGTAACTTCGGCAAATGTGGACGAAATTTGTTAAACAAAGTGTCAAATTAAGTAGCTCGACAAGATTTTGAAGATGTCACAACACATCATGATTGCATCTTGTTGAACTTCCAAGAAAATTTGTACTTTATGTGCTCAAACACACATATTTTGTGACTTTTCAAACTTTGAAGCTCGGTAACTTCGGCAAATGTGGACGAAATTTGTTAAACAAAGTGTCAAATTAAGTAGCTCGACAAGATTTTGAAGATGTCACAACACATCATGATTGCATCTTGTTGAACTTCCAAGAAAATTTGTACTTTATGTGCTCAAACACACATATTTTGTGACTTTTCAAACTTTGAAGCTCGGTAACTTCGGCAAATGTGGACGAAATTTGTTAAACAAAGTGTCAAATTAAGTAGCTCGACAAGATTTTGAAGATGTCACAACACATCATGATTGCATCTTGTTGAACTTCCAAGAAAAATTGTACTTTATGTGCTCAAACACACATCTTTTGTGACTTTTCAAACTTTGAAGCTCGGTAACTTCGGCAAATGTGGACCAAATTTGTTAAACAAAGTGTCAAATTAATCAGCTCGACGAGATCTTTAAAATGACACAACACATCATGATTGCATCTTGTTGAAATTCCAAGAATAATAGTACTTTATGTGCTCAAACACATATATTTTGTGACGTTTCAAACTTTGAAGCTCGGTAACTTCGGCAAATGTGGACCAAATTTGTTAAACAATGTGTCAAATTAATCAGCTCGATGAGATCTTTAAAATGACACAACACATCATGATTGCATCTTGTTGAATTTCCAAGAAAAATAGTACTTTATGTGCTCAAACACACATATTTTGTGACTTTTCAAACTTTGAAGCTCGGTAACTTCGGCAAATGTGGACCAAATTTGTTAAACAATGTGTCAAATTAATCAGCTCGACGACATCTTTAAAATGACACAACACATCATGATTGCATCTTGTTGAACTTCCAAGAAAAATAGTACTTTATGTGCTCAAACACACATATTTTGTGACTTTTCAAACTTTGAAGCTCGGTAACTTCGGCAAATGTGGACCAAATTTGTTAAACAAAGTGTCAAATTAAGTAGCTCGACAAGATTTTGAAGATGTCACAATACATCATGATGCATCTTGTTGAACTTCCAAGAAAAATAGTAGTATATGTGCTCAAACACACATATTTTGTGACTTTTCAAACTTTGAAGCTCGGTAACTTCGGCAAATGTGGACGAAATTTGTTAAACAAAGTGTCAAATTAAGTAGCTCGACAAGATTTTGAAGATGTCACAACACATCATGATTGCATCTTGTTGAACTTCCAAGAAAATTTGTACTTTATGTGCTCAAACACACATATTTTGTGACTTTTCAAACTTTGAAGCTCGGTAACTTCGGCAAATGTGGACGAAATTTGTTAAACAAAGTGTCAAATTAAGTAGCTCGACAAGATTTTGAAGATGTCACAACACATCATGATTGCATCTTGTTGAACTTCCAAGAAAATTTGTACTTTATGTGCTCAAACACACATATTTTGTGACTTTTCAAACTTTGAAGCTCGGTAACTTCGGCAAATGTGGACGAAATTTGTTAAACAAAGTGTCAAATTAAGTAGCTCGACAAGATTTTGAAGATGTCACAACACATCATGATTGCATCTTGTTGAACTTCCAAGAAAAATTGTACTTTATGTGCTCAAACACACATCTTTTGTGACTTTTCAAACTTTGAAGCTCGGTAACTTCGGCAAATGTGGACCAAATTTGTTAAACAAAGTGTCAAATTAATCAGCTCGACGAGATCTTTAAAATGACACAACACATCATGATTGCATCTTGTTGAAATTCCAAGAATAATAGTACTTTATGAGCTCAAACACACATATTTTGTGACTTTTCAAACTTTGAAGCTCGGTAACTTCGGCAAATGTGGACCAAATTTGTTAAACAAAGTGTCAAATTAAGTAGCTCGACAAGATTTTGAAGATGTCACAACACATCATGATTGCATCTTGTTGAACTTCCAAGAAAATTTGTACTTTATGTGCTCAAACACACATATTTTGTGACTTTTCAAACTTTGAAGCTCGGTAACTTCGGCAAATGTGGACGAAATTTGTTAAACAAAGTGTCAAATTAAGTAGCTCGACAAGATTTTGAAGATGTCACAACACATCATGATTGCATCTTGTTGAACTTCCAAGAAAAATTGTACTTTATGTGCTCAAACACACATCTTTTGTGACTTTTCAAACTTTGAAGCTCGGTAACTTCGGCAAATGTGGACCAAATTTGTTAAACAAAGTGTCAAATTAATCAGCTCGACGAGATCTTTAAAATGACACAACACATCATGATTGCATCTTGTTGAAATTCCAAGAATAATAGTACTTTATGTGCTCAAACACACATATTTTGTGACGTTTCAAACTTTGAAGCTCGGTAACTTCGGCAAATGTGGACCAAATTTGTTAAACAATGTGTCAAATTAATCAGCTCGGCGAGATCTTTAAAATGACACAATACATCATGATTGCATCTTGTTGAACTTCCAAGAAAAATAGTACTTTATGAGCTCAAACACACATATTTTGTGACTTTTCAAACTTTGAAGCTCGGTAACTTCGGCAAATGTGGACCAAATTTGTTAAACAATGTGTCAAATTAATCAGCTCGACGACATCTTTAAAATGACACAACACATCATGATTGCATCTTGTTGAACTTCCAAGAAAAATAGTACTTTATGTGCTCAAACACACATATTTTGTGACTTTTCAAACTTTGAAGCTCGGTAACTTCGGCAAATGTGGACCAAATTTGTTAAACAAAGTGTCAAATTAAGTAGCTCGACAAGATTTTGAAGATGTCACAATACATCATGATGCATCTTGTTGAACTTCCAAGAAAAATAGTAGTATATGTGCTCAAACACACATATTTTGTGACTTTTCAAACTTTGAAGCTCGGTAACTTCGGCAAATGTGGACGAAATTTGTTAAACAAAGTGTCAAATTAAGTAGCTCGACAAGATTTTGAAGATGTCACAACACATCATGATTGCATCTTGTTGAACTTCCAAGAAAATTTGTACTTTATGTGCTCAAACACACATATTTTGTGACTTTTCAAACTTTGAAGCTCGGTAACTTCGGCAAATGTGGACGAAATTTGTTAAACAAAGTGTCAAATTAAGTAGCTCGACAAGATTTTGACGATGTCACAACACATCATGATTGCATCTTGTTGAACTTCCAAGAAAAATTGTACTTTATGTGCTCAAACACACATCTTTTGTGACTTTTCAAACTTTGAAGCTCGGTAACTTCGGCAAATGTGGACCAAATTTGTTAAACAAAGTGTCAAATTAATCAGCTCGACGAGATCTTTAAAATGACACAACACATCATGATTGCATCTTGTTGAAATTCCAAGAATAATAGTACTTTATGTGCTCAAACACACATATTTTGTGACGTTTCAAACTTTGAAGCTCGGTAACTTCGGCAAATGTGGACCAAATTTGTTAAACAATGTGTCAAATTAATCAGCTCGATGAGATCTTTAAAATGACACAACACATCATGATTGCATCTTGTTGAATTTCCAAGAAAAATAGTACTTTATGTGCTCAAACACACATATTTTGTGACTTTTCAAACTTTGAAGCTCGGTAACTTCGGCAAATGTGGACCAAATTTGTTAAACAATGTGTCAAATTAATCAGCTCGACGACATCTTTAAAATGACACAACACATCATGATTGCATCTTGTTGAACTTCCAAGAAAATTTGTACTTTATGTGCTCAAACACACATATTTTGTGACTTTTCAAACTTTGAAGCTCGGTAACTTCGGCAAATGTGGACGAAATTTGTTAAACAAAGTGTCAAATTAAGTAGCTCGACAAGATTTTGACGATGTCACAACACATCATGATTGCATCTTGTTGAACTTCCAAGAAAAATTGTACTTTATGTGCTCAAACACACATCTTTTGTGACTTTTCAAACTTTGAAGCTCGGTAACTTCGGCAAATGTGGACCAAATTTGTTAAACAAAGTGTCAAATTAATCAGCTCGACGAGATCTTTAAAATGACACAACACATCATGATTGCATCTTGTTGAAATTCCAAGAATAATAGTACTTTATGTGCTCAAACACACATATTTTGTGACGTTTCAAACTTTGAAGCTCGGTAACTTCGGCAAATGTGGACCAAATTTGTTAAACAATGTGTCAAATTAATCAGCTCGATGAGATCTTTAAAATGACACAACACATCATGATTGCATCTTGTTGAATTTCCAAGAAAAATAGTACTTTATGTGCTCAAACACACATATTTTGTGACTTTTCAAACTTTGAAGCTCGGTAACTTCGGCAAATGTGGACCAAATTTGTTAAACAATGTGTCAAATTAATCAGCTCGACGACATCTTTAAAATGACACAACACATCATGATTGCATCTTGTTGAACTTCCAAGAAAAATAGTACTTTATGTGCTCAAACACACATATTTTGTGACTTTTCAAACTTTGAAGCTCGGTAACTTCGGCAAATGTGGACCAAATTTGTTAAACAAAGTGTCAAATTAAGTAGCTCGACAAGATTTTGAAGATGTCACAACACATCATGATTGCATCTTGTTGAACTTCCAAGAAAAATTGTACTTTATGTGCTCAAACACACATCTTTTGTGACTTTTCAAACTTTGAAGCTCGGTAACTTCGGCAAATGTGGACCAAATTTGTTAAACAATGTGTCAAATTAATCAGCTCGGCGAGATCTTTAAAATGACACAATACATCATGATTGCATCTTGTTGAACTTCCAAGAAAAATAGTACTTTATGAGCTCAAACACACATATTTTGTGACTTTTCAAACTTTGAAGCTCGGTAACTTCGGCAAATGTGGACCAAATTTGTTAAACAATGTGTCAAATTAATCAGCTCGACGACATCTTTAAAATGACACAACACATCATGATTGCATCTTGTTGAACTTCCAAGAAAAATAGTACTTTATGTGCTCAAACACACATATTTTGTGACTTTTCAAACTTTGAAGCTCGGTAACTTCGGCAAATGTGGACCAAATTTGTTAAACAAAGTGTCAAATTAAGTAGCTCGACAAGATTTTGAAGATGTCACAATACATCATGATGCATCTTGTTGAACTTCCAAGAAAAATAGTAGTATATGTGCTCAAACACACATATTTTGTGACTTTTCAAACTTTGAAGCTCGGTAACTTCGGCAAATGTGGACGAAATTTGTTAAACAAAGTGTCAAATTAAGTAGCTCGACAAGATTTTGAAGATGTCACAACACATCATGATTGCATCTTGTTGAACTTCCAAGAAAATTTGTACTTTATGTGCTCAAACACACATATTTTGTGACTTTTCAAACTTTGAAGCTCGGTAACTTCGGCAAATGTGGACGAAATTTGTTAAACAAAGTGTCAAATTAAGTAGCTCGACAAGATTTTGAAGATGTCACAACACATCATGATTGCATCTTGTTGAACTTCCAAGAAAATTTGTACTTTATGTGCTCAAACACACATATTTTGTGACTTTTCAAACTTTGAAGCTCGGTAACTTCGGCAAATGTGGACGAAATTTGTTAAACAAAGTGTGAAATTAAGTAGCTCGACAAGATTTTGAAGATGTCACAACACATCATGATTGCATCTTGTTGAACTTCCAAGAAAAATTGTACTTTATGTGCTCAAACACACATCTTTTGTGACTTTTCAAACTTTGAAGCTCGGTAACTTCGGCAAATGTGGACCAAATTTGTTAAACAAAGTGTCAAATTAATCAGCTCGACGAGATCTTTAAAATGACACAACACATCATGATTGCATCTTGTTGAAATTCCAAGAATAATAGTACTTTATGAGCTCAAACACACATATTTTGTGACTTTTCAAACTTTGAAGCTCGGTAACTTCGGCAAATGTGGACCAAATTTGTTAAACAATGTGTCAAATTAATCAGCTCGATGAGATCTTTAAAATGACACAACACATCATGATTGCATCTTGTTGAACTTCCAAGAAAAATAGTACTTTATGAGCTCAAACACACATATTTTGTGACTTTTCAAACTTTGAAGCTCGGTAACTTCGGCAAATGTGGACCAAATTTGTTAAACAATGTGTCAAATTAATCAGCTCGACGACATCTTTAAAATGACACAACACATCATGATTGCATCTTGTTGAACTTCCAAGAAAAATAGTACTTTATGTGCTCAAACACACATATTTTGTGACTTTTCAAACTTTGAAGCTCGGTAACTTCGGCAAATGTGGACCAAATTTGTTAAACAAAGTGTCAAATTAAGTAGCTCGACAAGATTTTGAAGATGTCACAATACATCATGATGCATCTTGTTGAACTTCCAAGAAAAATAGTAGTATATGTGCTCAAACACACATATTTTGTGACTTTTCAAACTTTGAAGCTCGGTAACTTCGGCAAATGTGGACGAAATTTGTTAAACAAAGTGTCAAATTAAGTAGCTCGACAAGATTTTGAAGATGTCACAACACATCATGATTGCATCTTGTTGAACTTCCAAGAAAATTTGTACTTTATGTGCTCAAACACACATATTTTGTGACTTTTCAAACTTTGAAGCTCGGTAACTTCGGCAAATGTGGACGAAATTTGTTAAACAAAGTGTCAAATTAAGTAGCTCGACAAGATTTTGAAGATGTCACAACACATCATGATTGCATCTTGTTGAACTTCCAAGAAAATTTGTACTTTATGTGCTCAAACACACATATTTTGTGACTTTTCAAACTTTGAAGCTCGGTAACTTCGGCAAATGTGGACGAAATTTGTTAAACAAAGTGTCAAATTAAGTAGCTCGACAAGATTTTGAAGATGTCACAACACATCATGATTGCATCTTGTTGAACTTCCAAGAAAAATTGTACTTTATGTGCTCAAACACACATCTTTTGTGACTTTTCAAACTTTGAAGCTCGGTAACTTCGGCAAATGTGGACCAAATTTGTTAAACAAAGTGTCAAATTAATCAGCTCGACGAGATCTTTAAAATGACACAACACATCATGATTGCATCTTGTTGAAATTCCAAGAATAATAGTACTTTATGTGCTCAAACACACATATTTTGTGACGTTTCAAACTTTGAAGCTCGGTAACTTCGGCAAATGTGGACCAAATTTGTTAAACAATGTGTCAAATTAATCAGCTCGATGAGATCTTTAAAATGACACAACACATCATGATTGCATCTTGTTGAATTTCCAAGAAAAATAGTACTTTATGTGCTCAAACACACATATTTTGTGACTTTTCAAACTTTGAAGCTCGGTAACTTCGGCAAATGTGGACCAAATTTGTTAAACAAAGTGTCAAATTAAGTAGCTCGACAAGATTTTGAAGATGTCACAACACATCACGATTGCATCTTGTTGAATTTCCAAGAAAAATAGTACTTTATGTGCTCAAACACACATATTTTGTGACTTTTCAAATTTTGAAGCTCGGTAACTTCGGCAAATGTGGACCAAATTTGTTAAACAAAGTTTCAAATTAAGTAGCTCGACAAGATTTTGAAGATGTCACAACACATCATGATGCATCTTGTTGAACTTCCAAGAAAAATAGTACTTATGAGCTCAAACACACATATTTTGTGACTTTTCAAACTTTGAAGCTCGGTAACTTCGGCAAATGTGGACCAAATTTGTTAAACAATGTGTCAAATTAATCAGCTCGACGACATCTTTAAAATGACATAACACATCATGATTGCATCTTGTTGAACTTCCAAGAAAAATAGTACTTTATATGCTCAAACACACATATTTTGTGACTTTTCAAACTTTGAAGCTCGGTAACTTCGGCAAATATGGACCAAATTTGTTAAACAAAGTGTCAAATTAAGTAGCTCGACAAGATTTTGAAGATGTCACAATACATCATGATGCATCTTGTTGAATTTCCAAGAAAAATTGTACTTTATGTGCTCAAACACACATCGTTTGTGACTTTTCAAACTTTGAAGCTCGGTAACTTCGGCAAATGTGGACCAAATTTGTTAAACAATGTGTCAAATTAATCAGCTCGACGACATCTTTAAAATGACATAACACATCATGATTGCATCTTGTTGAACTTCCAAGAAAAATAGTACTTTATGTGCTCAAACACACATATTTTGTGACTTTTCAAACTTTGAAGCTCGGTAACTTCGGCAAATATGGACCAAATTTGTTAAACAAAGTGTCAAATTAAGTAGCTCGACAAGATTTTGAAGATGTCACAATACATCATGATGCATCTTGTTGAATTTCCAAGAAAAATTGTACTTTATGTGCTCAAACACACATCTTTTGTGACTTTTCAAACTTTGAAGCTCGGTAACTTCGGCAAATGTGGACCAAATTTGTTAAACAAAGTGTCAAATTAAGTAGCTCGACAAGATTTTGAAGATGTCACAACACATCATGATGCATCTTGTTGAACTTCCAAGAAAAATAGTATTATATGTGCTCAAACACACATATTTTGTGACTTTTCAAACTTTGAAGCTCGGTAACTTCGGCAAATGTGGGCCAAATTTGTTAAACAAAGTGTCAAATTAAGTAGCTCGACAAGATTTTGAAGATGTCACAACACATCATGATGCATCTTGTTGAACTTCCAAGAAAAATAGTACTATATGTGCTCAAACACACATATTTTGTGACTTTTCAAACTTTGAAGCTCGGTAACTTCGGCAAATGTGGACCAAATTTGTTAAACAAAGTGTCAAATTAAGTAGCTCGACAAGATTTTGAAGATGTCACAACACATCATGATGCATCTTGTTGAACTTCCAAGAAAAATAGTATTATATGTGCTCAAACACACATATTTTGTGACTTTTCAAACTTTGAAGCTCGGTAACTTCGGCAAATGTGGGCCAAATTTGTTAAACAAAGTGTCAAATTAAGTAGCTCGACAAGATTTTGAAGATGTCACAACACATCATGATGCATCTTGTTGACCTTCCAAGAAAAATAGTACTATATGTGCTCAAACACACATCTTTTGAGGCTCTTCAAACTTTGAAGCTCGGTAACTTCGGCAAATGTGGACCAAATTTGTTAAACAAAGTGTCAAATTAAGTAGCTCGACAAGATTTTGAAGATGTCACAACACATCATGATGCATCTTGTTGAACTTCCAAGAAAAATAGTATTATATGTGCTCAAACACACATATTTTGTGACTTTTCAAACTTTGAAGCTCGGTAACTTCGGCAAATGTGGGCCAAATTTGTTAAACAAAGTGTCAAATTAAGTAGCTCGACAAGATTTTGAAGATGTCACAACACATCATGATGCATCTTGTTGAACTTCCAAGAAAAATAGTACTATATGTGCTCAAACACACATCTTTTGAGGCTCTTCAAACTTTGAAGCTCGGTAACTTCGGCAAATGTGGACCAAATTTGTTAAACAAAGTGTCAAATTAATCAGCTCGACGAGATCTTTAAAATGACATAACACATCATGATTGCATCTTGTTGAACTTCCAAGAAAAATAGTACTTTATGTGCTCAAACACACATATTTTGTGACTTTTCAAACTTTGAAGCTCGGTAACTTCGGCAAATGTGGACCAAATTTGTTAAACAAAGTGTCAAATTAAGTAGCTCGACAAGATTTTGAAGATGTCACAACACATCATGATGCATCTTGTTGAACTTCCAAGAAAAATAGTATTATATGTGCTCAAACACACATATTTTGTGACTTTTCAAACTTTGAAGCTCGGTAACTTCGGCAAATGTGGGCCAAATTTGTTAAACAAAGTGTCAAATTAAGTAGCTCGACAAGATTTTGAAGATGTCACAACACATCATGATTGCATCTTGTTGAACTTGCAAGAAAAATAGTACTTTATGTGCTCAAACACACATATTTTGTGACTTTTCAAACTTTGAAGCTCGGTAACTTCGGCAAATGTGGGCCAAATTTGTTAAACAAAGTGTCAAATTAAGTAGCTCGACAAGATTTTGAAGATGTCACAACACATCATGATGCATCTTGTTGAACTTCCAAGAAAAATAGTACTATATGTGCTCAAACACACATCTTTTGAGGCTCTTCAAACTTTGAAGCTCGGTAACTTCGGCAAATGTGGACCAAATTTGTTAAACAAAGTGTCAAATTAAGTAGCTCGACAAGATTTTGAAGATGTCACAACACCTCATGATGCATCTTGTTGAACTTCCAAGAAAAATAGTACTATATGTGCTCAAACACACATCTTTTGAGGCTCTTCAAACTTTGAAGCTCGGTAACTTCGGCAAATGTGGACCAAATTTGTTAAACAAAGTGTCAAATTAATCAGCTCGACGAGATCTTTAAAATGACACAACACATCATGATTGCATCTTGTTGAACTTCCAAGAAAAATAGTATTATATGTGCTCAAACACACATATTTTGTGACTTTTCAAACTTTGAAGCTCGGTAACTTCGGCAAATGTGGACCAAATTTGTTAAACAAAGTGTCAAATTAAGTAGCTCGGCAAGATTTTGAAGATGTCACAACACATCATGATTGCATCTTGTTGAACTTCCAAGAAAAATTGTACTTTATGTGCTCAAACACACATATTTTGTGATTTTTCAAACTTTGAAGCTCGGTAACTTCGGCAAATGTGGACCAAATTTGTTAAACAAAGTGTCAAATTAAGTAGCTCGGCAAGATTTTGAAGATGTCACAACACATCATGATTGCATCTTGTTGAACTTCCAAGAAAAATTGTACTTTATGTGCTCAAACACACATCTTTTGTGACTTTTCAAACTTTGAAGCTCGGTAACTTCGGCAAATGTGGGCCAAATTTGTTAAACAAAGTGTCAAATTAAGTAGCTCGACAAGATTTTGAAGATGTCACAACACATCATGATTGCATCTTGTTGAATTTCCAAGAAAAATTGTACTTTATGTGCTCAAACACACATCTTTTGTGACTTTTCAAACTTTGAAGCTCGGTAACTTCGGCAAATGCGGACCAAATTTGTTAAACAATGTGTCAAATTAATCAGCTCGATGAGATCTTTAAAATGACACAACACATCATGATTGCATCTTGTTGAATTTCCAAGAAAAATAGTACTTTATGTGCTCAAACACACATATTTTGTGACTTTTCAAACTTTGAAGCTCGGTAACTTCGGCAAATGTGGACCAAATTTGTTAAACAAAGTGTCAAATTAAGTAGCTTGACAAGATTTTGAAGATGTCACAACACATCATGATGCATCTTGTTGAACTTCCAAGAAAAATAGTATTATATGTGCTCAAACACACATATTTTGTGACTTTTCAAACTTTGAAGCTCGGTAACTTCGGCAAATGTGGGCCAAATTTGTTAAACAAAGTGTCAAATTAAGTAGCTCGACAAGATTTTGAAGATGTCACAACACATCATGATGCATCTTGTTGAACTTCCAAGAAAAATAGTACTATATGTGCTCAAACACACATATTTTGTGATTTTTCAAACTTTGAAGCTCGGTAACTTCGGCAAATGTGGACCAAATTTGTTAAACAAAGTGTCAAATTAATCAGCTCGACGAGATCTTTAAAATGACACAACACATCATGATTGCATCTTGTTGAACTTCCAAGAAAAATAGTACTTTATGAGCTCAAACACACATATTTTGTGACTTTTCAAACTTTGAAGCTCGGTAACTTCGGCAAATGTGGACCAAATTTGTTAAACAAAGTGTCAAATTAAGTAGCTCGACAAGATTTTGAAGATGTCACAACACATCACGATTGCATCTTGTTGAATTTCCAAGAAAAATAGTACTTTATGTGCTCAAACACACATATTTTGTGACTTTTCAAATTTTGAAGCTCGGTAACTTCGGCAAATGTGGACCAAATTTGTTAAACAAAGTTTCAAATTAAGTAGCTCGACAAGATTTTGAAGATGTCACAACACATCATGATGCATCTTGTTGAACTTCCAAGAAAAATAGTACTTTATGAGCTCAAACACACATATTTTGTGACTTTTCAAACTTTGAAGCTCGGTAACTTCGTCAAATGTGTACCAAATTTGTTAAACAATGTGTCAAATTACTCAGCTCGACGACATCTTTAAAATGACACAACACATCATGATTGCATCTTGTTGAACTTCCAAGAAAAATTGTACTTTATGTGCTCAAACACACATCTTTTGTGACTTTTCAAACTTTGAAGCTCGGTAACTTCGGCAAATGTGGGCCAAATTTGTTAAACAAAGTGTCAAATTAAGTAGCTCGACAAGATTTTGAAGATGTCACAACACATCATGATTGCATCTTGTTGAATTTCCAAGAAAAATTGTCCTTTATGTGCTCAAACACACATCTTTTGTGACTTTTCAAACTTTGAAGCTCGGTAACTTCGGCAAATGCGGACCAAATTTGTTAAACAATGTGTCAAATTAATCAGCTCGATGAGATCTTTAAAATGACACAACACATCATGATTGCATCTTGTTGAATTTCCAAGAAAAATAGTACTTTATGTGCTCAAACACACATATTTTGTGACTTTTCAAACTTTGAAGCTCGGTAACTTCGGCAAATGTGGGCCAAATTTGTTAAACAAAGTGTCAAATTAAGTAGCTCGACAAGATTTTGAAGATGTCACAACACATCATGATGCATCTTGTTGAACTTCCAAGAAAAATAGTACTATATGTGCTCAAACACACATATTTTGTGATTTTTCAAACTTTGAAGCTCGGTAACTTCGGCAAATGTGGACCAAATTTGTTAAACAAAGTGTCAAATTAATCAGCTCGACGAGATATTTAAAATGACACAACACATCATGATTGCATCTTGTTGAACTTCCAAGAAAAATAGTACTTTATGAGCTCAAACACACATATTTTGTGACTTTTCAAACTTTGAAGCTCGGTAACTTCGGCAAATATGGACCAAATTTGTTAAACAATGTGTGAAATTAATCAGCTCGACGACATCTTTAAAATGACATAACACATCATGATTGCATCTTGTTGAACTTGCAAGAAAAATAGTACTTTATGTGCTCAAACACACATATTTTGTGACTTTTCAAACTTTGAAGCTCGGTAACTTCGGCAAATGTGGGCCAAACTTGTTAAACAAAGTGTCAAATTAAGTAGCTCGACAAGATTTTGAAGATGTCACAACACATCATGATGCATCTTGTTGAACTTCCAAGAAAAATAGTACTATATGTGCTCAAACACACATCTTTTGAGGCTCTTCAAACTTTGAAGCTCGGTAACTTCGGCAAATGTGGACCAAATTTGTTAAACAAAGTGTCAAATTAAGTAGCTCGACAAGATTTTGAAGATGTCACAACACATCATGATGCATCTTGTTGAACTTCCAAGAAAAATAGTACTATATGTGCTCAAACACACATATTTTGTGATTTTTCAAACTTTGAAGCTCGGTAACTTCGGCAAATGTGGGCCAAATTTGTTAAACAAAGTGTCAAATTAAGTAGCTCGACAAGATTTTGAAGATGTCACAACACATCATGATTGCATCTTGTTGAATTTCCAAGAAAAATTGTACTTTATGTGCTCAAACACACATCTTTTGTGACTTTTCAAACTTTGAAGCTCGGTAACTTCGGCAAATGTGGGCCAAATTTGTTAAACAAAGTGTCAAATTAAGTAGCTCGACAAGATTTTGAAGATGTCACAACACATCATGATGCATCTTGTTGAACTTCCAAGAAAAATAGTACTATATGTGCTCAAACACACATATTTTGTGATTTTTCAAACTTTGAAGCTCGGTAACTTCGGCAAATGTGGGCCAAATTTGTTAAACAAAGTGTCAAATTAAGTAGCTCGACAAGATTTTGAAGATGTCACAACACATCATGATGCATCTTGTTGAACTTCCAAGAAAAATAGTATTATATGTGCTCAAACACACATATTTTGTGACTTTTCAAACTTTGAAGCTCGGTAACTTCGGCAAATGTGGGCCAAATTTGTTAAAGAAAGTGTCAAATTAAGTAGCTCGACAAGATTTTGAAGATGTCACAACACATCATGATGCATCTTGTTGAACTTCCAAGAAAAATAGTACTATATGTGCTCAAACACACATCTTTTGAGGCTCTTCAAACTTTGAAGCTCGGTAACTTCGGCAAATGTGGACCAAATTTGTTAAACAAAGTGTCAAATTAATCAGCTCGACGAGATCTTTAAAATGACATAACACATCATGATTGCATCTTGTTGAACTTCCAAGAAAAATAGTACTTTATGTGCTCAAACACACATATTTTGTGACTTTTCAAACTTTGAAGCTCGGTAACTTCGGCAAATGTGGACCAAATTTGTTAAACAAAGTGTCAAATTAAGTAGCTCGACAAGATTTTGAAGATGTCACAACACATCATGATGCATCTTGTTGAACTTCCAAGAAAAATAGTACTATATGTGCTCAAACACACATCTTTTGAGGCTCTTCAAACTTTGAAGCTCGGTAACTTCGGCAAATGTGGACCAAATTTGTTAAACAAAGTGTCAAATTAAGTAGCTCGACAAGATTTTGAAGATGTCACAACACCTCATGATGCATCTTGTTGAACTTCCAAGAAAAATAGTACTATATGTGCTCAAACACACATATTTTGTGATTTTTCAAACTTTGAAGCTCGGTAACTTCGGCAAATGTGGGCCAAATTTGTTAAACAAAGTGTCAAATTAAGTAGCTCGACAAGATTTTGAAGATGTCACAACACATCATGATTGCATCTTGTTGAATTTCCAAGAAAAATTGTACTTTATGTGCTCAAACACACATCTTTTGTGACTTTTCAAACTTTGAAGCTCGGTAACTTCGGCAAATGTGGGCCAAATTTGTTAAAGAAAGTGTCAAATTAAGTAGCTCGACAAGATTTTGAAGATGTCACAACACATCATGATGCATCTTGTTGAACTTCCAAGAAAAATAGTACTATATGTGCTCAAACACACATCTTTTGTGACTTTTCAAACTTTGAAGCTCGGTAACTTCGGCAAATGTGGACCAAATTTGTTAAACAAAGTGTCAAATTAAGTAGCTCGACAAGATTTTGAAGATGTCACAACACATCATGATGCATCTTGTTGAACTTCCAAGAAAAATAGTACTATATGTGCTCAAACACACATATTTTGTGATTTTTCAAACTTTGAAGCTCGGTAACTTCGGCAAATGTGGGCCAAATTTGTTAAACAAAGTGTCAAATTAAGTAGCTCGACAAGATTTTGAAGATGTCACAACACATCATGATTGCATCTTGTTGAATTTCCAAGAAAAATTGTACTTTATGTGCTCAAACACACATCTTTTGTGACTTTTCAAACTTTGAAGCTCGGTAACTTCGGCAAATGTGGGCCAAATTTGTTAAACAAAGTGTCAAATTAAGTAGCTCGACAAGATTTTGAAGATGTCACAACACATCATGATGCATCTTGTTGAACTTCCAAGAAAAATAGTATTATATGTGCTCAAACACACATATTTTGTGACTTTTCAAACTTTGAAGCTCGGTAACTTCGGCAAATGTGGGCCAAATTTGTTAAAGAAAGTGTCAAATTAAGTAGCTCGACAAGATTTTGAAGATGTCACAACACATCATGATGCATCTTGTTGAACTTCCAAGAAAAATAGTACTATATGTGCTCAAACACACATCTTTTGAGGCTCTTCAAACTTTGAAGCTCGGTAACTTCGGCAAATGTGGGCCAAATTTGTTAAACAAAGTGTCAAATTAAGTAGCTCGACAAGATTTTGAAGATGTCACAACACATCATGATGCATCTTGTTGAACTTCCAAGAAAAATAGTACTATATGTGCTCAAACACACATATTTTGTGACTTTTCAAACTTTGAAGCTCGGTAACTTCGGCAAATGTGGACCAAATTTGTTAAACAATGTGTCAAATTAATCAGCTCGATGAGATCTTTAAAATGACACAACACATCATGATTGCATCTTGTTGAACTTCCAAGAAAAATAGTACTATATGTGCTCAAACACACATCTTTTGAGGCTCTTCAAACTTTGAAGCTCGGTAACTTCGGCAAATGTGGACCAAATTTGTTAAACAAAGTGTCAAATTAAGTAGCTCGACAAGATTTTGAAGATGTCACAACACCTCATGATGCATCTTGTTGAACTTCCAAGAAAAATAGTACTATATGTGCTCAAACACACATCTTTTGAGGCTCTTCAAACTTTGAAGCTCGGTAACTTCGGCAAATGTGGACCAAATTTGTTAAACAAAGTGTCAAATTAATCAGCTCGACGAGATCTTTAAAATGACACAACACATCATGATTGCATCTTGTTGAACTTCCAAGAAAAATAGTATTATATGTGCTCAAACACACATATTTTGTGACTTTTCAAACTTTGAAGCTCGGTAACTTCGGCAAATGTGGGCCAAATTTGTTAAACAAAGTGTCAAATTAAGTAGCTCGACAAGATTTTGAAGATGTCACAACACATCATGATTGCATCTTGTTGAACTTCCAAGAAAAATTGTACTTTATGTGCTCCAACACACATATTTTGTGATTTTTCAAACTTTGAAGCTCGGTAACTTCGGCAAATGTGGACCAAATTTGTTAAACAAAGTGTCAAATTAAGTAGCTCGACAAGATTTTGAAGATGTCACAACACATCATGATGCATCTTGTTGAACTTCCAAGAAAAATAGTATTATATGTGCTCAAACACACATATTTTGTGACTTTTCAAACTTTGAAGCTCGGTAACTTCGGCAAATGTGGGCCAAATTTGTTAAACAAAGTGTCAAATTAAGTAGCTCGACAAGATTTTGAAGATGTCACAACACATCATGATGCATCTTGTTGAACTTCCAAGAAAAATAGTACTATATGTGCTCAAACACACATATTTTGTGACTTTTCAAACTTTGAAGCTCGGTAACTTCGGCAAATGTGGACCAAATTTGTTAAACAAAGTGTCAAATTAAGTAGCTCGACAAGATTTTGAAGATGTCACAACACATCATGATGCATCTTGTTGAACTTCCAAGAAAAATAGTATTATATGTGCTCAAACACACATATTTTGTGACTTTTCAAACTTTGAAGCTCGGTAACTTCGGCAAATGTGGGCCAAATTTGTTAAACAAAGTGTCAAATTAAGTAGCTCGACAAGATTTTGAAGATGTCACAACACATCATGATGCATCTTGTTGACCTTCCAAGAAAAATAGTACTATATGTGCTCAAACACACATCTTTTGAGGCTCTTCAAACTTTGAAGCTCGGTAACTTCGGCAAATGTGGACCAAATTTGTTAAACAAAGTGTCAAATTAATCAGCTCGACGAGATCTTTAAAATGACACAACACATCATGATTGCATCTTGTTGAACTTCCAAGAAAAATAGTACTTTATGTGCTCAAACACACATATTTTGTGACTTTTCAAACTTTGAAGCTCGGTAACTTCGGCAAATGTGGACCAAATTTGTTAAACAAAGTGTCAAATTAAGTAGCTCGACAAGATTTTGAAGATGTCACAACACATCATGATTGCATCTTGTTGAACTTCCAAGAAAAATTGTACTTTATGTGCTCAAACACACATCTTTTGTGACTTTTCAAACTTTGAAGCTCGGTAACTTCGGCAAATGTGGACCAAATTTGTTAAACAATGTGTCAAATTAATCAGCTCGGCGAGATCTTTAAAATGACACAATACATCATGATTGCATCTTGTTGAACTTCCAAGAAAAATAGTACTTTATGAGCTCAAACACACATATTTTGTGACTTTTCAAACTTTGAAGCTCGGTAACTTCGGCAAATGTGGACCAAATTTGTTAAACAATGTGTCAAATTAATCAGCTCGACGACATCTTTAAAATGACACAACACATCATGATTGCATCTTGTTGAACTTCCAAGAAAAATAGTACTTTATGTGCTCAAACACACATATTTTGTGACTTTTCAAACTTTGAAGCTCGGTAACTTCGGCAAATGTGGACCAAATTTGTTAAACAAAGTGTCAAATTAAGTAGCTCGACAAGATTTTGAAGATGTCACAATACATCATGATGCATCTTGTTGAACTTCCAAGAAAAATAGTAGTATATGTGCTCAAACACACATATTTTGTGACTTTTCAAACTTTGAAGCTCGGTAACTTCGGCAAATGTGGACGAAATTTGTTAAACAAAGTGTCAAATTAAGTAGCTCGACAAGATTTTGAAGATGTCACAACACATCATGATTGCATCTTGTTGAACTTCCAAGAAAATTTGTACTTTATGTGCTCAAACACACATATTTTGTGACTTTTCAAACTTTGAAGCTCGGTAACTTCGGCAAATGTGGACGAAATTTGTTAAACAAAGTGTCAAATTAAGTAGCTCGACAAGATTTTGAAGATGTCACAACACATCATGATTGCATCTTGTTGAACTTCCAAGAAAATTTGTACTTTATGTGCTCAAACACACATATTTTGTGACTTTTCAAACTTTGAAGCTCGGTAACTTCGGCAAATGTGGACGAAATTTGTTAAACAAAGTGTCAAATTAAGTAGCTCGACAAGATTTTGAAGATGTCACAACACATCATGATTGCATCTTGTTGAACTTCCAAGAAAAATTGTACTTTATGTGCTCAAACACACATCTTTTGTGACTTTTCAAACTTTGAAGCTCGGTAACTTCGGCAAATGTGGACCAAATTTGTTAAACAAAGTGTCAAATTAATCAGCTCGACGAGATCTTTAAAATGACACAACACATCATGATTGCATCTTGTTGAAATTCCAAGAATAATAGTACTTTATGTGCTCAAACACACATATTTTGTGACGTTTTAAACTTTGAAGCTCGGTAACTTCGGCAAATGTGGACCAAATTTGTTAAACAATGTGTCAAATTAATCAGCTCGATGAGATCTTTAAAATGACACAACACATCATGATTGCATCTTGTTGAACTTCCAAGAAAAATAGTACTTTATGAGCTCAAACACACATATTTTGTGACTTTTCAAACTTTGAAGCTCGGTAACTTCGGCAAATGTGGACCAAATTTGTTAAACAATGTGTCAAATTAATCAGCTCGACGACATCTTTAAAATGACACAACACATCATGATTGCATCTTGTTGAACTTCCAAGAAAAATAGTACTTTATGTGCTCAAACACACATATTTTGTGACTTTTCAAACTTTGAAGCTCGGTAACTTCGGCAAATGTGGACCAAATTTGTTAAACAAAGTGTCAAATTAAGTAGCTCGACAAGATTTTGAAGATGTCACAATACATCATGATGCATCTTGTTGAACTTCCAAGAAAAATAGTAGTATATGTGCTCAAACACACATATTTTGTGACTTTTCAAACTTTGAAGCTCGGTAACTTCGGCAAATGTGGACGAAATTTGTTAAACAAAGTGTCAAATTAAGTAGCTCGACAAGATTTTGAAGATGTCACAACACATCATGATTGCATCTTGTTGAACTTCCAAGAAAATTTGTACTTTATGTGCTCAAACACACATATTTTGTGACTTTTCAAACTTTGAAGCTCGGTAACTTCGGCAAATGTGGACGAAATTTGTTAAACAAAGTGTCAAATTAAGTAGCTCGACAAGATTTTGAAGATGTCACAATACATCATGATGCATCTTGTTGAACTTCCAAGAAAAATAGTAGTATATGTGCTCAAACACACATATTTTGTGACTTTTCAAACTTTGAAGCTCGGTAACTTCGGCAAATGTGGACGAAATTTGTTAAACAAAGTGTCAAATTAAGTAGCTCGACAAGATTTTGAAGATGTCACAACACATCATGATTGCATCTTGTTGAACTTCCAAGAAAATTTGTACTTTATGTGCTCAAACACACATATTTTGTGACTTTTCAAACTTTGAAGCTCGGTAACTTCGGCAAATGTTGACGAAATTTGTTAAACAAAGTGTCAAATTAAGTAGCTCGACAAGATTTTGAAGATGTCACAACACATCATGATTGCATCTTGTTGAACTTCCAAGAAAAATTGTACTTTATGTGCTCAAACACACATATTTTGTGACTTTTCAAACTTTGAAGCTCGGTAACTTCGGCAAATGTGGACGAAATTTGTTAAACAAAGTGTCAAATTAAGTAGCTCTACAAGATTTTGAAGATGTCACAATACATCATGATGCATCTTGTTGAACTTCCAAGAAAAATAGTAGTATATGTGCTCAAACACACATATTTTGTGACTTTTCAAACTTTGAAGCTCGGTAACTTCGGCAAATGTGGACGAAATTTGTTAAACAAAGTGTCAAATTAAGTAGCTCGACAAGATTTTGAAGATGTCACAACACATCATGATTGCATCTTGTTGAACTTCCAAGAAAATTTGTACTTTATGTGCTCAAACACACATATTTTGTGACTTTTCAAACTTTGAAGCTCGGTAACTTCGGCAAATGTGGACCAAATTTGTTAAACAAAGTGTCAAATTAAGTAGCTCGACAAGATTTTGAAGATGTCACAATACATCATGATGCATCTTGTTGAACTTCCAAGAAAAATAGTAGTATATGTGCTCAAACACACATATTTTGTGACTTTTCAAACTTTGAAGCTCGGTAACTTCGGCAAATGTGGACGAAATTTGTTAAACAAAGTGTCAAATTAAGTAGCTCGACAAGATTTTGAAGATGTCACAACACATCATGATTGCATCTTGTTGAACTTCCAAGAAAATTTGTACTTTATGTGCTCAAACACACATATTTTGTGACTTTTCAAACTTTGAAGCTCGGTAACTTCGGCAAATGTTGACGAAATTTGTTAAACAAAGTGTCAAATTAAGTAGCTCGACAAGATTTTGAAGATGTCACAACACATCATGATTGCATCTTGTTGAACTTCCAAGAAAAATTGTACTTTATGTGCTCAAACACACATCTTTTGTGACTTTTCAAACTTTGAAGCTCGGTAACTTCGGCAAATGTGGACCAAATTTGTTAAACAAAGTGTCAAATTAATCAGCTCGACGAGATCTTTAAAATGACACAACACATCATGATTGCATCTTGTTGAAATTCCAAGAATAATAGTACTTTATGTGCTCAAACACACATATTTTGTGACGTTTCAAACTTTGAAGCTCGGTAACTTCGGCAAATGTGGACCAAATTTGTTAAACAATGTGTCAAATTAATCAGCTCGATGAGATCTTTAAAATGACACAACACATCATGATTGCATCTTGTTGAATTTCCAAGAAAAATAGTACTTTATGTGCTCAAACACACATATTTTGTGACTTTTCAAACTTTGAAGCTCGGTAACTTCGGCAAATGTGGACCAAATTTGTTAAACAAAGTGTCAAATTAAGTAGCTCGACAAGATTTTGAAGATGTCACAACACATCACGATTGCATCTTGTTGAATTTCCAAGAAAAATAGTACTTTATGTGCTCAAACACACATATTTTGTGACTTTTCAAATTTTGAAGCTCGGTAACTTCGGCAAATGTGGACCAAATTTGTTAAACAAAGTTTCAAATTAAGTAGCTCGACAAGATTTTGAAGATGTCACAACACATCATGATGCATCTTGTTGAACTTCCAAGAAAAATAGTACTTATGAGCTCAAACACACATATTTTGTGACTTTTCAAACTTTGAAGCTCGGTAACTTCGTCAAATGTGGACCAAATTTGTTAAACAATGTGTCAAATTACTCAGCTCGACGACATCTTTAAAATGACACAACACATCATGATTGCATCTTGTTGAACTTCCAAGAAAAATTGTACTTTATGTGCTCAAACACACATATTTTGTGACGTTTCAAACTTTGAAGCTCGGTAACTTCGGCAAATGTGGACCAAATTTGTTAAACAATGTGTCAAATTAATCAGCTCGATGAGATCTTTAAAATGACACAACACATCATGATTGCATCTTGTTGAACTTCCAAGAAAAATAGTACTTTATGAGCTCAAACACACATATTTTGTGACTTTTCAAACTTTGAAGCTCGGTAACTTCGGCAAATGTGGACCAAATTTGTTAAACAATGTGTCAAATTAATCAGCTCGACGACATCTTTAAAATGACATAACACATCATGATTGCATCTTGTTGAACTTCCAAGAAAAATAGTACTTTATGTGCTCAAACACACATATTTTGTGACTTTTCAAACTTTGAAGCTCGGTAACTTCGGCAAATATGGACCAAATTTGTTAAACAAAGTGTCAAATTAAGTAGCTCGACAAGATTTTGAAGATGTCACAATACATCATGATGCATCTTGTTGAATTTCCAAGAAAAATTGTACTTTATGTGCTCAAACACACATCTTTTGTGACTTTTCAAACTTTGAAGCTCGGTAACTTCGGCAAATGTGGACCAAATTTGTTAAACAAAGTGTCAAATTAAGTAGCTCGACAAGATTTTGAAGATGTCACAACACATCATGATGCATCTTGTTGAACTTCCAAGAAAAATAGTATTATATGTGCTCAAACACACATATTTTGTGACTTTTCAAACTTTGAAGCTCGGTAACTTCGGCAAATGTGGGCCAAATTTGTTAAACAAAGTGTCAAATTAAGTAGCTCGACAAGATTTTGAAGATGTCACAACACATCATGATGCATCTTGTTGAACTTCCAAGAAAAATAGTACTATATGTGCTCAAACACACATATTTTGTGACTTTTCAAACTTTGAAGCTCGGTAACTTCGGCAAATGTGGACCAAATTTGTTAAACAAAGTGTCAAATTAAGTAGCTCGACAAGATTTTGAAGATGTCACAACACATCATGATGCATCTTGTTGAACTTCCAAGAAAAATAGTATTATATGTGCTCAAACACACATATTTTGTGACTTTTCAAACTTTGAAGCTCGGTAACTTCGGCAAATGTGGGCCAAATTTGTTAAACAAAGTGTCAAATTAAGTAGCTCGACAAGATTTTGAAGATGTCACAACACATCATGATGCATCTTGTTGACCTTCCAAGAAAAATAGTACTATATGTGCTCAAACACACATCTTTTGAGGCTCTTCAAACTTTGAAGCTCGGTAACTTCGGCAAATGTGGACCAAATTTGTTAAACAAAGTGTCAAATTAAGTAGCTCGACAAGATTTTGAAGATGTCACAACACATCATGATGCATCTTGTTGAACTTCCAAGAACAATAGTACTTTATGTGCTCAAACACACATATTTTGTGACTTTTCAAACTTTGAAGCTCGGTAACTTCGGCAAATGTGGACCAAATTTGTTAAACAAAGTGTCAAATTAAGTAGCTCGACAAGATTTTGAAGATGTCACAACACCTCATGATGCATCTTGTTGAACTTCCAAGAAAAATAGTACTATATGTGCTCAAACACACATCTTTTGAGGCTCTTCAAACTTTGAAGCTCGGTAACTTCGGCAAATGTGGACCAAATTTGTTAAACAAAGTGTCAAATTAATCAGCTCGACGAGATCTTTAAAATGACACAACACATCATGATTGCATCTTGTTGAACTTCCAAGAAAAATAGTATTATATGTGCTCAAACACACATATTTTGTGACTTTTCAAACTTTGAAGCTCGGTAACTTCGGCAAATGTGGACCAAATTTGTTAAACAAAGTGTCAAATTAAGTAGCTCGGCAAGATTTTGAAGATGTCACAACACATCATGATTGCATCTTGTTGAACTTCCAAGAAAAATTGTACTTTATGTGCTCAAACACACATATTTTGTGATTTTTCAAACTTTGAAGCTCGGTAACTTCGGCAAATGTGGACCAAATTTGTTAAACAAAGTGTCAAATTAAGTAGCTCGGCAAGATTTTGAAGATGTCACAACACATCATGATTGCATCTTGTTGAACTTCCAAGAAAAATTGTACTTTATGTGCTCAAACACACATCTTTTGTGACTTTTCAAACTTTGAAGCTCGGTAACTTCGGCAAATGTGGGCCAAATTTGTTAAACAAAGTGTCAAATTAAGTAGCTCGACAAGATTTTGAAGATGTCACAACACATCATGATTGCATCTTGTTGAATTTCCAAGAAAAATTGTACTTTATGTGCTCAAACACACATCTTTTGTGACTTTTCAAACTTTGAAGCTCGGTAACTTCGGCAAATGCGGACCAAATTTGTTAAACAATGTGTCAAATTAATCAGCTCGATGAGATCTTTAAAATGACACAACACATCATGATTGCATCTTGTTGAATTTCCAAGAAAAATAGTACTTTATGTGCTCAAACACACATATTTTGTGACTTTTCAAACTTTGAAGCTCGGTAACTTCGGCAAATGTGGACCAAATTTGTTAAACAAAGTGTCAAATTAAGTAGCTTGACAAGATTTTGAAGATGTCACAACACATCATGATGCATCTTGTTGAACTTCCAAGAAAAATAGTATTATATGTGCTCAAACACACATATTTTGTGACTTTTCAAACTTTGAAGCTCGGTAACTTCGGCAAATGTGGGCCAAATTTGTTAAACAAAGTGTCAAATTAAGTAGCTCGACAAGATTTTGAAGATGTCACAACACATCATGATGCATCTTGTTGAACTTCCAAGAAAAATAGTACTATATGTGCTCAAACACACATATTTTGTGATTTTTCAAACTTTGAAGCTCGGTAACTTCGGCAAATGTGGACCAAATTTGTTAAACAAAGTGTCAAATTAATCAGCTCGACGAGATCTTTAAAATGACACAACACATCATGATTGCATCTTGTTGAACTTCCAAGAAAAATAGTACTTTATGAGCTCAAACACACATATTTTGTGACTTTTCAAACTTTGAAGCTCGGTAACTTCGGCAAATGTGGACCAAATTTGTTAAACAAAGTGTCAAATTAAGTAGCTCGACAAGATTTTGAAGATGTCACAACACATCACGATTGCATCTTGTTGAATTTCCAAGAAAAATAGTACTTTATGTGCTCAAACACACATATTTTGTGACTTTTCAAATTTTGAAGCTCGGTAACTTCGGCAAATGTGGACCAAATTTGTTAAACAAAGTTTCAAATTAAGTAGCTCGACAAGATTTTGAAGATGTCACAACACATCATGATGCATCTTGTTGAACTTCCAAGAAAAATAGTACTTTATGAGCTCAAACACACATATTTTGTGACTTTTCAAACTTTGAAGCTCGGTAACTTCGTCAAATGTGTACCAAATTTGTTAAACAATGTGTCAAATTACTCAGCTCGACGACATCTTTAAAATGACACAACACATCATGATTGCATCTTGTTGAACTTCCAAGAAAAATTGTACTTTATGTGCTCAAACACACATCTTTTGTGACTTTTCAAACTTTGAAGCTCGGTAACTTCGGCAAATGTGGGCCAAATTTGTTAAACAAAGTGTCAAATTAAGTAGCTCGACAAGATTTTGAAGATGTCACAACACATCATGATTGCATCTTGTTGAATTTCCAAGAAAAATTGTACTTTATGTGCTCAAACACACATCTTTTGTGACTTTTCAAACTTTGAAGCTCGGTAACTTCGGCAAATGCGGACCAAATTTGTTAAACAATGTGTCAAATTAATCAGCTCGATGAGATCTTTAAAATGACACAACACATCATGATTGCATCTTGTTGAATTTCCAAGAAAAATAGTACTTTATGTGCTCAAACACACATATTTTGTGACTTTTCAAACTTTGAAGCTCGGTAACTTCGGCAAATGTGGGCCAAATTTGTTAAACAAAGTGTCAAATTAAGTAGCTCGACAAGATTTTGAAGATGTCACAACACATCATGATGCATCTTGTTGAACTTCCAAGAAAAATAGTACTATATGTGCTCAAACACACATATTTTGTGATTTTTCAAACTTTGAAGCTCGGTAACTTCGGCAAATGTGGACCAAATTTGTTAAACAAAGTGTCAAATTAATCAGCTCGACGAGATATTTAAAATGACACAACACATCATGATTGCATCTTGTTGAACTTCCAAGAAAAATAGTACTTTATGAGCTCAAACACACATATTTTGTGACTTTTCAAACTTTGAAGCTCGGTAACTTCGGCAAATATGGACCAAATTTGTTAAACAATGTGTGAAATTAATCAGCTCGACGAGATATTTAAAATGACACAACACATCATGATTGCATCTTGTTGAACTTCCAAGAAAAATAGTACTTTATGTGCTCAAACACACATATTTTGTGACTTTTCAAACTTTGAAGCTCGGTAACTTCGGCAAATGTGGGCCAAACTTGTTAAACAAAGTGTCAAATTAAGTAGCTCGACAAGATTTTGAAGATGTCACAACACATCATGATGCATCTTGTTGAACTTCCAAGAAAAATAGTACTATATGTGCTCAAACACACATCTTTTGAGGCTCTTCAAACTTTGAAGCTCGGTAACTTCGGCAAATGTGGGCCAAACTTGTTAAACAAAGTGTCAAATTAAGTAGCTCGACAAGATTTTGAAGATGTCACAACACATCATGATTGCATCTTGTTGAATTTCCAAGAAAAATTGTACTTTATGTGCTCAAACACACATCTTTTGTGACTTTTCAAACTTTGAAGCTCGGTAACTTCGGCAAATGTGGGCCAAATTTGTTAAACAAAGTGTCAAATTAAGTAGCTCGACAAGATTTTGAAGATGTCACAACACATCATGATGCATCTTGTTGAACTTCCAAGAAAAATAGTATTATATGTGCTCAAACACACATATTTTGTGACTTTTCAAACTTTGAAGCTCGGTAACTTCGGCAAATGTTGGCCAAATTTGTTAAAGAAAGTGTCAAATTAAGTAGCTCGACAAG
This sequence comes from Euwallacea fornicatus, assembly GCF_040115645.1. Classification (NCBI taxonomy): domain Eukaryota; kingdom Metazoa; phylum Arthropoda; class Insecta; order Coleoptera; family Curculionidae; genus Euwallacea; species Euwallacea fornicatus. The sequence continues at coordinate 798,138 of NW_027096012.1, read as the reverse complement.
ATTTTGAAGATGTCACAACACATCATGATGCATCTTGTTGAACTTCCAAGAAAAATAGTACTATATGTGCTCAAACACACATCTTTTGAGGCTCTTCAAACTTTGAAGCTCGGTAACTTCGGCAAATGTGGACCAAATTTGTTAAACAAAGTGTCAAATTAATCAGCTCGACGAGATCTTTAAAATGACACAACACATCATGATTGCATCTTGTTGAAATTCCAAGAATAATAGTACTTTATGTGCTCAAACACACATCTTTTGTGACTTTTCAAACTTTGAAGCTCGGTAACTTCGGCAAATGTGGGCCAAATTTGTTAAACAAAGTGTCAAATTAAGTAGCTCGACAAGATTTTGAAGATGTCACAACACATCATGATTGCATCTTGTTGAACTTCCACGAAAAATAGTACTTTATGTGCTCAAACACACATATTTTATGACTTTTCAAACTTTGAAGCTCGGTAACTTCGGCAAATATGGACCAAATTTGTTAAACAAAGTGTCAAATTAAGTAGCTCGACAAGATTTTGAAGATGTCACAACACATCATGATGCATCTTGTTGAACTTCCAAGAAAAATAGTACTTTATGAGCTCAAACACACATATTTTGTGACTTTTCAAACTTTGAAGCTCGGTAACTTCGTCAAATGTGGACCAAATTTGTTAAACAATGTGTCAAATTACTCAGCTCGACGACATCTTTAAAATGACACAACACATCATGATTGCATCTTGTTGAACTTCCAAGAAAAATTGTACTTTATGTGCTCAAACACACATATTTTGTGACGTTTCAAACTTTGAAGCTCGGTAACTTCGGCAAATGTGGACCAAATTTGTTAAACAATGTGTCAAATTAATCAGCTCGATGAGATCTTTAAAATGACACAACACATCATGATTGCATCTTGTTGAACTTCCAAGAAAAATAGTACTTTATGAGCTCAAACACACATATTTTGTGACTTTTCAAACTTTGAAGCTCGGTAACTTCGGCAAATGTGGACCAAATTTGTTAAACAATGTGTCAAATTAATCAGCTCGACGACATCTTTAAAATGACATAACACATCATGATTGCATCTTGTTGAACTTCCAAGAAAAATAGTACTTTATGTGCTCAAACACACATATTTTGTGACTTTTCAAACTTTGAAGCTCGGTAACTTCGGCAAATATGGACCAAATTTGTTAAACAAAGTGTCAAATTAAGTAGCTCGACAAGATTTTGAAGATGTCACAATACATCATGATGCATCTTGTTGAATTTCCAAGAAAAATTGTACTTTATGTGCTCAAACACACATCTTTTGTGACTTTTCAAACTTTGAAGCTCGGTAACTTCGGCAAATGTGGACCAAATTTGTTAAACAAAGTGTCAAATTAAGTAGCTCGACAAGATTTTGAAGATGTCACAACACATCATGATGCATCTTGTTGAACTTCCAAGAAAAATAGTATTATATGTGCTCAAACACACATATTTTGTGACTTTTCAAACTTTGAAGCTCGGTAACTTCGGCAAATGTGGGCCAAATTTGTTAAACAAAGTGTCAAATTAAGTAGCTCGACAAGATTTTGAAGATGTCACAACACATCATGATGCATCTTGTTGAACTTCCAAGAAAAATAGTACTATATGTGCTCAAACACACATATTTTGTGACTTTTCAAACTTTGAAGCTCGGTAACTTCGGCAAATGTGGACCAAATTTGTTAAACAAAGTGTCAAATTAAGTAGCTCGACAAGATTTTGAAGATGTCACAACACATCATGATGCATCTTGTTGAACTTCCAAGAAAAATAGTATTATATGTGCTCAAACACACATATTTTGTGACTTTTCAAACTTTGAAGCTCGGTAACTTCGGCAAATGTGGGCCAAATTTGTTAAACAAAGTGTCAAATTAAGTAGCTCGACAAGATTTTGAAGATGTCACAACACATCATGATGCATCTTGTTGACCTTCCAAGAAAAATAGTACTATATGTGCTCAAACACACATCTTTTGAGGCTCTTCAAACTTTGAAGCTCGGTAACTTCGGCAAATGTGGACCAAATTTGTTAAACAAAGTGTCAAATTAAGTAGCTCGACAAGATTTTGAAGATGTCACAACACATCATGATGCATCTTGTTGAACTTCCAAGAAAAATAGTATTATATGTGCTCAAACACACATATTTTGTGACTTTTCAAACTTTGAAGCTCGGTAACTTCGGCAAATGTGGGCCAAATTTGTTAAAGAAAGTGTCAAATTAAGTAGCTCGACAAGATTTTGAAGATGTCACAACACATCATGATGCATCTTGTTGAACTTCCAAGAAAAATAGTACTATATGTGCTCAAACACACATCTTTTGAGGCTCTTCAAACTTTGAAGCTCGGTAACTTCGGCAAATGTGGACCAAATTTGTTAAACAAAGTGTCAAATTAAGTAGCTCGACAAGATTTTGAAGATGTCACAACACATCATGATGCATCTTGTTGAACTTCCAAGAAAAATAGTACTATATGTGCTCAAACACACATCTTTTGAGGCTCTTCAAACTTTGAAGCTCGGTAACTTCGGCAAATGTGGACCAAATTTGTTAAACAAAGTGTCAAATTAAGTAGCTCGACAAGATTTTGAAGATGTCACAACACCTCATGATGCATCTTGTTGAACTTCCAAGAAAAATAGTACTATATGTGCTCAAACACACATCTTTTGAGGCTCTTCAAACTTTGAAGCTCGGTAACTTCGGCAAATGTGGACCAAATTTGTTAAACAAAGTGTCAAATTAAGTAGCTCGACAAGATTTTGAAGATGTCACAACACCTCATGATGCATCTTGTTGAACTTCCAAGAAAAATAGTACTATATGTGCTCAAACACACATCTTTTGAGGCTCTTCAAACTTTGAAGCTCGGTAACTTCGGCAAATGTGGACCAAATTTGTTAAACAAAGTGTCAAATTAATCAGCTCGACGAGATCTTTAAAATGACACAACACATCATGATTGCATCTTGTTGAACTTCCAAGAAAAATAGTATTATATGTGCTCAAACACACATATTTTGTGACTTTTCAAACTTTGAAGCTCGGTAACTTCGGCAAATGTGGGCCAAATTTGTTAAACAAAGTGTCAAATTAAGTAGCTCGACAAGATTTTGAAGATGTCACAACACATCATGATTGCATCTTGTTGAACTTCCAAGAAAAATTGTACTTTATGTGCTCAAACACACATATTTTGTGATTTTTCAAACTTTGAAGCTCGGTAACTTCGGCAAATGTGGACCAAATTTGTTAAACAAAGTGTCAAATTAAGTAGCTCGACAAGATTTTGAAGATGTCACAACACATCATGATTGCATCTTGTTGAACTTCCAAGAAAAATTGTACTTTATGTGCTCAAACACACATCTTTTGTGACTTTTCAAACTTTGAAGCTCGGTAACTTCGGCAAATGTGGGCCAAATTTGTTAAACAAAGTGTCAAATTAAGTAGCTCGACAAGATTTTGAAGATGTCACAACACATCATGATTGCATCTTGTTGAATTTCCAAGAAAAATTGTACTTTATGTGCTCAAACACACATCTTTTGTGACTTTTCAAACTTTGAAACTCGGTAACTTCGGCAAATGCGGACCAAATTTGTTAAACAATGTGTCAAATTAATCAGCTCGATGAGATCTTTAAAATGACACAACACATCATGATTGCATCTTGTTGAACTTCCAAGAAAAATTGTACTTTATGTGCTCAAACACACATCTTTTGTGACTTTTCAAACTTTGAAGCTCGGTAACTTCGGCAAATATGGACCAAATTTGTTAAACAATGTGTCAAATTAATCAGCTCGATGAGATCTTTAAAATGACACAACACATCATGATTGCATCTTGTTGAACTTCCAAGAAAAATTGTACTTTATGTGCTCAAACACACATCTTTTGTGACTTTTCAAACTTTGAAGCTCGGTAACTTCGGCAAATATGGACCAAATTTGTTAAACAATGTGTCAAATTACTCAGCTCGACGACATCTTTAAAATGACACAACACATCATGATTGCATCTTGTTGAACTTCCAAGAAAAATTGTACTTTATGTGCTCAAACACACATATTTTGTGACGTTTCAAACTTTGAAGCTCGGTAACTTCGGCAAATGTGGACCAAATTTGTTAAACAATGTGTCAAATTAATCAGCTCGATGAGATCTTTAAAATGACACAACACATCATGATTGCATCTTGTTGAACTTCCAAGAAAAATAGTACTTTATGAGCTCAAACACACATATTTTGTGACTTTTCAAACTTTGAAGCTCGGTAACTTCGGCAAATGTGGAACAAATTTGTTAAACAATGTGTCAAATTAATCAGCTCGACGACATCTTTAAAATGACACAACACATCATGATTGCATCTTGTTGAACTTCCAAGAAAAATAGTACTTTATGTGCTCAAACACACATATTTTGTGACTTTTCAAACTTTGAAGCTCGGTAACTTCGGCAAATGTGGGCCAAATTTGTTAAACAAAGTGTCAAATTAAGTAGCTCGACAAGATTTTGAAGATGTCACAACACATCATGATGCATCTTGTTGAACTTCCAAGAAAAATAGTATTATATGTGCTCAAACACACATATTTTGTGACTTTTCAAACTTTGAAGCTCGGTAACTTCGGCAAATGTGGGCCAAATTTGTTAAACAAAGTGTCAAATTAAGTAGCTCGACAAGATTTTGAAGATGTCACAACACATCATGATGCATCTTGTTGAACTTCCAAGAAAAATAGTACTATATGTGCTCAAACACACATATTTTGTGACTTTTCAAACTTTGAAGCTCGGTAACTTCGGCAAATGTGGACCAAATTTGTTAAACAAAGTGTCAAATTAAGTAGCTCGACAAGATTTTGAAGATGTCACAACACATCATGATGCATCTTGTTGAACTTCCAAGAAAAATAGTATTATATGTGCTCAAACACACATATTTTGTGACTTTTCAAACTTTGAAGCTCGGTAACTTCGGCAAATGTGGGCCAAATTTGTTAAACAAAGTGTCAAATTAAGTAGCTCGACAAGATTTTGAAGATGTCACAACACATCATGATGCATCTTGTTGACCTTCCAAGAAAAATAGTACTATATGTGCTCAAACACACATCTTTTGAGGCTCTTCAAACTTTGAAGCTCGGTAACTTCGGCAAATGTGGACCAAATTTGTTAAACAAAGTGTCAAATTAAGTAGCTCGACAAGATTTTGAAGATGTCACAACACATCATGATGCATCTTGTTGAACTTCCAAGAAAAATAGTATTATATGTGCTCAAACACACATATTTTGTGACTTTTCAAACTTTGAAGCTCGGTAACTTCGGCAAATGTGGGCCAAATTTGTTAAACAAAGTGTCAAATTAAGTAGCTCGACAAGATTTTGAAGATGTCACAACACATCATGATGCATCTTGTTGAACTTCCAAGAAAAATAGTATTATATGTGCTCAAACACACATATTTTGTGACTTTTCAAACTTTGAAGCTCGGTAACTTCGGCAAATGTGGGCCAAATTTGTTAAAGAAAGTGTCAAATTAAGTAGCTCGACAAGATTTTGAAGATGTCACAACACATCATGATGCATCTTGTTGAACTTCCAAGAAAAATAGTACTATATGTGCTCAAACACACATCTTTTGAGGCTCTTCAAACTTTGAAGCTCGGTAACTTCGGCAAATGTGGACCAAATTTGTTAAACAAAGTGTCAAATTAAGTAGCTCGACAAGATTTTGAAGATGTCACAACACATCATGATGCATCTTGTTGAACTTCCAAGAAAAATAGTACTATATGTGCTCAAACACACATCTTTTGAGGCTCTTCAAACTTTGAAGCTCGGTAACTTCGGCAAATGTGGACCAAATTTGTTAAACAAAGTGTCAAATTAAGTAGCTCGACAAGATTTTGAAGATGTCACAACACCTCATGATGCATCTTGTTGAACTTCCAAGAAAAATAGTACTATATGTGCTCAAACACACATCTTTTGAGGCTCTTCAAACTTTGAAGCTCGGTAACTTCGGCAAATGTGGACCAAATTTGTTAAACAAAGTGTCAAATTAAGTAGCTCGACAAGATTTTGAAGATGTCACAACACCTCATGATGCATCTTGTTGAACTTCCAAGAAAAATAGTACTATATGTGCTCAAACACACATCTTTTGAGGCTCTTCAAACTTTGAAGCTCGGTAACTTCGGCAAATGTGGACCAAATTTGTTAAACAAAGTGTCAAATTAATCAGCTCGACGAGATCTTTAAAATGACACAACACATCATGATTGCATCTTGTTGAACTTCCAAGAAAAATAGTATTATATGTGCTCAAACACACATATTTTGTGACTTTTCAAACTTTGAAGCTCGGTAACTTCGGCAAATGTGGGCCAAATTTGTTAAACAAAGTGTCAAATTAAGTAGCTCGACAAGATTTTGAAGATGTCACAACACATCATGATTGCATCTTGTTGAACTTCCAAGAAAAATTGTACTTTATGTGCTCAAACACACATATTTTGTGATTTTTCAAACTTTGAAGCTCGGTAACTTCGGCAAATGTGGACCAAATTTGTTAAACAAAGTGTCAAATTAAGTAGCTCGACAAGATTTTGAAGATGTCACAACACATCATGATTGCATCTTGTTGAACTTCCAAGAAAAAATGTACTTTATGTGCTCAAACACACATCTTTTGTGACTTTTCAAACTTTGAAGCTCGGTAACTTCGGCAAATGTGGGCCAAATTTGTTAAACAAAGTGTCAAATTAAGTAGCTCGACAAGATTTTGAAGATGTCACAACACATCACGATTGCATCTTGTTGAATTTCCAAGAAAAATAGTACTATATGTGCTCAAACACACATATTTTGTGACTTGTCAAACTTTGAAGCTCGGTAACTTCGGCAAATGTGGACCAAATTTGTTAAACAATGTGTCAAATTAAGTAGCTCGACAAGATTTTGAAGATGTCACAACACATCACGATTGCATCTTGTTGAATTTCCAAGAAAAATAGTACTTTATGTGCTCAAACACACATATTTTGTGACTTTTCAAATTTTGAAGCTCGGTAACTTCGGCAAATGTGGACCAAATTTGTTAAACAATGTGTCAAATTACTCAGCTCGACGACATCTTTAAAATGACACAACACATCATGATTGCATCTTGTTGAACTTCCAAGAAAAATTGTACTTTATGTGCTCAAACACACATATTTTGTGACTTTTCAAACTTTGAAGCTCGGTAACTTCGGCAAATGTGGACCAAATTTGTTAAACAAAGTGTCAAATTAAGTAGCTCGACAAGATTTTGAAGATGTCACAACACATCATGATGCATCTTGTTGACCTTCCAAGAAAAATAGTACTTTATGAGCTCAAACACACATATTTTGTGACTTTTCAAACTTTGAAGCTCGGTAACTTCGTCAAATGTGGACCAAATTTGTTAAACAATGTGTCAAATTACTCAGCTCGACGACATCTTTGAAATGACACAACACATCATGATTGCATCTTGTTGAACTTCCAAGAAAAATAGTATTATATGTGCTCAAACACACATATTTTGTGACTTTTCAAACTTTGAAGCTCGGTAACTTCGGCAAATGTGGGCCAAATTTGTTAAACAAAGTGTCAAATTAAGTAGCTCGACAAGATTTTGAAGATGTCACAACACATCATGATTGCATCTTGTTGAACTTCCAAGAAAAATAGTACTATATGTGCTCAAACACACATATTTTGTGACTTTTCAAACTTTGAAGCTCGGTAACTTCGGCAAATGTGGACCAAATTTGTTAAACAAAGTGTCAAATTAAGTAGCTCGACAAGATTTTGAAGATGTCACAACACATCATGATGCATCTTGTTGAACTTCCAAGAAAAATAGTATTATATGTGCTCAAACACACATATTTTGTGACTTTTCAAACTTTGAAGCTCGGTAACTTCGGCAAATGTGGGCCAAATTTGTTAAACAAAGTGTCAAATTAAGTAGCTCGACAAGATTTTGAAGATGTCACAACACATCATGATGCATCTTGTTGACCTTCCAAGAAAAATAGTACTATATGTGCTCAAACACACATCTTTTGAGGCTCTTCAAACTTTGAAGCTCGGTAACTTCGGCAAATGTGGACCAAATTTGTTAAACAAAGTGTCAAATTAAGTAGCTCGACAAGATTTTGAAGATGTCACAACACATCATGATGCATCTTGTTGAACTTCCAAGAAAAATAGTATTATATGTGCTCAAACACACATATTTTGTGACTTTTCAAACTTTGAAGCTCGGTAACTTCGGCAAATGTGGGCCAAATTTGTTAAACAAAGTGTCAAATTAAGTAGCTCGACAAGATTTTGAAGATGTCACAACACATCATGATTGCATCTTGTTGAATTTCCAAGAAAAATTGTACTTTATGTGCTCAAACACACATATTTTGTGACTTTTCAAATTTTGAAGCTCGGTAACTTCGGCAAATGTGGACCAAATTTGTTAAACAATGTGTCAAATTAATCAGCTCGACGACATCTTTAAAATGACACAACACATCATGATTGCATCTTGTTGAACTTCCAAGAAAAATAGTACTTTATGTGCTCAAACACACATATTTTGTGACTTTTCAAACTTTGAAGCTCGGTAACTTCGGCAAATGTGGACCAAATTTGTTAAACAAAGTGTCAAATTAAGTAGCTCGACAAGATTTTGAAGATGTCACAACACATCATGATTGCATCTTGTTGAACTTCCAAGAAAAATTGTACTTTATGTGCTCAAACACACATCTTTTGTGACTTTTCAAACTTTGAAGCTCGGTAACTTCGGCAAATGTGGACCAAATTTGTTAAACAAAGTGTCAAATTAAGTAGCTCGACAAGATTTTGAAGATGTCACAACACATCATGATTGCATCTTGTTGAACTTCCAAGAAAAATTGTACTTTATGTGCTCAAACACACATCTTTTGTGACTTTTCAAACTTTGAAGCTCGGTAACTTCGGCAAATGTGGACCAAATTTGTTAAACAAAGTGTCAAATTAATCAGCTCGACGAGATCTTTAAAATGACACAACACATCATGATTGCATCTTGTTGAATTTCCAAGAATAATAGTACTTTATGTGCTCAAACACACATATTTTGTGACTTTTCAAACTTTGAAGCTCGGTAACTTCGGCAAATGTGGACCAAATTTGTTAAACAATGTGTCAAATTAATCAGCTCGACGACATCTTTAAAATGACACAACACATCATGATTGCATCTTGTTGAACTTCCAAGAAAAATAGTACTTTATGTGCTCAAACACACATATTTTGTGACTTTTCAAACTTTGAAGCTCGGTAACTTCGGCAAATGTGGACCAAATTTGTTAAACAAAGTGTCAAATTAAGTAGCTCGACAAGATTTTGAAGATGTCACAACACATCATGATTGCATCTTGTTGAACTTCCAAGAAAAATAGTACTTTATGAGCTCAAACACACATATTTTGTGACTTTTCAAACTTTGAAGCTCGGTAACTTCGGCAAATGTGGACCAAATTTGTTAAACAAAGTGTCAAATTAAGTAGCTCGACAAGATTTTGAAGATGTCACAACACATCACGATTGCATCTTGTTGAATTTCCAAGAAAAATAGTACTTTATGTGCTCAAACACACATATTTTGTGACTTTTCAAATTTTGAAGCTCGGTAACTTCGGCAAATGTGGACCAAATTTGTTAAACAATGTGTCAAATTACTCAGCTCGACGACATCTTTAAAATGACACAACACATCATGATTGCATCTTGTTGAACTTCCAAGAAAATTTGTACTTTATGTGCTCAAACACACATATTTTGTGACTTTTCAAACTTTGAAGCTCGGTAACTTCGGCAAATGTGGACGAAATTTGTTAAACAAAGTGTCAAATTAAGTAGCTCGACAAGATTTTGAAGATGTCACAACACATCATGATTGCATCTTGTTGAACTTCCAAGAAAAATTGTACTTTATGTGCTCAAACACACATCTTTTGTGACTTTTCAAACTTTGAAGCTCGGTAACTTCGGCAAATGTGGACCAAATTTGTTAAACAAAGTGTCAAATTAATCAGCTCGACGAGATCTTTAAAATGACACAACACATCATGATTGCATCTTGTTGAAATTCCAAGAATAATAGTACTTTATGTGCTCAAACACACATATTTTGTGACGTTTCAAACTTTGAAGCTCGGTAACTTCGGCAAATGTGGACCAAATTTGTTAAACAATGTGTCAAATTAATCAGCTCGATGAGATCTTTAAAATGACACAACACATCATGATTGCATCTTGTTGAATTTCCAAGAAAAATAGTACTTTATGTGCTCAAACACACATATTTTGTGACTTTTCAAACTTTGAAGCTCGGTAACTTCGGCAAATGTGGACCAAATTTGTTAAACAAAGTGTCAAATTAAGTAGCTCGACAAGATTTTGAAGATGTCACAACACATCACGATTGCATCTTGTTGAATTTCCAAGAAAAATAGTACTTTATGTGCTCAAACACACATATTTTGTGACTTTTCAAATTTTGAAGCTCGGTAACTTCGGCAAATGTGGACCAAATTTGTTAAACAATGTGTCAAATTACTCAGCTCGACGACATCTTTAAAATGACACAACACATCATGATTGCATCTTGTTGAACTTCCACGAAAAATAGTACTTTATGTGCTCAAACACACATATTTTGTGACTTTTCAAACTTTGAAGCTCGGTAACTTCGGCAAATATGGACCAAATTTGTTAAACAAAGTGTCAAATTAAGTAGCTCGACAAGATTTTGAAGATGTCACAACACATCATGATGCATCTTGTTGAACTTCCAAGAAAAATAGTACTTTATGAGCTCAAACACACATATTTTGTGACTTTTCAAACTTTGAAGCTCGGTAACTTCGTCAAATGTGGACCAAATTTGTTAAACAATGTGTCAAATTACTCAGCTCGACGACATCTTTAAAATGACACAACACATCATGATTGCATCTTGTTGAACTTCCAAGAAAAATTGTACTTTATGTGCTCAAACACACATATTTTGTGACGTTTCAAACTTTGAAGCTCGGTAACTTCGGCAAATGTGGACCAAATTTGTTAAACAATGTGTCAAATTAATCAGCTCGATGAGATCTTTAAAATGACACAACACATCATGATTGCATCTTGTTGAACTTCCAAGAAAAATAGTACTTTATGAGCTCAAACACACATATTTTGTGACTTTTCAAACTTTGAAGCTCGGTAACTTCGGCAAATGTGGACCAAATTTGTTAAACAATGTGTCAAATTAATCAGCTCGACGACATCTTTAAAATGACATAACACATCATGATTGCATCTTGTTGAACTTCCAAGAAAAATAGTACTTTATGTGCTCAAACACACATATTTTGTGACTTTTCAAACTTTGAAGCTCGGTAACTTCGGCAAATATGGACCAAATTTGTTAAACAAAGTGTCAAATTAAGTAGCTCGACAAGATTTTGAAGATGTCACAATACATCATGATGCATCTTGTTGAATTTCCAAGAAAAATTGTACTTTATGTGCTCAAACACACATCTTTTGTGACTTTTCAAACTTTGAAGCTCGGTAACTTCGGCAAATGTGGACCAAATTTGTTAAACAAAGTGTCAAATTAAGTAGCTCGACAAGATTTTGAAGATGTCACAACACATCATGATGCATCTTGTTGAACTTCCAAGAAAAATAGTATTATATGTGCTCAAACACACATATTTTGTGACTTTTCAAACTTTGAAGCTCGGTAACTTCGGCAAATGTGGGCCAAATTTGTTAAACAAAGTGTCAAATTAAGTAGCTCGACAAGATTTTGAAGATGTCACAACACATCATGATGCATCTTGTTGAACTTCCAAGAAAAATAGTACTATATGTGCTCAAACACACATATTTTGTGACTTTTCAAACTTTGAAGCTCGGTAACTTCGGCAAATGTGGACCAAATTTGTTAAACAAAGTGTCAAATTAAGTAGCTCGACAAGATTTTGAAGATGTCACAACACATCATGATGCATCTTGTTGAACTTCCAAGAAAAATAGTATTATATGTGCTCAAACACACATATTTTGTGACTTTTCAAACTTTGAAGCTCGGTAACTTCGGCAAATGTGGGCCAAATTTGTTAAACAAAGTGTCAAATTAAGTAGCTCGACAAGATTTTGAAGATGTCACAACACATCATGATGCATCTTGTTGACCTTCCAAGAAAAATAGTACTATATGTGCTCAAACACACATCTTTTGAGGCTCTTCAAACTTTGAAGCTCGGTAACTTCGGCAAATGTGGACCAAATTTGTTAAACAAAGTGTCAAATTAAGTAGCTCGACAAGATTTTGAAGATGTCACAACACATCATGATGCATCTTGTTGAACTTCCAAGAAAAATAGTATTATATGTGCTCAAACACACATATTTTGTGACTTTTCAAACTTTGAAGCTCGGTAACTTCGGCAAATGTGGGCCAAATTTGTTAAAGAAAGTGTCAAATTAAGTAGCTCGACAAGATTTTGAAGATGTCACAACACATCATGATGCATCTTGTTGAACTTCCAAGAAAAATAGTACTATATGTGCTCAAACACACATCTTTTGAGGCTCTTCAAACTTTGAAGCTCGGTAACTTCGGCAAATGTGGACCAAATTTGTTAAACAAAGTGTCAAATTAAGTAGCTCGACAAGATTTTGAAGATGTCACAACACATCATGATGCATCTTGTTGAACTTCCAAGAAAAATAGTACTATATGTGCTCAAACACACATCTTTTGAGGCTCTTCAAACTTTGAAGCTCGGTAACTTCGGCAAATGTGGACCAAATTTGTTAAACAAAGTGTCAAATTAAGTAGCTCGACAAGATTTTGAAGATGTCACAACACCTCATGATGCATCTTGTTGAACTTCCAAGAAAAATAGTACTATATGTGCTCAAACACACATCTTTTGAGGCTCTTCAAACTTTGAAGCTCGGTAACTTCGGCAAATGTGGACCAAATTTGTTAAACAAAGTGTCAAATTAAGTAGCTCGACAAGATTTTGAAGATGTCACAACACCTCATGATGCATCTTGTTGAACTTCCAAGAAAAATAGTACTATATGTGCTCAAACACACATCTTTTGAGGCTCTTCAAACTTTGAAGCTCGGTAACTTCGGCAAATGTGGACCAAATTTGTTAAACAAAGTGTCAAATTAATCAGCTCGACGAGATCTTTAAAATGACACAACACATCATGATTGCATCTTGTTGAACTTCCAAGAAAAATAGTATTATATGTGCTCAAACACACATATTTTGTGACTTTTCAAACTTTGAAGCTCGGTAACTTCGGCAAATGTGGGCCAAATTTGTTAAACAAAGTGTCAAATTAAGTAGCTCGACAAGATTTTGAAGATGTCACAACACATCATGATTGCATCTTGTTGAACTTCCAAGAAAAATTGTACTTTATGTGCTCAAACACACATCTTTTGTGACTTTTCAAACTTTGAAGCTCGGTAACTTCGGCAAATGTGGGCCAAATTTGTTAAACAAAGTGTCAAATTAAGTAGCTCGACAAGATTTTGAAGATGTCACAACACATCATGATTGCATCTTGTTGAACTTCCAAGAAAAATTGTACTTTATGTGCTCAAACACACATCTTTTGTGACTTTTCAAACTTTGAAGCTCGGTAACTTCGGCAAATGTGGGCCAAATTTGTTAAACAAAGTGTCAAATTAAGTAGCTCGACAAGATTTTGAAGATGTCACAACACATCATGATTGCATCTTGTTGAATTTCCAAGAAAAATTGTACTTTATGTGCTCAAACACACATCTTTTGTGACTTTTCAAACTTTGAAGCTCGGTAACTTCGGCAAATGCGGACCAAATTTGTTAAACAATGTGTCAAATTAATCAGCTCGATGAGATCTTTAAAATGACACAACACATCATGATTGCATCTTGTTGAACTTCCAAGAAAAATTGTACTTTATGTGCTCAAACACACATCTTTTGTGACTTTTCAAACTTTGAAGCTCGGTAACTTCGGCAAATATGGACCAAATTTGTTAAACAAAGTGTCAAATTAAGTAGCTCGACAAGATTTTGAAGATGTCACAACACATCATGATGCATCTTGTTGAACTTCCAAGAAAAATAGTATTATATGTGCTCAAACACACATATTTTGTGACTTTTCAAACTTTGAAGCTCGGTAACTTCGGCAAATGTGGACCAAATTTGTTAAACAAAGTGTCAAATTAAGTAGCTCGATGAGATCTTTAAAATGACACAACACATCATGATTGCATCTTGTTGAATTTCCAAGAAAAATAGTACTTTATGTGCTCAAACACACATCTTTTGTGACTTTTCAAACTTTGAAGCTCGGTAACTTCGGCAAATGTGGACCAAATTTGTTAAACAAAGTGTCAAATTAAGTAGCTCGACAAGATTTTGAAGATGTCACAACACATCATGATTGCATCTTGTTGAACTTCCAAGAAAAATTGTACTTTATGTGCTCAAACACACATCTTTTGTGACTTTTCAAACTTTGAAGCTCGGTAACTTCGGCAAATGTGGACCAAATTTGTTAAACAAAGTGTCAAATTAATCAGCTCGACGAGATCTTTAAAATGACACAACACATCATGATTGCATCTTGTTGAAATTCCAAGAATAATAGTACTTTATGTGCTCAAACACACATATTTTGTGACGTTTCAAACTTTGAAGCTCGGTAACTTCGGCAAATGTGGACCAAATTTGTTAAACAAAGTGTCAAATTAAGTAGCTCGACAAGATTTTGAAGATGTCACAACACATCATGATGCATCTTGTTGAACTTCCAAGAAAAATAGTACTATATGTGCTCAAACACACATATTTTGTGACTTTTCAAACTTTGAAGCTCGGTAACTTCGGCAAATGTGGACCAAATTTGTTAAACAAAGTGTCAAATTAAGTAGCTCGACAAGATTTTGAAGATGTCACAACACATCATGATGCATCTTGTTGAACTTCCAAGAAAAATAGTATTATATGTGCTCAAACACACATATTTTGTGACTTTTCAAACTTTGAAGCTCGGTAACTTCGGCAAATGTGGGCCAAATTTGTTAAACAAAGTGTCAAATTAAGTAGCTCGACAAGATTTTGAAGATGTCACAACACATCATGATGCATCTTGTTGACCTTCCAAGAAAAATAGTACTATATGTGCTCAAACACACATCTTTTGAGGCTCTTCAAACTTTGAAGCTCGGTAACTTCAGCAAATGTGGACCAAATTTGTTAAACAAAGTGTCAAATTAAGTAGCTCGACAAGATTTTGAAGATGTCACAACACATCATGATGCATCTTGTTGAACTTGCAAGAAAAATAGTACTTTATGTGCTCAAACACACATATTTTGTGACTTTTCAAACTTTGAAGCTCGGTAACTTCGGCAAATGTGGACCAAATTTGTTAAACAAAGTGTCAAATTAAGTAGCTCGATGAGATCTTTAAAATGACACAACACATCATGATTGCATCTTGTTGAATTTCCAAGAAAAATAGTACTTTATGTGCTCAAACACACATCTTTTGTGACTTTTCAAACTTTGAAGCTCGGTAACTTCGGCAAATGTGGACCAAATTTGTTAAACAAAGTGTCAACTTAAGTAGCTCGACAAGATTTTGAAGATGTCACAACACATCATGATGCATCTTGTTGAACTTCCAAGAAAAATAGTACTATATGTGCTCAAACACACATATTTTGTGACTTTTCAAACTTTGAAGCTCGGTAACTTCGGCAAATGTGGACCAAATTTGTTAAACAAAGTGTCAAATTAAGTAGCTCGACAAGATTTTGAAGATGTCACAACACATCACGATTGCATCTTGTTGAATTTCCAAGAAAAATAGTACTTTATGTGCTCAAACACACATATTTTGTGACTTTTCAAATTTTGAAGCTCGGTAACTTCGGCAAATGTGGACCAAATTTGTTAAACAATGTGTCAAATTACTCAGCTCGACGACATCTTTAAAATGACACAACACATCATGATTGCATCTTGTTGAACTTCCAAGAAAAATTGTACTTTATGTGCTCAAACACACATATTTTGTGACTTTTCAAACTTTGAAGCTCGGTAACTTCGGCAAATGTGGACCAAATTTGTTAAACAAAGTGTCAAATTAAGTAGCTCGACAAGATTTTGAAGATGTCACAACACATCATGATGCATCTTGTTGAACTTCCAAGAAAAATAGTACTTTATGAGCTCAAACACACATATTTTGTGACTTTTCAAACTTTGAAGCTCGGTAACTTCGTCAAATGTGGACCAAATTTGTTAAACAATGTGTCAAATTACTCAGCTCGACGACATCTTTAAAATGACACAACACATCATGATTGCATCTTGTTGAACTTCCAAGAAAAATTGTACTTTATGTGCTCAAACACACATATTTTGTGACGTTTCAAACTTTGAAGCTCGGTAACTTCGGCAAATGTGGACCAAATTTGTTAAACAATGTGTCAAATTAATCAGCTCGATGAGATCTTTAAAATGACACAACACATCATGATTGCATCTTGTTGAACTTCCAAGAAAAATAGTACTTTATGAGCTCAAACACACATATTTTGTGACTTTTCAAACTTTGAAGCTCGGTAACTTCGGCAAATGTGGAACAAATTTGTTAAACAATGTGTCAAATTAATCAGCTCGACGACATCTTTAAAATGACACAACACATCATGATTGCATCTTGTTGAACTTCCAAGAAAAATAGTACTTTATGTGCTCAAACACACATATTTTGTGACTTTTCAAACTTTGAAGCTCGGTAACTTCGGCAAATATGGACCAAATTTGTTAAACAAAGTGTCAAATTAAGTAGCTCGACAAGATTTTGAAGATGTCACAATACATCATGATGCATCTTGTTGAATTTCCAAGAAAAATTGTACTTTATGTGCTCAAACACACATCTTTTGTGACTTTTCAAACTTTGAAGCTCGGTAACTTCGGCAAATGTGGACCAAATTTGTTAAACAAAGTGTCAAATTAAGTAGCTCGACAAGATTTTGAAGATGTCACAACACATCATGATGCATCTTGTTGAACTTCCAAGAAAAATAGTATTATATGTGCTCAAACACACATATTTTGTGACTTTTCAAACTTTGAAGCTCGGTAACTTCGGCAAATGTGGGCCAAATTTGTTAAACAAAGTGTCAAATTAAGTAGCTCGACAAGATTTTGAAGATGTCACAACACATCATGATGCATCTTGTTGAACTTCCAAGAAAAATAGTACTATATGTGCTCAAACACACATATTTTGTGACTTTTCAAACTTTGAAGCTCGGTAACTTCGGCAAATGTGGACCAAATTTGTTAAACAAAGTGTCAAATTAAGTAGCTCGACAAGATTTTGAAGATGTCACAACACATCATGATGCATCTTGTTGAACTTCCAAGAAAAATAGTATTATATGTGCTCAAACACACATATTTTGTGACTTTTCAAACTTTGAAGCTCGGTAACTTCGGCAAATGTGGGCCAAATTTGTTAAACAAAGTGTCAAATTAAGTAGCTCGACAAGATTTTGAAGATGTCACAACACATCATGATGCATCTTGTTGACCTTCCAAGAAAAATAGTACTATATGTGCTCAAACACACATCTTTTGAGGCTCTTCAAACTTTGAAGCTCGGTAACTTCGGCAAATGTGGACCAAATTTGTTAAACAAAGTGTCAAATTAAGTAGCTCGACAAGATTTTGAAGATGTCACAACACATCATGATGCATCTTGTTGAACTTCCAAGAAAAATAGTATTATATGTGCTCAAACACACATATTTTGTGACTTTTCAAACTTTGAAGCTCGGTAACTTCGGCAAATGTGGGCCAAATTTGTTAAACAAAGTGTCAAATTAAGTAGCTCGACAAGATTTTGAAGATGTCACAACACATCATGATGCATCTTGTTGAACTTCCAAGAAAAATAGTATTATATGTGCTCAAACACACATATTTTGTGACTTTTCAAACTTTGAAGCTCGGTAACTTCGGCAAATGTGGGCCAAATTTGTTAAAGAAAGTGTCAAATTAAGTAGCTCGACAAGATTTTGAAGATGTCACAACACATCATGATGCATCTTGTTGAACTTCCAAGAAAAATAGTACTATATGTGCTCAAACACACATCTTTTGAGGCTCTTCAAACTTTGAAGCTCGGTAACTTCGGCAAATGTGGACCAAATTTGTTAAACAAAGTGTCAAATTAAGTAGCTCGACAAGATTTTGAAGATGTCACAACACATCATGATGCATCTTGTTGAACTTCCAAGAAAAATAGTACTATATGTGCTCAAACACACATCTTTTGAGGCTCTTCAAACTTTGAAGCTCGGTAACTTCGGCAAATGTGGACCAAATTTGTTAAACAAAGTGTCAAATTAAGTAGCTCGACAAGATTTTGAAGATGTCACAACACCTCATGATGCATCTTGTTGAACTTCCAAGAAAAATAGTACTATATGTGCTCAAACACACATCTTTTGAGGCTCTTCAAACTTTGAAGCTCGGTAACTTCGGCAAATGTGGACCAAATTTGTTAAACAAAGTGTCAAATTAAGTAGCTCGACAAGATTTTGAAGATGTCACAACACCTCATGATGCATCTTGTTGAACTTCCAAGAAAAATAGTACTATATGTGCTCAAACACACATCTTTTGAGGCTCTTCAAACTTTGAAGCTCGGTAACTTCGGCAAATGTGGACCAAATTTGTTAAACAAAGTGTCAAATTAATCAGCTCGACGAGATCTTTAAAATGACACAACACATCATGATTGCATCTTGTTGAACTTCCAAGAAAAATAGTATTATATGTGCTCAAACACACATATTTTGTGACTTTTCAAACTTTGAAGCTCGGTAACTTCGGCAAATGTGGGCCAAATTTGTTAAACAAAGTGTCAAATTAAGTAGCTCGACAAGATTTTGAAGATGTCACAACACATCATGATTGCATCTTGTTGAACTTCCAAGAAAAATTGTACTTTATGTGCTCAAACACACATATTTTGTGATTTTTCAAACTTTGAAGCTCGGTAACTTCGGCAAATGTGGACCAAATTTGTTAAACAAAGTGTCAAATTAAGTAGCTCGACAAGATTTTGAAGATGTCACAACACATCATGATTGCATCTTGTTGAACTTCCAAGAAAAAATGTACTTTATGTGCTCAAACACACATCTTTTGTGACTTTTCAAACTTTGAAGCTCGGTAACTTCGGCAAATGTGGGCCAAATTTGTTAAACAAAGTGTCAAATTAAGTAGCTCGACAAGATTTTGAAGATGTCACAACACATCACGATTGCATCTTGTTGAATTTCCAAGAAAAATAGTACTATATGTGCTCAAACACACATATTTTGTGACTTGTCAAACTTTGAAGCTCGGTAACTTCGGCAAATGTGGACCAAATTTGTTAAACAATGTGTCAAATTAAGTAGCTCGACAAGATTTTGAAGATGTCACAACACATCACGATTGCATCTTGTTGAATTTCCAAGAAAAATAGTACTTTATGTGCTCAAACACACATATTTTGTGACTTTTCAAATTTTGAAGCTCGGTAACTTCGGCAAATGTGGACCAAATTTGTTAAACAATGTGTCAAATTACTCAGCTCGACGACATCTTTAAAATGACACAACACATCATGATTGCATCTTGTTGAACTTCCAAGAAAAATTGTACTTTATGTGCTCAAACACACATATTTTGTGACTTTTCAAACTTTGAAGCTCGGTAACTTCGGCAAATGTGGACCAAATTTGTTAAACAAAGTGTCAAATTAAGTAGCTCGACAAGATTTTGAAGATGTCACAACACATCATGATGCATCTTGTTGACCTTCCAAGAAAAATAGTACTTTATGAGCTCAAACACACATATTTTGTGACTTTTCAAACTTTGAAGCTCGGTAACTTCGTCAAATGTGGACCAAATTTGTTAAACAATGTGTCAAATTACTCAGCTCGACGACATCTTTAAAATGACACAACACATCATGATTGCATCTTGTTGAACTTCCAAGAAAAATTGTACTTTATGTGCTCAAACACACATATTTTGTGACGTTTCAAACTTTGAAGCTCGGTAACTTCGGCAAATGTGGACCAAATTTGTTAAACAATGTGTCAAATTAATCAGCTCGATGAGATCTTTAAAATGACACAACACATCATGATTGCATCTTGTTGAACTTCCAAGAAAAATAGTACTTTATGAGCTCAAACACACATATTTTGTGACTTTTCAAACTTTGAAGCTCGGTAACTTCGGCAAATGTGGACCAAATTTGTTAAACAATGTGTCAAATTAATCAGCTCGACGACATCTTTAAAATGACACAACACATCATGATTGCATCTTGTTGAACTTCCAAGAAAAATAGTATTATATGTGCTCAAACACACATATTTTGTGACTTTTCAAACTTTGAAGCTCGGTAACTTCGGCAAATGTGGGCCAAATTTGTTAAACAAAGTGTCAAATTAAGTAGCTCGACAAGATTTTGAAGATGTCACAACACATCATGATGCATCTTGTTGAACTTCCAAGAAAAATAGTACTATATGTGCTCAAACACACATATTTTGTGACTTTTCAAACTTTGAAGCTCGGTAACTTCGGCAAATGTGGACCAAATTTGTTAAACAAAGTGTCAAATTAAGTAGCTCGACAAGATTTTGAAGATGTCACAACACATCATGATGCATCTTGTTGAACTTCCAAGAAAAATAGTATTATATGTGCTCAAACACACATATTTTGTGACTTTTCAAACTTTGAAGCTCGGTAACTTCGGCAAATGTGGGCCAAATTTGTTAAACAAAGTGTCAAATTAAGTAGCTCGACAAGATTTTGAAGATGTCACAACACATCATGATGCATCTTGTTGAACTTCCAAGAAAAATAGTATTATATGTGCTCAAACACACATATTTTGTGACTTTTCAAACTTTGAAGCTCGGTAACTTCGGCAAATGTGGGCCAAATTTGTTAAACAAAGTGTCAAATTAAGTAGCTCGACAAGATTTTGAAGATGTCACAACACATCATGATGCATCTTGTTGAACTTCCAAGAAAAATAGTATTATATGTGCTCAAACACACATATTTTGTGACTTTTCAAACTTTGAAGCTCGGTAACTTCGGCAAATGTGGGCCAAATTTGTTAAACAAAGTGTCAAATTAAGTAGCTCGACAAGATTTTGAAGATGTCACAACACATCATGATGCATCTTGTTGAACTTCCAAGAAAAATAGTATTATATGTGCTCAAACACACATATTTTGTGACTTTTCAAACTTTGAAGCTCGGTAACTTCGGCAAATGTGGGCCAAATTTGTTAAAGAAAGTGTCAAATTAAGTAGCTCGACAAGATTTTGAAGATGTCACAACACATCATGATGCATCTTGTTGAACTTCCAAGAAAAATAGTATTATATGTGCTCAAACACACATATTTTGTGACTTTTCAAACTTTGAAGCTCGGTAACTTCGGCAAATGTGGGCCAAATTTGTTAAACAAAGTGTCAAATTAAGTAGCTCGACAAGATTTTGAAGATGTCACAACACATCATGATTGCATCTTGTTGAACTTCCAAGAAAAATTGTACTTTATGTGCTCAAACACACATATTTTGTGATTTTTCAAATTTTGAAGCTCGGTAACTTCGGCAAATGTGGACCAAATTTGTTAAACAAAGTGTCAAATTAAGTAGCTCGACAAGATTTTGAAGATGTCACAACACATCATGATTGCATCTTGTTGAACTTCCAAGAAAAAATGTACTTTATGTGCTCAAACACACATCTTTTGTGACTTTTCAAACTTTGAAGCTCGGTAACTTCGGCAAATGTGGGCCAAATTTGTTAAACAAAGTGTCAAATTAAGTAGCTCGACAAGATTTTGAAGATGTCACAACACATCATGATTGCATCTTGTTGAATTTCCAAGAAAAATTGTACTTTATGTGCTCAAACACACATCTTTTGTGACTTTTCAAACTTTGAAGCTCGGTAACTTCGGCAAATGCGGACCAAATTTGTTAAACAATGTGTCAAATTAATCAGCTCGATGAGATCTTTAAAATGACATAACACATCATGATTGCATCTTGTTGAACTTCCAAGAAAAATTGTACTTTATGTGCTCAAACACACATCTTTTGTGACTTTTCAAACTTTGAAGCTCGGTAACTTCGGCAAATATGGACCAAATTTGTTAAACAAAGTGTCAAATTAAGTAGCTCGACAAGATTTTGAAGATGTCACAACACATCATGATGCATCTTGTTGAACTTCCAAGAAAAATAGTATTATATGTGCTCAAACACACATATTTTGTGACTTTTCAAACTTTGAAGCTCGGTAACTTCGGCAAATGTGGACCAAATTTGTTAAACAAAGTGTCAAATTAAGTAGCTCGATGAGATCTTTAAAATGACACAACACATCATGATTGCATCTTGTTGAATTTCCAAGAAAAATAGTACTTTATGTGCTCAAACACACATCTTTTGTGACTTTTCAAACTTTGAAGCTCGGTAACTTCGGCAAATGTGGACCAAATTTGTTAAACAAAGTGTCAAATTAAGTAGCTCGACAAGATTTTGAAGATGTCACAACACATCATGATTGCATCTTGTTGAACTTCCAAGAAAAATTGTACTTTATGTGCTCAAACACACATCTTTTGTGACTTTTCAAACTTTGAAGCTCGGTAACTTCGGCAAATGTGGACCAAATTTGTTAAACAAAGTGTCAAATTAATCAGCTCGACGAGATCTTTAAAATGACACAACACATCATGATTGCATCTTGTTGAAATTCCAAGAATAATAGTACTTTATGTGCTCAAACACACATATTTTGTGACGTTTCAAACTTTGAAGCTCGGTAACTTCGGCAAATGTGGACCAAATTTGTTAAACAAAGTGTCAAATTAAGTAGCTCGACAAGATTTTGAAGATGTCACAACACATCATGATGCATCTTGTTGAACTTCCAAGAAAAATAGTACTATATGTGCTCAAACACACATATTTTGTGACTTTTCAAACTTTGAAGCTCGGTAACTTCGGCAAATGTGGACCAAATTTGTTAAACAAAGTGTCAAATTAAGTAGCTCGACAAGATTTTGAAGATGTCACAACACATCATGATGCATCTTGTTGAACTTCCAAGAAAAATAGTATTATATGTGCTCAAACACACATATTTTGTGACTTTTCAAACTTTGAAGCTCGGTAACTTCGGCAAATGTGGGCCAAATTTGTTAAACAAAGTGTCAAATTAAGTAGCTCGACAAGATTTTGAAGATGTCACAACACATCATGATGCATCTTGTTGACCTTCCAAGAAAAATAGTACTATATGTGCTCAAACACACATCTTTTGAGGCTCTTCAAACTTTGAAGCTCGGTAACTTCGGCAAATGTGGGCCAAATTTGTTAAACAAAGTGTCAAATTAAGTAGCTCGACAAGATTTTGAAGATGTCACAACACATCATGATGCATCTTGTTGACCTTCCAAGAAAAATAGTACTATATGTGCTCAAACACACATCTTTTGAGGCTCTTCAAACTTTGAAGCTCGGTAACTTCGGCAAATGTGGACCAAATTTGTTAAACAAAGTGTCAAATTAAGTAGCTCGACAAGATTTTGAAGATGTCACAACACATCATGATGCATCTTGTTGAACTTCCAAGAAAAATAGTACTATATGTGCTCAAACACACATATTTTGTGACTTGTCAAACTTTGAAGCTCGGTAACTTCGGCAAATGTGGACCAAATTTGTTAAACAAAGTGTCAAATTAAGTAGCTCGATGAGATCTTTAAAATAACACAACACATCATGATTGCATCTTGTTGAATTTCCAAGAAAAATAGTACTTTATGTGCTCAAACACACATCTTTTGTGACTTTTCAAACTTTGAAGCTCGGTAACTTCGGCAAATGTGGACCAAATTTGTTAAACAAAGTGTCAACTTAAGTAGCTCGACAAGATTTTGAAGATGTCACAACACATCATGATGCATCTTGTTGAACTTCCAAGAAAAATAGTACTATATGTGCTCAAACACACATATTTTGTGACTTTTCAAACTTTGAAGCTCGGTAACTTCGGCAAATGTGGACCAAATTTGTTAAACAAAGTGTCAAATTAAGTAGCTCGACAAGATTTTGAAGATGTCACAACACATCACGATTGCATCTTGTTGAATTTCCAAGAAAAATAGTACTTTATGTGCTCAAACACACATATTTTGTGACTTTTCAAATTTTGAAGCTCGGTAACTTCGGCAAATGTGGACCAAATTTGTTAAACAATGTGTCAAATTACTCAGCTCGACGACATCTTTAAAATGACACAACACATCATGATTGCATCTTGTTGAACTTCCAAGAAAAATTGTACTTTATGTGCTCAAACACACATATTTTGTGACTTTTCAAACTTTGAAGCTCGGTAACTTCGGCAAATGTGGACCAAATTTGTTAAACAAAGTGTCAAATTAAGTAGCTCGACAAGATTTTGAAGATGTCACAACACATCATGATGCATCTTGTTGACCTTCCAAGAAAAATAGTACTTTATGAGCTCAAACACACATATTTTGTGACTTTTCAAACTTTGAAGCTCGGTAACTTCGTCAAATGTGGACCAAATTTGTTAAACAATGTGTCAAATTACTCAGCTCGACGACATCTTTAAAATGACACAACACATCATGATTGCATCTTGTTGAACTTCCAAGAAAAATTGTACTTTATGTGCTCAAACACACATATTTTGTGACGTTTCAAACTTTGAAGCTCGGTAACTTCGGCAAATGTGGACCAAATTTGTTAAACAATGTGTCAAATTAATCAGCTCGATGAGATCTTTAAAATGACACAACACATCATGATTGCATCTTGTTGAACTTCCAAGAAAAATAGTACTTTATGAGCTCAAACACACATATTTTGTGACTTTTCAAACTTTGAAGCTCGGTAACTTCGGCAAATGTGGACCAAATTTGTTAAACAATGTGTCAAATTAATCAGCTCGACGACATCTTTAAAATGACACAACACATCATGATTGCATCTTGTTGAACTTCCAAGAAAAATAGTATTATATGTGCTCAAACACACATATTTTGTGACTTTTCAAACTTTGAAGCTCGGTAACTTCGGCAAATGTGGACCAAATTTGTTAAACAAAGTGTCAAATTAAGTAGCTCGACAAGATTTTGAAGATGTCACAACACATCATGATGCATCTTGTTGAACTTCCAAGAAAAATAGTATTATATGTGCTCAAACACACATATTTTGTGACTTTTCAAACTTTGAAGCTCGGTAACTTCGGCAAATGTGGGCCAAATTTGTTAAACAAAGTGTCAAATTAAGTAGCTCGACAAGATTTTGAAGATGTCACAACACATCATGATGCATCTTGTTGACCTTCCAAGAAAAATAGTACTATATGTGCTCAAACACACATCTTTTGAGGCTCTTCAAACTTTGAAGCTCGGTAACTTCGGCAAATGTGGACCAAATTTGTTAAACAAAGTGTCAAATTAAGTAGCTCGACAAGATTTTGAAGATGTCACAACACATCATGATGCATCTTGTTGAACTTCCAAGAAAAATAGTATTATATGTGCTCAAACACACATATTTTGTGACTTTTCAAACTTTGAAGCTCGGTAACTTCGGCAAATGTGGGCCAAATTTGTTAAACAAAGTGCCAAATTAAGTAGCTCGACAAGATTTTGAAGATGTCACAACACATCATGATGCATCTTGTTGAACTTCCAAGAAAAATAGTATTATATGTGCTCAAACACACATATTTTGTGACTTTTCAAACTTTGAAGCTCGGTAACTTCGGCAAATGTGGGCCAAATTTGTTAAAGAAAGTGTCAAATTAAGTAGCTCGACAAGATTTTGAAGATGTCACAACACATCATGATGCATCTTGTTGAACTTCCAAGAAAAATAGTACTATATGTGCTCAAACACACATCTTTTGAGGCTCTTCAAACTTTGAAGCTCGGTAACTTCGGCAAACGTGGACCAAATTTGTTAAACAAAGTGTCAAATTAAGTAGCTCGACAAGATTTTGAAGATGTCACAACACATCATGATGCATCTTGTTGAACTTCCAAGAAAAATAGTACTATATGTGCTCAAACACACATCTTTTGAGGCTCTTCAAACTTTGAAGCTCGGTAACTTCGGCAAATGTGGACCAAATTTGTTAAACAAAGTGTCAAATTAAGTAGCTCGACAAGATTTTGAAGATGTCACAACACATCATGATGCATCTTGTTGAACTTGCAAGAAAAATAGTACTTTATGTGCTCAAACACACATATTTTGTGACTTTTCAAACTTTGAAGCTCGGTAACTTCGGCAAATGTGGACCAAATTTGTTAAACAAAGTGTCAAATTAAGTAGCTCGATGAGATCTTTAAAATGACACAACACATCATGATTGCATCTTGTTGAATTTCCAAGAAAAAT
Organism: Euwallacea fornicatus; assembly: GCF_040115645.1. Taxonomy (NCBI): domain Eukaryota; kingdom Metazoa; phylum Arthropoda; class Insecta; order Coleoptera; family Curculionidae; genus Euwallacea; species Euwallacea fornicatus. The sequence continues at coordinate 771,406 of NW_027096012.1, read as the reverse complement.
AGTACTTTATGTGCTCAAACACACATCTTTTGTGACTTTTCAAACTTTGAAGCTCGGTAACTTCGGCAAATGTGGACCAAATTTGTTAAACAAAGTGTCAACTTAAGTAGCTCGACAAGATTTTGAAGATGTCACAACACATCATGATGCATCTTGTTGAACTTCCAAGAAAAATAGTACTATATGTGCTCAAACACACATATTTTGTGACTTTTCAAACTTTGAAGCTCGGTAACTTCGGCAAATGTGGACCAAATTTGTTAAACAAAGTGTCAAATTAAGTAGCTCGACAAGATTTTGAAGATGTCACAACACATCATGATGCATCTTGTTGAACTTCCAAGAAAAATAGTATTATATGTGCTCAAACACACATATTTTGTGACTTTTCAAACTTTGAAGCTCGGTAACTTCGGCAAATGTGGACCAAATTTGTTAAACAAAGTGTCAAATTAATCAGCTCGACGAGATCTTTAAAATGACATAACACATCATGATTGCATCTTGTTGAACTTCCAAGAAAAATAGTACTTTATGTGCTCAAACACACATATTTTGTGACTTTTCAAACTTTGAAGCTCGGTAACTTCGGCAAATGTGGACCAAATTTGTTAAACAAAGTGTCAAATTAAGTAGCTCGACAAGATTTTGAAGATGTCACAACACATCATGATGCATCTTGTTGAACTTCCAAGAAAAATAGTATTATATGTGCTCAAACACACATATTTTGTGACTTTTCAAACTTTGAAGCTCGGTAACTTCGGCAAATGTGGGCCAAATTTGTTAAACAAAGTGTCAAATTAAGTAGCTCGACAAGATTTTGAAGATGTCACAACACATCATGATTGCATCTTGTTGAACTTGCAAGAAAAATAGTACTTTATGTGCTCAAACACACATATTTTGTGACTTTTCAAACTTTGAAGCTCGGTAACTTCGGCAAATGTGGGCCAAATTTGTTAAACAAAGTGTCAAATTAAGTAGCTCGACAAGATTTTGAAGATGTCACAACACATCATGATGCATCTTGTTGAACTTCCAAGAAAAATAGTACTATATGTGCTCAAACACACATCTTTTGAGGCTCTTCAAACTTTGAAGCTCGGTAACTTCGGCAAATGTGGACCAAATTTGTTAAACAAAGTGTCAAATTAAGTAGCTCGACAAGATTTTGAAGATGTCACAACACCTCATGATGCATCTTGTTGAACTTCCAAGAAAAATAGTACTATATGTGCTCAAACACACATCTTTTGAGGCTCTTCAAACTTTGAAGCTCGGTAACTTCGGCAAATGTGGACCAAATTTGTTAAACAAAGTGTCAAATTAATCAGCTCGACGAGATCTTTAAAATGACACAACACATCATGATTGCATCTTGTTGAACTTCCAAGAAAAATAGTATTATATGTGCTCAAACACACATATTTTGTGACTTTTCAAACTTTGAAGCTCGGTAACTTCGGCAAATGTGGGCCAAATTTGTTAAACAATGTGTGAAATTAATCAGCTCGACGACATCTTTAAAATGACACAACACATCATGATTGCATCTTGTTGAACTTGCAAGAAAAATAGTACTTTATGTGCTCAAACACACATATTTTGTGACTTTTCAAACTTTGAAGCTCGGTAACTTCGGCAAATGTGGGCCAAATTTGTTAAACAAAGTGTCAAATTAAGTAGCTTGACAAGATTTTGAAGATGTCACAACACATCATGATTGCATCTTGTTGAACTTCCAAGAAAAATTGTACTTTATGTGCTCAAACACACATCTTTTGTGACTTTTCAAACTTTGAAGCTCGGTAACTTCGGCAAATGTGGGCCAAATTTGTTAAACAAAGTGTCAAATTAAGTAGCTCGACAAGATTTTGAAGATGTCACAACACATCATGATGCATCTTGTTGAATTTCCAAGAAAAATTGTACTTTATGTGCTCAAACACACATATTTTGTGATTTTTCAAACTTTGAAGCTCGGTAACTTCGGCAAATGTGGACCAAATTTGTTAAACAAAGTGTCAAATTAAGTAGCTCGACAAGATTTTGAAGATGTCACAACACATCATGATTGCATCTTGTTGAACTTCCAAGAAAAATTGTACTTTATGTGCTCAAACACACATATTTTGTGATTTTTCAAACTTTGAAGCTCGGTAACTTCGGCAAATGTGGACCAAATTTGTTAAACAAAGTGTCAAATTAAGTAGCTCGACAAGATTTTGAAGATGTCACAACACATCATGATTGCATCTTGTTGAACTTCCAAGAAAAATAGTATTATATGTGCTCAAACACACATATTTTGTGACTTTTCAAACTTTGAAGCTCGGTAACTTCGGCAAATGTGGGCCAAATTTGTTAAACAAAGTGTCAAATTAAGTAGCTCGACAAGATTTTGAAGATGTCACAACACATCATGATGCATCTTGTTGAACTTCCAAGAAAAATAGTACTATATGTGCTCAAACACACATATTTTGTGATTTTTCAAACTTTGAAGCTCGGTAACTTCGGCAAATGTGGACCAAATTTGTTAAACAAAGTGTCAAATTAATCAGCTCGACGAGATCTTTAAAATGACACAACACATCATGATTGCATCTTGTTGAACTTCCAAGAAAAATAGTACTTTATGAGCTCAAACACACATATTTTGTGACTTTTCAAACTTTGAAGCTCGGTAACTTCGGCAAATGTGGACCAAATTTGTTAAACAAAGTGTCAAATTAAGTAGCTCGACAAGATTTTGAAGATGTCACAACACATCACGATTGCATCTTGTTGAATTTCCAAGAAAAATAGTACTTTATGTGCTCAAACACACATATTTTGTGACTTTTCAAATTTTGAAGCTCGGTAACTTCGGCAAATGTGGACCAAATTTGTTAAACAAAGTTTCAAATTAAGTAGCTCGACAAGATTTTGAAGAAGTCACAACACATCATGATGCATCTTGTTGAACTTCCAAGAAAAATAGTACTTTATGAGCTCAAACACACATATTTTGTGACTTTTCAAACTTTGAAGCTCGGTAACTTCGTCAAATGTGGACCAAATTTGTTAAACAATGTGTCAAATTACTCAGCTCGACGACATCTTTAAAATGACACAACACATCATGATTGCATCTTGTTGAACTTCCAAGAAAAATTGTACTTTATGTGCTCAAACACACATCTTTTGTGACTTTTCAAACTTTGAAGCTCGGTAACTTCGGCAAATGTGGGCCAAATTTGTTAAACAAAGTGTCAAATTAAGTAGCTCGACAAGATTTTGAAGATGTCACAACACATCATGATTGCATCTTGTTGAATTTCCAAGAAAAATTGTACTTTATGTGCTCAAACACACATCTTTTGTGACTTTTCAAACTTTGAAGCTCGGTAACTTCGGCAAATGCGGACCAAATTTGTTAAACAATGTGTCAAATTAATCAGCTCGATGAGATCTTTAAAATGACACAACACATCATGATTGCATCTTGTTGAATTTCCAAGAAAAATAGTACTTTATGTGCTCAAACACACATATTTTGTGACTTTTCAAACTTTGAAGCTCGGTAACTTCGGCAAATGTGGGCCAAATTTGTTAAACAAAGTGTCAAATTAAGTAGCTCGACAAGATTTTGAAGATGTCACAACACATCATGATGCATCTTGTTGAACTTCCAAGAAAAATAGTACTATATGTGCTCAAACACACATCTTTTGAGGCTCTTCAAACTTTGAAGCTCGGTAACTTCGGCAAATGTGGACCAAATTTGTTAAACAAAGTGTCAAATTAATCAGCTCGACGAGATCTTTAAAATGACATAACACATCATGATTGCATCTTGTTGAACTTCCAAGAAAAATAGTACTTTATGAGCTCAAACACACATATTTTGTGACTTTTCAAACTTTGAAGCTCGGTAACTTCGGCAAATGTGGGCCAAACTTGTTAAACAAAGTGTCAAATTAAGTAGCTCGACAAGATTTTGAAGATGTCACAACACATCATGATGCATCTTGTTGAACTTCCAAGAAAAATAGTACTATATGTGCTCAAACACACATCTTTTGAGGCTCTTCAAACTTTGAAGCTCGGTAACTTCGGCAAATGTGGACCAAATTTGTTAAACAAAGTGTCAAATTAATCAGCTCGACGAGATCTTTAAAATGACACAACACATCATGATTGCATCTTGTTGAACTTCCAAGAAAAATAGTACTTTATGAGCTCAAACACACATATTTTGTGACTTTTCAAACTTTGAAGCTCGGTAACTTCGGCAAATGTGGACCAAATTTGTTAAACAAAGTGTCAAATTAAGTAGCTCGACAAGATTTTGAAGATGTCACAACACATCACGATTGCATCTTGTTGAATTTCCAAGAAAAATAGTACTTTATGTGCTCAAACACACATATTTTGTGACTTTTCAAATTTTGAAGCTCGGTAACTTCGGCAAATGTGGACCAAATTTGTTAAACAAAGTTTCAAATTAAGTAGCTCGACAAGATTTTGAAGAAGTCACAACACATCATGATGCATCTTGTTGAACTTCCAAGAAAAATAGTACTTTATGAGCTCAAACACACATATTTTGTGACTTTTCAAACTTTGAAGCTCGGTAACTTCGTCAAATGTGGACCAAATTTGTTAAACAATGTGTCAAATTACTCAGCTCGACGACATCTTTAAAATGACACAACACATCATGATTGCATCTTGTTGAACTTCCAAGAAAAATTGTACTTTATGTGCTCAAACACACATCTTTTGTGACTTTTCAAACTTTGAAGCTCGGTAACTTCGGCAAATGTGGGCCAAATTTGTTAAACAAAGTGTCAAATTAAGTAGCTCGACAAGATTTTGAAGATGTCACAACACATCATGATTGCATCTTGTTGAATTTCCAAGAAAAATTGTACTTTATGTGCTCAAACACACATCTTTTGTGACTTTTCAAACTTTGAAGCTCGGTAACTTCGGCAAATGCGGACCAAATTTGTTAAACAATGTGTCAAATTAATCAGCTCGATGAGATCTTTAAAATGACACAACACATCATGATTGCATCTTGTTGAATTTCCAAGAAAAATAGTACTTTATGTGCTCAAACACACATATTTTGTGACTTTTCAAACTTTGAAGCTCGGTAACTTCGGCAAATGTGGGCCAAATTTGTTAAACAAAGTGTCAAATTAAGTAGCTCGACAAGATTTTGAAGATGTCACAACACATCATGATGCATCTTGTTGAACTTCCAAGAAAAATAGTACTATATGTGCTCAAACACACATCTTTTGAGGCTCTTCAAACTTTGAAGCTCGGTAACTTCGGCAAATGGGGACCAAATTTGTTAAACAAAGTGTCAAATTAATCAGCTCGACGAGATCTTTAAAATGACATAACACATCATGATTGCATCTTGTTGAACTTCCAAGAAAAATAGTACTTTATGAGCTCAAACACACATATTTTGTGACTTTTCAAACTTTGAAGCTCGGTAACTTCGGCAAATGTGGGCCAAACTTGTTAAACAAAGTGTCAAATTAAGTAGCTCGACAAGATTTTGAAGATGTCACAACACATCATGATGCATCTTGTTGAACTTCCAAGAAAAATAGTACTATATGTGCTCAAACACACATATTTTGTGATTTTTCAAACTTTGAAGCTCGGTAACTTCGGCAAATGTGGACCAAATTTGTTAAACAAAGTGTCAAATTAATCAGCTCGACGAGATCTTTAAAATGACACAACACATCATGATTGCATCTTGTTGAACTTCCAAGAAAAATAGTACTTTATGAGCTCAAACACACATATTTTGTGACTTTTCAAACTTTGAAGCTCGGTAACTTCGGCAAATGTGGACCAAATTTGTTAAACAAAGTGTCAAATTAAGTAGCTCGACAAGATTTTGAAGATGTCACAACACATCACGATTGCATCTTGTTGAATTTCCAAGAAAAATAGTACTTTATGTGCTCAAACACACATATTTTGTGACTTTTCAAATTTTGAAGCTCGGTAACTTCGGCAAATGTGGACCAAATTTGTTAAACAAAGTTTCAAATTAAGTAGCTCGACAAGATTTTGAAGAAGTCACAACACATCATGATGCATCTTGTTGAACTTCCAAGAAAAATAGTACTTTATGAGCTCAAACACACATATTTTGTGACTTTTCAAACTTTGAAGCTCGGTAACTTCGTCAAATGTGGACCAAATTTGTTAAACAATGTGTCAAATTACTCAGCTCGACGACATCTTTAAAATGACACAACACATCATGATTGCATCTTGTTGAACTTCCAAGAAAAATTGTACTTTATGTGCTCAAACACACATCTTTTGTGACTTTTCAAACTTTGAAGCTCGGTAACTTCGGCAAATGTGGGCCAAATTTGTTAAACAAAGTGTCAAATTAAGTAGCTCGACAAGATTTTGAAGATGTCACAACACATCATGATTGCATCTTGTTGAATTTCCAAGAAAAATTGTACTTTATGTGCTCAAACACACATCTTTTGTGACTTTTCAAACTTTGAAGCTCGGTAACTTCGGCAAATGCGGACCAAATTTGTTAAACAATGTGTCAAATTAATCAGCTCGATGAGATCTTTAAAATGACACAACACATCATGATTGCATCTTGTTGAATTTCCAAGAAAAATAGTACTTTATGTGCTCAAACACACATATTTTGTGACTTTTCAAACTTTGAAGCTCGGTAACTTCGGCAAATGTGGGCCAAATTTGTTAAACAAAGTGTCAAATTAAGTAGCTCGACAAGATTTTGAAGATGTCACAACACATCATGATGCATCTTGTTGAACTTCCAAGAAAAATAGTACTATATGTGCTCAAACACACATCTTTTGAGGCTCTTCAAACTTTGAAGCTCGGTAACTTCGGCAAATGTGGACCAAATTTGTTAAACAAAGTGTCAAATTAATCAGCTCGACGAGATCTTTAAAATGACATAACACATCATGATTGCATCTTGTTGAACTTCCAAGAAAAATAGTACTTTATGAGCTCAAACACACATATTTTGTGACTTTTCAAACTTTGAAGCTCGGTAACTTCGGCAAATGTGGGCCAAACTTGTTAAACAAAGTGTCAAATTAAGTAGCTCGACAAGATTTTGAAGATGTCACAACACATCATGATGCATCTTGTTGAACTTCCAAGAAAAATAGTACTATATGTGCTCAAACACACATCTTTTGAGGCTCTTCAAACTTTGAAGCTCGGTAACTTCGGCAAATGTGGGCCAAACTTGTTAAACAAAGTGTCAAATTAAGTAGCTCGACAAGATTTTGAAGATGTCACAACACATCACGATTGCATCTTGTTGAATTTCCAAGAAAAATAGTACTTTATGTGCTCAAACACACATATTTTGTGACTTTTCAAATTTTGAAGCTCGGTAACTTCGGCAAATGTGGACCAAATTTGTTAAACAAAGTTTCAAATTAAGTAGCTCGACAAGATTTTGAAGAAGTCACAACACATCATGATGCATCTTGTTGAACTTCCAAGAAAAATAGTACTTTATGAGCTCAAACACACATATTTTGTGACTTTTCAAACTTTGAAGCTCGGTAACTTCGTCAAATGTGGACCAAATTTGTTAAACAATGTGTCAAATTACTCAGCTCGACGACATCTTTAAAATGACACAACACATCATGATTGCATCTTGTTGAACTTCCAAGAAAAATTGTACTTTATGTGCTCAAACACACATCTTTTGTGACTTTTCAAACTTTGAAGCTCGGTAACTTCGGCAAATGTGGGCCAAATTTGTTAAACAAAGTGTCAAATTAAGTAGCTCGACAAGATTTTGAAGATGTCACAACACATCATGATTGCATCTTGTTGAACTTCCAAGAAAAATTGTACTTTATGTGCTCAAACACAAATATTTTGTGATTTTTCAAACTTTGAAGCTCGGTAACTTCGGCAAATGTGGACCAAATTTGTTAAACAAAGTGTCAAATTAAGTAGCTCGACAAGATTTTGAAGATGTCACAACACATCATGATTGCATCTTGTTGAACTTCCAAGAAAAATAGTATTATATGTGCTCAAACACACATATTTTGTGACTTTTCAAACTTTGAAGCTCGGTAACTTCGGCAAATGTGGGCCAAATTTGTTAAACAAAGTGTCAAATTAAGTAGCTCGACAAGATTTTGAAGATGTCACAACACATCATGATGCATCTTGTTGAACTTCCAAGAAAAATAGTACTATATGTGCTCAAACACACATATTTTGTGATTTTTCAAACTTTGAAGCTCGGTAACTTCGGCAAATGTGGACCAAATTTGTTAAACAAAGTGTCAAATTAATCAGCTCGACGAGATCTTTAAAATGACATAACACATCATGATTGCATCTTGTTGAACTTCCAAGAAAAATAGTACTTTATGAGCTCAAACACACATATTTTGTGACTTTTCAAACTTTGAAGCTCGGTAACTTCGGCAAATGTGGGCCAAACTTGTTAAACAAAGTGTCAAATTAAGTAGCTCGACAAGATTTTGAAGATGTCACAACACATCATGATGCATCTTGTTGAACTTCCAAGAAAAATAGTACTATATGTGCTCAAACACACATCTTTTGAGGCTCTTCAAACTTTGAAGCTCGGTAACTTCGGCAAATGTGGACCAAATTTGTTAAACAAAGTGTCAAATTAATCAGCTCGACGAGATCTTTAAAATGACACAACACATCATGATTGCATCTTGTTGAACTTCCAAGAAAAATAGTACTTTATGAGCTCAAACACACATATTTTGTGACTTTTCAAACTTTGAAGCTCGGTAACTTCGGCAAATGTGGACCAAATTTGTTAAACAAAGTGTCAAATTAAGTAGCTCGACAAGATTTTGAAGATGTCACAACACATCACGATTGCATCTTGTTGAATTTCCAAGAAAAATAGTACTTTATGTGCTCAAACACACATATTTTGTGACTTTTCAAATTTTGAAGCTCGGTAACTTCGGCAAATGTGGACCAAATTTGTTAAACAAAGTTTCAAATTAAGTAGCTCGACAAGATTTTGAAGAAGTCACAACACATCATGATGCATCTTGTTGAACTTCCAAGAAAAATAGTACTTTATGAGCTCAAACACACATATTTTGTGACTTTTCAAACTTTGAAGCTCGGTAACTTCGTCAAATGTGGACCAAATTTGTTAAACAATGTGTCAAATTACTCAGCTCGACGACATCTTTAAAATGACACAACACATCATGATTGCATCTTGTTGAACTTCCAAGAAAAATTGTACTTTATGTGCTCAAACACACATCTTTTGTGACTTTTCAAACTTTGAAGCTCGGTAACTTCGGCAAATGTGGGCCAAATTTGTTAAACAAAGTGTCAAATTAAGTAGCTCGACAAGATTTTGAAGATGTCACAACACATCATGATTGCATCTTGTTGAATTTCCAAGAAAAAGTGTACTTTATGTGCTCAAACACACATCTTTTGTGACTTTTCAAACTTTGAAGCTCGGTAACTTCGGCAAATGCGGACCAAATTTGTTAAACAATGTGTCAAATTAATCAGCTCGATGAGATCTTTAAAATGACACAACACATCATGATTGCATCTTGTTGAATTTCCAAGAAAAATAGTACTTTATGTGCTCAAACACACATATTTTGTGACTTTTCAAACTTTGAAGCTCGGTAACTTCGGCAAATGTGGGCCAAATTTGTTAAACAAAGTGTCAAATTAAGTAGCTCGACAAGATTTTGAAGATGTCACAACACATCATGATGCATCTTGTTGAACTTCCAAGAAAAATAGTACTATATGTGCTCAAACACACATCTTTTGAGGCTCTTCAAACTTTGAAGCTCGGTAACTTCGGCAAATGTGGACCAAATTTGTTAAACAAAGTGTCAAATTAATCAGCTCGACGAGATCTTTAAAATGACATAACACATCATGATTGCATCTTGTTGAACTTCCAAGAAAAATAGTACTTTATGAGCTCAAACACACATATTTTGTGACTTTTCAAACTTTGAAGCTCGGTAACTTCGGCAAATATGGACCAAATTTGTTAAACAATGTGTGAAATTAATCAGCTCGACGACATCTTTAAAATGACATAACACATCATGATTGCATCTTGTTGAACTTGCAAGAAAAATAGTACTTTATGTGCTCAAACACACATATTTTGTGACTTTTCAAACTTTGAAGCTCGGTAACTTCGGCAAATGTGGGCCAAATTTGTTAAACAAAGTGTCAAATTAAGTAGCTCGACAAGATTTTGAAGATGTCACAACACATCATGATGCATCTTGTTGAACTTCCAAGAAAAATAGTACTATATGTGCTCAAACACACATCTTTTGAGGCTCTTCAAACTTTGAAGCTCGGTAACTTCGGCAAATGTGGACCAAATTTGTTAAACAAAGTGTGAAATTAAGTAGCTCGACAAGATTTTGAAGATGTCACAACACATCATGATGCATCTTGTTGAACTTCCAAGAAAAATAGTACTATATGTGCTCAAACACACATATTTTGTGATTTTTCAAACTTTGAAGCTCGGCAACTTCGGCAAATGTGGGCCAAATTTGTTAAACAAAGTGTCAAATTAAGTAGCTCGACAAGATTTTGAAGATGTCACAACACATCATGATTGCATCTTGTTGAATTTCCAAGAAAAATTGTACTTTATGTGCTCAGACACACATCTTTTGTGACTTTTCAAACTTTGAAGCTCGGTAACTTCGGCAAATGTGGGCCAAATTTGTTAAACAAAGTGTCAAATTAAGTAGCTCGACAAGATTTTGAAGATGTCACAACACATCATGATGCATCTTGTTGAACTTCCAAGAAAAATAGTATTATATGTGCTCAAACACACATATTTTGTGACTTTTCAAACTTTGAAGCTCGGTAACTTCGGCAAATGTGGGCCAAATTTGTTAAAGAAAGTGTCAAATTAAGTAGCTCGACAAGATTTTGAAGATGTCACAACACATCATGATTGCATCTTGTTGACCTTCCAAGAAAAATAGTACTTTATGTGCTCAAACACACATATTTTGTGACTTTTCAAACTTTGAAGCTCGGTAACTTCGGCAAATGTGGGCCAAATTTGTTAAACAAAGTGTCAAATTAAGTAGCTCGACAAGATTTTGAAGATGTCACAACACATCATGATTGCATCTTGTTGAACTTCCAAGAAAAATAGTACTTTATGAGCTCAAACACACATATTTTGTGACTTTTCAAACTTTGAAGCTCGGTAACTTCGGCAAATATGGACCAAATTTGTTAAACAATGTGTGAAATTAATCAGCTCGACGACATCTTTAAAATGACATAACACATCATGATTGCATCTTGTTGAACTTGCAAGAAAAATAGTACTTTATGTGCTCAAACACACATATTTTGTGACTTTTCAAACTTTGAAGCTCGGTAACTTCGGCAAATGTGGGCCAAACTTGTTAAACAAAGTGTCAAATTAAGTAGCTCGACAAGATTTTGAAGATGTCACAACACATCATGATGCATCTTGTTGAACTTCCAAGAAAAATAGTACTATATGTGCTCAAACACAGATCTTTTGAGGCTCTTCAAACTTTGAAGCTCGGTAACTTCGGCAAATGTGGACCAAATTTGTTAAACAAAGTGTCAAATTAAGTAGCTCGACAAGATTTTGAAGATGTCACAACGCATCATGATGCATCTTGTTGAACTTCCAAGAAAAATAGTACTATATGTACTCAAACACACATATTTTGTGATTTTTCAAACTTTGAAGCTCGGTAACTTCGGCAAATGTGGGCCAAATTTGTTAAACAAAGTGTCAAATTAAGTAGCTCGACAAGATTTTGAAGATGTCACAACACATCATGATTGCATCTTGTTGAATTTCCAAGAAAAATAGTACTTTATGAGCTCAAACACACATATTTTGTGACTTTTCAAACTTTGAAGCTCGGTAACTTCGGCAAATGTGGACCAAATTTGTTAAACAAAGTGTCAAATTAAGTAGCTCGACAAGATTTTGAAGATGTCACAACACATCACGATTGCATCTTGTTGAATTTCCAAGAAAAATAGTACTTTATGTGCTCAAACACACAAATTTTGTGACTTTTCAAATTTTGAAGCTCGGTAACTTCGGCAAATGTGGACCAAATTTGTTAAACAAAGTTTCAAATTAAGTAGCTCGACAAGATTTTGAAGATGTCACAACACATCATGATGCATCTTGTTGAACTTCCAAGAAAAATAGTACTTTATGAGCTCAAACACACATATTTTGTGACTTTTCAAACTTTGAAGCTCGGTAACTTCGTCAAATGTGGACCAAATTTGTTAAACAATGTGTCAAATTACTCAGCTCGACGACATCTTTAAAATGACACAACACATCATGATTGCATCTTGTTGAACTTCCAAGAAAAATTGTACTTTATGTGCTCAAACACACATATTTTGTGACTTTTCAAACTTTGAAGCTCGGTAACTTCGGCAAATGTGGGCCAAATTTGTTAAACAAAGTGTCAAATTAAGTAGCTCGACAAGATTTTGAAGATGTCACAACACATCATGATGCATCTTGTTGAACTTCCAAGAAAAATAGTACTATATGTGCTCAAACACACATATTTTGTGATTTTTCAAACTTTGAAGCTCGGTAACTTCGGCAAATGTGGACCAAATTTGTTAAACAAAGTGTCAAATTAATCAGCTCGACGAGATATTTAAAATGACACAACACATCATGATTGCATCTTGTTGAACTTCCAAGAAAAATAGTACTTTATGAGCTCAAACACACATATTTTGTGACTTTTCAAACTTTGAAGCTCGGTAACTTCGGCAAATATGGACCAAATTTGTTAAACAATGTGTGAAATTAATCAGCTCGACGACATCTTTAAAATGACATAACACATCATGATTGCATCTTGTTGAACTTGCAAGAAAAATAGTACTTTATGTGCTCAAACACACATATTTTGTGACTTTTCAAACTTTGAAGCTCGGTAACTTCGGCAAATGTGGGCCAAACTTGTTAAACAAAGTGTCAAATTAAGTAGCTCGACAAGATTTTGAAGATGTCACAACACATCATGATGCATCTTGTTGAACTTCCAAGAAAAATAGTACTATATGTGCTCAAACACACATCTTTTGAGGCTCTTCAAACTTTGAAGCTCGGTAACTTCGGCAAATGTGGACCAAATTTGTTAAACAAAGTGTCAAATTAAGTAGCTCGACAAGATTTTGAAGATGTCACAACACATCATGATGCATCTTGTTGAACTTCCAAGAAAAATAGTACTATATGTGCTCAAACACACATATTTTGTGATTTTTCAAACTTTGAAGCTCGGTAACTTCGGCAAATGTGGGCCAAATTTGTTAAACAAAGTGTCAAATTAAGTAGCTCGACAAGATTTTGAAGATGTCACAACACATCATGATTGCATCTTGTTGAATTTCCAAGAAAAATTGTACTTTATGTGCTCAAACACACATCTTTTGTGACTTTTCAAACTTTGAAGCTCGGTAACTTCGGCAAATGTGGACCAAATTTGTTAAACAAAGTGTCAAATTAAGTAGCTCGACAAGATTTTGAAGATGTCACAACACATCATGATGCATCTTGTTGAACTTCCAAGAAAAATAGTATTATATGTGCTCAAACACACATATTTTGTGACTTTTCAAACTTTGAAGCTCGGTAACTTCGGCAAATGTGGACCAAATTTGTTAAACAAAGTGTCAAATTAATCAGCTCGACGAGATCTTTAAAATGACACAACACATCATGATTGCATCTTGTTGAACTTCCAAGAAAAATAGTATTATATGTGCTCAAACACACATATTTTGTGACTTTTCAAACTTTGAAGCTCGGTAACTTCGGCAAATGTGGGCCAAATTTGTTAAACAAAGTGTCAAATTAAGTAGCTCGACAAGATTTTGAAGATGTCACAACACATCATGATTGCAGCTTGTTGAATTTCCAAGAAAAATAGTACTTTATGTGCTCAAACACACATATTTTGTGACTTTTCAAACTTTGAAGCTCGGTAACTTCGGCAAATGTGGACCAAATTTGTTAAACAAAGTGTCAAATTAAGTAGCTCGACAAGATTTTGAAGATGTCACAACACATCATGATTGCATCTTGTTGAATTTCCAAGAAAAATTGTACTTTATGTGCTCAAACACACATCTTTTGTGACTTTTCAAACTTTGAAGCTCGGTAACTTCGGCAAATGTGGACCAAATTTGTTAAACAAAGTGTCAAATTAAGTAGCTCGACAAGATTTTGAAGATGTCACAACACCTCATGATGCATCTTGTTGAACTTCCAAGAAAAATAGTACTATATGTGCTCAAACACACATCTTTTGAGGCTCTTCAAACTTTGAAGCTCGGTAACTTCGGCAAATGTGGACCAAATTTGTTAAACAAAGTGTCAAATTAATCAGCTCGACGAGATCTTTAAAATGACACAACACATCATGATTGCATCTTGTTGAACTTCCAAGAAAAATAGTATTATATGTGCTCAAACACACATATTTTGTGACTTTTCAAACTTTGAAGCTCGGTAACTTCGGCAAATGTGGACCAAATTTGTTAAACAAAGTGTCAAATTAATCAGCTCGACGAGATCTTTAAAATGACACAACACATCGTGATTGCATCTTGTTGAACTTCCAAGAACAATAGTACTTTATGTGCTCAAACACACATATTTTGTGACTTTTCAAACTTTGAAGCTCGGTAACTTCGGCAAATATGGACCAAATTTGTTAAACAATGTGTGAAATTAATCAGCTCGACGACATCTTTAAAATGACATAACACATCATGATTGCATCTTGTTGAACTTGCAAGAAAAATAGTACTTTATGTGCTCAAACACACATATTTTGTGACTTTTCAAACTTTGAAGCTCGGTAACTTCGGCAAATGTGGGCCAAACTTGTTAAACAAAGTGTCAAATTAAGTAGCTCGACAAGATTTTGAAGAAGTCACAACACATCATGATGCATCTTGTTGAACTTCCAAGAAAAATAGTACTATATGTGCTCAAACACACATCTTTTGAGGCTCTTCAAACTTTGAAGCTCGGTAACTTCGGCAAATGTGGACCAAATTTGTTAAACAAAGTGTCAAATTAAGTAGCTCGACAAGATTTTGAAGATGTCACAACACCTCATGATGCATCTTGTTGAACTTCCAAGAAAAATAGTACTATATGTGCTCAAACACACATCTTTTGAGGCTCTTCAAACTTTGAAGCTCGGTAACTTCGGCAAATGTGGACCAAATTTGTTAAACAAAGTGTCAAATTAATCAGCTCGACGAGATCTTTAAAATGACACAACACATCATGATTGCATCTTGTTGAACTTCCAAGAAAAATAGTATTATATGTGCTCAAACACACATATTTTGTGACTTTTCAAACTTTGAAGCTCGGTAACTTCGGCAAATGTGGGCCAAATTTGTTAAACAAAGTGTCAAATTAAGTAGCTCGACAAGATTTTGAAGATGTCACAACACATCATGATGCATCTTGTTGAACTTCCAAGAAAAATAGTATTATATGTGCTCAAACACACATATTTTGTGACTTTTCAAACTTTGAAGCTCGGTAACTTCGGCAAATGTGGGCCAAATTTGTTAAAGAAAGTGTCAAATTAAGTAGCTCGACAAGATTTTGAAGATGTCACAACACATCATGATTGCATCTTGTTGACCTTCCAAGAAAAATTGTACTTTATGTGCTCAAACACACATCTTTTGTGACTTTTCAAACTTTGAAGCTCGGTAACTTCGGCAAATGTGGGCCAAATTTGTTAAACAAAGTGTCAAATTAAGTAGCTCGACAAGATTTTGAAGATGTCACAACACATCATGATGCATCTTGTTGAACTTCCAAGAAAAATAGTATTATATGTGCTCAAACACACATATTTTGTGACTTTTCAAACTTTGAAGCTCGGTAACTTCGGCAAATGTGGGCCAAATTTGTTAAAGAAAGTGTCAAATTAAGTAGCTCGACAAGATTTTGAAGATGTCACAACACATCATGATTGCATCTTGTTGACCTTCCAAGAAAAATAGTACTTTATGTGCTCAAACACACATATTTTGTGACTTTTCAAACTTTGAAGCTCGGTAACTTCGGCAAATGTGGGCCAAATTTGTTAAACAAAGTGTCAAATTAAGTAGCTCGACAAGATTTTGAAGATGTCACAACACATCATGATTGCATCTTGTTGAACTTCCAAGAAAAATAGTACTTTATGAGCTCAAACACACATATTTTGTGACTTTTCAAACTTTGAAGCTCGGTAACTTCGGCAAATATGGACCAAATTTGTTAAACAATGTGTGAAATTAATCAGCTCGACGACATCTTTAAAATGACATAACACATCATGATTGCATCTTGTTGAACTTGCAAGAAAAATAGTACTTTATGTGCTCAAACACACATATTTTGTGACTTTTCAAACTTTGAAGCTCGGTAACTTCGGCAAATGTGGGCCAAACTTGTTAAACAAAGTGTCAAATTAAGTAGCTCGACAAGATTTTGAAGATGTCACAACACATCATGATGCATCTTGTTGAACTTCCAAGAAAAATAGTACTATATGTGCTCAAACACACATCTTTTGAGGCTCTTCAAACTTTGAAGCTCGGTAACTTCGGCAAATGTGGACCAAATTTGTTAAACAAAGTGTCAAATTAAGTAGCTCGACAAGATTTTGAAGATGTCACAACGCATCATGATGCATCTTGTTGAACTTCCAAGAAAAATAGTACTATATGTGCTCAAACACACATATTTTGTGATTTTTCAAACTTTGAAGCTCGGTAACTTCGGCAAATGTGGGCCAAATTTGTTAAACAAAGTGTCAAATTAAGTAGCTCGACAAGATTTTGAAGATGTCACAACACATCATGATTGCATCTTGTTGAATTTCCAAGAAAAATAGTACTTTATGAGCTCAAACACACATATTTTGTGACTTTTCAAACTTTGAAGCTCGGTAACTTCGGCAAATGTGGACCAAATTTGTTAAACAAAGTGTCAAATTAAGTAGCTCGACAAGATTTTGAAGATGTCACAACACATCACGATTGCATCTTGTTGAATTTCCAAGAAAAATAGTACTTTATGTGCTCAAACACACAAATTTTGTGACTTTTCAAATTTTGAAGCTCGGTAACTTCGGCAAATGTGGACCAAATTTGTTAAACAAAGTTTCAAATTAAGTAGCTCGACAAGATTTTGAAGATGTCACAACACATCATGATGCATCTTGTTGAACTTCCAAGAAAAATAGTACTTTATGAGCTCAAACACACATATTTTGTGACTTTTCAAACTTTGAAGCTCGGTAACTTCGTCAAATGTGGACCAAATTTGTTAAACAATGTGTCAAATTACTCAGCTCGACGACATCTTTAAAATGACACAACACATCATGATTGCATCTTGTTGAACTTCCAAGAAAAATTGTACTTTATGTGCTCAAACACACATATTTTGTGACTTTTCAAACTTTGAAGCTCGGTAACTTCGGCAAATGTGGGCCAAATTTGTTAAACAAAGTGTCAAATTAAGTAGCTCGACAAGATTTTGAAGATGTCACAACACATCATGATGCATCTTGTTGAACTTCCAAGAAAAATAGTACTATATGTGCTCAAACACACATATTTTGTGATTTTTCAAACTTTGAAGCTCGGTAACTTCGGCAAATGTGGACCAAATTTGTTAAACAAAGTGTCAAATTAATCAGCTCGACGAGATATTTAAAATGACACAACACATCATGATTGCATCTTGTTGAACTTCCAAGAAAAATAGTACTTTATGAGCTCAAACACACATATTTTGTGACTTTTCAAACTTTGAAGCTCGGTAACTTCGGCAAATATGGACCAAATTTGTTAAACAATGTGTGAAATTAATCAGCTCGACGACATCTTTAAAATGACATAACACATCATGATTGCATCTTGTTGAACTTGCAAGAAAAATAGTACTTTATGTGCTCAAACACACATATTTTGTGACTTTTCAAACTTTGAAGCTCGGTAACTTCGGCAAATGTGGGCCAAACTTGTTAAACAAAGTGTCAAATTAAGTAGCTCGACAAGATTTTGAAGATGTCACAACACATCATGATGCATCTTGTTGAACTTCCAAGAAAAATAGTACTATATGTGCTCAAACACACATCTTTTGAGGCTCTTCAAACTTTGAAGCTCGGTAACTTCGGCAAATGTGGACCAAATTTGTTAAACAAAGTGTCAAATTAAGTAGCTCGACAAGATTTTGAAGATGTCACAACACATCATGATGCATCTTGTTGAACTTCCAAGAAAAATAGTACTATATGTGCTCAAACACACATATTTTGTGATTTTTCAAACTTTGAAGCTCGGTAACTTCGGCAAATGTGGACCAAATTTGTTAAACAAAGTGTCAAATTAAGTAGCTCGACAAGATTTTGAAGATGTCACAACACATCATGATTGCATCTTGTTGAATTTCCAAGAAAAATTGTACTTTATGTGCTCAAACACACATCTTTTGTGACTTTTCAAACTTTGAAGCTCGGTAACTTCGGCAAATGTGGACCAAATTTGTTAAACAAAGTGTCAAATTAAGTAGCTCGACAAGATTTTGAAGATGTCACAACACCTCATGATGCATCTTGTTGAACTTCCAAGAAAAATAGTACTATATGTGCTCAAACACACATCTTTTGAGGCTCTTCAAACTTTGAAGCTCGGTAACTTCGGCAAATGTGGACCAAATTTGTTAAACAAAGTGTCAAATTAATCAGCTCGACGAGATCTTTAAAATGACACAACACATCATGATTGCATCTTGTTGAACTTCCAAGAAAAATAGTATTATATGTGCTCAAACACACATATTTTGTGACTTTTCAAACTTTGAAGCTCGGTAACTTCGGCAAATGTGGGCCAAATTTGTTAAACAAAGTGTCAAATTAAGTAGCTCGACAAGATTTTGAAGATGTCACAACACATCATGATTGCATCTTGTTGAACTTCCAAGAAAAATTGTACTTTATGTGCTCAAACACAAATATTTTGTGATTTTTCAAACTTTGAAGCTCGGTAACTTCGGCAAATGTGGACCAAATTTGTTAAACAAAGTGTCAAATTAAGTAGCTCGACAAGATTTTGAAGATGTCACAACACATCATGATTGCATCTTGTTGAACTTCCAAGAAAAATAGTATTATATGTGCTCAAACACACATCTTTTGTGACTTTTCAAACTTTGAAGCTCGGTAACTTCGGCAAATGTGGGCCAAATTTGTTAAACAAAGTGTCAAATTAAGTAGCTCGACAAGATTTTGAAGATGTCACAACACATCATGATTGCATCTTGTTGAATTTCCAAGAAAAATTGTACTTTATGTGCTCAAACACACATCTTTTGTGACTTTTCAAACTTTGAAGCTCGGTAACTTCGGCAAATGCGGACCAAATTTGTTAAACAATGTGTCAAATTAATCAGCTCGATGAGATCTTTAAAATGACACAACACATCATGATTGCATCTTGTTGAATTTCCAAGAAAAATAGTACTTTATGTGCTCAAACACACATATTTTGTGACTTTTCAAACTTTGAAGCTCGGTAACTTCGGCAAATGTGGGCCAAATTTGTTAAACAAAGTGTCAAATTAAGTAGCTCGACAAGATTTTGAAGATGTCACAACACATCATGATGCATCTTGTTGAACTTCCAAGAAAAATAGTACTATATGTGCTCAAACACACATCTTTTGAGGCTCTTCAAACTTTGAAGCTCGGTAACTTCGGCAAATGTGGACCAAATTTGTTAAACAAAGTGTCAAATTAATCAGCTCGACGAGATCTTTAAAATGACATAACACATCATGATTGCATCTTGTTGAACTTCCAAGAAAAATAGTACTTTATGAGCTCAAACACACATATTTTGTGACTTTTCAAACTTTGAAGCTCGGTAACTTCGGCAAATATGGACCAAATTTGTTAAACAATGTGTGAAATTAATCAGCTCGACGACATCTTTAAAATGACATAACACATCATGATTGCATCTTGTTGAACTTGCAAGAAAAATAGTACTTTATGTGCTCAAACACACATATTTTGTGACTTTTCAAACTTTGAAGCTCGGTAACTTCGGCAAATGTGGGCCAAACTTGTTAAACAAAGTGTCAAATTAAGTAGCTCGACAAGATTTTGAAGATGTCACAACACATCATGATGCATCTTGTTGAACTTCCAAGAAAAATAGTACTATATGTGCTCAAACACACATCTTTTGAGGCTCTTCAAACTTTGAAGCTCGGTAACTTCGGCAAATGTGGACCAAATTTGTTAAACAAAGTGTCAAATTAAGTAGCTCGACAAGATTTTGAAGATGTCACAACGCATCATGATGCATCTTGTTGAACTTCCAAGAAAAATAGTACTATATGTGCTCAAACACACATATTTTGTGATTTTTCAAACTTTGAAGCTCGGTAACTTCGGCAAATGTGGGCCAAATTTGTTAAACAAAGTGTCAAATTAAGTAGCTCGACAAGATTTTGAAGATGTCACAACACATCATGATTGCATCTTGTTGAATTTCCAAGAAAAATAGTACTTTATGAGCTCAAACACACATATTTTGTGACTTTTCAAACTTTGAAGCTCGGTAACTTCGGCAAATGTGGACCAAATTTGTTAAACAAAGTGTCAAATTAAGTAGCTCGACAAGATTTTGAAGATGTCACAACACATCACGATTGCATCTTGTTGAATTTCCAAGAAAAATAGTACTTTATGTGCTCAAACACACAAATTTTGTGACTTTTCAAATTTTGAAGCTCGGTAACTTCGGCAAATGTGGACCAAATTTGTTAAACAAAGTTTCAAATTAAGTAGCTCGACAAGATTTTGAAGATGTCACAACACATCATGATGCATCTTGTTGAACTTCCAAGAAAAATAGTACTATATGTGCTCAAACACACATATTTTGTGATTTTTCAAACTTTGAAGCTCGGTAACTTCGGCAAATGTGGACCAAATTTGTTAAACAAAGTGTCAAATTAATCAGCTCGACGAGATATTTAAAATGACACAACACATCATGATTGCATCTTGTTGAACTTCCAAGAAAAATAGTACTTTATGAGCTCAAACACACATATTTTGTGACTTTTCAAACTTTGAAGCTCGGTAACTTCGGCAAATATGGACCAAATTTGTTAAACAATGTGTGAAATTAATCAGCTCGACGACATCTTTAAAATGACATAACACATCATGATTGCATCTTGTTGAACTTGCAAGAAAAATAGTACTTTATGTGCTCAAACACACATATTTTGTGACTTTTCAAACTTTGAAGCTCGGTAACTTCGGCAAATGTGGGCCAAACTTGTTAAACAAAGTGTCAAATTAAGTAGCTCGACAAGATTTTGAAGATGTCACAACACATCATGATGCATCTTGTTGAACTTCCAAGAAAAATAGTACTATATGTGCTCAAACACACATCTTTTGTGACTTTTCAAACTTTGAAGCTCGGTAACTTCGTCAAATGTGGACCAAATTTGTTAAACAATGTGTCAAATTACTCAGCTCGACGACATCTTTAAAATGACACAACACATCATGATTGCATCTTGTTGAACTTCCAAGAAAAATTGTACTTTATGTGCTCAAACACACATATTTTGTGACTTTTCAAACTTTGAAGCTCGGTAACTTCGGCAAATGTGGACCAAATTTGTTAAACAAAGTGTCAAATTAATCAGCTCGACGAGATCTTTAAAATGACACAACACATCATGATTGCATCTTGTTGAACTTCCAAGAAAAATAGTATTATATGTGCTCAAACACACATATTTTGTGACTTTTCAAACTTTGAAGCTCGGTAACTTCGGCAAATGTGGGCCAAATTTGTTAAACAAAGTGTCAAATTAAGTAGCTCGACAAGATTTTGAAGATGTCACAACACATCATGATTGCAGCTTGTTGAATTTCCAAGAAAAATAGTACTTTATGTGCTCAAACACACATATTTTGTGACTTTTCAAACTTTGAAGCTCGGTAACTTCGGCAAATGTGGACCAAATTTGTTAAACAAAGTGTCAAATTAAGTAGCTCGACAAGATTTTGAAGATGTCACAACACATCATGATTGCATCTTGTTGAATTTCCAAGAAAAATTGTACTTTATGTGCTCAAACACACATCTTTTGTGACTTTTCAAACTTTGAAGCTCGGTAACTTCGGCAAATGTGGACCAAATTTGTTAAACAAAGTGTCAAATTAAGTAGCTCGACAAGATTTTGAAGATGTCACAACACCTCATGATGCATCTTGTTGAACTTCCAAGAAAAATAGTACTATATGTGCTCAAACACACATCTTTTGAGGCTCTTCAAACTTTGAAGCTCGGTAACTTCGGCAAATGTGGACCAAATTTGTTAAACAAAGTGTCAAATTAATCAGCTCGACGAGATATTTAAAATGACACAACACATCATGATTGCATCTTGTTGAACTTCCAAGAAAAATAGTACTTTATGAGCTCAAACACACATATTTTGTGACTTTTCAAACTTTGAAGCTCGGTAACTTCGGCAAATATGGACCAAATTTGTTAAACAATGTGTGAAATTAATCAGCTCGACGACATCTTTAAAATGACATAACACATCATGATTGCATCTTGTTGAACTTGCAAGAAAAATAGTACTTTATGTGCTCAAACACACATATTTTGTGACTTTTCAAACTTTGAAGCTCGGTAACTTCGGCAAATGTGGGCCAAACTTGTTAAACAAAGTGTCAAATTAAGTAGCTCGACAAGATTTTGAAGATGTCACAACACATCATGATGCATCTTGTTGAACTTCCAAGAAAAATAGTACTATATGTGCTCAAACACACATCTTTTGAGGCTCTTCAAACTTTGAAGCTCGGTAACTTCGGCAAATGTGGACCAAATTTGTTAAACAAAGTGTCAAATTAAGTAGCTCGACAAGATTTTGAAGATGTCACAACACATCATGATGCATCTTGTTGAACTTCCAAGAAAAATAGTACTATATGTGCTCAAACACACATATTTTGTGATTTTTCAAACTTTGAAGCTCGGTAACTTCGGCAAATGTGGGCCAAATTTGTTAAACAAAGTGTCAAATTAAGTAGCTCGACAAGATTTTGAAGATGTCACAACACATCATGATTGCATCTTGTTGAATTTCCAAGAAAAATTGTACTTTATGTGCTCAAACACACATCTTTTGTGACTTTTCAAACTTTGAAGCTCGGTAACTTCGGCAAATGTGGACCAAATTTGTTAAACAAAGTGTCAAATTAAGTAGCTCGACAAGATTTTGAAGATGTCACAACACATCATGATGCATCTTGTTGAACTTCCAAGAAAAATAGTATTATATGTGCTCAAACACACATATTTTGTGACTTTTCAAACTTTGAAGCTCGGTAACTTCGGCAAATGTGGACCAAATTTGTTAAACAAAGTGTCAAATTAATCAGCTCGACGAGATCTTTAAAATGACACAACACATCATGATTGCATCTTGTTGAACTTCCAAGAAAAATAGTATTATATGTGCTCAAACACACATATTTTGTGACTTTTCAAACTTTGAAGCTCGGTAACTTCGGCAAATGTGGGCCAAATTTGTTAAACAAAGTGTCAAATTAAGTAGCTCGACAAGATTTTGAAGATGTCACAACACATCATGATTGCATCTTGTTGAATTTCCAAGAAAAATAGTACTTTATGTGCTCAAACACACATATTTTGTGACTTTTCAAACTTTGAAGCTCGGTAACTTCGGCAAATGTGGACCAAATTTGTTAAACAAAGTGTCAAATTAAGTAGCTCGACAAGATTTTGAAGATGTCACAACACATCATGATTGCATCTTGTTGAAATTCCAAGAAAAATTGTACTTTATGTGCTCAAACACACATCTTTTGTGACTTTTCAAACTTTGAAGCTCGGTAACTTCGGCAAATGTGGGCCAAATTTGTTAAACAAAGTGTCAAATTAAGTAGCTCGACAAGATTTTGAAGATGTCACAACACATCATGATTGCATCTTGTTGAATTTCCAAGAAAAATTGTACTTTATGTGCTCAAACACACATCTTTTGTGACTTTTCAAACTTTGAAGCTCGGTAACTTCGGCAAATGCGGACCAAATTTGTTAAACAATGTGTCAAATTAATCAGCTCGATGAGATCTTTAAAACGACACAACACATCATGATTGCATCTTGTTGAATTTCCAAGAAAAATAGTACTTTATGTGCTCAAACACACATATTTTGTGACTTTTCAAACTTTGAAGCTCGGTAACTTCGGCAAATGTGGACCAAATTTGTTAAACAAAGTGTCAAATTAAGTAGCTTGACAAGATTTTGAAGATGTCACAACACATCATGATGCATCTTGTTGAACTTCCAAGAAAAATAGTATTATATGTGCTCAAACACACATATTTTGTGACTTTTCAAACTTTGAAGCTCGGTAACTTCGGCAAATATGGACCAAATTTGTTAAACAATGTGTGAAATTAATCAGCTCGACGACATCTTTAAAATGACATAACACATCATGATTGCATCTTGTTGAATTTCCAAGAAAAATAGTACTATATGTGCTCAAACACACATATTTTGTGATTTTTCAAACTTTGAAGCTCGGTAACTTCGGCAAATGTGGACCAAATTTGTTAAACAAAGTGTCAAATTAATCAGCTCGACGAGATCTTTAAAATGACATAACACATCATGATTGCATCTTGTTGAACTTGCAAGAAAAATAGTACTTTATGTGCTCAAACACACATATTTTGTGACTTTTCAAACTTTGAAGCTCGGTAACTTCGGCAAATGTGGGCCAAATTTGTTAAACAAAGTGTCAAATTAAGTAGCTCGACAAGATTTTGAAGATGTCACAACACATCATGATTGCATCTTGTTGAATTTCCAAGAAAAATTGTACTTTATGTGCTCAAACACACATCTTTTGTGACTTTTCAAACTTTGAAGCTCGGTAACTTCGGCAAATGTGGGCCAAATTTGTTAAACAAAGTGTCAAATTAAGTAGCTCGACAAGATTTTGAAGATGTCACAACACATCATGATGCATCTTGTTGAACTTCCAAGAAAAATAGTATTATATTTGCTCAAACACACATATTTTGTGACTTTTCAAACTTTGAAGCTCGGTAACTTCGGCAAATGTGGGCCAAATTTGTTAAAGAAAGTGTCAAATTAAGTAGCTCGACAAGATTTTGAAGATGTCACAACACATCATGATGCATCTTGTTGAACTTCCAAGAAAAATAGTACTATATGTGCTCAAACACACATATTTTGTGATTTTTCAAACTTTGAAGCTCGGTAACTTCGGCAAATGTGGGCCAAATTTGTTAAACAAAGTGTCAAATTAAGTAGCTCGACAAGATTTTGAAGATGTCACAACACATCATGATTGCATCTTGTTGAATTTCCAAGAAAAATTGTACTTTATGTGCTCAAACACACATCTTTTGTGACTTTTCAAACTTTGAAGCTCGGTAACTTCGGCAAATGCGGACCAAATTTGTTAAACAATGTGTCAAATTAATCAGCTCGACGAGATCTTTAAAATGACACAACACATCATGATTGCATCTTGTTGAACTTCCAAGAAAAATAGTATTATATGTGCTCAAACACACATATTTTGTGACTTTTCAAACTTTGAAGCTCGGTAACTTCGGCAAATGTGGGCCAAATTTGTTAAACAAAGTGTCAAATTAAGTAGCTCGACAAGATTTTGAAGATGTCACAACACATCATGATTGCATCTTGTTGAATTTCCAAGAAAAATAGTACTTTATGTGCTCAAACACACATATTTTGTGACTTTTCAAACTTTGAAGCTCGGTAACTTCGGCAAATGTGGACCAAATTTGTTAAACAAAGTGTCAAATTAAGTAGCTCGACAAGATTTTGAAGATGTCACAACACATCATGATTGCATCTTGTTGAACTTCCAAGAAAAATTGTACTTTATGTGCTCAAACACACATCTTTTGTGACTTTTCAAACTTTGAAGCTCGGTAACTTCGGCAAATGTGGGCCAAATTTGTTAAACAAAGTGTCAAATTAAGTAGCTCGACAAGATTTTGAAGATGTCACAACACATCATGATTGCATCTTGTTGAATTTCCAAGAAAAATTGTACTTTATGTGCTCAAACACACATCTTTTGTGACTTTTCAAACTTTGAAGCTCGGTAACTTCGGCAAATGCGGACCAAATTTGTTAAACAATGTGTCAAATTAATCAGCTCGATGAGATCTTTAAAACGACACAACACATCATGATTGCATCTTGTTGAATTTCCAAGAAAAATAGTACTTTATGTGCTCAAACACACATATTTTGTGACTTTTCAAACTTTGAAGCTCGGTAACTTCGGCAAATGTGGACCAAATTTGTTAAACAAAGTGTCAAATTAAGTAGCTTGACAAGATTTTGAAGATGTCACAACACATCATGATGCATCTTGTTGAACTTCCAAGAAAAATAGTATTATATGTGCTCAAACACACATATTTTGTGACTTTTCAAACTTTGAAGCTCGGTAACTTCGGCAAATATGGACCAAATTTGTTAAACAATGTGTGAAATTAATCAGCTCGACGACATCTTTAAAATGACATAACACATCATGATTGCATCTTGTTGAATTTCCAAGAAAAATAGTACTATATGTGCTCAAACACACATATTTTGTGATTTTTCAAACTTTGAAGCTCGGTAACTTCGGCAAATGTGGACCAAATTTGTTAAACAAAGTGTCAAATTAATCAGCTCGACGAGATCTTTAAAATGACATAACACATCATGATTGCATCTTGTTGAACTTGCAAGAAAAATAGTACTTTATGTGCTCAAACACACATATTTTGTGACTTTTCAAACTTTGAAGCTCGGTAACTTCGGCAAATGTGGGCCAAATTTGTTAAACAAAGTGTCAAATTAAGTAGCTCGACAAGATTTTGAAGATGTCACAACACATCATGATTGCATCTTGTTGAATTTCCAAGAAAAATTGTACTTTATGTGCTCAAACACACATCTTTTGTGACTTTTCAAACTTTGAAGCTCGGTAACTTCGGCAAATGTGGGCCAAATTTGTTAAACAAAGTGTCAAATTAAGTAGCTCGACAAGATTTTGAAGATGTCACAACACATCATGATGCATCTTGTTGAACTTCCAAGAAAAATAGTACTTTATGTGCTCAAACACACATATTTTGTGACTTTTCAAACTTTGAAGCTCGGTAACTTCGGCAAATGTGGACCAAATTTGTTAAACAAAGTGTCAAATTAAGTAGCTCGACAAGATTTTGAAGATGTCACAACACATCATGATGCATCTTGTTGAACTTCCAAGAAAAATAGTATTATATGTGCTCAAACACACATATTTTGTGACTTTTCAAACTTTGAAGCTCGGTAACTTCGGCAAATGTGGGCCAAATTTGTTAAACAAAGTGTCAAATTAAGTAGCTCGACAAGATTTTGAAGATGTCACAACACATCATGATTGCATCTTGTTGAACTTGCAAGAAAAATAGTACTTTATGTGCTCAAACACACATATTTTGTGACTTTTCAAACTTTGAAGCTCGGTAACTTCGGCAAATGTGGGCCAAATTTGTTAAACAAAGTGTCAAATTAAGTAGCTCGACAAGATTTTGAAGATGTCACAACACATCATGATGCATCTTGTTGAACTTCCAAGAAAAATAGTACTTTATGAGCTCAAACACACATATTTTGTGACTTTTCAAACTTTGAAGCTCGGTAACTTCGTCAAATGTGGACCAAATTTGTTAAACAATGTGTCAAATTACTCAGCTCGACGACATCTTTAAAATGACACAACACATCATGATTGCATCTTGTTGAACTTCCAAGAAAAATTGTACTTTATGTGCTCAAACACACATATTTTGTGACTTTTCAAACTTTGAAGCTCGGTAACTTCGGCAAATGTGGGCCAAATTTGTTAAACAAAGTGTCAAATTAAGTAGCTCGACAAGATTTTGAAGATGTCACAACACATCATGATGCATCTTGTTGAACTTCCAAGAAAAATAGTACTATATGTGCTCAAACACACATATTTTGTGATTTTTCAAACTTTGAAGCTCGGTAACTTCGGCAAATGTGGACCAAATTTGTTAAACAAAGTGTCAAATTAATCAGCTCGACGAGATATTTAAAATGACACAACACATCATGATTGCATCTTGTTGAACTTCCAAGAAAAATAGTACTATATGTGCTCAAACACACATATTTTGTGATTTTTCAAACTTTGAAGCTCGGTAACTTCGGCAAATGTGGGCCAAATTTGTTAAACAAAGTGTCAAATTAAGTAGCTCGACAAGATTTTGAAGATGTCACAACACATCATGATTGCATCTTGTTGAATTTCCAAGAAAAATAGTACTTTATGAGCTCAAACACACATATTTTGTGACTTTTCAAACTTTGAAGCTCGGTAACTTCGGCAAATGTGGACCAAATTTGTTAAACAAAGTGTCAAATTAAGTAGCTCGACAAGATTTTGAAGATGTCACAACACATCACGATTGCATCTTGTTGAATTTCCAAGAAAAATAGTACTTTATGTGCTCAAACACACAAATTTTGTGACTTTTCAAATTTTGAAGCTCGGTAACTTCGGCAAATGTGGACCAAATTTGTTAAACAAAGTTTCAAATTAAGTAGCTCGACAAGATTTTGAAGATGTCACAACACATCATGATGCATCTTGTTGAACTTCCAAGAAAAATAGTACTTTATGAGCTCAAACACACATATTTTGTGACTTTTCAAACTTTGAAGCTCGGTAACTTCGTCAAATGTGGACCAAATTTGTTAAACAATGTGTCAAATTACTCAGCTCGACGACATCTTTAAAATGACACAACACATCATGATTGCATCTTGTTGAACTTCCAAGAAAAATAGTACTTTATGAGCTCAAACACACATATTTTGTGACTTTTCAAACTTTGAAGCTCGGTAACTTCGGCAAATGTGGGCCAAACTTGTTAAACAAAGTGTCAAATTAAGTAGCTCGACAAGATTTTGAAGATGTCACAACACATCATGATGCATCTTGTTGAACTTCCAAGAAAAATAGTACTTTATGTGCTCAAACACACATCTTTTGAGGCTCTTCAAACTTTGAAGCTCGGTAACTTCGGCAAATGTGGACCAAATTTGTTAAACAAAGTGTCAAATTAAGTAGCTCGACAAGATTTTGAAGATGTCACAACACATCATGATGCATCTTGTTGAACTTCCAAGAAAAATAGTACTATATGTGCTCAAACACACATATTTTGTGATTTTTCAAACTTTGAAGCTCGGTAACTTCGGCAAATGTGGGCCAAATTTGTTAAACAAAGTGTCAAATTAAGTAGCTCGACAAGATTTTGAAGATGTCACAACACATCATGATTGCATCTTGTTGAATTTCCAAGAAAAATTGTACTTTATGTGCTCAAACACACATCTTTTGTGACTTTTCAAACTTTGAAGCTCGGTAACTTCGGCAAATGTGGACCAAATTTGTTAAACAAAGTGTCAAATTAAGTAGCTCGACAAGATTTTGAAGATGTCACAACACATCATGATGCATCTTGTTGAACTTCCAAGAAAAATAGTATTATATGTGCTCAAACACACATATTTTGTGACTTTTCAAACTTTGAAGCTCGGTAACTTCGGCAAATGTGGACCAAATTTGTTAAACAAAGTGTCAAATTAATCAGCTCGACGAGATCTTTAAAATGACACAACACATCATGATTGCATCTTGTTGAACTTCCAAGAAAAATAGTATTATATGTGCTCAAACACACATATTTTGTGACTTTTCAAACTTTGAAGCTCGGTAACTTCGGCAAATGTGGGCCAAATTTGTTAAACAAAGTGTCAAATTAAGTAGCTCGACAAGATTTTGAAGATGTCACAACACATCATGATTGCATCTTGTTGAATTTCCAAGAAAAATAGTACTTTATGTGCTCAAACACACATATTTTGTGACTTTTCAAACTTTGAAGCTCGGTAACTTCGGCAAATGTGGACCAAATTTGTTAAACAAAGTGTCAAATTAAGTAGCTCGACAAGATTTTGAAGATGTCACAACACATCATGATTGCATCTTGTTGAACTTCCAAGAAAAATTGTACTTTATGTGCTCAAACACACATCTTTTGTGACTTTTCAAACTTTGAAGCTCGGTAACTTCGGCAAATGTGGGCCAAATTTGTTAAACAAAGTGTCAAATTAAGTAGCTCGACAAGATTTTGAAGATGTCACAACACATCATGATTGCATCTTGTTGAATTTCCAAGAAAAATTGTACTTTATGTGCTCAAACACACATCTTTTGTGACTTTTCAAACTTTGAAGCTCGGTAACTTCGGCAAATGCGGACCAAATTTGTTAAACAATGTGTCAAATTAATCAGCTCGATGAGATCTTTAAAATGACACAACACATCATGATTGCATCTTGTTGAATTTCCAAGAAAAATAGTACTTTATGTGCTCAAACACACATATTTTGTGACTTTTCAAACTTTGAAGCTCGGTAACTTCGGCAAATGTGGACCAAATTTGTTAAACAAAGTGTCAAATTAAGTAGCTTGACAAGATTTTGAAGATGTCACAACACATCATGATGCATCTTGTTGAACTTCCAAGAAAAATAGTATTATATGTGCTCAAACACACATATTTTGTGACTTTTCAAACTTTGAAGCTCGGTAACTTCGGCAAATATGGACCAAATTTGTTAAACAATGTGTGAAATTAATCAGCTCGACGACATCTTTAAAATGACATAACACATCATGATTGCATCTTGTTGAACTTCCAAGAAAAATAGTACTATATGTGCTCAAACACACATATTTTGTGATTTTTCAAACTTTGAAGCTCGGTAACTTCGGCAAATGTGGACCAAATTTGTTAAACAAAGTGTCAAATTAATCAGCTCGACGAGATCTTTAAAATGACACAACACATCATGATTGCATCTTGTTGAACTTCCAAGAAAAATAGTACTTTATGAGCTCAAACACACATATTTTGTGACTTTTCAAACTTTGAAGCTCGGTAACTTCGGCAAATATGGACCAAATTTGTTAAACAATGTGTGAAATTAATCAGCTCGACGACATCTTTAAAATGACATAACACATCATGATTGCATCTTGTTGAACTTGCAAGAAAAATAGTACTTTATGTGCTCAAACACACATATTTTGTGACTTTTCAAACTTTGAAGCTCGGTAACTTCGGCAAATGTGGGCCAAATTTGTTAAACAAAGTGTCAAATTAAGTAGCTCGACAAGATTTTGAAGATGTCACAACACATCATGATGCATCTTGTTGAACTTCCAAGAAAAATAGTACTATATGTGCTCAAACACACATATTTTGTGATTTTTCAAACTTTGAAGCTCGGTAACTTCGGCAAATGTGGGCCAAATTTGTTAAACAAAGTGTCAAATTAAGTAGCTCGACAAGATTTTGAAGATGTCACAACACATCATGATTGCATCTTGTTGAATTTCCAAGAAAAATTGTACTTTATGTGCTCAAACACACATCTTTTGTGACTTTTCAAACTTTGAAGCTCGGTAACTTCGGCAAATGTGGGCCAAATTTGTTAAACAAAGTGTCAAATTAAGTAGCTCGACAAGATTTTGAAGATGTCACAACACATCATGATGCATCTTGTTGAACTTCCAAGAAAAATAGTATTATATGTGCTCAAACACACATATTTTGTGACTTTTCAAACTTTGAAGCTCGGTAACTTCGGCAAATGTGGGCCAAATTTGTTAAAGAAAGTGTCAAATTAAGTAGCTCGACAAGATTTTGAAGATGTCACAACACATCATGATGCATCTTGTTGAACTTCCAAGAAAAATAGTACTATATGTGCTCAAACACACATATTTTGTGATTTTTCAATCTTTGAAGCTCGGTAACTTCGGCAAATGTGGGCCAAATTTGTTAAACAAAGTGTCAAATTAAGTAGCTCGACAAGATTTTGAAGATGTCACAACACATCATGATTGCATCTTGTTGAATTTCCAAGAAAAATTGTACTTTATGTGCTCAAACACACATCTTTTGTGACTTTTCAAACTTTGAAGTTCGGTAACTTCGGCAAATGTGGGCCAAATTTGTTAAACAAAGTGTCAAATTAAGTAGCTCGACAAGATTTTGAAGATGTCACAACACATCATGATGCATCTTGTTGAACTTCCAAGAAAAATAGTACTTTATGTGCTCAAACACACATATT
Organism: Euwallacea fornicatus; assembly: GCF_040115645.1. Taxonomy (NCBI): domain Eukaryota; kingdom Metazoa; phylum Arthropoda; class Insecta; order Coleoptera; family Curculionidae; genus Euwallacea; species Euwallacea fornicatus. The sequence goes on along the minus strand of NW_027096012.1, from coordinate 738,886 downwards.
TTGTGACTTTTCAAACTTTGAAGCTCGGTAACTTCGGCAAATGTGGACCAAATTTGTTAAACAAAGTGTCAAATTAAGTAGCTCGACAAGATTTTGAAGATGTCACAACACATCATGATGCATCTTGTTGAACTTCCAAGAAAAATAGTATTATATGTGCTCAAACACACATATTTTGTGACTTTTCAAACTTTGAAGCTCGGTAACTTCGGCAAATGTGGGCCAAATTTGTTAAACAAAGTGTCAAATTAAGTAGCTCGACAAGATTTTGAAGATGTCACAACACATCATGATTGCATCTTGTTGAACTTGCAAGAAAAATAGTACTTTATGTGCTCAAACACACATATTTTGTGACTTTTCAAACTTTGAAGCTCGGTAACTTCGGCAAATGTGGGCCAAATTTGTTAAACAAAGTGTCAAATTAAGTAGCTCGACAAGATTTTGAAGATGTCACAACACATCATGATGCATCTTGTTGAACTTCCAAGAAAAATAGTACTTTATGAGCTCAAACACACATATTTTGTGACTTTTCAAACTTTGAAGCTCGGTAACTTCGTCAAATGTGGACCAAATTTGTTAAACAATGTGTCAAATTACTCAGCTCGACGACATCTTTAAAATGACACAACACATCATGATTGCATCTTGTTGAACTTCCAAGAAAAATTGTACTTTATGTGCTCAAACACACATATTTTGTGACTTTTCAAACTTTGAAGCTCGGTAACTTCGGCAAATGTGGGCCAAATTTGTTAAACAAAGTGTCAAATTAAGTAGCTCGACAAGATTTTGAAGATGTCACAACACATCATGATGCATCTTGTTGAACTTCCAAGAAAAATAGTACTATATGTGCTCAAACACACATATTTTGTGATTTTTCAAACTTTGAAGCTCGGTAACTTCGGCAAATGTGGACCAAATTTGTTAAACAAAGTGTCAAATTAATCAGCTCGACGAGATATTTAAAATGACACAACACATCATGATTGCATCTTGTTGAACTTCCAAGAAAAATAGTACTTTATGAGCTCAAACACACATATTTTGTGACTTTTCAAACTTTGAAGCTCGGTAACTTCGGCAAATATGGACCAAATTTGTTAAACAATGTGTGAAATTAATCAGCTCGACGACATCTTTAAAATGACATAACACATCATGATTGCATCTTGTTGAACTTGCAAGAAAAATAGTACTTTATGTGCTCAAACACACATATTTTGTGACTTTTCAAACTTTGAAGCTCGGTAACTTCGGCAAATGTGGGCCAAACTTGTTAAACAAAGTGTCAAATTAAGTAGCTCGACAAGATTTTGAAGATGTCACAACACATCATGATGCATCTTGTTGAACTTCCAAGAAAAATAGTACTATATGTGCTCAAACACACATCTTTTGAGGCTCTTCAAACTTTGAAGCTCGGTAACTTCGGCAAATGTGGACCAAATTTGTTAAACAAAGTGTCAAATTAAGTAGCTCGACAAGATTTTGAAGATGTCACAACACATCATGATGCATCTTGTTGAACTTCCAAGAAAAATAGTACTATATGTGCTCAAACACACATATTTTGTGATTTTTCAAACTTTGAAGCTCGGTAACTTCGGCAAATGTGGGCCAAATTTGTTAAACAAAGTGTCAAATTAAGTAGCTCGACAAGATTTTGAAGATGTCACAACACATCATGATTGCATCTTGTTGAATTTCCAAGAAAAATTGTACTTTATGTGCTCAAACACACATCTTTTGTGACTTTTCAAACTTTGAAGCTCGGTAACTTCGGCAAATGTGGACCAAATTTGTTAAACAAAGTGTCAAATTAAGTAGCTCGACAAGATTTTGAAGATGTCACAACACATCATGATGCATCTTGTTGAACTTCCAAGAAAAATAGTATTATATGTGCTCAAACACACATATTTTGTGACTTTTCAAACTTTGAAGCTCGGTAACTTCGGCAAATGTGGACCAAATTTGTTAAACAAAGTGTCAAATTAATCAGCTCGACGAGATCTTTAAAATGACACAACACATCATGATTGCATCTTGTTGAACTTCCAAGAAAAATAGTATTATATGTGCTCAAACACACATATTTTGTGACTTTTCAAACTTTGAAGCTCGGTAACTTCGGCAAATGTGGGCCAAATTTGTTAAACAAAGTGTCAAATTAAGTAGCTCGACAAGATTTTGAAGATGTCACAACACATCATGATTGCATCTTGTTGAATTTCCAAGAAAAATAGTACTTTATGTGCTCAAACACACATATTTTGTGACTTTTCAAACTTTGAAGCTCGGTAACTTCGGCAAATGTGGACCAAATTTGTTAAACAAAGTGTCAAATTAAGTAGCTCGACAAGATTTTGAAGATGTCACAACACATCATGATTGCATCTTGTTGAACTTCCAAGAAAAATTGTACTTTATGTGCTCAAACACACATCTTTTGTGACTTTTCAAACTTTGAAGCTCGGTAACTTCGGCAAATGTGGGCCAAATTTGTTAAACAAAGTGTCAAATAAAGTAGCTCGACAAGATTTTGAAGATGTCACAACACATCATGATTGCATCTTGTTGAATTTCCAAGAAAAATTGTACTTTATGTGCTCAAACACACATCTTTTGTGACTTTTCAAACTTTGAAGCTCGGTAACTTCGGCAAATGCGGACCAAATTTGTTAAACAATGTGTCAAATTAATCAGCTCGATGAGATCTTTAAAACGACACAACACATCATGATTGCATCTTGTTGAATTTCCAAGAAAAATAGTACTTTATGTGCTCAAACACACATATTTTGTGACTTTTCAAACTTTGAAGCTCGGTAACTTCGGCAAATGTGGACCAAATTTGTTAAACAAAGTGTCAAATTAAGTAGCTTGACAAGATTTTGAAGATGTCACAACACATCATGATGCATCTTGTTGAACTTCCAAGAAAAATAGTATTATATGTGCTCAAACACACATATTTTGTGACTTTTCAAACTTTGAAGCTCGGTAACTTCGGCAAATATGGACCAAATTTGTTAAACAATGTGTGAAATTAATCAGCTCGACGACATCTTTAAAATGACATAACACATCATGATTGCATCTTGTTGAATTTCCAAGAAAAATAGTACTATATGTGCTCAAACACACATATTTTGTGATTTTTCAAACTTTGAAGCTCGGTAACTTCGGCAAATGTGGACCAAATTTGTTAAACAAAGTGTCAAATTAATCAGCTCGACGAGATCTTTAAAATGACATAACACATCATGATTGCATCTTGTTGAACTTGCAAGAAAAATAGTACTTTATGTGCTCAAACACACATATTTTGTGACTTTTCAAACTTTGAAGCTCGGTAACTTCGGCAAATGTGGGCCAAATTTGTTAAACAAAGTGTCAAATTAAGTAGCTCGACAAGATTTTGAAGATGTCACAACACATCATGATTGCATCTTGTTGAATTTCCAAGAAAAATTGTACTTTATGTGCTCAAACACACATCTTTTGTGACTTTTCAAACTTTGAAGCTCGGTAACTTCGGCAAATGTGGGCCAAATTTGTTAAACAAAGTGTCAAATTAAGTAGCTCGACAAGATTTTGAAGATGTCACAACACATCATGATGCATCTTGTTGAACTTCCAAGAAAAATAGTATTATATGTGCTCAAACACACATATTTTGTGACTTTTCAAACTTTGAAGCTCGGTAACTTCGGCAAATGTGGGCCAAATTTGTTAAAGAAAGTGTCAAATTAAGTAGCTCGACAAGATTTTGAAGATGTCACAACACATCATGATGCATCTTGTTGAACTTCCAAGAAAAATAGTACTATATGTGCTCAAACACACATATTTTGTGATTTTTCAAACTTTGAAGCTCGGTAACTTCGGCAAATGTGGGCCAAATTTGTTAAACAAAGTGTCAAATTAAGTAGCTCGACAAGATTTTGAAGATGTCACAACACATCATGATTGCATCTTGTTGAATTTCCAAGAAAAATTGTACTTTATGTGCTCAAACACACATCTTTTGTGACTTTTCAAACTTTGAAGCTCGGTAACTTCGGCAAATGCGGACCAAATTTGTTAAACAATGTGTCAAATTAATCAGCTCGACGAGATCTTTAAAATGACACAACACATCATGATTGCATCTTGTTGAACTTCCAAGAAAAATAGTATTATATGTGCTCAAACACACATATTTTGTGACTTTTCAAACTTTGAAGCTCGGTAACTTCGGCAAATGTGGGCCAAATTTGTTAAACAAAGTGTCAAATTAAGTAGCTCGACAAGATTTTGAAGATGTCACAACACATCATGATTGCATCTTGTTGAATTTCCAAGAAAAATAGTACTTTATGTGCTCAAACACACATATTTTGTGACTTTTCAAACTTTGAAGCTCGGTAACTTCGGCAAATGTGGACCAAATTTGTTAAACAAAGTGTCAAATTAAGTAGCTCGACAAGATTTTGAAGATGTCACAACACATCATGATTGCATCTTGTTGAACTTCCAAGAAAAATTGTACTTTATGTGCTCAAACACACATCTTTTGTGACTTTTCAAACTTTGAAGCTCGGTAACTTCGGCAAATGTGGGCCAAATTTGTTAAACAAAGTGTCAAATTAAGTAGCTCGACAAGATTTTGAAGATGTCACAACACATCATGATTGCATCTTGTTGAATTTCCAAGAAAAATTGTACTTTATGTGCTCAAACACACATCTTTTGTGACTTTTCAAACTTTGAAGCTCGGTAACTTCGGCAAATGCGGACCAAATTTGTTAAACAATGTGTCAAATTAATCAGCTCGATGAGATCTTTAAAACGACACAACACATCATGATTGCATCTTGTTGAATTTCCAAGAAAAATAGTACTTTATGTGCTCAAACACACATATTTTGTGACTTTTCAAACTTTGAAGCTCGGTAACTTCGGCAAATGTGGACCAAATTTGTTAAACAAAGTGTCAAATTAAGTAGCTTGACAAGATTTTGAAGATGTCACAACACATCATGATGCATCTTGTTGAACTTCCAAGAAAAATAGTATTATATGTGCTCAAACACACATATTTTGTGACTTTTCAAACTTTGAAGCTCGGTAACTTCGGCAAATATGGACCAAATTTGTTAAACAATGTGTGAAATTAATCAGCTCGACGACATCTTTAAAATGACATAACACATCATGATTGCATCTTGTTGAATTTCCAAGAAAAATAGTACTATATGTGCTCAAACACACATATTTTGTGATTTTTCAAACTTTGAAGCTCGGTAACTTCGGCAAATGTGGACCAAATTTGTTAAACAAAGTGTCAAATTAATCAGCTCGACGAGATCTTTAAAATGACATAACACATCATGATTGCATCTTGTTGAACTTGCAAGAAAAATAGTACTTTATGTGCTCAAACACACATATTTTGTGACTTTTCAAACTTTGAAGCTCGGTAACTTCGGCAAATGTGGGCCAAATTTGTTAAACAAAGTGTCAAATTAAGTAGCTCGACAAGATTTTGAAGATGTCACAACACATCATGATTGCATCTTGTTGAATTTCCAAGAAAAATTGTACTTTATGTGCTCAAACACACATCTTTTGTGACTTTTCAAACTTTGAAGCTCGGTAACTTCGGCAAATGTGGGCCAAATTTGTTAAACAAAGTGTCAAATTAAGTAGCTCGACAAGATTTTGAAGATGTCACAACACATCATGATGCATCTTGTTGAACTTCCAAGAAAAATAGTATTATATGTGCTCAAACACACATATTTTGTGACTTTTCAAACTTTGAAGCTCGGTAACTTCGGCAAATGTGGGCCAAATTTGTTAAAGAAAGTGTCAAATTAAGTAGCTCGACAAGATTTTGAAGATGTCACAACACATCATGATGCATCTTGTTGAACTTCCAAGAAAAATAGTACTATATGTGCTCAAACACACATATTTTGTGATTTTTCAAACTTTGAAGCTCGGTAACTTCGGCAAATGTGGGCCAAATTTGTTAAACAAAGTGTCAAATTAAGTAGCTCGACAAGATTTTGAAGATGTCACAACACATCATGATTGCATCTTGTTGAATTTCCAAGAAAAATTGTACTTTATGTGCTCAAACACACATCTTTTGTGACTTTTCAAACTTTGAAGCTCGGTAACTTCGGCAAATGTGGGCCAAATTTGTTAAAGAAAGTGTCAAATTAAGTAGCTCGACAAGATTTTGAAGATGTCACAACACATCATGATGCATCTTGTTGAACTTCCAAGAAAAATAGTACTATATGTGCTCAAACACACATATTTTGTGATTTTTCAAACTTTGAAGCTCGGTAACTTCGGCAAATGTGGGCCAAATTTGTTAAACAAAGTGTCAAATTAAGTAGCTCGACAAGATTTTGAAGATGTCACAACACATCATGATTGCATCTTGTTGAACTTGCAAGAAAAATAGTACTTTATGTGCTCAAACACACATATTTTGTGACTTTTCAAACTTTGAAGCTCGGTAACTTCGGCAAATGTGGGCCAAATTTGTTAAACAAAGTGTCAAATTAAGTAGCTCGACAAGATTTTGAAGATGTCACAACACATCATGATGCATCTTGTTGAACTTCCAAGAAAAATAGTACTTTATGAGCTCAAACACACATATTTTGTGACTTTTCAAACTTTGAAGCTCGGTAACTTCGTCAAATGTGGACCAAATTTGTTAAACAATGTGTCAAATTACTCAGCTCGACGACATCTTTAAAATGACACAACACATCATGATTGCATCTTGTTGAACTTCCAAGAAAAATTGTACTTTATGTGCTCAAACACACATATTTTGTGACTTTTCAAACTTTGAAGCTCGGTAACTTCGGCAAATGTGGGCCAAATTTGTTAAACAAAGTGTCAAATTAAGTAGCTCGACAAGATTTTGAAGATGTCACAACACATCATGATGCATCTTGTTGAACTTCCAAGAAAAATAGTACTATATGTGCTCAAACACACATATTTTGTGATTTTTCAAACTTTGAAGCTCGGTAACTTCGGCAAATGTGGACCAAATTTGTTAAACAAAGTGTCAAATTAATCAGCTCGACGAGATATTTAAAATGACACAACACATCATGATTGCATCTTGTTGAACTTCCAAGAAAAATAGTACTTTATGAGCTCAAACACACATATTTTGTGACTTTTCAAACTTTGAAGCTCGGTAACTTCGGCAAATATGGACCAAATTTGTTAAACAATGTGTGAAATTAATCAGCTCGACGACATCTTTAAAATGACATAACACATCATGATTGCATCTTGTTGAACTTGCAAGAAAAATAGTACTTTATGTGCTCAAACACACATATTTTGTGACTTTTCAAACTTTGAAGCTCGGTAACTTCGGCAAATGTGGGCCAAACTTGTTAAACAAAGTGTCAAATTAAGTAGCTCGACAAGATTTTGAAGATGTCACAACACATCATGATGCATCTTGTTGAACTTCCAAGAAAAATAGTACTATATGTGCTCAAACACACATCTTTTGAGGCTCTTCAAACTTTGAAGCTCGGTAACTTCGGCAAATGTGGACCAAATTTGTTAAACAAAGTGTCAAATTAAGTAGCTCGACAAGATTTTGAAGATGTCACAACACATCATGATGCATCTTGTTGAACTTCCAAGAAAAATAGTATTATATGTGCTCAAACACACATATTTTGTGACTTTTCAAACTTTGAAGCTCGGTAACTTCGGCAAATGTGGACCAAATTTGTTAAACAAAGTGTCAAATTAATCAGCTCGACGAGATCTTTAAAATGACACAACACATCATGATTGCATCTTGTTGAACTTCCAAGAAAAATAGTATTATATGTGCTCAAACACACATATTTTGTGACTTTTCAAACTTTGAAGCTCGGTAACTTCGGCAAATGTGGGCCAAATTTGTTAAACAAAGTGTCAAATTAAGTAGCTCGACAAGATTTTGAAGATGTCACAACACATCATGATTGCATCTTGTTGAATTTCCAAGAAAAATAGTACTTTATGTGCTCAAACACACATATTTTGTGACTTTTCAAACTTTGAAGCTCGGTAACTTCGGCAAATGTGGACCAAATTTGTTAAACAAAGTGTCAAATTAAGTAGCTCGACAAGATTTTGAAGATGTCACAACACATCATGATTGCATCTTGTTGAACTTCCAAGAAAAATTGTACTTTATGTGCTCAAACACACATCTTTTGTGACTTTTCAAACTTTGAAGCTCGGTAACTTCGGCAAATGTGGGCCAAATTTGTTAAACAAAGTGTCAAATTAAGTAGCTCGACAAGATTTTGAAGATGTCACAACACATCATGATTGCATCTTGTTGAATTTCCAAGAAAAATTGTACTTTATGTGCTCAAACACACATCTTTTGTGACTTTTCAAACTTTGAAGCTCGGTAACTTCGGCAAATGCGGACCAAATTTGTTAAACAATGTGTCAAATTAATCAGCTCGATGAGATCTTTAAAACGACACAACACATCATGATTGCATCTTGTTGAATTTCCAAGAAAAATAGTACTTTATGTGCTCAAACACACATATTTTGTGACTTTTCAAACTTTGAAACTCGGTAACTTCGGCAAATGTGGACCAAATTTGTTAAACAAAGTGTCAAATTAAGTAGCTCGACAAGATTTTGAAGATGTCACAACACATCATGATGCATATTGTTGAACTTCCAAGAAAAATAGTACTATATGTGCTCAAACACACATATTTTGTGATTTTTCAAACTTTGAAGCTCGGTAACTTCGGCAAATGTGGGCCAAATTTGTTAAACAAAGTGTCAAATTAAGTAGCTCGACAAGATTTTGAAGATGTCACAACACATCATGATTGCATCTTGTTGAATTTCCAAGAAAAATTGTACTTTATGTGCTCAAACACACATCTTTTGTGACTTTTCAAACTTTGAAGCTCGGTAACTTCGGCAAATGTGGGCCAAATTTGTTAAACAAAGTGTCAAATTAAGTAGCTCGACAAGATTTTGAAGATGTCACAACACATCATGATGCATCTTGTTGAACTTCCAAGAAAAATAGTACTTTATGTGCTCAAACACACATATTTTGTGACTTTTCAAACTTTGAAGCTCGGTAACTTCGGCAAATGTGGACCAAATTTGTTAAACAAAGTGTCAAATTAAGTAGCTCGACAAGATTTTGAAGATGTCACAACACATCATGATGCATCTTGTTGAACTTCCAAGAAAAATAGTACTATATGTGCTCAAACACACATCTTTTGAGGCTCTTCAAACTTTGAAGCTCGGTAACTTCGGCAAATGTGGACCAAATTTGTTAAACAAAGTGTCAAATTAAGTAGCTCGACAAGATTTTGAAGATGTCACAACACCTCATGATGCATCTTGTTGAACTTCCAAGAAAAATAGTACTATATGTGCTCAAACACACATCTTTTGAGGCTCTTCAAACTTTGAAGCTCGGTAACTTCGGCAAATGTGGACCAAATTTGTTAAACAAAGTGTCAAATTAATCAGCTCGACGAGATCTTTAAAATGACACAACACATCATGATTGCATCTTGTTGAACTTCCAAGAAAAATAGTATTATATGTGCTCAAACACATATATTTTGTGACTTTTCAAACTTTGAAGCTCGGTAACTTCGGCAAATGTGGGCCAAATTTGTTAAACAAAGTGTCAAATTAAGTAGCTCAACAAGATTTTGAAGATGTCACAACACATCATGATTGCATCTTGTTGAACTTCCAAGAAAAATTGTACTTTATGTGCTCAAACACACATATTTTGTGATTTTTCAAACTTTGAAGCTCGGTAACTTCGGCAAATGTGGACCAAATTTGTTAAACAAAGTGTCAAATTAAGTAGCTCGACAAGATTTTGAAGATGTCACAACACATCATGATTGCATCTTGTTGAACTTCCAAGAAAAATTGTACTTTATGTGCTCAAACACACATCTTTTGTGACTTTTCAAACTTTGAAGCTCGGTAACTTCGGCAAATGTGGGCCAAATTTGTTAAACAAAGTGTCAAATTAAGTTGCTCGACAAGATTTTGAAGATGTCACAACACATCATGATTGCATCTTGTTGAATTTCCAAGAAAAATTGTACTTTATGTGCTCAAACACATATCTTTTGTGACTTTTCAAACTTTGAAGCTCGGTAACTTCGGCAAATGCGGACCAAATTTGTTAAACAATGTGTCAAATTAATCAGCTCGATGAGATCTTTAAAATGACACAACACATCATGATTGCATCTTGTTGAATTTCCAAGAAAAATAGTACTTTATGTGCTCAAACATACATATTTTGTGACTTTTCAAACTTTGAAGCTCGGTAACTTCGGCAAATGTGGACCAAATTTGTTAAACAAAGTGTCAAATTAAGTAGCTCGACAAGATTTTGAAGATGTCACAACACATCATGATGCATCTTGTTGAACTTCCAAGAAAAATAGTACTATATGTGCTCAAACACACATATTTTGTGATTTTTCAAACTTTGAAGCTCGGTAACTTCGGCAAATGTGGACCAAATTTGTTAAACAAAGTGTCAAATTAAGTAGCTCGACAAGATTTTGAAGATGTCACAACACATCATGATGCATCTTGTTGAACTTCCAAGAAAAATAGTATTATATGTGCTCAAACACACATATTTTGTGACTTTTCAAACTTTGAAGCTCGGTAACTTCGGCAAATGTGGACCAAATTTGTTAAACAAAGTGTCAAATTAAGTAGCTCGACAAGATTTTGAAGATGTCACAACACATCATGATGCATCTTGTTGAACTTCCAAGAAAAATAGTACTATATGTGCTCAAACACACATATTTTGTGATTTTTCAAACTTTGAAGCTCGGTAACTTCGGCAAATGTGGACCAAATTTGTTAAACAAAGTGTCAAATTAAGTAGCTCGACAAGATTTTGAAGATGTCACAACACATCATGATGCATCTTGTTGAACTTCCAAGAAAAATAGTATTATATGTGCTCAAACACACATATTTTGTGACTTTTCAAACTTTGAAGCTCGGTAACTTCGGCAAATGTGGGCCAAATTTGTTAAACAAAGTGTCAAATTAAGTAGCTCGACAAGATTTTGAAGATGTCACAACACATCATGATGCATCTTGTTGAACTTCCAAGAAAAATAGTACTATATGTGCTCAAACACACATATTTTGTGATTTTTCAAACTTTGAAGCTCGGTAACTTCGGCAAATGTGGACCAAATTTGTTAAACAAAGTGTCAAATTAAGTAGCTCGACAAGATTTTGAAGATGTCACAACACATCATGATGCATCTTGTTGAACTTCCAAGAAAAATAGTACTATATGTGCTCAAACACACATATTTTGTGACTTTTCAAACTTTGAAGCTCGGTAACTTCGGCAAATATGGACCAAATTTGTTAAACAATGTGTGAAATTAATCAGCTCGACGACATCTTTAAAATGACATAACTCATCATGATTGCATCTTGTTGAACTTGCAAGAAAAATAGTACTTTATGTGCTCAAACACACATATTTTGTGACTTTTCAAACTTTGAAGCTCGGTAACTTCGGCAAATGTGGGCCAAATTTGTTAAACAAAGTGTCAAATTAAGTAGCTCGACAAGATTTTGAAGATGTCACAACACATCATGATGCATCTTGTTGAACTTCCAAGAAAAATAGTACTATATGTGCTCAAACACACATATTTTGTGATTTTTCAAACTTTGAAGCTCGGCAACTTCGGCAAATGTGGGCCAAATTTGTTAAACAAAGTGTCAAATTAAGTAGCTCGACAAGATTTTGAAGATGTCACAACACATCATGATTGCATCTTGTTGAATTTCCAAGAAAAATTGTACTTTATGTGCTCAAACACACATCTTTTGTGACTTTTCAAACTTTGAAGCTCGGTAACTTCGGCAAATGTGGGCCAAATTTGTTAAACAAAGTGTCAAATTAAGTAGCTCGACAAGATTTTGAAGATGTCACAACACATCATGATGCATCTTGTTGAACTTCCAAGAAAAATAGTATTATATGTGCTCAAACACACATATTTTGTGACTTTTCAAACTTTGAAGCTCGGTAACTTCGGCAAATGTGGGCCAAATTTGTTAAAGAAAGTGTCAAATTAAGTAGCTCGACAAGATTTTGAAGATGTCACAACACATCATGATGCATCTTGTTGACCTTCCAAGAAAAATAGTACTATATGTGCTCAAACACACATCTTTTGAGGCTCTTCAAACTTTGAAGCTCGGTAACTTCGGCAAATGTGGACCAAATTTGTTAAACAAAGTGTCAAATTAAGTAGCTCGACAAGATTTTGAAGATGTCACAACACTTCATGATGCATCTTGTTGAACTTCCAAGAAAAATAGTATTATATGTGCTCAAACACACATATTTTGTGACTTTTCAAACTTTGAAGCTCGGTAACTTCGGCAAATGTGGGCCAAAATTGTTAAACAAAGTGTCAAATTAAGTAGCTCGACAAGATTTTGAAGATGTCACAACACATCATGATGCATCTTGTTGAACTTCCAAGAAAAATAGTACTATATGTGCTCAAACACACATCTTTTGAGGCTCTTCAAACTTTGAAGCTCGGTAACTTCGGCAAATGTGGACCAAATTTGTTAAACAAAGTGTCAAATTAATCAGCTCGACGAGATCTTTAAAATGACATAACACATCATGATTGCATCATGTTGAACTTCCAAGAAAAATAGTACTTTATGAGCTCAAACACACATATTTTGTGACTTTTCAAACTTTGAAGCTCGGTAACTTCGGCAAATATGGACCAAATTTGTTAAACAATGTGTGAAATTAATCAGCTCGACGACATATTTAAAATGACATAACACATCATGATTGCATCTTGTTGAACTTGCAAGAAAAATAGTACTTTATGTGCTCAAACACACATATTTTGTGACTTTTCAAACTTTGAAGCTCGGTAACTTCGGCAAATGTGGGCCAAATTTGTTAAACAAAGTGTCAAATTAAGTAGCTCGACAAGATTTTGAAGATGTCACAACACATCATGATTGCATCTTGTTGAACTTCCAAGAAAAATAGTACTTTATGAGCTCAAACACACATATTTTGTGACTTTTCAAACTTTGAAGCTCGGTAACTTCGGCAAATATGGACCAAATTTGTTAAACAATGTGTGAAATTAATCAGCTCGACGACATCTTTAAAATGACATAACACATCATGATGCATCTTGTTGAACTTCCAAGAAAAATAGTATTATATGTGCTCAAACACACATATTTTGTGACTTTTCAAACTTTGAAGCTCGGTAACTTCGGCAAATGTGGGCCAAATTTGTTAAACAAAGTGTCAAATTAAGTAGCTCGACAAGATTTTGAAGATGTCATAACACATCATGATGCATCTTGTTGAACTTCCAAGAAAAATAGTACTATATGTGCTCAAACACACATATTTTGTGATTTTTCAAACTTTGAAGCTCGGTAACTTCGGCAAATGTGGGCCAAATTTGTTAAACAAAGTGTCAAATTAAGTAGCTCGACAAGATTTTGAAGATGTCACAACACATCATGATTGCATCTTGTTGAACTTGCAAGAAAAATAGTACTTTATGTGCTCAAACACACATATTTTGTGACTTTTCAAACTTTGAAGCTCGGTAACTTCGGCAAATGTGGGCCAAATTTGTTAAACAAAGTGTCAAATTAAGTAGCTCGACAAGATTTTGAAGATGTCACAACACATCATGATTGCATCTTGTTGAACTTCCAAGAAAAATAGTACTTTATGAGCTCAAACACACATATTTTGTGACTTTTCAAACTTTGAAGCTCGGTAACTTCGGCAAATATGGACCAAATTTGTTAAACAATGTGTGAAATTAATCAGCTCGACGACATCTTTAAAATGACATAACACATCATGATGCATCTTGTTGAACTTCCAAGAAAAATAGTATTATATGTGCTCAAACACACATATTTTGTGACTTTTCAAACTTTGAAGCTCGGTAACTTCGGCAAATGTGGGCCAAATTTGTTAAACAAAGTGTCAAATTAAGTAGCTCGACAAGATTTTGAAGATGTCACAACACATCATGATGCATCTTGTTGAACTTCCAAGAAAAATAGTACTATATGTGCTCAAACACACATATTTTGTGATTTTTCAAACTTTGAAGCTCGGTAACTTCGGCAAATGTGGGCCAAATTTGTTAAACAAAGTGTCAAATTAAGTAGCTCGACAAGATTTTGAAGATGTCACAACACATCATGATGCATCTTGTTGAACTTCCAAGAAAAATAGTACTATATGTGCTCAAACACACATCTTTTGAGGCTCTTCAAACTTTGAAGCTCGGTAACTTCGGCAAATGTGGACCAAATTTGTTAAACAAAGTGTCAAATTAAGTAGCTCGACAAGATTTTGAAGATGTCACAACACATCATGATGCATCTTGTTGAACTTCCAAGAAAAATAGTACTATATGTGCTCAAACACACATATTTTGTGATTTTTCAAACTTTGAAGCTCGGTAACTTCGGCAAATGTGGGCCAAATTTGTTAAACAAAGTGTCAAATTAAGTAGCTCGACAAGATTTTGAAGATGTCACAACACATCATGATGCATCTTGTTGAACTTCCAAGAAAAATAGTACTATATGTGCTCAAACACACATATTTTGTGATTTTTCAAACTTTGAAGCTCGGTAACTTCGGCAAATGTGGGCCAAATTTGTTAAACAAAGTGTCAAATTAAGTAGCTCGACAAGATTTTGAAGATGTCACAACACATCATGATGCATCTTGTTGAACTTCCAAGAAAAATAGTACTATATGTGCTCAAACACACATCTTTTGAGGCTCTTCAAACTTTGAAGCTCGGTAACTTCGGCAAATGTGGACCAAATTTGTTAAACAAAGTGTCAAATTAAGTAGCTCGACAAGATTTTGAAGATGTCACAACACATCATGATGCATCTTGTTGAACTTCCAAGAAAAATAGTACTATATGTGCTCAAACACACATATTTTGTGATTTTTCAAACTTTGAAGCTCGGTAACTTCGGCAAATATGGACCAAATTTGTTAAACAATGTGTGAAATTAATCAGCTCGACGACATATTTAAAATGACATAACACATCATGATTGCATCTTGTTGAACTTGCAAGAAAAATAGTACTTTATGTGCTCAAACACACATATTTTGTGACTTTTCAAACTTTGAAGCTCGGTAACTTCGGCAAATGTGGGCCAAATTTGTTAAACAAAGTGTCAAATTAAGTAGCTCGACAAGATTTTGAAGATGTCACAACACATCATGATTGCATCTTGTTGAACTTCCAAGAAAAATAGTACTTTATGAGCTCAAACACACATATTTTGTGACTTTTCAAACTTTGAAGCTCGGTAACTTCGGCAAATATGGACCAAATTTGTTAAACAATGTGTGAAATTAATCAGCTCGACGACATCTTTAAAATGACATAACACATCATGATGCATCTTGTTGAACTTCCAAGAAAAATAGTATTATATGTGCTCAAACACACATATTTTGTGACTTTTCAAACTTTGAAGCTCGGTAACTTCGGCAAATGTGGGCCAAATTTGTTAAACAAAGTGTCAAATTAAGTAGCTCGACAAGATTTTGAAGATGTCACAACACATCATGATGCATCTTGTTGAACTTCCAAGAAAAATAGTACTATATGTGCTCAAACACACATATTTTGTGATTTTTCAAACTTTGAAGCTCGGTAACTTCGGCAAATGTGGGCCAAATTTGTTAAACAAAGTGTCAAATTAAGTAGCTCGACAAGATTTTGAAGATGTCACAACACATCATGATGCATCTTGTTGAACTTCCAAGAAAAATAGTACTATATGTGCTCAAACACACATCTTTTGAGGCTCTTCAAACTTTGAAGCTCGGTAACTTCGGCAAATGTGGACCAAATTTGTTAAACAAAGTGTCAAATTAAGTAGCTCGACAAGATTTTGAA
The DNA here is from genome assembly GCF_040115645.1 of Euwallacea fornicatus. Lineage (NCBI taxonomy): Eukaryota > Metazoa > Arthropoda > Insecta > Coleoptera > Curculionidae > Euwallacea > Euwallacea fornicatus. The sequence goes on along the minus strand of NW_027096012.1, from coordinate 722,816 downwards.
GATGTCACAACACATCATGATGCATCTTGTTGAACTTCCAAGAAAAATAGTACTATATGTGCTCAAACACACATATTTTGTGATTTTTCAAACTTTGAAGCTCGGTAACTTCGGCAAATGTGGGCCAAATTTGTTAAACAAAGTGTCAAATTAAGTAGCTCGACAAGATTTTGAAGATGTCACAACACATCATGATTGCATCTTGTTGAATTTCCAAGAAAAATTGTACTTTATGTGCTCAAACACACATCTTTTGTGACTTTTCAAACTTTGAAGCTCGGTAACTTCGGCAAATGTGGGCCAAATTTGTTAAACAAAGTGTCAAATTAAGTAGCTCGACAAGATTTTGAAGATGTCACAACACATCATGATGCATCTTGTTGAACTTCCAAGAAAAATAGTATTATATGTGCTCAAACACACATATTTTGTGACTTTTCAAACTTTGAAGCTCGGTAACTTCGGCAAATGTGGGCCAAATTTGTTAAAGAAAGTGTCAAATTAAGTAGCTCGACAAGATTTTGAAGATGTCACAACACATCATGATGCATCTTGTTGAACTTCCAAGAAAAATAGTACTATATGTGCTCAAACACACATATTTTGTGATTTTTCAAACTTTGAAGCTCGGTAACTTCGGCAAATGTGGGCCAAATTTGTTAAACAAAGTGTCAAATTAAGTAGCTCGACAAGATTTTGAAGATGTCACAACACATCATGATTGCATCTTGTTGAATTTCCAAGAAAAATTGTACTTTATGTGCTCAAACACACATCTTTTGTGACTTTTCAAACTTTGAAGCTCGGTAACTTCGGCAAATGTGGGCCAAATTTGTTAAACAAAGTGTCAAATTAAGTAGCTCGACAAGATTTTGAAGATGTCACAACACATCATGATGCATCTTGTTGAACTTCCAAGAAAAATAGTATTATATGTGCTCAAACACACATATTTTGTGACTTTTCAAACTTTGAAGCTCGGTAACTTCGGCAAATGTGGGCCAAATTTGTTAAAGAAAGTGTCAAATTAAGTAGCTCGACAAGATTTTGAAGATGTCACAACACATCATGATTGCATCTTGTTGACCTTCCAAGAAAAATAGTACTTTATGTGCTCAAACACACATATTTTGTGACTTTTCAAACTTTGAAGCTCGGTAACTTCGGCAAATGTGGACCAAATTTGTTAAACAAAGTGTCAAATTAATCAGCTCGACGACATCTTTAAAATGACACAACACATCATGATTGCATCTTGTTGAACTTCCAAGAAAAATAGTACTTTATGTGCTCAAACACACATATTTTGTGACTTTTCAAACTTTGAAGCTCGGTAACTTCGGCAAATGTGGGCCAAATTTGTTAAACAAAGTGTCAAATTAAGTAGCTCGACAAGATTTTGAAGATGTCACAACACATCATGATGCATCTTGTTGAACTTCCAAGAAAAATAGTACTATATGTGCTCAAACACACATCTTTTGAGGCTCTTCAAACTTTGAAGCTCGGTAACTTCGGCAAATGTGGACCAAATTTGTTAAACAAAGTGTCAAATTAAGTAGCTCGACAAGATTTTGAAGATGTCACAACACATCATGATGCATCTTGTTGAACTTCCAAGAAAAATAGTACTATATGTGCTCAAACACACATATTTTGTGATTTTTCAAACTTTGAAGCTCGGTAACTTCGGCAAATGTGGGCCAAATTTGTTAAACAAAGTGTCAAATTAAGTAGCTCGACAAGATTTTGAAGATGTCACAACACATCATGATTGCATCTTGTTGAATTTCCAAGAAAAATTGTACTTTATGTGCTCAAACACACATCTTTTGTGACTTTTCAAACTTTGAAGCTCGGTAACTTCGGCAAATGTGGGCCAAATTTGTTAAACAAAGTGTCAAATTAAGTAGCTCGACAAGATTTTGAAGATGTCACAACACATCATGATGCATCTTGTTGAACTTCCAAGAAAAATAGTATTATATGTGCTCAAACACACATATTTTGTGACTTTTCAAACTTTGAAGCTCGGTAACTTCGGCAAATGTGGGCCAAATTTGTTAAAGAAAGTGTCAAATTAAGTAGCTCGACAAGATTTTGAAGATGTCACAACACATCATGATGCATCTTGTTGAACTTCCAAGAAAAATAGTACTATATGTGCTCAAACACACATATTTTGTGATTTTTCAAACTTTGAAGCTCGGTAACTTCGGCAAATGTGGGCCAAATTTGTTAAACAAAGTGTCAAATTAAGTAGCTCGACAAGATTTTGAAGATGTCACAACACATCATGATGCATCTTGTTGAACTTCCAAGAAAAATAGTACTATATGTGCTCAAACACACATATTTTGTGATTTTTCAAACTTTGAAGCTCGGTAACTTCGGCAAATGTGGGCCAAATTTGTTAAACAAAGTGTCAAATTAAGTAGCTCGACAAGATTTTGAAGATGTCACAACACATCATGATTGCATCTTGTTGAATTTCCAAGAAAAATTGTACTTTATGTGCTCAAACACACATCTTTTGTGACTTTTCAAACTTTGAAGCTCGGTAACTTCGGCAAATGTGGGCCAAATTTGTTAAACAAAGTGTCAAATTAAGTAGCTCGACAAGATTTTGAAGATGTCACAACACATCATGATGCATCTTGTTGAACTTCCAAGAAAAATAGTATTATATGTGCTCAAACACACATATTTTGTGACTTTTCAAACTTTGAAGCTCGGTAACTTCGGCAAATGTGGGCCAAATTTGTTAAAGAAAGTGTCAAATTAAGTAGCTCGACAAGATTTTGAAGATGTCACAACACATCATGATTGCATCTTGTTGACCTTCCAAGAAAAATAGTACTTTATGTGCTCAAACACACATATTTTGTGACTTTTCAAACTTTGAAGCTCGGTAACTTCGGCAAATGTGGACCAAATTTGTTAAACAAAGTGTCAAATTAATCACTCGACGACATCTTTAAAATGACACAACACATCATGATTGCATCTTGTTGAACTTCCAAGAAAAATAGTACTTTATGTGCTCAAACACACATATTTTGTGACTTTTCAAACTTTGAAGCTCGGTAACTTCGGCAAATGTGGGCCAAATTTGTTAAACAAAGTGTCAAATTAAGTAGCTCGACAAGATTTTGAAGATGTCACAACACATCATGATGCATCTTGTTGAACTTCCAAGAAAAATAGTATTATATGTGCTCAAACACACATATTTTGTGACTTTTCAAACTTTGAAGCTCGGTAACTTCGGCAAATGTGGGCCAAATTTGTTAAAGAAAGTGTCAAATTAAGTAGCTCGACAAGATTTTGAAGATGTCACAACACATCATGATGCATCTTGTTGACCTTCCAAGAAAAATAGTACTATATGTGCTCAAACACACATCTTTTGAGGCTCTTCAAACTTTGAAGCTCGGTAACTTCGGCAAATGTGGACCAAATTTGTTAAACAAAGTGTCAAATTAAGTAGCTCGACAAGATTTTGAAGATGTCACAACACTTCATGATGCATCTTGTTGAACTTCCAAGAAAAATAGTATTATATGTGCTCAAACACACATATTTTGTGACTTTTCAAACTTTGAAGCTCGGTAACTTCGGCAAATGTGGGCCAAATTTGTTAAACAAAGTGTCAAATTAAGTAGCTCGACAAGATTTTGAAGATGTCACAACACATCATGATGCATCTTGTTGAACTTCCAAGAAAAATAGTACTATATGTGCTCAAACACACATATTTTGTGATTTTTCAAACTTTGAAGCTCGGTAACTTCGGCAAATGTGGACCAAATTTGTTAAACAAAGTGTCAAATTAATCAGCTCGACGAGATCTTTAAAATGACACAACACATCATGATTGCATCTTGTTGAACTTCCAAGAAAAATAGTATTATATGTGCTCAAACACACATATTTTGTGACTTTTCAAACTTTGAAGCTCGGTAACTTCGGCAAATGTGGGCCAAATTTGTTAAAGAAAGTGTCAAATTAAGTAGCTCGACAAGATTTTGAAGATGTCACAACACATCATGATGCATCTTGTTGAACTTCCAAGAAAAATAGTACTATATGTGCTCAAACACACATATTTTGTGATTTTTCAAACTTTGAAGCTCGGTAACTTCGGCAAATGTGGGCCAAATTTGTTAAACAAAGTGTCAAATTAAGTAGCTCGACAAGATTTTGAAGATGTCACAACACATCATGATTGCATCTTGTTGAATTTCCAAGAAAAATTGTACTTTATGTGCTCAAACACACATCTTTTGTGACTTTTCAAACTTTGAAGCTCGGTAACTTCGGCAAATGTGGGCCAAATTTGTTAAACAAAGTGTCAAATTAAGTAGCTCGACAAGATTTTGAAGATGTCACAACACATCATGATGCATCTTGTTGAACTTCCAAGAAAAATAGTATTATATGTGCTCAAACACACATATTTTGTGACTTTTCAAACTTTGAAGCTCGGTAACTTCGGCAAATGTGGGCCAAATTTGTTAAAGAAAGTGTCAAATTAAGTAGCTCGACAAGATTTTGAAGATGTCACAACACATCATGATTGCATCTTGTTGACCTTCCAAGAAAAATAGTACTTTATGTGCTCAAACACACATATTTTGTGACTTTTCAAACTTTGAAGCTCGGTAACTTCGGCAAATGTGGACCAAATTTGTTAAACAAAGTGTCAAATTAATCAGCTCGACGACATCTTTAAAATGACACAACACATCATGATTGCATCTTGTTGAACTTCCAAGAAAAATAGTACTTTATGTGCTCAAACACACATATTTTGTGACTTTTCAAACTTTGAAGCTCGGTAACTTCGGCAAATGTGGGCCAAATTTGTTAAACAAAGTGTCAAATTAAGTAGCTCGACAAGATTTTGAAGATGTCACAACACATCATGATGCATCTTGTTGAACTTCCAAGAAAAATAGTACTATATGTGCTCAAACACACATCTTTTGAGGCTCTTCAAACTTTGAAGCTCGGTAACTTCGGCAAATGTGGACCAAATTTGTTAAACAAAGTGTCAAATTAAGTAGCTCGACAAGATTTTGAAGATGTCACAACACATCATGATGCATCTTGTTGAACTTCCAAGAAAAATAGTACTATATGTGCTCAAACACACATATTTTGTGATTTTTCAAACTTTGAAGCTCGGTAACTTCGGCAAATGTGGGCCAAATTTGTTAAACAAAGTGTCAAATTAAGTAGCTCGACAAGATTTTGAAGATGTCACAACACATCATGATTGCATCTTGTTGAATTTCCAAGAAAAATTGTACTTTATGTGCTCAAACACACATCTTTTGTGACTTTTCAAACTTTGAAGCTCGGTAACTTCGGCAAATGTGGGCCAAATTTGTTAAACAAAGTGTCAAATTAAGTAGCTCGACAAGATTTTGAAGATGTCACAACACATCATGATGCATCTTGTTGAACTTCCAAGAAAAATAGTATTATATGTGCTCAAACACACATATTTTGTGACTTTTCAAACTTTGAAGCTCGGTAACTTCGGCAAATGTGGGCCAAATTTGTTAAAGAAAGTGTCAAATTAAGTAGCTCGACAAGATTTTGAAGATGTCACAACACATCATGATGCATCTTGTTGAACTTCCAAGAAAAATAGTACTATATGTGCTCAAACACACATATTTTGTGATTTTTCAAACTTTGAAGCTCGGTAACTTCGGCAAATGTGGGCCAAATTTGTTAAACAAAGTGTCAAATTAAGTAGCTCGACAAGATTTTGAAGATGTCACAACACATCATGATGCATCTTGTTGAACTTCCAAGAAAAATAGTACTATATGTGCTCAAACACACATATTTTGTGATTTTTCAAACTTTGAAGCTCGGTAACTTCGGCAAATGTGGGCCAAATTTGTTAAACAAAGTGTCAAATTAAGTAGCTCGACAAGATTTTGAAGATGTCACAACACATCATGATTGCATCTTGTTGAATTTCCAAGAAAAATTGTACTTTATGTGCTCAAACACACATCTTTTGTGACTTTTCAAACTTTGAAGCTCGGTAACTTCGGCAAATGTGGGCCAAATTTGTTAAACAAAGTGTCAAATTAAGTAGCTCGACAAGATTTTGAAGATGTCACAACACATCATGATGCATCTTGTTGAACTTCCAAGAAAAATAGTATTATATGTGCTCAAACACACATATTTTGTGACTTTTCAAACTTTGAAGCTCGGTAACTTCGGCAAATGTGGGCCAAATTTGTTAAAGAAAGTGTCAAATTAAGTAGCTCGACAAGATTTTGAAGATGTCACAACACATCATGATTGCATCTTGTTGACCTTCCAAGAAAAATAGTACTTTATGTGCTCAAACACACATATTTTGTGACTTTTCAAACTTTGAAGCTCGGTAACTTCGGCAAATGTGGACCAAATTTGTTAAACAAAGTGTCAAATTAATCAGCTCGACGACATCTTTAAAATGATACAACACATCATGATTGCATCTTGTTGAACTTCCAAGAAAAATAGTACTTTATGTGCTCAAACACACATCTTTTGTGACTTTTCAAACTTTGAAGCTCGGTAACTTCGGCAAATGTGGGCCAAATTTGTTAAACAAAGTGTCAAATTAAGTAGCTCGACAAGATTTTGAAGATGTCACAACACATCATGATGCATCTTGTTGAACTTCCAAGAAAAATAGTATTATATGTGCTCAAACACACATATTTTGTGACTTTTCAAACTTTGAAGCTCGGTAACTTCGGCAAATGTGGGCCAAATTTGTTAAAGAAAGTGTCAAATTAAGTAGCTCGACAAGATTTTGAAGATGTCACAACACATCATGATGCATCTTGTTGACCTTCCAAGAAAAATAGTACTATATGTGCTCAAACACACATCTTTTGAGGCTCTTCAAACTTTGAAGCTCGGTAACTTCGGCAAATGTGGACCAAATTTGTTAAACAAAGTGTCAAATTAAGTAGCTCGACAAGATTTTGAAGATGTCACAACACATCATGATGCATCTTGTTGACCTTCCAAGAAAAATAGTACTATATGTGCTCAAACACACATCTTTTGAGGCTCTTCAAACTTTGAAGCTCGGTAACTTCGGCAAATGTGGACCAAATTTGTTAAACAAAGTGTCAAATTAAGTAGCTCGACAAGATTTTGAAGATGTCACAACACTTCATGATGCATCTTGTTGAACTTCCAAGAAAAATAGTATTATATGTGCTCAAACACACATATTTTGTGACTTTTCAAACTTTGAAGCTCGGTAACTTCGGCAAATGTGGGCCAAATTTGTTAAACAAAGTGTCAAATTAAGTAGCTCGACAAGATTTTGAAGATGTCACAACACATCATGATGCATCTTGTTGAACTTCCAAGAAAAATAGTACTATATGTGCTCAAACACACATATTTTGTGATTTTTCAAACTTTGAAGCTCGGTAACTTCGGCAAATGTGGACCAAATTTGTTAAACAAAGTGTCAAATTAATCAGCTCGACGAGATCTTTAAAATGACACAACACATCATGATTGCATCTTGTTGAACTTCCAAGAAAAATAGTATTATATGTGCTCAAACACACATATTTTGTGACTTTTCAAACTTTGAAGCTCGGTAACTTCGGCAAATGTGGGCCAAATTTGTTAAAGAAAGTGTCAAATTAAGTAGCTCGACAAGATTTTGAAGATGTCACAACACATCATGATGCATCTTGTTGAACTTCCAAGAAAAATAGTACTATATGTGCTCAAACACACATATTTTGTGATTTTTCAAACTTTGAAGCTCGGTAACTTCGGCAAATGTGGGCCAAATTTGTTAAACAAAGTGTCAAATTAAGTAGCTCGACAAGATTTTGAAGATGTCACAACACATCATGATTGCATCTTGTTGAATTTCCAAGAAAAATTGTACTTTATGTGCTCAAACACACATCTTTTGTGACTTTTCAAACTTTGAAGCTCGGTAACTTCGGCAAATGTGGGCCAAATTTGTTAAACAAAGTGTCAAATTAAGTAGCTCGACAAGATTTTGAAGATGTCACAACACATCATGATGCATCTTGTTGAACTTCCAAGAAAAATAGTATTATATGTGCTCAAACACACATATTTTGTGACTTTTCAAACTTTGAAGCTCGGTAACTTCGGCAAATGTGGGCCAAATTTGTTAAAGAAAGTGTCAAATTAAGTAGCTCGACAAGATTTTGAAGATGTCACAACACATCATGATTGCATCTTGTTGACCTTCCAAGAAAAATAGTACTTTATGTGCTCAAACACACATATTTTGTGACTTTTCAAACTTTGAAGCTCGGTAACTTCGGCAAATGTGGACCAAATTTGTTAAACAAAGTGTCAAATTAATCAGCTCGACGACATCTTTAAAATGACACAACACATCATGATTGCATCTTGTTGAACTTCCAAGAAAAATAGTACTTTATGTGCTCAAACACACATATTTTGTGACTTTTCAAACTTTGAAGCTCGGTAACTTCGGCAAATGTGGGCCAAATTTGTTAAACAAAGTGTCAAATTAAGTAGCTCGACAAGATTTTGAAGATGTCACAACACATCATGATGCATCTTGTTGAACTTCCAAGAAAAATAGTACTATATGTGCTCAAACACACATCTTTTGAGGCTCTTCAAACTTTGAAGCTCGGTAACTTCGGCAAATGTGGACCAAATTTGTTAAACAAAGTGTCAAATTAAGTAGCTCGACAAGATTTTGAAGATGTCACAACACATCATGATTGCATCTTGTTGAACTTCCAAGAAAAATAGTACTTTATGTGCTCAAACACACATATTTTGTGACTTTTCAAACTTTGAAGCTCGGTAACTTCGGCAAATGTGGGCCAAATTTGTTAAACAAAGTGTCAAATTAAGTAGCTCGACAAGATTTTGAAGATGTCACAACACATCATGATGCATCTTGTTGAACTTCCAAGAAAAATAGTACTATATGTGCTCAAACACACATCTTTTGAGGCTCTTCAAACTTTGAAGCTCGGTAACTTCGGCAAATGTGGACCAAATTTGTTAAACAAAGTGTCAAATTAAGTAGCTCGACAAGATTTTGAAGATGTCACAACACATCATGATGCATCTTGTTGAACTTCCAAGAAAAATAGTACTATATGTGCTCAAACACACATATTTTGTGATTTTTCAAACTTTGAAGCTCGGTAACTTCGGCAAATGTGGGCCAAATTTGTTAAACAAAGTGTCAAATTAAGTAGCTCGACAAGATTTTGAAGATGTCACAACACATCATGATTGCATCTTGTTGAATTTCCAAGAAAAATTGTACTTTATGTGCTCAAACACACATCTTTTGTGACTTTTCAAACTTTGAAGCTCGGTAACTTCGGCAAATGTGGGCCAAATTTGTTAAACAAAGTGTCAAATTAAGTAGCTCGACAAGATTTTGAAGATGTCACAACACATCATGATGCATCTTGTTGAACTTCCAAGAAAAATAGTATTATATGTGCTCAAACACACATATTTTGTGACTTTTCAAACTTTGAAGCTCGGTAACTTCGGCAAATGTGGGCCAAATTTGTTAAAGAAAGTGTCAAATTAAGTAGCTCGACAAGATTTTGAAGATGTCACAACACATCATGATGCATCTTGTTGAACTTCCAAGAAAAATAGTACTATATGTGCTCAAACACACATATTTTGTGATTTTTCAAACTTTGAAGCTCGGTAACTTCGGCAAATGTGGGCCAAATTTGTTAAACAAAGTGTCAAATTAAGTAGCTCGACAAGATTTTGAAGATGTCACAACACATCATGATGCATCTTGTTGAACTTCCAAGAAAAATAGTACTATATGTGCTCAAACACACATATTTTGTGATTTTTCAAACTTTGAAGCTCGGTAACTTCGGCAAATGTGGGCCAAATTTGTTAAACAAAGTGTCAAATTAAGTAGCTCGACAAGATTTTGAAGATGTCACAACACATCATGATTGCATCTTGTTGAATTTCCAAGAAAAATTGTACTTTATGTGCTCAAACACACATCTTTTGTGACTTTTCAAACTTTGAAGCTCGGTAACTTCGGCAAATGTGGGCCAAATTTGTTAAACAAAGTGTCAAATTAAGTAGCTCGACAAGATTTTGAAGATGTCACAACACATCATGATGCATCTTGTTGAACTTCCAAGAAAAATAGTATTATATGTGCTCAAACACACATATTTTGTGACTTTTCAAACTTTGAAGCTCGGTAACTTCGGCAAATGTGGGCCAAATTTGTTAAAGAAAGTGTCAAATTAAGTAGCTCGACAAGATTTTGAAGATGTCACAACACATCATGATTGCATCTTGTTGACCTTCCAAGAAAAATAGTACTTTATGTGCTCAAACACACATATTTTGTGACTTTTCAAACTTTGAAGCTCGGTAACTTCGGCAAATGTGGACCAAATTTGTTAAACAAAGTGTCAAATTAATCAGCTCGACGACATCTTTAAAATGATACAACACATCATGATTGCATCTTGTTGAACTTCCAAGAAAAATAGTACTTTATGTGCTCAAACACACATCTTTTGTGACTTTTCAAACTTTGAAGCTCGGTAACTTCGGCAAATGTGGGCCAAATTTGTTAAACAAAGTGTCAAATTAAGTAGCTCGACAAGATTTTGAAGATGTCACAACACATCATGATGCATCTTGTTGAACTTCCAAGAAAAATAGTATTATATGTGCTCAAACACACATATTTTGTGACTTTTCAAACTTTGAAGCTCGGTAACTTCGGCAAATGTGGGCCAAATTTGTTAAAGAAAGTGTCAAATTAAGTAGCTCGACAAGATTTTGAAGATGTCACAACACATCATGATGCATCTTGTTGACCTTCCAAGAAAAATAGTACTATATGTGCTCAAACACACATCTTTTGAGGCTCTTCAAACTTTGAAGCTCGGTAACTTCGGCAAATGTGGACCAAATTTGTTAAACAAAGTGTCAAATTAAGTAGCTCGACAAGATTTTGAAGATGTCACAACACTTCATGATGCATCTTGTTGAACTTCCAAGAAAAATAGTATTATATGTGCTCAAACACACATATTTTGTGACTTTTCAAACTTTGAAGCTCGGTAACTTCGGCAAATGTGGGCCAAAATTGTTAAACAAAGTGTCAAATTAAGTAGCTCGACAAGATTTTGAAGATGTCACAACACATCATGATGCATCTTGTTGAACTTCCAAGAAAAATAGTACTATATGTGCTCAAACACACATCTTTTGAGGCTCTTCAAACTTTGAAGCTCGGTAACTTCGGCAAATGTGGACCAAATTTGTTAAACAAAGTGTCAAATTAATCAGCTCGACGAGATCTTTAAAATGACATAACACATCATGATTGCATCTTGTTGAACTTCCAAGAAAAATAGTACTTTATGAGCTCAAACACACATATTTTGTGACTTTTCAAACTTTGAAGCTCGGTAACTTCGGCAAATATGGACCAAATTTGTTAAACAATGTGTGAAATTAATCAGCTCGACGACATCTTTAAAATGACATAACACATCATGATTGCATCTTGTTGAACTTGCAAGAAAAATAGTACTTTATGTGCTCAAACACACATATTTTGTGAATTTTCAAACTTTGAAGCTCGGTAACTTCGGCAAATGTGGGCCAAATTTGTTAAACAAAGTGTCAAATTAAGTAGCTCGACAAGATTTTGAAGATGTCACAACACATCATGATGCATCTTGTTGAACTTCCAAGAAAAATAGTACTATATGTGCTCAAACACACATCTTTTGAGGCTCTTCAAACTTTGAAGCTCGGTAACTTCGGCAAATGTGGACCAAATTTGTTAAACAAAGTGTCAAATTAAGTAGCTCGACAAGATTTTGAAGATGTCACAACACATCATGATGCATCTTGTTGAACTTCCAAGAAAAATAGTACTATATGTGCTCAAACACACATATTTTGTGATTTTTCAAACTTTGAAGCTCGGCAACTTCGGCAAATGTGGGCCAAATTTGTTAAACAAAGTGTCAAATTAAGTAGCTCGACAAGATTTTGAAGATGTCACAACACATCATGATTGCATCTTGTTGAATTTCCAAGAAAAATTGTACTTTATGTGCTCAAACACACATCTTTTGTGACTTTTCAAACTTTGAAGCTCGGTAACTTCGGCAAATGTGGGCCAAATTTGTTAAACAAAGTGTCAAATTAATCAGCTCGACGAGATCTTTAAAATGACATAACACATCATGATTGCATCTTGTTGAACTTCCAAGAAAAATAGTACTATATGTGCTCAAACACACATCTTTTGAGGCTCTTCAAACTTTGAAGCTCGGTAACTTCGGCAAATGTGGACCAAATTTGTTAAACAAAGTGTCAAATTAAGTAGCTCGACAAGATTTTGAAGATGTCACAACACTTCATGATGCATCTTGTTGAACTTCCAAGAAAAATAGTATTATATGTGCTCAAACACACATCTTTTGAGGCTCTTCAAACTTTGAAGCTCGGTAACTTCGGCAAATGTGGACCAAATTTGTTAAACAAAGTGTCAAATTAAGTAGCTCGACAAGATTTTGAAGATGTCACAACACTTCATGATGCATCTTGTTGAACTTCCAAGAAAAATAGTATTATATGTGCTCAAACACACATATTTTGTGACTTTTCAAACTTTGAAGCTCGGTAACTTCGGCAAATGTGGGCCAAAATTGTTAAACAAAGTGTCAAATTAAGTAGCTCGACAAGATTTTGAAGATGTCACAACACATCATGATGCATCTTGTTGAACTTCCAAGAAAAATAGTACTATATGTGCTCAAACACACATCTTTTGAGGCTCTTCAAACTTTGAAGCTCGGTAACTTCGGCAAATGTGGACCAAATTTGTTAAACAAAGTGTCAAATTAATCAGCTCGACAAGATTTTGAAGATGTCACAACACATCATGATGCATCTTGTTGAACTTCCAAGAAAAATAGTATTATATGTGCTCAAACACACATATTTTGTGACTTTTCAAACTTTGAAGCTCGGTAACTTCGGCAAATGTGGGCCAAATTTGTTAAAGAAAGTGTCAAATTAAGTAGCTCGACAAGATTTTGAAGATGTCACAACACATCATGATTGCATCTTGTTGACCTTCCAAGAAAAATAGTACTTTATGTGCTCAAACACACATATTTTGTGACTTTTCAAACTTTGAAGCTCGGTAACTTCGGCAAATGTGGACCAAATTTGTTAAACAAAGTGTCAAATTAAGTAGCTCGACAAGATTTTGAAGATGTCACAACACATCATGATGCATCTTGTTGAACTTCCAAGAAAAATAGTATTATATGTGCTCAAACACACATATTTTGTGACTTTTCAAACTTTGAAGCTCGGTAACTTCGGCAAATGTGGGCCAAATTTGTTAAAGAAAGTGTCAAATTAAGTAGCTCGACAAGATTTTGAAGATGTCACAACACATCATGATTGCATCTTGTTGACCTTCCAAGAAAAATAGTACTTTATGTGCTCAAACACACATATTTTGTGACTTTTCAAACTTTGAAGCTCGGTAACTTCGGCAAATGTGGACCAAATTTGTTAAACAAAGTGTCAAATTAATCAGCTCGACGACATCTTTAAAATGATACAACACATCATGATTGCATCTTGTTGAACTTCCAAGAAAAATAGTACTTTATGTGCTCAAACACACATCTTTTGTGACTTTTCAAACTTTGAAGCTCGGTAACTTCGGCAAATGTGGGCCAAATTTGTTAAACAAAGTGTCAAATTAAGTAGCTCGACAAGATTTTGAAGATGTCACAACACATCATGATGCATCTTGTTGAACTTCCAAGAAAAATAGTATTATATGTGCTCAAACACACATATTTTGTGACTTTTCAAACTTTGAAGCTCGGTAACTTCGGCAAATGTGGGCCAAATTTGTTAAAGAAAGTGTCAAATTAAGTAGCTCGACAAGATTTTGAAGATGTCACAACACATCATGATGCATCTTGTTGACCTTCCAAGAAAAATAGTACTATATGTGCTCAAACACACATCTTTTGAGGCTCTTCAAACTTTGAAGCTCGGTAACTTCGGCAAATGTGGACCAAATTTGTTAAACAAAGTGTCAAATTAAGTAGCTCGACAAGATTTTGAAGATGTCACAACACTTCATGATGCATCTTGTTGAACTTCCAAGAAAAATAGTATTATATGTGCTCAAACACACATATTTTGTGACTTTTCAAACTTTGAAGCTCGGTAACTTCGGCAAATGTGGGCCAAAATTGTTAAACAAAGTGTCAAATTAAGTAGCTCGACAAGATTTTGAAGATGTCACAACACATCATGATGCATCTTGTTGAACTTCCAAGAAAAATAGTACTATATGTGCTCAAACACACATCTTTTGAGGCTCTTCAAACTTTGAAGCTCGGTAACTTCGGCAAATGTGGACCAAATTTGTTAAACAAAGTGTCAAATTAATCAGCTCGACGAGATCTTTAAAATGACATAACACATCATGATTGCATCTTGTTGAACTTCCAAGAAAAATAGTACTTTATGAGCTCAAACACACATATTTTGTGACTTTTCAAACTTTGAAGCTCGGTAACTTCGGCAAATATGGACCAAATTTGTTAAACAATGTGTGAAATTAATCAGCTCGACGACATCTTTAAAATGACATAACACATCATGATTGCATCTTGTTGAACTTGCAAGAAAAATAGTACTTTATGTGCTCAAACACACATATTTTGTGAATTTTCAAACTTTGAAGCTCGGTAACTTCGGCAAATGTGGGCCAAATTTGTTAAACAAAGTGTCAAATTAAGTAGCTCGACAAGATTTTGAAGATGTCACAACACATCATGATGCATCTTGTTGAACTTCCAAGAAAAATAGTACTATATGTGCTCAAACACACATCTTTTGAGGCTCTTCAAACTTTGAAGCTCGGTAACTTCGGCAAATGTGGACCAAATTTGTTAAACAAAGTGTCAAATTAAGTAGCTCGACAAGATTTTGAAGATGTCACAACACATCATGATGCATCTTGTTGAACTTCCAAGAAAAATAGTACTATATGTGCTCAAACACACATATTTTGTGATTTTTCAAACTTTGAAGCTCGGCAACTTCGGCAAATGTGGGCCAAATTTGTTAAACAAAGTGTCAAATTAAGTAGCTCGACAAGATTTTGAAGATGTCACAACACATCATGATTGCATCTTGTTGAATTTCCAAGAAAAATTGTACTTTATGTGCTCAAACACACATCTTTTGTGACTTTTCAAACTTTGAAGCTCGGTAACTTCGGCAAATGTGGGCCAAATTTGTTAAACAAAGTGTCAAATTAATCAGCTCGACGAGATCTTTAAAATGACATAACACATCATGATTGCATCTTGTTGAACTTCCAAGAAAAATAGTACTATATGTGCTCAAACACACATCTTTTGAGGCTCTTCAAACTTTGAAGCTCGGTAACTTCGGCAAATGTGGACCAAATTTGTTAAACAAAGTGTCAAATTAAGTAGCTCGACAAGATTTTGAAGATGTCACAACACTTCATGATGCATCTTGTTGAACTTCCAAGAAAAATAGTATTATATGTGCTCAAACACACATCTTTTGAGGCTCTTCAAACTTTGAAGCTCGGTAACTTCGGCAAATGTGGACCAAATTTGTTAAACAAAGTGTCAAATTAAGTAGCTCGACAAGATTTTGAAGATGTCACAACACTTCATGATGCATCTTGTTGAACTTCCAAGAAAAATAGTATTATATGTGCTCAAACACACATATTTTGTGACTTTTCAAACTTTGAAGCTCGGTAACTTCGGCAAATGTGGGCCAAAATTGTTAAACAAAGTGTCAAATTAAGTAGCTCGACAAGATTTTGAAGATGTCACAACACATCATGATGCATCTTGTTGAACTTCCAAGAAAAATAGTACTATATGTGCTCAAACACACATCTTTTGAGGCTCTTCAAACTTTGAAGCTCGGTAACTTCGGCAAATGTGGACCAAATTTGTTAAACAAAGTGTCAAATTAATCAGCTCGACGAGATCTTTAAAATGACATAACACATCATGATTGCATCTTGTTGAACTTCCAAGAAAAATAGTACTTTATGTGCTCAAACACACATATTTTGTGACTTTTCAAACTTTGAAGCTCGGTAACTTCGGCAAATGTGGGCCAAATTTGTTAAACAAAGTGTCAAATTAAGTAGCTCGACAAGATTTTGAAGATGTCACAACACATCATGATGCATCTTGTTGAACTTCCAAGAAAAATAGTATTATATGTGCTCAAACACACATATTTTGTGACTTTTCAAACTTTGAAGCTCGGTAACTTCGGCAAATGTGGGCCAAATTTGTTAAAGAAAGTGTCAAATTAAGTAGCTCGACAAGATTTTGAAGATGTCACAACACATCATGATGCATCTTGTTGAACTTCCAAGAAAAATAGTACTATATGTGCTCAAACACACATCTTTTGAGGCTCTTCAAACTTTGAAGCTCGGTAACTTCGGCAAATGTGGACCAAATTTGTTAAACAAAGTGTCAAATTAATCAGCTCGACGAGATCTTTAAAATGACATAACACATCATGATTGCATCTTGTTGAACTTCCAAGAAAAATAGTACTTTATGTGCTCAAACACACATATTTTGTGACTTTTCAAACTTTGAAGCTCGGTAACTTCGGCAAATGTGGACCAAATTTGTTAAACAAAGTGTCAAATTAAGTAGCTCGACAAGATTTTGAAGATGTCACAACACATCATGATGCATCTTGTTGAACTTCCAAGAAAAATAGTATTATATGTGCTCAAACACACATCTTTTGAGGCTCTTCAAACTTTGAAGCTCGGTAACTTCGGCAAATGTGGACCAAATTTGTTAAACAAAGTGTCAAATTAAGTAGCTCGACAAGATTTTGAAGATGTCACAACACTTCATGATGCATCTTGTTGAACTTCCAAGAAAAATAGTACTATATGTGCTCAAACACACATATTTTGTGATTTTTCAAACTTTGAAGCTCGGCAACTTCGGCAAATGTGGGCCAAATTTGTTAAACAAAGTGTCAAATTAAGTAGCTCGACAAGATTTTGAAGATGTCACAACACATCATGATTGCATCTTGTTGAATTTCCAAGAAAAATTGTACTTTATGTGCTCAAACACACATCTTTTGTGACTTTTCAAACTTTGAAGCTCGGTAACTTCGGCAAATGTGGGCCAAATTTGTTAAACAAAGTGTCAAATTAATCAGCTCGACGAGATCTTTAAAATGACATAACACATCATGATTGCATCTTGTTGAACTTCCAAGAAAAATAGTACTATATGTGCTCAAACACACATCTTTTGAGGCTCTTCAAACTTTGAAGCTCGGTAACTTCGGCAAATGTGGACCAAATTTGTTAAACAAAGTGTCAAATTAAGTAGCTCGACAAGATTTTGAAGATGTCACAACACTTCATGATGCATCTTGTTGAACTTCCAAGAAAAATAGTATTATATGTGCTCAAACACACATCTTTTGAGGCTCTTCAAACTTTGAAGCTCGGTAACTTCGGCAAATGTGGACCAAATTTGTTAAACAAAGTGTCAAATTAAGTAGCTCGACAAGATTTTGAAGATGTCACAACACTTCATGATGCATCTTGTTGAACTTCCAAGAAAAATAGTATTATATGTGCTCAAACACACATATTTTGTGACTTTTCAAACTTTGAAGCTCGGTAACTTCGGCAAATGTGGGCCAAAATTGTTAAACAAAGTGTCAAATTAAGTAGCTCGACAAGATTTTGAAGATGTCACAACACATCATGATGCATCTTGTTGAACTTCCAAGAAAAATAGTACTATATGTGCTCAAACACACATCTTTTGAAGCTCTTCAAACTTTGAAGCTCGGTAACTTCGGCAAATGTGGACCAAATTTGTTAAACAAAGTGTCAAATTAATCAGCTCGACGAGATCTTTAAAATGACATAACACATCATGATTGCATCTTGTTGAACTTCCAAGAAAAATAGTACTTTATGTGCTCAAACACACATATTTTGTGACTTTTCAAACTTTGAAGCTCGGTAACTTCGGCAAATGTGGGCCAAATTTGTTAAACAAAGTGTCAAATTAAGTAGCTCGACAAGATTTTGAAGATGTCACAACACATCATGATGCATCTTGTTGAACTTCCAAGAAAAATAGTATTATATGTGCTCAAACACACATATTTTGTGACTTTTCAAACTTTGAAGCTCGGTAACTTCGGCAAATGTGGGCCAAATTTGTTAAAGAAAGTGTCAAATTAAGTAGCTCGACAAGATTTTGAAGATGTCACAACACATCATGATGCATCTTGTTGAACTTCCAAGAAAAATAGTACTATATGTGCTCAAACACACATCTTTTGAGGCTCTTCAAACTTTGAAGCTCGGTAACTTCGGCAAATGTGGACCAAATTTGTTAAACAAAGTGTCAAATTAATCAGCTCGACGAGATCTTTAAAATGACATAACACATCATGATTGCATCTTGTTGAACTTCCAAGAAAAATAGTACTTTATGTGCTCAAACACACATATTTTGTGACTTTTCAAACTTTGAAGCTCGGTAACTTCGGCAAATGTGGACCAAATTTGTTAAACAAAGTGTCAAATTAAGTAGCTCGACAAGATTTTGAAGATGTCACAACACATCATGATGCATCTTGTTGAACTTCCAAGAAAAATAGTATTATATGTGCTCAAACACACATCTTTTGAGGCTCTTCAAACTTTGAAGCTCGGTAACTTCGGCAAATGTGGGCCAAATTTGTTAAACAAAGTGTCAAATTAAGTAGCTCGACAAGATTTTGAAGATGTCACAACACATCATGATGCATCTTGTTGACCTTCCAAGAAAAATAGTACTATATGTGCTCAAACACACATCTTTTGAGGCTCTTCAAACTTTGAAGCTCGGTAACTTCGGCAAATGTGGACCAAATTTGTTAAACAAAGTGTCAAATTAAGTAGCTCGACAAGATTTTGAAGATGTCACAACACATCATGATGCATCTTGTTGAACTTCCAAGAAAAATAGTATTATATGTGCTCAAACACACATATTTTGTGACTTTTCAAACTTTGAAGCTCGGTAACTTCGGCAAATGTGGGCCAAAATTGTTAAACAAAGTGTCAAATTAAGTAGCTCGACAAGATTTTGAAGATGTCACAACACATCATGATGCATCTTGTTGAACTTCCAAGAAAAATAGTACTATATGTGCTCAAACACACATCTTTTGAGGCTCTTCAAACTTTGAAGCTCGGTAACTTCGGCAAATGTGGACCAAATTTGTTAAACAAAGTGTCAAATTAATCAGCTCGACGAGATCTTTAAAATGACATAACACATCATGATTGCATCTTGTTGAACTTCCAAGAAAAATAGTATTATATGTGCTCAAACACACATCTTTTGAGGCTCTTCAAACTTTGAAGCTCGGTAACTTCGGCAAATGTGGGCCAAATTTGTTAAACAAAGTGTCAAATTAAGTAGCTCGACAAGATTTTGAAGATGTCACAACACATCATGATGCATCTTGTTGACCTTCCAAGAAAAATAGTACTATATGTGCTCAAACACACATCTTTTGAGGCTCTTCAAACTTTGAAGCTCGGTAACTTCGGCAAATGTGGACCAAATTTGTTAAACAAAGTGTCAAATTAAGTAGCTCGACAAGATTTTGAAGATGTCACAACACATCATGATGCATCTTGTTGAACTTCCAAGAAAAATAGTATTATATGTGCTCAAACACACATATTTTGTGACTTTTCAAACTTTGAAGCTCGGTAACTTCGGCAAATGTGGGCCAAATTTGTTAAACAAAGTGTCAAATTAAGTAGCTCGACAAGATTTTGAAGATGTCACAACACATCATGATGCATCTTGTTGAACTTCCAAGAAAAATAGTACTATATGTGCTCAAACACACATCTTTTGAGGCTCTTCAAACTTTGAAGCTCGGTAACTTCGGCAAATGTGGACCAAATTTGTTAAACAAAGTGTCAAATTAATCAGCTCGACGAGATCTTTAAAATGACATAACACATCATGATTGCATCTTGTTGAACTTCCAAGAAAAATAGTACTTTATGTGCTCAAACACACATATTTTGTGACTTTTCAAACTTTGAAGCTCGGTAACTTCGGCAAATGTGGGCCAAATTTGTTAAACAAAGTGTCAAATTAAGTAGCTCGACAAGATTTTGAAGATGTCACAACACATCATGATGCATCTTGTTGAACTTCCAAGAAAAATAGTATTATATGTGCTCAAACACACATATTTTGTGACTTTTCAAACTTTGAAGCTCGGTAACTTCGGCAAATGTGGGCCAAATTTGTTAAAGAAAGTGTCAAATTAAGTAGCTCGACAAGATTTTGAAGATGTCACAACACATCATGATTGCATCTTGTTGACCTTCCAAGAAAAATAGTACTTTATGTGCTCAAACACACATATTTTGTGACTTTTCAAACTTTGAAGCTCGGTAACTTCGGCAAATGTGGACCAAATTTGTTAAACAAAGTGTCAAATTAATCAGCTCGACGACATCTTTAAAATGACACAACACATCATGATTGCATCTTGTTGAACTTCCAAGAAAAATAGTACTTTATGTGCTCAAACACACATCTTTTGTGACTTTTCAAACTTTGAAGCTCGGTAACTTCGGCAAATGTGGGCCAAATTTGTTAAACAAAGTGTCAAATTAAGTAGCTCGACAAGATTTTGAAGATGTCACAACACATCATGATGCATCTTGTTGAACTTCCAAGAAAAATAGTATTATATGTGCTCAAACACACATATTTTGTGACTTTTCAAACTTTGAAGCTCGGTAACTTCGGCAAATGTGGGCCAAATTTGTTAAAGAAAGTGTCAAATTAAGTAGCTCGACAAGATTTTGAAGATGTCACAACACATCATGATGCATCTTGTTGACCTTCCAAGAAAAATAGTACTATATGTGCTCAAACACACATCTTTTGAGGCTCTTCAAACTTTGAAGCTCGGTAACTTCGGCAAATGTGGACCAAATTTGTTAAACAAAGTGTCAAATTAAGTAGCTCGACAAGATTTTGAAGATGTCACAACACTTCATGATGCATCTTGTTGAACTTCCAAGAAAAATAGTATTATATGTGCTCAAACACACATATTTTGTGACTTTTCAAACTTTGAAGCTCGGTAACTTCGGCAAATGTGGGCCAAAATTGTTAAACAAAGTGTCAAATTAAGTAGCTCGACAAGATTTTGAAGATGTCACAACACATCATGATGCATCTTGTTGAACTTCCAAGAAAAATAGTACTATATGTGCTCAAACACACATCTTTTGAGGCTCTTCAAACTTTGAAGCTCGGTAACTTCGGCAAATGTGGACCAAATTTGTTAAACAAAGTGTCAAATTAATCAGCTCGACGAGATCTTTAAAATGACATAACACATCATGATTGCATCTTGTTGAACTTCCAAGAAAAATAGTACTTTATGAGCTCAAACACACATATTTTGTGACTTTTCAAACTTTGAAGCTCGGTAACTTCGGCAAATATGGACCAAATTTGTTAAACAATGTGTGAAATTAATCAGCTCGACGACATCTTTAAAATGACATAACACATCATGATTGCATCTTGTTGAACTTGCAAGAAAAATAGTACTTTATGTGCTCAAACACACATATTTTGTGAATTTTCAAACTTTGAAGCTCGGTAACTTCGGCAAATGTGGGCCAAATTTGTTAAACAAAGTGTCAAATTAAGTAGCTCGACAAGATTTTGAAGATGTCACAACACATCATGATGCATCTTGTTGAACTTCCAAGAAAAATAGTACTATATGTGCTCAAACACACATCTTTTGAGGCTCTTCAAACTTTGAAGCTCGGTAACTTCGGCAAATGTGGACCAAATTTGTTAAACAAAGTGTCAAATTAAGTAGCTCGACAAGATTTTGAAGATGTCACAACACATCATGATGCATCTTGTTGAACTTCCAAGAAAAATAGTACTATATGTGCTCAAACACACATATTTTGTGATTTTTCAAACTTTGAAGCTCGGCAACTTCGGCAAATGTGGGCCAAATTTGTTAAACAAAGTGTCAAATTAAGTAGCTCGACAAGATTTTGAAGATGTCACAACACATCATGATTGCATCTTGTTGAATTTCCAAGAAAAATTGTACTTTATGTGCTCAAACACACATCTTTTGTGACTTTTCAAACTTTGAAGCTCGGTAACTTCGGCAAATGTGGGCCAAATTTGTTAAACAAAGTGTCAAATTAATCAGCTCGACGAGATCTTTAAAATGACATAACACATCATGATTGCATCTTGTTGAACTTCCAAGAAAAATAGTACTATATGTGCTCAAACACACATCTTTTGAGGCTCTTCAAACTTTGAAGCTCGGTAACTTCGGCAAATGTGGACCAAATTTGTTAAACAAAGTGTCAAATTAAGTAGCTCGACAAGATTTTGAAGATGTCACAACACTTCATGATGCATCTTGTTGAACTTCCAAGAAAAATAGTATTATATGTGCTCAAACACACATCTTTTGAGGCTCTTCAAACTTTGAAGCTCGGTAACTTCGGCAAATGTGGACCAAATTTGTTAAACAAAGTGTCAAATTAAGTAGCTCGACAAGATTTTGAAGATGTCACAACACTTCATGATGCATCTTGTTGAACTTCCAAGAAAAATAGTATTATATGTGCTCAAACACACATATTTTGTGACTTTTCAAACTTTGAAGCTCGGTAACTTCGGCAAATGTGGGCCAAAATTGTTAAACAAAGTGTCAAATTAAGTAGCTCGACAAGATTTTGAAGATGTCACAACACATCATGATGCATCTTGTTGAACTTCCAAGAAAAATAGTACTATATGTGCTCAAACACACATCTTTTGAGGCTCTTCAAACTTTGAAGCTCGGTAACTTCGGCAAATGTGGACCAAATTTGTTAAACAAAGTGTCAAATTAATCAGCTCGACGAGATCTTTAAAATGACATAACACATCATGATTGCATCTTGTTGAACTTCCAAGAAAAATAGTACTTTATGTGCTCAAACACACATATTTTGTGACTTTTCAAACTTTGAAGCTCGGTAACTTCGGCAAATGTGGGCCAAATTTGTTAAACAAAGTGTCAAATTAAGTAGCTCGACAAGATTTTGAAGATGTCACAACACATCATGATGCATCTTGTTGAACTTCCAAGAAAAATAGTATTATATGTGCTCAAACACACATATTTTGTGACTTTTCAAACTTTGAAGCTCGGTAACTTCGGCAAATGTGGGCCAAATTTGTTAAAGAAAGTGTCAAATTAAGTAGCTCGACAAGATTTTGAAGATGTCACAACACATCATGATGCATCTTGTTGAACTTCCAAGAAAAATAGTACTATATGTGCTCAAACACACATCTTTTGAGGCTCTTCAAACTTTGAAGCTCGGTAACTTCGGCAAATGTGGACCAAATTTGTTAAACAAAGTGTCAAATTAATCAGCTCGACGAGATCTTTAAAATGACATAACACATCATGATTGCATCTTGTTGAACTTCCAAGAAAAATAGTACTTTATGTGCTCAAACACACATATTTTGTGACTTTTCAAACTTTGAAGCTCGGTAACTTCGGCAAATGTGGACCAAATTTGTTAAACAAAGTGTCAAATTAAGTAGCTCGACAAGATTTTGAAGATGTCACAACACATCATGATGCATCTTGTTGAACTTCCAAGAAAAATAGTATTATATGTGCTCAAACACACATCTTTTGAGGCTCTTCAAACTTTGAAGCTCGGTAACTTCGGCAAATGTGGGCCAAATTTGTTAAACAAAGTGTCAAATTAAGTAGCTCGACAAGATTTTGAAGATGTCACAACACATCATGATGCATCTTGTTGAACTTCCAAGAAAAATAGTATTATATGTGCTCAAACACACATATTTTGTGACTTTTCAAACTTTGAAGCTCGGTAACTTCGGCAAATGTGGGCCAAAATTGTTAAACAAAGTGTCAAATTAAGTAGCTCGACAAGATTTTGAAGATGTCACAACACATCATGATGCATCTTGTTGAACTTCCAAGAAAAATAGTACTATATGTGCTCAAACACACATCTTTTGAGGCTCTTCAAACTTTGAAGCTCGGTAACTTCGGCAAATGTGGACCAAATTTGTTAAACAAAGTGTCAAATTAATCAGCTCGACGAGATCTTTAAAATGACATAACACATCATGATTGCATCTTGTTGAACTTCCAAGAAAAATAGTACTTTATGTGCTCAAACACACATATTTTGTGACTTTTCAAATTTTGAAGCTCGGTAACTTCGGCAAATGTGGACCAAATTTGTTAAACAAAGTGTCAAATTAAGTAGCTCGACAAGATTTTGAAGATGTCACAACACATCATGATGCATCTTGTTGAACTTCCAAGAAAAATAGTATTATATGTGCTCAAACACACATATTTTGTGACTTTTCAAACTTTGAAGCTCGGTAACTTCGGCAAATGTGGGCCAAATTTGTTAAACAAAGTGTCAAATTAAGTAGCTCGACAAGATTTTGAAGATGTCACAACACATCATGATGCATCTTGTTGACCTTACAAGAAAAATAGTACTATATGTGCTCAAACACACATCTTTTGAGGCTCTTCAAACTTTGAAGCTCGGTAACTTCGGCAAATGTGGACCAAATTTGTTAAACAAAGTGTCAAATTAAGTAGCTCGACAAGATTTTGAAGATGTCACAACACATCATGATGCATCTTTTTGAACTTCCAAGAAAAATAGTATTATATGTGCTCAAACACACATATTTTGTGACTTTTCAAACTTTGAAGCTCGGTAACTTCGGCAAATGTGGGCCAAATTTGTTAAACAAAGTGTCAAATTAAGTAGCTCGACAAGATTTTGAAGATGTCACAACACATCATGATGCATCTTGTTGAACTTCCAAGAAAAATAGTACTATATTTGCTCAAACACACATCTTTTGAGGCTCTTCAAACTTTGAAGCTCGGTAACTTCGGCAAATGTGGACCAAATTTGTTAAACAATGTGTCAAATTAATCAGCTCGACGAGATCTTTCAGGTGACACAACACATCATGATTCCATCTTGTTGAATTTCCAAGAAAAAGAGTACTTTAAGTGCTCAAACACTCAAATTGTGAGACTTTTCTAAATTTGAAACTCGATAACTTCGACAAATGATGACCAAATGTCTTAAACAAAGTGACAAATTAATCAGCTAGACGAGATCTTTCAGGTGACACAACACATCATGATTGCATCTTGTTGAATTTCCAAGAAAAAGAGTAATTTAAGTGCTCAAACACTCAAATTGTGAGACTTCTCAAATTTTGACGCTCGATAACTTCGACAAATGATGACCAAATGTCTTAAACAAAGTATCAAATTAATCAGTTCGACGAGATCTTTCAGGTGACACAACACATCATGATTCCATCTTGTTGAATTTCCAAGAAAAAGAGTACTTTAAGTGCTCAAACACTCAAATTGTGCGATTTTTCATATTTTGAAGCTCGATAACTTCGACAAATGATGACCAAATGTCTTAAACAAAGTGTCAAATTAATCAGCTCGACGAGATCTTTCAGGTGACACAACACATGATGGTTCCATCTTGTTGAATTTCCAAGAAAAAGAGTACTTTAAGTGATCAAATACTCAAATTGTGCGATTTTTCATATTTTGAAGCTCAATAACTTCGACAAATGATGACCAAATGTCTTGAACAAAGTGTCAAATTAATCAGATCGACGAGATCTTTCAGGTGACATAACACATTATGATTCCATCTTGTTGAATTTCCAAGAAAAAGAGTACTTTAAGTGCTCAAACACTGAAATTGTGCGATTTTTCATATTTTGAAGCTCGATAACTTCGACAAATGATGACCAAATGTCTTAAACAAAGTATCAAATTAATCAGTTCGACGAGATCTTTCAGGTGACACAACACATCATGATTGCATCTTGTTGAATTTCCAAGAAAAAGAGTACTTTATGTGCTCAAACACTCAAATTGTGCGATTTTTCATATTTTGAAGCTCGATAACTTCGACAAATGATGACCAAATGTCTTAAACAAAGTGTCAAGTTAATCAGCTCGACGAGATCTTTCAGGTGACACAACACATCATGATTGCATCTTGTTGAATTTCCAAGAAAAAGAGTACTTTAAGTGCTCAAACACTCAAATTGTGCGATTTTTCATATTTTGAAGCTCCATAACTTCGACAAATGATGACCAAATGTCTTGAACAAAGTGTCAAATTAATTAGATCGACGAGATCTTTCAGGTGACATAACACATTATGATTCCATCTTGTTGAATTTCCAAGAAAAAAGTACTTTAAGTACTCAAACACTCCAATTGTGAGACTTCTCAAATTTTGACGCTCGATAACTTCGACAAATGATGACCAAATGTCTTAAACAAAGTATCAAATTAATCAGCTCGACGAGATCTTTCAGGTGACACAACACATCATGATTCCATCTTGTTGAATTTCCAAGAAAAAGAGTACTTTAAGTGCTCAAACACTCAAATTGTGAGACTTTTCTAAATTTGAAACTCGATAACTTCGACAAATGATGACCAAATGTCTTAAACAAAGTGACAAATTAATCAGATAGACGAGATCTTTCAGGTGACACAACACATCATGATTGCATCTTGTTGAATTTCCAAGAAAAAGAGTACTTTAAGTGCTCAAACACTCAAATTGTGAGACTTTTCTAAATTTGAAACTCGATAACTTCGACAAATGATGACCAAATGTCTTAAACAAAGTGACAAATTAATCAGCTAGACGAGATCTTTCAGGTGACACAACACTTCATAATTGCATCTTGTTGAATTTCCAAGAAAAAGAGTACTTTAAGTGCTCAAACACTCAAATTGTGCGATTTTTCATATTTTGAAGCTCGATAACTTCGACAAATGATGACCAAATGTCTTAAACAAAGTGTCAAATTAATCAGCTCGACGAGATCTTTCAGGTGACACAACACATGATGATTCCATCTTGTTGAATTTCCAAGAAAAAGAGTAATTTAAGTGCTCAAACACTCAAATTGTGAGACTTCTCAAATTTTGACGTTCGATAACTTCGACAAATGATGATCAAATGTCTTGAACAAAGTGTCAAATTAATCAGATCGACGAGATCTTTCAGGTGACATAACACATTATGATTCCATCTTGTTGAATTTCCAAGAAAAAAGTACTTTAAGTACTCAAACACTCCAATTGTGAGACTTCTCAAATTTTGACGCTCGATAACTTCGACAAATGATGACCAAATGTCTTAAACAAAGTATCAAATTAATCAGTTCGACGAGATCTTTCAGGTGACACAACACATCATGATTGCATCTTGTTGAATTTCCAAGAAAAAGAGTACTTTAAGTGCTCAAATACTCAAATTGTGCGATTTTTCATATTTTGAAGCTCAATAACTTCGACAAATGATGACCAAATGTCTTAAACAAAGTGACAAATTAATCAGCTAGACGAGATCTTTCAGGTGACACAACACATCATGATTGCATCTTGTTGACTTTCCAAGAAAAAGAGTACTTTAAGTGCTCAAACACTCAAATTGTGAGACTTTTCTAAATTTGAAACTCGATAACTTCGACAAATGATGACCAAATGTCTTAAACAAAGTATCAAATTAATCAGTTCGACGAGATCTTTCAGGTGACATAACACATTATGATTCCATCTTGTTGAATTTCCAAGAAAAAAGTACTTTAAGTACTCAAACACTCCAATTGTGAGACTTCTCAAATTTTGACGCTCGATAACTTCGACAAATGATGACCAAATGTCTTAAACAAAGTATCAAATTAATCAGCTCGACGAGATCTTTCAGGGGACACAACACATCATGATTCCATCTTGTTGAATTTCCAAGAAAAAGAGTACTTTAAGTGCTCAAACACTCAAATTGTGAGACTTTTCTAAATTTGAAACTCGATAACTTCGACAAATGATGACCAAATGTCTTAAACAAAGTGACAAATTAATCAGCTAGACGAGATCTTTCAGGTGACACAACACATCATGATTCCATCTTGTTGAATTTCCAAGAAAAAGAGTACTTTAAGTGCTCAAACACTCAAATTGTGAGACTTTTCTAAATTTGAAACTCGATAACTTCGACAAATGATGACCAAATGTCTTAAACAAAGTGACAAATTAATCAGCTAGACGAGATCTTTCAGGTGTCACAACACATCACGACTGCATCTTGTTGAATTTCCAAGATAAATAGTACTTTATGTGCTCAAACACACATATTTTGTGACTTTTCAAACTTTGAAGCTCGGTAACTTCGGCAAATGTGGACCAAATTTGTTAAACAAAGTGTCAAATTAAGTAGCTTGACAAGATTTTGAAGATGTCACAACACATCATGATGCATCTTGTTGAACTTCCAAGAAAAATAGTACTATATGTGCTCAAACACACATATTTTGTGATTTTTCAAACTTTGAAGCTCGGTAACTTCGGCAAATGTGGGCCAAATTTGTTAAACAAAGTGTCAAATTAAGTAGCTCGACAAGATTTTGAAGATGTCACAACACATCATGATGCATCTTGTTGAACTTCCAAGAAAAATAGTACTATATGTGCTCAAACACACATATTTTGTGATTTTTCAAACTTTGAAGCTCGGTAACTTCGGCAAATATGGACCAAATTTGTTAAACAATGTGTGAAATTAATCAGCTCGACGACATCTTTAAAATGACATAACACATCATGATTGCATCTTGTTGAACTTGCAAGAAAAATAGTACTTTATGTGCTCAAACACACATATTTTGTGACTTTTCAAACTTTGAAGCTCGGTAACTTCGGCAAATGTGGGCCAAACTTGTTAAACAAAGTGTCAAATTAAGTAGCTCGACAAGATTTTGAAGATGTCACAACACATCATGATGCATCTTGTTGAACTTCCAAGAAAAATAGTACTATATGTGCTCAAACACACATCTTTTGAGGCTCTTCAAACTTTGAAGCTCGGTAACTTCGGCAAATGTGGACCAAAATTGTTAAACAAAGTGTCAAATTAAGTAGCTCGACAAGATTTTGAAGATGTCACAACGCATCATGATGCATCTTGTTGAACTTCCAAGAAAAATAGTACTATATGTGCTCAAACACACATATTTTGTGATTTTTCAAACTTTGAAGCTCGGTAACTTCGGCAAATGTGGGCCAAATTTGTTAAACAAAGTGTCAAATTAAGTAGCTCGACAAGATTTTGAAGATGTCACAACACATCATGATTGCATCTTGTTGAATTTCCAAGAAAAATAGTACTTTATGAGCTCAAACACACATATTTTGTGACTTTTCAAAATTTGAAGCTCGGTAACTTCGGCAAATGTGGACCAAATTTGTTAAACAAAGTGTCAAATTAAGTAGCTCGACAAGATTTAGAAGATGTCACAACACATCACGATTGCATCTTGTTGAATTTCCAAGAAAAATAGTACTTTATGTGCTCAAACACACATATTTTGTGACTTTTCAAAATTTGAAGCTCGGTAACTTCGGCAAATGTGGACCAAATTTGTTAAACAAAGTTTCAAATTAAGTAGCTCGACAAGATTTTGAAGATGTCACAACACATCTTGATGCATCTTGTTGAACTTCCAAGAAAAATAGTACTTTATGAGCTCAAACACACATATTTTGTGACTTTTCAAACTTTGAAGCTCGGTAACTTCGTCAAATGTGGACCAAATTTGTTAAACAATGTGTCAAATTACTCAGCTCGACGACATCTTTAAAATGACACAACACATCATGATTGCATCTTGTTGAACTTCCAAGAAAAATTGTACTTTATGTGCTCAAACACACATCTTTTGTGACTTTTCAAACTTTGAAGCTCGGTAACTTCGGCAAATGTGGGCCAAATTTGTTAAACAAAGTGTCAAATTAAGTAGCTCGACAAGATTTTGAAGATGTCACAACACATCATGATTGCATCTTGTTGAATTTCCAAGAAAAATTGTACTTTATGTGCTCAAACACACATCTTTTGTGACTTTTCAAACTTTGAAGCTCGGTAACTTCGGCAAATGCGGACCAAATTTGTTAAACAATGTGTCAAATTAATCAGCTCGATGAGATCTTTAAAATGACACAACACATCATGATTGCATCTTGTTGAATTTCCAAGAAAAATAGTACTTTATGTGCTCAAACACACATATTTTGTGACTTTTCAAACTTTGAAGCTCGGTAACTTCGGCAAATGTGGGCCAAATTTGTTAAACAAAGTGTCAAATTAAGTAGCTCGACAAGATTTTGAAGATGTCACAACACATCATGATGCATCTTGTTGAACTTCCAAGAAAAATAGTACTATATGTGCTCAAACACACATATTTTGTGATTTTTCAAACTTTGAAGCTCGGTAACTTCGGCAAATGTGGACCAAATTTGTTAAACAAAGTGTCAAATTAATCAGCTCGACGAGATCTTTAAAATGACACAACACATCATGATTGCATCTTGTTGAACTTCCAAGAAAAATAGTACTTTATGAGCTCAAACACACATATTTTGTGACTTTTCAAACTTTGAAGCTCGGTAACTTCGGCAAATATGGACCAAATTTGTTAAACAAAGTGTCAAATTAAGTAGCTCGACAAGATTTTGAAGATGTCACAACACATCACGATTGCATCTTGTTGAATTTCCAAGAAAAATAGTACTTTATGTGCTCAAACACACATATTTTGTGACTTTTCAAATTTTGAAGCTCGGTAACTTCGGCAAATGTGGACCAAATTTGTTAAACAAAGTTTCAAATTAAGTAGCTCGACAAGATTTTGAAGATGTCACAACACATCATGATTGCATCTTGTTGAACTTCCAAGAAAAATAGTACTATATGTGCTCAAACACACATCTTTTGAGGCTCTTCAAACTTTGAAGCTCGGTAACTTCGGCAAATGTGGACCAAATTTGTTAAACAAAGTGTCAAATTAAGTAGCTCGACAAGATTTTGAAGATGTCACAACACTTCATGATGCATCTTGTTGAACTTCCAAGAAAAATAGTATTATATGTGCTCAAACACACATCTTTTGAGGCTCTTCAAACTTTGAAGCTCGGTAACTTCGGCAAATGTGGACCAAATTTGTTAAACAAAGTGTCAAATTAAGTAGCTCGACAAGATTTTGAAGATGTCACAACACTTCATGATGCATCTTGTTGAACTTCCAAGAAAAATAGTATTATATGTGCTCAAACACACATATTTTGTGACTTTTCAAACTTTGAAGCTCGGTAACTTCGGCAAATGTGGGCCAAAATTGTTAAACAAAGTGTCAAATTAAGTAGCTCGACAAGATTTTGAAGATGTCACAACACATCATGATGCATCTTGTTGAACTTCCAAGAAAAATAGTACTATATGTGCTCAAACACACATCTTTTGAGGCTCTTCAAACTTTGAAGCTCGGTAACTTCGGCAAATGTGGACCAAATTTGTTAAACAAAGTGTCAAATTAATCAGCTCGACGAGATCTTTAAAATGACATAACACATCATGATTGCATCTTGTTGAACTTCCAAGAAAAATAGTACTTTATGTGCTCAAACACACATATTTTGTGACTTTTCAAACTTTGAAGCTCGGTAACTTCGGCAAATGTGGGCCAAATTTGTTAAACAAAGTGTCAAATTAAGTAGCTCGACAAGATTTTGAAGATGTCACAACACATCATGATGCATCTTGTTGAACTTCCAAGAAAAATAGTATTATATGTGCTCAAACACACATATTTTGTGACTTTTCAAACTTTGAAGCTCGGTAACTTCGGCAAATGTGGGCCAAATTTGTTAAAGAAAGTGTCAAATTAAGTAGCTCGACAAGATTTTGAAGATGTCACAACACATCATGATGCATCTTGTTGAACTTCCAAGAAAAATAGTACTATATGTGCTCAAACACACATCTTTTGAGGCTCTTCAAACTTTGAAGCTCGGTAACTTCGGCAAATGTGGACCAAATTTGTTAAACAAAGTGTCAAATTAATCAGCTCGACGAGATCTTTAAAATGACATAACACATCATGATTGCATCTTGTTGAACTTCCAAGAAAAATAGTACTTTATGTGCTCAAACACACATATTTTGTGACTTTTCAAACTTTGAAGCTCGGTAACTTCGGCAAATGTGGACCAAATTTGTTAAACAAAGTGTCAAATTAAGTAGCTCGACAAGATTTTGAAGATGTCACAACACATCATGATGCATCTTGTTGAACTTCCAAGAAAAATAGTATTATATGTGCTCAAACACACATCTTTTGAGGCTCTTCAAACTTTGAAGCTCGGTAACTTCGGCAAATGTGGGCCAAATTTGTTAAACAAAGTGTCAAATTAAGTAGCTCGACAAGATTTTGAAGATGTCACAACACATCATGATGCATCTTGTTGAACTTCCAAGAAAAATAGTATTATATGTGCTCAAACACACATATTTTGTGACTTTTCAAACTTTGAAGCTCGGTAACTTCGGCAAATGTGGGCCAAAATTGTTAAACAAAGTGTCAAATTAAGTAGCTCGACAAGATTTTGAAGATGTCACAACACATCATGATGCATCTTGTTGAACTTCCAAGAAAAATAGTACTATATGTGCTCAAACACACATCTTTTGAGGCTCTTCAAACTTTGAAGCTCGGTAACTTCGGCAAATGTGGACCAAATTTGTTAAACAAAGTGTCAAATTAATCAGCTCGACGAGATCTTTAAAATGACATAACACATCATGATTGCATCTTGTTGAACTTCCAAGAAAAATAGTACTTTATGTGCTCAAACACACATATTTTGTGACTTTTCAAATTTTGAAGCTCGGTAACTTCGGCAAATGTGGACCAAATTTGTTAAACAAAGTGTCAAATTAAGTAGCTCGACAAGATTTTGAAGATGTCACAACACATCATGATGCATCTTGTTGAACTTCCAAGAAAAATAGTATTATATGTGCTCAAACACACATATTTTGTGACTTTTCAAACTTTGAAGCTCGGTAACTTCGGCAAATGTGGGCCAAATTTGTTAAACAAAGTGTCAAATTAAGTAGCTCGACAAGATTTTGAAGATGTCACAACACATCATGATGCATCTTGTTGACCTTACAAGAAAAATAGTACTATATGTGCTCAAACACACATCTTTTGAGGCTCTTCAAACTTTGAAGCTCGGTAACTTCGGCAAATGTGGACCAAATTTGTTAAACAAAGTGTCAAATTAAGTAGCTCGACAAGATTTTGAAGATGTCACAACACATCATGATGCATCTTTTTGAACTTCCAAGAAAAATAGTATTATATGTGCTCAAACACACATATTTTGTGACTTTTCAAACTTTGAAGCTCGGTAACTTCGGCAAATGTGGGCCAAATTTGTTAAACAAAGTGTCAAATTAAGTAGCTCGACAAGATTTTGAAGATGTCACAACACATCATGATGCATCTTGTTGAACTTCCAAGAAAAATAGTACTATATTTGCTCAAACACACATCTTTTGAGGCTCTTCAAACTTTGAAGCTCGGTAACTTCGGCAAATGTGGACCAAATTTGTTAAACAATGTGTCAAATTAATCAGCTCGACGAGATCTTTCAGGTGACACCACACATCATGATTGCATCTTGTTGAATTTCCAAGAAAAAGAGTACTTTAAGTGCTCAAATACTCAAATTGTGCGATTTTTCATATTTTGAAGCTCAATAACTTCGACAAATGATGACCAAATGTCTTAAACAAAGTATCAAATTAATCAGCTCGACGAGATCTTTCAGGTGACACAACACATCATGATTCCATCTTGTTGAATTTCCAAGAAAAAGAGTACTTTAAGTGCTCAAACACTCAAATTGTGAGACTTTTCTAAATTTGAAACTCGATAACTTCGACAAATGATGACCAAATGTCTTAAACAAAGTGACAAATTAATCAGCTAGACGAGATCTTTCAGGTGACACAACACATCATGATTGCATCTTGTTGAATTTCCAAGAAAAAGAGTAATTTAAGTGCTCAAACACTCAAATTGTGAGACTTCTCAAATTTTGACGCTCGATAACTTCGACAAATGATGACCAAATGTCTTAAACAAAGTATCAAATTAATCAGTTCGACGAGATCTTTCAGGTGACACAACACATCATGATTCCATCTTGTTGAATTTCCAAGAAAAAGAGTACTTTAAGTGCTCAAACACTCAAATTGTGCGATTTTTCATATTTTGAAGCTCGATAACTTCGACAAATGATGACCAAATGTCTTAAACAAAGTGTCAAATTAATCAGCTCGACGAGATCTTTCAGGTGACACAACACATGATGGTTCCATCTTGTTGAATTTCCAAGAAAAAGAGTACTTTAAGTGATCAAATACTCAAATTGTGCGATTTTTCATATTTTGAAGCTCAATAACTTCGACAAATGATGACCAAATGTCTTGAACAAAGTGTCAAATTAATCAGATCGACGAGATCTTTCAGGTGACATAACACATTATGATTCCATCTTGTTGAATTTCCAAGAAAAAGAGTACTTTAAGTGCTCAAACACTGAAATTGTGCGATTTTTCATATTTTGAAGCTCGATAACTTCGACAAATGATGACCAAATGTCTTAAACAAAGTATCAAATTAATCAGTTCGACGAGATCTTTCAGGTGACACAACACATCATGATTGCATCTTGTTGAATTTCCAAGAAAAAGAGTACTTTATGTGCTCAAACACTCAAATTGTGCGATTTTTCATATTTTGAAGCTCGATAACTTCGACAAATGATGACCAAATGTCTTAAACAAAGTGTCAAGTTAATCAGCTCGACGAGATCTTTCAGGTGACACAACACATCATGATTGCATCTTGTTGAATTTCCAAGAAAAAGAGTACTTTAAGTGCTCAAACACTCAAATTGTGCGATTTTTCATATTTTGAAGCTCCATAACTTCGACAAATGATGACCAAATGTCTTGAACAAAGTGTCAAATTAATTAGATCGACGAGATCTTTCAGGTGACATAACACATTATGATTCCATCTTGTTGAATTTCCAAGAAAAAAGTACTTTAAGTACTCAAACACTCCAATTGTGAGACTTCTCAAATTTTGACGCTCGATAACTTCGACAAATGATGACCAAATGTCTTAAACAAAGTATCAAATTAATCAGCTCGACGAGATCTTTCAGGTGACACAACACATCATGATTCCATCTTGTTGAATTTCCAAGAAAAAGAGTACTTTAAGTGCTCAAACACTCAAATTGTGAGACTTTTCTAAATTTGAAACTCGATAACTTCGACAAATGATGACCAAATGTCTTAAACAAAGTGACAAATTAATCAGATAGACGAGATCTTTCAGGTGACACAACACATCATGATTGCATCTTGTTGAATTTCCAAGAAAAAGAGTACTTTAAGTGCTCAAACACTCAAATTGTGAGACTTTTCTAAATTTGAAACTCGATAACTTCGACAAATGATGACCAAATGTCTTAAACAAAGTGACAAATTAATCAGCTAGACGAGATCTTTCAGGTGACACAACACTTCATAATTGCATCTTGTTGAATTTCCAAGAAAAAGAGTACTTTAAGTGCTCAAACACTCAAATTGTGCGATTTTTCATATTTTGAAGCTCGATAACTTCGACAAATGATGACCAAATGTCTTAAACAAAGTGTCAAATTAATCAGCTCGACGAGATCTTTCAGGTGACACAACACATGATGGTTCCATCTTGTTGAATTTCCAAGAAAAAGAGTACTTTAAGTGATCAAATACTCAAATTGTGCGATTTTTCATATTTTGAAGCTCAATAACTTCGACAAATGATGACCAAATGTCTTGAACAAAGTGTCAAATTAATCAGCTCGACCAGATCTTTCAGGTGACATAACACATCATGATTCCATCTTGTTGAATTTCCAAGAAAAAGAGTAATTTAAGTGCTCAAACACTCAAATTGTGAGACTTCTCAAATTTTGACGTTCGATAACTTCGACAAATGATGATCAAATGTCTTGAACAAAGTGTCAAATTAATCAGATCGACGAGATCTTTCAGGTGACATAACACATTATGATTCCATCTTGTTGAATTTCCAAGAAAAAAGTACTTTAAGTACTCAAACACTCCAATTGTGAGACTTCTCAAATTTTGACGCTCGATAACTTCGACAAATGATGACCAAATGTCTTAAACAAAGTATCAAATTAATCAGTTCGACGAGATCTTTCAGGTGACACAACACATCATGATTGCATCTTGTTGAATTTCCAAGAAAAAGAGTACTTTAAGTGCTCAAATACTCAAATTGTGCGATTTTTCATATTTTGAAGCTCAATAACTTCGACAAATGATGACCAAATGTCTTAAACAAAGTGACAAATTAATCAGCTAGACGAGATCTTTCAGGTGACACAACACATCATGATTGCATCTTGTTGACTTTCCAAGAAAAAGAGTACTTTAAGTGCTCAAACACTCAAATTGTGAGACTTTTCTAAATTTGAAACTCGATAACTTCGACAAATGATGACCAAATGTCTTAAACAAAGTATCAAATTAATCAGTTCGACGAGATCTTTCAGGTGACATAACACATTATGATTCCATCTTGTTGAATTTCCAAGAAAAAAGTACTTTAAGTACTCAAACACTCCAATTGTGAGACTTCTCAAATTTTGACGCTCGATAACTTCGACAAATGATGACCAAATGTCTTAAACAAAGTATCAAATTAATCAGCTCGACGAGATCTTTCAGGGGACACAACACATCATGATTCCATCTTGTTGAATTTCCAAGAAAAAGAGTACTTTAAGTGCTCAAACACTCAAATTGTGAGACTTTTCTAAATTTGAAACTCGATAACTTCGACAAATGATGACCAAATGTCTTAAACAAAGTGACAAATTAATCAGCTAGACGAGATCTTTCAGGTGACACAACACATCATGATTCCATCTTGTTGAATTTCCAAGAAAAAGAGTACTTTAAGTGCTCAAACACTCAAATTGTGAGACTTTTCTAAATTTGAAACTCGATAACTTCGACAAATGATGACCAAATGTCTTAAACAAAGTGACAAATTAATCAGCTAGACGAGATCTTTCAGGTGTCACAACACATCACGACTGCATCTTGTTGAATTTCCAAGATAAATAGTACTTTATGTGCTCAAACACACATATTTTGTGACTTTTCAAACTTTGAAGCTCGGTAACTTCGGCAAATGTGGACCAAATTTGTTAAACAAAGTGTCAAATTAAGTAGCTTGACAAGATTTTGAAGATGTCACAACACATCATGATGCATCTTGTTGAACTTCCAAGAAAAATAGTACTATATGTGCTCAAACACACATATTTTGTGATTTTTCAAACTTTGAAGCTCGGTAACTTCGGCAAATGTGGGCCAAATTTGTTAA
The DNA here is from genome assembly GCF_040115645.1 of Euwallacea fornicatus. NCBI lineage: Eukaryota > Metazoa > Arthropoda > Insecta > Coleoptera > Curculionidae > Euwallacea > Euwallacea fornicatus. The sequence goes on along the minus strand of NW_027096012.1, from coordinate 685,131 downwards.
ACAAAGTGTCAAATTAAGTAGCTCGACAAGATTTTGAAGATGTCACAACACATCATGATGCATCTTGTTGAACTTCCAAGAAAAATAGTACTATATGTGCTCAAACACACATATTTTGTGATTTTTCAAACTTTGAAGCTCGGTAACTTCGGCAAATATGGACCAAATTTGTTAAACAATGTGTGAAATTAATCAGCTCGACGACATCTTTAAAATGACATAACACATCATGATTGCATCTTGTTGAACTTGCAAGAAAAATAGTACTTTATGTGCTCAAACACACATATTTTGTGACTTTTCAAACTTTGAAGCTCGGTAACTTCGGCAAATGTGGGCCAAACTTGTTAAACAAAGTGTCAAATTAAGTAGCTCGACAAGATTTTGAAGATGTCACAACACATCATGATGCATCTTGTTGAACTTCCAAGAAAAATAGTACTATATGTGCTCAAACACACATCTTTTGAGGCTCTTCAAACTTTGAAGCTCGGTAACTTCGGCAAATGTGGACCAAAATTGTTAAACAAAGTGTCAAATTAAGTAGCTCGACAAGATTTTGAAGATGTCACAACGCATCATGATGCATCTTGTTGAACTTCCAAGAAAAATAGTACTATATGTGCTCAAACACACATATTTTGTGATTTTTCAAACTTTGAAGCTCGGTAACTTCGGCAAATGTGGGCCAAATTTGTTAAACAAAGTGTCAAATTAAGTAGCTCGACAAGATTTTGAAGATGTCACAACACATCATGATTGCATCTTGTTGAATTTCCAAGAAAAATAGTACTTTATGAGCTCAAACACACATATTTTGTGACTTTTCAAAATTTGAAGCTCGGTAACTTCGGCAAATGTGGACCAAATTTGTTAAACAAAGTGTCAAATTAAGTAGCTCGACAAGATTTAGAAGATGTCACAACACATCACGATTGCATCTTGTTGAATTTCCAAGAAAAATAGTACTTTATGTGCTCAAACACACATATTTTGTGACTTTTCAAAATTTGAAGCTCGGTAACTTCGGCAAATGTGGACCAAATTTGTTAAACAAAGTTTCAAATTAAGTAGCTCGACAAGATTTTGAAGATGTCACAACACATCTTGATGCATCTTGTTGAACTTCCAAGAAAAATAGTACTTTATGAGCTCAAACACACATATTTTGTGACTTTTCAAACTTTGAAGCTCGGTAACTTCGTCAAATGTGGACCAAATTTGTTAAACAATGTGTCAAATTACTCAGCTCGACGACATCTTTAAAATGACACAACACATCATGATTGCATCTTGTTGAACTTCCAAGAAAAATTGTACTTTATGTGCTCAAACACACATCTTTTGTGACTTTTCAAACTTTGAAGCTCGGTAACTTCGGCAAATGTGGGCCAAATTTGTTAAACAAAGTGTCAAATTAAGTAGCTCGACAAGATTTTGAAGATGTCACAACACATCATGATTGCATCTTGTTGAATTTCCAAGAAAAATTGTACTTTATGTGCTCAAACACACATCTTTTGTGACTTTTCAAACTTTGAAGCTCGGTAACTTCGGCAAATGCGGACCAAATTTGTTAAACAATGTGTCAAATTAATCAGCTCGATGAGATCTTTAAAATGACACAACACATCATGATTGCATCTTGTTGAATTTCCAAGAAAAATAGTACTTTATGTGCTCAAACACACATATTTTGTGACTTTTCAAACTTTGAAGCTCGGTAACTTCGGCAAATGTGGGCCAAATTTGTTAAACAAAGTGTCAAATTAAGTAGCTCGACAAGATTTTGAAGATGTCACAACACATCATGATGCATCTTGTTGAACTTCCAAGAAAAATAGTACTATATGTGCTCAAACACACATATTTTGTGATTTTTCAAACTTTGAAGCTCGGTAACTTCGGCAAATGTGGACCAAATTTGTTAAACAAAGTGTCAAATTAATCAGCTCGACGAGATCTTTAAAATGACACAACACATCATGATTGCATCTTGTTGAACTTCCAAGAAAAATAGTACTTTATGAGCTCAAACACACATATTTTGTGACTTTTCAAACTTTGAAGCTCGGTAACTTCGGCAAATATGGACCAAATTTGTTAAACAAAGTGTCAAATTAAGTAGCTCGACAAGATTTTGAAGATGTCACAACACATCACGATTGCATCTTGTTGAATTTCCAAGAAAAATAGTACTTTATGTGCTCAAACACACATATTTTGTGACTTTTCAAATTTTGAAGCTCGGTAACTTCGGCAAATGTGGACCAAATTTGTTAAACAAAGTTTCAAATTAAGTAGCTCGACAAGATTTTGAAGATGTCACAACACATCATGATGCATCTTGTTGAACTTCCAAGAAAAATAGTACTTTATGAGCTCAAACACACATATTTTGTGACTTTTCAAACTTTGAAGCTCGGTAACTTCGTCAAATGTGGACCAAATTTGTTAAACAATGTGTCAAATTACTCAGCTCGACGACATCTTTAAAATGACACAACACATCATGATTGCATCTTGTTGAACTTCCAAGAAAAATTGTACTTTATGTGCTCAAACACACATCTTTTGTGACTTTTCAAATTTTGAAGCTCGGTAACTTCGGCAAATGTGGGCCAAACTTGTTAAACAAAGTTTCAAATTAAGTAGCTCGACAAGATTTTGAAGATGTCACAACACATCATGATGCATCTTGTTGAACTTCCAAGAAAAATAGTACTATATGTGCTCAAACACACATCTTTTGAGGCTCTTCAAACTTTGAAGCTCGGTAACTTCGGCAAATGTGGACCAAATTTGTTAAACAAAGTGTCAAATTAAGTAGCTCGACAAGATTTTGAAGATGTCACAACACATCATGATGCATCTTGTTGAACTTCCAAGAAAAATAGTACTATATGTGCTCAAACACACATATTTTGTGATTTTTCAAACTTTGAAGCTCGGTAACTTCGGCAAATGTGGGCCAAATTTGTTAAACAAAGTGTCAAATTAAGTAGCTCGACAAGATTTTGAAGATGTCACAACACATCATGATTGCATCTTGTTGAATTTCCAAGAAAAATTGTACTTTATGTGCTCAAACACACATATTTTGTGACTTTTCAAACTTTGAAGCTCGGTAACTTCGGCAAATATGGACCAAATTTGTTAAACAAAGTGTCAAATTAAGTAGCTCGACAAGATTTTGAAGATGTCACAACACATCACAATTGCATCTTGTTGAATTTCCAAGAAAAATAGTACTTTATGTGCTCAAACACACATATTTTGTGACTTTTCAAACTTTGAAGCTCGGTAACTTCGGCAAATGTGGGCCAAATTTGTTAAACAAAGTGTCAAATTAAGTAGCTCGACAAGATTTTGAAGATGTCACAACACATCATGATGCATCTTGTTGAACTTCCAAGAAAAATAGTACTTTATGAGCTCAAACACACATATTTTGTGACTTTTCAAACTTTGAAGCTCGGTAACTTCGTCAAATGTGGACCAAATTTGTTAAACAATGTGTCAAATTACTCAGCTCGACGACATCTTTAAAATGACACAACACATCATGATTGCATCTTGTTGAACTTCCAAGAAAAATTGTACTTTATGTGCTCAAACACACATCTTTTGTGACTTTTCAAACTTTGAAGCTCGGTAACTTCGGCAAATGTGGGCCAAATTTGTTAAACAAAGTGTCAAATTAAGTAGCTCGACAAGATTTTGAAGATGTCACAACACATCATGATGCATCTTGTTGAACTTCCAAGAAAAATAGTATTATATGTGCTCAAACACACATATTTTGTGACTTTTCAAACTTTGAAGCTCGGTAACTTCGGCAAATGTGGGCCAAATTTGTTAAAGAAAGTGTCAAATTAAGTAGCTCGACAAGATTTTGAAGATGTCACAACACATCATGATGCATCTTGTTGAACTTCCAAGAAAAATAGTACTATATGTGCTCAAACACACATCTTTTGAGGCTCTTCAAACTTTGAAGCTCGGTAACTTCGGCAAATGTGGACCAAAATTGTTAAACAAAGTGTCAAATTAAGTAGCTCGACAAGATTTTGAAGATGTCACAACGCATCATGATGCATCTTGTTGAACTTCCAAGAAAAATAGTACTATATGTGCTCAAACACACATATTTTGTGATTTTTCAAACTTTGAAGCTCGGTAACTTCGGCAAATGTGGGCCAAATTTGTTAAACAAAGTGTCAAATTAAGTAGCTCGACAAGATTTTGAAGATGTCACAACACATCATGATTGCATCTTGTTGAATTTCCAAGAAAAATAGTACTTTATGAGCTCAAACACACATATTTTGTGACTTTTCAAAATTTGAAGCTCGGTAACTTCGGCAAATGTGGACCAAATTTGTTAAACAAAGTGTCAAATTAAGTAGCTCGACAAGATTTAGAAGATGTCACAACACATCACGATTGCATCTTGTTGAATTTCCAAGAAAAATAGTACTTTATGTGCTCAAACACACATATTTTGTGACTTTTCAAATTTTGAAGCTCGGTAACTTCGGCAAATGTGGACCAAATTTGTTAAACAAAGTTTCAAATTAAGTAGCTCGACAAGATTTTGAAGATGTCACAACACATCATGATGCATCTTGTTGAACTTCCAAGAAAAATAGTACTTTATGAGCTCAAACACACATATTTTGTGACTTTTCAAACTTTGAAGCTCGGTAACTTCGTCAAATGTGGACCAAATTTGTTAAACAATGTGTCAAATTACTCAGCTCGACGACATCTTTAAAATGACACAACACATCATGATTGCATCTTGTTGAACTTCCAAGAAAAATTATACTTTATGTGCTCAAACACACATCTTTTGTGACTTTTCAAACTTTGAAGCTCGGTAACTTCGGCAAATGTGGGCCAAATTTGTTAAACAAAGTGTCAAATTAAGTAGCTCGACAAGATTTTGAAGATGTCACAACACATCATGATTGCATCTTGTTGAATTTCCAAGAAAAATTGTACTTTATGTGCTCAAACACACATCTTTTGTGACTTTTCAAACTTTGAAGCTCGGTAACTTCGGCAAATGCGGACCAAATTTGTTAAACAATGTGTCAAATTAATCAGCTCGATGAGATCTTTAAAATGACACAACACATCATGATTGCATCTTGTTGAATTTCCAAGAAAAATAGTACTTTATGTGCTCAAACACACATATTTTGTGACTTTTCAAACTTTGAAGCTCGGTAACTTCGGCAAATGTGGGCCAAATTTGTTAAACAAAGTGTCAAATTAAGTAGCTCGACAAGATTTTGAAGATGTCACAACACATCATGATGCATCTTGTTGAACTTCCAAGAAAAATAGTACTATATGTGCTCAAACACACATATTTTGTGATTTTTCAAACTTTGAAGCTCGGTAACTTCGGCAAATGTGGACCAAATTTGTTAAACAAAGTGTCAAATTAATCAGCTCGACGAGATCTTTAAAATGACACAACACATCATGATTGCATCTTGTTGAACTTCCAAGAAAAATAGTACTTTATGAGCTCAAACACACATATTTTGTGACTTTTCAAACTTTGAAGCTCGGTAACTTCGGCAAATATGGACCAAATTTGTTAAACAAAGTGTCAAATTAAGTAGCTCGACAAGATTTTGAAGATGTCACAACACATCACGATTGCATCTTGTTGAATTTCCAAGAAAAATAGTACTTTATGTGCTCAAACACACATATTTTGTGACTTTTCAAATTTTGAAGCTCGGTAACTTCGGCAAATGTGGACCAAATTTGTTAAACAAAGTTTCAAATTAAGTAGCTCGACAAGATTTTGAAGATGTCACAACACATCATGATGCATCTTGTTGAACTTCCAAGAAAAATAGTACTTTATGAGCTCAAACACACATATTTTGTGACTTTTCAAACTTTGAAGCTCGGTAACTTCGTCAAATGTGGACCAAATTTGTTAAACAATGTGTCAAATTACTCAGCTCGACGACATCTTTAAAATGACACAACACATCATGATTGCATCTTGTTGAACTTCCAAGAAAAATTGTACTTTATGTGCTCAAACACACATCTTTTGTGACTTTTCAAACTTTGAAGCTCGGTAACTTCGGCAAATGTGGGCCAAACTTGTTAAACAAAGTGTCAAATTAAGTAGCTCGACAAGATTTTGAAGATGTCACAACACATCATGATGCATCTTGTTGAACTTCCAAGAAAAATAGTACTATATGTGCTCAAACACACATCTTTTGAGGCTCTTCAAACTTTGAAGCTCGGTAACTTCGGCAAATGTGGACCAAATTTGTTAAACAAAGTGTCAAATTAAGTAGCTCGACAAGATTTTGAAGATGTCACAACACATCATGATGCATCTTGTTGAACTTCCAAGAAAAATAGTACTATATGTGCTCAAACACACATATTTTGTGATTTTTCAAACTTTGAAGCTCGGTAACTTCGGCAAATGTGGGCCAAATTTGTTAAACAAAGTGTCAAATTAAGTAGCTCGACAAGATTTTGAAGATGTCACAACACATCATGATTGCATCTTGTTGAATTTCCAAGAAAAATTGTACTTTATGTGCTCAAACACACATATTTTGTGACTTTTCAAACTTTGAAGCTCGGTAACTTCGGCAAATATGGACCAAATTTGTTAAACAAAGTGTCAAATTAAGTAGCTCGACAAGATTTTGAAGATGTCACAACACATCACGATTGCATCTTGTTGAATTTCCAAGAAAAATAGTACTTTATGTGCTCAAACACTCAAATTGTGCGATTTTTCATATTTTGAAGCTCAATAACTTCGACAAATGATGACCAAATGTCTTGAACAAAGTGTCAAATTAATCAGATCGACGAGATCTTTCAGGTGACACAACACATCATGATTCCATCTTGTTGAATTTCCAAGAAAAAGAGTACTTTAAGAACTCAAACACTCAAATTGTGAGACTTCTCAAATTTTGACGCTCGATAACTTCGACAAATGATGACCAAATGTCTTGAACAAAGTGTCAAATTAATCATCTCGACGAGATCTTTCAGGTGACACAACACATCATGATTCCATCTTGTTGAATTTCCAAGAAAAAGAGTACTTTAAGTGCTCAAACACTCAAATTGTGAGACTTTTCTAAATTTGAAACTCGATAACTTGGACAAATGATGACCAAATGTCTTAAACAAAGTGACAAATTAATCAGCTAGACGAGATCTTTCAGGTGACACAACACATCATGATTCCATCTTGTTGAATTTCCAAGAAAAAGAGTACTTTAAGAACTCAAACACTCAAATTGTGAGACTTCTCAAATTTTGACGCTCGATAACTTCGACAAATGATGACCAAATGTCTTGAACAAAGTGTCAAATTAATCAGCTCGAGGAGATCTTTCAGGTGACACAACACATCATCATTCCATCTTGTTGAATTTCCAAGAAAAAGAGTACTTTATGTGCTCAAACACTCAAATTGTGCGATTTTTCATATTTTGAAGCTCGATAACTTCGACAAATGATGACCAAATGTCTTAAACAAAGTATCAAATTAATCAGTTCGACGAGATCTTTCAGGTGACACAACACATCATGATTGCATCTTGTTGAATTTCCTAGAAAAAGAGTACTTTAAGTGCTCAAATACTCAAATTGTGCGATTTTTCATATTTTGAAGCTCAATAACTTCGACAAATGATGACCAAATGTCTTGAACAAAGTGTCAAATTAATCAGATCGACGAGATCTTTCAGGTGACACAACACATCATGATTCCATCTTGTTGAATTTCCAAGAAAAAGAGTACTTTAAGAACTCAAACACTCAAATTGTGAGACTTCTCAAATTTTGACGCTCGATAACTTCGACAAATGATGACCAAATGTCTTGAACAAAGTGTCAAATTAATCATCTCGACGAGATCTTTCAGGTGACACAACACATCATGATTCCATCTTGTTGAATTTCCAAGAAAAAGAGTACTTTAAGTGCTCAAACACTCAAATTGTGAGACTTTTCTAAATTTGAAACTCGATAACTTGGACAAATGATGACCAAATGTCTTAAACAAAGTATCAAATTAATCAGCTCGACGAGATCTTTCAGGTGACATAACACATCATGATTGCATCTTGTTGAATTTCCAAGAAAAAGAGTACTTTAAGAACTCAAACACTCAAATTGTGAGACTTCTCAAATTTTGACGCTCGATAACTTCGACAAATGATGACCAAATGTCTTAAACAAAGTGTCAAGTTAATCAGCTCGACGAGATCTTTCAGGTGACACATCACATCATCATTCCATCTTGTTGAATTTCCAAGAAAAAGAGTACTTTAAGAACTCAAACACTCAAATTGTGAGACTTCTCAAATTTTGACGCTCGATAACTTCGACAAATGATGACCAAATGTCTTAAACAAAGTATCAAATTAATCAGCTCGACGAGATCTTTCAGGTGACATAACACATCATCATTCCATCTTGTTGAATTTCCAAGAAAAAGAGTACTTTAAGAACTCAAACACTCAAATTGTGAGACTTCTCAAATTTTGACGCTCGATAACTTCGACAAATGATGACCAAATGTCTTAAACAAAGTATCAAATTAATCAGCTCGACGAGATCTTTCAGGTGACACAACACATCATGATTGCATCTTGTTGAATTTCCAAGAAAAAGAGTACTTTAAGTGCTCAAACACTCAAATTGTGAGACTTCTCAAATTTTGACGCTCGATAACTTCGACAAATGATGACCAAATGTCTTAAACAAAGTATCAAATTAATCAGCTCGACGAGATCTTTCAGGTGACACAACACATCATGATTGCATCTTGTTGAATTTCCAAGAAAAAGAGTACTTTAAGAACTCAAACACTCAAATTGTGAGACTTCTCAAATTTTGACGCTCGATAACTTCGACAAATGATGACCAAATGTCTTAAACAAAGTATCAAATTAATCAGCTCGACGAGATCTTTCAGGTGACACAACACATCATCATTCCATCTTGTTGAATTTCCCAGAAAAAGAGTACTTTAAGTGCTCAAATACTCAAATTGTGCGATTTTTCATATTTTGAAGCTCCATAACTTCGACAAATGATGACCAAATGTCTTGACCAAAGTGTCAAATTAATTAGATCGACGAGATCTTTCAGGTGACATAACACATTATGATTCCATCTTGTTGAATTTCCAAGAAAAAAGTACTTTAAGTACTCAAACACTCCAATTGTGAGACTTCTCAAATTTTGACGCTCGATAACTTCGACAAATGATGACCAAATGTCTTAAACAAAGTATCAAATTAATCAGCTCGACGAGATCTTTCAGGTGACACAACACATCATCATTCCATCTTGTTGAATTTCCCAGAAAAAGAGTACTTTAAGTGCTCAAATACTCAAATTGTGCGATTTTTCATATTTTGAAGCTCCATAACTTCGACAAATGATGACCAAATGTCTTGACCAAAGTATCAAATTAATCAGCTCGACGAGATCTTTCAGGTGACACAACACATCATGATTCCATCTTGTTGAATTTCCAAGAAAAAGAGTACTTTATGTGCTCAAACACTCAAATTGTGAGACTTTTCTAAATTTGAAACTCGATAACTTCGACAAATGATGACCAAATGTCTTAAACAAAGTGACAAATTAATCAGCTAGACGAGATCTTTCAGGTGACACAACACATCATGATTGCATCTTGTTGAATTTCCAAGAAAAATTGTACTTTATGTGCTCAAACACACATATTTTGTGACTTTTCAAACTTTGAAGCTCGGTAACTTCGGCAAATATGGACCAAATTTGTTAAACAAAGTGTCAAATTAAGTAGCTCGACAAGATTTTGAAGATGTCACAACACATCACGATTGCATCTTGTTGAATTTCCAAGAAAAATAGTACTTTATGTGCTCAAACACTCAAATTGTGCGATTTTTCATATTTTGAAGCTCAATAACTTCGACAAATGATGACCAAATGTCTTGAACAAAGTGTCAAATTAATCAGATCGACGAGATCTTTCAGGTGACACAACACATCATGATTCCATCTTGTTGAATTTCCAAGAAAAAGAGTACTTTAAGAACTCAAACACTCAAATTGTGAGACTTCTCAAATTTTGACGCTCGATAACTTCGACAAATGATGACCAAATGTCTTGAACAAAGTGTCAAATTAATCATCTCGACGAGATCTTTCAGGTGACACAACACATCATGATTCCATCTTGTTGAATTTCCAAGAAAAAGAGTACTTTAAGTGCTCAAACACTCAAATTGTGAGACTTTTCTAAATTTGAAACTCGATAACTTGGACAAATGATGACCAAATGTCTTAAACAAAGTGACAAATTAATCAGCTAGACGAGATCTTTCAGGTGACACAACACATCATGATTCCATCTTGTTGAATTTCCAAGAAAAAGAGTACTTTAAGAACTCAAACACTCAAATTGTGAGACTTCTCAAATTTTGACGCTCGATAACTTCGACAAATGATGACCAAATGTCTTGAACAAAGTGTCAAATTAATCAGCTCGAGGAGATCTTTCAGGTGACACAACACATCATCATTCCATCTTGTTGAATTTCCAAGAAAAAGAGTACTTTATGTGCTCAAACACTCAAATTGTGCGATTTTTCATATTTTGAAGCTCGATAACTTCGACAAATGATGACCAAATGTCTTAAACAAAGTATCAAATTAATCAGTTCGACGAGATCTTTCAGGTGACACAACACATCATGATTGCATCTTGTTGAATTTCCTAGAAAAAGAGTACTTTAAGTGCTCAAATACTCAAATTGTGCGATTTTTCATATTTTGAAGCTCAATAACTTCGACAAATGATGACCAAATGTCTTGAACAAAGTGTCAAATTAATCAGATCGACGAGATCTTTCAGGTGACACAACACATCATGATTCCATCTTGTTGAATTTCCAAGAAAAAGAGTACTTTAAGAACTCAAACACTCAAATTGTGAGACTTCTCAAATTTTGACGCTCGATAACTTCGACAAATGATGACCAAATGTCTTGAACAAAGTGTCAAATTAATCATCTCGACGAGATCTTTCAGGTGACACAACACATCATGATTCCATCTTGTTGAATTTCCAAGAAAAAGAGTACTTTAAGTGCTCAAACACTCAAATTGTGAGACTTTTCTAAATTTGAAACTCGATAACTTGGACAAATGATGACCAAATGTCTTAAACAAAGTATCAAATTAATCAGCTCGACGAGATCTTTCAGGTGACATAACACATCATGATTGCATCTTGTTGAATTTCCAAGAAAAAGAGTACTTTAAGAACTCAAACACTCAAATTGTGAGACTTCTCAAATTTTGACGCTCGATAACTTCGACAAATGATGACCAAATGTCTTAAACAAAGTGTCAAGTTAATCAGCTCGACGAGATCTTTCAGGTGACACATCACATCATCATTCCATCTTGTTGAATTTCCAAGAAAAAGAGTACTTTAAGAACTCAAACACTCAAATTGTGAGACTTCTCAAATTTTGACGCTCGATAACTTCGACAAATGATGACCAAATGTCTTAAACAAAGTATCAAATTAATCAGCTCGACGAGATCTTTCAGGTGACATAACACATCATCATTCCATCTTGTTGAATTTCCAAGAAAAAGAGTACTTTAAGAACTCAAACACTCAAATTGTGAGACTTCTCAAATTTTGACGCTCGATAACTTCGACAAATGATGACCAAATGTCTTAAACAAAGTATCAAATTAATCAGCTCGACGAGATCTTTCAGGTGACACAACACATCATGATTGCATCTTGTTGAATTTCCAAGAAAAAGAGTACTTTAAGTGCTCAAACACTCAAATTGTGAGACTTCTCAAATTTTGACGCTCGATAACTTCGACAAATGATGACCAAATGTCTTAAACAAAGTATCAAATTAATCAGCTCGACGAGATCTTTCAGGTGACACAACACATCATGATTGCATCTTGTTGAATTTCCAAGAAAAAGAGTACTTTAAGAACTCAAACACTCAAATTGTGAGACTTCTCAAATTTTGACGCTCGATAACTTCGACAAATGATGACCAAATGTCTTAAACAAAGTATCAAATTAATCAGCTCGACGAGATCTTTCAGGTGACACAACACATCATCATTCCATCTTGTTGAATTTCCCAGAAAAAGAGTACTTTAAGTGCTCAAATACTCAAATTGTGCGATTTTTCATATTTTGAAGCTCCATAACTTCGACAAATGATGACCAAATGTCTTGACCAAAGTGTCAAATTAATTAGATCGACGAGATCTTTCAGGTGACATAACACATTATGATTCCATCTTGTTGAATTTCCAAGAAAAAAGTACTTTAAGTACTCAAACACTCCAATTGTGAGACTTCTCAAATTTTGACGCTCGATAACTTCGACAAATGATGACCAAATGTCTTAAACAAAGTATCAAATTAATCAGCTCGACGAGATCTTTCAGGTGACACAACACATCATCATTCCATCTTGTTGAATTTCCCAGAAAAAGAGTACTTTAAGTGCTCAAATACTCAAATTGTGCGATTTTTCATATTTTGAAGCTCCATAACTTCGACAAATGATGACCAAATGTCTTGACCAAAGTATCAAATTAATCAGCTCGACGAGATCTTTCAGGTGACACAACACATCATGATTCCATCTTGTTGAATTTCCAAGAAAAAGAGTACTTTATGTGCTCAAACACTCAAATTGTGAGACTTTTCTAAATTTGAAACTCGATAACTTCGACAAATGATGACCAAATGTCTTAAACAAAGTGACAAATTAATCAGCTAGACGAGATCTTTCAGGTGACACAACACATCATGATTGCATATTGTTGAATTTCCAAGAAAAAGAGTACTTTAAGTGCTCAAACACTCAAATTGTGAGACTTTTCTAAATTTGAAACTCGATAACTTCGACAAATGATGACCAAATGTCTTAAACAAAGTGACAAATTAATCAGCTAGACGAGATCTTTCAGGTGACACAACACATCATCATTCCATCTTGTTGAATTTCCAAGAAAAAGAGTACTTTATGTGCTCAAACACTCAAATTGTGCGATTTTTCATATTTTGAAGCTCGATAACTTCGACAAATGATGACCAAATGTCTTAAACAAAGTATCAAATTAATCAGTTCGACGAGATCTTTCAGGTGACACAACACATCATGATTGCATCTTGTTGAATTTCCAAGAAAAAGAGTACTTTAAGTGCTCAAATACTCAAATTGTGCGATTTTTCATATTTTGAAGCTCAATAACTTCGACAAATGATGACCAAATGTCTTGAACAAAGTGTCAAATTAATCAGATCGACGAGATCTTTCAGGTGACACAACACATCATGATTCCATCTTGTTGAATTTCCAAGAAAAAGAGTACTTTAAGAACTCAAACACTCAAATTGTGAGACTTCTCAAATTTTGACGCTCGATAACTTCGACAAATGATGACCAAATGTCTTGAACAAAGTGTCAAATTAATCATCTCGACGAGATCTTTCAGGTGACACAACACATCATGATTCCATCTTGTTGAATTTCCAAGAAAAAGAGTACTTTAAGTGCTCAAACACTCAAATTGTGAGACTTTTCTAAATTTGAAACTCGATAACTTGGACAAATGATGACCAAATGTCTTAAACAAAGTGACAAATTAATCAGCTAGACGAGATCTTTCAGGTGACACAACACATCATGATTGCATCTTGTTGAATTTCCAAGAAAAAGAGTACTTTAAGTGCTCAAATACTCAAATTGTGCGATTTTTCATATTTTGAAGCTCAATAACTTCGACAAATGATGACCAAATGTCTTGAACAAAGTGTCAAATTAATCAGATCGACGAGATCTTTCAGGTGACACAACACATCATGATTCCATCTTGTTGAATTTCCAAGAAAAAGAGTACTTTAAGAACTCAAACACTCAAATTGTGAGACTTCTCAAATTTTGACGCTCGATAACTTCGACAAATGATGACCAAATGTCTTGAACAAACTGTCAAATTAATCAGCTAGACGAGATCTTTCAGGTGACACAACACATCATGATTCCACCTTGTTGAATTTCCAAGAAAAAGAGTACTATAAGTGCTCAAACACTCAAATTGTGCGATTTTTCATATTTTGAAGCTCGATAACTTCGACAAATGATGACCAAATGTCTTGAACAAAGTGTCAAATTAATCAGCTCGACGAGATCTTTCAGGTGACACAACACATCATGATTCCATTTTGTTGAATTTCCAAGAAAAAGAGTACTTTAAGTGCTCAAACACTCAAATTGTGAGACTTCCTCAAATTTTGACGCTCGATAACTTCGACAAATGATGACCAAATGTCTTGAACAAAGTGTCAAATTAATCAGCTCGAGGAGATCTTTCAGGTGACACAACACATCATCATTCCATCTTGTTGAATTTCCAAGAAAAAGAGTACTTTATGTGCTCAAACACTCAAATTGTGCGATTTTTCATATTTTGAAGCTCGATAACTTCGACAAATGATGACCAAATGTCTTAAACAAAGCATCAAATTAATCAGTTCGACGAGATCTTTCAGGTGACACAACACATCATGATTGCATCTTGTTGAATTTCCAAGAAAAAGAGTACTTTAAGTGCTCAAACACACAAATTGTGCGATTTTTCATATTTTGAAGCTCAATAACTTCGACAACTGATGACCAAATGTCTTGAACAAAGTGTCAAATTAATCAACTCGACGAGATCTTTCAGGTGACACAACACATCATGATTGCATCTTGTGGAATTTCCAAGAAAAAGAGTACTTTAAGTGCTCAAACACTCAAATTGTGAGACTTTTCTAAATTTGAAACTCGATAACTTGGACAAATGATGACCAAATGTCTTAAACAAAGTGACAAATTAATCAGCTAGACGAGATCTTTCAGGTGACACAACACATCATGATTCCAACTTGTTGAATTTCCAAGAAAAAGAGTACTATAAGTGCTCAAACACTCAAATTGTGAGACTTCCTCAAATTTTGACGCTCGATAACTTCGACAAATGATGACCAAATGTCTTGAACAAAGTGTCAAATTAATCAGCTCGAGGAGATCTTTCAGGTGACACAACACATCATCATTCCATCTTGTTGAATTTCCAAGAAAAAGAGTACTTTAAGTGCTCAAACACTCAAATTGTGAGACTTCTCAAATTTTGACGCTCGATAACTTCGACAAATGATGACCAAATGTCTTGAACAAACTGTCAAATTAATCATCTCGACGAGATCTTTCAGGTGACACAACACATCATCATTCCATCTTGTTGAATTTCCAAGAAAAAGAGTACTTTATGTGCTCAAACACTCAAATTGTGCGACTTTTCATATTTTGAAGCTCGATAACTTCGACAAATGATGACCAAATGTCTTGAACATAGTGTCAAGTTAATCAGCTCGACGAGATCTTTCAGGTGACACAACACATCATGATTGCATCTTGTGGAATTTCCAAGAAAAAGAGTACTTTAAGTGCTCAAACACTCAAATTGTGAGACTTTTCTAAATTTGAAACTCGATAACTTGGACAAATGATGACCAAATGTCTTAAACAAAGTGACAAATTAATCAGCTAGACGAGATCTTTCAGGTGACACAACACATCATGATTCCATCTTGTTGAATTTCCAAGAAAAAGAGTACTTTAAGAACTCAAACACTCAAATTGTGAG
The DNA here is from genome assembly GCF_040115645.1 of Euwallacea fornicatus. NCBI lineage: Eukaryota > Metazoa > Arthropoda > Insecta > Coleoptera > Curculionidae > Euwallacea > Euwallacea fornicatus. Next base: position 669,363 of record NW_027096012.1, on the reverse strand, counting down.
ACTTCTCAAATTTTGACGCTCGATAACTTCGACAAATGATGACCAAATGTCTTGAACAAAGTGTCAAATTAATCAGCTCGAGGAGATCTTTCAGGTGACACAACACATCATCATTCCATCTTGTTGAATTTCCAAGAAAAAGAGTACTTTATGTGCTCAAACACTCAAATTGTGCGATTTTTCATATTTTGAAGCTCGATAACTTCGACAAATGATGACCAAATGTCTTAAACAAAGTATCAAATTAATCAGTTCGACGAGATCTTTCAGGTGACACAACACATCATGATTGCATCTTGTTGAATTTCCTAGAAAAAGAGTACTTTAAGTGCTCAAATACTCAAATTGTGCGATTTTTCATATTTTGAAGCTCAATAACTTCGACAAATGATGACCAAATGTCTTGAACAAAGTGTCAAATTAATCAGATCGACGAGATCTTTCAGGTGACACAACACATCATGATTCCATCTTGTTGAATTTCCAAGAAAAAGAGTACTTTAAGAACTCAAACACTCAAATTGTGAGACTTCTCAAATTTTGACGCTCGATAACTTCGACAAATGATGACCAAATGTCTTGAACAAAGTGTCAAATTAATCATCTCGACGAGATCTTTCAGGTGACACAACACATCATGATTCCATCTTGTTGAATTTCCAAGAAAAAGAGTACTTTAAGTGCTCAAACACTCAAATTGTGAGACTTTTCTAAATTTGAAACTCGATAACTTGGACAAATGATGACCAAATGTCTTAAACAAAGTATCAAATTAATCAGCTCGACGAGATCTTTCAGGTGACATAACACATCATGATTGCATCTTGTTGAATTTCCAAGAAAAAGAGTACTTTAAGAACTCAAACACTCAAATTGTGAGACTTCTCAAATTTTGACGCTCGATAACTTCGACAAATGATGACCAAATGTCTTAAACAAAGTATCAAATTAATCAGCTCGACGAGATCTTTCAGGTGACACAACACATCATCATTCCATCTTGTTGAATTTCCAAGAAAAAGAGTACTTTAAGAACTCAAACACTCAAATTGTGAGACTTCTCAAATTTTGACGCTCGATAACTTCGACAAATGATGACCAAATGTCTTAAACAAAGTATCAAATTAATCAGCTCGACGAGATCTTTCAGGTGACATAACACATCATCATTCCATCTTGTTGAATTTCCAAGAAAAAGAGTACTTTAAGAACTCAAACACTCAAATTGTGAGACTTCTCAAATTTTGACGCTCGATAACTTCGACAAATGATGACCAAATGTCTTAAACAAAGTATCAAATTAATCAGCTCGACGAGATCTTTCAGGTGACACAACACATCATGATTGCATCTTGTTGAATTTCCAAGAAAAAGAGTACTTTAAGTGCTCAAACACTCAAATTGTGAGACTTCTCAAATTTTGACGCTCGATAACTTCGACAAATGATGACCAAATGTCTTAAACAAAGTATCAAATTAATCAGCTCGACGAGATCTTTCAGGTGACACAACACATCATGATTGCATCTTGTTGAATTTCCAAGAAAAAGAGTACTTTAAGAACTCAAACACTCAAATTGTGAGACTTCTCAAATTTTGACGCTCGATAACTTCGACAAATGATGACCAAATGTCTTAAACAAAGTATCAAATTAATCAGCTCGACGAGATCTTTCAGGTGACACAACACATCATCATTCCATCTTGTTGAATTTCCCAGAAAAAGAGTACTTTAAGTGCTCAAATACTCAAATTGTGCGATTTTTCATATTTTGAAGCTCCATAACTTCGACAAATGATGACCAAATGTCTTGACCAAAGTGTCAAATTAATTAGATCGACGAGATCTTTCAGGTGACATAACACATTATGATTCCATCTTGTTGAATTTCCAAGAAAAAAGTACTTTAAGTACTCAAACACTCCAATTGTGAGACTTCTCAAATTTTGACGCTCGATAACTTCGACAAATGATGACCAAATGTCTTAAACAAAGTATCAAATTAATCAGCTCGACGAGATCTTTCAGGTGACACAACACATCATCATTCCATCTTGTTGAATTTCCCAGAAAAAGAGTACTTTAAGTGCTCAAATACTCAAATTGTGCGATTTTTCATATTTTGAAGCTCCATAACTTCGACAAATGATGACCAAATGTCTTGACCAAAGTATCAAATTAATCAGCTCGACGAGATCTTTCAGGTGACACAACACATCATGATTCCATCTTGTTGAATTTCCAAGAAAAAGAGTACTTTATGTGCTCAAACACTCAAATTGTGAGACTTTTCTAAATTTGAAACTCGATAACTTCGACAAATGATGACCAAATGTCTTAAACAAAGTGACAAATTAATCAGCTAGACGAGATCTTTCAGGTGACACAACACATCATGATTGCATATTGTTGAATTTCCAAGAAAAAGAGTACTTTAAGTGCTCAAACACTCAAATTGTGAGACTTTCCTAAATTTGAAACTCGATAACTTCGACAAATGATGACCAAATGTCTTAAACAAAGTGACAAATTAATCAGCTAGACGAGATCTTTCAGGTGACACAACACATCATCATTCCATCTTGTTGAATTTCCAAGAAAAAGAGTACTTTATGTGCTCAAACACTCAAATTGTGCGATTTTTCATATTTTGAAGCTCGATAACTTCGACAAATGATGACCAAATGTCTTAAACAAAGTATCAAATTAATCAGTTCGACGAGATCTTTCAGGTGACACAACACATCATGATTGCATCTTGTTGAATTTCCAAGAAAAAGAGTACTTTAAGTGCTCAAATACTCAAATTGTGCGATTTTTCATATTTTGAAGCTCAATAACTTCGACAAATGATGACCAAATGTCTTGAACAAAGTGTCAAATTAATCAGATCGACGAGATCTTTCAGGTGACACAACACATCATGATTCCATCTTGTTGAATTTCCAAGAAAAAGAGTACTTTAAGAACTCAAACACTCAAATTGTGAGACTTCTCAAATTTTGACGCTCGATAACTTCGACAAATGATGACCAAATGTCTTGAACAAAGTGTCAAATTAATCATCTCGACGAGATCTTTCAGGTGACACAACACATCATGATTCCATCTTGTTGAATTTCCAAGAAAAAGAGTACTTTAAGTGCTCAAACACTCAAATTGTGAGACTTTTCTAAATTTGAAACTCGATAACTTGGACAAATGATGACCAAATGTCTTAAACAAAGTGACAAATTAATCAGCTAGACGAGATCTTTCAGGTGACACAACACATCATGATTGCATCTTGTTGAATTTCCAAGAAAAAGAGTACTTTAAGTGCTCAAATACTCAAATTGTGCGATTTTTCATATTTTGAAGCTCAATAACTTCGACAAATGATGACCAAATGTCTTGAACAAAGTGTCAAATTAATCAGATCGACGAGATCTTTCAGGTGACACAACACATCATGATTCCATCTTGTTGAATTTCCAAGAAAAAGAGTACTTTAAGAACTCAAACACTCAAATTGTGAGACTTCTCAAATTTTGACGCTCGATAACTTCGACAAATGATGACCAAATGTCTTGAACAAACTGTCAAATTAATCAGCTAGACGAGATCTTTCAGGTGACACAACACATCATGATTCCACCTTGTTGAATTTCCAAGAAAAAGAGTACTATAAGTGCTCAAACACTCAAATTGTGCGATTTTTCATATTTTGAAGCTCGATAACTTCGACAAATGATGACCAAATGTCTTGAACAAAGTGTCAAATTAATCAGCTCGACGAGATCTTTCAGGTGACACAACACATCATGATTCCATTTTGTTGAATTTCCAAGAAAAAGAGTACTTTAAGTGCTCAAACACTCAAATTGTGAGACTTCCTCAAATTTTGACGCTCGATAACTTCGACAAATGATGACCAAATGTCTTGAACAAAGTGTCAAATTAATCAGCTCGAGGAGATCTTTCAGGTGACACAACACATCATCATTCCATCTTGTTGAATTTCCAAGAAAAAGAGTACTTTATGTGCTCAAACACTCAAATTGTGCGATTTTTCATATTTTGAAGCTCGATAACTTCGACAAATGATGACCAAATGTCTTAAACAAAGCATCAAATTAATCAGTTCGACGAGATCTTTCAGGTGACACAACACATCATGATTGCATCTTGTTGAATTTCCAAGAAAAAGAGTACTTTAAGTGCTCAAACACACAAATTGTGCGATTTTTCATATTTTGAAGCTCAATAACTTCGACAACTGATGACCAAATGTCTTGAACAAAGTGTCAAATTAATCAACTCGACGAGATCTTTCAGGTGACACAACACATCATGATTGCATCTTGTGGAATTTCCAAGAAAAAGAGTACTTTAAGTGCTCAAACACTCAAATTGTGAGACTTTTCTAAATTTGAAACTCGATAACTTGGACAAATGATGACCAAATGTCTTAAACAAAGTGACAAATTAATCAGCTAGACGAGATCTTTCAGGTGACACAACACATCATGATTCCAACTTGTTGAATTTCCAAGAAAAAGAGTACTATAAGTGCTCAAACACTCAAATTGTGAGACTTCCTCAAATTTTGACGCTCGATAACTTCGACAAATGATGACCAAATGTCTTGAACAAAGTGTCAAATTAATCAGCTCGAGGAGATCTTTCAGGTGACACAACACATCATCATTCCATCTTGTTGAATTTCCAAGAAAAAGAGTACTTTAAGTGCTCAAACACTCAAATTGTGAGACTTCTCAAATTTTGACGCTCGATAACTTCGACAAATGATGACCAAATGTCTTGAACAAAGTGTCAAATTAATCATCTCGACGAGATCTTTCAGGTGACACAACACATCATCATTCCATCTTGTTGAATTTCCAAGAAAAAGAGTACTTTATGTGCTCAAACACTCAAATTGTGCGACTTTTCATATTTTGAAGCTCGATAACTTCGACAAATGATGACCAAATGTCTTGAACATAGTGTCAAGTTAATCAGCTCGACGAGATCTTTCAGGTGACACAACACATCATGATTGCATCTTGTGGAATTTCCAAGAAAAAGAGTACTTTAAGTGCTCAAACACTGAAATTGTGCGATTTTTCATATTTTGAAGCTCGATAACTTCGACAAATGATGACCAAATGTCTTGAACAAAGTGTCAAATTAATCAGCTCGAGGAGATCTTTCAGGTGACACAACACATCATCATTCCATCTTGTTGAATTTCCAAGAAAAAGAGTACTTTATGTGCTCAAACACTCAAATTGTGCGATTTTTCATATTTTGAAGCTCGATAACTTCGACAAATGATGACCAAATGTCTTAAACAAAGCATCAAATTAATCAGTTCGACGAGATCTTTCAGGTGACACAACACATCATGATTGCATCTTGTTGAATTTCCAAGAAAAAGAGTACTTTAAGTGCTCAAACACACAAATTGTGCGATTTTTCATATTTTGAAGCTCAATAACTTCGACAACTGATGACCAAATGTCTTGAACAAAGTGTCAAATTAATCAACTCGACGAGATCTTTCAGGTGACACAACACATCATGATTCCATCTTGTTGAATTTCCAAGAAAAAGAGTACTTTAAGTGCTCAAACACTCAAATTGTGAGACTTCTCAAATTTTGACGCTCGATAACTTCGACAAATGATGTCCAAATGTCTTGAACAAAGTGTCAAATTAATCAGCTCGAGGAGATCTTTCAGGTGACACAACACATCATCATTCCATCTTGTTGAATTTCCAAGAAAAAGAGTACTTTAAGAACTCAAACACTCAAATTGTGAGACTTCTCAAATTTTGACGCTCGATAACTTCGACAAATGATGACCAAATGTCTTGAACAAAGTGTCAAATTAATCAGCTAGACGAGATCTTTCAGGTGACACAACACATCATGATTCCACCTTGTTGAATTTCCAAGAAAAAGAGTACTATATGTGCTCAAACACTCAAATTGTGCGATTTTTCATATTTTGAAGCTCGATAACTTCGACAAATGATGACCAAATGTCTTGAACAAAGTGTCAAATTAATCAGCTCGACGAGATCTTTCAGGTGACACAACACATCATGATTCCATTTTGTTGAATTTCCAAGAAAAAGAGTACTTTAAGTGCTCAAACACTCAAATTGTGAGACTTCCTCAAATTTTGACGCTCGATAACTTCGACAAATGATGACCAAATGTCTTGAACAAAGTGTCAAATTAATCAGCTCGAGGAGATCTTTCAGGTGACACAACACATCATCATTCCATCTTGTTGAATTTCCAAGAAAAAGAGTACTTTAAGTGCTCAAACACTCAAATTGTGAGACTTTTCTAAATTTGAAACTCGATAACTTGGACAAATGATGACCAAATGTCTTAAACAAAGTGACAAATTAATCAGCTAGACGAGATCTTTCAGGTGACACAACACATCATGATTCCATCTTGTTGAATTTCCAAGAAAAAGAGTACTTTAAGTGCTCAAACACTCAAATTGTGAGACTTTTCTAAATTTGAAACTCGATAACTTCGACAAATGATGACCAAATGTCTTAAACAAAGTGATAAATTAATCAGCTAGACGAGATCTTTCAGGTGACACAACACATCATGATTCCATCTTGTTGAATTTCCAAGAAAAAGAGTACTTTAAGTGCTCAAACACTCAAATTGTGAGACTTTTCTAAATTTGAAACTCGATAACTTGGACAAATGATGACCAAATGTCTTAAACAAAGTGACAAATTAATCAGCTAGACGAGATCTTTCAGGTGACACAACACATCATGATTGCATCTTGTGGAATTTCCAAGAAAAAGAGTACTTTAAGTGCTCAAACACTCAAATTGTGAGACTTTTCTAAATTTGAAACTCGATAACTTGGACAAATGATGACCAAATGTCTTAAACAAAGTGACAAATTAATCAGCTAGACGAGATCTTTCAGGTGACACAACACATCATGATTCCAACTTGTTGAATTTCCAAGAAAAAGAGTACTATAAGTGCTCAAACACTCAAATTGTGAGACTTCCTCAAATTTTGACGCTCGATAACTTCGACAAATGATGACCAAATGTCTTGAACAAAGTGTCAAATTAATCAGCTCGAGGAGATCTTTCAGGTGACACAACACATCATCATTCCATCTTGTTGAATTTCCAAGAAAAAGAGTACTTTAAGTGCTCAAACACTCAAATTGTGAGACTTCTCAAATTTTGACGCTCGATAACTTCGACAAATGATGACCAAATGTCTTGAACAAAGTGTCAAATTAATCATCTCGACGAGATCTTTCAGGTGACACAACACATCATCATTCCATCTTGTTGAATTTCCAAGAAAAAGAGTACTTTATGTGCTCAAACACTCAAATTGTGCGACTTTTCATATTTTGAAGCTCGATAACTTCGACAAATGATGACCAAATGTCTTGAACATAGTGTCAAGTTAATCAGCTCGACGAGATCTTTCAGGTGACACAACACATCATGATTGCATCTTGTGGAATTTCCAAGAAAAAGAGTACTTTAAGTGCTCAAACACTGAAATTGTGCGATTTTTCATATTTTGAAGCTCGATAACTTCGACAAATGATGACCAAATGTCTTGAACAAAGTGTCAAATTAATCAGCTCGAGGAGATCTTTCAGGTGACACAACACATCATCATTCCATCTTGTTGAATTTCCAAGAAAAAGAGTACTTTATGTGCTCAAACACTCAAATTGTGCGATTTTTCATATTTTGAAGCTCGATAACTTCGACAAATGATGACCAAATGTCTTAAACAAAGCATCAAATTAATCAGTTCGACGAGATCTTTCAGGTGACACAACACATCATGATTGCATCTTGTTGAATTTCCAAGAAAAAGAGTACTTTAAGTGCTCAAACACACAAATTGTGCGATTTTTCATATTTTGAAGCTCGATAACTTCGACAAATGATGTCCAAATGTCTTGAACAAAGTGTCAAATTAATCAGCTCGAGGAGATCTTTCAGGTGACACAACACATCATCATTCCATCTTGTTGAATTTCCAAGAAAAAGAGTACTTTAAGAACTCAAACACTCAAATTGTGAGACTTCTCAAATTTTGACGCTCGATAACTTCGACAAATGATGACCAAATGTCTTGAACAAAGTGTCAAATTAATCAGCTAGACGAGATCTTTCAGGTGACACAACACATCATGATTCCACCTTGTTGAATTTCCAAGAAAAAGAGTACTATATGTGCTCAAACACTCAAATTGTGCGATTTTTCATATTTTGAAGCTCGATAACTTCGACAAATGATGACCAAATGTCTTGAACAAAGTGTCAAATTAATCAGCTCGACGAGATCTTTCAGGTGACACAACACATCATGATTCCATTTTGTTGAATTTCCAAGAAAAAGAGTACTTTAAGTGCTCAAACACTCAAATTGTGAGACTTCCTCAAATTTTGACGCTCGATAACTTCGACAAATGATGACCAAATGTCTTGAACAAAGTGTCAAATTAATCAGCTCGAGGAGATCTTTCAGGTGACACAACACATCATCATTCCATCTTGTTGAATTTCCAAGAAAAAGAGTACTTTAAGTGCTCAAACACTCAAATTGTGAGACTTTTCTAAATTTGAAACTCGATAACTTGGACAAATGATGACCAAATGTCTTAAACAAAGTGACAAATTAATCAGCTAGACGAGATCTTTCAGGTGACACAACACATCATGATTCCAACTTGTTGAATTTCCAAGAAAAAGAGTACTATAAGTGCTCAAACACTCAAATTGTGAGACTTCCTCAAATTTTGACGCTCGATAACTTCGACAAATGATGACCAAATGTCTTCAACAAAGTGACAAATTAATCAGCTAGACGAGATCTTTCAGGTGACACAACACATCATGATTCCATCTTGTTGAATTTCCAAGAAAAAGAGTACTTTAAGTGCTCAAACACTCCAATTGTGAGACTTCTCAAATTTTGACGCTCGATAACTTCGACAAATGATGACCAAATGTCTTAAACAAAGTGACAAATTAATCAGCTAGACGAGATCTTTCAGGTGACACAACACATCATGATTCCATCTTGTTGAATTTCCAAGAAAAAGAGTACTTTAAGTGCTCAAACACTCAAATTGTGAGACTTCTCAAATTTTGACGCTCGATAACTTCGACAAATGATGACCAAATGTCTTAAACAAAGTATCAAATTAATCAGCTCGACGAGATCTTTCAGGTGACACAACACATCATCATTCCATCTTGTTGAATTTCCCAGAAAAAGAGTACTTTAAGTGCTCAAATACTCAAATTGTGCGATTTTTCATATTTTGAAGCTCCATAACTTCGACAAATGATGACCAAATGTCTTGACCAAAGTGTCAAATTAATTAGATCGACGAGATCTTTCAGGTGACATAACACATTATGATTCCATCTTGTTGAATTTCCAAGAAAAAAGTACTTTAAGTACTCAAACACTCCAATTGTGAGACTTCTCAAATTTTGACGCTCGATAACTTCGACAAATGATGACCAAATGTCTTAAACAAAGTATCAAATTAATCAGCTCGACGAGATCTTTCAGGTGACACAACACATCATCATTCCATCTTGTTGAATTTCCCAGAAAAAGAGTACTTTAAGTGCTCAAATACTCAAATTGTGCGATTTTTCATATTTTGAAGCTCCATAACTTCGACAAATGATGACCAAATGTCTTGACCAAAGTATCAAATTAATCAGCTCGACGAGATCTTTCAGGTGACACAACACATCATGATTCCATCTTGTTGAATTTCCAAGAAAAAGAGTACTTTAAGTGCTCAAACACTCAAATTGTGAGACTTTTCTAAATTTGAAACTCGATAACTTCGACAAATGATGACCAAATGTCTTAAACAAAGTGACAAATTAATCAGCTAGACGAGATCTTTCAGGTGACACAACACATCATGATTGCATATTGTTGAATTTCCAAGAAAAAGAGTACTTTAAGTGCTCAAACACTCAAATTGTGAGACTTTTCTAAATTTGAAACTCGATAACTTCGACAAATGATGACCAAATGTCTTAAACAAAGTGACAAATTAATCAGCTAGACGAGATCTTTCAGGTGACACAACACATCATCATTCCATCTTGTTGAATTTCTAAGAAAAAGAGTACTTTATGTGCTCAAACACTCAAATTGTGCGATTTTTCATATTTTGAAGCTCGATAACTTCGACAAATGATGACCAAATGTCTTAAACAAAGTATCAAATTAATCAGTTCGACGAGATCTTTCAGGTGACACAACACATCATGATTGCATCTTGTTGAATTTCCAAGAAAAAGAGTACTTTAAGTGCTCAAATACTCAAATTGTGCGATTTTTCATATTTTGAAGCTCAATAACTTCGACAAATGATGACCAAATGTCTTGAACAAAGTGTCAAATTAATCAGATCGACGAGATCTTTCAGGTGACACAACACATCATGATTCCATCTTGTTGAATTTCCAAGAAAAAGAGTACTTTAAGAACTCAAACACTCAAATTGTGAGACTTCTCAAATTTTGACGCTCGATAACTTCGACAAATGATGACCAAATGTCTTGAACAAAGTGTCAAATTAATCATCTCGACGAGATCTTTCAGGTGACACAACACATCATGATTCCATCTTGTTGAATTTCCAAGAAAAAGAGTACTTTAAGTGCTCAAACACTCAAATTGTGAGACTTTTCTAAATTTGAAACTCGATAACTTGGACAAATGATGACCAAATGTCTTAAACAAAGTGACAAATTAATCAGCTAGACGAGATCTTTCAGGTGACACAACACATCATGATTGCATCTTGTTGAATTTCCAAGAAAAAGAGTACTTTAAGTGCTCAAATACTCAAATTGTGCGATTTTTCATATTTTGAAGCTCAATAACTTCGACAAATGATGACCAAATGTCTTGAACAAAGTGTCAAATTAATCAGATCGACGAGATCTTTCAGGTGACACAACACATCATGATTCCATCTTGTTGAATTTCCAAGAAAAAGAGTACTTTAAGAACTCAAACACTCAAATTGTGAGACTTCTCAAATTTTGACGCTCGATAACTTCGACAAATGATGACCAAATGTCTTGAACAAACTGTCAAATTAATCAGCTAGACGAGATCTTTCAGGTGACACAACACATCATGATTCCACCTTGTTGAATTTCCAAGAAAAAGAGTACTATAAGTGCTCAAACACTCAAATTGTGCGATTTTTCATATTTTGAAGCTCGATAACTTCGACAAATGATGACCAAATGTCTTGAACAAAGTGTCAAATTAATCAGCTCGACGAGATCTTTCAGGTGACACAACACATCATGATTCCATTTTGTTGAATTTCCAAGAAAAAGAGTACTTTAAGTGCTCAAACACTCAAATTGTGAGACTTCCTCAAATTTTGACGCTCGATAACTTCGACAAATGATGACCAAATGTCTTGAACAAAGTGTCAAATTAATCAGCTCGAGGAGATCTTTCAGGTGACACAACACATCATCATTCCATCTTGTTGAATTTCCAAGAAAAAGAGTACTTTATGTGCTCAAACACTCAAATTGTGCGATTTTTCATATTTTGAAGCTCGATAACTTCGACAAATGATGACCAAATGTCTTAAACAAAGCATCAAATTAATCAGTTCGACGAGATCTTTCAGGTGACACAACACATCATGATTGCATCTTGATGAATTTCCAAGAAAAAGAGTACTTTAAGTGCTCAAACACACAAATTGTGCGATTTTTCATATTTTGAAGCTCAATAACTTCGACAACTGATGACCAAATGTCTTGAACAAAGTGTCAAATTAATCAACTCGACGAGATCTTTCAGGTGACACAACACATCATGATTGCATCTTGTGGAATTTCCAAGAAAAAGAGTACTTTAAGTGCTCAAACACTCAAATTGTGAGACTTTTCTAAATTTGAAACTCGATAACTTGGACAAATGATGACCAAATGTCTTAAACAAAGTGACAAATTAATCAGCTAGACGAGATCTTTCAGGTGACACAACACATCATGATTCCAACTTGTTGAATTTCCAAGAAAAAGAGTACTATAAGTGCTCAAACACTCAAATTGTGAGACTTCCTCAAATTTTGACGCTCGATAACTTCGACAAATGATGACCAAATGTCTTGAACAAAGTGTCAAATTAATCAGCTCGAGGAGATCTTTCAGGTGACACAACACATCATCATTCCATCTTGTTGAATTTCCAAGAAAAAGAGTACTTTAAGTGCTCAAACACTCAAATTGTGAGACTTTTCATATTTTGAAGCTCGATAACTTCGACAAATGATGACCAAATGTCTTGAACATAGTGTCAAGTTAATCAGCTCGACGAGATCTTTCAGGTGACACAACACATCATGATTGCATCTTGTGGAATTTCCAAGAAAAAGAGTACTTTAAGTGCTCAAACACTGAAATTGTGCGATTTTTCATATTTTGAAGCTCGATAACTTCGACAAATGATGACCAAATGTCTTGAACAAAGTGTCAAATTAATCAGCTCGAGGAGATCTTTCAGGTGACACAACACATCATCATTCCATCTTGTTGAATTTCCAAGAAAAAGAGTACTTTATGTGCTCAAACACTCAAATTGTGCGATTTTTCATATTTTGAAGCTCGATAACTTCGACAAATGATGACCAAATGTCTTAAACAAAGCATCAAATTAATCAGTTCGACGAGATCTTTCAGGTGACACAACACATCATGATTGCATCTTGTTGAATTTCCAAGAAAAAGAGTACTTTAAGTGCTCAAACACACAAATTGTGCGATTTTTCATATTTTGAAGCTCAATAACTTCGACAACTGATGACCAAATGTCTTGAACAAAGTGTCAAATTAATCAACTCGACGAGATCTTTCAGGTGACACAACACATCATGATTCCATCTTGTTGAATTTCCAAGAAAAAGAGTACTTTAAGTGCTCAAACACTCAAATTGTGAGACTTCTCAAATTTTGACGCTCGATAACTTCGACAAATGATGTCCAAATGTCTTGAACAAAGTGTCAAATTAATCAGCTCGAGGAGATCTTTCAGGTGACACAACACATCATCATTCCATCTTGTTGAATTTCCAAGAAAAAGAGTACTTTAAGAACTCAAACACTCAAATTGTGAGACTTCTCAAATTTTGACGCTCGATAACTTCGACAAATGATGACCAAATGTCTTGAACAAAGTGTCAAATTAATCAGCTAGACGAGATCTTTCAGGTGACACAACACATCATGATTCCACCTTGTTGAATTTCCAAGAAAAAGAGTACTATATGTGCTCAAACACTCAAATTGTGCGATTTTTCATATTTTGAAGCTCGATAACTTCGACAAATGATGACCAAATGTCTTGAACAAAGTGTCAAATTAATCAGCTCGACGAGATCTTTCAGGTGACACAACACATCATGATTCCATTTTGTTGAATTTCCAAGAAAAAGAGTACTTTAAGTGCTCAAACACTCAAATTGTGAGACTTCCTCAAATTTTGACGCTCGATAACTTCGACAAATGATGACCAAATGTCTTGAACAAAGTGTCAAATTAATCAGCTCGAGGAGATCTTTCAGGTGACACAACACATCATCATTCCATCTTGTTGAATTTCCAAGAAAAAGAGTACTTTAAGTGCTCAAACACTCAAATTGTGAGACTTTTCTAAATTTGAAACTCGATAACTTCGACAAATGATGACCAAATGTCTTAAACAAAGTGACAAATTAATCAGCTAGACGAGATCTTTCAGGTGACACAACACATCATGATTCCAACTTGTTGAATTTCCAAGAAAAAGAGTACTATAAGTGCTCAAACACTCAAATTGTGAGACTTCCTCAAATTTTGACGCTCGATAACTTCGACAAATGATGACCAAATGTCTTGAACAAAGTGTCAAATTAATCAGCTCGAGGAGATCTTTCAGGTGACACAACACATCATCATTCCATCTTGTTGAATTTCCAAGAAAAAGAGTACTTTAAGTGCTCAAACACTCAAATTGTGAGACTTTTCTAAATTTGAAACTCGATAACTTGGACAAATGATGACCAAATGTCTTAAACAAAGTGACAAATTAATCAGCTAGACGAGATCTTTCAGGTGACACAACACATCATGATTCCATTTTGTTGAATTTCCAAGAAAAAGAGTACTTTAAGTGCTCAAACACTCAAATTGTGAGACTTCCTCAAATTTTGACGCTCGATAACTTCGACAAATGATGACCAAATGTCTTGAACAAAGTGTCAAATTAATCAGCTCGAGGAGATCTTTCAGGTGACACAACACATCATCATTCCATCTTGTTGAATTTCCAAGAAAAAGAGTACTTTAAGTGATCAAATACTCAAATTGTGCGATTTTTCATATTTTGAAGCTCAATAACTTCGACAAATGATGACCAAATGTCTTGAACAAAGTGTCAAATTAATGAGCTCGACGAGATCTTTCAGGTGACACAACACATCATGATTGCATCTTGTTGAATTTCCAAGAAAAAGAGTACTTTAAGTGATCAAATACTCAAATTGTGCGATTTTTCATATTTTGAAGCTCAATAACTTCGACAAATGATGACCAAATGTCTTGAACAAAGTGTCAAATTAATCAGCTCGAGGAGATCTTTCAGGTGACACAACACATCATCATTCCATCTTGTTGAATTTCCAAGAAAAAGAGTACTTTATGTGCTCAAACACTCAAATTGTGCGATTTTTCATATTTTGACGCTCGATAACTTCGACAAATGATGACCAAATGTCTTAAACAAAGTATCAAATTAATCAGCTCGACGAGATCTTTCAGGTGACACAACACATCATGATTGCATCTTGTTGAATTTCCAAGAAAAAGAGTACTTTAAGTGCTCAAATACTCAAATTGTGCGATTTTTCATATTTTGAAGCTCAATAACTTCGACAAATGATGACCAAATGTCTTGAACAAAGTGTCAAATTAATCAGATCGACGAGATCTTTCAGGTGACACAACACATCATGATTCCATCTTGTTGAATTTCCAAGAAAAAGAGTACTTTAAGTGCTCAAACACTCAAATTGTGAGACTTCTCAAATTTTGACGCTCGATAACTTCGACAAATGATGACCAAATGTCTTGAACAAAGTGACAAATTAATCAGCTAGACGAGATCTTTCAGGTGACACAACACATCATGATTCCAACTTGTTGAATTTCCAAGAAAAAGAGTACTATAAGTGCTCAAACACTCAAATTGTGAGACTTCCTCAAATTTTGACGCTCGATAACTTCGACAAATGATGACCAAATGTCTTGAACAAAGTGTCAAATTAATCAGCTCGAGGAGATCTTTCAGGTGACACAACACATCATCATTCCATCTTGTTGAATTTCCAAGAAAAAGAGTACTTTAAGTGCTCAAACACTCAAATTGTGAGACTTCTCAAATTTTGACGCTCGATAACTTCGACAAATGATGACCAAATGTCTTGAACAAAGTGTCAAATTAATCATCTCGACGAGATCTTTCAGGTGACACAACACATCATCATTCCATCTTGTTGAATTTCCAAGAAAAAGAGTACTTTATGTGCTCAAACATTCAAATTGTGCGACTTTTCATATTTTGAAGCTCGATAACTTCGACAAATGATGACCAAATGTCTTGAACATAGTGTCAAGTTAATCAGCTCGACGAGATCTTTCAGGTGACACAACACATCATGATTGCATCTTGTGGAATTTCCAAGAAAAAGAGTACTTTAAGTGCTCAAACACTGAAATTGTGCGATTTTTCATATTTTGAAGCTCGATAACTTCGACAAATGATGACCAAATGTCTTGAACAAAGTGTCAAATTAATCAGCTCGAGGAGATCTTTCAGGTGACACAACACATCATCATTCCATCTTGTTGAATTTCCAAGAAAAAGAGTACTTTATGTGCTCAAACACTCAAATTGTGCGATTTTTCATATTTTGAAGCTCGATAACTTCGACAAATGATGACCAAATGTCTTAAACAAAGCATCAAATTAATCAGTTCGACGAGATCTTTCAGGTGACACAACACATCATGATTGCATCTTGTTGAATTTCCAAGAAAAAGAGTACTTTAAGTGCTCAAACACACAAATTGTGCGATTTTTCATATTTTGAAGCTCGATAACTTCGACAAATGATGACCAAATGTCTTAAACAAAGTATCAAATTAATCAGTTCGACGAGATCTTTCAGGTGACACAACACATCATGATTGCATCTTGTTGAATTTCCAAGAAAAAGAGTACTTTAAGTGCTCAAATACTCAAATTGTGTGATTTTTCATATTTTGAAGCTCAATAACTTCGACAACTGATGACCAAATGTCTTGAACAAAGTGTCAAATTAATCAGCTCGACGAGATCTTTCAGGTGACACAACACATCATGATTCCATCTTGTTGAATTTCCAAGAAAAAGAGTACTTTAAGTGCTCAAACACTCAAATTGTGAGACTTTTCTAAATTTGAAACTCGATAATTTCGACAAATGATGACCAAATGTCTTAAACAAAGTGACAAATTAATCAGCTAGACGAGATCTTTCAGGTGACACAACACATCATGATTCCATCTTGTTGAATTTCCAAGAAAAAGAGTACTTTAAGTGCTCAAACACTCAAATTGTGAGACTTTTCTAAATTTGAAACTCGATAACTTCGACAAATGATGACCAAATGTCTTAAACAAAGTGACAAATTAATCAGCTAGACGAGATCTTTCAGGTGACACAACACATCATGATTCCATCTTGTTGAATTTCCAAGAAAAAGAGTACTTTAAGTGCTCAAACACTCAAATTGTGCGATTTTTCATATTTTGAAGCTCGATAACTTCGACAACTGATGACCAAATGTCTTGAACAAAGTGTCAAATTAATCAGCTCGACGAGATCTTTCAGGTGACACAACACATCATGATTCCATCTTGTTGAATTTCCAAGAAAAAGAGTACTTTAAGTGCTCAAACACTCAAATTTTGAGACTTCTCAAATTTTGACGCTCGATAACTTCGACAAATGATGACCAAATGTCTTAAACAAAGTATCAAATTAATCAGTTCGACGAGATCTTTCAGGTGACACAACACATCATGATTGCATCTTGTTGAATTTCCAAGAAAAAGAGTACTGTAAGTGCTCAAATACTCAAATTGTGCGATTTTTCATATTTTGAAGCTCAATAACTTCGACAAATGATGACCAAATGTCTTGAACAAAGTGTCAAATTAATCAGATCGACGAGATCTTTCAGGTGACACAACACATCATGATTCCATCTTGTTGAATTTCCAAGAAAAAGAGTACTTTAAGAACTCAAACACTCAAATTGTGAGACTTCTCAAATTTTGACGCTCGATAACTTCGACAAATGATGACCAAATGTCTTGAACAAAGTGTCAAATTAATCATCTCGACGAGATCTTTCAGGTGACACAACACATCATGATTCCATCTTGTTGAATTTCCAAGAAAAAGAGTACTTTAAGAACTCAAACACTCAAATTGTGAGACTTCTCAAATTTTGACGCTCGATAACTTCGACAAATGATGACCAAATGTCTTAAACAAAGTATCAAATTAATCAGCTCGACGAGATCTTTCAGGTGACACAACACATCATGATTGCATCTTGTTGAATTTCCAAGAAAAAGAGTACTTTAAGTGCTCAAATACTCAAATTGTGCGATTTTTCATATTTTGAAGCTCAATAACTTCGACAAATGATGACCAAATGTCTTGAACAAAGTGTCAAATTAATCAGATCGACGAGATCTTTCAGGTGACACAACACATCATGATTCCATCTTGTTGAATTTCCAAGAAAAAGAGTACTTTAAGTGCTCAAACACTCAAATTGTGAGACTTTTCTAAATTTGAAACTCGATAACTTGGACAAATGATGACCAAATGTCTTAAACAAAGTGACAAATTAATCAGCTAGACGAGATCTTTCAGGTGACACAACACATCATGATTCCATCTTGTTGAATTTCCAAGAAAAAGAGTACTTTAAGAACTCAAACACTCAAATTGTGAGACTTCTCAAATTTTGACGCTCGATAACTTCGACAAATGATGACCAAATGTCTTAAACAAAGTATCAAATTAATCAGCTCGACGAGATCTTTCAGGTGACACAACACATCATGATTCCATCTTGTTGAATTTCCAAGAAAAAGAGTACTTTAAGAACTCAAACACTCAAATTGTGAGACTTCTCAAATTTTGACGCTCGATAACTTCGACAAATGATGACCAAATGTCTTAAACAAAGTATCAAATTAATCAGCTCGACGAGATCTTTCAGGTGACACAACACATCATGATTGCATCTTGTTGAATTTCCAAGAAAAAGAGTACTTTAAGAACTCAAACACTCAAATTGTGAGACTTCTCAAATTTTGACGCTCGATAACTTCGACAAATGATGACCAAATGTCTTGAACAAAGTGTCAAATTAATCAGATCGACGAGATCTTTCAGGTGACACAACACATCATGATTCCATCTTGTTGAATTTCCAAGAAAAAGAGTACTTTAAGTGCTCAAACACTCAAATTGTGAGACTTCTCAAATTTTGACGCTCGATAACTTCGACAAATGATGACCAAATGTCTTGAACAAAGTGTCAAATTAATCAGCTCGAGGAGATCTTTCAGGTGACACAACACATCATCATTCCATCTTGTTGAATTTCCAAGAAAAAGAGTACTTTAAGTGCTCAAACACTGAAATTGTGCGATTTTTCATATTTTGAAGCTCGATAACTTCGACAAATGATGACCAAATGTCTTGAACAAAGTGTCAAATTAATCAGCTCGAGGAGATCTTTCAGGTGACACAACACATCATGATTGCATCTTGTTGAATTTCCAAGAAAAAGAGTACTTTAAGTGCTCAAACACACAAATTGTGCGATTTTTCATATTTTGAAGCTCAATAACTTCGACAACTGATGACCAAATGTCTTGATCAAAGTGTCAAATTAATCAACTCGACGAGATCTTTCAGGTGACACAACACATCATGATTCCATCTTGTTGAATTTCCAAGAAAAAGAGTACTTTATGTGCTCAAACACTCAAATTGTGCGATTTTTCATATTTTGAAGCTCGATAACTTCGACAAATGATGACCAAATGTCTTAAACAAAGTATCAAATTAATCAGTTCGACGAGATCTTTCAGGTGACACAACACATCATGATTGCATCTTGTTGAATTTCCAAGAAAAAGAGTACTTTAAGTGCTCAAATACTCAAATTGTGCGATTTTTCATATTTTGAAGCTCAATAACTTCGACAAATGATGACCAAATGTCTTGAACAAAGTGTCAAATTAATCAGATCGACGAGATCTTTCAGGTGACACAACACATCATGATTCCATCTTGTTGAATTTCCAAGAAAAAGAGTACTTTAAGAACTCAAACACTCAAATTGTGAGACTTCTCAAATTTTGACGCTCGATAACTTCGACAAATGATGACCAAATGTCTTGAACAAAGTGTCAAATTAATCATCTCGACGAGATCTTTCAGGTGACACAACACATCATGATTCCATCTTGTTGAATTTCCAAGAAAAAGAGTACTTTAAGTGCTCAAACACTCAAATTGTGAGACTTTTCTAAATTTGAAACTCGATAACTTGGACAAATGATGACCAAATGTCTTAAACAAAGTGACAAATTAATCAGCTAGACGAGATCTTTCAGGTGACACAACACATCATGATTCCATCTTGTTGAATTTCCAAGAAAAAGAGTACTTTAAGAACTCAAACACTCAAATTGTGAGACTTCTCAAATTTTGACGCTCGATAACTTCGACAAATGATGACCAAATGTCTTGAACAAAGTGTCAAATTAATCAGCTCGAGGAGATCTTTCAGGTGACACAACACATCATCATTCCATCTTGTTGAATTTCCAAGAAAAAGAGTACTTTATGTGCTCAAACACTCAAATTGTGCGATTTTTCATATTTTGAAGCTCGATAACTTCGACAAATGATGACCAAATGTCTTAAACAAAGTATCAAATTAATCAGTTCGACGAGATCTTTCAGGTGACACAACACATCATGATTGCATCTTGTTGAATTTCCAAGAAAAAGAGTACTTTAAGTGCTCAAATACTCAAATTGTGCGATTTTTCATATTTTGAAGCTCAATAACTTCGACAAATGATGACCAAATGTCTTGAACAAAGTGTCAAATTAATCAGATCGACGAGATCTTTCAGGTGACACAACACATCATCATTCCATCTTGTTGAATTTCCGAGAAAAAGAGTACTTTAAGAACTCAAACACTCAAATTGTGAGACTTCTCAAATTTTGACGCTCGATAACTTCGACAAATGATGACCAAATGTCTTGAACAAAGTGTCAAATTAATCATCTCGACGAGATCTTTCAGGTGACACAACACATCATGATTCCATCTTGTTGAATTTCCAAGAAAAAGAGTACTTTAAGTGCTCAAACACTCAAATTGTGAGACTTTTCTAAATTTGAAACTCGATAACTTGGACAAATGATGACCAAATGTCTTAAACAAAGTGACAAATTAATCAGCTAGACGAGATCTTTCAGGTGACACAACACATCATGATTCCATCTTGTTGAATTTCCAAGAAAAAGAGTACTTTAAGAACTCAAACACTCAAATTGTGAGACTTCTCAAATTTTGACGCTCGATAACTTCGACAAATGATGACCAAATGTCTTAAACAAAGTATCAAATTAATCAGCTCGACGAGATCTTTCAGGTGACACAACACATCATGATTGCATCTTGTTGAATTTCCAAGAAAAAGAGTACTTTAAGTGCTCAAACACTCAAATTGTGAGACTTCTCAAATTTTGACGCTCGATAACTTCGACAAATGATGACCAAATGTCTTGAACAAAGTGTCAAATTAATCATCTCGACGAGATCTTTCAGGTGACACAACACATCATCATTCCATCTTGTTGAATTTCCAAGAAAAAGAGTACTTTATGTGCTCAAACACTCAAATTGTGCGACTTTTCATATTTTGAAGCTCGATAACTTCGACAAATGATGACCAAATGTCTTGAACATAGTGTCAAGTTAATCAGCTCGACGAGATCTTTCAGGTGACACAACACATCATGATTGCATCTTGTGGAATTTCCAAGAAAAAGAGTACTTTAAGTGCTCAAACACTGAAATTGTGCGATTTTTCATATTTTGAAGCTCGATAACTTCGTCAAATGATGACCAAATGTCTTGAACAAAGTGTCAAATTAATCAGCTCGAGGAGATCTTTCAGGTGACACAACACATCATCATTCCATCTTGTTGAATTTCCAAGAAAAAGAGTACTTTAAGTGCTCAAACACTGAAATTGTGCGATTTTTCATATTTTGAAGCTCGATAACTTCGACAAATGATGACCAAATGTCTTGAACAAAGTGTCAAATTAATCAGCTCGAGGAGATCTTTCAGGTGACACAACACATCATCATTCCATCTTGTTGAATTTCCAAGAAAAAGAGTACTTTATGTGCTCAAACACTCAAATTGTGCGATTTTTCATATTTTGAAGCTCGATAACTTCGACAAATGATGACCAAATGTCTTAAACAAAGTATCAAATTAATCAGTTCGACGAGATCTTTCAGGTGACACAACACATCATGATTGCATCTTGTTGAATTTCCAAGAAAAAGAGTACTTTAAGAACTCAAACACTCAAATTGTGAGACTTCTCAAATTTTGACGCTCGATAACTTCGACAAATGATGACCAAATGTCTTGAACAAAGTGTCAAATTAATCAGCTCGAGGAGATCTTTCAGGTGACACAACACATCATCATTCCATCTTGTTGAATTTCCAAGAAAAAGAGTACTTTATGTGCTCAAACACTGAAATTGTGCGATTTTTCATATTTTGAAGCTCGATAACTTGGACAAATGATGACCAAATGTCTTAAACAAAGTATCAAATTAATCAGTTCGACGAGATCTTTCAGGTGACACAACACATCATGATTGCATCTTGTTGAATTTCCAAGAAAAAGAGTACTTTAAGAACTCAAACACTCAAATTGTGAGACTTCTCAAATTTTGACGCTCGATAACTTCGTCAAATGATGACCAAATGTCTTGAACAAAGTGTCAAATTAATCAGCTCGAGGAGATCTTTCAGGTGACACAACACATCATCATTCCATCTTGTTGAATTTCCAAGAAAAAGAGTACTTTAAGTGCTCAAACACTGAAATTGTGCGATTTTTCATATTTTGAAGCTCGATAACTTCGACAAATGATGACCAAATGTCTTGAACAAAGTGTCAAATTAATCAGCTCGAGGAGATCTTTCAGGTGACACAACACATCATCATTCCATCTTGTTGAATTTCCAAGAAAAAGAGTACTTTATGTGCTCAAACACTCAAATTGTGCGATTTTTCATATTTTGAAGCTCGATAACTTCGACAAATGATGACCAAATGTCTTAAACAAAGTATCAAATTAATCAGTTCGACGAGATCTTTCAGGTGACACAACACATCATGATTGCATCTTGTTGAATTTCCAAGAAAAAGAGTACTTTAAGAACTCAAACACTCAAATTGTGAGACTTCTCAAATTTTGACGCTCGATAACTTCGACAAATGATGACCAAATGTCTTGAACAAAGTGTCAAATTAATCAGCTCGAGGAGATCTTTCAGGTGACACAACACATCATCATTCCATCTTGTTGAATTTCCAAGAAAAAGAGTACTTTATGTGCTCAAACACTGAAATTGTGCGATTTTTCATATTTTGAAGCTCGATAACTTGGACAAATGATGACCAAATGTCTTAAACAAAGTATCAAATTATTCAGTTCGACGAGATCTTTCAGGTGACACAACACATCATGATTCCATCTTGTTGAATTTCCAAGAAAAAGAGTACTTTAAGTGCTCAAACACTCAAATTGTGAGACTTTTCTAAATTTGAAACTCGATAACTTGGACAAATGATGACCAAATGTCTTAAACAAAGTGACAAATTAATCAGCTAGACGAGATCTTTCAGGTGACACAACACATCATGATTCCATCTTGTTGAATTTCCAAGAAAAAGAGTACTTTAAGAACTCAAACACTCAAATTGTGAGACTTCTCAAATTTTGACGCTCGATAACTTCGACAAATGATGACCAAATGTCTTGAACAAAGTGTCAAATTAATCAGCTCGAGGAGATCTTTCAGGTGACACAACACATCATCATTCCATCTTGTTGAATTTCCAAGAAAAAGAGTACTTTATGTGCTCAAACACTCAAATTGTGCGATTTTTCATATTTTGAAGCTCGATAACTTCGACAAATGATGACCAAATGTCTTAAACAAAGTATCAAATTAATCAGTTCGACGAGATCTTTCAGGTGACACAACACATCATGATTGCATCTTGTTGAATTTCCAAGAAAAAGAGTACTTTAAGTGCTCAAATACTCAAATTGTGCGATTTTTCATATTTTGAAGCTCAATAACTTCGACAAATGATGACCAAATGTCTTGAACAAAGTGTCAAATTAATCAGATCGACGAGATC
The DNA here is from genome assembly GCF_040115645.1 of Euwallacea fornicatus. Lineage (NCBI taxonomy): Eukaryota > Metazoa > Arthropoda > Insecta > Coleoptera > Curculionidae > Euwallacea > Euwallacea fornicatus. The sequence continues at coordinate 645,681 of NW_027096012.1, read as the reverse complement.
TTTCAGGTGACACAACACATCATGATTCCATCTTGTTGAATTTCCAAGAAAAAGAGTACTTTAAGAACTCAAACACTCAAATTGTGAGACTTCTCAAATTTTGACGCTCGATAACTTCGACAAATGATGACCAAATGTCTTGAACAAAGTGTCAAATTAATCATCTCGACGAGATCATTCAGGTGACACAACACACCATGATTCCATCTTGTTGAATTTCCAAGAAAAAGAGTACTTTAAGTGCTCAAACACTCAAATTGTGAGACTTTTCTAAATTTGAAACTCGATAACTTGGACAAATGATGACCAAATGTCTTAAACAAAGTGACAAATTAATCAGCTAGACGAGATCTTTCAGGTGACACAACACATCATGATTCCATCTTGTTGAATTTCCAAGAAAAAGAGTACTTTAAGAACTCAAACACTCAAATTGTGAGACTTCTCAAATTTTGACGCTCGATAACTTCGACAAATGATGACCAAATGTCTTAAACAAAGTATCAAATTAATCAGCTCGACGAGATCTTTCAGGTGACACAACACATCATGATTCCATCTTGTTGAATTTCCAAGAAAAAGAGTACTTTAAGAACTCAAACACTCAAATTGTGAGACTTCTCAAATTTTGACGCTCGATAACTTCGACAAATGATGACCAAATGTCTTAAACAAAGTATCAAATTAATCAGCTCGACGAGATCTTTCAGGTGACACAACACATCATGATTGCATCTTGTTGAATTTCCAAGAAAAAGAGTACTTTAAGTGCTCAAACACTCAAATTGTGAGACTTCTCAAATTTTGACGCTCGATAACTTCGACAAATGATGACCAAATGTCTTGAACAAAGTGTCAAATTAATCATCTCGACGAGATCTTTCAGGTGACACAACACATCATCATTCCATCTTGTTGAATTTCCAAGAAAAAGAGTACTTTATGTGCTCAAACACTCAAATTGTGCGACTTTTCATATTTTGAAGCTCGATAACTTCGACAAATGATGACCAAATGTCTTGAACATAGTGTCAAGTTAATCAGCTCGACGAGATCTTTCAGGTGACACAACACATCATGATTGCATCTTGTGGAATTTCCAAGAAAAAGAGTACTTTAAGTGCTCAAACACTGAAATTGTGCGATTTTTCATATTTTGAAGCTCGATAACTTCGACAAATGATGACCAAATGTCTTGAACAAAGTGTCAAATTAATCAGCTCGAGGAGATCTTTCAGGTGACACAACACATCATCATTCCATCTTGTTGAATTTCCAAGAAAAAGAGTACTTTATGTGCTCAAACACTCAAATTGTGCGATTTTTCATATTTTGAAGCTCGATAACTTCGACAAATGATGACCAAATGTCTTAAACAAAGCATCAAATTAATCAGTTCGACGAGATCTTTCAGGTGACACAACACATCATGATTGCATCTTGTTGAATTTCCAAGAAAAAGAGTACTTTAAGTGCTCAAACACACAAATTGTGCGATTTTTCATATTTTGAAGCTCAATAACTTCGACAACTGATGACCAAATGTCTTGAACAAAGTGTCAAATTAATCAACTCGACGAGATCTTTCAGGTGACACAACACATCATGATTCCATCTTGTTGAATTTCCAAGAAAAAGAGTACTTTAAGTGCTCAAACACTCAAATTGTGAGACTTCTCAAATTTTGACGCTCGATAACTTCGACAAATGATGTCCAAATGTCTTGAACAAAGTGTCAAATTAATCAGCTCGAGGAGATCTTTCAGGTGACACAACACATCATCATTCCATCTTGTTGAATTTCCAAGAAAAAGAGTACTTTATGTGCTCAAACACTCAAATTGTGCGATTTTTCATATTTTGAAGCTCGATAACTTCGACAAATGATGACCAAATGTCTTAAACAAAGTATCAAATTAATCAGTTCGACGAGATCTTTCAGGTGACACAACACATCATGATTGCATCTTGTTGAATTTCCAAGAAAAAGAGTACTTTAAGTGCTCAAATACTCAAATTGTGCGATTTTTCATATTTTGAAGCTCAATAACTTCGACAAATGATGACCAAATGTCTTGAACAAAGTGTCAAATTAATCAGATCGACGAGATCTTTCAGGTGACACAACACATCATGATTCCATCTTGTTGAATTTCCAAGAAAAAGAGTACTTTAAGAACTCAAACACTCAAATTGTGAGACTTCTCAAATTTTGACGCTCGATAACTTCGACAAATGATGACCAAATGTCTTGAACAAAGTGTCAAATTAATCATCTCGACGAGATCTTTCAGGTGACACAACACATCATGATTCCATCTTGTTGAATTTCCAAGAAAAAGAGTACTTTAAGTGCTCAAACACTCAAATTGTGAGACTTTTCTAAATTTGAAACTCGATAACTTGGACAAATGATGACCAAATGTCTTGAACAAAGTGTCAAATTAATCAGATCGACGAGATCTTTCAGGTGACACAACACATCATGATTCCATCTTGTTGAATTTCCAAGAAAAAGAGTACTTTAAGAACTCAAACACTCAAATTGTGAGACTTCTCAAATTTTGACGCTCGATAACTTCGACAAATGATGACCAAATGTCTTGAACAAAGTGTCAAATTAATCAGCTAGACGAGATCTTTCAGGTGACACAACACATCATGATTCCATCTTGTTGAATTTCCAAGAAAAAGAGTACTATAAGTGCTCAAACACTCAAATTGTGCGATTTTTCATATTTTGAAGCTCGATAACTTCGACAAATGATGACCAAATGTCTTAAACAAAGTGACAAATTAATCAGCTAGACGAGATCTTTCAGGTGACACAACACATCATGATTCCATCTTGTTGAATTTCCAAGAAAAAGAGTACTATAAGTGCTCAAACACTCAAATTGTGCGATTTTTCATATTTTGAAGCTCAATAACTTCGACAAATGATGACCAAATGTCTTGAACAAAGTGTCAAATTAATCAGCTCGACGAGATCTTTCAGGTGACACAACACATCATGATTCCATTTTGTTGAATTTCCAAGAAAAAGAGTACTTTAAGTGCTCAAACACTCAAATTGTGAGACTTCCTCAAATTTTGACGCTCAATAACTTCGACAAATGATGACCAAATGTCTTGAACAAAGTGTCAAATTAATCAGCTCGAGGAGATCTTTCAGGTGACACACCACATCATCATTCCATCTTGTTGAATTTCCAAGAAAAAGAGTACTTTAAGTGCTCAAACACTCAAATTGTGAGACTTTTCTAAATTTGAAACTCGATAACTTGGACAAATGATGACCAAATGTCTTAAACAAAGTGACAAATTAATCAGCTAGACGAGATCTTTCAGGTGACACAACACATCATGATTCCATCTTGTTGAATTTCCAAGAAAAAGAGTACTATAAGTGCTCAAACACTCAAATTGTGCGATTTTTCATATTTTGAAGCTCAATAACTTCGACAAATGATGACCAAATGTCTTGAACAAAGTGTCAAATTAATCAGCTCGACGAGATCTTTCAGGTGACACAACACATCATGATTCCATTTTGTTGAATTTCCAAGAAAAAGAGTACTTTAAGTGCTCAAACACTCAAATTGTGAGACTTCCTCAAATTTTGACGCTCGATAACTTCGACAAATGATGACCAAATGTCTTGAACAAAATGTCAAATTAATCAGCTCGAGGAGATCTTTCAGGTGACACAACACATCATCATTCCATCTTGTTGAATTTCCAAGAAAAAGAGTACTTTAAGTGATCAAATACTCAAATTGTGCGATTTTTCATATTTTGAAGCTCAATAACTTCGACAAATGATGACCAAATGTCTTGAACAAAGTGTCAAATTAATGAGCTCGACGAGATCTTTCAGGTGACACAACACATCATGATTGCATCTTGTTGAATTTCCAAGAAAAAGAGTACTTTAAGTGCTCAAACACTCAAATTGTGAGACTTCTCAAATTTTGACGCTCGATAACTTCGACAAATGATGACCAAATGTCTTGAACAAAGTGTCAAATTAATCAGCTCGACGAGATCTTTCAGGTGACACAACACATCATGATTGCATCTTGTTGAATTTCCAAGAAAAAAGTACTTTAAGTGATCAAATACTCAAATTGTGCGATTTTTCATATTTTGAAGCTCAATAACTTCGACAAATGATGACCAAATGTCTTGAACAAAGTGTCAAATTAATCAGCTCGAGGAGATCTTTCAGGTGACACAACACATCATCATTCCATCTTGTTGAATTTCCAAGAAAAAGAGTACTTTATGTGCTCAAACACTCAAATTGTGCGATTTTTCATATTTTGAAGCTCGATAACTTCGACAAATGATGACCAAATGTCTTGAACATAGTGTCAAGTTAATCAGCTCGACGAGATCTTTCAGGTGACACAACACATCATGATTGCATCTTGTGGAATTTCCAAGAAAAAGAGTACTTTAAGTGCTCAAACACTGAAATTGTGCGATTTTTCATATTTTGAAGCTCGATAACTTCGACAAATGATGACCAAATGTCTTGAACATAGTGTCAAGTTAATCAGCTCGACGAGATCTTTCAGGTGACACAACACATCATGATTGCATCTTGTTGAATTTCCAAGAAAAAAGTACTTTAAGTGATCAAATACTCAAATTGTGCGATTTTTCATATTTTGAAGCTCAATAACTTCGACAAATGATGACCAAATGTCTTGAACAAAGTGTCAAATTAATCAGCTCGAGGAGATCTTTCAGGTGACACAACACATCATCATTCCATCTTGTTGAATTTCCAAGAAAAAGAGTACTTTATGTGCTCAAACACTCAAATTGTGCGACTTTTCATATTTTGAAGCTCGATAACTTCGACAAATGATGACCAAATGTCTTGAACATAGTGTCAAGTTAATCAGCTCGACGAGATCTTTCAGGTGACACAACACATCATGATTGCATCTTGTGGAATTTCCAAGAAAAAGAGTACTTTAAGTGCTCAAACACTGAAATTGTGCGATTTTTCATATTTTGAAGCTCGATAACTTCGACAAATGATGACCAAATGTCTTGAACAAAGTGTCAAATTAATCAGCTCGAGGAGATCTTTCAGGTGACACAACACATCATCATTCCATCTTGTTGAATTTCCAAGAAAAAGAGTACTTTATGTGCTCAAACACTCAAATTGTGCGATTTTTCATATTTTGAAGCTCGATAACTTCGACAAATGATGACCAAATGTCTTAAACAAAGCATCAAATTAATCAGTTCGACGAGATCTTTCAGGTGACACAACACATCATGATTGCATCTTGTTGAATTTCCAAGAAAAAGAGTACTTTAAGTGCTCAAACACACAAATTGTGCGATTTTTCATATTTTGAAGCTCAATAACTTCGACAACTGATGACCAAATGTCTTGAACAAAGTGTCAAATTAATCAACTCGACGAGATCTTTCAGGTGACACAACACATCATGATTCCATCTTGTTGAATTTCCAAGAAAAAGAGTACTTTAAGTGCTCAAACACTCAAATTGTGAGACTTCTCAAATTTTGACGCTCGATAACTTCGACAAATGATGTCCAAATGTCTTGAACAAAGTGTCAAATTAATCAGCTCGAGGAGATCTTTCAGGTGACACAACACATCATCATTCCATCTTGTTGAATTTCCAAGAAAAAGAGTACTTTATGTGCTCAAACACTCAAATTGTGCGATTTTTCATATTTTGAAGCTCGATAACTTCGACAAATGATGACCAAATGTCTTAAACAAAGTATCAAATTAATCAGTTCGACGAGATCTTTCAGGTGACACAACACATCATGATTGCATCTTGTTGAATTTCCAAGAAAAAGAGTACTTTAAGTGCTCAAATACTCAAATTGTGCGATTTTTCATATTTTGAAGCTCAATAACTTCGACAAATGATGACCAAATGTCTTGAACAAAGTGTCAAATTAATCAGATCGACGAGATCTTTCAGGTGACACAACACATCATGATTCCATCTTGTTGAATTTCCAAGAAAAAGAGTACTTTAAGAACTCAAACACTCAAATTGTGAGACTTCTCAAATTTTGACGCTCGATAACTTCGACAAATGATGACCAAATGTCTTGAACAAAGTGTCAAATTAATCATCTCGACGAGATCTTTCAGGTGACACAACACATTATGATTCCATCTTGTTGAATTTCCAAGAAAAAGAGTACTTTAAGTGCTCAAACACTCAAATTGTGAGACTTTTCTAAATTTGAAACTCGATAACTTGGACAAATGATGACCAAATGTCTTGAACAAAGTGTCAAATTAATCAGATCGACGAGATCTTTCAGGTGACACAACACATCATGATTCCATCTTGTTGAATTTCCAAGAAAAAGAGTACTTTAAGAACTCAAACACTCAAATTGTGAGACTTCTCAAATTTTGACGCTCGATAACTTCGACAAATGATGACCAAATGTCTTGAACAAAGTGTCAAATTAATCAGCTAGACGAGATCTTTCAGGTGACACAACACATCATGATTCCATCTTGTTGAATTTCCAAGAAAAAGAGTACTATAAGTGCTCAAACACTCAAATTGTGCGATTTTTCATATTTTGAAGCTCGATAACTTCGACAAATGATGACCAAATGTCTTAAACAAAGTGACAAATTAATCAGCTAGACGAGATCTTTCAGGTGACACAACACATCATGATTCCATCTTGTTGAATTTCCAAGAAAAAGAGTACTATAAGTGCTCAAACACTCAAATTGTGCGATTTTTCATATTTTGAAGCTCAATAACTTCGACAAATGATGACCAAATGTCTTGAACAAAGTGTCAAATTAATCAGCTCGACGAGATCTTTCAGGTGACACAACACATCATGATTCCATTTTGTTGAATTTCCAAGAAAAAGAGTACTTTAAGTGCTCAAACACTCAAATTGTGAGACTTCCTCAAATTTTGACGCTCAATAACTTCGACAAATGATGACCAAATGTCTTGAACAAAGTGTCAAATTAATCAGCTCGAGGAGATCTTTCAGGTGACACACCACATCATCATTCCATCTTGTTGAATTTCCAAGAAAAAGAGTACTTTAAGTGCTCAAACACTCAAATTGTGAGACTTTTCTAAATTTGAAACTCGATAACTTGGACAAATGATGACCAAATGTCTTAAACAAAGTGACAAATTAATCAGCTAGACGAGATCTTTCAGGTGACACAACACATCATGATTCCATCTTGTTGAATTTCCAAGAAAAAGAGTACTATAAGTGCTCAAACACTCAAATTGTGCGATTTTTCATATTTTGAAGCTCAATAACTTCGACAAATGATGACCAAATGTCTTGAACAAAGTGTCAAATTAATCAGCTCGACGAGATCTTTCAGGTGACACAACACATCATGATTCCATTTTGTTGAATTTCCAAGAAAAAGAGTACTTTAAGTGCTCAAACACTCAAATTGTGAGACTTCCTCAAATTTTGACGCTCGATAACTTCGACAAATGATGACCAAATGTCTTGAACAAAATGTCAAATTAATCAGCTCGAGGAGATCTTTCAGGTGACACAACACATCATCATTCCATCTTGTTGAATTTCCAAGAAAAAGAGTACTTTAAGTGATCAAATACTCAAATTGTGCGATTTTTCATATTTTGAAGCTCAATAACTTCGACAAATGATGACCAAATGTCTTGAACAAAGTGTCAAATTAATGAGCTCGACGAGATCTTTCAGGTGACACAACACATCATGATTGCATCTTGTTGAATTTCCAAGAAAAAGAGTACTTTAAGTGCTCAAACACTCAAATTGTGAGACTTCTCAAATTTTGACGCTCGATAACTTCGACAAATGATGACCAAATGTCTTGAACAAAGTGTCAAATTAATCAGCTCGACGAGATCTTTCAGGTGACACAACACATCATGATTGCATCTTGTTGAATTTCCAAGAAAAAAGTACTTTAAGTGATCAAATACTCAAATTGTGCGATTTTTCATATTTTGAAGCTCAATAACTTCGACAAATGATGACCAAATGTCTTGAACAAAGTGTCAAATTAATCAGCTCGAGGAGATCTTTCAGGTGACACAACACATCATCATTCCATCTTGTTGAATTTCCAAGAAAAAGAGTACTTTATGTGCTCAAACACTCAAATTGTGCGATTTTTCATATTTTGAAGCTCGATAACTTCGACAAATGATGACCAAATGTCTTAAACAAAGTGTCAAGTTAATCAGCTCGACGAGATCTTTCAGGTGACACAACACATCATGATTCCATCTTGTTGAATTTCCAAGAAAAAGAGTACTTTAAGTGATCAAATACTCAAATTGTGCGATTTTTCATATTTTGAAGCTCAATAACTTCGACAAATGATGACCAAATGTCTTGAACAAAGTGTCAAATTAATCAGCTCGACGAGATCTTTCAGGTGACACAACACATCATGATTCCATTTTGTTGAATTTCCAAGAAAAAGAGTACTTTAAGTGCTCAAACACTCAAATTGTGAGACTTCCTCAAATTTTGACGCTCGATAACTTCGACAAATGATGACCAAATGTCTTGAACAAAGTGTCAAATTAATCAGCTCGAGGAGATCTTTCAGGTGACACACCACATCATCATTCCATCTTGTTGAATTTCCAAGAAAAAGAGTACTTTAAGTGCTCAAACACTCAAATTGTGAGACTTTTCTAAATTTGAAACTCGATAACTTGGACAAATGATGACCAAATGTCTTAAACAAAGTGACAAATTAATCAGCTAGACGAGATCTTTCAGGTGACACAACACATCATGATTCCATCTTGTTGAATTTCCAAGAAAAAGAGTACTTTAAGTGCTCAAACACTCAAATTGTGCGATTTTTCATATTTTGAAGCTCGATAACTTCGACAAATGATGACCAAATGTCTTAAACAAAGTGACAAATTAATCAGCTAGACGAGATCTTTCAGGTGACACAACACATCATGATTCCATCTTGTTGAATTTCCAAGAAAAAGAGTACTATAAGTGCTCAAACACTCAAATTGTGCGATTTTTCATATTTTGAAGCTCAATAACTTCGACAAATGATGACCAAATGTCTTGAACAAAGTGTCAAATTAATCAGCTCGACGAGATCTTTCAGGTGACACAACACATCATGATTCCATTTTGTTGAATTTCCAAGAAAAAGAGTACTTTAAGTGCTCAAACACTCAAATTGTGAGACTTCCTCAAATTTTGACGCTCGATAACTTCGACAAATGATGACCAAATGTCTTGAACAAAATGTCAAATTAATCAGCTCGAGGAGATCTTTCAGGTGACACAACACATCATCATTCCATCTTGTTGAATTTCCAAGAAAAAGAGTACTTTAAGTGATCAAATACTCAAATTGTGCGATTTTTCATATTTTGAAGCTCAATAACTTCGACAAATGATGACCAAATGTCTTGAACAAAGTGTCAAATTAATGAGCTCGACGAGATCTTTCAGGTGACACAACACATCATGATTGCATCTTGTTGAATTTCCAAGAAAAAGAGTACTTTAAGTGCTCAAACACTCAAATTGTGAGACTTCTCAAATTTTGACGCTCGATAACTTCGACAAATGATGACCAAATGTCTTGAACAAAGTGTCAAATTAATCAGCTCGACGAGATCTTTCAGGTGACACAACACATCATGATTGCATCTTGTTGAATTTCCAAGAAAAAAGTACTTTAAGTGATCAAATACTCAAATTGTGCGATTTTTCATATTTTGAAGCTCAATAACTTCGACAAATGATGACCAAATGTCTTGAACAAAGTGTCAAATTAATCAGCTCGAGGAGATCTTTCAGGTGACACAACACATCATCATTCCATCTTGTTGAATTTCCAAGAAAAAGAGTACTTTATGTGCTCAAACACTCAAATTGTGCGATTTTTCATATTTTGAAGCTCGATAACTTCGACAAATGATGACCAAATGTCTTAAACAAAGTGTCAAGTTAATCAGCTCGACGAGATCTTTCAGGTGACACAACACATCATGATTCCATCTTGTTGAATTTCCAAGAAAAAGAGTACTTTAAGTGCTCAAACACTCAAATTGTGCGATTTTTCATATTTTGAAGCTCGATAACTTCGACAAATGATGACCAAATGTCTTGAACAAAGTGTCAAATTAATCAGCTCGAGGAGATCTTTCAGGTGACACAACACATCATCATTCCATCTTGTTGAATTTCCAAGAAAAAGAGTACTTTATGTGCTCAAACACTCAAATTGTGCGATTTTTCATATTTTGAAGCTCGATAACTTCGACAAATGATGACCAAATGTCTTAAACAAAGCATCAAATTAATCAGTTCGACGAGATCTTTCAGGTGACACAACACATCATGATTGCATCTTGTTGAATTTCCAAGAAAAAGAGTACTTTAAGTGCTCAAACACACAAATTGTGCGATTTTTCATATTTTGAAGCTCAATAACTTCGACAACTGATGACCAAATGTCTTGAACAAAGTGTCAAATTAATCAACTCGACGAGATCTTTCAGGTGACACAACACATCATGATTCCATCTTGTTGAATTTCCAAGAAAAAGAGTACTTTATGTGCTCAAACACTCAAATTGTGCGATTTTTCATATTTTGAAGCTCGATAACTTCGACAAATGATGACCAAATGTCTTGAACATAGTGTCAAGTTAATCAGCTCGACGAGATCTTTCAGGTGACACAACACATCATGATTGCATCTTGTGGAATTTCCAAGAAAAAGAGTACTTTAAGTGCTCAAACACTGAAATTGTGCGATTTTTCATATTTTGAAGCTCGATAACTTCGACAAATGATGACCAAATGTCTTGAACATAGTGTCAAGTTAATCAGCTCGACGAGATCTTTCAGGTGACACAACACATCATGATTGCATCTTGTTGAATTTCCAAGAAAAAAGTACTTTAAGTGATCAAATACTCAAATTGTGCGATTTTTCATATTTTGAAGCTCAATAACTTCGACAAATGATGACCAAATGTCTTGAACAAAGTGTCAAATTAATCAGCTCGAGGAGATCTTTCAGGTGACACAACACATCATCATTCCATCTTGTTGAATTTCCAAGAAAAAGAGTACTTTATGTGCTCAAACACTCAAATTGTGCGACTTTTCATATTTTGAAGCTCGATAACTTCGACAAATGATGACCAAATGTCTTGAACATAGTGTCAAGTTAATCAGCTCGACGAGATCTTTCAGGTGACACAACACATCATGATTGCATCTTGTGGAATTTCCAAGAAAAAGAGTACTTTAAGTGCTCAAACACTGAAATTGTGCGATTTTTCATATTTTGAAGCTCGATAACTTCGACAAATGATGACCAAATGTCTTGAACAAAGTGTCAAATTAATCAGCTCGAGGAGATCTTTCAGGTGACACAACACATCATCATTCCATCTTGTTGAATTTCCAAGAAAAAGAGTACTTTATGTGCTCAAACACTCAAATTGTGCGATTTTTCATATTTTGAAGCTCGATAACTTCGACAAATGATGACCAAATGTCTTAAACAAAGCATCAAATTAATCAGTTCGACGAGATCTTTCAGGTGACACAACACATCATGATTGCATCTTGTTGAATTTCCAAGAAAAAGAGTACTTTAAGTGCTCAAACACACAAATTGTGCGATTTTTCATATTTTGAAGCTCAATAACTTCGACAACTGATGACCAAATGTCTTGAACAAAGTGTCAAATTAATCAACTCGACGAGATCTTTCAGGTGACACAACACATCATGATTCCATCTTGTTGAATTTCCAAGAAAAAGAGTACTTTAAGTGCTCAAACACTCAAATTGTGAGACTTCTCAAATTTTGACGCTCGATAACTTCGACAAATGATGTCCAAATGTCTTGAACAAAGTGTCAAATTAATCAGCTCGAGGAGATCTTTCAGGTGACACAACACATCATCATTCCATCTTGTTGAATTTCCAAGAAAAAGAGTACTTTATGTGCTCAAACACTCAAATTGTGCGATTTTTCATATTTTGAAGCTCGATAACTTCGACAAATGATGACCAAATGTCTTAAACAAAGTATCAAATTAATCAGTTCGACGAGATCTTTCAGGTGACACAACACATCATGATTGCATCTTGTTGAATTTCCAAGAAAAAGAGTACTTTAAGTGCTCAAATACTCAAATTGTGCGATTTTTCATATTTTGAAGCTCAATAACTTCGACAAATGATGACCAAATGTCTTGAACAAAGTGTCAAATTAATCAGATCGACGAGATCTTTCAGGTGACACAACACATCATGATTCCATCTTGTTGAATTTCCAAGAAAAAGAGTACTTTAAGAACTCAAACACTCAAATTGTGAGACTTCTCAAATTTTGACGCTCGATAACTTCGACAAATGATGACCAAATGTCTTGAACAAAGTGTCAAATTAATCATCTCGACGAGATCTTTCAGGTGACACAACACATCATGATTCCATCTTGTTGAATTTCCAAGAAAAAGAGTACTTTAAGTGCTCAAACACTCAAATTGTGAGACTTTTCTAAATTTGAAACTCGATAACTTGGACAAATGATGACCAAATGTCTTGAACAAAGTGTCAAATTAATCAGATCGACGAGATCTTTCAGGTGACACAACACATCATGATTCCATCTTGTTGAATTTCCAAGAAAAAGAGTACTTTAAGAACTCAAACACTCAAATTGTGAGACTTCTCAAATTTTGACGCTCGATAACTTCGACAAATGATGACCAAATGTCTTGAACAAAGTGTCAAATTAATCAGCTAGACGAGATCTTTCAGGTGACACAACACATCATGATTCCATCTTGTTGAATTTCCAAGAAAAAGAGTACTATAAGTGCTCAAACACTCAAATTGTGCGATTTTTCATATTTTGAAGCTCGATAACTTCGACAAATGATGACCAAATGTCTTAAACAAAGTGACAAATTAATCAGCTAGACGAGATCTTTCAGGTGACACAACACATCATGATTCCATCTTGTTGAATTTCCAAGAAAAAGAGTACTATAAGTGCTCAAACACTCAAATTGTGCGATTTTTCATATTTTGAAGCTCAATAACTTCGACAAATGATGACCAAATGTCTTGAACAAAGTGTCAAATTAATCAGCTCGACGAGATCTTTCAGGTGACACAACACATCATGATTCCATTTTGTTGAATTTCCAAGAAAAAGAGTACTTTAAGTGCTCAAACACTCAAATTGTGAGACTTCCTCAAATTTTGACGCTCAATAACTTCGACAAATGATGACCAAATGTCTTGAACAAAGTGTCAAATTAATCAGCTCGAGGAGATCTTTCAGGTGACACACCACATCATCATTCCATCTTGTTGAATTTCCAAGAAAAAGAGTACTTTAAGTGCTCAAACACTCAAATTGTGAGACTTTTCTAAATTTGAAACTCGATAACTTGGACAAATGATGACCAAATGTCTTAAACAAAGTGACAAATTAATCAGCTAGACGAGATCTTTCAGGTGACACAACACATCATGATTCCATCTTGTTGAATTTCCAAGAAAAAGAGTACTATAAGTGCTCAAACACTCAAATTGTGCGATTTTTCATATTTTGAAGCTCAATAACTTCGACAAATGATGACCAAATGTCTTGAACAAAGTGTCAAATTAATCAGCTCGACGAGATCTTTCAGGTGACACAACACATCATGATTCCATTTTGTTGAATTTCCAAGAAAAAGAGTACTTTAAGTGCTCAAACACTCAAATTGTGAGACTTCCTCAAATTTTGACGCTCGATAACTTCGACAAATGATGACCAAATGTCTTGAACAAAATGTCAAATTAATCAGCTCGAGGAGATCTTTCAGGTGACACAACACATCATCATTCCATCTTGTTGAATTTCCAAGAAAAAGAGTACTTTAAGTGATCAAATACTCAAATTGTGCGATTTTTCATATTTTGAAGCTCAATAACTTCGACAAATGATGACCAAATGTCTTGAACAAAGTGTCAAATTAATGAGCTCGACGAGATCTTTCAGGTGACACAACACATCATGATTGCATCTTGTTGAATTTCCAAGAAAAAGAGTACTTTAAGTGCTCAAACACTCAAATTGTGAGACTTCTCAAATTTTGACGCTCGATAACTTCGACAAATGATGACCAAATGTCTTGAACAAAGTGTCAAATTAATCAGCTCGACGAGATCTTTCAGGTGACACAACACATCATGATTGCATCTTGTTGAATTTCCAAGAAAAAAGTACTTTAAGTGATCAAATACTCAAATTGTGCGATTTTTCATATTTTGAAGCTCAATAACTTCGACAAATGATGACCAAATGTCTTGAACAAAGTGTCAAATTAATCAGCTCGAGGAGATCTTTCAGGTGACACAACACATCATCATTCCATCTTGTTGAATTTCCAAGAAAAAGAGTACTTTATGTGCTCAAACACTCAAATTGTGCGATTTTTCATATTTTGAAGCTCGATAACTTCGACAAATGATGACCAAATGTCTTAAACAAAGTGTCAAGTTAATCAGCTCGACGAGATCTTTCAGGTGACACAACACATCATGATTCCATCTTGTTGAATTTCCAAGAAAAAGAGTACTTTAAGTGATCAAATACTCAAATTGTGCGATTTTTCATATTTTGAAGCTCAATAACTTCGACAAATGATGACCAAATGTCTTGAACAAAGTGTCAAATTAATCAGCTCGACGAGATCTTTCAGGTGACACAACACATCATGATTCCATTTTGTTGAATTTCCAAGAAAAAGAGTACTTTAAGTGCTCAAACACTCAAATTGTGAGACTTCCTCAAATTTTGACGCTCGATAACTTCGACAAATGATGACCAAATGTCTTGAACAAAGTGTCAAATTAATCAGCTCGAGGAGATCTTTCAGGTGACACACCACATCATCATTCCATCTTGTTGAATTTCCAAGAAAAAGAGTACTTTAAGTGCTCAAACACTCAAATTGTGAGACTTTTCTAAATTTGAAACTCGATAACTTGGACAAATGATGACCAAATGTCTTAAACAAAGTGACAAATTAATCAGCTAGACGAGATCTTTCAGGTGACACAACACATCATGATTCCATCTTGTTGAATTTCCAAGAAAAAGAGTACTTTAAGTGCTCAAACACTCAAATTGTGCGATTTTTCATATTTTGAAGCTCGATAACTTCGACAAATGATGACCAAATGTCTTAAACAAAGTGACAAATTAATCAGCTAGACGAGATCTTTCAGGTGACACAACACATCATGATTCCATCTTGTTGAATTTCCAAGAAAAAGAGTACTATAAGTGCTCAAACACTCAAATTGTGCGATTTTTCATATTTTGAAGCTCAATAACTTCGACAAATGATGACCAAATGTCTTGAACAAAGTGTCAAATTAATCAGCTCGACGAGATCTTTCAGGTGACACAACACATCATGATTCCATTTTGTTGAATTTCCAAGAAAAAGAGTACTTTAAGTGCTCAAACACTCAAATTGTGAGACTTCCTCAAATTTTGACGCTCGATAACTTCGACAAATGATGACCAAATGTCTTGAACAAAATGTCAAATTAATCAGCTCGAGGAGATCTTTCAGGTGACACAACACATCATCATTCCATCTTGTTGAATTTCCAAGAAAAAGAGTACTTTAAGTGATCAAATACTCAAATTGTGCGATTTTTCATATTTTGAAGCTCAATAACTTCGACAAATGATGACCAAATGTCTTGAACAAAGTGTCAAATTAATGAGCTCGACGAGATCTTTCAGGTGACACAACACATCATGATTGCATCTTGTTGAATTTCCAAGAAAAAGAGTACTTTAAGTGCTCAAACACTCAAATTGTGAGACTTCTCAAATTTTGACGCTCGATAACTTCGACAAATGATGACCAAATGTCTTGAACAAAGTGTCAAATTAATCAGCTCGACGAGATCTTTCAGGTGACACAACACATCATGATTGCATCTTGTTGAATTTCCAAGAAAAAAGTACTTTAAGTGATCAAATACTCAAATTGTGCGATTTTTCATATTTTGAAGCTCAATAACTTCGACAAATGATGACCAAATGTCTTGAACAAAGTGTCAAATTAATCAGCTCGAGGAGATCTTTCAGGTGACACAACACATCATCATTCCATCTTGTTGAATTTCCAAGAAAAAGAGTACTTTATGTGCTCAAACACTCAAATTGTGCGATTTTTCATATTTTGAAGCTCGATAACTTCGACAAATGATGACCAAATGTCTTAAACAAAGTGTCAAGTTAATCAGCTCGACGAGATCTTTCAGGTGACACAACACATCATGATTCCATCTTGTTGAATTTCCAAGAAAAAGAGTACTTTAAGTGCTCAAACACTCAAATTGTGCGATTTTTCATATTTTGAAGCTCGATAACTTCGACAAATGATGACCAAATGTCTTGAACAAAGTGTCAAATTAATCAGCTCGAGGAGATCTTTCAGGTGACACAACACATCATCATTCCATCTTGTTGAATTTCCAAGAAAAAGAGTACTTTATGTGCTCAAACACTCAAATTGTGCGATTTTTCATATTTTGAAGCTCGATAACTTCGACAAATGATGACCAAATGTCTTAAACAAAGCATCAAATTAATCAGTTCGACGAGATCTTTCAGGTGACACAACACATCATGATTGCATCTTGTTGAATTTCCAAGAAAAAGAGTACTTTAAGTGCTCAAACACACAAATTGTGCGATTTTTCATATTTTGAAGCTCAATAACTTCGACAACTGATGACCAAATGTCTTGAACAAAGTGTCAAATTAATCAACTCGACGAGATCTTTCAGGTGACACAACACATCATGATTCCATCTTGTTGAATTTCCAAGAAAAAGAGTACTTTAAGTGCTCAAACACTCAAATTGTGAGACTTCTCAAATTTTGACGCTCGATAACTTCGACAAATGATGTCCAAATGTCTTGAACAAAGTGTCAAATTAATCAGCTCGAGGAGATCTTTCAGGTGACACAACACATCATCATTCCATCTTGTTGAATTTCCAAGAAAAAGAGTACTTTATGTGCTCAAACACTCAAATTGTGCGATTTTTCATATTTTGAAGCTCGATAACTTCGACAAATGATGACCAAATGTCTTAAACAAAGTATCAAATTAATCAGTTCGACGAGATCTTTCAGGTGACACAACACATCATGATTGCATCTTGTTGAATTTCCAAGAAAAAGAGTACTTTAAGTGCTCAAATACTCAAATTGTGCGATTTTTCATATTTTGAAGCTCAATAACTTCGACAAATGATGACCAAATGTCTTGAACAAAGTGTCAAATTAATCAGATCGACGAGATCTTTCAGGTGACACAACACATCATGATTCCATCTTGTTGAATTTCCAAGAAAAAGAGTACTTTAAGAACTCAAACACTCAAATTGTGAGACTTCTCAAATTTTGACGCTCGATAACTTCGACAAATGATGACCAAATGTCTTGAACAAAGTGTCAAATTAATCATCTCGACGAGATCTTTCAGGTGACACAACACATCATGATTCCATCTTGTTGAATTTCCAAGAAAAAGAGAACTTTAAGTGCTCAAACACTCAAATTGTGAGACTTTTCTAAATTTGAAACTCGATAACTTGGACAAATGATGACCAAATGTCTTGAACAAAGTGTCAAATTAATCAGATCGACGAGATCTTTCAGGTGACACAACACATCATGATTCCATCTTGTTGAATTTCCAAGAAAAAGAGTACTTTAAGAACTCAAACACTCAAATTGTGAGACTTCTCAAATTTTGACGCTCGATAACTTCGACAAATGATGACCAAATGTCTTGAACAAAGTGTCAAATTAATCAGCTAGACGAGATCTTTCAGGTGACACAACACATCATGATTCCATCTTGTTGAATTTCCAAGAAAAAGAGTACTATAAGTGCTCAAACACTCAAATTGTGCGATTTTTCATATTTTGAAGCTCGATAACTTCGACAAATGATGACCAAATGTCTTAAACAAAGTGACAAATTAATCAGCTAGACGAGATCTTTCAGGTGACACAACACATCATGATTCCATCTTGTTGAATTTCCAAGAAGAAGAGTACTATAAGTGCTCAAACACTCAAATTGTGCGATTTTTCATATTTTGAAGCTCAATAACTTCGACAAATGATGACCAAATGTCTTGAACAAAGTGTCAAATTAATCAGCTCGACGAGATCTTTCAGGTGACACAACACATCATGATTCCATTTTGTTGAATTTCCAAGAAAAAGAGTACTTTAAGTGCTCAAACACTCAAATTGTGAGACTTCCTCAAATTTTGACGCTCGATAACTTCGACAAATGATGACCAAATGTCTTGAACAAAATGTCAAATTAATCAGCTCGAGGAGATCTTTCAGGTGACACAACACATCATCATTCCATCTTGTTGAATTTCCAAGAAAAAGAGTACTTTAAGTGATCAAATACTCAAATTGTGCGATTTTTCATATTTTGAAGCTCAATAACTTCGACAAATGATGACCAAATGTCTTGAACAAAGTGTCAAATTAATGAGCTCGACGAGATCTTTCAGGTGACACAACACATCATGATTGCATCTTGTTGAATTTCCAAGAAAAAGAGTACTTTAAGTGCTCAAACACTCAAATTGTGAGACTTCTCAAATTTTGACGCTCGATAACTTCGACAAATGATGACCAAATGTCTTGAACAAAGTGTCAAATTAATCAGCTCGACGAGATCTTTCAGGTGACACAACACATCATGATTGCATCTTGTTGAATTTCCAAGAAAAAAGTACTTTAAGTGATCAAATACTCAAATTGTGCGATTTTTCATATTTTGAAGCTCAATAACTTCGACAAATGATGACCAAATGTCTTGAACAAAGTGTCAAATTAATCAGCTCGAGGAGATCTTTCAGGTGACACAACACATCATCATTCCATCTTGTTGAATTTCCAAGAAAAAGAGTACTTTATGTGCTCAAACACTCAAATTGTGCGATTTTTCATATTTTGAAGCTCGATAACTTCGACAAATGATGACCAAATGTCTTAAACAAAGTGTCAAGTTAATCAGCTCGACGAGATCTTTCAGGTGACACAACACATCATGATTCCATCTTGTTGAATTTCCAAGAAAAAGAGTACTTTAAGTGCTCAAACACTCAAATTGTGCGATTTTTCATATTTTGAAGCTCGATAACTTCGACAAATGATGAGCAAATGTCTTAAACAAAGTGACAAATTAATCAGCTAGACGAGATCTTTCAGGTGACACAACACATCATGATTCCATCTTGTTGAATTTCCAAGAAAAAGAGTACTTTAAGTGATCAAATACTCAAATTGTGCGATTTTTCATATTTTGAAGCTCAATAACTTCGACAAATGATGACCAAATGTCTTGAACAAAGTGTCAAATTAATGAGCTCGACGAGATCTTTCAGGTGACACAACACATCATGATTCCATCTTGTTGAATTTCCAAGAAAAAGAGTACTTTAAGTGCTCAAACACTCAAATTGTGAGACTTCTCAAATTTTGACGCTCGATAACTTCGACAAATGATGACCAAATGTCTTGAACAAAGTGTCAAATTAATCAGCTCGAGGAGATCTTTCAGGTGACACAACACATCATCATTCCATCTTGTTGAATTTCCAAGAAAAAGAGTACTTTATGTACTCAAACACTCAAATTGTGCGATTTTTCATATTTTGAAGCTCGATAACTTCGACAAATGATGACCAAATGTCTTAAACAAAGTATCAAATTAATCTGCTCGACGAGATCTTTCAGGTGACACAACACATCATGATTGCATCTTGTTGAATTTCCAAGAAAAAGAGTACTTTAAGTGCTCAAACACTGAAATTGTGCGATTTTTCATATTTTGACGCTCGATAACTTCGACAAATGATGACCAAATGTCTTGAACAAAGTGTCAAATTAATCAGCTCGAGGAGATCTTTCAGGTGACACAACACATCATCATTCCATCTTGTTGAATTTCCAAGAAAAAGAGTACTTTAAGTGCTCAAACACTCAAATTGTGAGACTTTTCTAAATTTGAAACTCGATAACTTGGACAAATGATGACCAAATGTCTTAAACAAAGTGACAAATTAATCAGCTAGACGAGATCTTTCAGGTGACACAACACATCATGATTCCATCTTGTTGAATTTCCAAGAAAAAGAGTACTTTAAGAACTCAAACACTCAAATTGTGAGACTTCTCAAATTTTGACGCTCGATAACTTCGACAAATGATGACCAAATGTCTTAAACAAAGTATCAAATTAATCTGCTCGACGAGATCTTTCAGGTGACACAACACATCATGATTGCATCATGTTGAATTTGCAAGAAAAAGAGTACTTTAAGTGCTCAAACACTGAAATTGTGCGATTTTTCATATTTTGAAGCTCGATAACTTCGACAAATGATGACCAAATGTCTTAAACAAAGTATCAAATTAATCAGTTCGACGAGATCTTTCAGGTGACACAACACATCATGATTGCATCTTGTTGAATTTCCAAGAAAAAGAGTACTTTAAGTGCTCAAACACTCAAATTGTGAGACTTTTCTAAATTTGAAACTCAATAACTTCGACAAATGATGACCAAATGTTTTAAACAGAGTGACAAATTAATCAGCTAGACGAGATCTTTCAGGTGACACAACACATCATGATTCCATCTTGTTGAATTTCCAAGAAAAACAGTACTTTAAGTGCTCAAATACTCAAATTGTGCGATTTTTCATATTTTGAAGCTCGATAACTTCGACAAATGATGACCAAATGTCTTAAACAAAGTGACAAATTAATCAGCTAGACGAGATCTTTCAGGTGACACAACACATCATGATTCCATCTTGTTGAATTTCCAAGAAAAACAGTACTTTAAGTGCTCAAATACTCAAATTGTGCGATTTTTCATATTTTGAAGCTCGATAACTTCGACAAATGATGACCAAATGTCTTAAACAAAGTGACAAATTAATCAGCTAGACGAGATCTTTCAGGTGACACAACACATCATGATTCCATCTTGTTGAATTTCCAAGAAAAACAGTACTTTAAGTGCTCAAATACTCAAATTGTGCGATTTTTCATATTTTGAAGCTCGATAACTTCGACAAATGATGACCAAATGTCTTAAACAAAGTATCAAATTAATCTGCTCGACGAGATCTTTCAGGTGACACAACACATCATGATTGCATCTTGTTGAATTTCCAAGAAAAAGAGTACTTTAAGAGCTCAAACACTGAAATTGTGCGATTATTCATATTTTGAAGCTCGATAACTTCGACAAATGATGACCAAATGTCTTAAACAAAGTATCAAATTAATCAGTTCGACGAGATCTTTCAGGTGACACAACACATCATGATTGCATCTTGTTGAATTTCCAAGAAAAAGAGTACTTTAAGAACTCAAACACTCAAATTGTGAGACTTCTCAAATTTTGACGCTCGATAACTTCGACAAATGATGACCAAATGTCTTGAACAAAGTGTCAAATTAATCAGCTCGAGGAGATCTTTCAGGTGACACAACACATCATCATTCCATCTTGTTGAATTTCCAAGAAAAAGAGTACTTTATGTGCTCAAACACTGAAATTGTGCGATTTTTCATATTTTGAAGCTCGATAACTTCGACAAATGATGACCAAATGGCTTGAACAAAGTGTCAAATTAATCATCTCGACGAGATCTTTCAGGTGACACAACACATCATGATTCCATCTTGTTGAATTTCCAAGAAAAAGAGTACTTTAAGTGCTCAAACACTCAAATTGTGAGACTTTTCTAAATTTGAAACTCGATAACTTGGACAAATGATGACCAAATGTCTTAAACAAAGTGACAAATTAATCAGCTAGACGAGATCTTTCAGGTGACACAACACATCATGATTCCATCTTGTTGAATTTCCAAGAAAAAGAGTACTTTAAGTGCTCAAACACTCAAATTGTGAGACTTTTCTAAATTTGAAACTCGATAACTTCGACAAATGATGACCAAATGTCTTAAACAAAGTGACAAATTAATCAGCTAGACGAGATCTTTCAGGTGACACAACACATCATGATTCCATCTTGTTGAATTTCCAAGAAAAAGAGTACTTTAAGTGCTCAAACACTCAAATTGTGCGATTTTTCATATTTTGAAGCTCGATAACTTCGACAAATGATGAGCAAATGTCTTAAACAAAGTGACAAATTAATCAGCTAGACGAGATCTTTCAGGTGACACAACACATCATGATTCCATCTTGTTGAATTTCCAAGAAAAAGAGTACTTTAAGTGATCAAATACTCAAATTGTGCGATTTTTCATATTTTGAAGCTCAATAACTTCGACAAATGATGACCAAATGTCTTGAACAAAGTGTCAAATTAATGAGCTCGACGAGATCTTTCAGGTGACACAACACATCATGATTCCATCTTGTTGAATTTCCAAGAAAAAGAGTACTTTAAGTGCTCAAACACTCAAATTGTGAGACTTCTCAAATTTTGACGCTCGATAACTTCGACAAATGATGACCAAATGTCTTGAACAAAGTGTCAAATTAATCAGCTCGAGGAGATCTTTCAGGTGACACAACACATCATCATTCCATCTTGTTGAATTTCCAAGAAAAAGAGTACTTTATGTACTCAAACACTCAAATTGTGCGATTTTTCATATTTTGAAGCTCGATAACTTCGACAAATGATGACCAAATGTCTTAAACAAAGTATCAAATTAATCTGCTCGACGAGATCTTTCAGGTGACACAACACATCATGATTGCATCTTGTTGAATTTCCAAGAAAAAGAGTACTTTAAGTGCTCAAACACTGAAATTGTGCGATTTTTCATATTTTGAAGCTCGATAACTTCGACAAATGATGACCAAATGTCTTAAACAAAGTATCAAATTAATCAGTTCGACGAGATCTTTCAGGTGACACAACACATCATGATTGCATCTTGTTGAATTTCCAAGAAAAAGAGTACTTTAAGTGCTCAAATACTCAAATTGTGCGATTTTTCATATTTTGAAGCTCGATAACTTCGACAAATGATGACCAAATGTCTTGAACAAAGTGTCAAATTAATCAGCTCGACGAGATCTTTCAGGTGACACAACACATCATGATTCCATCTTGTTGAATTTCCAAGAAAAAGAGTACTTTAAGAACTCAAACACTCAAATTGTGAGACTTCTCAAATTTTGACGCTCGATAACTTCGACAAATGATGACCAAATGTCTTGAACAAAGTGTCAAATTAATCAGCTCGAGGAGATCTTTCAGGTGACACAACACATCATCATTCCATCTTGTTGAATTTCCAAGAAAAAGAGTACTTTATGTGCTCAAACACTCAAATTGTGCGATTTTTCATATTTTGAAGCTCGATAACTTCGACAAATGATGACCAAATGTCTTAAACAAAGTATCAAATTAATCTGCTCGACGAGATCTTTCAGGTGACACAACACATCATGATTGCATCTTGTTGAATTTCCAAGAAAAAGAGTACTTTAAGTGCTCAAACACTCAAATTGTGCGATTTTTCATATTTTGAAGCTCGATAACTTCGACAAATGATGACCAAATGTCTTGAACAAAGTGTCAAATTAATCAGCTCGACGAGATCTTTCAGGTGACACAACACATCATGATTCCATCTTGTTGAATTTCCAAGAAAAAGAGTACTTTAAGAACTCAAACACTCAAATTGTGAGACTTCTCAAATTTTGACGCTCGATAACTTCGACAAATGATGACCAAATGTCTTGAACAAAGTGTCAAATTAATCAGCTCGAGGAGATCTTTCAGGTGACACAACACATCATCATTCCATCTTGTTGAATTTCCAAGAAAAAGAGTACTTTATGTGCTCAAACACTCAAATTGTGCGATTTTTCATATTTTGAAGCTCGATAACTTCGACAAATGATGACCAAACGTCTTAAACAAAGTATCAAATTAATCTGCTCGACGAGATCTTTCAGGTGACACAACACATCATGATTGCATCTTGTTGAATTTCCAAGAAAAAGAGTACTTTAAGTGCTCAAACACTGAAATTGTGCGATTTTTCATATTTTGAAGCTCGATAACTTCGACAAATGATGACCAAATGTCTTAAACAAAGTATCAAATTAATCAGTTCGACGAGATCTTTCAGGTGACACAACACATCATGATTGCATCTTGTTGAATTTCCAAGAAAAAGAGTACTTTAAGTGCTCAAACACTCAAATTGTGAGACTTTTCTAAATTTGAAACTCAATAACTTCGACAAATGATGACCAAATGTCTTAAACAAAGTGACAAATTAATCAGCTAGACGAGATCTTTCAGGTGACACAACACATCATGATTGCATCATGTTGAATTTCCAAGAAAAAGAGTACTTTAAGAACTCAAACACTCAAATTGTGAGACTTCTCAAATTTTGACGCTCGATAACTTCGACAAATGATGACCAAATGTCTTGAACAAAGTGTCAAATTAATCAGCTCGAGGAGATCTTTCAGGTGACACAACACATCATCATTCCATCTTGTTGAATTTCCAAGAAAAAGAGTACTTTATGTGCTCAAACACTCCAATTGTGCGATTTTTCATATTTTGAAGCTCGATAACTTCGACAAATGATGACCAAATGTCTTGAACAAAGTGTCACATTTATCAGCTCGACGAGATCTTTCAGGTGACACAATACATCATCATTCCATTTTGTTGAATTTCCAAGAAAAAGGGTACTTTAATTGCTCAAACACTCCAATTGTGAGACTTCTCAAATTTTGACGCTCAATAACTTCGACAAATGATGACCAAATGTCTTGAACAATGTGTCACATTAATCAGCTCGACGAGATCTTTCAGGTGACACAACACATCATGATTGCATCTTGTTGAATTTCCAAGAAAAAGAGTACTTTAAGTGCTCAAACACTGAAATTGTGCGATTTTTCATATTTTGAAGCTCGATAACTTCGACAAATGATGACCAAATGTCTTAAAAAAAGTATCAAATTAATCAGTTCGACGAGATCTTTCAGGTGACACAACACATCATGATTGCATCTTGTTGAATTTCCAAGAAAAAGAGTACTTTAAGTGCTCAAATACTCAAATTGTGCGATTTTTCATATTTTGAAGCTCAATAACTTCGACAAATGATGACCAAATGTCATGAACAAAGTGTCAAATTAATCAGATCGACGAGATCTTTCAGGTGACACAACACATCATCATTCCATCTTGTTGAATTTCCAAGAAAAAGAGTACTTTATGTGCTCAAACACTCAAATTGTGCGATTTTTCATATTTTGAAGCTCGATAACTTCGACAAATGATGACCAAACGTCTTAAACAAAGTATCAAATTAATCTGCTCGACGAGATCTTTCAGGTGACACAACACATCATGATTGCATCTTGTTGAATTTCCAAGAAAAAGAGTACTTTAAGTGCTCAAACACTGAAATTGTGCGATTTTTCATATTTTGAAGCTCGATAACTTCGACAAATGATGACCAAATGTCTTAAACAAAGTATCAAATTAATCAGTTCGACGAGATCTTTCAGGTGACACAACACATCATGATTGCATCTTGTTGAATTTCCAAGAAAAAGAGTACTTTAAGTGCTCAAACACTCAAATTGTGAGACTTTTCTAAATTTGAAACTCAATAACTTCGACAAATGATGACCAAATGTCTTAAACAAAGTGACAAATTAATCAGCTAGACGAGATCTTTCAGGTGACACAACACATCATGATTGCATCATGTTGAATTTCCAAGAAAAAGAGTACTTTAAGAACTCAAACACTCAAATTGTGAGACTTCTCAAATTTTGACGCTCGATAACTTCGACAAATGATGACCAAATGTCTTGAACAAAGTGTCAAATTAATCAGCTCGAGGAGATCTTTCAGGTGACACAACACATCATCATTCCATCTTGTTGAATTTCCAAGAAAAAGAGTACTTTATGTGCTCAAACACTCCAATTGTGCGATTTTTCATATTTTGAAGCTCGATAACTTCGACAAATGATGACCAAATGTCTTGAACAAAGTGTCACATTTATCAGCTCGACGAGATCTTTCAGGTGACACAATACATCATCATTCCATTTTGTTGAATTTCCAAGAAAAAGGGTACTTTAATTGCTCAAACACTCCAATTGTGAGACTTCTCAAATTTTGACGCTCAATAACTTCGACAAATGATGACCAAATGTCTTGAACAATGTGTCACATTAATCAGCTCGACGAGATCTTTCAGGTGACACAACACATCATGATTGCATCTTGTTGAATTTCCAAGAAAAAGAGTACTTTAAGTGCTCAAACACTGAAATTGTGCGATTTTTCATATTTTGAAGCTCGATAACTTCGACAAATGATGACCAAATGTCTTAAAAAAAGTATCAAATTAATCAGTTCGACGAGATCTTTCAGGTGACACAACACATCATGATTGCATCTTGTTGAATTTCCAAGAAAAAGAGTACTTTAAGTGCTCAAATACTCAAATTGTGCGATTTTTCATATTTTGAAGCTCAATAACTTCGACAAATGATGACCAAATGTCATGAACAAAGTGTCAAATTAATCAGATCGACGAGATCTTTCAGGTGACACAACACATCATGATTCCATCTTGTTGAATTTCCAAGAAAAAGAGTACTTTAAGAACTCAAACACTCAAATTGTGAGACTTCTCAAATTTTGACGCTCGATAACTTCGACAAATGATGACCAAATGTCTTGAACAAAGTGTCAAATTAATCAGCTCGAGGAGATCTTTCAGGTGACACAACACATCATCATTCCATCTTGTTGAATTTCCAAGAAAAAGAGTACTTTATGTGCTCAAACACTCCAATTGTGCGATTTTTCATATTTCGAAGCTCGATAACTTCGACAAATGATGACCAAATGTCTTAAACAAAGTATCAAATTAATCTGCTCGACGAGATCTTTCAGGTGACACAACACATCATGATTGCATCTTGTTGAATTTCCAAGAAAAAGAGTACTTTAAGTGCTCAAACACTCAAATTGTGCGATTTTTCATATTTTGAAGCTCGATAACTTCGACAAATGATGACCAAATGTCTTGAACAAAGTGTCAAATTAATCAGCTCGACGAGATCTTTCAGGTGACACAACACATCATGATTCCATCTTGTTGAATTTCCAAGAAAAAGAGTACTTTAAGAACTCAAACACTCAAATTGTGAGACTTCTCAAATTTTGACGCTCGATAACTTCGACAAATGATGACCAAATGTCTTGAACAAAGTGTCAAATTAATCAGCTCGAGGAGATCTTTCAGGTGACACAACACATCATCATTCCATCTTGTTGAATTTCCAAGAAAAAGAGTACTTTATGTGCTCAAACACTCAAATTGTGCGATTTTTCATATTTTGAAGCTCGATAACTTCGACAAATGATGACCAAATGTCTTAAACAAAGTATCAAATTAATCAGTTCGACGAGATCTTTCAGGTGACACAACACATCATGATTGCATCTTGTTGAATTTCCAAGAAAAAGAGTACTTTAAGTGCTCAAACACTCAAATTGTGAGACTTTTCTAAATTTGAAACTCAATAACTTCGACAAATGATGACCAAATGTCTTAAACAAAGTATCAAATTAATCAGTTCGACGAGATCTTTCAGGTGACACAACACATCATGATTGCATCTTGTTGAATTTCCAAGAAAAAGAGTACTTTAAGTGCTCAAATACTCAAATTGTGCGATTTTTCATATTTTGAAGCTCGATAACTTCGACAAATGATGACCAAATGTCTTGAACAAAGTGTCAAATTAATCAGCTCGACGAGATCTTTCAGGTGACACAACACATCATGATTCCATCTTGTTGAATTTCCAAGAAAAAGAGTACTTTAAGAACTCAAACACTCAAATTGTGAGACTTCTCAAATTTTGACGCTCGATAACTTCGACAAATGATGACCAAATGTCTTGAACAAAGTGTCAAATTAATCAGCTCGAGGAGATCTTTCAGGTGACACAACACATCATCATTCCATCTTGTTGAATTTCCAAGAAAAAGAGTACTTTATGTGCTCAAACACTCAAATTGTGCGATTTTTCATATTTTGAAGCTCGATAACTTCGACAAATGATGACCAAACGTCTTAAACAAAGTATCAAATTAATCTGCTCGACGAGATCTTTCAGGTGACACAACACATCATGATTGCATCTTGTTGAATTTCCAAGAAAAAGAGTACTTTAAGTGCTCAAACACTGAAATTGTGCGATTTTTCATATTTTGAAGCTCGATAACTTCGACAAATGATGACCAAATGTCTTAAACAAAGTATCAAATTAATCAGTTCGACGAGATCTTTCAGGTGACACAACACATCATGATTGCATCTTGTTGAATTTCCAAGAAAAAGAGTACTTTAAGTGCTCAAACACTCAAATTGTGAGACTTTTCTAAATTTGAAACTCAATAACTTCGACAAATGATGACCAAATGTCTTAAACAAAGTGACAAATTAATCAGCTAGACGAGATCTTTCAGGTGACACAACACATCATGATTCCATCTTGTTGAATTTCCAAGAAAAACAGTACTTTAAGTGCTCAAATACTCAAATTGTGCGATTTTTCATATTTTGAAGCTCGATAACTTCGACAAATGATGACCAAATGTCTTGAACAAAGTGTCACATTTATCAGCTCGACGAGATCTTTCAGGTGACACAATACATCATCATTCCATTTTGTTGAATTTCCAAGAAAAAGGGTACTTTAATTGCTCAAACACTCCAATTGTGAGACTTCTCAAATTTTGACGCTCGATAACTTCGACAAATGATGACCAAATGTCTTGAACAATGTGTCACATTAATCAGCTCGACGAGATCTTTCAGGTGACACAACACATCATGATTGCATCTTGTTGAATTTCCAAGAAAAAGAGTACTTTAAGTGCTCAAATACTCAAATTGTGCGATTTTTCATATTTTGAAGCTCAATAACTTCGACAAATGATGACCAAATGTCATGAACAAAGTGTCAAATTAATCAGATCGACGAGATCTTTCAGGTGACACAACACATCATGATTCCATCTTGTTGAATTTCCAAGAAAAAGAGTACTTTAAGAACTCAAACACTCAAATTGTGAGACTTCTCAAATTTTGACGCTCGATAACTTCGACAAATGATGACCAAATGTCTTGAACAAAGTGTCAAATTAATCAGCTCGAGGAGATCTTTCAGGTGACACAACACATCATCATTCCATCTTGTTGAATTTCCAAGAAAAAGAGTACTTTATGTGCTCAAACACTCCAATTGTGCGATTTTTCATATTTTGAAGCTCGATAACTTCGACAAATGATGACCAAATGTCTTGAACAAAGTGTCACATTTATCAGCTCGACGAGATCTTTCAGGTGACACAATACATCATCATTCCATTTTGTTGAATTTCCAAGAAAAAGGGTACTTTAATTGCTCAAACACTCCAATTGTGAGACTTCTCAAATTTTGACGCTCAATAACTTCGACAAATGATGACCAAATGTCTTGAACAATGTGTCACATTAATCAGCTCGACGAGATCTTTCAGGTGACACAACACATCATGATTGCATCTTGTTGAATTTCCAAGAAAAAGAGTACTTTAAGTGCTCAAACACTGAAATTGTGCGATTTTTCATATTTTGAAGCTCGATAACTTCGACAAATGATGACCAAATGTCTTAAAAAAAGTATCAAATTAATCAGTTCGACGAGATCTTTCAGGTGACACAACACATCATGATTGCATCTTGTTGAATTTCCAAGAAAAAGAGTACTTTAAGTGCTCAAATACTCAAATTGTGCGATTTTTCATATTTTGAAGCTCAATAACTTCGACAAATGATGACCAAATGTCATGAACAAAGTGTCAAATTAATCAGATCGACGAGATCTTTCAGGTGACACAACACATCATGATTCCATCTTGTTGAATTTCCAAGAAAAAGAGTACTTTAAGAACTCAAACACTCAAATTGTGAGACTTCTCAAATTTTGACGCTCGATAACTTCGACAAATGATGACCAAATGTCTTGAACAAAGTGACAAATTAATCAGCTCGAGGAGATCTTTCAGGTGACACAACACATCATCATTCCATCTTGTTGAATTTCCAAGAAAAAGAGTACTTTATGTGCTCAAACACTCAAATTGTGCGATTTTTCATATTTTGAAGCTCGATAACTTCGACAAATGATGACCAAATGTCTTAAACAAAGTATCAAATTAATCTGCTCGACGAGATCTTTCAGGTGACACAACACATCATGATTGCATCTTGTTGAATTTCCAAGAAAAAGAGTACTTTAAGTGCTCAAACACTCAAATTGTGCGATTTTTCATATTTTGAAGCTCGATAACTTCGACAAATGATGACCAAATGTCTTGAACAAAGTGTCAAATTAATCAGCTCGACGAGATCTTTCAGGTGACACAACACATCATGATTCCATCTTGTTGAATTTCCAAGAAAAAGAGTACTTTAAGAACTCAAACACTCAAATTGTGAGACTTCTCAAATTTTGACGCTCGATAACTTCGACAAATGATGACCAAATGTCTTGAACAAAGTGTCAAATTAATCAGCTCGAGGAGATCTTTCAGGTGACACAACACATCATCATTCCATCTTGTTGAATTTCCAAGAAAAAGAGTACTTTATGTGCTCAAACACTCAAATTGTGCGATTTTTCATATTTTGAAGCTCGATAACTTCGACAAATGATGACCAAATGTCTTAAACAAAGTATCAAATTAATCTGCTCGACGAGATCTTTCAGGTGACACAACACATCATGATTGCATCTTGTTGAATTTCCAAGAAAAAGAGTACTTTAAGTGCTCAAACACTGAAATTGTGCGATTTTTCATATTTTGAAGCTCGATAACTTCGACAAATGATGACCAAATGTCTTAAACAAAGTATCAAATTAATCAGTTCGACGAGATCTTTCAGGTGACACAACACATCATGATTGCATCTTGTTGAATTTCCAAGAAAAAGAGTACTTTAAGTGCTCAAACACTCAAATTGTGAGACTTTTCTAAATTTGAAACTCAATAACTTCGACAAATGATGACCAAATGTCTTAAACAAAGTATCAAATTAATCAGTTCGACGAGATCTTTCAGGTGACACAACACATCATGATTGCATCTTGTTGAATTTCCAAGAAAAAGAGTACTTTATGTGCTCAAACACTCAAATTGTGCGATTTTTCATATTTTGAAGCTCGATAACTTCGACAAATGATGACCAAATGTCTTAAACAAAGTATCAAATTAATCTGCTCGACGAGATCTTTCAGGTGACACAACACATCATGATTGCATCTTGTTGAATTTCCAAGAAAAAGAGTACTTTAAGTGCTCAAACACTGAAATTGTGCGATTTTTCATATTTTGAAGCTCGATAACTTCGACAAATGATGACCAAATGTCTTAAACAAAGTATCAAATTAATCAGTTCGACGAGATCTTTCAGGTGACACAACACATCATGATTGCATCTTGTTGAATTTCCAAGAAAAAGAGTACTTTAAGTGCTCAAACACTCAAATTGTGAGACTTTTCTAAATTTGAAACTCAATAACTTCGACAAATGATGACCAAATGTCTTAAACAAAGTGACAAATTAATCAGCTAGACGAGATCTTTCAGGTGACACAACACATCATGATTGCATCATGTTGAATTTCCAAGAAAAAGAGTACTTTAAGAACTCAAACACTCAAATTGTGAGACTTCTCAAATTTTGACGCTCGATAACTTCGACAAATGATGACCAAATGTCTTGAACAAAGTGTCAAATTAATCAGCTCGAGGAGATCTTTCAGGTGACACAACACATCATCATTCCATCTTGTTGAATTTCCAAGAAAAAGAGTACTTTATGTGCTCAAACACTCCAATTGTGCGATTTTTCATATTTTGAAGCTCGATAACTTCGACAAATGATGACCAAATGTCTTAAACAAAGTATCAAATTAATCTGCTCGACGAGATCTTTCAGGTGACACAACACATCATGATTGCATCTTGTTGAATTTCCAAGAAAAAGAGTACTTTAAGTGCTCAAACACTCAAATTGTGCGATTTTTCATATTTTGAAGCTCGATAACTTCGACAAATGATGACCAAATGTCTTGAACAAAGTGTCAAATTAATCAGCTCGACGAGATCTTTCAGGTGACACAACACATCATGATTCCATCTTGTTGAATTTCCAAGAAAAAGAGTACTTTAAGAACTCAAACACTCAAATTGTGAGACTTCTCAAATTTTGACGCTCGATAACTTCGACAAATGATGACCAAATGTCTTGAACAAAGTGTCAAATTAATCAGCTCGACGAGATCTTTCAGGTGACACAACACATCATCATTCCATCTTGTTGAATTTCCAAGAAAAAGAGTACTTTATGTGCTCAAACACTCAAATTGTGCGATTTTTCATATTTTGAAGCTCGATAACTTCGACAAATGATGACCAAACGTCTTAAACAAAGTATCAAATTAATCTGCTCGACGAGATCTTTCAGGTGACACAACACATCATGATTGCATCTTGTTGAATTTCCAAGAAAAAGAGTACTTTAAGTGCTCAAACACTGAAATTGTGCGATTTTTCATATTTTGAAGCTCGATAACTTCGACAAATGATGACCAAATGTCTTAAACAAAGTATCAAATTAATCAGTTCGACGAGATCTTTCAGGTGACACAACACATCATGATTGCATCTTGTTGAATTTCCAAGAAAAAGAGTACTTTAAGTGCTCAAACACTCAAATTGTGAGACTTTTCTAAATTTGAAACTCAATAACTTCGACAAATGATGACCAAATGTCTTAAACAAAGTGACAAATTAATCAGCTAGACGAGATCTTTCAGGTGACACAACACATCATGATTCCATCTTGTTGAATTTCCAAGAAAAACAGTACTTTAAGTGCTCAAATACTCAAATTGTGCGATTTTTCATATTTTGAAGCTCGATAACTTCGACAAATGATGACCAAATGTCTTGAACAAAGTGTCACATTTATCAGCTCGACGAGATCTTTCAGGTGACACAATACATCATCATTCCATTTTGTTGAATTTCCAAGAAAAAGGGTACTTTAATTGCTCAAACACTCCAATTGTGAGACTTCTCAAATTTTGACGCTCAATAACTTCGACAAATGATGACCAAATGTCTTGAACAATGTGTCACATTAATCAGCTCGACGAGATCTTTCAGGTGACACAACACATCATGATTGCATCTTGTTGAATTTCCAAGAAAAAGAGTACTTTAAGTGCTCAAATACTCAAATTGTGCGATTTTTCATATTTTGAAGCTCAATAACTTCGACAAATGATGACCAAATGTCATGAACAAAGTGTCAAATTAATCAGATCGACGAGATCTTTCAGGTGACACAACACATCATGATTCCATCTTGTTGAATTTCCAAGAAAAAGAGTACTTTAAGAACTCAAACACTCAAATTGTGAGACTTCTCAAATTTTGACGCTCGATAACTTCGACAAATGATGACCAAATGTCTTAAACAAAGTGACAAATTAATCAGCTCGAGGAGATCTTTCAGGTGACACAACACATCATCATTCCATCTTGTTGAATTTCCAAGAAAAAGAGTACTTTATGTGCTCAAACACTGAAATTGTGCGATTTTTCATATTTTGAAGCTCGATAACTTCGACAAATGATGACCAAATGTCTTAAACAAAGTATCAAATTAATCAGTTCGACGAGATCTTTCAGGTGACACAACACATCATGATTGCATCTTGTTGAATTTCCAAGAAAAAGCGTACTTTAAGTGCTCAAACACTCAAATTGTGAGACTTTTCTAAATTTGAAACTCAATAACTTCGACAAATGATGACCAAATGTCTTAAACAAAGTATCAAATTAATCAGTTCGACGAGATCTTTCAGGTGACACAACACATCATGATTGCATCTTGTTGAATTTCCAAGAAAAAGAGTACTTTAAGTGCTCAAATACTCAAATTGTGCGATTTTTCATATTTTGAAGCTCGATAACTTCGACAAATGATGACCAAATGTCTTGAACAAAGTGTCAAATTAATCAGCTCGACGAGATCTTTCAGGTGACACAACACATCATGATTCCATCTTGTTGAATTTCCAAGAAAAAGAGTACTTTAAGAACTCAAACACTCAAATTGTGAGACTTCTCAAATTTTGACGCTCGATAACTTCGACAAATGATGACCAAATGTCTTGAACAAAGTGTCAAATTAATCAGCTCGAGGAGATCTTTCAGGTGACACAACACATCATCATTCCATCTTGTTGAATTTCCAAGAAAAAGAGTACTTTATGTGCTCAAACACTCAAATTGTGCGATTTTTCATATTTTGAAGCTCGATAACTTCGACAAATGATGACCAAATGTCTTAAACAAAGTATCAAATTAATCTGCTCGACGAGATCTTTCAGGTGACACAACACATCATGATTGCATCTTGTTGAATTTCCAAGAAAAAGAGTACTTTAAGAACTCAAACACTCAAATTGTGAGACTTCTCAAATTTTGACGCTCGATAACTTCGACAAATGATGACCAAATGTCTTGAACAAAGTGTCAAATTAATCAGCTCGAGGAGATCTTTCAGGTGACACAACACATCATCATTCCATCTTATTGAATTTCCAAGAAAAAGAGTACTTTATGTGCTCAAACACTCAAATTGTGCGATTTTTCATATTTTGAAGCTCGATAACTTCGACAAATGATGACCAAATGTCTTAAACAAAGTATCAAATTAATCTGCTCGACGAGATCTTTCAGGTGACACAACACATCATGATTGCATCTTGTTGAATTTCCAAGAAAAAGAGTACTTTAAGAACTCAAACACTCAAATTGTGAGACTTCTCAAATTTTGACGCTCGATAACTTCGACAAATGATGACCAAATGTCTTGAACAAAGTGTCAAATTAATCAGCTCGAGGAGATCTTTCAGGTGACACAACACATCATCATTCCATCTTGTTGAATTTCCAAGAAAAAGAGTACTTTATGTGCTCAAACACTCAAATTGTGCGATTTTTCATATTTTGAAGCTCGATAACTTCGACAAATGATGACCAAATGTCTTAAACAAAGTATCAAATTAATCTGCTCGACGAGATCTTTCAGGTGACACAACACATCATGATTGCATCTTGTTGAATTTCCAAGAAAAAGAGTACTTTAAGTGCTCAAACACTGAAATTGTGCGATTTTTCATATTTTGAAGCTCGATAACTTCGACAAATGATGACCAAATGTCTTAAACAAAGTATCAAATTAATCAGTTCGACGAGATCTTTCAGGTGACACAACACATCATGATTGCATCTTGTTGAATTTCCAAGAAAAAGAGTACTTTAAGTGCTCAAACACTCAAATTGTGAGACTTTTCTAAATTTGAAACTCAATAACTTCGACAAATGATGACCAAATGTCTTAAACAAAGTATCAAATTAATCAGTTCGACGAGATCTTTCAGGTGACACAACACATCATGATTGCATCTTGTTGAATTTCCAAGAAAAAGAGTACTTTATGTGCTCAAACACTCAAATTGTGCGATTTTTCATATTTTGAAGCTCGATAACTTCGACAAATGATGACCAAATGTCTTAAACAAAGTATCAAATTAATCTGCTCGACGAGATCTTTCAGGTGACACAACACATCATGATTGCATCTTGTTGAATTTCCAAGAAAAAGAGTACTTTAAGTGCTCAAACACTGAAATTGTGCGATTTTTCATATTTTGAAGCTCGATAACTTCGACAAATGATGACCAAATGTCTTAAACAAAGTATCAAATTAATCAGTTCGACGAGATCTTTCAGGTGACACAACACATCATGATTGCATCTTGTTGAATTTCCAAGAAAAAGAGTACTTTAAGTGCTCAAACACTCAAATTGTGAGACTTTTCTAAATTTGAAACTCAATAACTTCGACAAATGATGACCAAATGTCTTAAACAAAGTGACAAATTAATCAGCTAGACGAGATCTTTCAGGTGACACAACACATCATGATTGCATCATGTTGAATTTCCAAGAAAAAGAGTACTTTAAGAACTCAAACACTCAAATTGTGAGACTTCTCAAATTTTGACGCTCGATAACTTCGACAAATGATGACCAAATGTCTTGAACAAAGTGTCAAATTAATCAGCTCGAGGAGATCTTTCAGGTGACACAACACATCATCATTCCATCTTGTTGAATTTCCAAGAAAAAGAGTACTTTATGTGCTCAAACACTCCAATTGTGCGATTTTTCATATTTTGAAGCTCGATAACTTCGACAAATGATGACCAAATGTCTTAAACAAAGTATCAAATTAATCTGCTCGACGAGATCTTTCAGGTGACACAACACATCATGATTGCATCTTGTTGAATTTCCAAGAAAAAGAGTACTTTAAGTGCTCAAACACTCAAATTGTGCGATTTTTCATATTTTGAAGCTCGATAACTTCGACAAATGATGACCAAATGTCTTGAACAAAGTGTCAAATTAATCAGCTCGACGAGATCTTTCAGGTGACACAACACATCATGATTCCATCTTGTTGAATTTCCAAGAAAAAGAGTACTTTAAGAACTCAAACACTCAAATTGTGAGACTTCTCAAATTTTGACGCTCGATAACTTCGACAAATGATGACCAAATGTCTTGAACAAAGTGTCAAATTAATCAGCTCGAGGAGATCTTTCAGGTGACACAACACATCATCATTCCATCTTGTTGAATTTCCAAGAAAAAGAGTACTTTATGTGCTCAAACACTCAAATTGTGCGATTTTTCATATTTTGAAGCTCGATAACTTCGACAAATGATGACCAAACGTCTTAAACAAAGTATCAAATTAATCTGCTCGACGAGATCTTTCAGGTGACACAACACATCATGATTGCATCTTGTTGAATTTCCAAGAAAAAGAGTACTTTAAGTGCTCAAACACTGAAATTGTGCGATTTTTCATATTTTGAAGCTCGATAACTTCGACAAATGATGACCAAATGTCTTAAACAAAGTATCAAATTAATCAGTTCGACGAGATCTTTCAGGTGACACAACACATCATGATTGCATCTTGTTGAATTTCCAAGAAAAAGAGTACTTTAAGTGCTCAAACACTCAAATTGTGAGACTTTTCTAAATTTGAAACTCAATAACTTCGACAAATGATGACCAAATGTCTTAAACAAAGTGACAAATTAATCAGCTAGACGAGATCTTTCAGGTGACACAACACATCATGATTCCATCTTGTTGAATTTCCAAGAAAAACAGTACTTTAAGTGCTCAAATACTCAAATTGTGCGATTTTTCATATTTTGAAGCTCGATAACTTCGACAAATGATGACCAAATGTCTTGAACAAAGTGTCACATTTATCAGCTCGACGAGATCTTTCAGGTGACACAATACATCATCATTCCATTTTGTTGAATTTCCAAGAAAAAGGGTACTTTAATTGCTCAAACACTCCAATTGTGAGACTTCTCAAATTTTGACGCTCAATAACTTCGACAAATGATGACCAAATGTCTTGAACAATGTGTCACATTAATCAGCTCGACGAGATCTTTCAGGTGACACAACACATCATGATTGCATCTTGTTGAATTTCCAAGAAAAAGAGTACTTTAAGTGCTCAAATACTCAAATTGTGCGATTTTTCATATTTTGAAGCTCAATAACTTCGACAAATGATGACCAAATGTCATGAACAAAGTGTCAAATTAATCAGATCGACGAGATCTTTCAGGTGACACAACACATCATGATTCCATCTTGTTGAATTTCCAAGAAAAAGAGTACTTTAAGAACTCAAACACTCAAATTGTGAGACTTCTCAAATTTTGACGCTCGATAACTTCGACAAATGATGACCAAATGTCTTAAACAAAGTGACAAATTAATCAGCTCGAGGAGATCTTTCAGGTGACACAACACATCATCATTCCATCTTGTTGAATTTCCAAGAAAAAGAGTACTTTATGTGCTCAAACACTGAAATTGTGCGATTTTTCATATTTTGAAGCTCGATAACTTCGACAAATGATGACCAAATGTCTTAAACAAAGTATCAAATTAATCAGTTCGACGAGATCTTTCAGGTGACACAACACATCATGATTGCATCTTGTTGAATTTCCAAGAAAAAGCGTACTTTAAGTGCTCAAACACTCAAATTGTGAGACTTTTCTAAATTTGAAACTCAATAACTTCGACAAATGATGACCAAATGTCTTAAACAAAGTATCAAATTAATCAGTTCGACGAGATCTTTCAGGTGACACAACACATCATGATTGCATCTTGTTGAATTTCCAAGAAAAAGAGTACTTTAAGTGCTCAAATACTCAAATTGTGCGATTTTTCATATTTTGAAGCTCGATAACTTCGACAAATGATGACCAAATGTCTTGAACAAAGTGTCAAATTAATCAGCTCGACGAGATCTTTCAGGTGACACAACACATCATGATTCCATCTTGTTGAATTTCCAAGAAAAAGAGTACTTTAAGAACTCAAACACTCAAATTGTGAGACTTCTCAAATTTTGACGCTCGATAACTTCGACAAATGATGACCAAATGTCTTGAACAAAGTGTCAAATTAATCAGCTCGAGGAGATCTTTCAGGTGACACAACACATCATCATTCCATCTTGTTGAATTTCCAAGAAAAAGAGTACTTTATGTGCTCAAACACTCAAATTGTGCGATTTTTCATATTTTGAAGCTCGATAACTTCGACAAATGATGACCAAATGTCTTAAACAAAGTATCAAATTAATCTGCTCGACGAGATCTTTCAGGTGACACAACACATCATGATTGCATCTTGTTGAATTTCCAAGAAAAAGAGTACTTTAAGAACTCAAACACTCAAATTGTGAGACTTCTCAAATTTTGACGCTCGATAACTTCGACAAATGATGACCAAATGTCTTGAACAAAGTGTCAAATTAATCAGCTCGAGGAGATCTTTCAGGTGACACAACACATCATCATTCCATCTTATTGAATTTCCAAGAAAAAGAGTACTTTATGTGCTCAAACACTCAAATTGTGCGATTTTTCATATTTTGAAGCTCGATAACTTCGACAAATGATGACCAAATGTCTTAAACAAAGTATCAAATTAATCTGCTCGACGAGATCTTTCAGGTGACACAACACATCATGATTGCATCTTGTTGAATTTCCAAGAAAAAGAGTACTTTAAGAACTCAAACACTCAAATTGTGAGACTTCTCAAATTTTGACGCTCGATAACTTCGACAAATGATGACCAAATGTCTTGAACAAAGTGTCAAATTAATCAGCTCGAGGAGATCTTTCAGGTGACACAACACATCATGATTGCATCTTGTTGAATTTCCAAGAAAAAGAGTACTTTAAGTGCTCAAACACTGAAATTGTGCGATTTTTCATATTTTGAAGCTCGATAACTTCGACAAATGATGACCAAATGTCTTAAACAAAGTATCAAATTAATCAGTTCGACGAGATCTTTCAGGTGACACAACACATCATGATTGCATCTTGTTGAATTTCCAAGAAAAAGCGTACTTTAAGTGCTCAAACACTCAAATTGTGAGACTTTTCTAAATTTGAAACTCAATAACTTCGACAAATGATTACCAAATGTCTTAAACAAAGTATCAAATTAATCAGTTCGACGAGATCTTTCAGGTGACACAACACATCATGATTGCATCTTGTTGAATTTCCAAGAAAAAGAGTACTTTAAGAACTCAAACACTCAAATTGTGAGACTTCTCAAATTTTGACGCTCGATAACTTCGACAAATGATGACCAAATGTCTTGAACAAAGTGTCAAATTAATCAGCTCGAGGAGATCTTTCAGGTGACACAACACATCATCATTCCATCTTGTTGAATTTCCAAGAAAAAGAGTACTTTATGTGCTCAAACACTCAAATTGTGCGATTTTTCATATTTTGAAGCTCGATAACTTCGACAAATGATGACCAAATGTCTTAAACAAAGTATCAAATTAATCTGCTCGACGAGATCTTTCAGGTGACACAACACATCATGATTGCATCTTGTTGAATTTCCAAGAAAAAGAGTACTTTAAGTGCTCAAACACTGAAATTGTGCGATTTTTCATATTTTGAAGCTCGATAACTTCGACAAATGATGACCAAATGTCTTAAACAAAGTATCAAATTAATCAGTTCGACGAGATCTTTCAGGTGACACAACACATCATGATTGCATCTGGTTGAATTTCCAAGAAAAAGAGTACTTTAAGTGCTCAAACACTCAAATTGTGAGACTTTTCTAAATTTGAAACTCAATAACTTCGACAAATGATGACCAAATGTCTTAAACAAAGTGACAAATTAATCAGCTAGACGAGATCTTTCAGGTGACACAACACATCATGATTCCATCTTGTTGAATTTCCAAGAAAAACAGTACTTTAAGTGCTCAAATACTCAAATTGTGCGATTTTTCATATTTTGAAGCTCGATAACTTCGACAAATGATGACCAAATGTCTTGAACAAAGTGTCACATTTATCAGCTCGACGAGATCTTTCAGGTGACACAATACATCATCATTCCATTTTGTTGAATTTCCAAGAAAAAGGGTACTTTAATTGCTCAAACACTCCAATTGTGAGACTTCTCAAATTTTGACGCTCAATAACTTCGACAAATGATGACCAAATGTCTTGAACAATGTGTCACATTAATCAGCTCGACGAGATCTTTCAGGTGACACAACACATCATGATTGCATCTTGTTGAATTTCCAAGAAAAAGAGTACTTTAAGTGCTCAAACACTGAAATTGTGCGATTTTTCATATTTTGAAGCTCGATA
Organism: Euwallacea fornicatus; assembly: GCF_040115645.1. Classification (NCBI taxonomy): domain Eukaryota; kingdom Metazoa; phylum Arthropoda; class Insecta; order Coleoptera; family Curculionidae; genus Euwallacea; species Euwallacea fornicatus. Next base: position 604,557 of record NW_027096012.1, on the reverse strand, counting down.
ACTTCGACAAATGATGACCAAATGTCTTAAACAAAGTATCAAATTAATCAGTTCGACGAGATCTTTCAGGTGACACAACACATCATGATTGCATCTTGTTGAATTTCCAAGAAAAAGAGTACTTGAAGTGCTCAAATACTCAAATTGTGCGATTTTTCATATTTTGAAGCTCAATAACTTCGACAAATGATGACCAAATGTCATGAACAAAGTGTCAAATTAATCAGATCGACGAGATCTTTCAAGTGACACAACACATCATGATTCCATCTTGTTGAATTTCCAAGAAAAAGAGTACTTTAAGAACTCAAACACTCAAATTGTGAGACTTCTCAAATTTTGACGCTCGATAACTTCGACAAATGATGACCAAATGTCTTGAACAAAGTGTCAAATTAATCAGCTCGAGGAGATCTTTCAGGTGACACAACACATCATCATTCCATCTTGTTGAATTTCCAAGAAAAAGAGTACTTTATGTGCTCAAACACTCAAATTGTGCGATTTTTCATATTTTGAAGCTCGATAACTTCGACAAATGATGACCAAATGTCTTAAACAAAGTATCAAATTAATCTGCTCGACGAGATCTTTCAGGTGACACAACACATCATGATTGCATCTTGTTGAATTTCCAAGAAAAAGAGTACTTTAAGTGCTCAAACACTCAAATTGTGCGATTTTTCATATTTTGAAGCTCGATAACTTCGACAAATGATGACCAAATGTCTTGAACAAAGTGTCAAATTAATCAGCTCGACGAGATCTTTCAGGTGACACAACACATCATGATTCCATCTTGTTGAATTTCCAAGAAAAAGAGTACTTTAAGAACTCAAACACTCAAATTGTGAGACTTCTCAAATTTTGACGCTCGATAACTTCGACAAATGATGACCAAATGTCTTGAACAAAGTGTCAAATTAATCAGCTCGAGGAGATCTTTCAGGTGACACAACACATCATCATTCCATCTTGTTGAATTTCCAAGAAAAAGAGTACTTTATGTGCTCAAACACTCAAATTGTGCGATTTTTCATATTTTGAAGCTCGATAACTTCGACAAATGATGACCAAATGTCTTAAACAAAGTATCAAATTAATCAGTTCGACGAGATCTTTCAGGTGACACAACACATCATGATTGCATCTTGTTGAATTTCCAAGAAAAAGAGTACTTTAAGTGCTCAAACACTCAAATTGTGAGACTTTTCTAAATTTGAAACTCAATAACTTCGACAAATGATGATCAAATGTCTTAAACAAAGTATCAAATTAATCAGTTCGACGAGATCTTTCAGGTGACACAACACATCATGATTCCATCTTGTTGAATTTCCAAGAAAAACAGTACTTTAAGTGCTCAAATACTCAAATTGTGCGATTTTTCATATTTTGAAGCTCGATAACTTCGACAAATGATGACCAAATGTCTTGAACAAAGTGTCACATTTATCAGCTCGACGAGATCTTTCAGGTGACACAATACATCATCATTCCATTTTGTTGAATTTCCAAGAAAAAGGGTACTTTAATTGCTCAAACACTCCAATTGTGAGACTTCTCAAATTTTGACGCTCGATAACTTCGACAAATGATGACCAAATGTCTTAAACAAAGTATCAAATTAATCAGCTAGACGAGATCTTTCAGGTGACACAACACATCATCATTCCATCTTGTTGAATTTCCAAGAAAAAGAGTAGTTTAAGTGCTCAAACACTCAAATTGTGAGACTTCTCAAATTTTGACGCTCAATAACTTCGACAAATGATGACCAAATGTCTTGAACAAAGTGTCACATTAATCAGCTCGACGAGATCTTTCAGGTGACACAACACATCATCATTCCATTTTGTTGAATTTCCAAGAAAAAGAGTACTTTATGTGCTCAAACACTCAAATTGTGCGATTTTTCATATTTTGAAGCTCGATAACTTCGACAAATGATGACCAAATGTCTTAAACAAAGTATCAAATTAATCTGCTCGACGAGATCTTTCAGGTGACACAGCACATCATCATTCCATCTTGTTGAATTTCCAAGAAAAAGAGTACTTTAAGTGCTCAAACACTCAAATTGTGAGACTTCTCAAATTTTGACGCTCGATAACTTCGACAAATGATGACCAAATGTCTTAAACAAAGTATCAAATTAATCAGCTCGACGAGATCTTTCAGGTGACACAACACATCATGATTGCATCTTGTTGAATTTCCAAGAAAAAGAGTACTTTAAGAACTCAAACACTCAAATTGTGAGACTTCTCAAATTTTGACGCTCGATAACTTCGACAAATGATGACCAAATGTCTTAAACAAAGTATCAAATTAATCAGCTCGACGAGATCTTTCAGGTGACACAACACATCATGATTGCATCTTGTTGAATTTCCAAGAAAAAGAGTACTTTAAGTGCTCAAATACTCAAATTGTGCGATTTTTCATATTTTGAAGCTCAATAACTTCGACAAATGATGACCAAATGTCTTGAACAAAGTATCAAATTAATCAGTTCAAAGAGATCTTTCAGGTGACACAACACATCATGATTGCATCTTGTTGAATTTCCAAGAAAAAGAGTACTTTAAGTGCTCAAACACTCAAATTGTGAGACTTCTCAAATTTTGACGCTCGATAACTTCGACAAATGATGACCAAATGTCTTAAACAAAGTATCAAATTAATCAGTTCAACGAGATCTTTCAGGTGACACAACACATCATGATTGCATCTTGTTGAATTTCCAAGAAAAAGAGTAGTTTAAGTGCTCAAACACTCAAATTGTGAGACTTCTCAAATTTTGACGCTCAATAACTTCGACAAATGATGACCAAATGTCTTGAACAAAGTGTCACATTAATCAGCTCGACGAGATCTTTCAGGTGACACAACACATCATCATTCCATTTTGTTGAATTTCCAAGAAAAAGAGTACTTTATGTGCTCAAACACTCAAATTGTGCGATTTTTCATATTTTGAAGCTCGATAACTTCGACAAATGATGACCAAATGTCTTAAACAAAGTATCAAATTAATCTGCTCGACGAGATCTTTCAGGTGACACAGCACATCATCATTCCATCTTGTTGAATTTCCAAGAAAAAGAGTACTTTAAGTGCTCAAACACTCAAATTGTGAGACTTCTCAAATTTTGACGCTCGATAACTTCGACAAATGATGACCAAATGTCTTAAACAAAGTATCAAATTAATCAGCTCGACGAGATCTTTCAGGTGACACAACACATCATGATTGCATCTTGTTGAATTTCCAAGAAAAAGAGTACTTTAAGAACTCAAACACTCAAATTGTGAGACTTCTCAAATTTTGACGCTCGATAACTTCGACAAATGATGACCAAATGTCTTAAACAAAGTATCAAATTAATCAGCTCGACGAGATCTTTCAGGTGACACAACACATCATGATTGCATCTTGTTGAATGTCCAAGAAAAAGAGTACTTTAAGTGCTCAAATACTCAAATTGTGCGATTTTTCATATTTTGAAGCTCAATAACTTCGACAAATGATGACCAAATGTCTTGAACAAAGTCTCAAATTAATCAGCTCGACGAGATCTTGCAGGTGACACAACACATCATGATTCCATCTTGTTGAATTTCCAAGAAAAAGAGTACTTTAAGTGCTCAAACACTCAAATTGTGAGACTTCTCAAATTTTGACGCTCGATAACTTCGACAAATGATGACCAAATGTCTTAAACAAAGTATCAAATTAATCAGCTAGACGAGATCTTTCAGGTGACACAACACATCATCATTCCATCTTGTTGAATTTCCAAGAAAAAGAGTAGTTTAAGTGCTCAAACACTCAAATTGTGAGACTTCTCAAATTTTGACGCTCAATAACTTCGACAAATGATGACCAAATGTCTTAAACAATGTGTCAAATTAATCAGCTTGACGAGTTCTTTCAGATAACACAACACATCATGATTCCATCTTGTTGAATTTCCAACAAAAAGAGTACTTTAAATGCTCAAACACTCAAATTGTGAGACTTCTCATATTTTGACGCTCGATAACTTCGACAAATGATGACCAAATGTCTTGAACAAAGTGTCAAATTAATCAGCTCGAGGAGATCTTTCAGGTGACACAACACATCATCATTCCATCTTGTTGAATTTCCAAGAAAAAGAGTAGTTTAAGTGCTCAAACACTCAAATTGTGAGACTTCTCAAATTTTGACGCTCGATAACTTCGACAAATGATGACCAAATGTCTTGAACAAAGTGTCAAATTAATCAGCTCGACGAGATCTTTCAGGTGACACAACACATCATCATTCCATCTTGTTGAATTTCCAAGAAAAAGAGTACTTTAAGTGCTCAAACACTCAAATTGTGCAATTTTTCATATTTTGACGCTCGATAACTTCGACAAATGATGACCAAATGTCTTGAACAAAGTGTCAAGTTAATCAGCTCGACGAGATCTTTCAGGTGACACATCACATCATCATTCCATCTTGTTGAATTTCCAAGAAAAAGAGTAGTTTAAGTGCTCAAACACTCAAATTGTGAGACTTCTCAAATTTTGACGCTCAATAACTTCGACAAATGATGACCCAATGTCTTGAACAAAGTGTCACATTAATCAGCTCGACGAGATCTTTCAGGTGACACAACACATCATCATTCCATTTTGTTGAATTTCCAAGAAAAAGAGTACTTTATGTGCTCAAACACTCAAATTGTGCGATTTTTCATATTTTGAAGCTCGATAACTTCGACAAATGATGACCAAATGTCTTAAACAAAGTATCATATTAATCTGCTCGACGAGATCTTTCAGGTGACACAGCACATCATCATTCCATCTTGTTGAATTTCCAAGAAAAAGAGTACTTTAAGTGCTCAAACACTCAAATTGTGAGACTTCTCAAATTTTGACGCTCGATAACTTCGACAAATGATGACCAAATGTCTTAAACAAAGTATCAAATTAATCAGCTCGACGAGATCTTTCAGGTGACACAACACATCATGATTGCATCTTGTTGAATTTCCAAGAAAAAGAGTACTTTAAGAACTCAAACACTCAAATTGTGAGACTTCTCAAATTTTGACGCTCGATAACTTCGACAAATGATGACCAAATGTCTTAAACAAAGTATCAAATTAATCAGCTCGACGAGATCTTTCAGGTGACACAACACATCATGATTGCATCTTGTTGAATTTCCAAGAAAAAGAGTACTTTAAGTGCTCAAATACTCAAATTGTGCGATTTTTCATATTTTGAAGCTCAATAACTTCGACAAATGATGACCAAATGTCTTGAACAAAGTATCAAATTAATCAGTTCAAAGAGATCTTTCAGGTGACACAACACATCATGATTGCATCTTGTTGAATTTCCAAGAAAAAGAGTACTTTAAGTGCTCAAACACTCAAATTGTGAGACTTCTCAAATTTTGACGCTCGATAACTTCGACAAATGATGACCAAATGTCTTAAACAAAGTATCAAATTAATCAGTTCAACGAGATCTTTCAGGTGACACAACACATCATGATTGCATCTTGTTGAATTTCCAAGAAAAAGAGTAGTTTAAGTGCTCAAACACTCAAATTGTGAGACTTCTCAAATTTTGACGCTCAATAACTTCGACAAATGATGACCAAATGTCTTGAACAAAGTGTCACATTAATCAGCTCGACGAGATCTTTCAGGTGACACAACACATCATCATTCCATTTTGTTGAATTTCCAAGAAAAAGAGTACTTTATGTGCTCAAACACTCAAATTGTGCGATTTTTCATATTTTGAAGCTCGATAACTTCGACAAATGATGACCAAATGTCTTAAACAAAGTATCAAATTAATCTGCTCGACGAGATCTTTCAGGTGACACAGCACATCATCATTCCATCTTGTTGAATTTCCAAGAAAAAGAGTACTTTAAGTGCTCAAACACTCAAATTGTGAGACTTCTCAAATTTTGACGCTCGATAACTTCGACAAATGATGACCAAATGTCTTAAACAAAGTATCAAATTAATCAGCTCGACGAGATCTTTCAGGTGACACAACACATCATGATTGCATCTTGTTGAATTTCCAAGAAAAAGAGTACTTTAAGAACTCAAACACTCAAATTGTGAGACTTCTCAAATTTTGACGCTCGATAACTTCGACAAATGATGACCAAATGTCTTAAACAAAGTATCAAATTAATCAGCTCGACGAGATCTTTCAGGTGACACAACACATCATGATTGCATCTTGTTGAATGTCCAAGAAAAAGAGTACTTTAAGTGCTCAAATACTCAAATTGTGCGATTTTTCATATTTTGAAGCTCAATAACTTCGACAAATGATGACCAAATGTCTTGAACAAAGTCTCAAATTAATCAGCTCGACGAGATCTTGCAGGTGACACAACACATCATGATTCCATCTTGTTGAATTTCCAAGAAAAAGAGTACTTTAAGTGCTCAAACACTCAAATTGTGAGACTTCTCAAATTTTGACGCTCGATAACTTCGACAAATGATGACCAAATGTCTTAAACAAAGTATCAAATTAATCAGCTAGACGAGATCTTTCAGGTGACACAACACATCATCATTCCATCTTGTTGAATTTCCAAGAAAAAGAGTAGTTTAAGTGCTCAAACACTCAAATTGTGAGACTTCTCAAATTTTGACGCTCAATAACTTCGACAAATGATGACCAAATGTCTTAAACAATGTGTCAAATTAATCAGCTTGACGAGTTCTTTCAGATAACACAACACATCATGATTCCATCTTGTTGAATTTCCAACAAAAAGAGTACTTTAAATGCTCAAACACTCAAATTGTGAGACTTCTCATATTTTGACGCTCGATAACTTCGACAAATGATGACCAAATGTCTTGAACAAAGTGTCAAATTAATCAGCTCGAGGAGATCTTTCAGGTGACACAACACATCATCATTCCATCTTGTTGAATTTCCAAGAAAAAGAGTAGTTTAAGTGCTCAAACACTCAAATTGTGAGACTTCTCAAATTTTGACGCTCGATAACTTCGACAAATGATGACCAAATGTCTTGAACAAAGTGTCAAATTAATCAGCTCGACGAGATCTTTCAGGTGACACAACACATCATCATTCCATCTTGTTGAATTTCCAAGAAAAAGAGTACTTTAAGTGCTCAAACACTCAAATTGTGCGATTTTTCATATTTTGACGCTCGATAACTTCGACAAATGATGACCAAATGTCTTGAACAAAGTGTCAAGTTAATCAGCTCGACGAGATCTTTCAGGTGACACATCACATCATCATTCCATCTTGTTGAATTTCCAAGAAAAAGAGTACTTTAATTGCTCAAACACTCAAATTGTGAGACTTCTCAAATTTTGACGCTCGATAACTTCGACAAATGATGACCAAATGTCTTAAACAAAGTATCAAATTAATCAGCTAGACGAGATCTTTCAGGTGACACAACACATCATCATTCCATCTTGTTGAATTTCCAAGAAAAAGAGTAGTTTAAGTGCTCAAACACTCAAATTGTGAGACTTCTCAAATTTTGACGCTCAATAACTTCGACAAATGATGACCAAATGTCTTGAACAAAGTGTCACATTAATCAGCTCGACGAGATCTTTCAGGTGACACAACACATCATCATTCCATTTTGTTGAATTTCCAAGAAAAAGAGTACTTTATGTGCTCAAACACTCAAATTGTGCGATTTTTCATATTTTGAAGCTCGATAACTTCGACAAATGATGACCAAATGTCTTAAACAAAGTATCATATTAATCTGCTCGACGAGATCTTTCAGGTGACACAGCACATCATCATTCCATCTTGTTGAATTTCCAAGAAAAAGAGTACTTTAAGTGCTCAAACACTCAAATTGTGAGACTTCTCAAATTTTGACGCTCGATAACTTCGACAAATGATGACCAAATGTCTTGAACAAAGTCTCAAATTAATCAGCTCGAGGAGATCTTTCAGGTGACACAACACATCATCATTCCATCTTGTTGAATTTCCAAGAAAAAGAGTACTTTAAGTGCTCAAACACTCAAATTGTGAGACTTCTCAAATTTTGACGCTCGATAACTTCGACAAATGATGACCAAATGTCTTAAACAAAGTATCAAATTAATCAGCTAGACGAGATCTTTCAGGTGACACAACACATCATCATTCCATCTTGTTGAATTTCCAAGAAAAAGAGTAGTTTAAGTGCTCAAACACTCAAATTGTGCGATTTTTCATATTTTGACGCTCGATAACTTCGACAAATGATGACCAAATGTCTTGAACAAAGTGTCAAGTTAATCAGCTCGACGAGATCTTTCAGGTGACACATCACATCATCATTCCATCTTGTTGAATTTCCAAGAAAAAGAGTACTTTAATTGCTCAAACACTCAAATTGTGAGACTTCTCAAATTTTGACGCTCGATAACTTCGACAAATGATGACCAAATGTCTTAAACAAAGTATCAAATTAATCAGCTAGACGAGATCTTTCAGGTGACACAACACATCATCATTCCATCTTGTTGAATTTCCAAGAAAAAGAGTAGTTTAAGTGCTCAAACACTCAAATTGTGAGACTTCTCAAATTTTGACGCTCAATAACTTCGACAAATGATGACCAAATGTCTTGAACAAAGTGTCACATTAATCAGCTCGACGAGATCTTTCAGGTGACACAACACATCATCATTCCATTTTGTTGAATTTCCAAGAAAAAGAGTACTTTATGTGCTCAAACACTCAAATTGTGCGATTTTTCATATTTTGAAGCTCGATAACTTCGACAAATGATGACCAAATGTCTTAAACAAAGTATCAAATTAATCTGCTCGACGAGATCTTTCAGGTGACACAGCACATCATCATTCCATCTTGTTGAATTTCCAAGAAAAAGAGTACTTTAAGTGCTCAAACACTCAAATTGTGAGACTTCTCAAATTTTGACGCTCGATAACTTCGACAAATGATGACCAAATGTCTTAAACAAAGTATCAAATTAATCAGCTCGACGAGATCTTTCAGGTGACACAACACATCATGATTGCATCTTGTTGAATTTCCAAGAAAAAGAGTACTTTAAGAACTCAAACACTCAAATTGTGAGACTTCTCAAATTTTGACGCTCGATAACTTCGACAAATGATGACCAAATGTCTTAAACAAAGTATCAAATTAATCAGCTCGACGAGATCTTTCAGGTGACACAACACATCATGATTGCATCTTGTTGAATTTCCAAGAAAAAGAGTACTTTAAGTGCTCAAATACTCAAATTGTGCGATTTTTCATATTTTGAAGCTCAATAACTTCGACAAATGATGACCAAATGTCTTGAACAAAGTATCAAATTAATCAGTTCAAAGAGATCTTTCAGGTGACACAACACATCATGATTGCATCTTGTTGAATTTCCAAGAAAAAGAGTACTTTAAGTGCTCAAACACTCAAATTGTGAGACTTCTCAAATTTTGACGCTCGATAACTTCGACAAATGATGACCAAATGTCTTAAACAAAGTATCAAATTAATCAGTTCAACGAGATCTTTCAGGTGACACAACACATCATGATTGCATCTTGTTGAATTTCCAAGAAAAAGAGTAGTTTAAGTGCTCAAACACTCAAATTGTGAGACTTCTCAAATTTTGACGCTCAATAACTTCGACAAATGATGACCAAATGTCTTGAACAAAGTGTCACATTAATCAGCTCGACGAGATCTTTCAGGTGACACAACACATCATCATTCCATTTTGTTGAATTTCCAAGAAAAAGAGTACTTTATGTGCTCAAACACTCAAATTGTGCGATTTTTCATATTTTGAAGCTCGATAACTTCGACAAATGATGACCAAATGTCTTAAACAAAGTATCAAATTAATCTGCTCGACGAGATCTTTCAGGTGACACAGCACATCATCATTCCATCTTGTTGAATTTCCAAGAAAAAGAGTACTTTAAGTGCTCAAACACTCAAATTGTGAGACTTCTCAAATTTTGACGCTCGATAACTTCGACAAATGATGACCAAATGTCTTAAACAAAGTATCAAATTAATCAGCTCGACGAGATCTTTCAGGTGACACAACACATCATGATTGCATCTTGTTGAATTTCCAAGAAAAAGAGTACTTTAAGAACTCAAACACTCAAATTGTGAGACTTCTCAAATTTTGACGCTCGATAACTTCGACAAATGATGACCAAATGTCTTAAACAAAGTATCAAATTAATCAGCTCGACGAGATCTTTCAGGTGACACAACACATCATGATTGCATCTTGTTGAATGTCCAAGAAAAAGAGTACTTTAAGTGCTCAAATACTCAAATTGTGCGATTTTTCATATTTTGAAGCTCAATAACTTCGACAAATGATGACCAAATGTCTTGAACAAAGTCTCAAATTAATCAGCTCGACGAGATCTTGCAGGTGACACAACACATCATGATTCCATCTTGTTGAATTTCCAAGAAAAAGAGTACTTTAAGTGCTCAAACACTCAAATTGTGAGACTTCTCAAATTTTGACGCTCGATAACTTCGACAAATGATGACCAAATGTCTTAAACAAAGTATCAAATTAATCAGCTAGACGAGATCTTTCAGGTGACACAACACATCATCATTCCATCTTGTTGAATTTCCAAGAAAAAGAGTAGTTTAAGTGCTCAAACACTCAAATTGTGAGACTTCTCAAATTTTGACGCTCAATAACTTCGACAAATGATGACCAAATGTCTTAAACAATGTGTCAAATTAATCAGCTTGACGAGTTCTTTCAGATAACACAACACATCATGATTCCATCTTGTTGAATTTCCAACAAAAAGAGTACTTTAAATGCTCAAACACTCAAATTGTGAGACTTCTCATATTTTGACGCTCGATAACTTCGACAAATGATGACCAAATGTCTTGAACAAAGTGTCACATTAATCAGCTCGACGAGATCTTTCAGGTGACACAACACATCATCATTCCATTTTGTTGAATTTCCAAGAAAAAGAGTACTTTAATTGCTCAAACACTCCAATTGTGAGACTTCTCAAATTTTGACGCTCGATAACTTCGACAAATGATGACCAAATGTCTTAAACAAAGTATCAAATTAATCAGTTCAACGAGATCTTTCAGGTGACACAACACATCATCATTCCATTTTGTTGAATTTCCAAGAAAAAGAGTACTTTAATTGCTCAAACACTCCAATTGTGAGACTTCTCAAATTTTGACGCTCGATAACTTCGACAAATGATGACCAAATTGTTGGAATCCTATACTCAACCATAAGTTATCCAAATTAATAGTAAACAGTTTTCACTAGCGGCGTCTAAAAGAGAAGCGGATTGATTTCATTTATACATAAGCAATAAACTATTAATTTGGAGAACCTAAGAGAAATGTATGCGTAGCAATTATGGTCGTATATTTTTTCTTTTAATGTTAGTTTTATATAAGTTTAGTCTGAAGATTGTCTCGTCGTACACAAGACGTACACGATTCTTGGTCCTCTGTAATTTTTCCTTTTTATAATAAAGTCAATTCATTCTAAGTTGTACCTCTTATTATCTCCCAATTTGCAACAGGTTATGGGCCCAGATACGTCGCGTTAGCTCACCTGTTAAGAGATAATAAGTAAAGGCTACAATCGCGAGTGAAGTGTTTGTGAAAAAGTGTGGAAAACAAGAATAATGGCGGAAGGTGCAAAATATAACATCGAAAAGTTAAACGGACAGAACTATGAGTCATGGAATTATTTGGTGAAAATGTTACTAATAAACGCTGACTTGTGGGACGTAGTTTCGACTGCAGTGCCGGCACAGACAGAGCGAGACTCCAATTGGAAAAAGCACAATGACAAGGCTCTGTCAACTATAGCCTTACTTGTCGATGTTAGTCAATTAGTGCATATTAGAAGTAAGGAGCACGCGCATGACGCGTGGGAAGCACTAAAGGATTATCACCAAAAATCAAGTCTATCTAGCATGGTGTTTCTGTTAAAGCGAATTTGCAGACTCTCGCTGGAAGAAAATGGTGATATGGAAGCACACATAAGTTTATTCTTGGAGCTTTTGAATAAGCTGGCCGCATTGGGAGAGGAAATTAAGGACAGGTTTGCAGCAGGCATTTTGCTGGGAAGTCTTCCAGACTCATATAGTTTTTTGACAACAGCGCTGGAAAGTAAGCCATCGAATGAATTTACACTTGAATTTGTAAAAAGCAAACTAATCGATGAGTATAGAAGACGTCAGGGAGCATCAAGTAACCAAGGTGAATCAGCTATGAAGTCAGTGTATAAAGGTGACAAAAATAATCCTACTACAAATTCAAGCATAAAGCAATGTTATTTTTGCAATAAAAAAGGTCATTTTAAACGAGATTGTTTCAAGTATAAGGCGTTTAAAAAAGAGAAAGCCCAAGAAAAAGCTAATAAAGTTACTGAGAATGATACTGATGACACGTGTTTTATGGTGAACTTGAACTCAAGTGGCGTTAAAAGGGATTCTGCTTCGTGGTATGTGGATTCAGGAGCTTCGAGCCACATGGTCAACTATAAGGAATTTTATACCCAGTTTGACGATAGCAGGAAAGGCGTTGTTAAGTTAGCAGGGAAAGGACAAAACTCCCAGGTTCAGGGTATAGGGACAGGAATTATCAAGTGCGCGAATGGTGCGGAAGTAAACGAGTTAAAGATTAACGATGTGTTGTATGTGCCGCAATTGGATTCAAATTTACTTTCTGTCAAAAAATTAACAAGTGCGGGATATGGTGTTCAGTTCGGCAATCACAGTTGTAAAATCGTTTTTCGCGGAAAAATGATAGCAAATGCGAAGCCGGCACCCGACTTGTACAAGTTGTCAACTGTGGAGCATGCACTGAGCGTTGTCAATGAGCATTCCAGTGATTGTCAGCATACATGGCATCGACGTTTTGGGCACAGGGATATAGAGGCAGTCAAGCACTTGATGGAAACAAAGATGGCGACCGGGATTAATATAAAGGACTGTAGAATCAGGGAAACTTGTAGTTGCTGCGTTAAAGGTAAGATTATTCGTAAGAGTTTCCCAAAGTTCTCTCATTGTAATACTTTCGATATTCTTGATCTAATACATACAGATGTTTGCGGGCCCATGAAAACTGTTACTCCAGGGGGCAAACGTTACATTCTTACTTTAATTGATGATTTCTCAAGGTTTACATTTGTGTATTTGTTGAAATATAAAAATGAAACCGTTAAATATATTAAAGAGTTTGTTGAATTGATGAGTAATCAGTCAGGCAGGATACCGAAGGTTATTAGGTCGGATAGGGGTGGCGAGTACGTAAATAATGCTTTAAGGGAATATTTGAAGGGTAAGGGCATAAAAATACAGTATACAGCGGGGTACTCTCCGGAACAAAACGGGGTTGCCGAGAGGAAAAATAGGTCTCTAGTCGAAATGGCTAGGTGTATGTTAATTGACGCGGATTTACCAAATAAGTTTTGGGGCGAAGCAGTAGTCACGGCCAATTATCTGCAGAATCGACTGCCTACCAAGTCAAAACAAAAAACGCCATTTGAATTATGGCACAAAACTAAACCTGATGTGTCAAATTTGCAGATATTTGGGTCCAAAGTTTATATCCACATTCCTAAAGAACTGATGAAGGATAAATTTGATAAAAAGGCAGAGACTTTGATGTTTGTGGGATATTCTGAGGAATCTAAGGCATACAGATTATTAAATGTACATACAGAGCGCATAAAAATTAGTCGTAGTGTAGTATTTCCTGATAGAAGTACATGCATTGAGAATGAAATGTCCACTACGTGCGAAAAGGAAGAAGAGACAAAAGAACTAGACAACAAGGGGAAACATGAGGTTGTGGACCTTGAAAATACCAAGGAAATAGAGGAAATTACGGAAGATTCTGATAGTGCATCAGATAGAGAACTCTTTTATGACACCGATATTAGCTATCAACCGAGCGAAGAAGAGCTTAGCATAGAAGACGCAGGAGAGTGTAGAAGATCAACTAGGATAAATAAAGGAGTTCCACCTGAGCGCTATACAGCGAAGTTAGTTGAACTTCAAGAAATTGAACCTAAAAATTTTAAGGAAGCCTTGGCTAAAAAAGATAGCAAAAAATGGCAAAAGGCCATGGAAGAGGAGATCGAATCTTTGAAGAAAAACGAGACATGGAGTCTAGTACCACTACCAGAAGGAAAAAACATAGTGTCGTGCAAATGGGTGTACAAGTTAAAACCAAGAGAAGACAAGATCTCGAATAAATACAAGGCGCGACTAGTGGCAAGAGGTTTTAGCCAGAAATTCGGAGTTGACTACGATGAGGTATTCGCACCTGTGGTGCGGCAAGCAACTCTTCGAATATTGCTAACAGAAGCTTGGAGCCAAAACCTCAAAGTAAGACATTTAGATGCAAAAACGGCATTCTTAAATGGAGAACTGACAGAAGAGATTTACATGGATCAGCCCGAGGGATTTGAAGAAAAAAGAGGTCTTGTTTGTAGATTGAATAAAAGTCTATATGGGTTAAAACAATCTGCCAGAACTTGGAACCTGAAACTTGACGAAGTACTTATAAAAGATAAGTTTCGAAAAAGCAGCATTGATGCGTGTTTGTACATTAAAACTATAAATGATCAAAAGGTTTATGTAATAATATATGTAGATGATATATTGATTGCAGCAAAAGATAATCAAGTAATTGACACATTAGAAGAATATCTTAGAAATCGTTTCGAAATAACAAGTTTGGGAGCGCTGAAGAATTACTTAGGAATAAAGTTCGTAAGAGACGATCAAGGAATATACAGCCTTAATCAAGCAGAGTATATAGACAAGTTGTTGAACAAATTTGGGATGAAAGATGCAAAAAATTCAAGCATACCACTGGATGTTGGATATTATAAACTTGATAGAGTGAAGCCTATGATAAATAGTGAAATATACCAAAGATTGATCGGAGGATTGTTATACGTTGCGGTGAATACGAGACCAGATATATTAAGCAGCGTAACCATATTAAGCCAACACAATAAAAACCCAAAAGAAGTAGATTGGAAGGAAGCAAAGAGAGTTTTACGATACTTAAAGAAAACAAAGTATAAAAGGCTAGTATTAGGAAAAAGTAACACAGATAACGTATTATATGGGTATGCAGATGCAGACTGGGCGGAAGATAGGGAAAATAGAAAATCAAACAGTGGGTATATATTCGTACTACGGGGTGCACCTATTAATTGGGGATGTAGAAAACAAAGTTGTGTATCACTATCGTCAACCGAAGCTGAATATATAGCACTGGCCGAAGGATGTCAAGAAGCAATTTGGTTAAAGCAGGTAATAAAGGAGTTCGTAGGTTTGGAACCAAAAGTAGTTATGTACGAGGATAACCAAAGCTGTCTAAAACAGCTAGCAAATCATAAGTTCAGCAATCGAACAAAACACATTGATACAAAATACCATTTTGCAAAGGAATTGTACGAGAACCGAGTTATTGATTTTAAGTATTGTCCAACTGAAGATATGATAGCTGATATGTTAACCAAGCCGCTAAATAGGGTAAAGTTAGAATACTTAAGTACCAAAGGTGGCCTGTTTGACTGATTACAGAATAATTATGGTTGCGGGGGAGTGTTGGAATCCTATACTCAACCATAAGTTATCCAAATTAATAGTAAACAGTTTTCACTAGCGGCGTCTAAAAGAGAAGCGGATTGATTTCATTTATACATAAGCAATAAACTATTAATTTGGAGAACCTAAGAGAAATGTATGCGTAGCAATTATGGTCGTATATTTTTTCTTTTAATGTTAGTTTTATATAAGTTTAGTCTGAAGATTGTCTCGTCGTACACAAGACGTACACGATTCTTGGTCCTCTGTAATTTTTCCTTTTTATAATAAAGTCAATTCATTCTAAGTTGTACCTCTTATTATCTCCCAATTTGCAACACAAATGTCTTAAACAAAGTATCAAATTAATCAGCTCGACGAGATCTTTCAGGTGACACAACACATCATGATTGCATCTTGTTGAATTTCCAAGAAAAAGAGTACTTTAAGAACTCAAACACTCAAATTGTGAGACTTCTCAAATTTTGACGCTCGATAACTTCGACAAATGATGACCAAATTTCTTAAACAAAGTTTCAAATTAATCAGCTAGACGAGATCTTTCAGGTGACACAACACATCATCATTCCATCTTGTTGAATTTCCAAGAAAAAGAGTAGTTTAAGTGCTCAAACACTCAAATTGTGAGACTTCTCAAATTTTGACGCTCCATAACTTCGACAAATGATGACCAAATGTCTTGAACAAAGTGTCACATTAATCAGCTCGACGAGATCTTTCAGGTGACACATCACATCATCATTCCATCTTGTTGAATTTCCAAGAAAAAGAGTACTTTATGTGCTCAAACACTCAAATTGTGCGATTTTTCATATTTTGAAGCTCGATAACTTCGACAAATGATGACCAAATGTCTTAAACAAAGTATCAAATTAATCAGCTCGACGAGATCTTTCAGGTGACACAACACATCATGATTGCATCTTGTTGAATTTCCAAGAAAAAGAGTACATTAAGTGCTCAAATACTCAAATTGTGCGATTTTTCATATTTTGAAGCTCAATAACTTCGACAAATGATGACCAAATGTCTTAAACAAAGTATCAAATTAATCAGCTCGACGAGATCTTTCAGGTGACACAACACATCATGATTGCATCTTGTTGAATTTCCAAGAAAAAGAGTACTTTAAGTGCTCAAATACTCAAATTGTGCGATTTTTCATATTTTGAAGCTCAATAACTTCGACAAATGATGACCAAATGTCTTAAACAAAGTGTCAAATTAATCAGCTCGACGAGATCTTTCAGGTGACACAACACATGATGGTTCCATCTTGTTGAATTTCCAAGAAAAAGAGTACTTTAAGTGATCAAATACTCAAATTGTGCGATTTTTCATATTTTGAAGCTCAATAACTTCGACAAATGATGACCAAATGTTTTGAACAAAGTGTCAAATTAATCAGCTCGACGAGATCTTTCAGGTGACACAACACATCATGATTCCATCTTGTTGAATTTCCAAGAAAAAGAGTACTTTAAGTGCTCAAACACTCAAATTGTGAGACTTCTCAAATTTTGACGCTCGATAACTTCGACAAATGATGACCAAATGTCTTGAACAAAGTGTCAAATTAATCAGCTCGAGGAGATCTTTCAGGTGACACAACACATGATGGTTCCATCTTGTTGAATTTCCAAGAAAAAGAGTACTTTAAGTGATCAAATACTCAAATTGTGCGATTTTTCATATTTTGAAGCTCAATAACTTCGACAAATGATGACCAAATGTTTTGAACAAAGTGTCAAATTAATCAGCTCGACGAGATCTTTCAGGTGACACAACACATCATGATTCCATCTTGTTGAATTTCCAAGAAAAAGAGTACTTTAAGTGCTCAAACACTCAAATTGTGAGACTTCTCAAATTTTGACGCTCGATAACTTCGACAAATGATGACCAAATGTCTTGAACAAAGTGTCAAATTAATCAGCTCGAGGAGATCTTTCAGGTGACACAACACATCATGATTCCATCTTGTTGAATTTCCAAGAAAAAGAGTACTTTAAGTGCTCAAACACTCAAATTGTGAGACTTCTCAAATTTTGACGCTCGATAACTTCGACAAATGATGACCAAATGTCTTGAACAAAGTGTCAAATTAATCAGCTCGAGGAGATCTTTCAGGTGACACAACACATCATCATTCCATCTTGTTGAATTTCCAAGAAAAAGAGTACTTTATGTGCTCAAACACTCAAATTGTGCGATTTTTCATATTTTGAAGCTCGATAACTTCGACAAATGATGACCAAATGTCTTAAACAAAGTATCAAATTAATCTGCTCGACGAGATCTTTCAGGTGACACAACACATCATCATTCCATCTTGTTGAATTTCCAAGAAAAAGAGTACTATAAGTGCTCAAACACTCAAATTGTGCGATTTTTCATATTTTGAAGCTCGATAACTTCGACAAATGATGACCAAATGTCTTGAACAAAGTGTCAAATTAATCATCTCGACGAGATCTTTCAGGTGACACAACACATCATCATTCCATCTTGTTGAATTTCCAAGAAAAAGAGTACTTTAAGTGCTCAAATACTCAAATTGTGCGATTTTTCATATTTTGAAGCTCAATAACTTCGACAAATGATGACCAAATGTCTTGAACAAAGTCTCAAATTAATCAGCTCGACGAGATCTTTCAGGTGACACAACACATCATCATTCCATCTTGTTGAATTTCCAAGAAAAAGAGTAGTTTAAGTGCTCAAACACTCAAATTGTGAGACTTCTCAAATTTTGACGCTCAATAACTTCGACAAATGATGACCAAATGTCTTGAACAAAGTGTCACATTAATCAGCTCGACGAGATCTTTCAGGTGACACAACACATCATCATTCCATTTTGTTGAATTTCCAAGAAAAAGAGTACTTTAATTGCTCAAACACTCCAATTGTGAGACTTCTCAAATTTTGACGCTCGATAACTTCGACAAATGATGACCAAATGTCTTAAACAAAGTATCAAATTAATCAGTTCAACGAGATCTTTCAGGTGACACAACACATCATGATTGCATCTTGTTGAATTTCCAAGAAAAAGAGTACTTTAAGTGCTCAAACACTCAAATTGTGAGACTTCTCAAATTTTGACGCTCGATAACTTCGACAAATGATGACCAAATGTCTTGAACAAAGTGTCACATTAATCAGCTCAACGAGATCTTTCAGGTGACACAACACATCATGATTGCATCTTGTTGAATTTCCAAGAAAAAGAGTAGTTTAAGTGCTCAAACACTCAAATTGCGAGACTTCTCATATTTTGACGCTCGATAACTTCGACAAATGATGACCAAATGTCTTGAACAAAGTGTCACATTAATCAGCTCGACGAGATCTTTCAGGTGACACAACACATCATCATTCCATTTTGTTGAATTTCCAAGAAAAAGAGTAGTTTAAGTGCTCAAACACTCAAATTGTGAGACTTCTCATATTTTGACGCTCGATAACTTCGACAAATGATGACCAAATGTCTTGAACAAAGTGTCAAATTAATCAGCTCGAGGAGATCTTTCAGGTGACACAACACATCATCATTCCATCTTGTTGAATTTCCAAGAAAAAGAGTACTTTATGTGCTCAAACACTCAAATTGTGCGATTTTTCATATTTTGAAGCTCGATAACTTCGACAAATGATGACCAAATGTCTTAAACAAAGTATCAAATTAATCTGCTCGACGAGATCTTTCAGGTGACACAACACATCATGATTGCATCTTGATGAATTTCCAAGAAAAAGAGTACTTTAAGTGCTCAAACACTCAAATTGTGCGATTTTTCATATTTTGAAGCTCGATAACTTCGACAAATGATGACCAAATGTCTTAAACAAAGTATCAAATTAATCAGTTCGACGAGATCTTTCAGGTGACACAACACATCATGATTGCATCTTGTTGAATTTCCAAGAAAAAGAGTACTTTAAGTGCTCAAACACTGAAATTGTGCGATTTTTCATATTTTGAAGCTCGATAACTTCGACAAATGATGACCAAATGTCTTGAACAAAGTGTCAAATTAATCAGATCGACGAGATCTTTCAGGTGACACAACACATCATGATTCCATCTTTTTGAATTTCCAAGAAAAAGAGTACTTTATGTGCTCAAACACTCAAATTGTGAGACTTCTCAAATTTTGACGCTCGATAACTTCGACAAATGATGACCAAATGTCTTAAACAAAGTGTCAAGTTAATCAGCTCGACGAGATCTTTCAGGTGACACAACACATCATGATTGCATCTTGTTGAATTTCCAAGAAAAAGAGTACTTTATGTGCTCAAACACTCAAATTGTGCGATTTTTCATATTTTGAAGCTCGATAACTTCGACAAATGATGACCATATGTCTTGAACAAAGTGTCAAATTAATCAGCTCGACGAGATCTTTCAGGTGACACAACACATCATCATTCCATCTTGTTGAATTTCCAAGAAAAAGAGTGGTTTAAGTGCTCAAACACTCAAATTGTGCGATTTTTCATATTTTGAAGCTCAATAACTTCGACAAATGATGACCAAATGTCTTGAACAAAGTGTCAAATTAATCAGATCGACGAGATCTTTCAGGTGACACATCACATCATCATTCCATCTTGTTGAATTTCCAAGAAAAAGAGTACTTTAATTGCTCAAACACTCAAATTGTGAGACTTCTCAAATTTTGACGCTCAATAACTTCGACAAATGATGACCAAATGTCTTGAACAAAGTGTCACATTAATCAGCTCGACGAGATCTTTCAGGTGACACAACACATCATCATTCCATTTTGTTGAATTTCCAAGAAAAAGAGTAGTTTAAGTGCTCAAACACTCAAATTGTGAGACTTCTCATATTTTGACGCTCGATAACTTCGACAAATGATGACCAAATGTCTTGAACAAAGTGTCAAATTAATCAGCTCGAGGAGATCTTTCAGGTGACACAACACATCATCATTCCATCTTGTTGAATTTCCAAGAAAAAGAGTACTTTATGTGCTCAAACACTCAAATTGTGCGATTTTTCATATTTTGAAGCTCGATAACTTCGACAAATGATGACCAAATGTCTTAAACAAAGTATCAAATTAATCTGCTCGACGAGATCTTTCAGGTGACACAACACATCATGATTGCATCTTGATGAATTTCCAAGAAAAAGAGTACTTTAAGTGCTCAAACACTCAAATTGTGCGATTTTTCATATTTTGAAGCTCGATAACTTCGACAAATGATGACCAAATGTCTTGAACAAAGTGTCAAAGTAATCAGCTCGACGAGATCTTTCAGGTGACACAACACATCATGATTCCATCTTTTTGAATTTCCAAGAAAAAGAGTACTTTAAGAACTCAAACACTCAAATTGTGAGACTTCTCAAATTTTGACGCTCGATAACTTCGACAAATGATGACCAAATGTCTTAAACAAAGTGTCAAGTTAATCAGCTCGACGAGATCTTTCAGGTGACACAACACATCATGATTGCATCTTGTTGAATTTCCAAGAAAATGAGTACTTTATGTGCTCAAACACTCAAATTGTGCGATTTTTCATATTTTGAAGCTCGATAACTTCGACAAATGATGACCAAATGTCGTGAACAAAGTGTCAAATTAATCAGCTCGACGAGATCTTTCAGGTGACACAACACATCATCATTCCATCTTGTTGAATTTCCAAGAAAAAGAGTAGTTTAAGTGCTCAAACACTCAAATTGTGAGACTTCTCACATTTTGACGCTCGATAACTTCGACAAATGATGACCAAATGTCTTAAACAAAGTGTCAAGTTAATCAGCTCGACGAGATCTTTCAGGTGACACAACACATCATGATTGCATCTTGTTGAATTTCCAAGAAAAAGAGTACTTTATGTGCTCAAACACTCAAATTGTGCGATTTTTCATATTTTGAAGCTCGATAACTTCGACAAATGATGACCAAATGTCTTAAACAAAGTGTCAAGTTAATCAGCTCGACGAGATCTTTCAGGTGACACAACACATCATGATTGCATCTTGTTGAATTTCCAAGAAAATGAGTACTTTATGTGCTCAAACACTCAAATTGTGCGATTTTTCATATTTTGAAGCTCGATAACTTCGACAAATGATGACCAAATGTCTTGAACAAAGTGTCAAATTAATCAGCTCGACGAGATCTTTCAGGTGACACAACACATCATGATTGCATCTTGTTGAATTTCCAAGAAAAAGAGTAGTTTAAGTACTCAAACACTCAAATTGTGAGACTTCTCACATTTTGACGCTCGATAACTTCGACAAATGATGACCAAATGTCTTAAACAAAGTGTCAAGTTAATCAGCTCGACGAGATCTTTCAGGTGACACAACACATCATGATTGCATCTTGTTGAATTTCCAAGAAAATGAGTACTTTATGTGCTCAAACACTCAAATTGTGCGATTTTTCATATTTTGAAGCTCGATAACTTCGACAAATGATGACCAAATGTCTTGAACAAAGTGTCAAATTAATCAGCTCGACGAGATCTTTCAGGTGACACAACACATCATCATTCCATCTTGTTGAATTTCCAAGAAAAAGAGTAGTTTAAGTGCTCAAACACTCAAATTGTGAGACTTCTCACATTTTGACGCTCGATAACTTCGACAAATGATGACCAAATGTCTTAAACAAAGTGTCAAGTTAATCAGCTCGACGAGATCTTTCAGGTGACACAACACATCATGATTGCATCTTGTTGAATTTCCAAGAAAAAGAGTACTTTATGTGCTCAAACACTCAAATTGTGCGATTTTTCATATTTTGAAGCTCGATAACTTCGACAAATGATGACCAAATGTCTTAAACAAAGTGTCAAGTTAATCAGCTCGACGAGATCTTTCAGGTGACACAACACATCATCATTCCATCTTGTTGAATTTCCAAGAAAAAGAGTAGTTTAAGTGCTCAAACACTCAAATTGTGAGACTTCTCACATTTTGACGCTCAATAACTTCAACAAATGATGACCAAATGTCTTGAACAAAGTGTCACATTAATCAGCTCGACGAGATCTTTCAGGTGACACAACACATCATCATTCCATTTTGTTGAATTTCCAAGAAAAAGAGTAGTTTAAGTGCTCAAACACTCAAATTGTGAGACTTCTCATATTTTGACGCTCGATAACTTCGACAAATGATGACCAAATGTCTTGAACAAAGTGTCAAATTAATCAGCTCGAGGAGATCTTTCAGGTGACACAACACATCATCATTCCATCTTGTTGAATTTCCAAGAAAAAGAGTACTTTATGTGCTCAAACACTCAAATTGTGCGATTTTTCATATTTTGAAGCTCGATAACTTCGACAAATGATGACCAAATGTCTTGAACAAAGTGTCAAATTACTCAGCTCGACGAGATCTTTCAGGTGACACAACACATCATCATTCCATCTTGTTGAATTTCCAAGAAAAAGAGTACTTTATGTGCTCAAACACTCAAATTGTGAGACTTCTCATATTTTGACGCTCGATAACTTCGACAAATGATGACCAAATGTCTTGAACAAAGTGTCAAATTAATCAGCTCGAGGAGATCTTTCAGGTGACACAACACATCATCATTCCATCTTGTTGAATTTCCAAGAAAAAGAGTACTTTATGTGCTCAAACACTCAAATTGTGCGATTTTTCATATTTTGAAGCTCGATAACTTCGACAAATGATGACCAAATGTCTTGAACAAAGTGTCAAATTAATCAACTCGACGAGATCTTTCAGGTGACACAACACATCATCATTCCATCTTGTTGAATTTCCAAGAAAAAGAGTAGTTTAAGTACTCAAACACTCAAATTGTGAGACTTCTCACATTTTGACGCTCGATAACTTCGACAAATGATGACCAAATGTCTTAAACAAAGTATCAAATTAATCAGTTCGACGAGATCTTTCAGGTGACACAACACATCATGATTGCATCTTGTTGAATTTCCAAGAAAAAGAGTACTTTAAGTGCTCAAACACTGAAATTGTGCGATTTTTCATATTTTGAAGCTCGATAACTTCGACAAATGATGACCAAATGTCTTGAACAAAGTGTCAAATTAATCAGATCGACGAGATCTTTCAGGTGACACAACACATCATGATTCCATCTTTTTGAATTTCCAAGAAAAAGAGTACTTTAAGAACTCAAACACTCAAATTGTGAGACTTCTCAAATTTTGACGCTCGATAACTTCGACAAATGATGACCAAATGTCTTAAACAAAGTGTCAAGTTAATCAGCTCGACGAGATCTTTCAGGTGACACAACACATCATGATTGCATCTTGTTGAATTTCCAAGAAAAAGAGTACTTTATGTGCTCAAACACTCAAATTGTGAGACTTCTCAAATTTTGACGCTCGATAACTTCGACAAATGATGACCAAATGTCTTAAACAAAGTGTCAAGTTAATCAGCTCGACGAGATCTTTCAGGTGACACAACACATCATGATTGCATCTTGTTGAATTTCCAAGAAAAAGAGTACTTTATGTGCTCAAACACTCAAATTGTGCGATTTTTCATATTTTGAAGCTCAATAACTTCGACAAATGATGACCAAATGTCTTGAACAAAGTGTCAAATTAATCAGATCGACGAGATCTTTCAGGTGACACATCACATCATCATTCCATCTTGTTGAATTTCCTAGAAAAAGAGTACTTTAATTGCTCAAACACTCAAATTGTGAGACTTCTCAAATTTTGACGCTCAATAACTTCGACAAATGATGACCAAATGTCTTAAACAAAGTGTCAAGTTAATCAGCTCGACGAGATCTTTCAGGTGACACAACACATCATGATTGCATCTTGTTGAATTTCCAAGAAAAAGAGTGGTTTAAGTGCTCAAACACTCAAATTGTGCGATTTTTCATATTTTGAAGCTCAATAACTTCGACAAATGATGACCAAATGTCTTGAACAAAGTGTCAAATTAATCAGATCGACGAGATCTTTCAGGTGACACATCACATCATCATTCCATCTTGTTGAATTTCCTAGAAAAAGAGTACTTTAATTGCTCAAACACTCAAATTGTGAGACTTCTCAAATTTTGACGCTCAATAACTTCGACAAATGATGACCAAATGTCTTGAACAAAGTGTCACATTAATCAGCTCGACGAGATCTTTCAGGTGACACAACACATCATCATTCCATTTTGTTGAATTTCCAAGAAAAAGAGTAGTTTAAGTGCTCAAACACTCAAATTGTGAGACTTCTCATATTTTGACGCTCGATAACTTCGACAAATGATGACCAAATGTCTTGAACAAAGTGTCAAATTAATCAGCTCGAGGAGATCTTTCAGGTGACACAACACATCATCATTCCATCTTGTTGAATTTCCAAGAAAAAGAGTACTTTATGTGCTCAAACACTCAAATTGTGCGATTTTTCATATTTTGAAGCTCGATAACTTCGACAAATGATGACCAAATGTCTTAAACAAAGTATCAAATTAATCTGCTCGACGAGATCTTTCAGGTGACACAACACATCATGATTGCATCTTGATGAATTTCCAAGAAAAAGAGTACTTTAAGTGCTCAAACACTCAAATTGTGCGATTTTTCATATTTTGAAGCTCGATAACTTCGACAAATGATGACCAAATGTCTTGAACAAAGTGTCAAATTAATCAGCTCGACGAGATCTTTCAGGTGACACAACACATCATCATTCCATCTTGTTGAATTTCCAAGAAAAAGAGTAGTTTAAGTACTCAAACACTCAAATTGTGAGACTTCTCACATTTTGACGCTCGATAACTTCGACAAATGATGACCAAATGTCTTAAACAAAGTATCAAATTAATCAGTTCGACGAGATCTTTCAGGTGACACAACACATCATGATTGCATCTTGTTGAATTTCCAAGAAAATGAGTACTTTATGTGCTCAAACACTCAAATTGTGCGATTTTTCATATTTTGAAGCTCGATAACTTCGACAAATGATGACCAAATGTCTTGAACAAAGTGTCAAATTAATCAGCTCGACGAGATCTTTCAGGTGACACAACACATCATCATTCCATCTTGTTGAATTTCCAAGAAAAAGAGTAGTTTAAGTGCTCAAATACTCAAATTGTGCGATTTTTCATATTTTGACGCTCGATAACTTCGACAAATGATGACCAAATGTCTTGAACAAAGTGTCAAATTAATCAGCTCGAGGAGATCTTTCAGGTGACACAACACATCATGATTCCATCTTTTTGAATTTCCAAGAAAAAGAGTACTTTAAGAACTCAAACACTCAAATTGTGAGACTTCTCAAATTTTGACGCTCGATAACTTCGACAAATGATGACCAAATGTCTTAAACAAAGTGTCAAGTTAATCAGCTCGACGAGATCTTTCAGGTGACACAACACATCATGATTGCATCTTGTTGAATTTCCAAGAAAAAGAGTAGTTTAAGTGCTCAAACACTCAAATTGTGAGACTTCTCACATTTTGACGCTCAATAACTTCGACAAATGATGACCAAATGTCTTGAACAAAGTGTCACATTAATCAGCTCGACGAGATCTTTCAGGTGACACAACACATCATCATTCCATTTTGTTGAATTTCCAAGAAAAAGAGTAGTTTAAGTGCTCAAACACTCAAATTGTGAGACTTCTCATATTTTGACGCTCGATAACTTCGACAAATGATGACCAAATGTCTTGAACAAAGTGTCAAATTAATCAGCTCGAGGAGATCTTTCAGGTGACACAACACATCATCATTCCATCTTGTTGAATTTCCAAGAAAAAGAGTACTTTATGTGCTCAAACACTCAAATTGTGAGACTTCTCATATTTTGACGCTCGATAACTTCGACAAATGATGACCAAATGTCTTGAACAAAGTGTCAAATTAATCAGCTCGAGGAGATCTTTCAGGTGACACAACACATCATGATTGCATCTTGTTGAATTTCCAAGAAAAAGAGTACTTTAAGTGCTCAAATACTCAAATTGTGCGATTTTTCATATTTTGAAGCTCAATAACTTCGACAAATGATGACCAAATGTCTTGAACAAAGTGTCAAATTAATCAGATCGACGAGATCTTTCAGGTGACATAACACATCATGATTCCATCTTGTTGAATTTCCAAGAAAAAGAGTACTTTAAGAACTCAAACACTCAAATTGTGAGACTTCTCAAATTTTGACGCTCGATAACTTCGACAAATGATGACCAAATGTCTTGAACAAAGTGTCAAATTAATCAGATCGACGAGATCTTTCAGGTGACATAACACATTATGATTCCATCTTGTTGAATTTCCAAGAAAAAAGTACTTTAAGTACTCAAACACTCCAATTGTGAGACTTCTCAAATTTTGACGCTCGATAACTTCGACAAATGATGACCAAATGTCTTAAACAAAGTATCAAATTAATCAGTTCGACGAGATCTTTCAGGTGACACAACACATGATGGTTCCATCTTGTTGAATTTCCAAGAAAAAGATTACTTTAAGTGCTCAAATACTCAAATTGTGCGATTTTTCATATTTTGAAGCTCAATAACTTCGACAAATGATGACCAAATGTCTTGAACAAAGCGTCAAATTAATCAGATCGACGAGATCTTTCAGGTGACACAACACATCATGATTCCATCTTGTTGAATTTCCAAGAAAAAGAGTAGTTTAAGTGCTCAAACACTCAAATTGTGAGACTTCTCAAATTTTGACGCTCGATAACTTCGACAAATGATGACCAAATGTCTTAAACAAAGTGTCAAGTTAATCAGCTCGACGAGATCTTTCAGGTGACACAACACATCATCATTCCATCTTGTTGAATTTCCAAGAAAAAGAGTAGTTTAAGTGCTCAAACACTCAAATTGTGAGACTTCTCAAATTTTGACGCTCAATAACTTCGACAAATGATGACCAAATGTCTTGAACAAAGTGTCAAATTAATTAGCTCGAGGAGATCTTTCAGGTGACACAACACATCATCATTCCATCTTGTTGAATTTCCAAGAAAAAGAGTACTTTATGTGCTCAAACACTCAAATTGTGAGACTTCTCAAATTTTGACGCTCGATAACTTCGACAAATGATGACCAAATGTCTTAAACAAAGTATCAAATTAATCAGCTAGACGAGATCTTTCAGGTGACACAACACATCATGATTCCATCTTGTTGAATTTCCAACAAAAAGAGTACTTTAAATGCTCAAACACTCAAATTGTGAGACTTCTCATATTTTGACGCTCGATAACTTCGACAAATGATGACCAAATGTCTTGAACAAAGTGTCAAATTAATCAGCTCGAGGAGATCTTTCAGGTGACACAACACATCATCATTCCATCTTGTTGAATTTCCAAGAAAAAGAGTACTTTATGTGCTCAAACACTCAAATTGTGCGATTTTTCATATTTTGAAGCTCGATAACTTCGACAAATGATGACCAAATGTCTTAAACAAAGTATCAAATTAATCTGCTCGACGAGAGCTTTCAGGTGACACAACACATCATGATTGCATCTTGTTGAATTTCCAAGAAAAAGAGTACTTTAAGTGCTCAAATACTCAAATTGTGCGATTTTTCATATTTTGAAGCTCAATAACTTCGACAAATGATGACCAAATGTCTTGAACAAAGTGTCAAATTAATCAGATCGACGAGATCTTTCAGGTGACACAACACATCATGATTCCATCTTTTTGAATTTCCAAGAAAAAGAGTACTTTAAGAACTCAAACACTCAAATTGTGCGATTTTTCATATTTTGAAGCTCGATAACTTCGACAAATGATGACCAAATGTCTTGAACAAAGTGTCAAATTAATCAGATCGACGAGATCTTTCAGGTGACACAACACATCATGATTCCATCTTGTTGAATTTCCAAGAAAAAGAGTACTTTAAGTGCTCAAACACTCAAATTGTGCGATTTTTCATATTTTGAAGCTCGATAACTTCGACAAATGATGACCAAATGTCTTAAACAAAGTATCAAATTAATCAGCTAGACGAGATCTTTCAGGTGACACAACACATCATGATTCCATCTTGTTGAATTTCCAAGAAAAAGAGTAGTTTAAGTGCTCAAACACTCAAATTGTGAGACTTCTCAAATTTTGACGCTCGATAACTTCGACAAATGATGACCAAATGTCTTGAACAAAGTGTCAAATTAATCAGCTCGACGAGATCTTTCAGGTGACACATCACATCATCATTCCATCTTGTTGAATTTCCAAGAAAAAGAGTAGTTCAAGTGCTCAAACACTCAAATTGTGAGACTTCTCAAATTTTGACGCTCGATAACTTCGACAAATGATGACCAAATGTCTTAAACAAAGTGTCAAGTTAATCAGCTCGACGAGATCTTTCAGGTGACACAACACATCATGATTCCATCTTGTTGAATTTCCAAGAAAATGAGTACTTTATGTGCTCAAACACTCAAATTGTGCGATTTTTCATATTTTGAAGCTCGATAACTTCGACAAATGATGACCAAATGTCTTAAACAAAGTGTCAAGTTAATCAGCTCGACGAGATCTTTCAGGTGACACAACACATCATCATTCCATCTTGTTGAATTTCCAAGAAAAAGAGTAGTTTAAGTGCTCAAACACTCAAATTGTGAGACTTCTCAAATTTTGACGCTCAATAACTTCGACAAATGATGACCAAATGTCTTAAACAAAGTGTCAAGTTAATCAGCTCGACGAGATCTTTCAGGTGACACAACACATCATGATTCCATCTTGTTGAATTTCCAAGAAAAACAGTACTTTAAGTGCTCAAACACTGAAATTGTACGATTTTTCATATTTTGAAGCTCGATAACTTCGACAAATGATGACCAAATGTCTTAAACAAAGTATCAAATTAATCAGTTCGACCAGATCTTTCAGGTGACACAACACATCATCATTCCATCTTGTTGAATTTCCAAGAAAAAGAGTACTTTATGTGCTCAAACACTCAAATTGTGAGACTTCTCATATTTTGACGCTCGATAACTTCGACAAATGATGACCAAATGTCTTGAACAAAGTGTCAAATTAATCAGCTCGAGGAGATCTTTCAGGTGACACAACACATCATGATTGCATCTTGTTGAATTTCCAAGAAAAAGAGTACTTTATGTGCTCAAACACTGAAATTGTGCGATTTTTCATATTTTGAAGCTCGATAACTTCGACAAATGATGACCAAATGTCTTAAACAAAGTATCAAATTAATCAGTTCGACGAGATCTTTCAGGTGACACAACACATCATGATTGCATCTTGTTGAATTTCCAAGAAAAAGAGTACTTTAAGTGCTCAAATACTCAAATTGTGCGATTTTTCATATTTTGAAGCTCAATAACTTCGACAAATGATGACCAAATGTCTTGAACAAAGTGTCAAATTAATCAGATCGACGAGATCTTTCAGGTGACACAACACATCAGATTCCATCTTTTTGAATTTCCAAGAAAAAGAGTACTTTAAGAACTCAAACACTCAAATTGTGAGACTTCTCAAATTTTGACGCTCGATAACTTCGACAAATGATGACCAAATGTCTTAAACAAAGTGTCAAGTTAATCAGCTCGACGAGATCTTTCAGGTGACACATCACATCATCATTCCATCTTGTTGAATTTCCAAGAAAAAGAGTACTTTAATTGCTCAAACACTCAAATTGTGAGACTTCTCAAATTTTGACGCTCGATAACTTCGACAAATGATGACCAAATGTCTTAAACAAAGTATCAAATTAATCAGCTAGACGAGATCTTTCAGGTGACACAACACATCATGATTGCATCATGTTGAATTTCCAAGAAAAAGAGTACTTTAAGTGCTCAAACACTGAAATTGTGCGATTTTTCATATTTTGAAGCTCGATAACTTCGACAAATGATGAACAAATGTCTTAAACAAAGTATCAAATTAATCAGTTCGACGAGATCTTTCAGGTGACACAACACATCATGATTGCATCTTGTTGAATTTCCAAGAAAAAGAGTACTTTAAGTGCTCAAATACTCAAATTGTGCGATTTTTCATATTTTGAAGCTCAATAACTTCGACAAATGATGACCAAATGTCTTGAACAAAGTGTCAAATTAATCAGATCGACGAGATCTTTCAGGTGACATAACACATCATGATTCCATCTTGTTGAATTTCCAAGAAAAAGAGTACTTTAAGAACTCAAACACTCAAATTGTGAGACTTCTCAAATTTTGACGCTCGATAACTTCGACAAATGATGACCAAATGTCTTGAACAAAGTGTCAAATTAATCAGATCGACGAGATCTTTCAGGTGACATAACACATTATGATTCCATCTTGTTGAATTTCCAAGAAAAAAGTACTTTAAGTACTCAAACACTCCAATTGTGAGACTTCTCAAATTTTGACGCTCGATAACTTCGACAAATGATGACCAAATGTCTTAAACAAAGTATCAAATTAATCAGTTCGACGAGATCTTTCAGGTGACACAACACATGATGGTTCCATCTTGTTGAATTTCCAAGAAAAAGAGTACTTTAAGTGCTCAAATACTCAAATTGTGCGATTTTTCATATTTTGAAGCTCAATAACTTCGACAAATGATGACCAAATGTCTTGAACAAAGCGTCAAATTAATCAGATCGACGAGATCTTTCAGGTGACACAACACATCATGATTCCATCTTGTTGAATTTCCAAGAAAAAGAGTAGTTTAAGTGCTCAAACACTCAAATTGTGAGACTTCTCAAATTTTGACGCTCGATAACTTCGACAAATGATGACCAAATGTCTTAAACAAAGTGTCAAGTTAATCAGCTCGACGAGATCTTTCAGGTGACACAACACATCATCATTCCATCTTGTTGAATTTCCAAGAAAAAGAGTAGTTTAAGTGCTCAAACACTCAAATTGTGAGACTTCTCAAATTTTGACGCTCAATAACTTCGACAAATGATGACCAAATGTCTTGAACAAAGTGTCAAATTAATTAGCTCGAGGAGATCTTTCAGGTGACACAACACATCATCATTCCATCTTGTTGAATTTCCAAGAAAAAGAGTACTTTATGTGCTCAAACACTCAAATTGTGAGACTTCTCAAATTTTGACGCTCGATAACTTCGACAAATGATGACCAAATGTCTTAAACAAAGTATCAAATTAATCAGCTAGACGAGATCTTTCAGGTGACACAACACATCATGATTCCATCTTGTTGAATTTCCAACAAAAAGAGTACTTTAAATGCTCAAACACTCAAATTGTGAGACTTCTCATATTTTGACGCTCGATAACTTCGACAAATGATGACCAAATGTCTTGAACAAAGTGTCAAATTAATCAGCTCGAGGAGATCTTTCAGGTGACACCACACATCATCATTCCATCTTGTTGAATTTCCAAGAAAAAGAGTACTTTATGTGCTCAAACACTCAAATTGTGCGATTTTTCATATTTTGAAGCTCGATAACTTCGACAAATGATGACCAAATGTCTTAAACAAAGTATCAAATTAATCTGCTCGACGAGAGCTTTCAGGTGACACAACACATCATGATTGCATCTTGTTGAATTTCCAAGAAAAAGAGTACTTTAAGTGCTCAAATACTCAAATTGTGCGATTTTTCATATTTTGAAGCTCAATAACTTCGACAAATGATGACCAAATGTCTTGAACAAAGTGTCAAATTAATCAGATCGACGAGATCTTTCAGGTGACACAACACATCATGATTCCATCTTTTTGAATTTCCAAGAAAAAGAGTACTTTAAGAACTCAAACACTCAAATTGTGCGATTTTTCATATTTTGAAGCTCGATAACTTCGACAAATGATGACCAAATGTCTTGAACAAAGTGTCAAATTAATCAGATCGACGAGATCTTTCAGGTGACACAACACATCATGATTCCATCTTGTTGAATTTCCAAGAAAAAGAGTACTTTAAGTGCTCAAACACTCAAATTGTGCGATTTTTCATATTTTGAAGCTCGATAACTTCGACAAATGATGACCAAATGTCTTGAACAAAGTGTCAAATTAATCAGATCGACGAGATCTTTCAGGTGACACAACACATCATGATTCCATCTTGTTGAATTTCCAAGAAAAAGAGTAGTTTAAGTGCTCAAACACTCAAATTGTGAGACTTCTCAAATTTTGACGCTCGATAACTTCGACAAATGATGACCAAATGTCTTGAACAAAGTGTCAAATTAATCAGCTCGACGAGATCTTTCAGGTGACACATCACATCATCATTCCATCTTGTTGAATTTCCAAGAAAAAGAGTAGTTTAAGTGCTCAAACACTCAAATTGTGAGACTTCTCAAATTTTGACGCTCGATAACTTCGACAAATGATGACCAAATGTCTTAAACAAAGTGTCAAGTTAATCAGCTCGACGAGATCTTTCAGGTGACACATCACATCATCATTCCATCTTGTTGAATTTCCAAGAAAAAGAGTACTTTAATTACTCAAACACTTAAATTGTGAGACTTCTCAAATTTTGACGCTCGATAACTTCGACAAATGATGACCAAATGTCTTAAACAAAGTGTCAAGTTAATCAGCTCGACGAGATCTTTCAGGTGACACAACACATCATCATTCCATCTTGTTGAATTTCCAAGAAAAAGAGTAGTTTAAGTGCTCAAACACTCAAATTGTGAGACTTCTCAAATTTTGACGCTCAATAACTTCGACAAATGATGACCAAATGTCTTGAACAAAGTGTCAAATTAATTAGCTCGAGGAGATCTTTCAGGTGACACAACACATCATCATTCCATCTTGTTGAATTTCCAAGAAAAAGAGTACTTTATGTGCTCAAACACTCAAATTGTGAGACTTCTCAAATTTTGACGCTCGATAACTTCGACAAATGATGACCAAATGTCTTAAACAAAGTATCAAATTAATCAGCTAGACGAGATCTTTCAGGTGACACAACACATCATGATTCCATCTTGTTGAATTTCCAACAAAAAGAGTACTTTAAATGCTCAAACACTCAAATTGTGAGACTTCTCATATTTTGACGCTCGATAACTTCGACAAATGATGACCAAATGTCTTGAACAAA
Organism: Euwallacea fornicatus; assembly: GCF_040115645.1. Lineage (NCBI taxonomy): Eukaryota > Metazoa > Arthropoda > Insecta > Coleoptera > Curculionidae > Euwallacea > Euwallacea fornicatus. The sequence goes on along the minus strand of NW_027096012.1, from coordinate 570,783 downwards.
GTGTCAAATTAATCAGCTCGAGGAGATCTTTCAGGTGACACAACACATCATCATTCCATCTTGTTGAATTTCCAAGAAAAAGAGTACTTTATGTGCTCAAACACTCAAATTGTGCGATTTTTCATATTTTGAAGCTCGATAACTTCGACAAATGATGACCAAATGTCTTAAACAAAGTATCAAATTAATCTGCTCGACGAGAGCTTTCAGGTGACACAACACATCATGATTGCATCTTGTTGAATTTCCAAGAAAAAGAGTACTTTAAGTGCTCAAATACTCAAATTGTGCGATTTTTCATATTTTGAAGCTCAATAACTTCGACAAATGATGACCAAATGTCTTGAACAAAGTGTCAAATTAATCAGATCGACGAGATCTTTCAGGTGACACAACACATCATGATTCCATCTTTTTGAATTTCCAAGAAAAAGAGTACTTTAAGAACTCAAACACCCAAATTGTGCGATTTTTCATATTTTGAAGCTCGATAACTTCGACAAATGATGACCAAATGTCTTGAACAAAGTGTCAAATTAATCAGATCGACGAGATCTTTCAGGTGACACAACACATCATGATTCCATCTTGTTGAATTTCCAAGAAGAAGAGTACTTTAAGTGCTCAAACACTCAAATTGTGAGACTTCTCAAATTTTGACGCTCGATAACTTCGACAAATGATGACCAAATGTCTTGAACAAAGTGTCAAATTAATCAGCTCGACGAGATCTTTCAGGTGACACATCACATCATCGTTCCATCTTGTTGAATTTCCAAGAAAAAGAGTAGTTTAAGTGCTCAAACACTCAAATTGTGAGACTTCTCAAATTTTGACGCTCGATAACTTCGACAAATGATGACCAAATGTCTTAAACAAAGTGTCAAGTTAATCAGCTCGACGAGATCTTTCAGGTGACACAACACATCATGATTCCATCTTGTTGAATTTCCAAGAAAATGAGTACTTTATGTGCTCAAACACTGAAATTGTGCGATTTTTCATATTTTGAAGCTCGATAACTTCGACAAATGATGACCAAATGTCTTGAACAAAGTGTCAAATTAATCAGCTCGACGAGATCTTTCAGGTGACACAACACATCATCATTCCATCTTGTTGAATTTCCAAGAAAAAGAGTAGTTTAAGTGCTCAAACACTCAAATTGTGAGACTTCTCACATTTTGACGCTCGATAACTTCGACAAATGATGACCAAATGTCTTAAACAAAGTGTCAAGTTAATCAGCTCGACGAGATCTTTTAGGTGACACAACACATCATGATTCCATCTTGTTGAATTTCCAAGAAAAACAGTACTTTAAGTGCTCAAACACTGAAATTGTACGATTTTTCATATTTTGAAGCTCGATAACTTCGACAAATGATGACCAAATGTCTTAAACAAAGTATCAAATTAATCAGTTCGACCAGATCTTTCAGGTGACACAACACATCATCATTCCATCTTGTTGAATTTCCAAGAAAAAGAGTACTTTATGTGCTCAAACACTCAAATTGTGAGACTTCTCATATTTTGAAGCTCGATAACTTCGACAAATGATGACCAAATGTCTTGAACAAAGTGTCAAATTAATCAGATCGACGAGATCTTTCAGGTGACACAACACATCATGATTCCATCTTGTTGAATTTCCAAGAAAAAGAGTACTTTAAGTGCTCAAACACTCAAATTGTGCGATTTTTCATATTTTGAAGCTCGATAACTTCGACAAATGATGACCAAATGTCTTGAACAAAGTGTCAAATTAATCAGCTCGACGAGATCTTTCAGGTGACACATCACATCATCATTCCATCTTGTTGAATTTCCAAGAAAAAGAGTAGTTTAAGTGCTCAAACACTCAAATTGTGAGACTTCTCAAATTTTGACGCTCGATAACTTCGACAAATGATGACCAAATGTCTTAAACAAAGTGTCAAGTTAATCAGCTCGACGAGATCTTTCAGGTGACACATCACATCATCATTCCATCTTGTTGAATTTCCAAGAAAAAGAGTACTTTAATTGCTCAAACACTTAAATTGTGAGACTTCTCAAATTTTGACGCTCGATAACTTCGACAAATGATGACCAAATGTCTTAAACAAAGTATCAAATTAATCAGCTAGACGAGATCTTTCAGGTGACACAACACATCATGATTCCATCTTGTTGAATTTCCAACAAAAAGAGTACTTTAAATGCTCAAACACTCAAATTGTGAGACTTCTCATATTTTGACGCTCGATAACTTCGACAAATGATGACCAAATGTCTTGAACAAAGTGTCAAATTAATCAGCTCGAGGAGATCTTTCAGGTGACACCACACATCATCATTCCATCTTGTTGAATTTCCAAGAAAAAGAGTACTTTATGTGCTCAAACACTCAAATTGTGCGATTTTTCATATTTTGAAGCTCGATAACTTCGACAAATGATGACCAAATGTCTTAAACAAAGTATCAAATTAATCTGCTCGACGAGAGCTTTCAGGTGACACAACACATCATGATTGCATCTTGTTGAATTTCCAAGAAAAAGAGTACTTTAAGTGCTCAAATACTCAAATTGTGCGATTTTTCATATTTTGAAGCTCAATAACTTCGACAAATGATGACCAAATGTCTTGAACAAAGTGTCAAATTAATCAGATCGACGAGATCTTTCAGGTGACACAACACATCATGATTCCATCTTTTTGAATTTCCAAGAAAAAGAGTACTTTAAGAACTCAAACACTCAAATTGTGCGATTTTTCATATTTTGAAGCTCGATAACTTCGACAAATGATGACCAAATGTCTTGAACAAAGTGTCAAATTAATCAGATCGACGAGATCTTTCAGGTGACACAACACATCATGATTCCATCTTGTTGAATTTCCAAGAAAAAGAGTACTTTAAGTGCTCAAACACTCAAATTGTGCGATTTTTCATATTTTGAAGCTCGATAACTTCGACAAATGATGACCAAATGTCTTGAACAAAGTGTCAAATTAATCAGATCGACGAGATCTTTCAGGTGACACAACACATCATGATTCCATCTTGTTGAATTTCCAAGAAAAAGAGTAGTTTAAGTGCTCAAACACTCAAATTGTGAGACTTCTCAAATTTTGACGCTCGATAACTTCGACAAATGATGACCAAATGTCTTAAACAAAGTATCAAATTAATCAGTTCGACGAGATCTTTCAGGTGACACAACACATGATGGTTCCATCTTGTTGAATTTCCAAGAAAAAGAGTACTTTAAGTGCTCAAATACTCAAATTGTGCGATTTTTCATATTTTGAAGCTCAATAACTTCGACAAATGATGACCAAATGTCTTGAACAAAGCGTCAAATTAATCAGATCGACGAGATCTTTCAGGTGACACAACACATCATGATTCCATCTTGTTGAATTTCCAAGAAAAAGAGTAGTTTAAGTGCTCAAACACTCAAATTGTGAGACTTCTCAAATTTTGACGCTCGATAACTTCGACAAATGATGACCAAATGTCTTAAACAAAGTGTCAAGTTAATCAGCTCGACGAGATCTTTCAGGTGACACAACACATCATCATTCCATCTTGTTGAATTTCCAAGAAAAAGAGTAGTTTAAGTGCTCAAACACTCAAATTGTAAGACTTCTCAAATTTTGACGCTCAATAACTTCGACAAATGATGACCAAATGTCTTGAACAAAGTGTCAAATTAATTAGCTCGAGGAGATCTTTCAGGTGACACAACACATCATCATTCCATCTTGTTGAATTTCCAAGAAAAAGAGTACTTTATGTGCTCAAACACTCAAATTGTGAGACTTCTCAAATTTTGACGCTCGATAACTTCGACAAATGATGACCAAATGTCTTAAACAAAGTATCAAATTAATCAGCTAGACGAGATCTTTCAGGTGACACAACACATCATGATTCCATCTTGTTGAATTTCCAACAAAAAGAGTACTTTAAATGCTCAAACACTCAAATTGTGAGACTTCTCATATTTTGACGCTCGATAACTTCGACAAATGATGACCAAATGTCTTGAACAAAGTGTCAAATTAATCAGCTCGAGGAGATCTTTCAGGTGACACAACACATCATCATTCCATCTTGTTGAATTTCCAAGAAAAAGAGTACTTTATGTGCTCAAACACTCAAATTGTGCGATTTTTCATATTTTGAAGCTCGATAACTTCGACAAATGATGACCAAATGTCTTAAACAAAGTATCAAATTAATCTGCTCGACGAGAGCTTTCAGGTGACACAACACATCATGATTGCATCTTGTTGAATTTCCAAGAAAAAGAGTACTTTAAGTGCTCAAATACTCAAATTGTGCGATTTTTCATATTTTGAAGCTCAATAACTTCGACAAATGATGACCAAATGTCTTGAACAAAGTGTCAAATTAATCAGATCGACGAGAACTTTCAGGTGACACAACACATCATGATTCCATCTTTTTGAATTTCCAAGAAAAAGAGTACTTTAAGAACTCAAACACTCAAATTGTGCGATTTTTCATATTTTGAAGCTCGATAACTTCGACAAATGATGACCAAATGTCTTGAACAAAGTGTCAAATTAATCAGATCGACGAGATCTTTCAGGTGACACAACACATCATGATTCCATCTTGTTGAATTTCCAAGAAAAAGAGTACTTTAAGTGCTCAAACACTCAAATTGTGCGATTTGTCATATTTTGAAGCTCGATAACTTCGACAAATGATGACCAAATGTCTTGAACAAAGTGTCAAATTAATCAGATCGACGAGATCTTTCAGGTGACACAACACATCATGATTCCATCTTGTTGAATTTCCAAGAAAAAGAGTAGTTTAAGTGCTCAAACACTCAAATTGTGAGACTTCTCAAATTTTGACGCTCGATAACTTCGACAAATGATGACCAAATGTCTTGAACAAAGTGTCAAATTAATCAGCTCGACGAGATCTTTCAGGTGACACATCACATCATCATTCCATCTTGTTGAATTTCCAAGAAAAAGAGTAGTTTAAGTGCTCAAACACTCAAATTGTGAGACTTCTCAAATTTTGACGCTCGATAACTTCGACAAATGATGACCAAATGTCTTGAACAACGTGACAAAATAATCAGCTAGACGAGACCTTTCAGGTGACACAACACATCATGATTCCATCTTGTTGAATTTCCAAGAAAAACAGTACTTTAAGTGCTCAAACACTGAAATTGTACGATTTTTCATATTTTGAAGCTCGATAACTTCGACAAATGATGACCAAATGTCTTAAACAAAGTATCAAATTAATCAGTTCGACGAGATCTTTCAGGTGACACAACACATCATGATTGCATCTTGTTGAATTTCCAAGAAAAAGAGTACTTTAAGTGCTCAAATACTCAAATTGTGCGATTTTTCATATTTTGAAGCTCGATAACTTCGACAAATGATGACCAAATGTCTTAAACAAAGTATCAAATTAATCAGTTCGACGAGATCTTTCAGGTGACACAACACATCATGATTGCATCTTGTTGAATTTCCAAGAAAAAGAGTACTTTAAGTGCTCAAATACTCAAATTGTGCGATTTTTCATATTTTGAAGCTCGATAACTTCGGCAAATGATGACCAAATGTCTTAAACAAAGTATCAAATTAATCAGTTCGACGAGATCTTTCAGGTGACACAACACATCATGATTGCATCTTGTTGAATTTCCAAGAAAAAGAGTACTTTAAGTGCTCAAATACTCAAATTGTGCGATTTTTCATATTTTGAAGCTCAATAACTTCGACAAATGATGACCAAATGTCTTGAACAAAGTGTCAAGTTAATCAGCTCGACGAGATCTTTCAGGTGACACAACACATCATCATTCCATCTTGTTGAATTTCCAAGAAAAAGAGTATTTTATGTGCTCAAACACTCAAATTGTGCGATTTTTCATATTTTGAAGCTCGATAACTTCGACAAATGATGACCAAATGTCTTAAACAAAGTGTCAAATTAATCAGCTCGACGAGATCTTTCAGGTGACACATCACATCATCATTCCATCTTGTTGAATTTCCAAGAAAAAGAGTACTTTATGTGCTCAAACACTCAAATTGTGCGATTTTTCATATTTTGAAGCTCGATAACTTCGACAAATGATGACCAAATGTCTTAAACAAAGTGTCAAATTAATCAGCTCGACGAGATCTTTCAGGTGACACATCACATCATCATTCCATCTTGTTGAATTTCCCAGAAAAAGAGTACTTTAAGTGCTCAAACACTCAAATTGTGCGATTTTTCATATTTTGAAGCTCGATAAATTCGACAAATGATGACCAAATGTCTTGAACAAAGTGTCAAATTAATCAGCTCGACGAGATCTTTCAGGTGACACAACACATCATGATTCCATCTTGTTGAATTTCCAAGAAAAAGAGTACTTTAAGTGCTCAAACACTCAAATTGTGCGATTTTTCATATTTTGAAGCTCAATAACTTCGACAAATGATGACCAAATGTCTTGAACAAAGTGTCAAGTTAATCAGCTCGACGAGATCTTTCAGGTGACACAACACATCATGATTCCATCTTGTTGAATTTCCAAGAAAAAGAGTACTTTAAGTGCTCAAACACTCAAATTGTGCGATTTTTCATATTTTGAAGCTCGATAACTTCGACAAATGATGACCAAATGTCTTGAACAAAGTGTCAAATTAATCAGATCGACGAGATCTTTCAGGTGACACAACACATCATGATTCCATCTTGTTGAATTTCCAAGAAAAAGAGTACTTTAAGAACTCAAACACTCAAATTGTGAGACTTCTCAAATTTTGACGCTCGATAACTTCGACAAATGATGACCAAATGTCTTAAACAAAGTACCAAATTAATCAGTTCGACGAGATCTTTCAGGTGACACAACACATCATGATTCCATCTTGTTGAATTTCCAAGAAAAAGAGTAGTTTAAGTGCTCAAACACTCAAATTGTGAGACTTCTCAAATTTTGACGCTCGATAACTTCGACAAATGATGACCAAATGTCTTGAACAAAGTGTCAAATTAATCAGCTCGACGAGATCTTGCAGGTGACACAACACATCATGATTCCATCTTGTTGAATTTCCAACAAAAAGAGTACTTTAAATGCTCAAACACTCAAATTGTGAGACTTCTCATATTTTGACGCTCGATAACTTCGACAAATGATGACCAAATGCCTTGAACAAAGTGTCAAATTAATCAGCTCGAGGAGATCTTTCAGGTGACACAACACATCATCATTCCATCTTGTTGAATTTCCAAGAAAAAGAGTACTTTATGTGCTCAAACACTCAAATTGTGCGATTTTTCATATTTTGAAGCTCGATAACTTTGACAAATGATGACCAAATGTCTTAAACAAAGTATCAAATTAATCTGCTCGACGAGAGCTTTCAGGTGACACAACACATCATGATTGCATCTTGTTGAATTTCCAAGAAAAAGAGTACTTTAAGTGCTCAAACACTCAAATTGTGCGATTTTTCATATTTTGAAGCTCGATAACTTCGACAAATGATGACCAAATGTCTTGAACAAAGTGTCAAATTAATCAGCTCGACGAGATCTTTCAGGTGACACAACACATCATGATTGCATCTTGTTGAATTTCCAAGAAAAAGAGTACTTTAAGTGCTCAAATACTCAAATTGTGCGATTTTTCATATTTTGAAGCTCAATAACTTCGACAAATGATGACCAAATGTCTTGAACAAAGTGTCAAATTAATCAGATCGACGAGATCTTTCAGGTGACACAACACATCATGATTCCATCTTGTTGAATTTCCAACAAAAAGAGTACTTTAAATGCTCAAACACTCAAATTGTGAGACTTCTCATATTTTGACGCTCGATAACTTCGACAAATGATGACCAAATGTCTTGAACAAAGTGTCAAATTAATCAGCTCGAGGAGATCTTTCAGGTGACACCACACATCATCATTCCATCTTGTTGAATTTCCAAGAAAAAGAGTACTTTATGTGCTCAAACACTCAAATTGTGCGATTTTTCATATTTTGACGCTCGATAACTTCGACAAATGATGACCAAATGTCTTGAACAAAGTGTCAAATTAATCAGCTCGAGGAGATCTTTCAGGTGACACCACACATCATCATTCCATCTTGTTGAATTTCCAAGAAAAAGAGTACTTTATGTGCTCAAACACTCAAATTGTGCGATTTTTCATATTTTGAAGCTCGATAACTTCGACAAATGATGACCAAATGTCTTAAACAAAGTATCAAATTAATCTGCTCGACGAGAGCTTTCAGGTGACACAACACATCATGATTGCATCTTGTTGAATTTCCAAGAAAAAGAGTACTTTAAGTGCTCAAATACTCAAATTGTGCGATTTTTCATATTTTGAAGCTCAATAACTTCGACAAATGATGACCAAATGTCTTGAACAAAGTGTCAAATTAATCAGATCGACGAGATCTTTCAGGTGACACAACACATCATGATTCCATCTTTTTGAATTTCCAAGAAAAAGAGTACTTTAAGAACTCAAACACTCAAATTGTGCGATTTTTCATATTTTGAAGCTCGATAACTTCGACAAATGATGACCAAATGTCTTGAACAAAGTGTCAAATTAATCAGATCGACGAGATCTTTCAGGTGACACAACACATCATGATTCCATCTTGTTGAATTTCCAAGAAAAAGAGTACTTTAAGTGCTCAAACACTCAAATTGTGCGATTTTTCATATTTTGAAGCTCGATAACTTCGACAAATGATGACCAAATGTCTTGAACAAAGTGTCAAATTAATCAGATCGACGAGATCTTTCAGGTGACACAACACATCATGATTCCATCTTGTTGAATTTCCAAGAAAAAGAGTAGTTTAAGTGCTCAAACACTCAAATTGTGAGACTTCTCAAATTTTGACGCTCGATAACTTCGACAAATGATGACCAAATGTCTTGAACAAAGTGTCAAATTAATCAGCTCGACGAGATCTTTCAGGTGACACATCACATCATCATTCCATCTTGTTGAATTTCCAAGAAAAAGAGTAGTTTAAGTGCTCAAACACTCAAATTGTGAGACTTCTCAAATTTTGACGCTCGATAACTTCGACAAATGATGACCAAATGTCTTAAACAAAGTGTCAAGTTAATCAGCTCGACGAGATCTTTCAGGTGACACATCACATCATCATTCCATCTTGTTGAATTTCCAAGAAAAAGAGTACTTTAATTGCTCAAACACTTAAATTGTGAGACTTCTCAAATTTTGACGCTCGATAACTTCGACAAATGATGACCAAATGTCTTAAACAAAGTGTCAAGTTAATCAGCTCGACGAGATCTTTCAGGTGACACAACACATCATCATTCCATCTTGTTGAATTTCCAAGAAAAAGAGTAGTTTAAGTGCTCAAACACTCAAATTGTGAGACTTCTCAAATTTTGACGCTCAATAACTTCGACAAATGATGACCAAATGTCTTGAACAAAGTGTCAAATTAATTAGCTCGAGGAGATCTTTCAGGTGACACAACACATCATCATTCCATCTTGTTGAATTTCCAAGAAAAAGAGTACTTTATGTGCTCAAACACTCAAATTGTGAGACTTCTCAAATTTTGACGCTCGATAACTTCGACAAATGATGACCAAATGTCTTAAACAAAGTATCAAATTAATCAGCTAGACGAGATCTTTCAGGTGACACAACACATCATGATTCCATCTTGTTGAATTTCCAACAAAAAGAGTACTTTAAATGCTCAAACACTCAAATTGTGAGACTTCTCATATTTTGACGCTCGATAACTTCGACAAATGATGACCAAATGTCTTGAACAAAGTGTCAAATTAATCAGCTCGAGGGGATCTTTCAGGTGACACAACACATCATCATTCCATCTTGTTGAATTTCCAAGAAAAAGAGTACTTTATGTGCTCAAACACTCAAATTGTGCGATTTTTCATATTTTGAAGCTCGATAACTTCGACAAATGATGACCAAATGTCTTAAACAAAGTATCAAATTAATCTGCTCGACGAGAGCTTTCAGGTGACACAACACATCATGATTGCATCTTGTTGAATTTCCAAGAAAAAGAGTACTTTAAGTGCTCAAATACTCAAATTGTGCGATTTTTCATATTTTGAAGCTCAATAACTTCGACAAATGATGACCAAATGTCTTGAACAAAGTGTCAAATTAATCAGATCGACGAGATCTTTCAGGTGACACAACACATCATGATTCCATCTTTTTGAATTTCCAAGAAAAAGAGTACTTTAAGAACTCAAACACTCAAATTGTGCGAATTTTCATATTTTGAAGCTCGATAACTTCGACAAATGATGACCAAATGTCTTGAACAAAGTGTCAAATTAATCAGATCGACGAGATCTTTCAGGTGACACAACACATCATGATTCCATCTTGTTGAATTTCCAAGAAAAAGAGTACTTTAAGTGCTCAAACACTCAAATTGTGCGATTTTTCATATTTTGAAGCTCGATAACTTCGACAAATGATGACCAAATGTCTTGAACAAAGTGTCAAATTAATCAGATCGACGAGATCTTTCAGGTGACACAACACATCATGATTCCATCTTGTTGAATTTCCAAGAAAAAGAGTAGTTTAAGTGCTCAAACACTCAAATTGTGAGACTTCTCAAATTTTGACGCTCGATAACTTCGACAAATGATGACCAAATGTCTTGAACAAAGTGTCAAATTAATCAGCTCGACGAGATCTTTCAGGTGACACATCACATCATCATTCCATCTTGTTGAATTTCCAAGAAAAAGAGTAGTTTAAGTGCTCAAACACTCAAATTGTGAGACTTCTCAAATTTTGACGCTCGATAACTTCGACAAATGATGACCAAATGTCTTAAACAAAGTGTCAAGTTAATCAGCTCGACGAGATCTTTCAGGTGACACAACACATCATGATTCCATCTTGTTGAATTTCCAAGAAAATGAGTACTTTATGTGCTCAAACACTCAAATTGTGCGATTTTTCATATTTTGAAGCTCGATAACTTCGACAAATGATGACCAAATGTCTTGAACAAAGTGTCAAATTAATCAGCTCGACGAGATCTTTCAGGTGACACAACACATCATCATTCCATCTTGTTGAATTTCCAAGAAAAAGAGTAGTTTAAGTGCTCAAACACTCAAATTGTGAGACTTCTCACATTTTGACGCTCGATAACTTCGACAAATGATGACCAAATGTCTTAAACAAAGTGTCAAGTTAATCAGCTCGACGAGATCTTTTAGGTGACACAACACATCATGATTCCATCTTGTTGAATTTCCAAGAAAAACAGTACTTTAAGTGCTCAAACACTGAAATTGTACGATTTTTCATATTTTGAAGCTCGATAACTTCGACAAATGATGACCAAATGTCTTAAACAAAGTATCAAATTAATCAGTTCGACCAGATCTTTCAGGTGACACAACACATCATCATTCCATCTTGTTGAATTTCCAAGAAAAAGAGTACTTTATGTGCTCAAACACTCAAATTGTGAGACTTCTCATATTTTGACGCTCGATAACTTCGACAAATGATGACCAAATGTCTTGAACAAAGTGTCAAATTAATCAGCTCGAGGAGATCTTTCAGGTGACACAACACATCATGATTGCATCTTGTTGAATTTCCAAGAAAAAGAGTACTTTATGTGCTCAAACACTGAAATTGTGCGATTTTTCATATTTTGAAGCTCGATAACTTCGACAAATGATGACCAAATGTCTTAAACAAAGTATCAAATTAATCAGTTCGACGAGATCTTTCAGGTGACACAACACATCATGATTGCATCTTGTTGAATTTCCAAGAAAAAGAGTACTTTAAGTGCTCAAATACTCAAATTGTGCGATTTTTCATATTTTGAAGCTCAATAACTTCGACAAATGATGACCAAATGTCTTGAACAAAGTGTCAAATTAATCAGATCGACGAGATCTTTCAGGTGACACAACACATCAGATTCCATCTTTTTGAATTTCCAAGAAAAAGAGTACTTTAAGAACTCAAACACTCAAATTGTGAGACTTCTCAAATTTTGACGCTCGATAACTTCGACAAATGATGACCAAATGTCTTAAACAAAGTGTCAAGTTAATCAGCTCGACGAGATCTTTCAGGTGACACATCACATCATCATTCCATCTTGTTGAATTTCCAAGAAAAAGAGTACTTTAATTGCTCAAACACTCAAATTGTGAGACTTCTCAAATTTTGACGCTCGATAACTTCGACAAATGATGACCAAATGTCTTAAACAAAGTATCAAATTAATCAGCTAGACGAGATCTTTCAGGTGACACAACACATCATGATTGCATCATGTTGAATTTCCAAGAAAAAGAGTACTTTAAGTGCTCAAACACTGAAATTGTGCGATTTTTCATATTTTGAAGCTCGATAACTTCGACAAATGATGAACAAATGTCTTAAACAAAGTATCAAATTAATCAGTTCGACGAGATCTTTCAGGTGACACAACACATCATGATTGCATCTTGTTGAATTTCCAAGAAAAAGAGTACTTTAAGTGCTCAAATACTCAAATTGTGCGATTTTTCATATTTTGAAGCTCAATAACTTCGACAAATGATGACCAAATGTCTTGAACAAAGTGTCAAATTAATCAGATCGACGAGATCTTTCAGGTGACATAACACATCATGATTCCATCTTGTTGAATTTCCAAGAAAAAGAGTACTTTAAGAACTCAAACACTCAAATTGTGAGACTTCTCAAATTTTGACGCTCGATAACTTCGACAAATGATGACCAAATGTCTTGAACAAAGTGTCAAATTAATCAGATCGACGAGATCTTTCAGGTGACATAACACATTATGATTCCATCTTGTTGAATTTCCAAGAAAAAAGTACTTTAAGTACTCAAACACTCCAATTGTGAGACTTCTCAAATTTTGACGCTCGATAACTTCGACAAATGATGACCAAATGTCTTAAACAAAGTATCAAATTAATCAGTTCGACGAGATCTTTCAGGTGACACAACACATGATGGTTCCATCTTGTTGAATTTCCAAGAAAAAGAGTACTTTAAGTGCTCAAATACTCAAATTGTGCGATTTTTCATATTTTGAAGCTCAATAACTTCGACAAATGATGACCAAATGTCTTGAACAAAGCGTCAAATTAATCAGATCGACGAGATCTTTCAGGTGACACAACACATCATGATTCCATCTTGTTGAATTTCCAAGAAAAAGAGTAGTTTAAGTGCTCAAACACTCAAATTGTGAGACTTCTCAAATTTTGACGCTCGATAACTTCGACAAATGATGACCAAATGTCTTAAACAAAGTGTCAAGTTAATCAGCTCGACGAGATCTTTCAGGTGACACAACACATCATCATTCCATCTTGTTGAATTTCCAAGAAAAAGAGTAGTTTAAGTGCTCAAACACTCAAATTGTGAGACTTCTCAAATTTTGACGCTCAATAACTTCGACAAATGATGACCAAATGTCTTGAACAAAGTGTCAAATTAATTAGCTCGAGGAGATCTTTCAGGTGACACAACACATCATCATTCCATCTTGTTGAATTTCCAAGAAAAAGAGTACTTTATGTGCTCAAACACTCAAATTGTGAGACTTCTCAAATTTTGACGCTCGATAACTTCGACAAATGATGACCAAATGTCTTAAACAAAGTATCAAATTAATCAGCTAGACGAGATCTTTCAGGTGACACAACACATCATGATTCCATCTTGTTGAATTTCCAACAAAAAGAGTACTTTAAATGCTCAAACACTCAAATTGTGAGACTTCTCATATTTTGACGCTCGATAACTTCGACAAATGATGACCAAATGTCTTGAACAAAGTGTCAAATTAATCAGCTCGAGGAGATCTTTCAGGTGACACAACACATCATCATTCCATCTTGTTGAATTTCCAAGAAAAAGAGTACTTTATGTGCTCAAACACTCAAATTGTGCGATTTTTCATATTTTGAAGCTCGATAACTTCGACAAATGATGACCAAATGTCTTAAACAAAGTATCAAATTAATCTGCTCGACGAGAGCTTTCAGGTGACACAACACATCATGATTGCATCTTGTTGAATTTCCAAGAAAAAGAGTACTTTAAGTGCTCAAATACTCAAATTGTGCGATTTTTCATATTTTGAAGCTCAATAACTTCGACAAATGATGACCAAATGTCTTGAACAAAGTGTCAAATTAATCAGATCGACGAGATCTTTCAGGTGACACAACACATCATGATTCCATCTTTTTGAATTTCCAAGAAAAAGAGTACTTTAAGAACTCAAACACTCAAATTGTGCGATTTTTCATATTTTGAAGCTCGATAACTTCGACAAATGATGACCAAATGTCTTGAACAAAGTGTCAAATTAATCAGATCGACGAGATCTTTCAGGTGACACAACACATCATGATTCCATCTTGTTGAATTTCCAAGAAAAAGAGTACTTTAAGTGCTCAAACACTCAAATTGTGCGATTTTTCATATTTTGAAGCTCGATAACTTCGACAAATGATGACCAAATGTCTTGAACAAAGTGTCAAATTAATCAGATCGACGAGATCTTTCAGGTGACACAACACATCATGATTGCATCTTGTTGAATTTCCAAGAAAAAGAGTACTTTAAGTGCTCAAATACTCAAATTGTGCGATTTTTCATATTTTGAAGCTCGATAACTTCGACAAATGATGACCAAATGTCTTAAACAAAGTATCAAATTAATCAGTTCGACGAGATCTTTCAGGTGACACAACACATCATGATTGCATCTTGTTGAATTTCCAAGAAAAAGAGTACTTTAAGTGCTCAAATACTCAAATTGTGCGATTTTTCATATTTTGAAGCTCGATAACTTCGACAAATGATGACCAAATGTCTTAAACAAAGTATCAAATTAATCAGTTCGACGAGATCTTTCAGGTGACACAACACATCATGATTGCATCTTGTTGAATTTCCAAGAAAAAGAGTACTTTAAGTGCTCAAATACTCAAATTGTGCGATTTTTCATATTTTGAAGCTCAATAACTTCGACAAATGATGACCAAATGTCTTGAACAAAGTGTCAAGTTAATCAGCTCGACGAGATCTTTCAGGTGACACAACACATCATCATTCCATCTTGTTGAATTTCCAAGAAAAAGAGTACTTTATGTGCTCAAACACTCAAATTGTGCGATTTTTCATATTTTGAAGCTCGATAACTTCGACAAATGATGACCAAATGTCTTAAACAAAGTGTCAAATTAATCAGCTCGACGAGATCTTTCAGGTGACACATCACATCATCATTCCATCTTGTTGAATTTCCAAGAAAAAGAGTACTTTATGTGCTCAAACACTCAAATTGTGCGATTTTTCATATTTTGAAGCTCGATAACTTCGACAAATGATGACCAAATGTCTTAAACAAAGTGTCAAATTAATCAGCTCGACGAGATCTTTCAGGTGACACATCACATCATCATTCCATCTTGTTGAATTTCCCAGAAAAAGAGTACTTTAAGTGCTCAAACACTCAAATTGTGCGATTTTTCATATTTTGAAGCTCGATAAATTCGACAAATGATGACCAAATGTCTTGAACAAAGTGTCAAATTAATCAGCTCGACGAGATCTTTCAGGTGACACAACACATCATGATTCCATCTTGTTGAATTTCCAAGAAAAAGAGTACTTTAAGTGCTCAAACACTCAAATTGTGCGATTTTTCATATTTTGAAGCTCAATAACTTCGACAAATGATGACCAAATGTCTTGAACAAAGTGTCAAGTTAATCAGCTCGACGAGATCTTTCAGGTGACACAACACATCATGATTGCATCTTGTTGAATTTCCAAGAAAAACAGTACTTTAAGTGCTCAAACACTCAAATTGTGCGATTTTTCATATTTTGAAGCTCGATAACTTCGACAAATGATGACCAAATGTCTTGAACAAAGTGTCAAATTAATCAGATCGACGAGATCTTTCAGGTGACACAACACATCATGATTCCATCTTGTTGAATTTCCAAGAAAAAGAGTAGTTTAAGTGCTCAAACACTCAAATTGTGAGACTTCTCAAATTTTGACGCTCGATAACTTCGACAAATGATGACCAAATGTCTTGAACAAAGTGTCAAATTAATCAGCTCGACGAGATCTTGCAGGTGACACAACACATCATGATTCCATCTTGTTGAATTTCCAACAAAAAGAGTACTTTAAATGCTCAAACACTCAAATTGTGAGACTTCTCATATTTTGACGCTCGATAACTTCGACAAATGATGACCAAATGCCTTGAACAAAGTGTCAAATTAATCAGCTCGAGGAGATCTTTCAGGTGACACAACACATCATCATTCCATCTTGTTGAATTTCCAAGAAAAAGAGTACTTTATGTGCTCAAACACTCAAATTGTGCGATTTTTCATATTTTGAAGCTCGATAACTTTGACAAATGATGACCAAATGTCTTAAACAAAGTATCAAATTAATCTGCTCGACGAGAGCTTTCAGGTGACACAACACATCATGATTGCATCTTGTTGAATTTCCAAGAAAAAGAGTACTTTAAGTGCTCAAACACTCAAATTGTGCGATTTTTCATATTTTGAAGCTCGATAACTTCGACAAATGATGACCAAATGTCTTGAACAAAGTGTCAAATTAATCAGCTCGACGAGATCTTTCAGGTGACACAACACATCATGATTGCATCTTGTTGAATTTCCAAGAAAAAGAGTACTTTAAGTGCTCAAATACTCAAATTGTGCGATTTTTCATATTTTGAAGCTCAATAACTTCGACAAATGATGACCAAATGTCTTGAACAAAGTGTCAAATTAATCAGATCGACGAGATCTTTCAGGTGACACAACACATCATGATTCCATCTTTTTGAATTTCCAAGAAAAAGAGTAGTTTAAGAACTCAAACACTCAAATTGTGAGACTTCTCAAATTTTGACGCTCGATAACTTCGACAAATGATGACCAAATGTCTTAAACAAAGTATCAAATTAATCTGCTCGACGAGATCTTTCAGGTGACACAACACATCATGATTGCATCTTGTTGAATTTCCAAGAAAAAGAGTACTTTAAGTGCTCAAATACTCAAATTGTGCGATTTTTCATATTTTGAAGCTCGATAACTTCGACAAATGTTGACCAAATGTCTTAAACAAAGTATCAAATTAATCAGTTCGACGAGATCTTTCAGGTGACACAACACATCATGATTGCATCTTGTTGAATTTCCAAGAAAAAGAGTACTTTAAGTGCTCAAATACTCAAATTGTGCGATTTTTCATATTTTGAAGCTCGATAACTTCGACAAATGATGACCAAATGTCTTAAACAAAGTATCAAATTAATCAGTTCGACGAGATCTTTCAGGTGACACAACACATCATGATTGCATCTTGTTGAATTTCCAAGAAAAAGAGTACTTTAAGTGCTCAAATACTCAAATTGTGCGATTTTTCATATTTTGAAGCTCAATAACTTCGACAAATGATGACCAAATGTCTTGAACAAAGTGTCAAGTTAATCAGCTCGACGAGATCTTTCAGGTGACACAACACATCATCATTCCATCTTGTTGAATTTCCAAGAAAAAGAGTACTTTATGTGCTCAAACACTCAAATTGTGCGATTTTTCATATTTTGAAGCTCGATAACTTCGACAAATGATGACCAAATGTCTTAAACAAAGTGTCAAATTAATCAGCTCGACGAGATCTTTCAGGTGACACATCACATCATCATTCCATCTTGTTGAATTTCCCAGAAAAAGAGTACTTTAAGTGCTCAAACACTCAAATTGTGCGATTTTTCATATTTTGAAGCTCGATAAATTCGACAAATGATGACCAAATGTCTTGAACAAAGTGTCAAATTAATCAGCTCGACGAGATCTTTCAGGTGACACAACACATCATGATTCCATCTTGTTGAATTTCCAAGAAAAAGAGTACTTTAAGTGCTCAAACACTCAAATTGTGCGATTTTTCATATTTTGAAGCTCAATAACTTCGACAAATGATGACCAAATGTCTTGAACAAAGTGTCAAGTTAATCAGCTCGACGAGATCTTTCAGGTGACACAACACATCATGATTGCATCTTGTTGAATTTCCAAGAAAAACAGTACTTTAAGTGCTCAAACACTCAAATTGTGCGATTTTTCATATTTTGAAGCTCGATAACTTCGACAAATGATGACCAAATGTCTTGAACAAAGTGTCAAATTAATCAGCTCGACGAGATCTTGCAGGTGACACAACACATCATGATTCCATCTTGTTGAATTTCCAACAAAAAGAGTACTTTAAATGCTCAAACACTCAAATTGTGAGACTTCTCATATTTTGAAGCTCGATAACTTCGACAAATGATGACCAAATGTCTTAAACAAAGTATCAAATTAATCAGTTCGACGAGATCTTTCAGGTGACACAACACATCATGATTGCATCTTGTTGAATTTCCAAGAAAAAGAGTACTTTAAGTGCTCAAATACTCAAATTGTGCGATTTTTCATATTTTGAAGCTCAATAACTTCGACAAATGATGACCAAATGTCTTGAACAAAGTGTCAAGTTAATCAGCTCGACGAGATCTTTCAGGTGACACAACACATCATCATTCCATCTTGTTGAATTTCCAAGAAAAAGAGTACTTTATGTGCTCAAACACTCAAATTGTGCGATTTTTCATATTTTGAAGCTCGATAACTTCGACAAATGATGACCAAATGTCTTAAACAAAGTGTCAAATTAATCAGCTCGACGAGATCTTTCAGGTGACACATCACATCATCATTCCATCTTGTTGAATTTCCCAGAAAAAGAGTACTTTAAGTGCTCAAACACTCAAATTGTGCGATTTTTCATATTTTGAAGCTCGATAAATTCGACAAATGATGACCAAATGTCTTGAACAAAGTGTCAAATTAATCAGCTCGACGAGATCTTTCAGGTGACACAACACATCATGATTCCATCTTGTTGAATTTCCAAGAAAAAGAGTAGTTTAAGTGCTCAAACACTCAAATTGTGAGACTTCTCAAATTTTGACGCTCGATAACTTCGACAAATGATGACCAAATGTCTTGAACAAAGTGTCAAATTAATCAGCTCGACGAGATCTTGCAGGTGACACAACACATCATGATTCCATCTTGTTGAATTTCCAACAAAAAGAGTACTTTAAATGCTCAAACACTCAAATTGTGAGACTTCTCATATTTTGACGCTCGATAACTTCGACAAATGATGAGCAAATGCCTTGAACAAAGTGTCAAATTAATCAGCTCGAGGAGATCTTTCAGGTGACACAACACATCATCATTCCATCTTGTTGAATTTCCAAGAAAAAGAGTACTTTATGTGCTCAAACACTCAAATTGTGCGATTTTTCATATTTTGAAGCTCGATAACTTTGACAAATGATGACCAAATGTCTTAAACAAAGTATCAAATTAATCTGCTCGACGAGAGCTTTCAGGTGACACAACACATCATGATTGCATCTTGTTGAATTTCCAAGAAAAAGAGTACTTTAAGTGCTCAAACACTCAAATTGTGCGATTTTTCATATTTTGAAGCTCGATAACTTCGACAAATGATGACCAAATGTCTTGAACAAAGTGTCAAATTAATCAGCTCGACGAGATCTTTCAGGTGACACAACACATCATGATTGCATCTTGTTGAATTTCCAAGAAAAAGAGTACTTTAAGTGCTCAAATACTCAAATTGTGCGATTTTTCATATTTTGAAGCTCAATAACTTCGACAAATGATGACCAAATGTCTTGAACAAAGTGTCAAATTAATCAGATCGACGAGATCTTTCAGGTGACACAACACATCATGATTCCATCTTTTTGAATTTCCAAGAAAAAGAGTAGTTTAAGAACTCAAACACTCAAATTGTGAGACTTCTCAAATTTTGACGCTCGATAACTTCGACAAATGATGACCAAATGTCTTAAACAAAGTATCAAATTAATCTGCTCGACGAGATCTTTCAGGTGACACAACACATCATGATTGCATCTTGTTGAATTTCCAAGAAAAAGAGTACTTTAAGTGCTCAAATACTCAAATTGTGCGATTTTTCATATTTTGAAGCTCGATAACTTCGACAAATGATGACCAAATGTCTTAAACAAAGTATCAAATTAATCAGCTCGACGAGATCTTTCAGGTGACACATCACATCATCATTCCATCTTGTTGAATTTCCCAGAAAAAGAGTACTTTAAGTGCTCAAACACTCAAATTGTGCGATTTTTCATATTTTGAAGCTCGATAAATTCGACAAATGATGACCAAATGTCTTGAACAAAGTGTCAAATTAATCAGCTCGACGAGATCTTTCAGGTGACACAACACATCATGATTCCATCTTGTTGAATTTCCAAGAAAAAGAGTACTTTAAGTGCTCAAACACTCAAATTGTGCGATTTTTCATATTTTGAAGCTCAATAACTTCGACAAATGATGACCAAATGTCTTGAACAAAGTGTCAAGTTAATCAGCTCGACGAGATCTTTCAGGTGACACAACACATCATGATTGCATCTTGTTGAATTTCCAAGAAAAACAGTACTTTAAGTGCACAAACACTCAAATTGTGCGATTTTTCATATTTTGAAGCTCGATAACTTCGACAAATGATGACCAAATGTCTTGAACAAAGTGTCAAATTAATCAGCTCGACGAGATCTTGCAGGTGACACAACACATCATGATTCCATCTTGTTGAATTTCCAACAAAAAGAGTACTTTAAATGCTCAAACACTCAAATTGTGAGACTTCTCATATTTTGACGCTCGATAACTTCGACAAATGATGACCAAATGTCTTGAACAAAGTGTCAAATTAATCAGCTCGAGGAGATCTTTCAGGTGACACAACACATCATCATTCCATCTTGTTGAATTTCCAAGAAAAAGAGTACTTTATGTGCTCAAACACTCAAATTGTGCGATTTTTCATATTTTGAAGCTCGATAACTTCGACAAATGATGACCAAATGTCTTAAACAAAGTATCAAAGTAATCTGCTCGACGAGAGCTTTCAGGTGACACAACACATCATGATTGCATCTTGTTGAATTTCCAAGAAAAAGAGTACTTTAAGTGCTCAAACACTCAAATTGTGCGATTTTTCATATTTTGAAGCTCGATAACTTCGACAAATGATGACCAAATGTCTTGAACAAAGTGTCAAATTAATCAGCTCGACGAGATCTTTCAGGTGACACAACACATCATGATTGCATCTTGTTGAATTTCCAAGAAAAAGAGTACTTTAAGAACTCAAACACTCAAATTGTGAGACTTCTCAAATTTTGACGCTCGATAACTTCGACAAATGATGACCAAATGTCTTAAACAAAGTATCAAATTAATCTGCTCGACGAGGTCTTTCAGGTGACACAACACATCATGATTGCATCTTGTTGAATTTCCAAGAAAAAGAGTACTTTATGTGTTCAAACACTCAAATTGTGCGATTTTTCATATTTTGAAGCTCGATAACTTCGACAAATGATGACCAAATGTCTTGAACAAAGTGTCAAATTAATCAGCTAGACGAGATCTTTCAGGTGACACAACACACCATCATTCCATCTTGTTGAATTTCCAAGAAAAAGAGTAGTTTAAGTGCTCAAACACTCAAATTGTGAGACTTCTCAAATTTTGACGCTCGATAACTTCGACAAATGATGACCAAATGTCTTGAACAAAGTGTCAAATTAATCAGCTCGACGAGATCTTTCAGGTGACACAACACATCATCATTCCATTTTGTTGAATTTCCAAGAAAAAGAGTAGTTTAAGTGCTCAAACACTCAAATTGTGAGACTTCTCACATTTTGACGCTCGATAACTTCGACAAATGATGACCAAATGTCTTAAACAAAGTGTCAAGTTAATCAGCTCGACGAGATTTTTCAGGTGACACAACACATCATGATTGCATCTTGTTGAATTTCCAAGAAAAAGAGTACTTTAAGTGCTCAAATACTCAAATTGTGCGATTTTTCATATTTTGAAGCTCGATAACTTCGACAAATGATGACCAAATGTCTTAAACAAAGTATCAAATTAATCAGTTCGACGAGATCTTTCAGGTGACACAACACATCATGATTGCATCTTGTTGAATTTCCAAGAAAAAGAGTACTTTAAGTGCTCAAATACTCAAATTGTGCGATTTTTCATATTTTGAAGCTCAATAACTTCGACAAATGATGACCAAATGTCTTGAACAAAGTGTCAAGTTAATCAGCTCGACGAGATCTTTCAGGTGACACAACACATCATCATTCCATCTTGTTGAATTTCCAAGAAAAAGAGTACTTTATGTGCTCAAACACTCAAATTGTGCGATTTTTCATATTTTGAAGCTCGATAACTTCGACAAATGATGACCAAATGTCTTAAACAAAGTGTCAAATTAATCAGCTCGACGAGATCTTTCAGGTGACACATCACATCATCATTCCATCTTGTTGAATTTCCCAGAAAAAGAGTACTTTAAGTGCTCAAACACTCAAATTGTGCGATTTTTCATATTTTGAAGCTCGATAAATTCGACAAATGATGACCAAATGTCTTGAACAAAGTGTCAAATTAATCAGCTCGACGAGATCTTTCAGGTGACACAACACATCATGATTCCATCTTGTTGAATTTCCAAGAAAAAGAGTACTTTAAGTGCTCAAACACTCAAATTGTGCGATTTTTCATATTTTGAAGCTCAATAACTTCGACAAATGATGACCAAATGTCTTGAACAAAGTGTCAAGTTAATCAGCTCGACGAGATCTTTCAGGTGACACAACACATCATGATTGCATCTTGTTGAATTTCCAAGAAAAAGAGTACTTTAATTGCTCAAACACTCAAATTGTGAGACTTCTCAAATTTTGACGCTCGATAACTTCGACAAATGATGACCAAATGTCTTGAACAAAGTGACAAAATAATCAGCTAGACGAGACCTTTCAGGTGACACAACACATCATGATTCCATCTTGTTGAATTTCCAAGAAAAAGAGTACTTTAAGAACTCAAACACTCAAATTGTGAGACTTCTCAAATTTTGACGCTCGATAACTTCGACAAATGATGACCAAATGTCTTGAACAAAGTGTCAAATTAATCAGATCGACGAGATCTTTCAGGTGACACAACACATCATGATTCCATCTTGTTGAATTTCCAAGAAAAAGAGTAGTTTAAGTGCTCAAACACTCAAATTGTGAGACTTCTCAAATTTTGACGCTCGATAACTTCGACAAATGATGACCAAATGTCTTGAACAAAGTGTCAAATTAATCAGATCGACGAGATCTTTCAGGTGACACAACACATCATGATTCCATCTTGTTGAATTTCCAAGAAAAAGAGTAGTTTAAGTGCTCAAACACTCAAATTGTGAGACTTCTCAAATTTTGACGCTCGATAACTTCGACAAATGATGACCAAATGTCTTAAACAAAGTACCAAATTAATCAGATCGACGAGATCTTTCAGGTGACACAACACATCATGATTCCATGTTGTTGAATTTCCAAGAAAAAGAGTACTTTAAGAACTCAAACACTCAAATTGTGAGACTTCTCAAATTTTGACGCTCGATAACTTCGACAAATGATGACCAAATGTCTTGAACAAAGTGTCAAATTAATCAGATCGACGAGATCTTTCAGGTGACACAACACATCATGATTCCATCTTGTTGAATTTCCAAGAAAAAGAGTAGTTTAAGTGCTCAAACACTCAAATTGTGAGACTTCTCAAATTTTGACGCTCGATAACTTCGACAAATGATGACCAAATGTCTTGAACAAAGTGTCAAATTAATCAGATCGACGAGATCTTTCAGGTGACACAACACATCACGATTCCATCTTGTTGAATTTCCAAGAAAAAGAGTACTTTAAGAACTCAAACATTCAAATTGTGAGACTTCTCAAATTTTGACGCTCGATAACTTCGACAAATGATGACCAAATGTCTTGAACAAAGTGTCAAGTTAATCAGCTCGACGAGATCTTTCAGGTGACACATCACATCATCATTCCATCTTGTTGAATTTCCAAGAAAAAGAGTACTTTAATTGCTCAAACACTCAAATTGTGAGACTTCTCAAATTTTGACGCTCGATAACTTCGACAAATGATGACCAAATGTCTTAAACAAAGTATCAAATTAATCAGCTAGACGAGATCTTTCAGGTGACACAACACATCGTGATTCCATCTTGTTGAATTTCGAAGAAAAAGAGTACTTTAAGTGCTCAAACACTGAAATTGTGCGATTTTTCATATTTTGAAGCTCGATAACTTCGACAAATGATGACCAAATGTCTTAAACAAAGTATCAAATTAATCTGCTCGACGAGATCTTTCAGGTGACACAACACATCATGATTCCATCTTGTTGAATTTCCATGAAAAAGAGTACTTTAAGTGCTCAAACACTCAAATTGTGAGACTTTTCTAAATTTGAAACTCAATAACTTCGACAAATGATGACCAAATGTCTTAAACAAAGTGACAAATTAATCAGCTAGACGAGATCTTTCAGGTGACACAACACATCATGATTCCATCTTGTTGAATTTCCAAGAAAAACAGTACTTTAAGTGCTCAAATACTCAAATTGTGCGATTTTTCATATTTTGAAGCTCGATAACTTCGACAAATGATGACCAAATGTCTTGAACAAAGTGTCACATTTATCAGCTCGACCAGATCTTTCAGGTGACACAATACATCATCATTCCATTTTGTTGAATTTCCAAGAAAAAGGGTACTTTAATTGCTCAAACACTCCAATTGTGAGACTTCTCAAATTTTGACGCTCAATAACTTCGACAAATGATGACCAAATGTCTTAAACAAAGTGTCAAATTAATCAGCTCGAGGAGATCTTTCAGGTGACACAACACATCATGATTCCATCTTGTTGAATTTCCAAGAAAAAGAGTACTTTAAGTGCTCAAACACTCAAATTGTGAGACTTTTCTAAATTTGAAACTCGATAACTTCGACAAATGATGACCAAATGTCTTAAACAAAGTGACAAATTAATCAGCTAGACGAGATCTTTCAGGTGACACAACACATCATGATTCCATCTTGTTGAATTTCCAAGAAAAACAGTACTTTAAGTGCTCAAATACTCAAATTGTGAGACTTCTCAAATTTTGACGCTCAATAACTTCAACAAATGATGACCAAATGTCTTGAACAAAGTGTCACATTTATCAGCTCGACGAGATCTTTCAGGTGACACAATACATCATCATTCCATTTTGTTGAATTTCCAAGAAAAAGGGTACTTTAATTGCTCAAACACTCCAATTGTGAGACTTCTCAAATTTTGACGCTCGATAACTTCGACAAATGATGACCAAATGTCTTAAACAAAGTGTCAAATTAATCAGCTCGAGGAGATCTTTCAGGTGACACAACACATCATGATTCCATCTTGTTGAATTTCCAAGAAAAAGAGTACTTTAAGTGCTCAAACACTCAAATTGTGAGACTTTTCTAAATTTGAAACTCGATAACTTCGACAAATGATGACCAAATGTCTTAAACAAAGTGACAAATTAATCAGCTAGACGAGATCTTTCAGGTGACACAACACATCATGATTCCATCTTGTTGAATTTCCAAGAAAAACAGTACTTTAAGTGCTCAAATACTCAAATTGTGAGACTTCTCAAATTTTGACGCTCGATAACTTCGACAAATGATGACCAAATGTCTTAAACAAAGTATCAAATTAATCAGTTCGACGAGATCTTTCAGGTGACACAACACATCATCATTCCATCTTGTTGAATTTCCAAGAAAAAGAGTAGTTTAAGTGCTCAAACACTCAAATTGTGAGACTTCTCAAATTTTGACGCTCGATAACTTCGACAAATGATGACCAAATGTCTTGAACAAAGTGTCAAATTAATCAGATCGACGAGATCTTTCAGGTGACACAACACATCATGATTCCATCTTGTTGAATTTCCAAGAAAAAGAGTAGTTTAAGTGCTCAAACACTCAAATTGTGAGACTTCTCAAATTTTGACGCTCGATAACTTCGACAAATGATGACCAAATGTCTTGAACAAAGTGTCAAATTAATCAGATCGACGAGATCTTTCAGGTGACACAACACATCATGATTCCATCTTGTTGAATTTCCAAGAAAAAGAGTAGTTTAAGTGCTCAAACACTCAAATTGTGAGACTTCTCAAATTTTGACGCTCGATAACTTCGACAAATGATGACCAAATGTCTTAAACAAAGTACCAAATTAATCAGATCGACGAGATCTTTCAGGTGACACAACACATCATGATTCCATGTTGTTGAATTTCCAAGAAAAAGAGTACTTTAAGAACTCAAACACTCAAATTGTGAGACTTCTCAAATTTTGACGCTCGATAACTTCGACAAATGATGACCAAATGTCTTGAACAAAGTGTCAAATTAATCAGATCGACGAGATCTTTCAGGTGACACAACACATCATGATTCCATCTTGTTGAATTTCCAAGAAAAAGAGTAGTTTAAGTGCTCAAACACTCAAATTGTGAGACTTCTCAAATTTTGACGCTCGATAACTTCGACAAATGATGACCAAATGTCTTGAACAAAGTGTCAAATTAATCAGATCGACGAGATCTTTCAGGTGACACAACACATCATGATTCCATCTTGTTGAATTTCCAAGAAAAAGAGTACTTTAAGAACTCAAACATTCAAATTGTGAGACTTCTCAAATTTTGACGCTCGATAACTTCGACAAATGATGACCAAATGTCTTGAACAAAGTGTCAAGTTAATCAGCTCGACGAGATCTTTCAGGTGACACATCACATCATCATTCCATCTTGTTGAATTTCCAAGAAAAAGAGTACTTTAATTGCTCAAACACTCAAATTGTGAGACTTCTCAAATTTTGACGCTCGATAACTTCGACAAATGATGACCAAATGTCTTAAACAAAGTATCAAATTAATCAGCTAGACGAGATCTTTCAGGTGACACAACACATCGTGATTCCATCTTGTTGAATTTCGAAGAAAAATAGTACTTTAAGTGCTCAAACACTGAAATTGTGCGATTTTTCATATTTTGAAGCTCGATAACTTCGACAAATGATGACCAAATGTCTTAAACAAAGTATCAAATTAATCTGCTCGACGAGATCTTTCAGGTGACACAACACATCATGATTCCATCTTGTTGAATTTCCATGAAAAAGAGTACTTTAAGTGCTCAAACACTCAAATTGTGAGACTTTTCTAAATTTGAAACTCAATAACTTCGACAAATGATGACCAAATGTCTTAAACAAAGTGACAAATTAATCAGCTAGACGAGATCTTTCAGGTGACACAACACATCATGATTCCATCTTGTTGAATTTCCAAGAAAAACAGTACTTTAAGTGCTCAAATACTCAAATTGTGCGATTTTTCATATTTTGAAGCTCGATAACTTCGACAAATGATGACCAAATGTCTTGAACAAAGTGTCACATTTATCAGCTCGACCAGATCTTTCAGGTGACACAATACATCATCATTCCATTTTGTTGAATTTCCAAGAAAAAGGGTACTTTAATTGCTCAAACACTCCAATTGTGAGACTTCTCAAATTTTGACGCTCGATAACTTCGACAAATGATGACCAAATGTCTTAAACAAAGTATCAAATTAATCTGCTCGACGAGATCTTTCAGGTGACACAACACATCATGATTCCATCTTGTTGAATTTCCATGAAAAAGAGTACTTTAAGTGCTCAAACACTCAAATTGTGAGACTTTTCTAAATTTGAAACTCAATAACTTCGACAAATGATGACCAAATGTCTTAAACAAAGTGACAAATTAATCAGCTAGACGAGATCTTTCAGGTGACACAACACATCATGATTCCATCTTGTTGAATTTCCAAGAAAAACAGTACTTTAAGTGCTCAAATACTCAAATTGTGAGACTTCTCAAATTTTGACGCTCAATAACTTCGACAAATGATGACCAAATGTCTTGAACAAAGTGTCACATTTATCAGCTCGACGAGATCTTTCAGGTGACACAATACATCATCATTCCATTTTGTTGAATTTCCAAGAAAAAGGGTACTTTAATTGCTCAAACACTCCAATTGTGAGACTTCTCAAATTTTGACGCTCGATAACTTCGACAAATGATGACCAAATGTCTTAAACAAAGTGTCAAATTAATCAGCTCGAGGAGATCTTTCAGGTGACACAACACATCATGATTCCATCTTGTTGAATTTCCAAGAAAAAGAGTACTTTAAGTGCTCAAACACTCAAATTGTGAGACTTTTCTAAATTTGAAACTCGATAACTTCGACAAATGATGACCAAATGTCTTAAACAAAGTGACAAATTAATCAGCTAGACGAGATCTTTCAGGTGACACAACACATCATGATTCCATCTTGTTGAATTTCCAAGAAAAACAGTACTTTAAGTGCTCAAATACTCAAATTGTGAGACTTCTCAAATTTTGACGCTCGATAACTTCGACAAATGATGACCAAATGTCTTAAACAAAGTATCAAATTAATCAGTTCGACGAGATCTTTCAGGTGACACAACACATCATCATTCCATCTTGTTGAATTTCCAAGAAAAAGAGTAGTTTAAGTGCTCAAACACTCAAATTGTGAGACTTCTCAAATTTTGACGCTCAATAACTTCGACAAATGATGACCAAATGTCTTGAACAAAGTGTCACATTAATCAGCTCGACGAGATCTTTCAGGTGACACAACACATTATCATTCCATTTTGTTGAATTTCCAAGAAAAAGAGTAGTTTAAGTGCTCAAACACTTAAATTGTGAGACTTCTCAAATTTTGACGCTCGATAACTTCGACAAATGATGACCAAATGTCTTAAACAAAGTATCAAATTAATCAGTTCAACGAGATCTTTCAGGTGACACAACACATCATGATTGCATCTTGTTGAATTTCCAAGAAAAAGAGTACTTTAAGTGCTCAAACACTCAAATTGTGCGATTTTTCATATTTTGAAGCTCGATAACTTCGACAAATGATGACCAAATGTCTTGAACAAAGTGTCACATTTATCAGCTCGACGAGATCTTTCAGGTGACACAATACATCATCATTCCATTTTGTTGAATTTCCAAGAAAAAGGGTACTTTAATTGCTCAAACACTCCAATTGTGAGACTTCTCAAATTTTGACGCTCGATAACTTCGACAAATGATGACCAAATGTCTTAAACAAAGTGTCAAATTAATCAGCTCGAGGAGATCTTTCAGGTGACACAACACATCAGTATTCCATCTTGTTGAATTTCCAAGAAAAAGAGTACTTTAAGTGCTCAAACACTCAAATTGTGACACTTTTCTAAATTTGAAACTCGATAACTTCGACAAATGATGACCAAATGTCTTAAACAAAGTGACAAATTAATCAGCTAGACGAGATCTTTCAGGTGACACAACACATCATGATTCCATCTTGTTGAATTTCCAAGAAAAACAGTACTTTAAGTGCTCAAATACTCAAATTGTGAGACTTCTCAAATTTTGACGCTCAATAACTTCGACAAATGATGACCAAATGTCTTGAACAAAGTGTCACATTTATCAGCTCGACGAGATCTTTCAGGTGACACAATACATCATCATTCCATTTTGTTGAATTTCCAAGAAAAAGGGTACTTTAATTGCTCAAACACTCCAATTGTGAGACTTCTCAAATTTTGACGCTCGATAACTTCGACAAATGATGACCAAATGTCTTAAACAAAGTGTCAAATTAATCAGCTCGAGGAGATCTTTCAGGTGACACAACACATCATGATTCCATCTTGTTGAATTTCCAAGAAAAAGAGTACTTTAAGTGCTCAAACACTCAAATTGTGAGACTTTTCTAAATTTGAAACTCGATAACTTCGACAAATGATGACCAAATGTCTTAAACAAAGTGACAAATTAATCAGCTAGACGAGATCTTTCAGGTGACACAACACATCATGATTCCATCTTGTTGAATTTCCAAGAAAAACAGTACTTTAAGTGCTCAAATACTCAAATTGTGAGACTTCTCAAATTTTGACGCTCAATAACTTCGACAAATGATGACCAAATGTCTTAAACAAAGTATCAAATTAATAAGTTCGACGAGATCTTTCAGGTGACACAACACATCATGATTGCATCTTGTTGAATTTCCAAGAAAAAGAGTACTTTATGTGCTCAAACACTCAAATTGTGAGACTTCTCATATTTTGACGCTCGATAACTTCGACAAATGATGACCAAATGTCTTGAACAAAGTGTCAAATTAATCAGCTCGAGGAGATCTTTCAGGTGACACAACACATCATCATTCCATCTTGTTGAATTTCCAAGAAAAAGAGTACTTTATGTGCTCAAACACTCAAATTGTGCGATTTTTCATATTTTGAAGCTCGATAACTTCGACAAATGATGACCAAATGTCTTAAACAAAGTATCAAATTAATCTGCTCGACGAGATCTTTCAGGTGACACAACACATCATGATTGCATCATGTTGAATTTCCAAGAAAAAGAGTACTTTAAGTGCTCAAACACTGAAATTGTGCGATTTTTCATATTTTGAAGCTCGATAACTTCGACAAATGATGACCAAATGTCTTAAACAAAGTATCAAATTAATCAGTTCGACGAGATCTTTCAGGTGACACAACACATCATGATTGCATCTTGTTGAATTTCCAAGAAAAACAGTACTTTAAGTGCTCAAATACTCAAATTGTGCGATTTTTCATATTTTGAAGCTCGATAACTTCGACAAATGATGACCAAATGTCTTGAACAAAGTGTCACATTTATCAGCTCGACGAGATCTTTCAGGTGACACAATACATCATCATTCCATTTTGTTGAATTTCCAAGAAAAAGGGTACTTTAATTGCTCAAACACTCCAATTGTGAGACTTCTCAAATTTTGACGCTCGATAACTTCGACAAATGATGACCAAATGTCTTAAACAAAGTGTCAAATTAATCAGCTCGAGGAGATCTTTCAGGTGACACAACACATCATGATTCCATCTTGTTGAATTTCCAAGAAAAAGAGTACTTTAAGTGCTCAAACACTCAAATTGTGAGACTTTTCTAAATTTGAAACTCGATAACTTCGACAAATGATGACCAAATGTCTTAAACAAAGTGACAAATTAATCAGCTAGACGAGATCTTTCAGGTGACACAACACATCATGATTCCATCTTGTTGAATTTCCAAGAAAAACAGTACTTTAAGTGCTCAAATACTCAAATTGTGAGACTTCTCAAATTTTGACGCTCAATAACTTCGACAAATGATGACCAAATGTCTTGAACAAAGTGTCACATTTATCAGCTCGACGAG
The DNA here is from genome assembly GCF_040115645.1 of Euwallacea fornicatus. Taxonomy (NCBI): domain Eukaryota; kingdom Metazoa; phylum Arthropoda; class Insecta; order Coleoptera; family Curculionidae; genus Euwallacea; species Euwallacea fornicatus. The sequence continues at coordinate 539,256 of NW_027096012.1, read as the reverse complement.
ATCTTTCAGGTGACACAATACATCATCATTCCATTTTGTTGAATTTCCAAGAAAAAGGGTACTTTAATTGCTCAAACACTCCAATTGTGAGACTTCTCAAATTTTGACGCTCGATAACTTCGACAAATGATGACCAAATGTCTTAAACAAAGTATCAAATTAATCAGTTCGACGAGATCTTTCAGGTGACACAACACATCATGATTGCATCTTGTTGAATTTCCAAGAAAAAGAGTACTTTATGTGCTCAAACACTCAAATTGTGAGACTTCTCATATTTTGACGCTCGATAACTTCGACAAATGATGACCAAATGTCTTGAACAAAGTGTCAAATTAATCAGCTCGAGGAGATCTTTCAGGTGACACAACACATCATCATTCCATCTTGTTGAATTTCCAAGAAAAAGAGTACTTTATGTGCTCAAACACTCAAATTGTGCGATTTTTCATATTTTGAAGCTCGATAACTTCGACAAATGATGACCAAATGTCTTAAACAAAGTATCAAATTAATCTGCTCGACGAGATCTTTCAGGTGACACAACACATCATGATTGCATCATGTTGAATTTCCAAGAAAAAGAGTACTTTAAGTGCTCAAACACTGAAATTGTGCGATTTTTCATATTTTGAAGCTCGATAACTTCGACAAATGATGACCAAATGTCTTAAACAAAGTATCAAATTAATCAGTTCGACGAGATCTTTCAGGTGACACAACACATCATGATTGCATCTTGTTGAATTTCCAAGAAAAACAGTACTTTAAGTGCTCAAATACTCAAATTGTGCGATTTTTCATATTTTGAAGCTCGATAACTTCGACAAATGATGACCAAATGTCTTGAACACAGTGTCACATTTATCAGCTCGACGAGATCTTTCAGGTGACACAACACATCATGATTGCATCTTGTTGAATTTCCAAGAAAAAGAGTACTTTAAGTGCTCAAATACTCAAATTGTGCGATTTTTCATATTTTGAAGCTCAATAACTTCGACAAATGATGACCAAATGTCTTGAACAAAGTGTCAAATTAATCAGCTAGACGAGATCTTTCAGGTGACACAACACATCATGATTCCATCTTGTTGAATTTCCAAGAAAAAGAGTACTTTAAGTGCTCAAACACTCAAATTGTGAGACTTTTCTAAATTTGAAACTCGATAACTTCGACAAATGATGACCAAATGTCTTAAACAAAGTGACAAATTAATCAGCTAGACGAGATCTTTCAGGTGACACAACACATCATGATTCCATCTTGTTGAATTTCCAAGAAAAACAGTACTTTAAGTGCTCAAATACTCAAATTGTGAGACTTCTCAAATTTTGACGCTCAATAACTTCGACAAATGATGACCAAATGTCTTAAACAAAGTATCAAATTAATCAGTTCGACGAGATCTTTCAGGTGACACAACACATCATGATTGCATCTTGTTGAATTTCCAAGAAAAAGAGTACTTTATGTGCTCAAACACTCAAATTGTGAGACTTCTCATATTTTGACGCTCGATAACTTCGACAAATGATGACCAAATGTCTTGAACAAAGTGTCAAATTAATCAGCTCGAGGAGATCTTTCAGGTGACACAACACATCATCATTCCATCTTGTTGAATTTCCAAGAAAAAGAGTACTTTATGTGCTCAAACACTCAAATTGTGCGATTTTTCATATTTTGAAGCTCGATAACTTCGACAAATGATGACCAAATGTCTTAAACAAAGTATCAAATTAATCTGCTCGACGAGATCTTTCAGGTGACACAACACATCATGATTGCATCATGTTGAATTTCCAAGAAAAAGAGTACTTTAAGTGCTCAAACACTGAAATTGTGCGATTTTTCATATTTTGAAGCTCGATAACTTCGACAAATGATGACCAAATGTCTTAAACAAAGTATCAAATTAATCAGTTCGACGAGATCTTTCAGGTGACACAACACATCATGATTGCATCTTGTTGAATTTCCAAGAAAAACAGTACTTTAAGTGCTCAAATACTCAAATTGTGCGATTTTTCATATTTTGAAGCTCGATAACTTCGACAAATGATGACCAAATGTCTTGAACAAAGTGTCACATTTATCAGCTCGACGAGATCTTTCAGGTGACACAATACATCATCATTCCATTTTGTTGAATTTCCAAGAAAAAGGGTACTTTAATTGCTCAAACACTCCAATTGTGAGACTTCTCAAATTTTGACGCTCGATAACTTCGACAAATGATGACCAAATGTCTTAAACAAAGTGTCAAATTAATCAGCTCGAGGAGATCTTTCAGGTGACACAACACATCATGATTCCATCTTGTTGAATTTCCAAGAAAAAGAGTACTTTAAGTGCTCAAACACTCAAATTGTGAGACTTTTCTAAATTTGAAACTCGATAACTTCGACAAATGATGACCAAATGTCTTAAACAAAGTGACAAATTAATCAGCTAGACGAGATCTTTCAGGTGACACAACACATCATGATTCCATCTTGTTGAATTTCCAAGAAAAACAGTACTTTAAGTGCTCAAATACTCAAATTGTGAGACTTCTCAAATTTTGACGCTCAATAACTTCGACAAATGATGACCAAATGTCTTGAACAAAGTGTCACATTTATCAGCTCGACGAGATCTTTCAGGTGACACAATACATCATCATTCCATTTTGTTGAATTTCCAAGAAAAAGGGTACTTTAATTGCTCAAACACTCCAATTGTGAGACTTCTCAAATTTTGACGCTCGATAACTTCGACAAATGATGACCAAATGTCTTAAACAAAGTATCAAATTAATCAGTTCGACGAGATCTTTCAGGTGACACAACACATCATGATTGCATCTTGTTGAATTTCCAAGAAAAAGAGTACTTTATGTGCTCAAACACTCAAATTGTGAGACTTCTCATATTTTGACGCTCGATAACTTCGACAAATGATGACCAAATGTCTTGAACAAAGTGTCAAATTAATCAGCTCGAGGAGATCTTTCAGGTGACACAACACATCATCATTCCATCTTGTTGAATTTCCAAGAAAAAGAGTACTTTATGTGCTCAAACACTCAAATTGTGCGATTTTTCATATTTTGAAGCTCGATAACTTCGACAAATGATGACCAAATGTCTTAAACAAAGTATCAAATTAATCTGTTCGACGAGATCTTTCAGGTGACACAACACATCATGATTCCATCTTGTTGAATTTCCAAGAAAAAGAGTACTTTAAGTGCTCAAACACTCAAATTGTGAGACTTTTCTAAATTTGAAACTCGATAACTTCGACAAATGATGACCAAATGTCTTAAACAAAGTGACAAATTAATCAGCTAGACGAGATCTTTCAGGTGACACAACACATCATGATTCCATCTTGTTGAATTTCCAAGAAAAACAGTACTTTAAGTGCTCAAACACTGAAATTGTGCGATTTTTCATATTTTGAAGCTCGATAACTTCGACAAATGATGACCAAATGTCTTAAACAAAGTATCAAATTAATCAGTTCGACGAGATCTTTCAGGTGACACAACACATCATGATTGCATCTTGTTGAATTTCCAAGAAAAAGAGTACTTTAAGTGCTCAAATACTCAAATTGTGCGATTTTTCATATTTTGAAGCTCAATAACTTCGACAAATGATGACCAAATGTCTTGAACAAAGTGTCAAATTAATCAGATCGACGAGATCTTTCAGGTGACACAACACATCATGATTCCATCTTGTTGAATTTCCAAGAAAAAGAGTACTTTAAGAACTCAAACACTCAAATTGTGAGACTTCTCAAATTTTGACGCTCGATAACTTCGACAAATGATGACCAAATGTCTTGAACAAAGTGTCAAATTAATCAGCTCGAGGAGATCTTTCAGGTGACACAACACATCATCATTCCATCTTGTTGAATTTCCAAGAAAAAGAGTACTTTATGTGCTCAAACACTCAAATTGTGCGATTTTTCATATTTTGAAGCTCGATAACTTCGACAAATGATGACCAAATGTCTTAAACAAAGTATCAAATTAATCTGCTCGACGAGATCTTTCAGGTGACACAACACATCATGATTGCATCTTGATGAATTTCCAAGAAAAAGAGTACTTTAAGTGCTCAAACACTCAAATTGTGCGATTTTTCATATTTTGAAGCTCGATAACTTCGACAAATGATGACCAAATGTCTTGAACAAAGTGTCAAATTAATCAGCTCGACGAGATCTTTCAGGTGACACAACACATCATCATTCCATCTTGTTGAATTTCCAAGAAAAAGAGTAGTTTAAGTACTCAAACACTCAAATTGTGAGACTTCTCACATTTTCACGCTCGATAACTTCGACAAATGATGACCAAATGTCTTAAACAAAGTGTCAAGTTAATCAGCTCGACGAGATCTTTCAGGTGACACAACACATCATGATTGCATCTTGTTGAATTTCCAAGAAAAAGAGTACTTTATGTGCTCAAACACTCAAATTGTGCGATTTTTCATATTTTGAAGCTCGATAACTTCGACAAATGATGACCAAATGTCTTGAACAAAGTGTCAAATTAATCAGCTCGACGAGATCTTTCAGGTGACACAACACATCATGATTGCATCTTGTTGAATTTCCAAGAAAAAGAGTAGTTTAAGTGCTCAAACACTCAAATTGTGAGACTTCTCACATTTTGACGCTCGATAACTTCGACAAATGATGACCAAATGTCTTAAACAAAGTGTCAAGTTAATCAGCTCGACGAGATCTTTCAGGTGACACAACACATCATGATTGCATCTTGTTGAATTTCCAAGAAAAAGAGTACTTTATGTGCTCAAACACTGAAATTGTGCGATTTTTCATATTTTGAAGCTCGATAACTTCGACAAATGATGACCAAATGTCTTAAACAAAGTGTCAAGTTAATCAGCTCGACGAGATCTTTCAGGTGACACAACACATCATCATTCCATCTTGTTGAATTTCCAAGAAAAAGAGTACTTTATGTGCTCAAACACTCAAATTGTGAGACTTCTCATATTTTGACGCTCGATAACTTCGACAAATGATGACCAAATGTCTTGAACAAAGTGTCAAATTAATCAGCTCGAGGAGATCTTTCAGGTGACACAACACATCATGATTGCATCTTGTTGAATTTCCAAGAAAAAGAGTACTTTATGTGCTCAAACACTGAAATTGTGCGATTTTTCATATTTTGAAGCTCGATAACTTCGACAAATGATGACCAAATGTCTTAAACAAAGTATCAAATTAATCAGTTCGACGAGATCTTTCAGGTGACACAACACATCATGATTGCATCTTGTTGAATTTCCAAGAAAAAGAGTACTTTAAGTGCTCAAATACTCAAATTGTGCGATTTTTCATATTTTGAAGCTCAATAACTTCGACAAATGATGACCAAATGTCTTGAACAAAGTGTCAAATTAATCAGATCGACGAGATCTTTCAGGTGACACAACACATCATGATTCCAACTTTTTGAATTTCCAAGAAAAAGAGTACTTTAAGAACTCAAACACTCAAATTGTGAGACTTCTCAAATTTTGACGCTCGATAACTTCGACAAATGATGACCAAATGTCTTAAACAAAGTGTCAAGTTAATCAGCTCGACGAGATCTTTCAGGTGACACAACACATCATGATTGCATCTTGTTGAATTTCCAAGAAAAAGAGTACTTTATGTGCTCAAACACTCAAATTGTGCGATTTTTCATATTTTGAAGCTCGATAACTTCGACAAATGATGACCAAATGTCTTGAACAAAGTGTCAAATTAATCAGCTCGACGAGATCTTTCAGGTGACACAACACATCATCATTCCATCTTGTTGAATTTCCAAGAAAAAGAGTGGTTTAAGTGCTCAAACACTCAAATTGTGCGATTTTTCATATTTTGAAGCTCAATAACTTCGACAAATGATGACCAAATGTCTTGAACAAAGTGTCAAATTAATCAGATCGACGAGATCTTTCAGGTGACACATCACATCATCTTTCCATCTTGTTGAATTTCCAAGAAAAAGAGTACTTTAATTGCTCAAACACTCAAATTGTGAGACTTCTCAAATTTTGACGCTCAATAACTTCGACAAATGATGACCAAATGTCTTGAACAAAGTGTCACATTAATCAGCTCGACGAGATCTTTCAGGTGACACATCACATCATCTTTCCATCTTGTTGAATTTCCAAGAAAAAGAGTACTTTAATTGCTCAAACACTCAAATTGTGAGACTTCTCAAATTTTGACGCTCAATAACTTCGACAAATGATGACCAAATGTCTTGAACAAAGTGTCAAATTAATCAGCTCGAGGAGATCTTTCAGGTGACACAACACATCATCATTCCATCTTGTTGAATTTCCAAGAAAAAGAGTACTTTATGTGCTCAAACACTCAAATTGTGCGATTTTTCATATTTTGAAGCTCGATAACTTCGACAAATGATGACCAAATGTCTTAAACAAAGTATCAAATTAATCAGTTCGACGAGATCTTTCAGGTGACACAACACATCATGATTGCATCTTGTTGAATTTCCAAGAAAAAGAGTACTTTAAGTGCTCAAATACTCAAATTGTGCGATTTTTCATATTTTGAAGCTCGATAACTTCGACAAATGATGACCAAATGTCTTAAACAAAGTATCAAATTAATCAGTTCGACGAGATCTTGCAGGTGACACAACACATCATGATTGCATCTTGATGAATTTCCAAGAAAAAGAGTACTTTAAGTGCTCAAACACTCAAATTGTGCGATTTTTCATATTTTGAAGCTCGATAACTTCGACAAATGATGACCAAATGTCTTGAACAAAGTGTCAAATTAATCAGCTCGACGAGATCTTTCAGGTGACACAACACATCATCATTCCATCTTGTTGAATTTCCAAGAAAAAGAGTAGTTTAAGTACTCAAACACTCAAATTGTGAGACTTCTCACATTTTGACGCTCGATAACTTCGACAAATGATGACCAAATGTCTTAAACAAAGTATCAAATTAATCAGTTCGACGAGATCTTTCAGGTGACACAACACATCATGATTGCATCTTGTTGAATTTCCAAGAAAAAGAGTACTTTAAGTGCTCAAATACTCAAATTGTGCGATTTTTCATATTTTGAAGCTCAATAACTTCGACAAATGATGACCAAATGTCTTGAACAAAGTGTCAAATTAATCAGATCGACGAGATCTTTCAGGTGACACAACACATCATGATTCCATCTTTTTGAATTTCCAAGAAAAAGAGTACTTTAAGAACTCAAACACTCAAATTGTGAGACTTCTCAAATTTTGACGCTCGATAACTTCGACAAATGATGACCAAATGTCTTAAACAAAGTGTCAAGTTAATCAGCTCGACGAGATCTTTCAGGTGACACATCACATCATCATTCCATCTTGTTGAATTTCCAAGAAAAAGAGTACTTTAATTGCTCAAACACTCAAATTGTGAGACTTCTCAAATTTTGACGCTCGATAACTTCGACAAATGATGACCAAATGTCTTGAACAAAGTGTCAAATTAATCAGCTCGACGAGATCTTTCAGGTGACACAACACATCATGATTGCATCTTGTTGAATTTCCAAGAAAAAGAGTACTTTATGTGCTCAAACACTCAAATTGTGCGATTTTTCATATTTTGAAGCTCGATAACTTCGACAAATGATGACCAAATGTCTTGAACAAAGTGTCAAATTAATCAGCTCGACGAGATCTTTCAGGTGACACAACACATCATCATTCCATCTTGTTGAATTTCCAAGAAAAAGAGTAGTTTAAGTGCTCAAACACTCAAATTGTGCGATTTTTCATATTTTGAAGCTCAATAACTTCGACAAATGATGACCAAATGTCTTGAACAAAGTGTCAAATTAATCAGATCGACGAGATCTTTCAGGTGACACATCACATCATCATTCCATCTTGTTGAATTTCCAAGAAAAAGAGTACTTTAATTGCTCAAACACTCAAATTGTGAGACTTCTCAAATTTTGACGCTCAATAACTTCGACAAATGATGACCAAATGTCTTGAACAAAGTGTCACATTAATCAGCTCGACGAGATCTTTCAGGTGACATAACACATCATCATTCCATTTTGTTGAATTTCCAAGAAAAAGAGTAGTTTAAGTGCTCAAACACTCAAATTGTGAGACTTCTCATATTTTGACGCTCGATAACTTCGACAAATGATGACCAAATGTCTTGAACAAAGTGTCAAATTAATCAGCTCGAGGAGATCTTTCAGGTGACACAACACATCATCATTCCATCTTGTTGAATTTCCAAGAAAAAGAGTACTTTATGTGCTCAAACACTCAAATTGTGCGATTTTTCATATTTTGAAGCTCGATAACTTCGACAAATGATGACCAAATGTCTTAAACAAAGTATCAAATTAATCTGCTCGACGAGATCTTTCAGGTGACACAACACATCATGATTGCATCTTGATGAATTTCCAAGAAAAAGAGTACTTTAAGTGCTCAAACCCTCAAATTGTGCGATTTTTCATATTTTGAAGCTCGATAACTTCGACAAATGATGACCAAATGTCTTGAACAAAGTGTCAAATTAATCAGCTCGACGAGATCTTTCAGGTGACACAACACATCATCATTCCATCTTGTTGAATTTCCAAGAAAAAGAGTAGTTTAAGTGCTCAAACACTCAAATTGTGAGACTTCTCACATTTTGACGCTCGATAACTTCGACAAATGATGACCAAATGTCTTAAACAAAGTGTCAAGTTAATCAGCTCGACGAGATCTTTCAGGTGACACAACACATCATGATTGCATCTTGTTGAATTTCCAAGAAAAAGAGTACTTTATGTGCTCAAACACTCAAATTGTGCGATTTTTCATATTTTGAAGCTCGATAACTTCGACAAATGATGACCAAATGTCTTAAACAAAGTGTCAAGTTAATCAGCTCGACGAGATCTTTCAGGTGACACAACACATCATCATTCCATCTTGTTGAATTTCCAAGAAAAAGAGTACTTTATGTGCTCAAACACTCAAATTGTGAGACTTCTCATATTTTGACGCTCGATAACTTCGACAAATGATGACCAAATGTCTTGAACAAAGTGTCAAATTAATCAGCTCGAGGAGATCTTTCAGGTGACACAACACATCATGATTGCATCTTGTTGAATTTCCAAGAAAAAGAGTACTTTATGTGCTCAAACACTGAAATTGTGCGATTTTTCATATTTTGAAGCTCGATAACTTCGACAAATGATGACCAAATGTCTTAAACAAAGTATCAAATTAATCAGTTCGACGAGATCTTTCAGGTGACACAACACATCATGATTGCATCTTGTTGAATTTCCAAGAAAAAGAGTACTTTAAGTGCTCAAATACTCAAATTGTGCGATTTTTCATATTTTGAAGCTCAATAACTTCGACAAATGATTACCAAATGTCTTGAACAAAGTGTCAAATTAATCAGATCGACGAGATCTTTCAGGTGACACAACACATCATGATTCCATCTTTTTGAATTTCCAAGAAAAAGAGTACTTTAAGAACTCAAACACTCAAATTGTGAGACTTCTCACATTTTGACGCTCGATAACTTCGACAAATGATGACCAAATGTCTTAAACAAAGTGTCAAGTTAATCAGCTCGACGAGATCTTTCAGGTGACACAACACATCATGATTGCATCTTGTTGAATTTCCAAGAAAAAGAGTACTTTAAGTGCTCAAATACTCAAATTGTGCGATTTTTCATATTTTGAAGCTCAATAACTTCGACAAATGATTACCAAATGTCTTGAACAAAGTGTCAAATTAATCAGATCGACGAGATCTTTCAGGTGACACAACACATCATGATTCCATCTTTTTGAATTTCCAAGAAAAAGAGTAGTTTAAGTGCTCAAACACTCAAATTGTGAGACTTCTCACATTTTGACGCTCGATAACTTCGACAAATGATGACCAAATGTCTTAAACAAAGTGTCAAGTTAATCAGCTCGACGAGATCTTTCAGGTGACACAACACATCATGATTGCATCTTGTTGAATTTCCAAGAAAAAGAGTACTTTATGTGCTCAAACACTCAAATTGTGCGATTTTTCATATTTTGAAGCTCGATAACTTCGACAAATGATGACCAAATGTCTTAAACAAAGTGTCAAGTTAATCAGCTCGACGAGATCTTTCAGGTGACACAACACATCATCATTCCATCTTGTTGAATTTCCAAGAAAAAGAGTACTTTATGTGCTCAAACACTCAAATTGTGAGACTTCTCATATTTTGACGCTCGATAACTTCGACAAATGATGACCAAATGTCTTGAACAAAGTGTCAAATTAATCAGCTCGAGGAGATCTTTCAGGTGACACAACACATCATGATTGCATCTTGTTGAATTTCCAAGAAAAAGAGTACTTTATGTGCTCAAACACTGAAATTGTGCGATTTTTCATATTTTGAAGCTCGATAACTTCGACAAATGATGACCAAATGTCTTAAACAAAGTGTCAAGTTAATCAGCTCGACGAGATCTTTCAGGTGACACAACACATCATCATTCCATCTTGTTGAATTTCCAAGAAAAAGAGTACTTTATGTGCTCAAACACTCAAATTGTGAGACTTCTCATATTTTGACGCTCGATAACTTCGACAAATGATGACCAAATGTCTTGAACAAAGTGTCAAATTAATCAGCTCGAGGAGATCTTTCAGGTGACACAACACATCATGATTGCATCTTGTTGAATTTCCAAGAAAAAGAGTACTTTATGTGCTCAAACACTCAAATTGTGCGATTTTTCATATTTTGAAGCTCGATAACTTCGACAAATGATGACCAAATGTCTTAAACAAAGTGTCAAGTTAATCAGCTCGACGAGATCTTTCAGGTGACACAACACATCATCATTCCATCTTGTTGAATTTCCAAGAAAAAGAGTACTTTATGTGCTCAAACACTCAAATTGTGAGACCTCTCATATTTTGACGCTCGATAACTTCGACAAATGATGACCAAATGTCTTGAACAAAGTGTCAAATTAATCAGCTCGACGAGATCTTTCAGGTGACACAACACATCATCATTCCATCTTGTTGAATTTCCAAGAAAAAGAGTAGTTTAAGTGCTCAAACACTCAAATTGTGAGACTTCTCACATTTTGACGCTCGATAACTTCGACAAATGATGACCAAATGTCTTAAACAAAGTGTCAAGTTAATCAGCTCGACGAGATCTTTCAGGTGACACAACACATCATGATTGCATCTTGTTGAATTTCCAAGAAAAAGAGTACTTTATGTGCTCAAACACTCAAATTGTGCGATTTTTCATATTTTGAAGCTCGATAACTTCGACAAATGATGACCAAATGTCTTAAACAAAGTGTCAAGTTAATCAGCTCGACGAGATCTTTCAGGTGACACAACACATCATCATTCCATCTTGTTGAATTTCCAAGAAAAAGAGTACTTTATGTGCTCAAACACTCAAATTGTGAGACTTCTCATATTTTGACGCTCGATAACTTCGACAAATGATGACCAAATGTCTTGAACAAAGTGTCAAATTAATCAGCTCGAGGAGATCTTTCAGGTGACACAACACATCATGATTGCATCTTGTTGAATTTCCAAGAAAAAGAGTACTTTATGTGCTCAAACACTGAAATTGTGCGATTTTTCATATTTTGAAGCTCGATAACTTCGACAAATGATGACCAAATGTCTTAAACAAAGTATCAAATTAATCAGTTCGACGAGATCTTTCAGGTGACACAACACATCATGATTGCATCTTGTTGAATTTCCAAGAAAAAGAGTACTTTAAGTGCTCAAATACTCAAATTGTGCGATTTTTCATATTTTGAAGCTCAATAACTTCGACAAATGATGACCAAATGTCTTGAACAAAGTGTCAAATTAATCAGATCGACGAGATCTTTCAGGTGACACAACACATCATGATTCCATCTTTTTGAATTTCCAAGAAAAAGAGTACTTTAAGAACTCAAACACTCAAATTGTGAGACTTCTCACATTTTGACGCTCGATAACTTCGACAAATGATGACCAAATGTCTTAAACAAAGTGTCAAGTTAATCAGCTCGACGAGATCTTTCAGGTGACACAACACATCATGATTGCATCTTGTTGAATTTCCAAGAAAAAGAGTACTTTATGTGCTCAAACACTCAAATTGTGCGATTTTTCATATTTTGAAGCTCGATAACTTCGACAAATGATGACCAAATGTCTTAAACAAAGTGTCAAGTTAATCAGCTCGACGAGATCTTTCAGGTGACACAACACATCATCATTCCATCTTGTTGAATTTCCATGAAAAAGAGTACTTTATGTGCTCAAACACTCAAATTGTGAGACTTCTCATATTTTGACGCTCGATAACTTCGACAAATGATGACCAAATGTCTTGAACAAAGTGTCAAATTAATCAGCTCGAGGAGATCTTTCAGGTGACACAACACATCATGATTGCATCTTGTTGAATTTCCAAGAAAAAGAGTACTTTATGTGCTCAAACACTGAAATTGTGCGATTTTTCATATTTTGAAGCTCGATAACTTCGACAAATGATGACCAAATGTCTTAAACAAAGTATCAAATTAATCAGTTCGACGAGATCTTTCAGGTGACACAACACATCATGATTGCATCTTGTTGAATTTCCAAGAAAAAGAGTACTTTAAGAACTCAAACACTCAAATTGTGAGACTTCTCAAATTTTGACGCTCGATAACTTCGACAAATGATGACCAAATGTCTTAAACAAAGTGTCAAGTTAATCAGCTCGACGAGATCTTTCAGGTGACACATCACATCATCATTCCATCTTGTTGAATTTCCAAGAAAAAGAGTACTTTAATTGCTCAAACACTCAAATTGTGAGACTTCTCAAATTTTGACGCTCGATAACTTCGACAAATGATGACCAAATGTCTTAAACAAAGTATCAAATTAATCAGCTAGACGAGATCTTTCAGGTGACACAACACATCATGATTGCATCATGTTGAATTTCCAAGAAAAAGAGTACTTTAAGTGCTCAAACACTGAAATTGTGCGATTTTTCATATTTTGAAGCTCGATAACTTCGACAAATGATGAACAAATGTCTTAAACAAAGTATCAAATTAATCAGTTCGACGAGATCTTTCAGGTGACACAACACATCATGATTGCATCTTGTTGAATTTCCAAGAAAAAGAGTACTTTAAGTGCTCAAATACTCAAATTGTGCGATTTTTCATATTTTGAAGCTCAATAACTTCGACAAATGATGACCAAATGTCTTGAACAAAGCGTCAAATTAATCAGATCGACGAGATCTTTCAGGTGACACAACACATCATGATTCCATCTTGTTGAATTTCCAAGAAAAAGAGTACTTTAATTGCTCAAACACTCAAATTGTGAGACTTCTCAAATTTTGACGCTCGATAACTTCGACAAATGATGACCAAATGTCTTAAACAAAGTATCAAATTAATCAGCTAGACGAGATCTTTCAGGTGACACAACACATCATGATTGCATCATGTTGAATTTCCAAGAAAAAGAGTACTTTAAGTGCTCAAACACTGAAATTGTGCGATTTTTCATATTTTGAAGCTCGATAACTTCGACAAATGATGAACAAATGTCTTAAACAAAGTATCAAATTAATCAGTTCGACGAGATCTTTCAGGTGACACAACACATCATGATTGCATCTTGTTGAATTTCCAAGAAAAAGAGTACTTTAAGTGCTCAAATACTCAAATTGTGCGATTTTTCATATTTTGAAGCTCAATAACTTCGACAAATGATGACCAAATGTCTTGAACAAAGTGTCAAATTAATCAGATCGACGAGATCTTTCAGGTGACACAACACATCATCATTCCATCTTGTTGAATTTCCAAGAAAAAGAGTAGTTTAAGTGCTCAAACACTCAAATTGTGAGACTTCTCAAATTTTGACGCTCGATAACTTCGACAAATGATGACCAAATGTCTTGAACAAAGTGTCAAATTAATCAGATCGACGAGATCTTTCAGGTGACATAACACATTATGATTCCATCTTGTTGAATTTCCAAGAAAAAAGTACTTTAAGTACTCAAACACTCCAATTGTGAGACTTCTCAAATTTTGACGCTCGATAACTTCGACAAATGATGACCAAATGTCTTAAACAAAGTATCAAATTAATCAGTTCGACGAGATCTTTCAGGTGACACAACACATGATGGTTCCATCTTGTTGAATTTCCAAGAAAAAGAGTACTTTAAGTGCTCAAATACTCAAATTGTGCGATTTTTCATATTTTGAAGCTCAATAACTTCGACAAATGATGACCAAATGTCTTGAACGAAGCGTCAAATTAATCAGATCGACGAGATCTTTCAGGTGACACAACACATCATGATTCCATCTTGTTGAATTTCCAAGAAAAAGAGTAGTTTAAGTGCTCAAACACTCAAATTGTGAGACTTCTCAAATTTTGACGCTCGATAACTTCGACAAATGATGACCAAATGTCTTAAACAAAGTGTCAAGTTAATCAGCTCGACGAGATCTTTCAGGTGACACAACACATCATCATTCCATCTTGTTGAATTTCCAAGAAAAAGAGTAGTTTAAGTGCTCAAACACTCAAATTGTGAGACTTCTCAAATTTTGACGCTCAATAACTTCGACAAATGATGACCAAATGTCTTGAACAAAGTGTCAAATTAATCAGCTCGAGGATATCTTTCAGGTGACACAACACATCATCATTCCATCTTGTTGAATTTCCAAGAAAAAGAGTACTTTATGTGCTCAAACACTCAAATTGTGAGACTTCTCAAATTTTGACGCTCGATAACTTCGACAAATGATGACCAAATGTCTTAAACAAAGTATCAAATTAATCAGCTAGACGAGATCTTTCAGGTGACACAACACATCATGATTCCATCTTGTTGAATTTCCAACAAAAAGAGTACTTTAAATGCTCAAACACTCAAATTGTGAGACTTCTCATATTTTGACGCTCGATAACTTCGACAAATGATGACCAAATGTCTTGAACAAAGTGTCAAATTAATCAGCTCGAGGAGATCTTTCAGGTGACACAACACATCATCATTCCATCTTGTTGAATTTCCAAGAAAAAGAGTACTTTATGTGCTCAAACACTCAAATTGTGCGATTTTTCATATTTTGAAGCTCGATAACTTCGACAAATGATGACCAAATGTCTTAAACAAAGTATCAAATTAATCTGCTCGACGAGAGCTTTCAGGTGACACAACACATCATGATTGCATCTTGTTGAATTTCCAAGAAAAAGAGTACTTTAAGTGCTCAAACACTCAAATTGTGCGATTTTTCATATTTTGAAGCTCGATAACTTCGACAAATGATGACCAAATGTCTTGAACAAAGTGTCAAATTAATCAGCTCGACGAGATCTTTCAGGTGACACAACACATCATGATTGCATCTTGTTGAATTTCCAAGAAAAAGAGTACTTTAAGTGCTCAAATACTCAAATTGTGCGATTTTTCATATTTTGAAGCTCAATAACTTCGACAAATGATGACCAAATGTCTTGAACAAAGTGTCAAATTAATCAGATCGACGAGATCTTTCAGGTGACACAACACATCATGATTCCATCTTTTTGAATTTCCAAGAAAAAGAGTACTTTAAGAACTCAAACACTCAAATTGTGAGACTTCTCAAATTTTGACGCTCGATAACTTCGACAAATGATGACCAAATGTCTTAAACAAAGTATCAAATTAATCTGCTCGACGAGATCTTTCAGGTGACACAACACATCATGATTGCATCTTGTTGAATTTCCAAGAAAAAGAGTACTTTATGTGCTCAAACACTCAAATTGTGCGATATTTCATATTTTGAAGCTCGATAACTTCGACAAATGATGACCAAATGTCTTGAACAAAGTGTCAAATTAATCAGCTAGACGAGATCTTTCAGGTGACACAACACACCATCATTCCATCTTGTTGAATTTCCAAGAAAAAGAGTAGTTTAAGTGCTCAAACACTCAAATTGTGAGACTTCTCAAATTTTGACGCTCGATAACTTCGACAAATGATGACCAAATGTCTTAAACAAAGTATCAAATTAATCTGCTCGACGAGATCTTTCAGGTGACACAACACATCATGATTGCATCTTGTTGAATTTCCAAGAAAAATAGTACTTTATGTGCTCAAACACTCAAATTGTGCGATTTTTCATATTTTGAAGCTCGATAACTTCGACAAATGATGACCAAATGTCTTGAACAAAGTGTCAAATTAATCAGCTCGACGAGATCTTTCAGGTGACACAACACATCATCATTCCATTTTGTTGAATTTCCAAGAAAAAGAGTAGTTTAAGTGCTCAAACACTCAAATTGTGAGACTTCTCACATTTTGACGCTCGATAACTTCGACAAATGATGACCAAATGTCTTAAACAAAGTGTCAAGTTAATCAGCTCGACGAGATCTTTCAGGTGACACAACACATCATGATTGCATATTGTTGAATTTCCAAGAAAAAGAGTACTTTAAGTGCTCAAATACTCAAATTGTGCGATTTTTCATATTTTGAAGCTCGATAACTTCGACAAATGATGACCAAATGTCTTAAACAAAGTATCAAATTAATCAGTTCGACGAGATCTTTCAGGTGACACAACACATCATGATTGCATCTTGTTGAATTTCCAAGAAAAAGAGTACTTTAAGTGCTCAAATACTCAAATTGTGCGATTTTTCATATTTTGAAGCTCAATAACTTCGACAAATGATGACCAAATGTCTTGAACAAAGTGTCAAGTTAATCAGCTCGACGAGATCTTTCAGGTGACACAACACATCATCATTCCATCTTGTTGAATTTCCAAGAAAAAGAGTACTTTATGTGCTCAAACACTCAAATTGTGCGATTTTTCATATTTTGAAGCTCGATAAATTCGACAAATGATGACCAAATGTCTTGAACAAAGTGTCAAATTAATCAGCTCGACGAGATCTTTCAGGTGACACAACACATCATGATTCCATCTTGTTGAATTTCCAAGAAAAAGAGTACTTTAAGTGCTCAAACACTCAAATTGTGCGATTTTTCATATTTTGAAGCTCAATAACTTCGACAAATGATGACCAAATGTCTTGAACAAAGTGTCAAGTTAATCAGCTCGACGAGATCTTTCAGGTGACACAACACATCATGATTGCATCTTGTTGAATTTCCAAGAAAAAGAGTACTTTAATTGCTCAAACACTCAAATTGTGAGACTTCTCAAATTTTGACGCTCGATAACTTCGACAAATGATGACCAAATGTCTTGAACAAAGTGACAAAATAATCAGCTAGACGAGACCTTTCAGGTGACACAACACATCATGATTCCATCTTGTTGAATTTCCAAGAAAAAGAGTACTTTAAGAACTCAAACACTCAAATTGTGAGACTTCTCAAATTTTGACGCTCGATAACTTCGACAAATGATGACCAAATGTCTTAAACAAAGTACCAAATTAATCAGTTCGACGAGATCTTTCAGGTGACACAACACATCATGATTCCATCTTGTTGAATTTCCAAGAAAAAGAGTACTTTAAGAACTCAAACACTCAAATTGTGAGACTTCTCAAATTTCGACGCTCGATAACTTCGACAAATGATGACCAAATGTCTTAAACAAAGTATCAAATTAATCAGTTCGACGAGATCTTTCAGGTGACACAACACATCATGATTCCATCTTGTTGAATTTCCAAAAAAAGAAAACTTTAAGAACTCAAACACTCAAATTGTGAGACTTCTCAAATTTTGACGCTCGATAACTTCGACAAATGATGACCAAATGTCTTGAACAAAGTGTCAAATTAATCAGCTCGACGAGATCTTTCAGGTGACACACCACATCATCATTCCATCTTGTTGAATTTCCAAGAAAAAGAGTACTTTAATTGCTCAAACACTCAAATTGTGAGACTTCTCAAATTTTGACGCTCGATAACTTCGACAAATGATGACCAAATGTCTTAAACAAAGTATCAAATTAATCAGCTAGACGAGATCTTTCAGGTGACACAACACATCATGATTGCATCATGTTGAATTTCCAAGAAAAAGAGTACTTTAAGTGCTCAAACACTGAAATTGTGCGATTTTTCATATTTTGAAGCTCGATAACTTCGACAAATGATGAACAAATGTCTTAAACAAAGTATCAAATTAATCAGTTCGACGAGATCTTTCAGGTGACACAACACATCATGATTGCATCTTGTTGAATTTCCAAGAAAAAGAGTACTTTAAGTGCTCAAATACTCAAATTGTGCGATTTTTCATATTTTGAAGCTCAATAACTTCGACAAATGATGACCAAATGTCTTGAACAAAGCGTCAAATTAATCAGATCGACGAGATCTTTCAGGTGACACAACACATCATGATTCCATCTTGTTGAATTTCCAAGAAAAAGAGTACTTTAATTGCTCAAACACTCAAATTGTGAGACTTCTCAAATTTTGACGCTCGATAACTTCGACAAATGATGACCAAATGTCTTAAACAAAGTATCAAATTAATCAGCTAGACGAGATCTTTCAGGTGACACAACACATCATGATTGCATCATGTTGAATTTCCAAGAAAAGGAGTACTTTAAGTGCTCAAACACTGAAATTGTGCGATTTTTCATATTTTGAAGCTCGATAACTTCGACAAATGATGAACAAATGTCTTAAACAAAGTATCAAATTAATCAGTTCGACGAGATCTTTCAGGTGACACAACACATCATGATTGCATCTTGTTGAATTTCCAAGAAAAAGAGTACTTTAAGTGCTCAAATACTCAAATTGTGCGATTTTTCATATTTTGAAGCTCAATAACTTCGACAAATGATGACCAAATGTCTTGAACAAAGTGTCAAATTAATCAGATCGACGAGATCTTTCAGGTGACATAACACATCATGATTCCATCTTGTTGAATTTCCAAGAAAAAGAGTACTTTAAGAACTCAAACACTCAAATTGTGAGACTTCTCAAATTTTGACGCTCGATAACTTCGACAAATGATGACCAAATGTCTTGAACAAAGTGTCAAATTAATCAGATCGACGAGATCTTTCAGGTGACATAACACATTATGATTCCATCTTGTTGAATTTCCAAGAAAAAAGTACTTTAAGTACTCAAACACTCCAATTGTGAGACTTCTCAAATTTTGACGCTCGATAACTTCGACAAATGATGACCAAATGTCTTAAACAAAGTGTCAAGTTAATCAGCTCGACGAGATCTTTCAGGTGACACAACACATCATGATTGCATCTTGTTGAATTTCCAAGAAAAAGAGTACTTTAATTGCTCAAACACTCAAATTGTGAGACTTCTCAAATTTTGACGCTCGATAACTTCGACAAATGATGACCAAATGTCTTGAACAAAGTGACAAAATAATCAGCTAGACGAGACCTTTCAGGTGACACAACACATCATGATTCCATCTTGTTGAATTTCCAAGAAAAACAGTACTTTAAGTGCTCAAACACTCAAATTGTGCGATTTTTCATATTTTGAAGCTCGATAACTTCGACAAATGATGACCAAATGTCTTGAACAAAGTGTCAAATTAATCAGATCGACGAGATCTTTCAGGTGACACAACACATCATGATTCCATCTTGTTGAATTTCCAAGAAAAAGAGTACTTTAAGAACTCAAACACTCAAATTGTGAGACTTCTCAAATTTTGACGCTCGATAACTTCGACAAATGATGACCAAATGTCTTAAACAAAGTACCAAATTAATCAGTTCGACGAGATCTTTCAGGTGACACAACACATCATGATTCCATCTTGTTGAATTTCCAAGAAAAAGAGTACTTTAAGAACTCAAACACTCAAATTGTGAGACTTCTCAAATTTCGACGCTCGATAACTTCGACAAATGATGACCAAATGTCTTAAACAAAGTATCAAATTAATCAGTTCGACGAGATCTTTCAGGTGACACAACACATCATGATTCCATCTTGTTGAATTTCCAAGAAAAAGAGTAGTTTAAGTGCTCAAACACTCAAATTGTGAGACTTCTCAAATTTTGACGCTCGATAACTTCGACAAATGATGACCAAATGTCTTAAACAAAGTGTCAAGTTAATCAGCTCGACGAGATCTTTCAGGTGACACAACACATCATCATTCCATCTTGTTGAATTTCCAAGAAAAAGAGTAGTTTAAGAACTCAAACACTCAAATTGTGAGACTTCTCAAATTTTGACGCTCGATAACTTCGACAAATGATGAACAAATGTCTTAAACAAAGTATCAAATTAATCAGCTAGACGAGATCTTTCAGGTGACACAACACATCATGATTGCATCTTGTTGAATTTCCAAGAAAAAGAGTACTTTATGTGCTCAAACACTCAAATTGTGCGATATTTCATATTTTGAAGCTCGATAACTTCGACAAATGATGACCAAATGTCTTGAACAAAGTGTCAAATTAATCAGCTAGACGAGATCTTTCAGGTGACACAACACACCATCATTCCATCTTGTTGAATTTCCAAGAAAAAGAGTAGTTTAAGTGCTCAAACACTCAAATTGTGAGACTTCTCAAATTTTGACGCTCGATAACTTCGACAAATGATGACCAAATGTCTTAAACAAAGTATCAAATTAATCTGCTCGACGAGATCTTTCAGGTGACACAACACATCATGATTGCATCTTGTTGAATTTCCAAGAAAAATAGTACTTTATGTGCTCAAACACTCAAATTGTGCGATTTTTCATATTTTGAAGCTCGATAACTTCGACAAATGATGACCAAATGTCTTGAACAAAGTGTCAAATTAATCAGCTCGACGAGATCTTTCAGGTGACACAACACATCATCATTCCATTTTGTTGAATTTCCAAGAAAAAGAGTAGTTTAAGTGCTCAAACACTCAAATTGTGAGACTTCTCACATTTTGACGCTCGATAACTTCGACAAATGATGACCAAATGTCTTAAACAAAGTGTCAAGTTAATCAGCTCGACGAGATCTTTCAGGTGACACAACACATCATGATTGCATATTGTTGAATTTCCAAGAAAAAGAGTACTTTAAGTGCTCAAATACTCAAATTGTGCGATTTTTCATATTTTGAAGCTCGATAACTTCGACAAATGATGACCAAATGTCTTAAACAAAGTATCAAATTAATCAGTTCGACGAGATCTTTCAGGTGACACAACACATCATGATTGCATCTTGTTGAATTTCCAAGAAAAAGAGTACTTTAAGTGCTCAAATACTCAAATTGTGCGATTTTTCATATTTTGAAGCTCAATAACTTCGACAAATGATGACCAAATGTCTTGAACAAAGTGTCAAGTTAATCAGCTCGACGAGATCTTTCAGGTGACACAACACATCATCATTCCATCTTGTTGAATTTCCAAGAAAAAGAGTACTTTATGTGCTCAAACACTCAAATTGTGCGATTTTTCATATTTTGAAGCTCGATAACTTCGACAAATGATGACCAAATGTCTTAAACAAAGTGTCAAATTAATCAGCTCGACGAGATCTTTCAGGTGACAGATCACATCATCATTCCATCTTGTTGAATTTCCCAGAAAAAGAGTACTTTAAGTGCTCAAACACTCAAATTGTGCGATTTTTCATATTTTGAAGCTCGATAAATTCGACAAATGATGACCAAATGTCTTGAACAAAGTGTCAAATTAATCAGCTCGACGAGATCTTTCAGGTGACACAACACATCATGATTCCATCTTGTTGAATTTCCAAGAAAAAGAGTACTTTAAGTGCTCAAACACTCAAATTGTGCGATTTTTCATATTTTGAAGCTCAATAACTTCGACAAATGATGACCAAATGTCTTGAACAAAGTGTCAAGTTAATCAGCTCGACGAGATCTTTCAGGTGACACAACACATCATGATTGCATCTTGTTGAATTTCCAAGAAAAAGAGTACTTTAATTGCTCAAACACTCAAATTGTGAGACTTCTCAAATTTTGACGCTCGATAACTTCGACAAATGATGACCAAATGTCTTGAACAAAGTGACAAAATAATCAGCTAGACGAGACCTTTCAGGTGACACAACACATCATGATTCCATCTTGTTGAATTTCCAAGAAAAAGAGTACTTTAAGAACTCAAACACTCAAATTGTGAGACTTCTCAAATTTTGACGCTCGATAACTTCGACAAATGATGACCAAATGTCTTAAACAAAGTACCAAATTAATCAGTTCGACGAGATCTTTCAGGTGACACAACACATCATGATTCCATCTTGTTGAATTTCCAAGAAAAAGAGTACTTTAAGAACTCAAACACTCAAATTGTGAGACTTCTCAAATTTCGACGCTCGATAACTTCGACAAATGATGACCAAATGTCTTAAACAAAGTATCAAATTAATCAGTTCGACGAGATCTTTCAGGTGACACAACACATCATGATTCCATCTTGTTGAATTTCCAAAAAAAGAAAACTTTAAGAACTCAAACACTCAAATTGTGAGACTTCTCAAATTTTGACGCTCGATAACTTCGACAAATGATGACCAAATGTCTTGAACAAAGTGTCAAATTAATCAGCTCGACGAGATCTTTCAGGTGACACACCACATCATCATTCCATCTTGTTGAATTTCCAAGAAAAAGAGTACTTTAATTGCTCAAACACTCAAATTGTGAGACTTCTCAAATTTTGACGCTCGATAACTTCGACAAATGATGACCAAATGTCTTAAACAAAGTATCAAATTAATCAGCTAGACGAGATCTTTCAGGTGACACAACACATCATGATTGCATCATGTTGAATTTCCAAGAAAAAGAGTACTTTAAGTGCTCAAACACTGAAATTGTGCGATTTTTCATATTTTGAAGCTCGATAACTTCGACAAATGATGAACAAATGTCTTAAACAAAGTATCAAATTAATCAGTTCGACGAGATCTTTCAGGTGACACAACACATCATGATTGCATCTTGTTGAATTTCCAAGAAAAAGAGTACTTTAAGTGCTCAAATACTCAAATTGTGCGATTTTTCATATTTTGAAGCTCAATAACTTCGACAAATGATGACCAAATGTCTTGAACAAAGCGTCAAATTAATCAGATCGACGAGATCTTTCAGGTGACACAACACATCATGATTCCATCTTGTTGAATTTCCAAGAAAAAGAGTACTTTAATTGCTCAAACACTCAAATTGTGAGACTTCTCAAATTTTGACGCTCGATAACTTCGACAAATGATGACCAAATGTCTTAAACAAAGTATCAAATTAATCAGCTAGACGAGATCTTTCAGGTGACACAACACATCATGATTGCATCATGTTGAATTTCCAAGAAAAGGAGTACTTTAAGTGCTCAAACACTGAAATTGTGCGATTTTTCATATTTTGAAGCTCGATAACTTCGACAAATGATGAACAAATGTCTTAAACAAAGTATCAAATTAATCAGTTCGACGAGATCTTTCAGGTGACACAACACATCATGATTGCATCTTGTTGAATTTCCAAGAAAAAGAGTACTTTAAGTGCTCAAATACTCAAATTGTGCGATTTTTCATATTTTGAAGCTCAATAACTTCGACAAATGATGACCAAATGTCTTGAACAAAGTGTCAAATTAATCAGATCGACGAGATCTTTCAGGTGACATAACACATCATGATTCCATCTTGTTGAATTTCCAAGAAAAAGAGTACTTTAAGAACTCAAACACTCAAATTGTGAGACTTCTCAAATTTTGACGCTCGATAACTTCGACAAATGATGACCAAATGTCTTGAACAAAGTGTCAAATTAATCAGATCGACGAGATCTTTCAGGTGACATAACACATTATGATTCCATCTTGTTGAATTTCCAAGAAAAAAGTACTTTAAGTACTCAAACACTCCAATTGTGAGACTTCTCAAATTTTGACGCTCGATAACTTCGACAAATGATGACCAAATGTCTTAAACAAAGTGTCAAGTTAATCAGCTCGACGAGATCTTTCAGGTGACACAACACATCATGATTGCATCTTGTTGAATTTCCAAGAAAAAGAGTACTTTAATTGCTCAAACACTCAAATTGTGAGACTTCTCAAATTTTGACGCTCGATAACTTCGACAAATGATGACCAAATGTCTTGAACAAAGTGACAAAATAATCAGCTAGACGAGACCTTTCAGGTGACACAACACATCATGATTCCATCTTGTTGAATTTCCAAGAAAAACAGTACTTTAAGTGCTCAAACACTCAAATTGTGCGATTTTTCATATTTTGAAGCTCGATAACTTCGACAAATGATGACCAAATGTCTTGAACAAAGTGTCAAATTAATCAGATCGACGAGATCTTTCAGGTGACACAACACATCATGATTCCATCTTGTTGAATTTCCAAGAAAAAGAGTACTTTAAGAACTCAAACACTCAAATTGTGAGACTTCTCAAATTTTGACGCTCGATAACTTCGACAAATGATGACCAAATGTCTTAAACAAAGTACCAAATTAATCAGTTCGACGAGATCTTTCAGGTGACACAACACATCATGATTCCATCTTGTTGAATTTCCAAGAAAAAGAGTACTTTAAGAACTCAAACACTCAAATTGTGAGACTTCTCAAATTTCGACGCTCGATAACTTCGACAAATGATGACCAAATGTCTTAAACAAAGTATCAAATTAATCAGTTCGACGAGATCTTTCAGGTGACACAACACATCATGATTCCATCTTGTTGAATTTCCAAGAAAAAGAGTAGTTTAAGTGCTCAAACACTCAAATTGTGAGACTTCTCAAATTTTGACGCTCGATAACTTCGACAAATGATGACCAAATGTCTTAAACAAAGTGTCAAGTTAATCAGCTCGACGAGATCTTTCAGGTGACACAACACATCATCATTCCATCTTGTTGAATTTCCAAGAAAAAGAGTAGTTTAAGAACTCAAACACTCAAATTGTGAGACTTCTCAAATTTTGACGCTCGATAACTTCGACAAATGATGAACAAATGTCTTAAACAAAGTATCAAATTAATCAGCTAGACGAGATCTTTCAGGTGACACAACACATCATGATTGCATCATGTTGAATTTCCAAGAAAAAGAGTACTTTAAGTGCTCAAACACTGAAATTGTGCGATTTTTCATATTTTGAAGCTCGATAACTTCGACAAATGATGAACAAATGTCTTAAACAAAGTATCAAATTAATCAGTTCGACGAGATCTTTCAGGTGACACAACACATCATGATTCCATCTTGTTGAATTTCCAAGAAAAAGAGTACTTTAAGTGCTCAAACACTCAAATTGTCAGACTTTTCTAAATTTGAAACTCGATAACTTGGACAAATGATGACCAAATGTCTTAAACAAAGTGACAAATTAATCAGCTAGACGAGATCTTTCAGGTGACACAACACATCATGATTCCATCTTGTTGAATTTCCAAGAAAAAGAGTACTTTAATTGCTCAAACACTCAAATTGTGAGACTTTTCTAAATTTGAAACTCGATAACTTCGACAAATGATGACCAAATGTCTTAAACAAAGTATCAAATTAATCAGCTCGACGAGATCTTTCAGGTGACACAACACATCATCATTCCATTTTGTTGAATTTCCAAGAAAAAGAGTACTTTATGTGCTCAAACACTCAAATTGTGCGATTTTTCATATTTTGACGCTCGATAACTTCGACAAATGATGACCAAATGTCTTAAACAAAGTATCAAATTAATCTGCTCGACGAGATCTTTCAGGTGACACAACACATCATGATTGCATCTTGTTGAATTTCCAAGAAAAAGAGTACTTTAAGTGCTCAAACACTCAAATTGTGAGACTTCTCAAATTTTGACGCTCGATAACTTCGACAAATGATGACCAAATGTCTTGAACAAAGTGTCAAATTAATCAGCTCGACGAGATCTTTCAGGTGACACATCACATCATCATTCCATCTTGTTGAATTTCCAAGAAAAAGAGTAGTTTAAGTGCTCAAACACTCAAATTGTGAGACTTCTCACATTTTGACGCTCGATAACTTCGACAAATGATGACCAAATGTCTTAAACAAAGTGTCAAGTTAATCAGCTCGACGAGATCTTTCAGGTGACACATCACATCATCATTCCATCTTGTTGAATTTCCAAGAAAAAGAGTACTTTAATTGCTCAAACACTTAAATTGTGAGACTTCTCAAATTTTGACGCTCGATAACTTCGACAAATGATGACCAAATGTCTTAAACAAAGTATCAAATTTATCAGCTAGACGAGATCTTTCAGGTGACACAACACATCATGATTCCATCTTGTTGAATTTCCAAGAAAAACAGTACTTTAAGTGCTCAAACACTGAAATTGTACGATTTTTCATATTTTGAAGCTCGATAACTTCGACAAATGATGACCAAATGTCTTAAACAAAGTATCAAATTAATCAGTTCGACGAGATCTTTCAGGTGACACAACACATCATGATTGCATCTTGTTGAATTTCCAAGAAAAAGAGTACTTTAAGTGCTCAAATACTCAAATTGTGCGATTTTTCATATTTTGAAGCTCGATAACTTCGACAAATGATGACCAAATGTCTTAAACAAAGTATCAAATTAATCAGTTCGACGAGATCTTTCAGGTGACACAACACATCATGATTGCATCTTGTTGAATTTCCAAGAAAAAGAGTACTTTAAGTACTCAAATACTCAAATTGTACGATTTTTCATATTTTGAAGCTCGATAACTTCGACAAATGATGACCAAATGTCTTAAACAAAGTATCAAATTAATCAGTTCGACGAGATCTTTCAGGTGACACAACACATCATGATTGCATCTTGTTGAATTTCCAAGAAAAAGAGTACTTTAAGTGCTCAAATACTCAAATTGTGCGATTTTTCATATTTTGAAGCTCGATAACTTCGACAAATGATGACCAAATGTCTTGAACAAAGTGTCAAATTAATCAGCTCGACGAGTTCTTTCAGGTGACACAACACATCATGATTGCATCTTGTTGAATTTCCAAGAAAAAGAGTACTTTAATTGCTCAAACACTCAAATTGTGAGACTTCTCAAATTTTGACGCTCGATAACTTCGACAAATGATGACCAAATGTCTTGAACAAAGTGACAAAATAATCAGCTAGACGAGACCTTTCAGGTGACACAACACATCATGATTCCATCTTGTTGAATTTCCAAGAAAAAGAGTACTTTAAGTGCTCAAACACTCAAATTGTGCGATTTTTCATATTTTGAAGCTCGATAACTTCGATAAATGATGACCAAATGTCTTGAACAAAGTGTCAAATTAATCAGATCGACGAGATCTTTCAGGTGACACAACACATCATGATTCCATCTTGTTGAATTTCCAAGAAAAAGAGTACTTTAAGTGCTCAAACACTCAAATTGTGAGACTTTTCTAAATTTGAAACTCGATAACTTCAACAAATGATGACCAAATGTCTTAAACAAAGTTCCAAATTAATCAGCTAGACGAGATCTTTCAGGTGACACATCACATCATCATTCCATCTTGTTGAATTTCCCAGAAAAAGAGTACTTTAAGTGCTCAAACACTCAAATTGTGCGATTTTTCATATTTTGAAGCTCGATAAATTCGACAAATGATGACCAAATGTCTTGAACAAAGTGTCAAATTAATCAGCTCGACGAGATCTTTCAGGTGACACAACACATCATGATTCCATCTTGTTGAATTTCCAAGAAAAAGAGTACTTTAAGTGCTCAAACACTCAAATTGTGCGATTTTTCATATTTTGAAGCTCAATAACTTCGACAAATGATGACCAAATGTCTTGAACAAAGTGTCAAATTAATCAGATCGACGAGATCTTTCAGGTGACACAACACATCATGATTCCATCTTGTTGAATTTCCAAGAAAAAGAGTACTTTAAGTGCTCAAACACTCAAATTGTGAGACTTTTCTAAATTTGAAACTCGATAACTTCGACAAATGATGACCAAATGTCTTAAACAAAGTGACAAATTAATCAGCTAGACGAGATCTTTCAGGTGACACAACACATCATGATTCCATCTTGTTGAATTTCCAAGAAAAAGAGTACTTTAAGTGCTCAAACACTCAAATTGTGCGATTTTTCATATTTTGAAGCTCGATAACTTCGACAAATGATGACCAAATGTCTTAAACAAAGTATCAAATTAATCAGCTAGACGAGATCTTTCAGGTGACACAACACATCATCATTCCATCTTGTTGAATTTCCAAGAAAAAGAGTAGTTTAAGTGCTCAAACACTCAAATTGTGAGACTTCTCAAATTTTGACGCTCAATAACTTCGACAAATGATGACCAAATGTCTTGAACAAAGTGTCACATTAATCAGCTCGACGAGATCTTTCAGGTGACACAACACATCATGATTCCATCTTGTTGAATTTCCAAGAAAAAGAGTACTTTATGTGCTCAAACACTCAAATTGTGCGATTTTTCATATTTTGAAGCTCGATAACTTCGACAAATGATGACCAAATGTCTTGAACAAAGTGTCAAATTAATCAGCTCGACGAGATCTTTCAGGTGACACAACACATCATGATTCCATCTTGTTGAATTTCCAAGAAAAAGAGTAGTTTAAGTGCTCAAACACTCAAATTGTGAGACTTCTCAAATTTTGACGCTCAATAACTTCGACAAATGATGACCAAATGTCTTGAACAAAGTGTCACATTAATCAGCTCGACGAGATCTTTCAGGTGACACAACACATCATGATTGCATCTTGTTGAATTTCCAAGAAAAAGAGTATTTTAAGTGCTCAAATACTCAAATTGTGCGATTTTTCATATTTTGAAGCTCAATAACTTCGACAAATGATGACCAAATGTCTTGAACAAAGCGTCAAATTAATCAGATCGACGAGATCTTTCAGGTGACACAACACATGATGGTTCCATCTTGTTGAATTTCCAAGAAAAAGAGTACTTTAAGTGCTCAAACACTCAAATTGTGAGACTTTTCTAAATTTGAAACTCGATAACTTGGACAAATGATGACCAAATGTCTTAAACAAAGTGACAAATTAATCAGCTAGACGAGATCTTTCAGGTGACACAACACATCATGATTCCATCTTGTTGAATTTCCAAGAAAAAGAGTACTTTAAGAACTCAAACACTCAAATTGTGAGACTTCTCAAATTTTGACGCTCGATAACTTCGACAAATGATGACCAAATGTCTTGAACAAAGTGTCAAATTAATCAGCTCGACGAGATCTTGCAGGTGACACAACACATCATGATTCCATCTTGTGGAATTTCCAAGAAAAAAGTACTTTAAGTGCTCAAACACTGAAATTGTGCGATTTTTCATATTTTGACGCTCGATAACTTCGACAAATGATGACCAAATGTCTTGAACAAAGTATCAAATTAATCAGTTCGACGAGATCTTTCAGGTGACACAACACATCATGATTGCATCTTGTTGAATTTCCAAGAAAAAAGTACTTTAAGTACTCAAACACTCCAATTGTGAGACTTCTCAAATTTTGACGCTCGATAACTTCGACAAATGATGACCAAATGTCTTAAACAAAGTATCAAATTAATCAGCTCGACGAGATCTTTCAGGTGACACAACAGATCATGATTCCATCTTGTTGAATTTCCAAGAAAAAGAGTACTTTAAGTGCTCAAACACTCAAATTGTGAGACTTTTCTAAATTTGAAACTCGATAACTTCGACAAATGATGACCAAATGTCTTAAACAAAGTGACAAATTAATCAGCTAGACGAGATCTTTCAGGTGACACAACACATCATGATTGCATCTTGTTGAATTTCCAAGAAAAAGAGTACTTTAAGTGCTCAAACACTCAAATTGTGAGACTTTTCTAAATTTGAAACTCGATAACTTCGACAAATGATGACCAAATGTCTTAAACAAAGTGGCAAATTAATCAGCTAGACGAGATCTTTCTGGTGACACAACACATTATGATTCCATCTTGTTGAATTTCCAAGAAAAAGAGTACTTTAAGTGCTCAAACACTCAAATTGTGCGATTTTTCATATTTTGAAGCTCGATAACTTCGACAAATGATGACCAAATGTCTTAAACAAAGTGTCAAATTAATCAGCTCGACGAGATCTTTCAGGTGACACAACACATGATGGTTCCATCTTGTTGAATTTCCAAGAAAAAGAGTACTTTAAGTGATCAAATACTCAAATTGTGCGATTTTTCATATTTTGAAGCTCAATAACTTCGACAAATGATGACCAAATGTCTTGAACAAAGTGTCAAATTTATCAGCTCGACGAGATCTTTCAGGTGACATAACACATCATGATTCCATCTTGTTGAATTTCCAAGAAAAAGAGTACTTTAAGTGCTCAAACACTCAAATTGTGAGACTTCTCAAATTTTGACGCTCGATAACTTCGACAAATGATGACCAAATGTCTTGAACAAAGTGTCAAATTAATCAGATCGACGAGATCTTTCAGGTGACATAACACATTATGATTCCATCTTGTTGAATTTCCAAGAAAAAAGTACTTTAAGTACTCAAACACTCCAATTGTGAGACTTCTCAAATTTTGACGCTCGATAACTTCGACAAATGATGACCAAATGTCTTAAACAAAGTATCAAATTAATCAGTTCGACGAGATCTTTCAGGTGACACAACACATGATGGTTCCATCTTGTTGAATTTCCAAGAAAAAGAGTACTTTAAGTGCTCAAATACTCAAATTGTGCGATTTTTCATATTTTGAAGCTCAATAACTTCGACAAATGATGACCAAATTTCTTGAACAAAGCGTCAAATTAATCAGATCGACGAGATCTTTCAGGTGACACAACACATCATGATTCCATCTTGTTGAATTTCCAAGAAAAAGAGTAGTTTAAGTGCTCAAACACTCAAATTGTGAGACTTCTCAAATTTTGACGCTCGATAACTTCGACAAATGATGACCAAATGTCTTGAACAAAGTGTCAAATTAATCAGCTCGACGAGATCTTTCAGGTGACACATCACATCATCATTCCATCTTGTTGAATTTCCAAGAAAAAGAGTACTTTAATTGCTCAAACACTCAAATTGTGAGACTTCTCAAATTTTGACGCTCGATAACTTCGACAAATGATGACCAAATGTCTTAAACAAAGTATCAAATTAATCAGCTAGACGAGATCTTTCAGGTGACACACCAGATCATGATTCCATCTTGTTGAATTTCCAAGAAAAAGAGTACTTTAAGTGCTCAAACACTCAAATTGTGAGACTTTTCTAAATTTGAAACTCGATAACTTCGACAAATGATGACCAAATGTCTTAAACAAAGTATCAAATTAATCAGTTCGACGAGATCTTTCAGGTGACACATCACATCATCATTCCATCTTGTTGAATTTCCAAGAAAAAGAGTACTTTAAGTGCTCAAACACTCAAATTGTGCGATTTTTCATATTTTGAAGCTCGATAACTTCGACAAATGATGACCAAATGTCTTAAACAAAGTGTCAAATTAATCAGCTCGACGAGATCTTTCAGGTGACACAACACATGATGGTTCCATCTTGTTGAATTTCCAAGAAAAAGAGTACTTTAAGTGATCAAATACTCAAATTGTGCGATTTTTCATATTTTGAAGCTCAATAACTTCGACAAATGATGACCAAATGTCTTGAACAAAGTGTCAAATTTATCAGCTCGACGAGATCTTTCAGGTGACATAACACATCATGATTCCATCTTGTTGAATTTCCAAGAAAAAGAGTACTTTAAGTGCTCAAACACTCAAATTGTGAGACTTCTCAAATTTTGACGCTCGATAACTTCGACAAATGATGACCAAATGTCTTAAACAAAGTATCAAATTAATCAGTTCGACGAGATCTTTCAGGTGACACAACACATGATGGTTCCATCTTGTTGAATTTCCAAGAAAAAGAGTACTTTAAGTGCTCAAATACTCAAATTGTGCGATTTTTCATATTTTGAAGCTCAATAACTTCGACAAATGATGACCAAATGTCTTGAACAAAGTGTCAAATTAATCAGCTCGACGAGATCTTTCAGGTGACACAACACATCATCATTCCATCTTGTTGAATTTCCAAGAAAAAGAGTAGTTTAAGTGCTCAAACACTCAAATTGTGAGACTTCTCACATTTTGACGCTCGATAACTTCGACAAATGATGACCAAATGTCTTAAACAAAGTGTCAAGTAAATCAGCTCGACGAGAACTTTCAGGTGACACATCACATCATCATTCCATCTTGTTGAATTTCCAAGAAAAAGAGTACTTTAATTGCTCAAACACTCAAATTGTGAGACTTCTCAAATTTTGACGCTCGATAACTTCGACAAATGATGACCAAATGTCTTAAACAAAGTATCAAATTAATCAGCTAGACGAGATCTTTCAGGTGACACAACACATCATCATTCCATCTTGTTGAATTTCCAAGAAAAAGAGTACTTTAAGAACTCAAACACTCAAATTGTGAGACTTCTCAAATTTTGACGCTCGATAACTTCGACAAATGATGACCAAATGTCTTAAACAAAGTATCAAATTAATCAGCTCGACGAGATCTTTCAGGTGACACAACACATCATGATTGCATCTTGTTGAATTTCCAAGAAAAAGAGTACTTTAAGTGCTCAAATACTCAAATTGTGCGATTTTTCATATTTTGAAGCTCAATAACTTCGACAAATGATGACCAAATGTCTTGAACAAAGTGTCAAATTTATCAGCTCGACGAGATCTTTCAGGTGACATAACACATTATGATTCCATCTTGTTGAATTTCCAAGAAAAAAGTACTTTAAGTACTCAAACACTCCAATTGTGAGACTTCTCAAATTTTGACGCTCGATAACTTCGACAAATGATGACCAAATGTCTTAAACAAAGTATCAAATTAATCAGTTCGACGAGATCTTTCAGGTGACACAACACATCATGATTGCATCTTGTTGAATTTCCAAGAAAAAGAGTACTTTAAGTGCTCAAACACTCAAATTGTGCGATTTTTCATATTTTGAAGCTCGATAACTTCGACAAATGATGACCAAATGTCTTAAACAAAGTGTCAAATTAATCAGCTCGACGAGATCTTTCAGGTGACACAACACATGATGGTTCCATCTTGTTGAATTTCCAAGAAAAAGAGTACTTTAAGAACTCAAACACTCAAATTGTGAGACTTCTCAAATTTTGACGCTCGATAACTTCGACAAATGATGACCAAATGTCTTGAACAAAGTGTCAAATTAATCAGCTCGACGAGATCTTGCAGGTGACACAACACATCATGATTCCATCTTGTGGAATTTCCAAGAAAAAGAGTACTTTAAGTGCTCAAACACTGAAATTGTGCGATTTTTCATATTTTGACGCTCGATAACTTCGACAAATGATGACCAAATGTCTTGAACAAAGTGTCAAATTAATCAGATCGACGAGATCTTTCAGGTGACATAACACATTATGATTCCATCTTGTTGAATTTC
This sequence comes from Euwallacea fornicatus, assembly GCF_040115645.1. NCBI lineage: Eukaryota > Metazoa > Arthropoda > Insecta > Coleoptera > Curculionidae > Euwallacea > Euwallacea fornicatus. The sequence goes on along the minus strand of NW_027096012.1, from coordinate 505,602 downwards.
CAAGAAAAAAGTACTTTAAGTACTCAAACACTCCAATTGTGAGACTTCTCAAATTTTGACGCTCGATAACTTCGACAAATGATGACCAAATGTTTTAAACAAAGTATCAAATTAATCAGTTCGACGAGATCTTTCAGGTGACACAACACATCATGATTGCATCTTGTTGAATTTCCAAGAAAAAGAGTACTTTAAGTGCTCAAATACTCAAATTGTGCGATTTTTCATATTTTGAAGCTCAATAACTTCGACAAATGATGACCAAATGTCTTGAACAAAGCGTCAAATTAATCAGATCGACGAGATCTTTCAGGTGACACAACACATCATGATTCCATCTTGTTGAATTTCCAAGAAAAAGAGTAGTTTAAGTGCTCAAACACTCAAATTGTGAGACTTCTCAAATTTTGACGCTCGATAACTTCGACAAATGATGACCAAATGTCTTGAACAAAGTGTCAAATTAATCAGCTCGACGAGATCTTTCAGGTGACACAACACATCATGATTGCATCTTGTTGAATTTCCAAGAAAAAGAGTACTTTAAGTGCTCAAATACTCAAATTGTGCGATTTTTCATATTTTGAAGCTCAATAACTTCGACAAATGATGACCAAATGTCTTGAACAAAGTGTCAAATTAATCAGCTCTACGAGATCTTGCAGGTGACACAACACATCATGATTCCATCTTGTTAAATTTCCAAGAAAAAGAGTACTTTATGTGCTCAAACACTCAAATTGTGCGATTTTTCATATTTTGAAGCTCGATAACTTCAACAAATGATGACCAAATGTCTTAAACAAAGTATCAAATTAATCAGTTCGACGAGATCTTTCAGGTGACACAACACATCATGATTGCATCTTGTTGAATTTCCAAGAAAAAAGTACTTTAAGTACTCAAACACTCCAATTGTGAGACTTCTCAAATTTTGACGCTCGATAACTTCGACAAATGATGACCAAATGTCTTAAACAAAGTGTCAAATTAATCAGCTCGACGAGATCTTTCAGGTGACACAACACATGATGGTTCCATCTTGTTGAATTTCCAAGAAAAAGAGTACTTTAAGTGATCAAATACTCAAATTGTGCGATTTTTCATATTTTGAAGCTCAATAACTTCGACAAATGATGACCAAATGTCTTGAACAAAGTGTCAAATTTATCAGCTCGACGAGATCTTTCAGGTGACATAACACATCATGATTCCATCTTGTTGAATTTCCAAGAAAAAGAGTACTTTAAGTGCTCAAACACTCAAATTGTGAGACTTCTCAAATTTTGACGCTCGATAACTTCGACAAATGATGACCAAATGTCTTAAACAAAGTATCAAATTAATCAGTTCGACGAGATCTTTCAGGTGACACAACACATGATGGTTCCATCTTGTTGAATTTCCAAGAAAAAGAGTACTTTAAGTGCTCAAATACTCAAATTGTGCGATTTTTCATATTTTGAAGCTCAATAACTTCGACAAATGATGACCAAATGTCTTGAACAAAGCGTCAAATTAATCAGATCGACGAGATCTTTCAGGTGACACAACACATCATGATTCCATCTTGTTGAATTTCCAAGAAAAAGAGTAGTTTAAGTGCTCAAACACTCAAATTGTGAGACTTCTCAAATTTTGACGCTCGATAACTTCGACAAATGATGACCAAATGTCTTGAACAAAGTGTCAAATTAATCAGCTCGACGAGATCTTTCAGGTGACACAACACATCATCATTCCATCTTGTTGAATTTCCAAGAAAAAGAGTAGTTTAAGTGCTCAAACACTCAAATTGTGAGACTTCTCACATTTTGACGCTCGATAACTTCGACAAATGATGACCAAATGTCTTAAACAAAGTGTCAAGTAAATCAGCTCGACGAGAACTTTCAGGTGACACATCACATCATCATTCCATCTTGTTGAATTTCCAAGAAAAAGAGTACTTTAATTGCTCAAACACTCAAATTGTGAGACTTCTCAAATTTTGACGCTCGATAACTTCGACAAATGATGACCAAATGTCTTAAACAAAGTATCAAATTAATCAGCTAGACGAGATCTTTCAGGTGACACAACACATCATCATTCCATCTTGTTGAATTTCCAAGAAAAAGAGTACTTTAAGAACTCAAACACTCAAATTGTGAGACTTCTCAAATTTTGACGCTCGATAACTTCGACAAATGATGACCAAATGTCTTAAACAAAGTATCAAATTAATCAGCTCGACGAGATCTTTCAGGTGACACAACACATCATGATTGCATCTTGTTGAATTTCCAAGAAAAAGAGTACTTTAAGTGCTCAAATACTCAAATTGTGCGATTTTTCATATTTTGAAGCTCAATAACTTCGACAAATGATGACCAAATGTCTTGAACAAAGTGTCAAATTTATCAGCTCGACGAGATCTTTCAGGTGACATAACACATTATGATTCCATCTTGTTGAATTTCCAAGAAAAAAGTACTTTAAGTACTCAAACACTCCAATTGTGAGACTTCTCAAATTTTGACGCTCGATAACTTCGACAAATGATGACCAAATGTCTTAAACAAAGTATCAAATTAATCAGTTCGACGAGATCTTTCAGGTGACACAACACATCATGATTGCATCTTGTTGAATTTCCAAGAAAAAGAGTACTTTAAGTGCTCAAACACTCAAATTGTGCGATTTTTCATATTTTGAAGCTCGATAACTTCGACAAATGATGACCAAATGTCTTAAACAAAGTGTCAAATTAATCAGCTCGACGAGATCTTTCAGGTGACACAACACATGATGGTTCCATCTTGTTGAATTTCCAAGAAAAAGAGTACTTTAAGAACTCAAACACTCAAATTGTGAGACTTCTCAAATTTTGACGCTCGATAACTTCGACAAATGATGACCAAATGTCTTGAACAAAGTGTCAAATTAATCAGCTCGACGAGATCTTGCAGGTGACACAACACATCATGATTCCATCTTGTGGAATTTCCAAGAAAAAGAGTACTTTAAGTGCTCAAACACTGAAATTGTGCGATTTTTCATATTTTGACGCTCGATAACTTCGACAAATGATGACCAAATGTCTTGAACAAAGTGTCAAATTAATCAGATCGACGAGATCTTTCAGGTGACATAACACATTATGATTCCATCTTGTTGAATTTCCAAGAAAAAAGTACTTTAAGTACTCAAACACTCCAATTGTGAGACTTCTCAAATTTTGACGCTCGATAACTTCGACAAATGATGACCAAATGTTTTAAACAAAGTATCAAATTAATCAGTTCGACGAGATCTTTCAGGTGACACAACACATCATGATTGCATCTTGTTGAATTTCCAAGAAAAAGAGTACTTTAAGTGCTCAAATACTCAAATTGTGCGATTTTTCATATTTTGAAGCTCAATAACTTCGACAAATGATGACCAAATGTCTTGAACAAAGCGTCAAATTAATCAGATCGACGAGATCTTTCAGGTGACACAACACATCATGATTCCATCTTGTTGAATTTCCAAGAAAAAGAGTAGTTTAAGTGCTCAAACACTCAAATTGTGAGACTTCTCAAATTTTGACGCTCGATAACTTCGACAAATGATGACCAAATGTCTTGAACAAAGTGTCAAATTAATCAGCTCGACGAGATCTTTCAGGTGACACAACACATCATGATTGCATCTTGTTGAATTTCCAAGAAAAAGAGTACTTTAAGTGCTCAAATACTCAAATTGTGCGATTTTTCATATTTTGAAGCTCAATAACTTCGACAAATGATGACCAAATGTCTTGAACAAAGTGTCAAATTAATCAGCTCTACGAGATCTTGCAGGTGACACAACACATCATGATTCCATCTTGTTAAATTTCCAAGAAAAAGAGTACTTTATGTGCTCAAACACTCAAATTGTGCGATTTTTCATATTTTGAAGCTCGATAACTTCAACAAATGATGACCAAATGTCTTAAACAAAGTATCAAATTAATCAGTTCGACGAGATCTTTCAGGTGACACAACACATCATGATTGCATCTTGTTGAATTTCCAAGAAAAAAGTACTTTAAGTACTCAAACACTCCAATTGTGAGACTTCTCAAATTTTGACGCTCGATAACTTCGACAAATGATGACCAAATGTCTTAAACAAAGTGTCAAATTAATCAGCTCGACGAGATCTTTCAGGTGACACAACACATGATGGTTCCATCTTGTTGAATTTCCAAGAAAAAGAGTACTTTAAGTGATCAAATACTCAAATTGTGCGATTTTTCATATTTTGAAGCTCAATAACTTCGACAAATGATGACCAAATGTCTTGAACAAAGTGTCAAATTTATCAGCTCGACGAGATCTTTCAGGTGACATAACACATCATGATTCCATCTTGTTGAATTTCCAAGAAAAAGAGTACTTTAAGTGCTCAAACACTCAAATTGTGAGACTTCTCAAATTTTGACGCTCGATAACTTCGACAAATGATGACCAAATGTCTTGAACAAAGTGTCAAATTAATCAGATCGACGAGATCTTTCAGGTGACATAACACATTATGATTCCATCTTGTTGAATTTCCAAGAAAAAAGTACTTTAAGTACTCAAACACTCCAATTGTGAGACTTCTCAAATTTTGACGCTCGATAACTTCGACAAATGATGACCAAATGTCTTAAACAAAGTATCAAATTAATCAGTTCGACGAGATCTTTCAGGTGACACAACACATGATGGTTCCATCTTGTTGAATTTCCAAGAAAAAGAGTACTTTAAGAACTCAAACACTCAAATTGTGAGACTTCTCAAATTTTGACGCTCGATAACTTCGACAAATGATGACCAAATGTCTTGAACAAAGTGTCAAATTAATCAGATCGACGATATCTTTCAGGTGACATAACACATTATGATTCCATCTTGTTGAATTTCCAAGAAAAAAGTACTTTAAGTACTCAAACACTCCAATTGTGAGACTTCTCAAATTTTGACGCTCGATAACTTCGACAAATGATGACCAAATGTCTTAAACAAAGTATCAAATTAATCAGTTCGACGAGATCTTTCAGGTGACACAACACATCATGATTGCATCTTGTTGAATTTCCAAGAAAAAGAGTACTTTAAGTGCTCAAACACTCAAATTGTGCGATTTTTCATATTTTGAAGCTCGATAACTTCGACAAATGATGACCAAATGTCTTAAACAAAGTGTCAAATTAATCAGCTCGACGAGATCTTTCAGGTGACACAACACATGATGGTTCCATCTTGTTGAATTTCCAAGAAAAAGAGTACTTTAAGAACTCAAACACTCAAATTGTGAGACTTCTCAAATTTTGACGCTCGATAACTTCGACAAATGATGACCAAATGTCTTGAACAAAGTGTCAAATTAATCAGCTCGACGAGATCTTGCAGGTGACACAACACATCATGATTCCATCTTGTGGAATTTCCAAGAAAAAGAGTACTTTAAGTGCTCAAACACTGAAATTGTGCGATTTTTCATATTTTGACGCTCGATAACTTCGACAAATGATGACCAAATGTCTTGAACAAAGTGTCAAATTAATCAGATCGACGAGATCTTTCAGGTGACATAACACATTATGATTCCATCTTGTTGAATTTCCAAGAAAAAAGTACTTTAAGTACTCAAACACTCCAATTGTGAGACTTCTCAAATTTTGACGCTCGATAACTTCGACAAATGATGACCAAATGTTTTAAACAAAGTATCAAATTAATCAGTTCGACGAGATCTTTCAGGTGACACAACACATCATGATTGCATCTTGTTGAATTTCCAAGAAAAAGAGTAGTTTAAGTGCTCAAACACTCAAATTGTGAGACTTCTCAAATTTTGACGCTCGATAACTTCGACAAATGATGACCAAATGTCTTAAACAAAGTGTCAAATTAATCAGCTCGACGAGATCTTTCAGGTGACACAACAGATCATGATTCCATCTTGTTGAATTTCCAAGAAAAAGAGTACTTTAAGTGCTCAAACACTCAAATTGTGAGACTTTTCTAAATTTGAAACTCGATAACTTCGACAAATGATGACCAAATGTCTTAAACAAAGTGACAAATTAATCAGCTAGACGAGATCTTTCAGGTGACACAACACATCATGATTGCATCTTGTTGAATTTCCAAGAAAAAGAGTACTTTAAGTGCTCAAACACTCAAATTGTGAGACTTCTCAAATTTTGACGCTCGATAACTTCGACAAATGATGACCAAATGTCTTGAACAAAGTGTCAAATTAATCAGATCGACGAGATCTTTCAGGTGACATAACACATTATGATTCCATCTTGTTGAATTTCCAAGAAAAAGAGTACTTTAAGTGCTCAAACACTCCAATTGTGAGACTTCTCAAATTTTGACGCTCGATAACTTCGACAAATGATGACCAAATGTCTTGAACAAAGTGTCAAATTAATCAGATCGACGAGATCTTTCAGGTGACATAACACATTATGATTCCATCTTGTTGAATTTCCAAGAAAAAAGTACTTTAAGTACTCAAACACTCCAATTGTGAGACTTCTCAAATTTTGACGCTCGATAACTTCGACAAATGATGACCAAATGTCTTAAACAAAGTATCAAATTAATCAGTTCGACGAGATCTTTCAGGTGACACAACACATGATGGTTCCATCTTGTTGAATTTCCAAGAAAAAGAGTACTTTAAGTGATCAAATACTCAAATTGTGCGATTTTTCATATTTTGAAGCTCAATAACTTCGACAAATGATGACCAAATGTCTTGAACAAAGTGTCAAATTTATCAGCTCGACGAGATCTTTCAGGTGACATAACACATCATGATTCCATCTTGTTGAATTTCCAAGAAAAAGAGTACTTTAAGTGCTCAAACACTCAAATTGTGAGACTTCTCAAATTTTGACGCTCGATAACTTCGACAAATGATGACCAAATGTCTTGAACAAAGTGTCAAATTAATCAGATCGACGAGATCTTTCAGGTGACATAACACATTATGATTCCATCTTGTTGAATTTCCAAGAAAAAAGTACTTTAAGTACTCAAACACTCCAATTGTGAGACTTCTCAAATTTTGACGCTCGATAACTTCGACAAATGATGACCAAATGTCTTAAACAAAGTATCAAATTAATCAGTTCGACGAGATCTTTCAGGTGACACAACACATGATGGTTCCATCTTGTTGAATTTCCAAGAAAAAGAGTACTTTAAGAACTCAAACACTCAAATTGTGAGACTTCTCAAATTTTGACGCTCGATAACTTCGACAAATGATGACCAAATGTCTTGAACAAAGTGTCAAATTAATCAGATCGACGATATCTTTCAGGTGACATAACACATTATGATTCCATCTTGTTGAATTTCCAAGAAAAAAGTACTTTAAGTACTCAAACACTCCAATTGTGAGACTTCTCAAATTTTGACGCTCGATAACTTCGACAAATGATGACCAAATGTCTTAAACAAAGTATCAAATTAATCAGTTCGACGAGATCTTTCAGGTGACACAACACATCATGATTGCATCTTGTTGAATTTCCAAGAAAAAGAGTACTTTAAGTGCTCAAACACTCAAATTGTGCGATTTTTCATATTTTGAAGCTCGATAACTTCGACAAATGATGACCAAATGTCTTAAACAAAGTGTCAAATTAATCAGCTCGACGAGATCTTTCAGGTGACACAACACATGATGGTTCCATCTTGTTGAATTTCCAAGAAAAAGAGTACTTTAAGAACTCAAACACTCAAATTGTGAGACTTCTCAAATTTTGACGCTCGATAACTTCGACAAATGATGACCAAATGTCTTGAACAAAGTGTCAAATTAATCAGCTCGACGAGATCTTGCAGGTGACACAACACATCATGATTCCATCTTGTGGAATTTCCAAGAAAAAGAGTACTTTAAGTGCTCAAACACTGAAATTGTGCGATTTTTCATATTTTGACGCTCGATAACTTCGACAAATGATGACCAAATGTCTTGAACAAAGTGTCAAATTAATCAGATCGACGAGATCTTTCAGGTGACATAACACATTATGATTCCATCTTGTTAAATTTCCAAGAAAAAGAGTACTTTATGTGCTCAAACACTCAAATTGTGCGATTTTTCATATTTTGAAGCTCGATAACTTCAACAAATGATGACCAAATGTCTTAAACAAAGTATCAAATTAATCAGTTCGACGAGATCTTTCAGGTGACACAACACATCATGATTGCATCTTGTTGAATTTCCAAGAAAAAAGTACTTTAAGTACTCAAACACTCCAATTGTGAGACTTCTCAAATTTTGACGCTCGATAACTTCGACAAATGATGACCAAATGTCTTAAACAAAGTGTCAAATTAATCAGCTCGACGAGATCTTTCAGGTGACACAACACATGATGGTTCCATCTTGTTGAATTTCCAAGAAAAAGAGTACTTTAAGTGATCAAATACTCAAATTGTGCGATTTTTCATATTTTGAAGCTCAATAACTTCGACAAATGATGACCAAATGTCTTGAACAAAGTGTCAAATTTATCAGCTCGACGAGATCTTTCAGGTGACATAACACATCATGATTCCATCTTGTTGAATTTCCAAGAAAAAGAGTACTTTAAGTGCTCAAACACTCAAATTGTGAGACTTCTCAAATTTTGACGCTCGATAACTTCGACAAATGATGACCAAATGTCTTAAACAAAGTATCAAATTAATCAGTTCGACGAGATCTTTCAGGTGACACAACACATGATGGTTCCATCTTGTTGAATTTCCAAGAAAAAGAGTACTTTAAGTGCTCAAATACTCAAATTGTGCGATTTTTCATATTTTGAAGCTCAATAACTTCGACAAATGATGACCAAATGTCTTGAACAAAGCGTCAAATTAATCAGATCGACGAGATCTTTCAGGTGACACAACACATCATGATTCCATCTTGTTGAATTTCCAAGAAAAAGAGTAGTTTAAGTGCTCAAACACTCAAATTGTGAGACTTCTCAAATTTTGACGCTCGATAACTTCGACAAATGATGACCAAATGTCTTGAACAAAGTGTCAAATTAATCAGATCGACGAGATCTTTCAGGTGACATAACACATTATGATTCCATCTTGTTGAATTTCCAAGAAAAAAGTACTTTAAGTACTCAAACACTGAAATTGTGCGATTTTTCATATTTTGACGCTCGATAACTTCGACAAATGATGACCAAATGTCTTAAACAAAGTATCAAATTAATCAGTTCGACGAGATCTTTCAGGTGACACAACACATCATGATTGCATCTTGTTGAATTTCCAAGAAAAAGAGTACTTTAAGTGCTCAAACACTCAAATTGTGCGATTTTTCATATTTTGAAGCTCGATAACTTCGACAAATGATGACCAAATGTCTTAAACAAAGTGTCAAATTAATCAGCTCGACGAGATCTTTCAGGTGACACAACACATGATGGTTCCATCTTGTTGAATTTCCAAGAAAAAGAGTACTTTAAGAACTCAAACACTCAAATTGTGAGACTTCTCAAATTTTGACGCTCGATAACTTCGACAAATGATGACCAAATGTCTTGAACAAAGTGTCAAATTAATCAGCTCGACGAGATCTTGCAGGTGACACAACACATCATGATTCCATCTTGTGGAATTTCCAAGAAAAAGAGTACTTTAAGTGCTCAAACACTGAAATTGTGCGATTTTTCATATTTTGACGCTCGATAACTTCGACAAATGATGACCAAATGTCTTGAACAAAGTGTCAAATTAATCAGATCGACGAGATCTTTCAGGTGACATAACACATTATGATTCCATCTTGTTAAATTTCCAAGAAAAAGAGTACTTTATGTGCTCAAACACTCAAATTGTGCGATTTTTCATATTTTGAAGCTCGATAACTTCAACAAATGATGACCAAATGTCTTAAACAAAGTATCAAATTAATCAGTTCGACGAGATCTTTCAGGTGACACAACACATCATGATTGCATCTTGTTGAATTTCCAAGAAAAAAGTACTTTAAGTACTCAAACACTCCAATTGTGAGACTTCTCAAATTTTGACGCTCGATAACTTCGACAAATGATGACCAAATGTCTTAAACAAAGTGTCAAATTAATCAGCTCGACGAGATCTTTCAGGTGACACAACACATGATGGTTCCATCTTGTTGAATTTCCAAGAAAAAGAGTACTTTAAGTGATCAAATACTCAAATTGTGCGATTTTTCATATTTTGAAGCTCAATAACTTCGACAAATGATGACCAAATGTCTTGAACAAAGTGTCAAATTTATCAGCTCGACGAGATCTTTCAGGTGACATAACACATCATGATTCCATCTTGTTGAATTTCCAAGAAAAAGAGTACTTTAAGTGCTCAAACACTCAAATTGTGAGACTTCTCAAATTTTGACGCTCGATAACTTCGACAAATGATGACCAAATGTCTTGAACAAAGTGTCAAATTAATCAGATCGACGAGATCTTTCAGGTGACATAACACATTATGATTCCATCTTGTTGAATTTCCAAGAAAAAAGTACTTTAAGTACTCAAACACTCCAATTGTGAGACTTCTCAAATTTTGACGCTCGATAACTTCGACAAATGATGACCAAATGTCTTAAACAAAGTATCAAATTAATCAGTTCGACGAGATCTTTCAGGTGACACAACACATGATGGTTCCATCTTGTTGAATTTCCAAGAAAAAGAGTACTTTAAGAACTCAAACACTCAAATTGTGAGACTTCTCAAATTTTGACGCTCGATAACTTCGACAAATGATGACCAAATGTCTTGAACAAAGTGTCAAATTAATCAGATCGACGATATCTTTCAGGTGACATAACACATTATGATTCCATCTTGTTGAATTTCCAAGAAAAAAGTACTTTAAGTACTCAAACACTCCAATTGTGAGACTTCTCAAATTTTGACGCTCGATAACTTCGACAAATGATGACCAAATGTCTTAAACAAAGTATCAAATTAATCAGTTCGACGAGAGTTAAGTTTGAGGTTCAGCCAAACTATTTTTTAAAAATTTATTTTACAGGAAACAACACAAAATGTAACTAACAATACGGTTACAAAAATTATGATTCCTAAATCTACGTTTTTCCCTATTTATATTAAAATATATGCTGACCATGCATAAGGCTTCCAGAACATTATGAACTTAATATTAAATCGCAATTAGGGGTAATACGTTTTCTAATCGCAAATTCTAGATGGTAGTAAACACTACGCAGTTTCTTATTATTTAATTATTAAGCAAATTGTTGTGATATAACTCCTCCATCCTTAAGAGGCAAACTTAATGGAATGGGTTTGACTGTTAGTGTTTTCTACTTCATTATATGTTTTTTCCAATGTTTTTCTCTTATTACAAAACTTTTTATACCTAACTATAAGAATACTAATTATTATTGAGATTATTATAAATGTCCAAAGAGTTGCACTTGACCACATTGATATCTCATCTAGATGGCTTTCTTCTATGGGTGGTAGATGATCGATAATGTCCTTTATATGGTGGCTTTCTATAAAATCCATTCTTGTGAGGTTGATTACTATTGATGATTGATCATTTGGCACATAATCCATTTGAACTTCTGGTAGAATAAATGCAATTCCTTGACTTATTTGCATTTTGTTAATAAATGTTTTTCCTTCTATAACGAGTTCACAATCAGTTGAAAATTCAACTAGGGTAGGTGCTCCGATTTCCGTATAATGATCCGATGGACACTTTGACAGTACTTGTATCGGCATTGAAGGAATTATTAATAATTTATTGTTTGCAACTTGTTCTATTAATGTTTGTTGCAACGATACATGGGTCTTTTGGCATCCTTTTAAGGGACGGTTTGTCAATAAGTTGACGACACACTCGTCGGCAGAGTTTTCACTTTCCTTGCAGAAAAATATTCTTCCAATGTCTGGGCAGATGTGTTCTTTAAACTGCAGGTTATCATTGCTTTGTGCCACGAAAGGGAATTTTAAGAGAAGCATGGATTTTCTTTGGATAACGGAATATAGGCGATGAAAGTTATAAACTTCTGTTTTCAGGATTGGGATATGTATTGCAAAAATTATTCTTCCTTTGACAAAAGATACTTGCGTTCCCAATAATTGATAATACTCTACTGAGTTATTTAATTTAGGTATTTTATCATCTCCATAAATGTTACTTAATTCTATTAATAGTTCATTAATTTGAGAAATGGATATTACAGTATTATGTATCGAATTGAGTTTTGCAAAAACAACAGCATCTTCTAAATTGTCCAAGAATGAGATTAAACTTTGACAATCTAAATTAATTTGCGTTAAAATATTTTGAATACTAAGGTACTGGTCTTGATTCCTAATTATTCGATCTATAGTACTTTGAACTAATTCTATACCTCTTTTAAGTTTTCCTTGATTATCTGAAATTATTTGCATCGTTTTATTAAGAAAATTTACAATTTTCTGAGATATTGTTATTTGTCCATTTACAGTTTTTTCGAACCTTATTTGATTCGTTTCCAAATTTCTAATCGCCTTATCATATTGTTTTCCATCGTCAGAGTCCAAATTTCCGAATATCCATTTATTAAAGTGACCAATTACGTTTATTAAACCTCGTTTTCTTTGAAGATTTGAATTTGGATAAAGGTTGAATATTTTCTTTTCAATTGTGTTTATAAAAAACTCTGTTCTAGGAAGCAAATTTCCAATCAATCCATGATAAGATATCGGATTCGATATATTATCTTTAGTTATACAGTTCCTAATTGAATCATATGATTTCTTAATATTAATTAATTGCGAAAGTAAGGACTCCATTTCTACATAATACAGAAATGTATGTTTCGTATAGATTATTCTTGCTGATCCTAATTTAATTGGTAACAAAGGATTTGGAACTGAAATAAATTTTGCTTCTTCATTCCTTGCTGGTTGAAGGCTGATTGTCAGTATTATTAGCACAAATTTTGGAGTCGTCCTGAAAAATTTTGACTGTTGTATTTTGAGGTCTTTTAAGTGTATTCTTATGATATTCCGCATTTGCAGTTTTTACTTTAATTTCTGATTGATCTTTTAAATCATAAATTTTAAATTTTGGCAGGGCTTTATTACGATTCTTCGTTTTCACGTATATTGGTTTATCTAAGGGGTAGAGTTCTGGCTCTTCTCGTTTCTCATTTCTTTTTGAAATTGTTTGTTCTTTTATCTTGTGATTCTGCTGGGCGATTTCTCTATATAGTTCTTGACAAATTTTTTTATGTTCCTGAACGTAATGTGATATAATTACGTGATCATTCATGTCTAATGAATCCGAATTATTTATATGCCCTTTAATTATTTCAAAAGGTGTAAATTTAGTAACACTGTGGATTGAATTGTTATATCCCAATACTGCTCTCTTCATAAGTTGTTCGGGATTCAAATGTTTATTAGTTTCTTTAAGGCAACGATAATGTTCAATTATTGTTGAATGAAACCTTTCGACAGGAGAATTGGAATTACTATTCTTGGACGTGGTAAAATGCAAGTCTATTTTATATAGTTTACAAAAATCTTCTAAGTCAGCATTTTTAAACTCTGATCCTCGATCACAAGTGATTTTTAGGGGAAGTCCATGATGTGTAATAAAGTTGAACAAATTTTCAGAAATAGATATACCCGTTATACTATCTAACAAATAGGCTTGGCCGTATCTGGAAAATGTATCTATGATTGTTAAAAATGATTTATTTTCTATCCTAAATGTGTCTATATGAATATGCTCAAAAGGTTTGGAAGTTGTTGGTGTTAAGTTAAACTTAATGATTGGTGGGTTCCGGTCATATTTATTTCTTTGACATATCTCACAGTTATTAACATATTCTTCAATATCCGAATCCATTTTTGGCCAATAATATTTTTTTTGTAACGCAGTTTTCATCTCTGTTATCCCCCTATGACAAGTTTTCGTGTTATGATGCAGATCTAATTTTTGTACTTGATCTTCCTTTGTTAAAACATCCTCGCGCATTTTTGTACATTGGACAAATTTAAATGAAGTGTTTACGAAAATATTTTGAAAATTTCCTTTCATTTTTTCCTCTACATTATCAATTTCTAGTACAGTATTTTGTGGTTCTACCGTGATTTCAGGGTTGTAATTAGTTTCTTGATTGTAACTATCTAACTGGTTTCCTTGATCTAAATAGTCTTGAGCAAATAATTCCTCACTGATCACATTATTAGCATTATTTCTTTGGAAATAATTAGGATTTCCAAAATTTCCTGAATTATTCCTAAAATTTGAATAATTAGTTCGAATCGTGGGGTTTTTTGATGTAGTTGACATTGGGGTTGGTTTTGGTAACTGGTCTGACCTTATCTGACCAGGTCTAAATACGTTTAAAGGTTTTTGATTTCCAAAAACTTGTCTATTCGTAGGGTATCGTCTTGGTGGTAAATCTGTTCTTGGACGGGGAAACGAATTACTTTGATTTTGATTTTGAAAAAATGGATTTGATCGTTGCGAATTATAATTTCGGGTGGTCATTTCTTGATAAAAATTTTGTCTCGCCGGTCTATCTTCTAAACGACCGTACAATGATTGGAAATTATTGAATTCATTGGCATAAGCCATTGCATCCTCTAAACTATCAGGTCTTTTTAGATGCATATTATTTTTTAAAATTCCTGTACATCCTGCAATAAAAGTATCCAATGCTGTTTTTTCATGATGTCTGATATCCCACTGTTTTTGTGTTATGTTAATGGTATTATCGTTCCCGATACGTTGGATAACATTGCTTAAAATTAATTGTACTCTATTCCCAAAATTTAAAAGATGTTCACCTTTTTCAGGCCTAGTCCTAGTTAATTCTTGCACTAAATTATCTAGGTCTCTTCTATCAGAAAAACACTGAATTAAGCAATTTTTCAATGTTATCCAATCCTTTATTTCCGTACGATTTCCTACTAGCCTTTCAGCTTTCCCTACTAACTTATCCTGGATTGATTCGAATATGTGTGTATTTAATTCATCATCCTTAAACATATGGTAACTGGAAATTATACTCTCACATCTGTCAACAAATCTATTTAATGTATTGCTATCACCATCATAAGGTTTAAGTGAATTTAACCGAGATTGGAACAAATCCCAATTTATTCTTTTTTGTACTATACTAGAAGAACCGTCACTAGAAGTCATTTTTAAATTTTTTCTTGTACTTATATTACCTTTTATTGAGACGTTATTTAACTGAGATGATAATTCATCAATTGATTTATCAGTTTCACTGTTTGACATATATATGTTTGCAATACCTAATTATCCCTATCAAATCCTTATACAGAGGGTTCAATGGACAAAAGGAAAATTTGTGGCACTTACCCACGCCTCATCCTTAGCAGAGGATAGTCGTTGGTCTCAGGCTCGATTTCTTTATCAGATTCTCGTTGCGGGTGCTTTTCGCTGCTTCCTGTTTTGGTTGTAGTGAACTTTTGGTAGTGTTTTCTTAATCGTGCAATTCGATTTTTTTTTTTTTAACACTTTTTCAAAATATCCTACCGACTGCGCCAGTTAAGTTTGAGGTTCAGCCAAACTATTTTTTAAAAATTTATTTTACAGGAAACAACACAAAATGTAACTAACAATACGGTTACAAAAATTATGATTCCTAAATCTACGTTTTTCCCTATTTATATTAAAATATATGCTGACCATGCATAAGGCTTCCAGAACATTATGAACTTAATATTAAATCGCAATTAGGGGTAATACGTTTTCTAATCGCAAATTCTAGATGGTAGTAAACACTACGCAGTTTCTTATTATTTAATTATTAAGCAAATTGTTGTGATATAACTCGAGATCTTTCAGGTGACACAACACATCATGATTGCATCTTGTTGAATTTCCAAGAAAAAGAGTACTTTAAGTGCTCAAACACTCAAATTGTGCGATTTTTCATATTTTGAAGCTCGATAACTTCGACAAATGATGACCAAATGTCTTAAACAAAGTGTCAAATTAATCAGCTCGACGAGATCTTTCAGGTGACACAACACATGATGGTTCCATCTTGTTGAATTTCCAAGAAAAAGAGTACTTTAAGAACTCAAACACTCAAATTGTGAGACTTCTCAAATTTTGACGCTCGATAACTTCGACAAATGATGACCAAATGTCTTGAACAAAGTGTCAAATTAATCAGCTCGACGAGATCTTGCAGGTGACACAACACATCATGATTCCATCTTGTGGAATTTCCAAGAAAAAGAGTACTTTAAGTGCTCAAACACTGAAATTGTGCGATTTTTCATATTTTGACGCTCGATAACTTCGACAAATGATGACCAAATGTCTTGAACAAAGTGTCAAATTAATCAGATCGACGAGATCTTTCAGGTGACATAACACATTATGATTCCATCTTGTTGAATTTCCAAGAAAAAAGTACTTTAAGTACTCAAACACTCCAATTGTGAGACTTCTCAAATTTTGACGCTCGATAACTTCGACAAATGATGACCAAATGTTTTAAACAAAGTATCAAATTAATCAGTTCGACGAGATCTTTCAGGTGACACAACACATCATGATTGCATCTTGTTGAATTTCCAAGAAAAAGAGTAGTTTAAGTGCTCAAACACTCAAATTGTGAGACTTCTCAAATTTTGACGCTCGATAACTTCGACAAATGATGACCAAATGTCTTAAACAAAGTGTCAAATTAATCAGCTCGACGAGATCTTTCAGGTGACACAACAGATCATGATTCCATCTTGTTGAATTTCCAAGAAAAAGAGTACTTTAAGTGCTCAAACACTCAAATTGTGAGACTTTTCTAAATTTGAAACTCGATAACTTCGACAAATGATGACCAAATGTCTTAAACAAAGTGACAAATTAATCAGCTAGACGAGATCTTTCAGGTGACACAACACATCATGATTGCATCTTGTTGAATTTCCAAGAAAAAGAGTACTTTAAGTGCTCAAACACTCAAATTGTGAGACTTCTCAAATTTTGACGCTCGATAACTTCGACAAATGATGACCAAATGTCTTGAACAAAGTGTCAAATTAATCAGATCGACGAGATCTTTCAGGTGACATAACACATTATGATTCCATCTTGTTGAATTTCCAAGAAAAAGAGTACTTTAAGTGCTCAAACACTCAAATTGTGAGACTTCTCAAATTTTGACGCTCGACAACTTCGACAAATGATGACCAAATGTCTTAAACAAAGTATCAAATTAATCAGTTCGACGAGATCTTTCAGGTGACACAACACATGATGGTTCCATCTTGTTGAATTTCCAAGAAAAAAGTACTTTAAGTACTCAAACACTCAAATTGTGAGACTTCTCAAATTTTGACGCTCGACAACTTCGACAAATGATGACCAAATGTCTTAAACAAAGTGTCAAATTAATCAGCTCGACGAGATCTTTCAGGTGACACAACACATGATGGTTCCATCTTGTTGAATTTCCAAGAAAAAGAGTACTTTAAGAACTCAAACACTCAAATTGTGAGACTTCTCAAATTTTGACGCTCGATAACTTCGACAAATGATGACCAAATGTCTTGAACAAAGTGTCAAATTAATTAGCTCGACGAGATCTTGCAGGTGACACAACACATCATGATTGCATCTTGTTGAATTTCCAAGAAAAAGAGTACTTTAAGTGCTCAAACACTCAAATTGTGAGACTTCTCAAATTTTGACGCTCGACAACTTCGACAAATGATGACCAAATGTCTTAAACAAAGTATCAAATTAATCAGTTCGACGAGATCTTTCAGGTGACACAACACATGATGGTTCCATCTTGTTGAATTTCCAAGAAAAAGAGTACTTTAAGAACTCAAACACTCAAATTGTGAGACTTCTCAAATTTTGACGCTCGATAACTTCGACAAATGATGACCAAATGTCTTGAACAAAGTGTCAAATTAATCAGATCGACGATATCTTTCAGGTGACATAACATATTATGATTCCATCTTGTTGAATTTCCAAGAAAAAAGTACTTTAAGTACTCAAACACTCCAATTGTGAGACTTCTCAAATTTTGACGCTCGATAACTTCGACAAATGATGACCAAATGTCTTAAACAAAGTATCAAATTAATCAGTTCGACGAGATCTTTCAGGTGACACAACACATCATGATTGCATCTTGTTGAATTTCCAAGAAAAAGAGTACTTTAAGTGCTCAAACACTCAAATTGTGCGATTTTTCATATTTTGAAGCTCGATAACTTCGACAAATGATGACCAAATGTCTTAAACAAAGTGTCAAATTAATCAGCTCGACGAGATCTTTCAGGTGACACAACACATGATGGTTCCATCTTGTTGAATTTCCAAGAAAAAGAGTACTTTAAGAACTCAAACACTCAAATTGTGAGACTTCTCAAATTTTGACGCTCGATAACTTCGACAAATGATGACCAAATGTCTTAAACAAAGTATCAAATTAATCAGTTCGACGAGATCTTTCAGGTGACACAACACATCATGATTGCATCTTGTTGAATTTCCAAGAAAAAGAGTACTTTAAGTGCTCAAACACTCAAATTGTGCGATTTTTCATATTTTGAAGCTCGATAACTTCGACAAATGATGACCAAATGTCTTAAACAAAGTGTCAAATTAATCAGCTCGACGAGATCTTTCAGGTGACACAACACATGATGGTTCCATCTTGTTGAATTTCCAAGAAAAAGAGTACTTTAAGAACTCAAACACTCAAATTGTGAGACTTCTCAAATTTTGACGCTCGATAACTTCGACAAATGATGACCAAATGTCTTGAACAAAGTGTCAAATTAATCAGCTCGACGAGATCTTGCAGGTGACACAACACATCATGATTCCATCTTGTGGAATTTCCAAGAAAAAGAGTACTTTAAGTGCTCAAACACTGAAATTGTGCGATTTTTCATATTTTGACGCTCGATAACTTCGACAAATGATGACCAAATGTCTTGAACAAAGTGTCAAATTAATCAGATCGACGAGATCTTTCAGGTGACATAACACATTATGAATCCATCTTGTTGAATTTCCAAGAAAAAAGTACTTTAAGTACTCAAACACTCCAATTGTGAGACTTCTCAAATTTTGACGCTCGATAACTTCGACAAATGATGACCAAATGTTTTAAACAAAGTATCAAATTAATCAGTTCGACGAGATCTTTCAGGTGACACAACACATCATGATTGCATCTTGTTGAATTTCCAAGAAAAAGAGTAGTTTAAGTGCTCAAACACTCAAATTGTGAGACTTCTCAAATTTTGACGCTCGATAACTTCGACAAATGATGACCAAATGTCTTAAACGAAGTGTCAAATTAATCAGCTAGACGAGATCTTTCAGGTGACACAACAGATCATGATTCCATCTTGTTGAATTTCCAAGAAAAAGAGTACTTTAAGTGCTCAAACACTCAAATTGTGAGACTTTTCTAAATTTGAAACTCGATAACTTCGACAAATGATGACCAAATGTCTTAAACAAAGTGACAAATTAATCAGCTAGACGAGATCTTTCAGGTGACACAACACATCATGATTGCATCTTGTTGAATTTCCAAGAAAAAGAGTACTTTAAGTGCTCAAACACTCAAATTGTGAGACTTCTCAAATTTTGACGCTCGATAACTTCGACAAATGATGACCAAATGTCTTGAACAAAGTGTCAAATTAATCAGATCGACGAGATCTTTCAGGTGACATAACACATTATGATTCCATCTTGTTGAATTTCCAAGAAAAAGAGTACTTTAAGTGCTCAAACACTCAAATTGTGAGACTTCTCAAATTTTGACGCTCGACAACTTCGACAAATGATGACCAAATGTCTTAAACAAAGTATCAAATTAATCAGTTCGACGAGATCTTTCAGGTGACACAACACATGATGGTTCCATCTTGTTGAATTTCCAAGAAAAAGAGTACTTTAAGAACTCAAACACTCAAATTGTGAGACTTCTCAAATTTTGACGCTCGATAACTTCGACAAATGATGACCAAATGTCTTGAACAAAGTGTCAAATTAATCAGATCGACGATATCTTTCAGGTGACATAACACATTATGATTCCATCTTGTTGAATTTCCAAGAAAAAAGTACTTTAAGTACTCAAACACTCCAATTGTGAGACTTCTCAAATTTTGACGCTCGATAACTTCGACAAATGATGACCAAATGTCTTAAACAAAGTATCAAATTAATCAGTTCGACGAGATCTTTCAGGTGACACAACACATCATGATTGCATCTTGTTGAATTTCCAAGAAAAAGAGTACTTTAAGTGCTCAAACACTCAAATTGTGCGATTTTTCATATTTTGAAGCTCGATAACTTCGACAAATGATGACCAAATGTCTTAAACAAAGTGTCAAATTAATCAGCTCGACGAGATCTTTCAGGTGACACAACACATGATGGTTCCATCTTGTTGAATTTCCAAGAAAAAGAGTACTTTAAGAACTCAAACACTCAAATTGTGAGACTTCTCAAATTTTGACGCTCGATAACTTCGACAAATGATGACCAAATGTCTTGAACAAAGTGTCAAATTAATCAGCTCGACGAGATCTTGCAGGTGACACAACACATCATGATTGCATCTTGTTGAATTTCCAAGAAAAAGAGTACTTTAAGTGCTCAAACACTCAAATTGTGAGACTTCTCAAATTTTGACGCTCGACAACTTCGACAAATGATGACCAAATGTCTTAAACAAAGTATCAAATTAATCAGTTCGACGAGATCTTTCAGGTGACACAACACATGATGGTTCCATCTTGTTGAATTTCCAAGAAAAAGAGTACTTTAAGAACTCAAACACTCAAATTGTGAGACTTCTCAAATTTTGACGCTCGATAACTTCGACAAATGATGACCAAATGTCTTGAACAAAGTGTCAAATTAATCAGATCGACGATATCTTTCAGGTGACATAACATATTATGATTCCATCTTGTTGAATTTCCAAGAAAAAAGTACTTTAAGTACTCAAACACTCCAATTGTGAGACTTCTCAAATTTTGACGCTCGATAACTTCGACAAATGATGACCAAATGTCTTAAACAAAGTATCAAATTAATCAGTTCGACGAGATCTTTCAGGTGACACAACACATCATGATTGCATCTTGTTGAATTTCCAAGAAAAAGAGTACTTTAATTGCTCAAACACTCAAATTGTGAGACTTCTCAAATTTTGACGCTCGATAACTTCGACAAATGATGACCAAATGTCTTAAACAAAGTGACAAATTAATCAGCTAGACGAGATCTTTCAGGTGACACAACACATGATGGTTCCATCTTGTTGAATTTCCAAGAAAAAGAGTACTTTAAGTGATCAAATACTCAAATTGTGCGATTTTTCATATTTTGAAGCTCAATAACTTCGACAAATGATGACCAAATGTCTTGAACAAAGTGTCAAATTTATCAGCTCGACGAGATCTTTCAGGTGACATAACACATCATGATTCCATCTTGTTGAATTTCCGAGAAAAAGAGTACTTTAAGTGCTCAAACACTCAAATTGTGAGACTTCTCAAATTTTGACGCTCGATAACTTCGACAAATGATGACCAAATGTCTTAAACAAAGTGTCAAATTAATCAGCTCGACGAGATCTTTCAGGTGACACAACACATGATGGTTCCATCTTGTTGAATTTCCAAGAAAAAGAGTACTTTAAGAACTCAAACACTCAAATTGTGAGATTTCTCAAATTTTGACGCTCGATAACTTCGACAAATGATGACCAAATGTCTTGAACAAAGTGTCAAATTAATCAGCTCGACGAGATCTTGCAGGTGACACAACACATCATGATTGCATCTTGTTGAATTTCCAAGAAAAAGAGTACTTTAAGTGCTCAAACACTCAAATTGTGAGACTTCTCAAATTTTGACGCTCGACAACTTCGACAAATGATGACCAAATGTCTTAAACAAAGTATCAAATTAATCAGTTCGACGAGATCTTTCAGGTGACACAACACATGATGGTTCCATCTTGTTGAATTTCCAAGAAAAAGAGTACTTTAAGAACTCAAACACTCAAATTGTGAGACTTCTCAAATTTTGACGCTCGATAACTTCGACAAATGATGACCAAATGTCTTGAACAAAGTGTCAAATTAATCAGATCGACGATATCTTTCAGGTGACATAACACATTATGATTCCATCTTGTTGAATTTCCAAGAAAAATGTACTTTAAGTACTCAAACACTCCAATTGTGAGACTTCTCAAATTTTGACGCTCGATAACTTCGACAAATGATGACCAAATGTCTTAAACAAAGTATCAAATTAATCAGTTCGACGAGATCTTTCAGGTGACACAACACATCATGATTGCATCTTGTTGAATTTCCAAGAAAAAGAGTACTTTAAGTGCTCAAACACTCAAATTGTGCGATTTTTCATATTTTGAAGCTCGATAACTTCGACAAATGATGACCAAATGTCTTAAACAAAGTGTCAAATTAATCAGCTCGACGAGATCTTTCAGGTGACACAACACATGATGGTTCCATCTTGTTGAATTTCCAAGAAAAAGAGTACTTTAAGAACTCAAACACTCAAATTGTGAGATTTCTCAAATTTTGACGCTCGATAACTTCGACAAATGATGACCAAATGTCTTGAACAAAGTGTCAAATTAATCAGCTCGACGAGATCTTGCAGGTGACACAACACATCATGATTGCATCTTGTTGAATTTCCAAGAAAAAGAGTACTTTAAGTGCTCAAACACTCAAATTGTGAGACTTCTCAAATTTTGACGCTCGACAACTTCGACAAATGATGACCAAATGTCTTAAACAAAGTATCAAATTAATCAGTTCGACGAGATCTTTCAGGTGACACAACACATCATGATTGCATCTTGTTGAATTTCCAAGAAAAAGAGTACTTTAAGTGCTCAAACACTCAAATTGTGCGATTTTTCATATTTTGAAGCTCGATAACTTCGACAAATGATGACCAAATGTCTTAAACAAAGTGTCAAATTAATCAGCTCGACGAGATCTTTCAGGTGACATAACACATCATGATTGCATCTTGTTGAATTTCCAAGAAAAAGAGTACTTTAAGTGCTCAAACACTCAAATTGTGAGACTTTTCTAAATTTGAAACTCGATAACTTCGACAAATGATGACCAAATGTCTTAAACAAAGTGACAAATTAATCAGCTAGACGAGATCTTTCAGGTGACACAACACATGATGGTTCCATCTTGTTGAATTTCCAAGAAAAAGAGTACTTTAAGTGATCAAATACTCAAATTGTGCGATTTTTCATATTTTGAAGCTCAATAACTTCGACAAATGATGACCAAATGTCTTGAACAAAGTGTCAAATTTATCAGCTCGACGAGATCTTTCAGGTGACATAACACATCATGATTCCATCTTGTTGAATTTCCGAGAAAAAGAGTACTTTAAGTGCTCAAACACTCAAATTGTGAGACTTCTCAAATTTTGACGCTCGATAACTTCGACAAATGATGACCAAATGTCTTGAACAAAGTGTCAAATTAATCAGATCGACGAGATCTTTCAGGTGACATAACACATTATGATTCCATCTTGTTGAATTTCCAAGAAAAAAGTACTTTAAGTACTCAAACACTCCAATTGTGAGACTTCTCAAATTTTGACGCTCGATAACTTCGACAAATGATGACCAAATGTCTTAAACAAAGTATCAAATTAATCAGTTCGACGAGATCTTTCAGGTGACACAACACATGATGGTTCCATCTTGTTGAATTTCCAAGAAAAAGAGTACTTTAAGTGCTCAAATACTCAAATTGTGCGATTTTTCATATTTTGAAGCTCAATAACTTCGACAAATGATGACCAAATGTCTTGAACAAAGCGTCAAATTAATCAGATCGACGAGATCTTTCAGGTGACACATCACATCATGATTCCATCTTGTTGAATTTCCAAGAAAAAGAGTAGTTTAAGTGCTCAAACACTCAAATTGTGAGACTTCTCAAATTTTGACGCTCGATAACTTCGACAAATGATGACCAAATGTC
This sequence comes from Euwallacea fornicatus, assembly GCF_040115645.1. NCBI lineage: Eukaryota > Metazoa > Arthropoda > Insecta > Coleoptera > Curculionidae > Euwallacea > Euwallacea fornicatus. The sequence goes on along the minus strand of NW_027096012.1, from coordinate 481,488 downwards.
TTGAACAAAGTGTCAAATTAATCAGCTCGACGAGATCTTTCAGGTGACACATCACATCATCATTCCATCTTGTTGAATTTCCAAGAAAAAGAGTACTTTAATTGCTCAAACACTCAAATTGTGAGACTTCTCAAATTTTGACGCTCGATAACTTCGACAAATGATGACCAAATGTCTTAAACAAAGTATCAAATTAATCAGCTAGACGAGATCTTTCAGGTGACACAACACATCATCATTCCATCTTGTTGAATTTCCAAGAAAAAGAGTACTTTAAGTGCTCAAACACTCAAATTGTGAGACTTTTCTAAATTTGAAACTCGATAACTTCGACAAATGATGACCAAATGTCTTAAACAAAGTATCAAATTAATCAGCTAGACGAGATCTTTCAGGTGACACACCAGATCATGATTCCATCTTGTTGAATTTCCAAGAAAAAGAGTACTTTAAGTGCTCAAACACTCAAATTGTGAGACTTTTCTAAATTTGAAACTCGATAACTTCGACAAATGATGACCAAATGTCTTAAACAAAGTGACAAATTAATCAGCTAGACGAGATCTTTCAGGTGACACAACACATCATGATTGCATCTTGTTGAATTTCCAAGAAAAAGAGTACTTTAAGTGCTCAAACACTCAAATTGTGAGACTTTTCTAAATTTGAAACTCGATAACTTCGACAAATGATGACCAAATGTCTTAAACAAAGTGACAAATTAATCAGCTAGACGAGATCTTTCAGGTGACACAACACATCATGATTCCATCTTGTTGAATTTCCAAGAAAAAGAGTACTTTAAGTGCTCAAACACTCAAATTGTGAGACTTCTCAAATTTTGACGCTCGACAACTTCGACAAATGATGACCACATGTCTTGAACAAAGTGTCAAATTAATCAGCTCGACGAGATCTTTCAGGTGACATAACACATCATGATTCCATCTTGTTGAATTTCCAAGAAAAAGAGTACTTTAAGTGCTCAAACACTCAAATTGTGAGACTTTTCTAAATTTGAAACTCGACAACTTCGACAAATGATGACCACATGTCTTGAACAAAGTGTCAAATTAATCAGCTCGACGAGATCTTTCAGGTGACATAACACATCATGATTCCATCTTGTTGAATTTCCAAGAAAAAGAGTACTTTAAGTGCTCAAACACTCAAATTGTGAGACTTCTCAAATTTTGACATTCGATAACTTCGACAAATGATGACCAAATGTCTTAAACAAAGTATCAAATTAATCAGTTCGACGAGATCTTTCAGGTGACACAACACATGATGGTTCCATCTTGTTGAATTTCCAAGAAAAAGAGTACTTTAAGTGCTCAAATACTCAAATTGTGCGATTTTTCATATTTTGAAGCTCAATAACTTCGACAAATGATGACCAAATGTCTTGAACAAAGTGTCAAATTAATCAGCTCGACGAGATCTTGCAGGTGACACAACACATCATGATTGCATCTTGTTGAATTTCCAAGAAAAAGAGTACTTTAAGTGCTCAAACACTCAAATTGTGAGACTTTTCTAAATTTGAAACTCGATAACTTCGACAAATGATGACCAAATGTCTTAAACAAAGTGACAAATTAATCAGCTAGACGAGATCTTTCAGGTGACACAACACATCATGATTGCATCTTGTTGAATTTCCAAGAAAAAGAGTACTTTAAGTGCTCAAACACTCAAATTGTGAGACTTTTCTAAATTTGAAACTCGATAACTTCGACAAATGATGACCAAATGTCTTAAACAAAGTGACAAATTAATCAGCTAGACGAGATCTTTCTGGTGACACAACACATCATGATTCCATCTTGTTGAATTTCCAAGAAAAAGAGTACTTTAAGTGCTCAAACACTCAAATTGTGCGATTTTTCATATTTTGAAGCTCGATAACTTCGACAAATGATGACCAAATGTCTTAAACAAAGTGTCAAATTAATCAGCTCGACGAGACCTTTCAGGTGACACAACACATGATGGTTCCATCTTGTTGAATTTCCAAGAAAAAGAGTACTTTAAGTGATCAAATACTCAAATTGTGCGATTTTTCATATTTTGAAGCTCAATAACTTCGACAAATGATGACCAAATGTCTTGAACAAAGCGTCAAATTAATCAGATCGACGAGATCTTTCAGGTGACACATCACATCATGATTCCATCTTGTTGAATTTCCAAGAAAAAGAGTACTTTAAGTGCTCAAACACTCAAATTGTGAGACTTCTCAAATTTTGACGCTCGATAACTTCGACAAATGATGACCAAATGTCTTGAACAAAGTGTCAAATTAATCAGCTCGACGAGATCTTTCAGGTGACACATCACATCATCATTCCATCTTGTTGAATTTCCAAGAAAAAGAGTACTTTAATTGCTCAAACACTCAAATTGTGAGACTTCTCAAATTTTGACGCTCGATAACTTCGACAAATGATGACCAAATGTCTTGAACAAAGTGTCAAATTAATCAGATCGACGATATCTTTCAGGTGACATAACACATTATGATTCCATCTTGTTGAATTTCCAAGAAAAAAGTACTTTAAGTACTCAAACACTCCAATTGTGAGACTTCTCAAATTTTGACGCTCGATAACTTCGACAAATGATGACCAAATGTCTTAAACAAAGTATCAAATTAATCAGTTCGACGAGATCTTTCAGGTGACACAACACATCATGATTGCATCTTGTTGAATTTCCAAGAAAAAGAGTACTTTAAGTGCTCAAACACTGAAATTGTGCGATTTTTCATATTTTGAAGCTCGATAACTTCGACAAATGATGACCAAATGTCTTAAACAAAGTATCAAATTAATCAGCTAGACGAGATCTTTCAGGTGACACAACACATCATCATTCCATCTTGTTGAATTTCCAAGAAAAAGAGTACTTTAAGTGCTCAAACACTCAAATTGTGAGACTTTTCTAAATTTGAAACTCGATAACTTCGACAAATGATGACCAAATGTCTTAAACAAAGTATCAAATTAATCAGCTAGACGAGATCTTTCAGGTGACACACCAGATCATGATTCCATCTTGTTGAATTTCCAAGAAAAAGAGTACTTTAAGTGCTCAAACACTCAAATTGTGAGACTTTTCTAAATTTGAAACTCGATAACTTCGACAAATGATGACCAAATGTCTTAAACAAAGTGACAAATTAATCAGCTAGACGAGATCTTTCAGGTGACACAACACATCATGATTGCATCTTGTTGAATTTCCAAGAAAAAGAGTACTTTAAGTGCTCAAACACTCAAATTGTGAGACTTTTCTAAATTTGAAACTCGATAACTTCGACAAATGATGACCAAATGTCTTAAACAAAGTATCAAATTAATCAGCTCGACGAGATCTTTCAGGTGACACAACACATCATGATTCCATCTTGTTGAATTTCCAAGAAAAAGAGTACTTTAAGTGCTCAAACACTCAAATTGTGAGACTTCTCAAATTTTGACGCTCGACAACTTCGACAAATGATGACCAAATGTCTTGAACAAAGTGTCAAATTAATCAGCTCGACGAGATCTTTCAGGTGACATAACACATCATGATTCCATCTTGTTGAATTTCCAAGAAAAAGAGTACTTTAAGTGCTCAAACACTCAAATTGTGAGACTTCTCAAATTTTGACATTCGATAACTTCGACAAATGATGACCAAATGTCTTAAACAAAGTATCAAATTAATCAGTTCGACGAGATCTTTCAGGTGACACAACACATGATGGTTCCATCTTGTTGAATTTCCAAGAAAAAGAGTACTTTAAGTGCTCAAATACTCAAATTGTGCGATTTTTCATATTTTGAAGCTCAATAACTTCGACAAATGATGACCAAATGTCTTGAACAAAGCGTCAAATTAATCAGATCGACGAGATCTTTCAGGTGACACAACACATCATGATTCCATCTTGTTGAATTTCCAAGAAAAAGAGTAGTTTAAGTGCTCAAACACTCAAATTGTGAGACTTCTCAAATTTTGACGCTCGATAACTTCGACAAATGATGACCAAATGTCTTGAACAAAGTGTCAAATTAATCAGCTCGACGAGATCTTTCAGGTGACACAACACATCATCATTCCATCTTGTTGAATTTCCAAGAAAAAGAGTAGTTTAAGTGCTCAAACACCCAAATTGTGAGACTTCTCAAATTTTGACGCTCGATAACTTCGACAAATGATGACCAAATGTCTTAAACAAAGTATCAAATTAATCAGTTCGACGAGATCTTTCAGGTGACACAACACATCATGATTGCATCTTGTTGAATTTCCAAGGAAAAGAGTACTTTAAGTGCTCAAATACTCAAATTGTGCGATTTTTCATATTTTGAAGCTCAATAACTTCGACAAATGATGACCAAATGTCTTGAACAAAGCGTCAAATTAATCAGATCGACGAGATCTTTCAGGTGACACAACACATCATGATTCCACCTTGTTGAATTTCCAAGAAAAAGAGTAGTTTAAGTGCTCAAACACTCAAAGTGTGAGACTTCTCAAATTTTGACGCTCGATAACTTCGACAAATGATGACCAAATGTCTTGAACAAAGTGTCAAATTAATCAGCTCGACGAGATCTTGCAGGTGACACAACACATCATGTTTCCATCTTGTGGAATTTCCAAGAAAAAGAGTAGTTTAAGTGCTCAAACACTGAAATTGTGCGATTTTTCATATTTTGAAGCTCGATAACTTCGACAAATGATGACCAAATGTCTTAAACAAAGTGTCAAGTTAATCAGCTCCACGAGATCTTTCAGGTGACACATCACATCATCATTCCATCTTGTTGAATTTCCAAGAAAAAGAGTACTTTAAGTGCTCAAACACTCAAATTGTGAGACTTCTCAAATTTTGACGCTCGATAACTTCGACAAATGATGACCAAATGTATTAAACAAAGTGTCAAGTTAATCAGCTCGACGAGATCTTTCAGGTGACACATCACATCATCATTCCATCTTGTTGAATTTCCAAGAAAAAGAGTACTTTAAGTGCTCAAACACTGAAATTGTGCGATTTTTCATATTTTGAAGCTCGATAACTTTGACAAATGATGACCAAATGTCTTAAACAAAGTGTGAAGTTAATCAGCTCGACGAGATCTTTCAGGTGACACAACACATCATGATTCCACCTTGTTGAATTTCCAAGAAAAAGAGTAGTTTAAGTGCTCAAACACTCAAAGTGTGAGACTTCTCAAATTTTGACGCTCGATAACTTCGACAAATGATGACCAAATGTCTTGAACAAAGTGTCAAATTAATCAGCTCGACGAGATCTTTCAGGTGACACATCACATCATCATTCCATCTTGTTGAATTTCCAAGAAAAAGAGTACTTTAAGTGCTCAAACACTGAAATTGTGCGATTTTTCATATTTTGAAGCTCGATAACTTTGACAAATGATGACCAAATGTCTTAAACAAAGTGTGAAGTTAATCAGCTCGACGAGATCTTTCAGGTGACACATCACATCATCATTCCATCTTGTTGAATTTCCAAGAAAAAGAGTACTTTAAGTGCTCAAACACTCAAAGTGTGAGACTTCTCAAATTTTGACGCTCGACAACTTCGACAAATGATGACCAAATGTCTTGAACAAAGTGTCAAATTAATCAGCTCGACGAGATCTTTCAGGTGACACATCACATCATCATTCCATCTTGTTGAATTTCCAAGAAAAAGAGTACTTTAATTGCTCAAACACTCCAATTGTGAGACTTCTCAAATTTTGACGCTCGATAACTTCGACAAATGATGACCAAATGTCTTGAACAAAGTGTCAAATTAATCAGCTCGACGAGATCTTGCAGGTGACACAACACATCATGTTTCCATCTTGTGGAATTTCCAAGAAAAAGAGTACTTTAAGTGCTCAAACACTGAAATTGTGCGATTTTTCATATTTTTACGCTCGATAACTTCGACAAATGATGACCAAATGTCTTGAACAAAGTGTCAAATTAATCAGATCGACGAGATCTTTCAGGTGACATAACACATTATGATTCCATCTTGTTGAATTTCCAAGAAAAAAGTACTTTAAGTACTCAAACACTCCAATTGTGAGACTTCTCAAATTTTGACGCTCGATAACTTCGACAAATGATGACCAAATGTCTTAAACAAAGTGTCAAGTTAATCAGCTCGACGAGATCTTTCAGGTGACACAACACATCATCATTCCATCTTGTTGAATTTCCCAGAAAAAGAGTACTTTAAGTGCTCAAATACTCAAATTGTGCGATTTTTCATATTTTGAAGCTCAATAACTTCGACAAATGATGACCAAATGTCTTAAACAAAGTATCAAATTAATCAGTTCGACGAGATCTTTCAGGTGACACAACACATAATGATTGCATCTTGTTGAATTTCCAAGAAAAAAGTACTTTAAGTACTCAAACACTCCAATTGTGAGACTTCTCAAATTTTGACGCTCGATAACTTCGACAAATGATGACCAAATGTCTTAAACAAAGTATCAAATTAATCAGCTCGACGAGATCTTTCAAGTGACACAACAGATCATGATTCCATCTTGTTGAATTTCCAAGAAAAAGAGTACTTTAAGTGCTCAAACACTCAAATTGTGAGACTTTTCTAAATTTGAAACTCGATAACTTCGACAAATGATGACCAAATGTCTTAAACAAAGTGACAAATTAATCAGCTAGACGAGATCTTTCTGGTGACACAACACATCATGATTCCATCTTGTTGAATTTCCACGAAAAAGAGTACTTTAAATGCTCAAATACTCAAATTGTGCGATTTTTCATATTTTGAAGCTCAATAACTTCGACAAATGATGACCAAATGTCTTGAACAAAGCGTCAAATTAATCAGATCGACGAGATCTTTCAGGTGACACAACACATCATGATTCCATCTTGTTGAATTTCCAAGAAAAAGAGTAGTTTAAGTGCTCAAACACTCAAATTGTGAGACTTCTCAAATTTTGACGCTCGATAACTTCGACAAATGATGACCAAATGTCTTAAACGAAGTGTCAAGTTAATCAGCTCGACGAGATCTTTCAGGTGACACATCACATCATCATTCCATCTTGTTGAATTTCCAAGAAAAAGAGTACTTTAATTGCTCAAACACTCAAATTGTGAGACTTCTCAAATTTTGACGCTCGATAACTTCGACAAATGATGACCAAATGTCTTAAACAAAGTATCAAATTAATCAGCTCGACGAGATCTTTCAGGTGACACAACACATCATGATTGCATCTTGTTGAATTTCCAAGAAAAAGAGTACTTTAAGTGCTCAAACACTCAAATTGTGCGATTTTTCATATTTTGAAGCTCGATAACTTTGACAAATGATGACCAAATGTCTTAAACAAAGTGTGAAGTTAATCAGCTCGACGAGATCTTTCAGGTGACACATCACATCATCATTCCATCTTGTTGAATTTCCAAGAAAAAGAGTACTTTAAGTGCTCAAACACTCAAATTGTGAGACTTCTCAAATTTTGACGTTCGATAACTTCGACAAATGATGACCAAATGTCTTGAACAAAGTGTCAAATTAATCAGCTAGACGAGATCTTTCAGGTGACACAACACATCATGATTGCATCTTGTTGAATTTCCAAGAAAAAGAGTACTTTAAGTGCTCAAATACTCAAATTGTGCGATTTTTCATATTTTGAAGCTCGATAACTTCGACAAATGATGACCAAATGTCTTAAACAAAGTGTCAAGTTAATCAGCTCCACGAGATCTTTCAGGTGACACATCACATCATCATTCCATCTTGTTGAATTTCCAAGAAAAAGAGTACTTTAAGTGCTCAAACACTCAAATTGTGCGATTTTTCATATTTTGAAGCTCGATAACTTTGACAAATGATGACCAAATGTCTTAAACAAAGTGTCAAGTTAATCAGCTCGACGAGATCTTTCAGGTGACACATCACATCATCATTCCATCTTGTTGAATTTCCAAGAAAAAGAGTACTTTAAGTGCTCAAACACTGAAATTGTGCGATTTTTCATATTTTGAAGCTCGATAACTTCGACAAATGATGACCAAATGTCTTAAACAAAGTGTCAAGTTAATCAGCTCCACGAGATCTTTCAGGTGACACATCACATCATCATTCCATCTTGTTGAATTTCCAAGAAAAAGAGTACTTTAAGTGCTCAAACACTCAAATTGTGAGACTTCTCAAATTTTGACGCTCGATAACTTCGACAAATGATGACCAAATGTATTAAACAAAGTGTCAAGTTAATCAGCTCGACGAGATCTTTCAGGTGACACATCACATCATCATTCCATCTTGTTGAATTTCCAAGAAAAAGAGTACTTTAAGTGCTCAAACACTGAAATTGTGCGATTTTTCATATTTTGAAGCTCGATAACTTTGACAAATGATGACCAAATGTCTTAAACAAAGTGTGAAGTTAATCAGCTCGACGAGATCTTTCAGGTGACACATCACATCATCATTCCATCTTGTTGAATTTCCAAGAAAAAGAGTACTTTAAGTGCTCAAACACTGAAATTGTGCGATTTTTCATATTTTGAAGCTCGATAACTTCGACAAATGATGACCAAATGTCTTAAACAAAGTGTCAAGTTAATCAGCTCCACGAGATCTTTCAGGTGACATAACACATTATGATTCCATCTTGTTGAATTTCCAAGAAAAAAGTACTTTAAGTACTCAAACACTCCAATTGTGAGACTTCTCAAATTTTGACGCTCGATAACTTCGACAAATGATGACCAAATGTCTTAAACAAAGTATCAAATTAATCAGCTCGACGAGATCTTTCAGGTGACACAACACATCATGATTGCATCTTGTTGAATTTCCAAGAAAAAGAGTACTTTAAGTGCTCAAATACTCAAATTGTGCGATTTTTCATATTTTGAAGCTCGATAACTTCGACAAATGATGACCAAATGTCTTAAACAAAGTGTCAAGTTAATCAGCTCCACGAGATCTTTCAGGTGACACATCACATCATCATTCCATCTTGTTGAATTTCCAAGAAAAAGAGTACTTTAAGTGCTCAAACACTCAAATTGTGCGATTTTTCATATTTTGAAGCTCGATAACTTTGACAAATGATGACCAAATGTCTTAAACAAAGTGTCAAGTTAATCAGCTCGACGAGATCTTTCAGGTGACACATCACATCATCATTCCATCTTGTTGAATTTCCAAGAAAAAGAGTACTTTAAGTGCTCAAACACTGAAATTGTGCGATTTTTCATATTTTGAAGCTCGATAACTTCGACAAATGATGACCAAATGTCTTAAACAAAGTATCAAATTAATCAGCTCGACGAGATCTTTCAGGTGACACAACACATCATGATTCCATCTTGTTGAATTTCCAAGAAAAAGAGTACTTTAAGTGCTCAAACACTGAAATTGTGCGATTTTTCATATTTTGAAGCTCGATAACTTCGACAAATGATGACCAAATGTCTTAAACAAAGTGTCAAGTTAATCAGCTCCACGAGATCTTTCAGGTGACATAACACATTATGATTCCATCTTGTTGAATTTCCAAGAAAAAAGTACTTTAAGTACTCAAACACTCCAATTGTGAGACTTCTCAAATTTTGACGCTCGATAACTTCGACAAATGATGACCAAATGTCTTAAACAAAGTGTCAAGTTAATCAGCTCGACGAGATCTTTCAGGTGACACAACACATCATCATTCCATCTAGTTGAATTTCTCAGAAAAAGAGTACTTTAAGTGCTCAAATACTCAAATTGTGCGATTTTTCATATTTTGAAGCTCAATAACTTCGACAAATGATGACCAAATGTCTTAAACAAAGTATCAAATTAATCAGTTCGACGAGATCTTTCAGGTGACACAACACATAATGATTGCATCTTGTTGAATTTCCAAGAAAAAAGTACTTTAAGTACTCAAACACTCCAATTGTGAGACTTCTCAAATTTTGACGCTCGATAACTTCGACAAATGATGACCAAATGTCTTAAACAAAGTATCAAATTAATCAGCTCGACGAGATCTTTCAAATGACACAACAGATCATGATTCCATCTTGTTGAATTTCCAAGAAAAAGAGTACTTTAAGTGCTCAAACACTCAAATTGTGAGACTTTTCTAAATTTGAAACTCGATAACTTCGACAAATGATGACCAAATGTCTTAAACAAAGTGACAAATTAATCAGCTAGACGAGATCTTTCAGGTGACACAACACATCATAATTGCATCTTGTTGAATTTCCAAGAAAAAGAGTACTTTAAGAACTCAAACACTCAAATTGTGAGACTTTTCTAAATTTGAAACTCGATAACTTCGACAAATGATGACCAAATGTCTTAAACAAAGTGACAAATTAATCAGCTAGACGAGATCTTTCTGGTGACACAACACATCATGATTCCATCTTGTTGTATTTCCAAGAAAAAGAGTACTTTAAATGCTCAAATACTCAAATTGTGCGATTTTTCATATTTTGAAGCTCAATAACTTCGACAAATGATGACCAAATGTCTTGAACAAAGCGTCAAATTAATCAGATCGACGAGATCTTTCAGGTGACACAACACATCATGATTCCATCTTGTTGAATTTCCAAGAAAAAGAGTAGTTTAAGTGCTCAAACACTCAAATTGTGAGACTTCTCAAATTTTGACGCTCGATAACTTCGACAAATGATGACCAAATGTCTTGAACAAAGTGTCAAATTAATCAGCTCGACGAGATCTTTCAGGTGACACATCACATCATCATTCCATCTTGTTGAATTTCCAAGAAAAAGAGTACTTTAATTGCTCAAACACTCAAATTGTGAGACTTCTCAAATTTTGACGCTCGATAACTTCGACAAATGATGACCAAATGTCTTAAACAAAGTATCAAATTAATCAGCTCGACGAGATCTTTCAGGTGACACAACACATCATGATTGCATCTTGTTGAATTTCCAAGAAAAAGAGTACTTTAAGTGCTCAAACACTCAAATTGTGAGACTTTTCTAAATTTGAAACTCGATAACTTCGACAAATGATGACCAAATGTCTTAAACAAAGTATCAAATTAATCAGCTCGACGAGATCTTTCAGGTGACACAACACATCATGATTCCATCTTGTTGAATTTCCAAGAAAAAGAGTACTTTAAGTGCTCAAACACTCAAATTGTGAGACTTCTCAAATTTTGACGCTCGACAACTTCGACAAATGATGACCAAATGTCTTGAACAAAGTGTCAAATTAATCAGCTCGACGAGATCTTTCAGGTGACATAACACATCATGATTCCATCTTGTTGAATTTCCAAGAAAAAGAGTACTTTAAGTGCTCAAACACTCAAATTGTGAGACTTTTCTAAATTTGAAACTCGATAACTTCGACAAATGATGACCAAATGTCTTAAACAAAGTGACAAATTAATCAGCTAGACGAGATCTTTCAGGTGACACAACACATCATGATTGCATCTTGTTGAATTTCCAAGAAAAAGAGTACTTTAAGTGCTCAAACACTCAAATTGTGAGACTTTTCTAAATTTGAAACTCGATAACTTCGACAAATGATGACCAAATGTCTTAAACAAAGTATCAAATTAATCAGCTCGACGAGATCTTTCAGGTGACACAACACATCATGATTCCATCTTGTTGAATTTCCAAGAAAAAGAGTAGTTTAAGTGCTCAAACACCCAAATTGTGAGACTTCTCAAATTTTGACGCTCGATAACTTCGACAAATGATGACCAAATGTCTTAAACAAAGTATCAAATTAATCAGTTCGACGAGATCTTTCAGGTGACACAACACATCATGATTGCATCTTGTTGAATTTCCAAGGAAAAGAGTACTTTAAGTGCTCAAATACTCAAATTGTGCGATTTTTCATATTTTGAAGCTCAATAACTTCGACAAATGATGACCAAATGTCTTGAACAAAGCGTCAAATTAATCAGATCGACGAGATCTTTCAGGTGACACAACACATCATGATTCCACCTTGTTGAATTTCCAAGAAAAAGAGTAGTTTAAGTGCTCAAACACTCAAAGTGTGAGACTTCTCAAATTTTGACGCTCGATAACTTCGACAAATGATGACCAAATGTCTTGAACAAAGTCTCAAATTAATCAGCTCGACGAGATCTTGCAGGTGACACAACACATCATGTTTCCATCTTGTGGAATTTCCAAGAAAAAGAGTAGTTTAAGTGCTCAAACACTGAAATTGTGCGATTTTTCATATTTTGAAGCTCGATAACTTCGACAAATGATGACCAAATGTCTTGAACAAAGTGTCAAATTAATCAGCTCGACGAGATCTTTCAGGTGACACAACACATCATGATTGCATCTTGTTGAATTTCCAAGAAAAAGAGTACTTTAAGTGCTCAAACACTCAAATTGTGAGACTTTTCTAAATTTGAAACTCGATAACTTCGACAAATGATGACCAAATGTCTTAAACAAAGTATCAAATTAATCAGCTCGACGAGATCTTTCAGGTGACACAACACATCATGATTCCATCTTGTTGAATTTCCAAGAAAAAGAGTACTTTAAGTGCTCAAACACTCAAATTGTGAGACTTCTCAAATTTTGACGCTCGACAACTTCGACAAATGATGACCAAATGTCTTGAACAAAGTGTCAAATTAATCAGCTCGACGAGATCTTTCAGGTGACATAACACATCATGATTCCATCTTGTTGAATTTCCAAGAAAAAGAGTACTTTAAGTGCTCAAACACTCAAATTGTGAGACTTTTCTAAATTTGAAACTCGATAACTTCGACAAATGATGACCAAATGTCTTAAACAAAGTGACAAATTAATCAGCTAGACGAGATCTTTCAGGTGACACAACACATCATGATTGCATCTTGTTGAATTTCCAAGAAAAAGAGTACTTTAAGTGCTCAAACACTCAAATTGTGAGACTTTTCTAAATTTGAAACTCGATAACTTCGACAAATGATGACCAAATGTCTTAAACAAAGTATCAAATTAATCAGCTCGACGAGATCTTTCAGGTGACACAACACATCATGATTCCATCTTGTTGAATTTCCAAGAAAAAGAGTACTTTAAGTGCTCAAACACTCAAATTGTGAGACTTCTCAAATTTTGACGCTCGACAACTTCGACAAATGATGACCAAATGTCTTGAACAAAGTGTCAAATTAATCAGCTCGACGAGATCTTTCAGGTGACATAACACATCATGATTCCATCTTGTTGAATTTCCAAGAAAAAGAGTACTTTAAGTGCTCAAACACTCAAATTGTGAGACTTCTCAAATTTTGACATTCGATAACTTCGACAAATGATGACCAAATGTCTTAAACAAAGTATCAAATTAATCAGTTCGACGAGATCTTTCAGGTGACACAACACATGATGGTTCCATCTTGTTGAATTTCCAAGAAAAAGAGTACTTTAAGTGCTCAAATACTCAAATTGTGCGATTTTTCATATTTTGAAGCTCAATAACTTCGACAAATGATGACCAAATGTCTTGAACAAAGCGTCAAATTAATCAGATCGACGAGATCTTTCAGGTGACACAACACATCATGATTCCATCTTGTTGAATTTCCAAGAAAAAGAGTAGTTTAAGTGCTCAAACACTCAAATTGTGAGACTTCTCAAATTTTGACGCTCGATAACTTCGACAAATGATGACCAAATGTCTTGAACAAAGTGTCAAATTAATCAGCTCGACGAGATCTTTCAGGTGACACAACACATCATCATTCCATCTTGTTGAATTTCCAAGAAAAAGAGTAGTTTAAGTGCTCAAACACCCAAATTGTGAGACTTCTCAAATTTTGACGCTCGATAACTTCGACAAATGATGACCAAATGTCTTAAACAAAGTATCAAATTAATCAGTTCGACGAGATCTTTCAGGTGACACAACACATCATGATTGCATCTTGTTGAATTTCCAAGGAAAAGAGTACTTTAAGTGCTCAAATACTCAAATTGTGCGATTTTTCATATTTTGAAGCTCAATAACTTCGACAAATGATGACCAAATGTCTTGAACAAAGCGTCAAATTAATCAGATCGACGAGATCTTTCAGGTGACACAACACATCATGATTCCACCTTGTTGAATTTCCAAGAAAAAGAGTAGTTTAAGTGCTCAAACACTCAAAGTGTGAGACTTCTCAAATTTTGACGCTCGATAACTTCGACAAATGATGACCAAATGTCTTGAACAAAGTGTCAAATTAATCAGCTCGACGAGATCTTGCAGGTGACACAACACATCATGTTTCCATCTTGTGGAATTTCCAAGAAAAAGAGTAGTTTAAGTGCTCAAACACTGAAATTGTGCGATTTTTCATATTTTGAAGCTCGATAACTTCGACAAATGATGACCAAATGTCTTAAACAAAGTGTCAAGTTAATCAGCTCCACGAGATCTTTCAGGTGACACATCACATCATCATTCCATCTTGTTGAATTTCCAAGAAAAAGAGTACTTTAAGTGCTCAAACACTCAAATTGTGAGACTTCTCAAATTTTGACGCTCGATAACTTCGACAAATGATGACCAAATGTATTAAACAAAGTGTCAAGTTAATCAGCTCGACGAGATCTTTCAGGTGACACATCACATCATCATTCCATCTTGTTGAATTTCCAAGAAAAAGAGTACTTTAAGTGCTCAAACACTGAAATTGTGCGATTTTTCATATTTTGAAGCTCGATAACTTTGACAAATGATGACCAAATGTCTTAAACAAAGTGTGAAGTTAATCAGCTCGACGAGATCTTTCAGGTGACACATCACATCATCATTCCATCTTGTTGAATTTCCAAGAAAAAGAGTACTTTAAGTGCTCAAACACTCAAAGTGTGAGACTTCTCAAATTTTGACGCTCGATAACTTCGACAAATGATGACCAAATGTCTTGAACAAAGTGTCAAATTAATCAGCTAGACGAGATCTTTCAGGTGACACAACACATCATCATTCCATCTTGTTGAATTTCCAAGAAAAAGAGTACTTTAAGAACTCAAACACTCAAATTGTGAGACTTCTCAAATTTTGACGCTCGATAACTTCGACAAATGATGACCAAATGTCTTAAACAAAGTATCAAATTAATCAGCTCGACGAGATCTTTCAGGTGACACAACACATCATGATTGCATCTTGTTGAATTTCCAAGAAAAAGAGTACTTTAAGTGCTCAAATACTCAAATTGTGCGATTTTTCATATTTTGAAGCTCGATAACTTCGACAAATGATGACCAAATGTCTTAAACAAAGTGTCAAGTTAATCAGCTCCACGAGATCTTTCAGGTGACACATCACATCATCATTCCATCTTGTTGAATTTCCAAGAAAAAGAGTACTTTAAGTGCTCAAACACTCAAATTGTGCGATTTTTCATATTTTGAAGCTCGATAACTTTGACAAATGATGACCAAATGTCTTAAACAAAGTGTCAAGTTAATCAGCTCGACGAGATCTTTCAGGTGACACATCACATCATCATTCCATCTTGTTGAATTTCCAAGAAAAAGAGTACTTTAAGTGCTCAAACACTGAAATTGTGCGATTTTTCATATTTTGAAGCTCGATAACTTCGACAAATGATGACCAAATGTCTTAAACAAAGTGTCAAGTTAATCAGCTCCACGAGATCTTTCAGGTGACATAACACATTATGATTCCATCTTGTTGAATTTCCAAGAAAAAAGTACTTTAAGTACTCAAACACTCCAATTGTGAGACTTCTCAAATTTTGACGCTCGATAACTTCGACAAATGATGACCAAATGTCTTAAACAAAGTGTCAAGTTAATCAGCTCGACGAGATCTTTCAGGTGACACAACACATCATCATTCCATCTAGTTGAATTTCTCAGAAAAAGAGTACTTTAAGTGCTCAAATACTCAAATTGTGCGATTTTTCATATTTTGAAGCTCAATAACTTCGACAAATGATGACCAAATGTCTTAAACAAAGTATCAAATTAATCAGTTCGACGAGATCTTTCAGGTGACACAACACATAATGATTGCATCTTGTTGAATTTCCAAGAAAAAAGTACTTTAAGTACTCAAACACTCCAATTGTGAGACTTCTCAAATTTTGACGCTCGATAACTTCGACAAATGATGACCAAATGTCTTAAACAAAGTATCAAATTAATCAGCTCGACGAGATCTTTCAAATGACACAACAGATCATGATTCCATCTTGTTGAATTTCCAAGAAAAAGAGTACTTTAAGTGCTCAAACACTCAAATTGTGAGACTTTTCTAAATTTGAAACTCGATAACTTCGACAAATGATGACCAAATGTCTTAAACAAAGTGACAAATTAATCAGCTAGACGAGATCTTTCAGGTGACACAACACATCATAATTGCATCTTGTTGAATTTCCAAGAAAAAGAGTACTTTAAGAACTCAAACACTCAAATTGTGAGACTTTTCTAAATTTGAAACTCGATAACTTCGACAAATGATGACCAAATGTCTTAAACAAAGTGACAAATTAATCAGCTAGACGAGATCTTTCTGGTGACACAACACATCATGATTCCATCTTGTTGTATTTCCAAGAAAAAGAGTACTTTAAATGCTCAAATACTCAAATTGTGCGATTTTTCATATTTTGAAGCTCAATAACTTCGACAAATGATGACCAAATGTCTTGAACAAAGCGTCAAATTAATCAGATCGACGAGATCTTTCAGGTGACACAACACATCATGATTCCATCTTGTTGAATTTCCAAGAAAAAGAGTAGTTTAAGTGCTCAAACACTCAAATTGTGAGACTTCTCAAATTTTGACGCTCGATAACTTCGACAAATGATGACCAAATGTCTTGAACAAAGTGTCAAATTAATCAGCTCGACGAGATCTTTCAGGTGACACATCACATCATCATTCCATCTTGTTGAATTTCCAAGAAAAAGAGTACTTTAATTGCTCAAACACTCAAATTGTGAGACTTCTCAAATTTTGACGCTCGATAACTTCGACAAATGATGACCAAATGTCTTAAACAAAGTATCAAATTAATCAGCTCGACGAGATCTTTCAGGTGACACAACACATCATGATTGCATCTTGTTGAATTTCCAAGAAAAAGAGTACTTTAAGTGCTCAAACACTCAAATTGTGAGACTTTTCTAAATTTGAAACTCGATAACTTCGACAAATGATGACCAAATGTCTTAAACAAAGTATCAAATTAATCAGCTCGACGAGATCTTTCAGGTGACACAACACATCATGATTCCATCTTGTTGAATTTCCAAGAAAAAGAGTACTTTAAGTGCTCAAACACTCAAATTGTGAGACTTCTCAAATTTTGACGCTCGACAACTTCGACAAATGATGACCAAATGTCTTGAACAAAGTGTCAAATTAATCAGCTCGACGAGATCTTTCAGGTGACATAACACATCATGATTCCATCTTGTTGAATTTCCAAGAAAAAGAGTACTTTAAGTGCTCAAACACTCAAATTGTGAGACTTTTCTAAATTTGAAACTCGATAACTTCGACAAATGATGACCAAATGTCTTAAACAAAGTGACAAATTAATCAGCTAGACGAGATCTTTCAGGTGACACAACACATCATGATTGCATCTTGTTGAATTTCCAAGAAAAAGAGTACTTTAAGTGCTCAAACACTCAAATTGTGAGACTTTTCTAAATTTGAAACTCGATAACTTCGACAAATGATGACCAAATGTCTTAAACAAAGTATCAAATTAATCAGCTCGACGAGATCTTTCAGGTGACACAACACATCATGATTCCATCTTGTTGAATTTCCAAGAAAAAGAGTAGTTTAAGTGCTCAAACACCCAAATTGTGAGACTTCTCAAATTTTGACGCTCGATAACTTCGACAAATGATGACCAAATGTCTTAAACAAAGTATCAAATTAATCAGTTCGACGAGATCTTTCAGGTGACACAACACATCATGATTGCATCTTGTTGAATTTCCAAGGAAAAGAGTACTTTAAGTGCTCAAATACTCAAATTGTGCGATTTTTCATATTTTGAAGCTCAATAACTTCGACAAATGATGACCAAATGTCTTGAACAAAGCGTCAAATTAATCAGATCGACGAGATCTTTCAGGTGACACAACACATCATGATTCCACCTTGTTGAATTTCCAAGAAAAAGAGTAGTTTAAGTGCTCAAACACTCAAAGTGTGAGACTTCTCAAATTTTGACGCTCGATAACTTCGACAAATGATGACCAAATGTCTTGAACAAAGTCTCAAATTAATCAGCTCGACGAGATCTTGCAGGTGACACAACACATCATGTTTCCATCTTGTGGAATTTCCAAGAAAAAGAGTAGTTTAAGTGCTCAAACACTGAAATTGTGCGATTTTTCATATTTTGAAGCTCGATAACTTCGACAAATGATGACCAAATGTCTTGAACAAAGTGTCAAATTAATCAGCTCGACGAGATCTTTCAGGTGACACAACACATCATGATTGCATCTTGTTGAATTTCCAAGAAAAAGAGTACTTTAAGTGCTCAAACACTCAAATTGTGAGACTTTTCTAAATTTGAAACTCGATAACTTCGACAAATGATGACCAAATGTCTTAAACAAAGTATCAAATTAATCAGCTCGACGAGATCTTTCAGGTGACACAACACATCATGATTCCATCTTGTTGAATTTCCAAGAAAAAGAGTACTTTAAGTGCTCAAACACTCAAATTGTGAGACTTCTCAAATTTTGACGCTCGACAACTTCGACAAATGATGACCAAATGTCTTGAACAAAGTGTCAAATTAATCAGCTCGACGAGATCTTTCAGGTGACATAACACATCATGATTCCATCTTGTTGAATTTCCAAGAAAAAGAGTACTTTAAGTGCTCAAACACTCAAATTGTGAGACTTTTCTAAATTTGAAACTCGATAACTTCGACAAATGATGACCAAATGTCTTAAACAAAGTGACAAATTAATCAGCTAGACGAGATCTTTCAGGTGACACAACACATCATGATTGCATCTTGTTGAATTTCCAAGAAAAAGAGTACTTTAAGTGCTCAAACACTCAAATTGTGAGACTTTTCTAAATTTGAAACTCGATAACTTCGACAAATGATGACCAAATGTCTTAAACAAAGTATCAAATTAATCAGCTCGACGAGATCTTTCAGGTGACACAACACATCATGATTCCATCTTGTTGAATTTCCAAGAAAAAGAGTACTTTAAGTGCTCAAACACTCAAATTGTGAGACTTCTCAAATTTTGACGCTCGACAACTTCGACAAATGATGACCAAATGTCTTGAACAAAGTGTCAAATTAATCAGCTCGACGAGATCTTTCAGGTGACATAACACATCATGATTCCATCTTGTTGAATTTCCAAGAAAAAGAGTACTTTAAGTGCTCAAACACTCAAATTGTGAGACTTCTCAAATTTTGACATTCGATAACTTCGACAAATGATGACCAAATGTCTTAAACAAAGTATCAAATTAATCAGTTCGACGAGATCTTTCAGGTGACACAACACATGATGGTTCCATCTTGTTGAATTTCCAAGAAAAAGAGTACTTTAAGTGCTCAAATACTCAAATTGTGCGATTTTTCATATTTTGAAGCTCAATAACTTCGACAAATGATGACCAAATGTCTTGAACAAAGCGTCAAATTAATCAGATCGACGAGATCTTTCAGGTGACACAACACATCATGATTCCATCTTGTTGAATTTCCAAGAAAAAGAGTAGTTTAAGTGCTCAAACACTCAAATTGTGAGACTTCTCAAATTTTGACGCTCGATAACTTCGACAAATGATGACCAAATGTCTTGAACAAAGTGTCAAATTAATCAGCTCGACGAGATCTTTCAGGTGACACAACACATCATCATTCCATCTTGTTGAATTTCCAAGAAAAAGAGTAGTTTAAGTGCTCAAACACCCAAATTGTGAGACTTCTCAAATTTTGACGCTCGATAACTTCGACAAATGATGACCAAATGTCTTAAACAAAGTATCAAATTAATCAGTTCGACGAGATCTTTCAGGTGACACAACACATCATGATTGCATCTTGTTGAATTTCCAAGGAAAAGAGTACTTTAAGTGCTCAAATACTCAAATTGTGCGATTTTTCATATTTTGAAGCTCAATAACTTCGACAAATGATGACCAAATGTCTTGAACAAAGCGTCAAATTAATCAGATCGACGAGATCTTTCAGGTGACACAACACATCATGATTCCACCTTGTTGAATTTCCAAGAAAAAGAGTAGTTTAAGTGCTCAAACACTCAAAGTGTGAGACTTCTCAAATTTTGACGCTCGATAACTTCGACAAATGATGACCAAATGTCTTGAACAAAGTGTCAAATTAATCAGCTCGACGAGATCTTGCAGGTGACACAACACATCATGTTTCCATCTTGTGGAATTTCCAAGAAAAAGAGTAGTTTAAGTGCTCAAACACTGAAATTGTGCGATTTTTCATATTTTGAAGCTCGATAACTTCGACAAATGATGACCAAATGTCTTGAACAAAGTGTCAAATTAATCAGCTCGACGAGATCTTTCAGGTGACACAACACATCATGATTCCATCTTGTTGAATTTCCAAGAAAAAGAGTACTTTAAGTGCTCAAACACTCAAATTGTGAGACTTCTCACATTTTGACGCTCGATAACTTCGACAAATGATGACCAAATGTCTTAAACGAAGTGTCAAGTTAATCAGCTCGACGAGATCTTTCAGGTGACACATCACATCATCATTCCATCTTGTTGAATTTCCAAGAAAAAGAGTACTTTAATTGCTCAAACACTCCAATTGTGAGACTTCTCAAATTTTGACGCTCGATAACTTCGACAAATGATGACCAAATGTCTTGAACAAAGTGTCAAATTAATCAGCTCGACGAGATCTTGCAGGTGACACAACACATCATGTTTCCATCTTGTGGAATTTCCAAGAAAAAGAGTACTTTAAGTGCTCAAACACTCAAATTGTGCGATTTTTCATATTTTGAAGCTCGATAACTTTGACAAATGATGACCAAATGTCTTAAACAAAGTGTGAAGTTAATCAGCTCGACGAGATCTTTCAGGTGACACAGCACATCATCATTCCATCTTGTTGTATTTCCAAGAAAAAGAGTACTTTAAGTGCTCAAACACTCAAATTGTGAGACTTCTCAAATTTTGACGCTCGATAACTTCGACAAATGATGACCAAATGTCTTGAACAAAGTGTCAAATTAATCAGCTCGACGAGATCTTTCAGGTGACACAACACATCATCATACCATCTTGTTGAATTTCCAAGAAAAAGAGTAATTTAAGTGCTCAAACACTCAAATTGTGAGACTTCTCACATTTTGACGCTCGATAACTTCGACAAATGATGACCAAATGTCTTAAACGAAGTGTCAAGTTAATCAGCTCGACGAGATCTTTCAGGTGACACATCACATCATCATTCCATCTTGTTGAATTTCCCAGAAAAAGAGTACTTTAAGTGCTCAAACACTGAAATTGTGAGACTTCTCAAATTTTGACGCTCGATAACTTCGACAAATGATGACCAAATGTCTTAAACAAAGTATCAAATTAATCAGCTCGACGAGATCTTTCAGGTGACACAACACATCATCATTCCATCTTGTTGAATTTCCAAGAAAAAGAGTACTTTAAGTGCTCAAATACTCAAATTGTGCGATTTTTCATATTTTGAAGCTCAATAACTTCGACAAATGATGACCAAATGTCTTAAACAAAGTATCAAATTAATCAGTTCGACGAGATCTTTCAGGTGACACAACACATAATGATTGCATCTTGTTGAATTTCCAAGAAAAAAGTACTTTAAGTACTCAAACACTCCAATTGTGAGACTTCTCAAATTTTGACGCTCGATAACTTCGACAAATGATGACCAAATGTCTTAAACAAAGTATCAAATTAATCAGCTCGACGAGATCTTTCAAATGACACAACAGATCATGATTCCATCTTGTTGAATTTCCAAGAAAAAGAGTACTTTAAGTGCTCAAACACTCAAATTGTGAGACTTTTCTAAATTTGAAACTCGATAACTTCGACAAATGATGACCAAATGTCTTAAACAAAGTGACAAATTAATCAGCTCGACGAGATCTTTCAGGTGACACAACACATCATGATTCCATCTTGTTGAATTTCCAAGAAAAAGAGTACTTTAAGTGCTCAAACACTCAAATTGTGAGACTTCTCACATTTTGACGCTCGATAACTTCGACAAATGATGACCAAATGTCTTAAACGAAGTGTCAAGTTAATCAGCTCGACGAGATCTTTCAGGTGACACATCACATCATCATTCCATCTTGTTGAATTTCCAAGAAAAAGAGTACTTTAATTGCTCAAACACTCCAATTGTGAGACTTCTCAAATTTTGACGCTCGATAACTTCGACAAATGATGACCAAATGTCTTGAACAAAGTGTCAAATTAATCAGCTCGACGAGATCTTGCAGGTGACACAACACATCATGTTTCCATCTTGTGGAATTTCCAAGAAAAAGAGTACTTTAAGTGCTCAAACACTCAAATTGTGCGATTTTTCATATTTTGAAGCTCGATAACTTTGACAAATGATGACCAAATGTCTTAAACAAAGTGTGAAGTTAATCAGCTCGACGAGATCTTTCAGGTGACACAGCACATCATCATTCCATCTTGTTGTATTTCCAAGAAAAAGAGTACTTTAAGTGCTCAAACACTCAAATTGTGAGACTTCTCAAATTTTGACGCTCGATAACTTCGACAAATGATGACCAAATGTCTTGAACAAAGTGTCAAATTAATCAGCTCGACGAGATCTTTCAGGTGACACAACACATCATCATACCATCTTGTTGAATTTCCAAGAAAAAGAGTAATTTAAGTGCTCAAACACTCAAATTGTGAGACTTCTCACATTTTGACGCTCGATAACTTCGACAAATGATGACCAAATGTCTTAAACGAAGTGTCAAGTTAATCAGCTCGACGAGATCTTTCAGGTGACACATCACATCATCATTCCATCTTGTTGAATTTCCAAGAAAAAGAGTACTTTAAGAACTCAAACACTCAAATTGTGAGACTTCTCAAATTTTGACGCTCGATAACTTCGACAAATGATGACCAAATGTCTTAAACAAAGTATCAAATTAATCAGCTCGACGAGATCTTTCAGGTGACACAACACATCATGATTGCATCTTGTTGAATTTCCAAGAAAAAGAGTACTTTAAGTGCTCAAATACTCAAATTGTGCGATTTTTCATATTTTGAAGCTCGATAACTTCGACAAATGATGACCAAATGTCTTAAACAAAGTGTCAAATTAATCAGCTCGACGAGATCTTTCAGGTGACACAACACATCATCATTCCATCTTGTTGAATTTCCAAGAAAAAGAGTACTTTAAGTGCTCAAATACTCAAATTGTGCGATTTTTCATATTTTGAAGCTCAATAACTTCGACAAATGATGACCAAATGTCTTAAACAAAGTATCAAATTAATCAGTTCGACGAGATCTTTCAGGTGACACAACACATAATGATTGCATCTTGTTGAATTTCCAAGAAAAAAGTACTTTAAGTACTCAAACACTCCAATTGTGAGACTTCTCAAATTTTGACGCTCGATAACTTCGACAAATGATGACCAAATGTCTTAAACAAAGTATCAAATTAATCAGCTCGACGAGATCTTTCAAATGACACAACAGATCATGATTCCATCTTGTTGAATTTCCAAGAAAAAGAGTACTTTAAGTGCTCAAACACTCAAATTGTGAGACTTTTCTAAATTTGAAACTCGATAACTTCGACAAATGATGACCAAATGTCTTAAACAAAGTGACAAATTAATCAGCTCGACGAGATCTTTCAGGTGACACAACACATCATGATTCCATCTTGTTGAATTTCCAAGAAAAAGAGTACTTTAAGTGCTCAAACACTCAAATTGTGAGACTTCTCACATTTTGACGCTCGATAACTTCGACAAATGATGACCAAATGTCTTAAACGAAGTGTCAAGTTAATCAGCTCGACGAGATCTTTCAGGTGACACATCACATCATCATTCCATCTTGTTGAATTTCCAAGAAAAAGAGTACTTTAATTGCTCAAACACTCCAATTGTGAGACTTCTCAAATTTTGACGCTCGATAACTTCGACAAATGATGACCAAATGTCTTGAACAAAGTGTCAAATTAATCAGCTCGACGAGATCTTGCAGGTGACACAACACATCATGTTTCCATCTTGTGGAATTTCCAAGAAAAAGAGTACTTTAAGTGCTCAAACACTCAAATTGTGCGATTTTTCATATTTTGAAGCTCGATAACTTTGACAAATGATGACCAAATGTCTTAAACAAAGTGTGAAGTTAATCAGCTCGACGAGATCTTTCAGGTGACACAGCACATCATCATTCCATCTTGTTGTATTTCCAAGAAAAAGAGTACTTTAAGTGCTCAAACACTCAAATTGTGAGACTTCTCAAATTTTGACGCTCGATAACTTCGACAAATGATGACCAAATGTCTTGAACAAAGTGTCAAATTAATCAGCTCGACGAGATCTTTCAGGTGACACAACACATCATCATACCATCTTGTTGAATTTCCAAGAAAAAGAGTAATTTAAGTGCTCAAACACTCAAATTGTGAGACTTCTCACATTTTGACGCTCGATAACTTCGACAAATGATGACCAAATGTCTTAAACGAAGTGTCAAGTTAATCAGCTCGACGAGATCTTTCAGGTGACACATCACATCATCATTCCATCTTGTTGAATTTCCAAGAAAAAGAGTACTTTAAGAACTCAAACACTCAAATTGTGAGACTTCTCAAATTTTGACGCTCGATAACTTCGACAAATGATGACCAAATGTCTTAAACAAAGTATCAAATTAATCAGCTCGACGAGATCTTTCAGGTGACACAACACATCATGATTGCATCTTGTTGAATTTCCAAGAAAAAGAGTACTTTAAGTGCTCAAATACTCAAATTGTGCGATTTTTCATATTTTGAAGCTCGATAACTTCGACAAATGATGACCAAATGTCTTAAACAAAGTGTCAAGTTAATCAGCTCCACGAGATCTTTCAGGTGACACATCACATCATCATTCCATCTTGTTGAATTTCCAAGAAAAAGAGTACTTTAAGTGCTCAAACACTCAAATTGTGCGATTTTTCATATTTTGAAGCTCGATAACTTTGACAAATGATGACCAAATGTCTTAAACAAAGTGTGAAGTTAATCAGCTCGACGAGATCTTTCAGGTGACACATCACATCATCATTCCATCTTGTTGAATTTCCAAGAAAAAGAGTACTTTAAGTGCTCAAACACTCAAATTGTGAGACTTCTCAAATTTTGACGCTCGATAACTTCGACAAATGATGACCAAATGTCTTAAACAAAGTGTGAAGTTAATCAGCTCGACGAGATCTTTCAGGTGACACATCACATCATCATTCCATCTTGTTGAATTTCCAAGAAAAAGAGTACTTTAAGTGCTCAAACACTCAAATTGTGAGACTTCTCAAATTTTGAAGCTCGATAACTTCGACAAATGATGACCAAATGTCTTAAACAAAGTGTCAAGTTAATCAGCTCGACGAGATCTTTCAGGTGACACATCACATCATCATTCCATCTTGTTGAATTTCCAAGAAAAAGAGTACTTTAAGTGCTCAAACACTCAAATTGTGCGATTTTTCATATTTTGAAGCTCCATAACTTCGACAAATGATGACCAAATGTCTTGAACAAAGTGTCAAGTTAATCAGCTCGACGAGATCTTTCAGGTGACACAACACATCATGATTGCATCTTCTTGCATTTCCAAGAAAAATAGTACTTTATGTACTCAAAAAAAAATTTTGTAACATTTTAAACTTCGAAGCTCGATAACTTCGGCAAACAAACTCCAAGTTTCTTAAACGAAGTGTCAAATTAATCAGCTCCACGGGATCTTTGAGACGTCACAACAAATCATGATTGCATCATATTGTATTTCCAAGAAAAATAGTACTTTATGTGCTCAAACACAAAACTTTTGTAACATTTAAAATTTCGAAGCTCGATAACTTCGGCAAACAAACTCCAAGTTTCTTAAACGAGGTGTCAAATTAATCAGCTCCACGAGATCTTTGAGACGTCACAACAAATCATGATTGCATCTTGTTGCATTTCCAAGAAAAATAGTACTTTATGTGCTCAAACACACAACTTTTGTAACATTTCAAACTTCGAAGCTTGATAGCTTCAGCAAATGATCACCAAATTTCTTAAATGAAATGTCAAAGTAATCAGCTCCACGAGATCTTTGAGACGTCACAACAAATCATGAGTGTATCATGTTGCATTTCCTAGAAAAATAGTGCTTTATGTGCTCAAACACACAACTTTCGTAACATTTCAAACTTCGAAGCTCGATAACTTCGGCAAACAAACTCCAAGTTTTTTAAAAGAAGTGTCAAATTAATCATCTCGTCGAGATCTTTGAGACGTCACAACAAATCATGATTGCATCTTGTTGCATTTCCAAGAAAAATAGTACTTTATGAGCTCAAACACACAACTTTTGTAACATTTCAAACTTCGAAGCTCGATAACTTCGGCAAACAAACTCCAAGTTTCTTAAACGAAGAGTCAAATTAATCAGCTCGACGAGATCTTTGAGACGTCACAACAAATCATGATTGCATCTTGTTGCATTTCCGAGAAAAATATTACTTTATGTGCTCAAACACACAACTTTTGTAACATTTCAAACTTCGAAGCTCGATAACTTCGGCAAACAAACTCCAAGTTTCTTAAACGAAGTGTCACATTAATCAGCTCGTCGAGATGTTAGAGACGTCACAACAAATCATGATTTCATCTTGTTGCATTTCCAAGAAAAATAGTACTTTATGTGCTCAAACACACAACTTTTGTAACATTTCAAACTTCGAAGCTCGATAGCTTCAGCAAATGATCACCAAATTTCTTAAATGAAATGTCAAAGTAATCAGCTCCACGAGATCTTTGAGACGTCACAACAAATCATGAGTGTATCATGTTGCATTTCCAAGAAAAATAGTACTTTATGTGCTCAAACACACAACTTTCGTAACATTTCAAACTTCGAAGCTCGATAACTTCGGCAAACAAACTCCAAGTTTCTTAAACGATGTGTCAAATTAATCAGCTCCACGAGATCTTTGAGACGTCACAACAAATCATGATTGCATCTTGTTGCATTTCCAAGAAATATAGTACTTTATGTGCTCAAAAACAAAAGTTTTGTAACATTTCAAACTTCGAAGCTCGATAACTTCGGCAAACACTCTCCAAGTTTCTTAAACGAAGTGTCAAATTAATCAGCTCCACGAGATCTTTGAGACGTCACAACAAATCATGAGTGTATCATGTTGCATTTCCAAGAAAAATAGTACTTTATGTGCTCAAACACACAACTTTTGTAACATTTCAAATTTCGAAGCTCGATAACTTCGGCAAAGAAACTCCAAGTTTCTTAAACGAAGTGTCACATTAATCAGCTCGTCGAGATGTTTCAGACGTCACAACAAATCATGATTGCATCTTCTTGCATTTCCAAGAAAAATAGTACTTTAAGTGCTCAAACACACAACTTTTGTAACATTTCAAACTTCGAAGCTCGTTAACTTCGACAAATGATCACCAAATTTCTTAAACGATGTGTCAAATTAATCAGGTCGTCGAGATCTTTGAAACGTCACAACAAATCATGATTGCATCTTGTTGTATTTCCAAGAAAAATAGTACTTTATGTGCTCAAACACAAAACTTTTGTAACATTTAAAACTTCGAAGCTCGATAACTTCGGCAAACAAACTCCAAGTTTCTTAAACGAAGTGTCATATTAATCAGCTGCACGAGATCTTTGAGACGTCACAACAAATCATGATTGCATCTTGTTGCATTTCCAAGAAAAATAGTACTTTATGTGCTCAAACGCACAACTTTTGTAACTTTTCAAACTTCGAAGCTCGATAAGTTCGGCAAACAAACTCCAAGTTTCTTAAACGAAGTGTCAAATTAATCAGCTCCACGAGGTCTTTGAGACGTCACAACATATCATGATTGAATCTTGTTGCATTTCCAAGAAAAATAGTACTTTATGTGCTCAAACACACAATTGTTGTAACATTTAAAATTTCGAAGCTCGATAACTTCGGCAAACAAACTCCACGTTTCTTAAACGAAGTGTCACATTAATCAGCTCGTCGAGATCTTTGAGACGTCACAACAAATCATGTTTGCAACTTGTTGCATTTCCAAGAAAAATAGTACTTTATGTGCTCAAACACAAAACTTTTGTAACATTTAAAACTTCGAAGCTCGATAACTTCGGCAAACAAACTCCAAGTTTCTTAAACGAAGTGTCAAATTAATCAGCTCCACGAGATCTTTGAGATGTCACAACAAATCATGATTGCATCATGTTGTATTTCCAAGAAAAATAGTACTTTATGTGCTCAAACACAAAACTTTTGTAACATTTAAAACTTCGAAGCGCGATAACATCGGCAAACAAACTCCAAGTTTCTTAAACGAAGTGTCAAATTAATCAGCTCCACGAGATCTTTGAGACGTCACAACAAATCATGTTTGCATCTTGTTGCATTTCCAAGAAAAATGGTACTTTATGTGCTCAAACACACAACTTTTGTAACATTTCAAACTTCGAAGCTCGATAACTTCGGCAAACAAACTCCAAGTTTCTTAAACGAAGTGTCAAATTAATCAGCACCACGAGATCTTTGAGACGTCACAACAAACCATGATTGCATCATGTTGGATTTCCAAGAAAAATAGTACTTTATGTGCTCAAACACACAACTTTTGTAACATTTCAAACTTCGAAGCTCGATAACTGCGGCAAACAAACTCCAAGTTTCTTAAACGAAGTGTCAAATTAATCAGCTCCACGAGATCTTTGAGACGTCACAACATATCATGATTGAATCTTGTTGCATTTCCAAGAAAAATAGTACTTTATGTGCTCAAACACACAACTTTTGTAACATTTAAAACTTCGAAGCTCGATAACTTCGGCAAACAAACTCCAAGTTTCTTAAACGAAGTGTCACATTAATCAGCTCGTCGAGATCTTTGAGACGTCACAACAAATCATGTTTGCATCTTGTTGCATTTCCAAGAAAAATAGTACTTTATGTGTTCAAACACACAACTTTTGTAACATTTCAAACTTCGAAGCTCGTTAACTTCGGCAAACAAACTCCAAGTTTCTTAAACGAAGTGTCACATTAATCAGCTCGTCGAGATCTTTGAGACGTCACAACAAATCATGATTGCATCTTGTTGCATTTCCAAGAAAAATGGTACTTTATGTGCTCAAACACACAACTTTTGTAACATTTCAAACTTCGAAGCTCGATAACTTCGGCAAACAAACTCCAAGTTTCTTAAACGAAGTGTCACATTAATCAGCTCGTCGAGATCTTTGAGACGTCACAACAAATCATGATTGCATCTTGTTGCATTTCCAAGAAAAATGGTACTTTATGTGCTCAAACACACAACTTTTGTAACATTTCAAACTTCGAAGCTCGTTAACTTCGAAAAATGATCACCAAATTTCTTAAACGATGTGTCAAATTAATCAGGTCGTCGAGATCTTTGAAACGTCACAACAAATCATGATTGCATCATGTTGTATTTCCAAGAAAAATAGTACTTTATGTGCTCAAACACAAAACTTTTGTAACATTTAAAACTTCGAAGCTCGATAACTTCGGCAAACAAACTCCAAGTATCTTAAACGAAGTGTCAAATTAATCAGCTCCACGAGATCTTTGAGACGTCACAACAAATCATGTTTGCATCTTATGCATTTCCAAGAAAAATAGTACTTTATGTGTTCAAACACACAACTTTTGTAACATTTCAAACTTCGAAGCTCGATAACTTCGACAAATGATCACAAAATTTCTTAAACAATGTGTCAAATTAATCAGCTCGACGAGATCTTTGAGACGTCACAACATATCATGATTGAATCTTGTTGCATTTCCAAGAAAAATAGTACTTTATGTGCTCAAACACACAACTTTTGTAACATTTAAAACTTCGATGCTCGATAACTTCGGCAAACAAAGTCCAAGTTTCTTAAACGAAGTGTCACATTAATCAGCTCGTCGAAATCTTTGAGACGTCACAACAAATCATGTTTGCATCTTGTTGCATTTCCAAGAAAAATAGTACTTTATGTGCTCAAACACACAACTTTTGTAACATTTCAAACTTCGAAGCTCGATAACTTCGGCAAACAAACTCCAAGTTTCTTAAACGAAGTGTCACATTAATCAGCTTGTCGAAATCTTTGAGACGTCACAACAAATCATGTTTGCATCATGTTGTATTTCCAAGAAAAATAGTACTTTATGTGCTCAAACACAAAACTTTTGTAACATTTAAAACTTCGAAGCTCGATAACATCGGCAAACAAACTCCAAGTTTCTTAAACGAAGTGTCAAATTAATCAGCTCCACGAGATCTTTGAGACGTCACAACAAATCATGTTTGCATCTTGTTGCATTTCCAAGAAAAATGGTACTTTATGTGCTCAAACACACAACTTTTGTAACATTTCAAACTTCGAAGCTCGATAACTTCGGCAAACAAACTCCAAGTTTCTTAAACGAAGTGTCAAATTAATCAGCACCACGAGATCTTTGAGACGTCACAACAAACCATGATTGCATCATGTTGGATTTCCAAGAAAAATAGTACTTTATGTGCTCAAACACACAACTTTTGTAACATTTCAAACTTCGAAGCTCGATAACTTCGGCAAACAAACTCCAAGTTTCTTAAACGAAGTGTCAAATTAATCAGCTCCACGAGATCTTTGAGACGTCACAACATATCATGATTGAATCTTGTTGCATTTCCAAGAAAAATAGTACTTTATGTGCTCAAACACACAACTTTTGTAACATTTAAAACTTCGAAGCTCGATAACTTCGGCAAACAAACTCCAAGTTTCTTAAACGAAGTGTCACATTAATCAGCTCGTCGAGATCTTTGAGACGTCACAACAAATCATGTTTGCATCTTGTTGCATTTCCAAGAAAAATAGTACTTTATGTGCTCAAATACACAACTTTTGTAACATTTCAAACTTCGAAGCTCGATAACTTCGGCAAAAAAACTCCAAGTTTCTTAAACGAAGTGTCAAATTAATCAGCTCCACGAGATCTTTGAGACGTCACAACAAATCATGTTTGCATCTTGTTGCATTTCCAAGAAAAATAGTACTTTATGTGCTCAAATACACAACTTTTGTAACATTTCAAACTTCGAAGCTCGTTAACTTCGACAAATGATCACCAAATTTCTTAAACGATATGTCAAATTAATCAGCTCGTCGAGATCTTTGAGACGTCACAACAAATCATGATTGCATCTTGTTGCATTTCCAAGAAAAATAGTACTTTACGTACTCAAAAAAAAATTTTGTAACATTTCAAACTTCGAAGCTCGATAACTTCGGCAAACAAACTCCAAGTTTCTTAAACGAAGTGTCAAATTAATCAGCTCCACGAGATCTTTGAGACGTCATAACATATCATGATTGAATCTTGTTGCATTTCCAAGAAAAATAGTACTTTATGTGCTCAAACACACAACTTTTGTAACATTTAAAACTTCGATGCTCGATAACTTCGGCAAACAAACTCCAAGTTTCTTAAACGAAGTGTCAAATTAATCAGCTCCACGAGATCTTTGAGACGTCACAACAAATCATGATTGCATCATGTTGTATTTCCAAGAAAAATAGTACTTTATGTACTCAAAAAAAAATTTTGTAACATTTCAAACTTCGAAGCTCGATAACTTCGGCAAACAAACTCCAAGTTTCTTAAACGAAGTGTCAAATTAATCAGCTCCACGAGATCTTTGAGACGTCATAACATA
Organism: Euwallacea fornicatus; assembly: GCF_040115645.1. NCBI lineage: Eukaryota > Metazoa > Arthropoda > Insecta > Coleoptera > Curculionidae > Euwallacea > Euwallacea fornicatus. Next base: position 449,417 of record NW_027096012.1, on the reverse strand, counting down.
TCATGATTGAATCTTGTTGCATTTCCAAGAAAAATAGTACTTTATGTGCTCAAACACACAACTTTTGTAACATTTAAAACTTCGATGCTCGATAACTTCGGCAAACAAACTCCAAGTTTCTTAAACGAAGTGTCAAATTAATCAGCTCCACGAGATCTTTGAGACGTCACAACAAATCATGATTGCATCATGTTGTATTTCCAAGAAAAATAGTACTTTATGTACTCAAAAAAAAATTTTGTAACATTTCAAACTTCGAAGCTCGATAACTTCGGCAAACAAACTCCAAGTTTCTTAAACGAAGTGTCAAATTAATCAGCTCCACGAGATCTTTGAGACGTCACAACATATCATGATTGAATCTTGTTGCATTTCCAAGAAAAATAGTACTTTATGTGCTCAAACACACAACTTTTGTAACATTTCAAACTTCGAAGCTCGTTAACTTCGACAAATGATCACCAAATTTCTTAAACGATATGTCAAATTAATCAGCTCGTCGAGATCTTTGAGACGTCACAACAAATCATGATTGCATCTTGTTGCATTTCCAAGAAAAATAGTACTTTATGTGCTCAAACACACAACTTTTGTAACATTTCAAACTTCGAAGCTCGATAACTTCGGCAAACAAACTCCAAGTTTCTTAAACGAAGTGTCAAATTAATCAGCTCCACGAGATCTTTGAGACGTCACAACATATCATGATTGAATCTTGTTGCATTTCCAAGAAAAATAGTACTTTATGTGCTCAAACACACAACTTTTGTAACATTTCAAACTTCGAAGCTCGATAACTTCGGCAAACAAACTTCAAGTTTCTTAAACGAAGTGTCAAATTAATCAGCTCCACGAGATCTTTGAGACGTCACAACATATCATGATTGAATCTTGTTGCATTTCCAAGAAAAATAGTACTTTATGTGCTCAAACACACAACTTTTGTAACATTTAAAATTTCGAAGGTCGATAACTTCGGCAAACAAACTCCAAGTTTCTTAAACGAAGTGTCACATTAATCAGCTCGTCGAGATCTTTGAGACGTCACAACAAATCATGTTTGCATCTTGTTGCATTTCCAAGAAAAATAGTACTTTATGTGTTCAAACACACAAATTTTGCAACATTTCAAACTTCGAAGCTCGTTAACTTCGACAAATGATCACCAAATTTCTTAAACGATGTGTCAAATTAATCAGGTCGTCGAGATCTTTGAAACGTCACAACAAATCATGATTGCATCATGTTGTATTTCCAAGAAAAATAGTACTTTATGTGCTCAAACACAAAACTTTTGTAACATTTCAAACTTCGAAGCTCGATAACTTCGGCAAACAAACTCCAAGTTTCTTAAACGAAGTGTCAAATTAATCAGCTCCACGAGATCTTTGAGACGTCACGACAAATCATGATTGCATAATGTTGTATTTCCAAGAAAAATAGTACTTTATGTGCTCAAAAAAAAACTTTTGTAACATTTCAAACTTCGAAGCTCGATAACTTCGGCAAACAAACTCCAAGCTTCTTAAACGAAGTGTCAAATTAATCAGCACCACGAGATCTTTGAGACGTCACAACAAACCATGATTGCATCATGTTGTATTTCCAAGAAAAATAGTATTTTATGTGCTCAAACACACAACTTTTGTAACATTTCAAATTTTGAAGCTCGTTAACTTCGACAAATGATCACCAAATTTCTTAAACGATGTGTCAAATTAATCAGCTCGTCGAGATCTTTGAGACGTCACAACAAATCATGATTGCATCTTGTTGCATTTCCAAGAAAAGTAGTACTTTATGTGCTCAAATACACAAATTTTGTAACATTTCAAACTTCGAAGCTCGTTAACTTCGGCAAACAAACTCCAAGTTTCTTAAACGAAGTGTCACATTAATCAGCTCGTCGAGATCTTTGAGACGTCACAACAAATCATGATTGCATCTTGTTGCATTTCCAAGAAAAATAGTACTTTATGTGTTCAAACATACAACTTTTGTAACATTTCAAACTTCGAAGCTCGTTAACTTCGAAAAATGATCACCAAATTTCTTAAACGATGTGTCAAATTAATCAGGTCGTCGAGATCTTTGAAACGTCACAACAAATCATGATTGCATCATGTTGTATTTCCAAGAAAAATAGTACTTTATGTGCTCAAACACAAAACTTTTGTAACATTTAAAACTTCGAAGCTCGATAACTTCGGCAAACAAACTACAAGTATCTTAAACGAAGTGTCAAATTAATAAGCTCCACGAGATCTTTGAGACGTCACAACAAATCATGATTGCATCATGTTGTATTTCCAAGAAAAATAGTACTTTATGTGCTCAAACACAAAACTTTTGTAACATTTAAAACTTCGAAGCTCGATAACTTCGGCAAACAAACTCCAAGTTTCTTAAACGAAGTGTTAAATTAATCAGCACCACGAGATCTTTGAGACGTCACAACAAACCATGATTGCATCATGTTGGATTTCCAAGAAAAATAGTACTTTATGTGCTCAAACACACAACTTTTGTAACATTTCAAACTTCGAAGCTCGATAACTTCGGCAAACAAACTCCAAGTTTCTTAAACGAAGTGTCAAATTAATCAGCTCCACGAGATCTTTAAGACGTCACAAGATATCATGATTGCATCTTGTTGCATTTCCAAGAAAAATAGTACTTTATGTGCTCAAATACACAAATTTTGTAACATTTCAAACTTCGAAGCTCGATAACTTCGACAAATGATCACCAAATAATCTTAAACAATGTGTCAAATTAATCAGCTCGACGAGATCTTTGAGACGTCACAACATATCATGATTGAATCTTGTTGCATTTCCAAGAAAAATAGTACTTTATGTGCTCAAACACACAACTTTTGTAACATTTCAAACTTCGAAGCTCGTTAACTTCGACAAATGATCACCAAATTTCTTAAACGGTATGTAAAATTAATCAGCTCGTCGAGATCTTTGAGACGTCACAACAAATCATGATTGCATCTTGTTGCATTTCCAAGAAAAATAGTACTTTATGTGTTCAAACACACAACTTTTGTAACATTTCAAACTTCGAAGCTCGATAACTTCGACAAATGATCACCAAATTTCTTAAACAATGTGTCAAATTAATCAGCTCGTCGAGATCTTTGAGACGTCACAACAAATCATGATTGCATCTTGTTGCATTTCCAAGAAAAATAGTACTTTATGTGTTCAAACACACAACTTTTGTAACATTTCAAACTTCGAAGCTCGATAACTTCGACAAATGATCACCAAATTTCTTAAACAATGTGTCAAATTAATCAGCTCGACGAGATCTTTGAGACGTCACAACAAATCATGATTGCATCTTGTTGTATTTCCAAGAAAAATAGTACTTTATATACTCAAAAAAAAATTTTGTAACATTTCAAACTTCGAAGCTCGATAACTTCGGCAAACAAACTCCAAGTTTCTTAAACGAAGTGTCAAATTAATCAGCTCCACGAGATCTTTGAGACGTCACAACATATCATGATTGAATCTTGTTGCATTTCCAAGAAAAATAGTACTTTATGTGCTCAAACACACAACTTTTGTAACATTTCAAACTTCGAAGCTCGATAACTTCGGCAAACAAACTCCAAGTTTCTTAAACGAAGTGTCAAATTAATCAGCTCCACGAGATCTTTGAGACGTCACAACATATCATGATTGAATCTTGTTGCATTTCCAAGAAAAATAGTACTTTATGTGCTCAAACACACAACTTTTGTAACATTTCAAACTTCGAAGCTCGATAACTTCGGCAAACAAACTTCAAGTTTCTTAAACGAAGTGTCAAATTAATCAGCTCCACGAGATCTTTGAGACGTCACAACATATCATGATTGAATCTTGTTGCATTTCCAAGAAAAATAGTACTTTATGTGCTCAAACACACAACTTTTGTAACATTTAAAATTTCGAAGGTCGATAACTTCGGCAAACAAACTCCAAGTTTCTTAAACGAAGTGTCACATTAATCAGCTCGTCGAGATCTTTGAGACGTCACAACAAATCATGTTTGCATCTTGTTGCATTTCCAAGAAAAATAGTACTTTATGTGTTCAAACACACAACTTTTGCAACATTTCAAACTTCGAAGCTCGTTAACTTCGACAAATGATCACCAAATTTCTTAAACGATGTGTCAAATTAATCAGGTCGTCGAGATCTTTGAAACGTCACAACAAATCATGATTGCATCATGTTGTATTTCCAAGAAAAATAGTACTTTATGTGCTCAAACACAAAACTTTTGTAACATTTCAAACTTCGAAGCTCGATAACTTCGGCAAACAAACTCCAAGTTTCTTAAACGAAGTGTCAAATTAATCAGCTCCACGAGATCTTTGAGACGTCACGACAAATCATGATTGCATAATGTTGTATTTCCAAGAAAAATAGTACTTTATGTGCTCAAAAAAAAACTTTTGTAACATTTCAAACTTCGAAGCTCGATAACTTCGGCAAACAAACTCCAAGCTTCTTAAACGAAGTGTCAAATTAATCAGCACCACGAGATCTTTGAGACGTCACAACAAACCATGATTGCATCATGTTGTATTTCCAAGAAAAATAGTATTTTATGTGCTCAAACACACAACTTTTGTAACATTTCAAATTTTGAAGCTCGGTAACTTCGACAAATGATCACCAAATTTCTTAAACGATGTGTCAAATTAATCAGCTCGTCGAGATCTTTGAGACGTCACAACAAATCATGATTGCATCTTGTTGCATTTCCAAGAAAAGTAGTACTTTATGTGCTCAAATACACAAATTTTGTAACATTTCAAACTTCGAAGCTCGTTAACTTCGGCAAACAAACTCCAAGTTTCTTAAACGAAGTGTCACATTAATCAGCTCGTCGAGATCTTTGAGACGTCACAACAAATCATGATTGCATCTTGTTGCATTTCCAAGAAAAATAGTACTTTATGTGTTCAAACATACAACTTTTGTAACATTTCAAACTTCGAAGCTCGTTAACTTCGAAAAATGATCACCAAATTTCTTAAACGATGTGTCAAATTAATCAGGTCGTCGAGATCTTTGAAACGTCACAACAAATCATGATTGCATCATGTTGTATTTCCAAGAAAAATAGTACTTTATGTGCTCAAACACAAAACTTTTGTAACATTTAAAACTTCGAAGCTCGATAACTTCGGCAAACAAACTCCAAGTATCTTAAACGAAGTGTCAAATTAATAAGCTCCACGAGATCTTTGAGACGTCACAACAAATCATGATTGCATCATGTTGTATTTCCAAGAAAAATAGTACTTTATGTGCTCAAACACAAAACTTTTGTAACATTTAAAACTTCGAAGCTCGATAACTTCGGCAAACAAACTCCAAGTTTCTTAAACGAAGTGTCAAATTAATCAGCACCGCGAGATCTTTGTGACGTCACAACAAACCATGATTGCATCATGTTGGATTTCCAAGAAAAATAGTACTTTATGTGCTCAAACACACAACTTTTGTAACATTTCAAACTTCGAAGCTCGATAACTTCGGCAAACAAACTCCAAGTTTCTTAAACGAAGTGTCAAATTAATCAGCTCCACGAGAACTTTAAGACGTCACAAGATATCATGATTGAATCTTGTTGCATTTCCAAGAAAAATAGTACTTTATGTGGTCAAACACACAACTTTTGTAACATTTCAAACTTCGAAGCTCGATAACTTCGGCAAACAAACTCCAAGGTTCTTAAACGAAGTGTCAAATTAATCAGCACCACGAGATCTTTGAGACGTCACAACAAATCATGATTGCATCTTGTTGCATTTCCAAGAAAAATAGTACTTTATGTGCTCAAATACACAAATTTTGTAACATTTCAAACTTCGAAGTTCGATAACTTCGACAAATGATCACCAAATAATCTTAAACAATGTGTCAAATTAATCAGCTCGACGAGATCTTTGAGACGTCACAACATATCATGATTGAATCTTGTTGCATTTCCAAGAAAAATAGTACTTTATGTGCTCAAACACACAACTTTTGTAACATTTCAAACTTCGAAGCTCGTTAACTTCGACAAATGATCACCAAATTTCTTAAACGATATGTCAAATTAATCAGCTCGTCGAGATCTTTGAGACGTCACAACAAATCATGATTGCATCTTGTTGCATTTCCAAGAAAAATAGTACTTTATGTGTTCAAACACACAACTTTTGTAACATTTCAAACTTCGAAGCTCGATAACTTCGACAAATGATCACCAAATTTCTTAAACAATGTGTCAAATTAATCAGCTCGTCGAGATCTTTGAGACGTCACAACAAATCATGATTGCATCTTGTTGCATTTCCAAGAAAAATAGTACTTTATGTGTTCAAACACACAACTTTTGTAACATTTCAAACTTCGAAGCTCGATAACTTCGACAAATGATCACCAAATTTCTTAAACAATGTGTCAAATTAATCAGCTCGACGAGATCTTTGAGACGTCACAACATATCATGATTGAATCTTGTTGCATTTCCAAGAAAAATAGTACTTTATGTGTTCAAACACACAACTTTTGTAACATTTCAAACTTCGAAGCTCGATAACTTCGACAAAAAAACTCCAAGTTTCTTAAACGAAGTGTCAAATTAATAAGCTCCACGAGATCTTTGAGACGTCACAACAAATCATGTTTGCATCTTGTTGTATTTCCAAGAAAAATAGTACTTTATGTACTCAAAAAAAAATTTTGTAACATTTCAAACTTCGAAGCTCGATAACTTCGGCAAACAAACTCCAAGTTTCTTAAACGAAGTGTCAAATTAATCAGCTCCACGAGATCTTTGAGACGTCACAACATATCATGATTGAATCTTGTTGCATTTCCAAGAAAAATAGTACTTTATGTGCTCAAACACACAACTTTTGTAACATTTCAAACTTCGAAGCTCGATGACTTCGGCAAACAAACTCCAAGTTTCTTAAACGAAGTGTCACATTAATCAGCTCGTCGAAATCTTTGAGACGTCACAACAAATCATGTTTGCATCTTGTTGCATTTCCAAGAAAAATAGTACTTTATGTGCTCAAATACACAACTTTTGTAACATTTCAAACTTCGAAGCTCGTTAACTTCGACAAATGATCACCAAATTTCTTAAACGATATGTCAAATTAATCAGCTCGTCGAGATCTTTGAGACGTCACAACAAATCATGATTGCATCTTGTTGCATTTCCAAGAAAAATAGTACTTTATGTGTTCAAACACACAACTTTTGTAACATTTCAAACTTCGAAGCTCGATAACTTCGACAAATGATCACCAAATTTCTTAAACAATGTGTCAAATTAATCAGCTCGACGAGATCTTTGAGACGTCACAACAAATCATGATTGCATCTTGTTGCATTTCCAAGAAAAATAGTACTTTATGTGTTCAAACACACAACTTTTGTAACATTTCAAACTTCGAAGCTCGATAACTTCGACAAATGATCACCAAATTTCTTAAACAATGTGTCAAATTAATCAGCTCGACGAGATCTTTGAGACGTCACAACAAATCATGATTGCATCTTGTTGTATTTCCAAGAAAAATAGTACTTTATGTACTCAAAAAAAAATTTTGTAACATTTCAAACTTCGAAGCTCGATAACTTCGGCAAACAAACTCCAAGTTTCTTAAACGAAGTGTCAAATTAATCAGCTCCACGAGATCTTTGAGACGTCACAACATATCATGATTGAATCTTGTTGCATTTCCAAGAAAAATAGTACTTTATGTGCTCAAACACACAACTTTTGTAACATTTCAAACTTCGAAGCTCGATGACTTCGGCAAACAAACTCCAAGTTTCTTAAACGAAGTGTCAAATTAATCAGCTCCACGAGATCTTTGAGACGTCACAACAAATCATGTTTGCATCTTGTTGCATTTCCAAGAAAAATAGTACTTTATGTGCTCAAATACACAACTTTTGTAACATTTCAAACTTCGAAGCTCGATAACTTCGACAAATGATCACCAAATTTCTTAAACGATATGTCAAATTAATCAGCTCGTCGAGATCTTTGAGACGTCACAACAAATCATTATTGCATCTTGTTGCATTTCCAAGAAAAATAGTACTTTATGTGTTCAAACACACAACTTTTGTAACATTTCAAACTTCGAAGCTCGATAACTTCGGCAAACAAACTCCAAGTCTCTTAAACGAAGTGTCAAATTAATCAGCTCCACGAGATCTTTGAGACGTCACAACAAATCATGATTGCATCTTGTTGCATTTCCAAGAAAAATAGTACTTTATGTGTTCAAACACACAACTTTTGTAACATTTCAAACTTCGAAGCTCGATAACTTCGACAAATGATCACCAAATTTCTTAAACAATGTGTCAAATTAATCAGCTCGACGAGATCTTTGAGACGTCACAACAAATCATGATTGCATCTTGTTGTATTTCCAAGAAAAATAGTACTTTATGTACTCAAAAAAAAATTTTGTAACATTTCAAACTTCGAAGCTCGATAACTTCGGCAAACAAACTCCAAGTTTCTTAAACGAAGTGTCAAATTAATCAGCTCCACGAGATCTTTGAGACGTCACAACATATCATGATTGAATCTTGTTGCATTTCCAAGAAAAATAGTACTTTATGTGCTCAAACACACAACTTTTGTAACATTTCAAACTTCGAAGCTCGTTAACTTCGACAAATGATCACCAAATTTCTTAAACGATATGTCAAATTAATCAGCTCGACGAGATCTTTGAGACGTCACAACAAATCATGATTGCATCTTGTTGTATTTCCAAGAAAAATAGTACTTTATGTACTCAAAAAAAAATTTTGTAACATTTCAAACTTCGAAGCTCGATAACTTCGGCAAACAAACTCCAAGTTTCTTAAACGAAGTGTCAAATTAATCAGCTCCACGAGATCTTTGAGACGTCACAACATATCATGATTGAATCTTGTTGCATTTCCAAGAAAAATAGTACTTTATGTGCTCAAACACACAACTTTTGTAACATTTCAAACTTCGAAGCTCGATAACTTCGGCAAACAAACTCCAAGTTTCTTAAACGAAGTGTCAAATTAATCAGCTCCACGAGATCTTTGAGACGTCACAACATATCATGATTGAATCTTGTTGCATTTCCAAGAAAAATAGTACTTTATGTGCTCAAACACACAACTTTTGTAACATTTCAAACTTCGAAGCTCGTTATCTTCGACAAATGATCACCAAATTTCTTAAACGATATGTCAAATTAATCAGCTCGTCGAGATCTTTGAGACGTCACAACATATCATGATTGAATCTTGTTGCATTTCCAAGAAAAATAGTACTTTATGTGCTCAAACACACAACTTTTGTAACATTTCAAACTTCGAAGCTCGATAACTTCGGCAAACAAACTCCAAGTTTCTTAAACAATGTGTCAAATTAATCAGCTCGACGAGATCTTTGAGACGTCACAACATATCATGATTGAATCTTGTTGCATTTCCAAGAAAAATAGTACTTTATGTGCTCAAACACACAACTTTTGTAACATTTCAAACTTCGAAGCTCGATAACTTCGGCAAACAAACTCCAAGTTTCTTAAACGAAGTGTCAAATTAATCAGCTCCACGAGATCTTTGAGACGTCACAACATATCATGATTGAATCTTGTTGCATTTCCAAGAAAAATAGTACTTTATGTGCTCAAACACACAACTTTTGTAACATTTCAAACTTCGAAGCTCGATAACTTCGGCAAACAAACTCCAAGTCTCTTAAACGAAGTGTCAAATTAATCAGCTCCACGAGATCTTTGAGACGTCACAACAAATCATGATTGCATCTTGTTGCATTTCCAAGAAAAATAGTACTTTATGTGTTCAAACACACAACTTTTGTAACATTTCAAACTTCGAAGCTCGATAACTTCGACAAATGATCACCAAATTTCTTAAACAATGTGTCAAATTAATCAGCTCGACGAGATCTTTGAGACGTCACAACAAATCATGATTGCATCTTGTTGTATTTCCAAGAAAAATAGTACTTTATGTACTCAAAAAAAAATTTTGTAACATTTCAAACTTCGAAGCTCGATAACTTCGGCAAACAAACTCCAAGTTTCTTAAACGAAGTGTCAAATTAATCAGCTCCACGAGATCTTTGAGACGTCACAACATATCATGATTGAATCTTGTTGCATTTCCAAGAAAAATAGTACTTTATGTGCTCAAACACACAACTTTTGTAACATTTCAAACTTCGAAGCTCGTTAACTTCGACAAATGATCACCAAATTTCTTAAACGATATGTCAAATTAATCAGCTCGTCGAGATCTTTGAGACGTCACAACAAATCATGATTGCATCTTGTTGCATTTCCAAGAAAAATAGTACTTTATGTGCTCAAACACACAACTTTTGTAACATTTAAAACTTCGAAGCTCGATAACTTCGGCAAACAAACTCCAAGTTTTTTAAACGATATGTCAAATTAAACAGCTCGTCGAGATCTTTGAGACGTCACAACAAATCATGATTGCATCTTGTTGCATTTCCAAGAAAAATAGTACTTTATGTACTCAAACACACAACTTTTGTAACATTTCAAACTTCGAAGCTCGATAACTTCCGCAAACAAACTCCAAGTTTCTTAAACGAAGTGTCAAATTAATCAGCTCCACGAGATCTTTGAGACGTCACAACATATCATGATTGAATCTTGTTGCATTTCCAAGAAAAATAGTACTTTATGTGCTCAAACACACAACTTTTGTAACATTTAAAACTTCGAAGCTCGATAACTTCGGCAAACAAACTCCAAGTTTTTTAAACGAAGTGTCACATTAATCAGCTCGTCGAAATCTTTGAGACGTCACAACAAATCATGATTGCATCTTGTTGCATTTCCAAGAAAAATAGTACTTTATGTGTTCAAACACACAACTTTTGTAACATTTCAAACTTCGAAGCTCGATAACTTCGACAAATGATCACCAAATTTCTTAAACAATGTGTCAAATTAATCAGCTCGACGAGATCTTTGAGACGTCACAACAAATCATGATTGCATCTTGTTGTATTTCCAAGAAAAATAGTACTTTATGTACTCAAAAAAAAATTTTGTAACATTTCAAACTTCGAAGCTCGATAACTTCGGCAAACAAACTCCAAGTTTCTTAAACGAAGTGTCAAATTAATCAGCTCCACGAGATCTTTGAGACGTCACAACATATCATGATTGAATCTTGTTGCATTTCCAAGAAAAATAGTACTTTATGTGCTCAAACACACAACTTTTGTAACATTTCAAACTTCGAAGCTCGATAACTTCGGCAAACAAACTCCAAGTTTCTTAAACGAAGTGTCAAATTAATCAGCTCCACGAGATCTTTGAGACGTCACAACATATCATGATTGAATCTTGTTGCATTTCCAAGAAAAATAGTACTTTATGTGCTCAAACACACAACTTTTGTAACATTTCAAACTTCGAAGCTCGTTATCTTCGACAAATGATCACCAAATTTCTTAAACGATATGTCAAATTAATCAGCTCGTCGAGATCTTTGAGACGTCACAACATATCATGATTGAATCTTGTTGCATTTCCAAGAAAAATAGTACTTTATGTGCTCAAACACACAACTTTTGTAACATTTCAAACTTCGAAGCTCGATAACTTCGGCAAACAAACTCCAAGTTTCTTAAACAATGTGTCAAATTAATCAGCTCGACGAGATCTTTGAGACGTCACAACATATCATGATTGAATCTTGTTGCATTTCCAAGAAAAATAGTACTTTATGTGCTCAAACACACAACTTTTGTAACATTTCAAACTTCGAAGCTCGATAACTTCGGCAAACAAACTCCAAGTTTCTTAAACGAAGTGTCAAATTAATCAGCTCCACGAGATCTTTGAGACGTCACAACATATCATGATTGAATCTTGTTGCATTTCCAAGAAAAATAGTACTTTATGTGCTCAAACACACAACTTTTGTAACATTTCAAACTTCGAAGCTCGATAACTTCGGCAAACAAACTCCAAGTTTCTTAAACGAAGTGTCACATTAATCAGCTCGTCGAAATCTTTGAGACGTCACAACAAATCATGTTTGCATCTTGTTGCATTTCCAAGAAAAATAGTACTTTATGTGCTCAAATACACAACTTTTGTAACATTTCAAACTTCGAAGCTCGTTATCTTCGACAAATGATCACCAAATTTCTTAAACGATATGTCAAATTAAACAGCTCGTCGAGATCTTTGAGACGTCACAACAAATCATGATTGCATCTTGTTGCATTTCCAAGAAAAATAGTACTTTATGTACTCAAACACACAACTTTTGTAACATTTCAAACTTCGAAGCTCGATAACTTCCGCAAACAAACTCCAAGTTTCTTAAACGAAGTGTCAAATTAATCAGCTCCACGAGATCTTTGAGACGTCACAACATATCATGATTGAATCTTGTTGCATTTCCAAGAAAAATAGTACTTTATGTGCTCAAACACACAACTTTTGTAACATTTAAAACTTCGAAGCTCGATAACTTCGGCAAACAAACTCCAAGTTTTTTAAACGAAGTGTCACATTAATCAGCTCGTCGAAATCTTTGAGACGTCACAACAAATTATGATTGCATCTTGTTGCATTTCCAAGAAAAATAGTACTTTATGTGTTCAAACACACAACTTTTGTAACATTTCAAACTTCGAAGCTCGATAACTTCGACAAATGATCACCAAATTTCTTAAACAATGTGTCAAATTAATCAGCTCGACGAGATCTTTGAGACGTCACAACAAATCATGATTGCATCTTGTTGTATTTCCAAGAAAAATAGTACTTTATGTACTCAAAAAAAAATTTTGTAACATTTCAAACTTCGAAGCTCGATAACTTCGGCAAACAAACTCCAAGTTTCTTAAACGAAGTGTCAAATTAATCAGCTCCACGAGATCTTTGAGACGTCACAACATATCATGATTGAATCTTGTTGCATTTCCAAGAAAAATAGTACTTTATGTGCTCAAACACACAACTTTTGTAACATTTCAAACTTCGAAGCTCGTTAACTTCGACAAATGATCACCAAATTTCTTAAACGATATGTCAAATTAATCAGCTCGTCGAGATCTTTGAGACGTCACAACAAATCATTATTGCATCTTGTTGCATTTCCAAGAAAAATAGTACTTTATGTGTTCAAACACACAACTTTTGTAACATTTCAAACTTCGAAGCTCGATAACTTCGGCAAACAAACTCCAAGTCTCTTAAACGAAGTGTCAAATTAATCAGCTCCACGAGATCTTTGAGACGTCACAACAAATCATGATTGCATCTTGTTGCATTTCCAAGAAAAATAGTACTTTATGTGTTCAAACACACAACTTTTGTAACATTTCAAACTTCGAAGCTCGATAACTTCGACAAATGATCACCAAATTTCTTAAACAATGTGTCAAATTAATCAGCTCGACGAGATCTTTGAGACGTCACAACAAATCATGATTGCATCTTGTTGTATTTCCAAGAAAAATAGTACTTTATGTACTCAAAAAAAAATTTTGTAACATTTCAAACTTCGAAGCTCGATAACTTCGGCAAACAAACTCCAAGTTTCTTAAACGAAGTGTCACATTAATCAGCTCGTCGAAATCTTTGAGACGTCACAACAAATCATGTTTGCATCTTGTTGCATTTCCAAGAAAAATAGTACTTTATGTGCTCAAACACACAACTTTTGTAACATTTCAAACTTCGAAGCTCGATAACTTCGACAAATGATCACCAAATTTCTTAAACAATGTGTCAAATTAATCAGCTCGACGAGATCTTTGAGACGTCACAACAAATCATGGTTGCATCTTCTTGCATTTCCAAGAAAAATAGTACGTTATGTGCTCAAACACACAACTTTTGTAACATTTCAAACTTCGAAGCTCGATAACTTCGGCAAACAAACTCCAAGTTTCTTAAACGAAGTGTCAAATTAATCAGCTCCACGAGATCTTTGAGACGTCACAACATATCATGATTGAATCTTGTTGCATTTCCAAGAAAAATAGTACTTTATGTGTTCAAACACACAACTTTTGTAACATTTCAAACTTCGAAGCTCGATAACTTCGGCAAACAAACTCCAAGTTTCTTAAACGAAGTGTCAAATTAATCAGCTCCACGAGATCTTTGAGACGTCACAACATATCATGATTGAATCTTGTTGCATTTCCAAGAAAAATAGTACTTTATGTGTTCAAACACACAACTTTTGTAACATTTCAAACTTCGAAGCTCGATAACTTCGGCAAACAAACTCCAAGTTTCTTAAACGAAGTGTGAAATTAATCAGCTCCACGAGATCTTTGAGATGTCACAACAAATCATGATTGCATCATGTTGTATTTCCAAGAAAAATAGTACTTTATGTACTCAAAAAAAAATTTTGTAACATTTCAAACTTCGAAGCTCGATAACTTCGGCAAACAAACTCCAAGTTTCTTAAACGAAGTGTCAAATTAATTAACTCCACGAGATCTTTGAGACGTCACAACAAATCATGATTGCATCATGTTGTATTTCCAAGAAAAATAGTACTTTATGGGCTCAAAAAAAAACTTTTGTAACATTTCAAACTTCGAAGCTCGATAACTTCGGCAAACAAACTCCAAGTTTCTTAAACGAAGTGTCAAATTAATCAGCTCCACGAGATCTTTGAGATGTCACAACAAATCATGATTGCATCATGTTGTATTTCCAAGAAAAATAGTACTTTATGTACTCAAAAAAAAATTTTGTAACATTTCAAACTTCGAAGCTCGATAACTTCGGCAAACAAACTCCAAGTTTCTTAAACGAAGTGTCAAATTAATTAACTCCACGAGATCTTTGAGACGTCACAACAAATCATGATTGCATCATGTTGTATTTCCAAGAAAAATAGTACTTTATGGGCTCAAAAAAAAACTTTTGTAACATTTCAAACTTCGAAGCTCGATAACTTCGGCAAACAAACTCCAAGTTTCTTAAACGAAGTGTCAAATTAATCAGCTCCACGAGATCTTTGAGACGTCACACCATATCATGATTGAATCTTGTTGCATTTCCAAGAAAAATAGTACTTTATGTGCTCAAATACACAACTTTTGTAACATTTCAAACTTCGAAGCTCGTTAACTTCGACAAATGATCACCAAATTTCTTAAACGATATGTCAAATTAATCAGCTCGTCGAGATCTTTGAGACGTCACAACAAATCATGATTGCATCTTGTTGCATTTCCAAGAAAAATAGTACTTTATGTGTTCAAACACACAACTTTTGTAACATTTCAAACTTCGAAGCTCGATAACTTCGGCAAACAAACTCCAAGTTTCTTAAACGAAGTGTCAAATTAATCAGCTCCACGAGATCTTTGAGACGTCACAACATATCATGATTGAATCTTGTTGCATTTCCAAGAAAAATAGTACTTTATGTGCTCAAATACACAACTTTTGTAACATTTCAAACTTCGAAGCTCGTTAACTTCGACAAATGATCACCAAATTTCTTAAACGATATGTCAAATTAATCAGCTCGTCGAGATCTTTGAGACGTCACAACAAATCATGATTGAATCTTGTTGCATTTCCAAGAAAAATAGTACTTTATGTGCTCAAACACACAACTTTTGTAACATTTCAAACTTCGAAGCTCGATAACTTCGGCAAACAAACTCCAAGTTTCTTAAACGAAGTGTCAAATTAATCAGCTCCACGAGATCTTTGAGACGTCACAACATATCATGATTGAATCTTGTTGCATTTCCAAGAAAAATAGTACTTTATGTGCTCAAATACACAACTTTTGTAACATTTCAAACTTCGAAGCTCGTTAACTTCGACAAATGATCACCAAATTTCTTAAACGATATGTCAAATTAATCAGCTCGTCGAGATCTTTGAGACGTCACAACAAATCATGATTGCATCTTGTTGCATTTCCAAGAAAAATAGTACTTTATGTGTTCAAACACACAACTTTTGTAACATTTCAAACTTCGAAGCTCGTTAACTTCGACAAATGATCACCAAATTTCTTAAACGATGTGTCAAATTAATCAGCTCCACGAGATCTTTGAGACGTCACAACAAATCATGATTGCATCATGTTGCATTTCCAAGAAAAATAGTACTTTATGTGCTCAAACACACAACTTTTGTAACATTTCAAACTTCGAAGCTCGATAACTTCGGCAAACAAACTCCAAGTTTCTTAAACGAAGTGTCAAATTAATCAGCTCCACGAGATCTTTGAGACGTCACAACATATCATGATTGAATCTTGTTGCATTTCCAAGAAAAATAGTACTTTATGTGCTCAAATACACAACTTTTGTAACATTTCAAACTTCGAAGCTCGATAACTTCGGCAAACAAACTCCAAGTTTCTTAAACGAAGTGTCAAATTAATCAGCTCCACGAGATCTTTGAGACGTCACAACATATCATGATTGAATCTTGTTGCATTTCCAAGAAAAATAGTACTTTATGTGCTCAAACACACAACTTTTGTAACATTTAAAACTTCGAAGCTCGATAACTTCGGCAAACAAACTCCAAGTTTCTTAAACGAAGTGTCACATTAATCAGCTCGTCGAAATCTTTGAGACGTCACAACAAATCATGATTGAATCTTGTTGCATTTCCAAGAAAAATAGTACTTTATGTGCTCAAACACACAACTTTTGTAACATTTCAAACTTCGAAGCTCGATAACTTCGGCAAACAAACTCCAAGTTTCTTAAACGAAGTGTCAAATTAATCAGCTCCACGAGATCTTTGAGACGTCACAACATATCATGATTGAATCTTGTTGCATTTCCAAGAAAAATAGTACTTTATGTGCTCAAACACACAACTTTTGTAACATTTCAAACTTCGAAGCTCGATAACTTCGGCAAACAAACTCCAAGTTTCTTAAACGAAGAGTCAAATTAATCAGCTCCACGAGATCTTTGAGACGTCACAACAAATCATGATTGCATCATGTTGTATTTCCAAGAAAAATAGTACTTTATGTACTCAAAAAAAATTTTTGTAACATTTCAAACTTCGAAGCTCGATAACTTCGGCAAACAAACTCCAAGTTTCTTAAACGAAGTGTCAAATTAATCAGCTCCACGAGATCTTTGAGACGTCACAACATATCATGATTGAATCTTGTTGCATTTCCAAGAAAAATAGTACTTTATGTGCTCAAACACACAACTTTTGTAACATTTAAAACTTCGAAGCTCGATAACTTCGGCAAACAAACTCCAAGTTTCTTAAACGAAGTGTCACATTAATCAGCTCGTCGAAATCTTTGAGACGTCACAACAAATCATGTTTGCATCTTGTTGCATTTCCAAGAAAAATAGTACTTTATGTGCTCAAATACACAACTTTTGTAACATTTCAAACTTCGAAGCTCGTTAACTTCGACAAATGATCACCAAATTTCTTAAACGATATGTCAAATTAATCAGCTCGTCGAGATCTTTGAGACGTCACAACAAATCATGATTGCATCTTGTTGCATTTCCAAGAAAAATAGTACTTTATGTGTTCAAACACACAACTTTTGTAACATTTCAAACTTCGAAGCTCGATAACTTCGGCAAACAAACTCCAAGTTTCTTAAACGAAGTGTCAAATTAATCAGCTCCACGAGATCTTTGAGACGTCACAACATATCATGATTGAATCTTGTTGCATTTCCAAGAAAAATAGTACTTTATGTGTTCAAACACACAACTTTTGTAACATTTCAAACTTCGAAGCTCGATAACTTCGGCAAACAAACTCCAAGTTTCTTAAACGAAGTGTGAAATTAATCAGCTCCACGAGATCTTTGAGATGTCACAACAAATCATGATTGCATCATGTTGTATTTCCAAGAAAAATAGTACTTTATGTACTCAAAAAAAAATTTTGTAACATTTCAAACTTCGAAGCTCGATAACTTCGGCAAACAAACTCCAAGTTTCTTAAACGAAGTGTCAAATTAATCAGCTCCACGAGATCTTTGAGACGTCACAACATATCATGATTGGATCTTGTTGCATTTCCAAGAAAAATAGTACTTTATGTGCTCAAACACACAACTTTTGTAACATTTAAAACTTCGAAGCTCGATAACTTCGGCAAACAAACTCCAAGTTTCTTAAACGAAGTGTCACATTAATCAGCTCGTCGAAATCTTTGAGACGTCACAACAAATCATGATTGCATCTTGTTGCATTTCCAAGAAAAATAGTACTTTATGTGTTCAAACACACAACTTTTGTAACATTTAAAACTTCGAAGCTCGATAACTTCGGCAAACAAACTCCAAGTTTCTTAAACGAAGTGTCAAATTAATCAGCTCCACGAGATCTTTGAGACGTCACAACATATCATGATTGAATCTTGTTGCATTTCCAAGAAAAATAGTACTTTATGTGTTCAAACACACAACTTTTGTAACATTTCAAACTTCGAAGCTCGATAACTTCGACAAATGATCACCAAATTTCTTAAACAATGTGTCAAATTAATCAGCTCGACGAGATCTTTGAGACGTCACAACATATCATGGTTGCATCTTCTTGCATTTCCAAGAAAAATAGTACTTTATGTGCTCAAACACACAACTTTTGTAACATTTCAAACTTCGAAGCTCGATAACTTCGGCAAACAAACTCCAAGTTTCTTAAACGAAGTGTCAAATTAATCAGCTCCACGAGATCTTTGAGACGTCACAACATATCATGATTGAATCTTGTTGCATTTCCAAGAAAAATAGTACTTTATGTGCTCAAACACACAACTTTTGTAACATTTCAAACTTCGAAGCTCGATAACTTCGGCAAACAAACTCCAAGTTTCTTAAACG
Source organism: Euwallacea fornicatus (assembly GCF_040115645.1). NCBI lineage: Eukaryota > Metazoa > Arthropoda > Insecta > Coleoptera > Curculionidae > Euwallacea > Euwallacea fornicatus. The sequence continues at coordinate 430,488 of NW_027096012.1, read as the reverse complement.
AAGTGTCAAATTAATCAGCTCCACGAGATCTTTGAGACGTCACAACATATCATGATTGAATCTTGTTGCATTTCCAAGAAAAATAGTACTTTATGTGCTCAAACACACTACTTTTGTAACATTTAAAACTTCGAAGCTCGATAACTTCGGCAAACAAACTCCAAGTTTCTTAAACGAAGTGTCACATTAATCAGCTCGTCGAAATCTTTGAGACGTCACAACAAATCATGATTGCATCTTGTTGCATTTCCAAGAAAAATAGTACTTTATGTGTTCAAACACACAACTTTTGTAACATTTAAAACTTCGAAGCTCGATAACTTCGGCAAACAAACTCCAAGTTTCTTAAACGAAGTGTCAAATTAATCAGCTCGACGAGATCTTTGAGACGTCACAACAAATCATGATTGCATCTTGTTGTATTTCCAAGAAAAATAGTACTTTATGTACTCAAAAAAAAATTTTGTAACATTTCAAACTTCGAAGCTCGATAACTTCGGCAAACAAACTCCAAGTTTCTTAAACGAAGAGTCAAATTAATCAGCTCCACGAGATCTTTGAGACGTCACAACAAATCATGATTGCATCATGTTGTATTTCCAAGAAAAATAGTACTTTATGTACTCAAAAAAAATTTTTGTAACATTTCAAACTTCGAAGCTCGATAACTTCGGCAAACAAACTCCAAGTTTCTTAAACGAAGTGTCAAATTAATCAGCTCCACGAGATCTTTGAGACGTCACAACATATCATGATTGAATCTTGTTGCATTTCCAAGAAAAATAGTACTTTATGTGCTCAAACACACAACTTTTGTAACATTTAAAACTTCGAAGCTCGATAACTTCGGCAAACAAACTCCAAGTTTCTTAAACGAAGTGTCACATTAATCAGCTCGTCGAAATCTTTGAGACGTCACAACAAATCATGTTTGCATCTTGTTGCATTTCCAAGAAAAATAGTACTTTATGTGCTCAAATACACAACTTTTGTAACATTTCAAACTTCGAAGCTCGTTAACTTCGACAAATGATCACCAAATTTCTTAAACGATATGTCAAATTAATCAGCTCGTCGAGATCTTTGAGACGTCACAACAAATCATGATTGCATCTTGTTGCATTTCCAAGAAAAATAGTACTTTATGTGTTCAAACACACAACTTTTGTAACATTTCAAACTTCGAAGCTCGATAACTTCGGCAAACAAACTCCAAGTTTCTTAAACGAAGTGTCAAATTAATCAGCTCCACGAGATCTTTGAGACGTCACAACATATCATGATTGAATCTTGTTGCATTTCCAAGAAAAATAGTACTTTATGTGTTCAAACACACAACTTTTGTAACATTTCAAACTTCGAAGCTCGATAACTTCGGCAAACAAACTCCAAGTTTCTTAAACGAAGTGTGAAATTAATCAGCTCCACGAGATCTTTGAGATGTCACAACAAATCATGATTGCATCATGTTGTATTTCCAAGAAAAATAGTACTTTATGTACTCAAAAAAAAATTTTGTAACATTTCAAACTTCGAAGCTCGATAACTTCGGCAAACAAACTCCAAGTTTCTTAAACGAAGTGTCAAATTAATCAGCTCCACGAGATCTTTGAGACGTCACAACATATCATGATTGGATCTTGTTGCATTTCCAAGAAAAATAGTACTTTATGTGCTCAAACACACAACTTTTGTAACATTTAAAACTTCGAAGCTCGATAACTTCGGCAAACAAACTCCAAGTTTCTTAAACGAAGTGTCACATTAATCAGCTCGTCGAAATCTTTGAGACGTCACAACAAATCATGATTGCATCTTGTTGCATTTCCAAGAAAAATAGTACTTTATGTGTGCAAACACACAACTTTTGTAACATTTAAAACTTCGAAGCTCGATAACTTCGGCAAACAAACTCCAAGTTTCTTAAACGAAGTGTCAAATTAATCAGCTCGTCGAAATCTTTGAGACGTCACAACAAATCATGATTGCATCTTGTTGCATTTCCAAGAAAAATAGTACTTTATGTGTTCAAACACACAACTTTTGTAACATTTAAAACTTCGAAGCTCGATAACTTCGGCAAACAAACTCCAAGTTTCTTAAACGAAGTGTCACATTAATCAGCTCGTCGAAATCTTTGAGACGTCACAACAAATCATGATTGAATCTTGTTGCATTTCCAAGAAAAATAGTACTTTATGTGCTCAAACACACAACTTTTGTAACATTTCAAACTTCGAAGCTCGATAACTTCGGCAAACAAACTCCAAGTTTCTTAAACGAAGTGTCAAATTAATCAGCTCCACGAGATCTTTGAGACGTCACAACATATCATGATTGAATCTTGTTGCATTTCCAAGAAAAATAGTACTTTATGTGCTCAAACACACAACTTTTGTAACATTTCAAACTTCGAAGCTCGATAACTTCGGCAAACAAACTCCAAGTTTCTTAAACGAAGTGTCAAATTAATCAGCTCCACGAGATCTTTGAGACGTCACAACATATCATGATTGAATCTTGTTGCATTTCCAAGAAAAATAGTACTTTATGTGCTCAAATACACAACTTTTGTAACATTTCAAACTTCGAAGCTCGATAACTTCGGCAAACAAACTCCAAGTTTCTTAAACGAAGTGTCAAATTAATTAGCTCCACGAGATCTTTGAGACGTCACAACATATCATGATTGAATCTTGTTGCATTTCCAAGAAAAATAGTACTTTATGTGCTCAAACACACAACTTTTGTAACATTTAAAACTTCGAAGCTCGATAACTTCGGCAAACAAACTCCAAGTTTCTTAAACGAAGTGTCACATTAATCAGCTCGTCGAAATCTTTGAGACGTCACAACAAATCATGTTTGCATCTTGTTGCATTTCCAAGAAAAATAGTACTTTATGTGCTCAAATACACAACTTTTGTAACATTTCAAACTTCGAAGCTCGTTAACTTCGACAAATGATCACCAAATTTCTTAAACGATATGTCAAATTAATCAGCTCGTCGAGATCTTTGAGACGTCACAACAAATCATGATTGCATCTTGTTGCATTTCCAAGAAAAATAGTACTTTATGTGTTCAAACACACAACTTTTGTAACATTTCAAACTTCGAAGCTCGATAACTTCGACAAATGATCACCAAATTTCTTAAACAATGTGTCAAATTAATCAGCTCGACGAGATCTTTGAGACGTCACAACAAATCATGGTTGCATCTTCTTGCATTTCCAAGAAAAATAGTACTTTATGTGCTCAAACACACAACTTTTGTAACATTTCAAACTTCGAAGCTCGATAACTTCGGCAAACAAACTCCAAGTTTCTTAAACGAAGTGTCACATTAATCAGCTCGTCGAAATCTTTGAGACGTCACAACAAATCATGATTGCATCTTGTTGCATTTCCAAGAAAAATAGTACTTTATGTGTTCAAACACACAACTTTTGTAACATTTCAAACTTCGAAGCTCGATAACTTCGGCAAACAAACTCCAAGTTTCTTAAACGAAGTGTCAAATTAATCAGCTCCACGAGATCTTTGAGACGTCACAACATATCATGATTGAATCTTGTTGCATTTCCAAGAAAAATAGTACTTTATGTGTTCAAACACACAACTTTTGTAACATTTCAAACTTCGAAGCTCGATAACTTCGGCAAACAAACTCCAAGTTTCTTAAACGAAGTGTGAAATTAATCAGCTCCACGAGATCTTTGAGATGTCACAACAAATCATGATTGCATCATGTTGTATTTCCAAGAAAAATAGTACTTTATGTACTCAAAAAAAAATTTTGTAACATTTCAAACTTCGAAGCTCGATAACTTCGGCAAACAAACTCCAAGTTTCTTAAACGAAGTGTCAAATTAATCAGCTCCACGAGATCTTTGAGACGTCAAAACATATCATGATTGGATCTTGTTGCATTTCCAAGAAAAATAGTACTTTATGTGCTCAAACACACAACTTTTGTAACATTTAAAACTTCGAAGCTCGATAACTTCGGCAAACAAACTCCAAGTTTCTTAAACGAAGTGTCACATTAATCAGCTCGTCGAAATCTTTGAGACGTCACAACAAATCATGATTGCATCTTGTTGCATTTCCAAGAAAAATAGTACTTTATGTGTTCAAACACACAACTTTTGTAACATTTAAAACTTCGAAGCTCGATAACTTCGGCAAACAAACTCCAAGTTTCTTAAACGAAGTGTCAAATTAATCAGCTCGACGAGATCTTTGAGACGTCACAACAAATCATGATTGCATCATGTTGTATTTCCAAGAAAAATAGTACTTTATGTACTCAAAAAAAAATTTTGTAACATTTCAAACTTCGAAGCTCGATAACTTCGGCAAACAAACTCCAAGTTTCTTAAACGAAGTGTCAAATTAATCAGCTCCACGAGATCTTTGAGACGTCACAACATATCATGATTGGATCTTGTTGCATTTCCAAGAAAAATAGTACTTTATGTGCTCAAACACACAACTTTTGTAACATTTAAAACTTCGAAGCTCGATAACTTCGGCAAACAAACTCCAAGTTTCTTAAACGAAGTGTCACATTAATCAGCTCGTCGAAATCTTTGAGACGTCACAACAAATCATGATTGCATCTTGTTGCATTTCCAAGAAAAATAGTACTTTATGTGTTCAAACACACAACTTTTGTAACATTTCAAACTTCGAAGCTCGATAACTTCGGCAAACAAACTCCAAGTTTCTTAAACGAAGTGTCAAATTAATCAGCTCCACGAGATCTTTGAGACGTCACAACATATCATGATTGAATCTTGTTGCATTTCCAAGAAAAATAGTACTTTATGTGCTCAAACACACAACTTTTGTAACATTTCAAACTTCGAAGCTCGATAACTTCGACAAATGATCACCAAATTTCTTAAACAATGTGTCAAATTAATCAGCTCGACGAGATCTTTGAGACGTCACAACAAATCATGGTTGCATCTTCTTGCATTTCCAAGAAAAATAGTACTTTATGTGCTCAAACACACAACTTTTGTAACATTTCAAACTTCGAAGCTCGATAACTTCGGCAAACAAACTCCAAGTTTCTTAAACGAAGTGTCACATTAATCAGCTCGTCGAAATCTTTGAGACGTCACAACAAATCATGTTTGCATCTTGTTGCATTTCCAAGAAAAATAGTACTTTATGTGCTCAAATACACAACTTTTGTAACATTTCAAACTTCGAAGCTCGTTAACTTCGACAAATGATCACCAAATTTCTTAAACGATATGTCAAATTAATCAGCTCGTCGAGATCTTTGAGACGTCACAACAAATCATGATTGCATCTTGTTGCATTTCCAAGAAAAATAGTACTTTATGTGTTCAAACACACAACTTTTGTAACATTTCAAATTTCGAAGCTCGATAACTTCGACAAATGATCACCAAATTTCTTAAACAATGTGTCAAATTAATCAGCTCGACGAGATCTTTGAGACGTCACAACAAATCATGGTTGCATCTTCTTGCATTTCCAAGAAAAATAGTACTTTATGTGCTCAAACACACAACTTTTGTAACATTTCAAACTTCGAAGCTCGATAACTTCGGCAAACAAACTCCAAGTTTCTTAAACGAAGTGTCACATTAATCAGCTCGTCGAAATCTTTGAGACGTCACAACAAATCATGATTGCATCTTGTTGCATTTCCAAGAAAAATAGTACTTTATGTGTTCAAACACACAACTTTTGTAACATTTCAAACTTCGAAGCTCGATAACTTCGGCAAACAAACTCCAAGTTTCTTAAACGAAGTGTCAAATTAATCAGCTCCACGAGATCTTTGAGACGTCACAACATATCATGATTGAATCTTGTTGCATTTCCAAGAAAAATAGTACTTTATGTGTTCAAACACACAACTTTTGTAACATTTCAAACTTCGAAGCTCGATAACTTCGACAAATGATCACCAAATTTCTTAAACAATGTGTCAAATTAATCAGCTCGACGAGATCTTTGAGACGTCACAACAAATCATGATTGCATCTTGTTGCATTTCCAAGAAAAATAGTACTTTATGTGCTCAAACACACAACTTTTGTAACATTTCAAACTTCGAAGCTCGATAACTTCGGCAAACAAACTCCAAGTTTCTTAAACGAAGTGTCAAATTAATCAGCTCCACGAGATCTTTGAGACGTCACAACATATTATGATTGATTCTTGTTGCATTTCCAAGAAAAATAGTACTTTATGTGCTCAAACACACAACTTTTGTAACATTTCAAACTTCGAAGCTCGATAACTTCGGCAAACAAACTCCAAGTTTCTTAAACGAAGTGTCAAATTAATCAGCTCCACGAGATCTTTGAGACGTCACAACATATAATGATTGAATCTTGTTGCATTTCCAAGAAAAATAGTACTTTATGTGCTCAAACACACTACTTTTGTAACATTTAAAACTTCGAAGCTCGATAACTTCGGCAAACAAACTCCAAGTTTCTTAAACGAAGTGTCACATTAATCAGCTCGTCGAAATCTTTGAGACGTCACAACAAATCATGATTGCATCTTGTTGCATTTCCAAGAAAAATAGTACTTTATGTGTTCAAACACACAACTTTTGTAACATTTAAAACTTCGAAGCTCGATAACTTCGGCAAACAAACTCCAAGTTTCTTAAACGAAGTGTCAAATTAATCAGCTCGACGAGATCTTTGAGACGTCACAACAAATCATGATTGCATCTTGTTGTATTTCCAAGAAAAATAGTACTTTATGTACTCAAAAAAAAATTTTGTAACATTTCAAACTTCGAAGCTCGATAACTTCGGCAAACAAACTCCAAGTTTCTTAAACGAAGAGTCAAATTAATCAGCTCCACGAGATCTTTGAGACGTCACAACAAATCATGATTGCATCATGTTGTATTTCCAAGAAAAATAGTACTTTATGTACTCAAAAAAAATTTTTGTAACATTTCAAACTTCGAAGCTCGATAACTTCGGCAAACAAACTCCAAGTTTCTTAAACGAAGTGTCAAATTAATCAGCTCCACGAGATCTTTGAGACGTCACAACATATCATGATTGAATCTTGTTGCATTTCCAAGAAAAATAGTACTTTATGTGCTCAAACACACAACTTTTGTAACATTTAAAACTTCGAAGCTCGATAACTTCGGCAAACAAACTCCAAGTTTCTTAAACGAAGTGTCACATTAATCAGCTCGTCGAAATCTTTGAGACGTCACAACAAATCATGTTTGCATCTTGTTGCATTTCCAAGAAAAATAGTACTTTATGTGCTCAAACACACAACTTTTGTAACATTTCAAACTTCGAAGCTCGTTAACTTCGACAAATGATCACCAAATTTCTTAAACGATATGTCAAATTAATCAGCTCGTCGAGATCTTTGAGACGTCACAACAAATCATGATTGCATCTTGTTGCAATTCCAAGAAAAATAGTACTTTATGTGTTCAAACACACAACTTTTGTAACATTTCAAACTTCGAAGCTCGATAACTTCGACAAATGATCACCAAATTTCTTAAACAATGTGTCAAATTAATCAGCTCGACGAGATCTTTGAGACGTCACAACAAATCATGGTTGCATCTTCTTGCATTTCCAAGAAAAATAGTACTTTATGTGTTCAAACACACAACTTTTGTAACATTTAAAACTTCGAAGCTCGATAACTTCGGCAAACAAACTCCAAGTTTCTTAAACGAAGTGTCAAATTAATCAGCTCCACGAGATCTTTGAGACGTCACAACATATCATGATTGAATCTTGTTGCATTTCCAAGAAAAATAGTACTTTATGTGCTCAAACACACAACTTTTGTAACATTTAAAACTTCGAAGCTCGATAACTTCGGCAAACAAACTCCAAGTTTCTTAAACGAAGTGTCACATTAATCAGCTCGTCGAAATCTTTTAGACGTCACAACAAATCATGATTGCATCATGTTGTATTTCCAAGAAAAATAGTACTTTATGTACTCAAAAAAAAATTTTGTAACATTTCAAACTTCGAAGCTCGATAACTTCGGCAAACAAACTCCAAGTTTCTTAAACGAAGTGTCAAATTAATCAGCTCCACGAGATCTTTGAGACGTCACAACATATCATGATTGAATCTTGTTGCATTTCCAAGAAAAATAGTACTTTATGTGCTCAAACACACAACTTTTGTAACATTTAAAACTTCGAAGCTCGATAACTTCGGCAAACAAACTCCAAGTTTCTTAAACGAAGTGTCACATTAATCAGCTCGTCGAAATCTTTGAGACGTCACAACAAATCATGTTTGCATCTTGTTGCATTTCCAAGAAAAATAGTACTTTATGTGCTCAAATACACAACTTTTGTAACATTTCAAACTTCGAAGCTCGTTAACTTCGACAAATGATCACCAAATTTCTTAAACGATATGTCAAATTAATCAGCTCGTCGAGATCTTTGAGACGTCACAACAAATCATGATTGCATCTTGTTGCATTTCCAAGAAAAATAGTACTTTATGTGTTCAAACACACAACTTTTGTAACATTTCAAACTTCGAAGCTCGATAACTTCGACAAATGATCACCAAATTTCTTAAACAATGTGTCAAATTAATCAGCTCCACGAGATCTTTGAGACGTCACAACAAATCATGGTTGCATCTTCTTGCATTTCCAAGAAAAATAGTACTTTATGTGCTCAAACACACAACTTTTGTAACATTTCAAACTTCGAAGCTCGATAACTTCGGCAAACAAACTCCAAGTTTCTTAAACGAAGTGTCAAATTAATCAGCTCCACGAGATCTTTGAGACGTCACAACATATCATGATTGAATCTTGTTGCATTTCCAAGAAAAATAGTACTTTATGTGCTCAAACACACAACTTTTGTAACATTTCAAACTTCGAAGCTCGATAACTTCGGCAAACAAACTCCAAGTTTCTTAAACGAAGTGTCAAATTAATCAGCTCCACGAGATCTTTGAGACGTCACAACATATCATGATTGAATCTTGTTGCATTTCCAAGAAAAATAGTACTTTATGTGCTCAAACACACAACTTTTGTTACATTTAAAACTTCGAAGCTCGATAACTTCGGCAAACAAACTCCAAGTTTCTTAAACGAAGTGTCAAAGTAATCAGCTCGACGAGATCTTTGAGACGTCACAACAAATCATGATTGCATCTTGTTGTATTTCCAAGAAAAATAGTACTTTATGTGTTCAAACACACAACTTTTGTAACATTTCAAACTTCGAAGCTCGATAACTTCGACAAATGATCACCAAATTTCTTAAACAATGAGTCAAATTAATCAGCTCGACGAGATCTTTGAGACGTCACAACAAATCATGGTTGCATCTTCTTGCATTTCCAAGAAAAATAGTACTTTATGTGCTCAAACACAAAATTTTTGTAACATTTAAAACTTCGAAGCTCGATAACTTCGGCAAACAAACTCCAAGTTTCTTAAACGAAGTGTCAAATTAATCAGCTCCACGAGATCTTTGAAACGTCACAACAAATCATGATTGCATCTTATGCATTTCCAAGAAAAATAGTACTTTATGTGCTCAAACACACAACTTTTGTAACATTTCAAACTTCGAAGCTCGATAACTTCGACAAATGATCACCAAATTTTTTAAACAATGTGTCAAATTAATCAGCTCGACGAGATCTTTGAGACGTCACAACAAATCATGATTGCATCTTGTTGTATTTCCAAGAAAAATAGTACTTTATGTGCTCAAACACACAACTTTTGTAACATTTAAAACTTCGAAGCTCGATAACTTCGGCAAACAAACTCCAAGTTTCTTAAACGAAGTGTCAAATTAATCAGCTCCACGAGATCTTTGAGACATCACAACAAATCATGATTGCATCATGTTGTATTTCCAAGAAAAATAGTACTTTATGTACTCAAACACAAAACTTTTGTAACATTTAAAACTTCGAAGCTCGATAACTTCGGCAAACAAACTCCAAGTTTCTTAAACGAGGTGGCAAATTAATCAGCTCGTAGAGATGTTTGAGACGTCACAACAAATCATGATTGCATCTTATGCATTTCCAAGAAAAATAGTACTTTATGTGCTCAAAAACAAAACTTTTGTAACATTTCCAACTTCGAAGCTCGATAACTTCGGCAAACAAACTCCAAGTTTCTTAAAAAAAGTGTCAAATTAATCACCTCCACGAGATCTTTGAGACGTCACAACAAATCATGATTGCATCATGTTGCATTTCCAAGAAAAATAGTACTTTATGTGCTCAAACACACAACTTTTGTAACATTTCAAACTTCGAAGCTCGATAACTTCGGCAAACAAACTCCAAGTTTCCTAAACGAAGTGTCAAATTAATCACCTCCACGAGATCTTTGAGACGTCACAACAAATCATGATTGCATCATGTTGCATTTCCAAGAAAAATAGTACTTTATGTGCTCAAACCCACAACTTTTGTAACATTTAAAACTTTGAAGCTCGATAACTTCGGCAAACAAACTCCAAGTTTCTTAAACGAAGTGTCACATTAATCAGCTCGTCGAAATCTTTGAGACGTCACAACAAATCATGTTTGCATCTTGTTGCTTTTCCAAGAAAAATAGTACTTTATGTGCTCAAATACACAACTTTTGTAACATTTCAAACTTCGAAGCTCGATAACTTCGGCAAACAAACTCCAAGTTTCTTAAACGAAGTGTCAAATTAATCAGCTCGACGAGATCTTTGAGACGTCACAACAAATCATGATTGCATCTTGTTGTATTTCCAAGAAAAATAGTACTTTATGTACTCAAAAAAAAATTTTGTAACATTTCAAACTTCGAAGCTCGATAACTTCGGCAAACAAACTCCAAGTTTCTTAAACGAAGTGTCAAATTAATCAGCTCCACGAGATCTTTGAGACGTCACAACAAATCATGGTTGCATCTTCTTGCATTTCCAAGAAAAATAGTACTTTATGTGCTCAAACACACAACTTTTGTAACATTTCAAACTTCGAAGCTCGATAACTTCGACAAATGATCACCAAATTTCTTAAACGATATGTCAAATTAATCAGCTCGTCGAGATCTTTGAGACGTCACAACAAATCATGTTTGCATCATGTTGTATTTCCAAGAAAAATAGTACTTTATGTACTCAAAAAAAAACTTTTGTAACATTTCAAACTTCGAAGCTCGATAACTTCGGCAAACAAACTCCAAGTTTCTTAAACGAAGTGTCAAATTAATCAGCTCCACGAGATCTTTGAGACGTCACAACATATCATGATTGAATCTTGTTGCATTTCCAAGAAAAATAGTACTTTATGTGCTCAAACACACAACTTTTGTAACATTTCAAACTTCGAAGCTCGATAACTTCGGCAAACAAACTCCAAGTTTCTTAAACGAAGTGTCAAATTAATCAGCTCCACGAGATCTTTGAGACGTCACAACATATCATGATTGAATCTTGTTGCATTTCCAAGAAAAATAGTACTTTATGTGCTCAAACACACAACTTTTGTAACATTTAAAACTTCGAAGCTCGATAACTTCGGCAAACAAACTCCAAGTTTCTTAAACGAAGTGTCACATTAATCAGCTCGTCGAAATCTTTTAGACGTCACAACAAATCATGATTGCATCTTGTTGCATTTCCAAGAAAAATAGTACTTTATGTGTTCAAACACACAACTTTTGTAACATTTAAAACTTCGAAGCTCGATAACTTCGGCAAACAAACTCCAAGTTTCTTAAACGAAGTGTCAAATTAATCAGCTCGACGAGATCTTTGAGACGTCACAACAAATCATGATTGCATCTTGTTGTATTTCCAAGAAAAATAGTACTTTATGTACTCAAAAAAAAATTTTGTAACATTTAAAACTTCGAAGCTCGATAACTTCGGCAAACAAACTCCAAGTTTCTTAAACGAAGTGTCAAATTAATCAGCTCCACGAGATCTTTGAGACGTCACAACAAATCATGATTGCATCATGTTGTATTTCCAAGAAAAATAGTACTTTATGTACTCAAAAAAAAACTTTTGTAACATTTCAAACTTCGAAGCTCGATAACTTCGGCAAACAAACTCCAAGTTTCTTAAACGAAGTGTCAAATTAATCAGCTCCACGAGATCTTTGAGACGTCACAACAAATCATGATTGCATCATGTTGTATTTCCAAGAAAAATAGTACTTTATGTGCTCAAAAAAAACTTTTGTAGCATTTCAAATTTCGAAGCTCGATAACTTCGGCAAACAAACTCCAAGTTTCTTAAACGAAGTGTCACATTAATCAGCTCGTCGAAATCTTTGAGACGTCACAACAAATCATGATTGCATCTTGTTGCATTTCCAAGAAAAATAGTACTTTATGTGTTCAAACACACAACTTTTGTAACATTTCAAACTTCGAAGCTCGATAACTTCGACAAATGATCACCAAATTTCTTAAACAATGAGTCAAATTAATCAGCTCGACGAGATCTTTGAGACGTCACAACAAATCATGGTTGCATCTTCTTGCATTTCCAAGAAAAATAGTACTTTATGTGCTCAAACACAAAATTTTTGTAACATTTAAAACTTCGAAGCTCGATAACTTCGGCAAACAAACTCCAAGTTTCTTAAACGAAGTGTCAAATTAATCAGCTCCACGAGATCTTTGAAACGTCACAACAAATCATGATTGCATCTTATGCATTTCCAAGAAAAATAGTACTTTATGTGCTCAAACACAAAATTTTTGTAACATTTCAAACTTCGAAGCTCGATAACTTCGGCAAACAAACTCCAAGTTTCTTAAACGAAGTGTCAAATTAATCAGCTCCACGAGATATTTGAGACATCACAACAAATCATGATTGCATCATGTTGTATTTCCAAGAAAAATAGTACTTTATGTACTCAAAAAAAAATTTTGTAACATTTCAAACTTCGAAGCTCGATAACTTCGGCAAACAAACTCCAAGTTTCTTAAACGAAGTGTCAAACTAATCAGCTCCACGATATCTTTGAGACGTCACAACAAATCATGATTGCATCATGTTGTATTTCCAAGAAAAATAGTACTTTATGTGCTCAAACACAAAACTTTTGTAACATTTAAAACTTCGAAGCTCGATAACTTCGGCAAACAAACTCCAAGTTTCTTAAACGAGGTGGCAAATTAATCAGCTCGTCGAGATGTTTGAGACGTCACAACAAATCATGATTGCATCTTATGCATTTCCAAGAAAAATAGTACTTTATGTGCTCAAAAACAAAACTTTTGTAACATTTCCAACTTCGAAACTCGATAACTTCGGCAAACAAACTCCAAGTTTCTTAAACGAAGTGTCAAACTAATCAGCTCCACGAGATCTTTGAGACGTCACAACAAATCATGATTGCATCATGTTGTATTTCCAAGAAAAATAGTACTTTATGTGCTCAAACACAAAACTTTTGTAACATTTAAAACTTCGAAGCTCGATAACTTCGGCAAACAAACTCCAAGTTTCTTAAACGAGGTGGCAAATTAATCAGCTCGTAGAGATGTTTGAGACGTCACAACAAATCATGATTGCATCATGTTGCATTTCCAAGAAAAATAGTACTTTATGTGCTCAAAAACAAAACTTTTGTAACATTTCCAACTTCGAAGCTCGATAACTTCGGCAAACAAACTCCAAGTTTCTTAAAAAAAGTGTCAAATTAATCACCTCCACGAGATCTTTGAGACGTCACAACAAATCATGATTGCATCATGTTGCATTTCCAAGAAAAATAGTACTTTATGTGCTCAAACACACAACTTTTGTAACATTTCAAACTTCGAAGCTCGATAACTTCGGCAAACAAACTCCAAGTTTCCTAAACGAAGTGTCAAATTAATCACCTCCACGAGATCTTTGAGACGTCACAACAAATCATGATTGCATCATGTTGCATTTCCAAGAAAAATAGTACTTTATGTGCTCAAACCCACAACTTTTGTAACATTTAAAACTTTGAAGCTCGATAACTTCGGCAAACAAACTCCAAGTTTCTTAAACGAAGTGTCACATTAATCAGCTCGTCGAAATCTTTGAGACGTCACAACAAATCATGTTTGCATCTTGTTGCTTTTCCAAGAAAAATAGTACTTTATGTGCTCAAATACACAACTTTTGTAACATTTCAAACTTCGAAGCTCGATAACTTCGGCAAACAAACTCCAAGTTTCTTAAACGAAGTGTCAAATTAATCAGCTCGACGAGATCTTTGAGACGTCACAACAAATCATGATTGCATCTTGTTGTATTTCCAAGAAAAATAGTACTTTAAGTACTCAAAAAAAAATTTTGTAACATTTCAAACTTCGAAGCTCGATAACTTCGGCAAACAAACTCCAAGTTTCTTAAACGAAGTGTCAAATTAATCAGCTCCACGAGATCTTTGAGACGTCACAACAAATCATGATTGCATCATGTTGTATTTCCAAGAAAAATAGTACTTTATGTACTAAAAAAAAAATTTTGTAACATTTAAAACTTCGAAGCTCGATAACTTCGGCAAACAAACTCCAAGTTTCTTAAACGAAGTGTCAAATTAATCAGCTCCACGAGATCTTTGAGACGTCACAACATATCATGATTGAATCTTGTTGCATTTCCAAGAAAAATAGTACTTTATGTGCTCAAACACACAACTTTTGTAACATTTCAAACTTCGAAGCTCGATAACTTCGGCAAACAAACTCCAAGATTCTTAAACGAAGTGTCAAATTAATCAGCTCCACGAGATCTTTGAGACGTCACCACATATCATGATTGAATCTTGTTGCATTTCCAAGAAAAATAGTACTTTATGTGCTCAAACACACAACTTTTGTAACATTTCAAACTTCGAAGCTCGATAACTTTGGCAAACAAACTCCAAGTTTCTTAAACGAAGTGTCAAATTAATCAGCTCCACGAGATCTTTGAGACGTCACAACATATCATGATTGAATCTTGTTGCATTTCCAAGAAAAATAGTACTTTATGTGCTCAAACACACAACTTTTGTAACATTTCAAACTTCGAAGCTCGATAACTTCGACAAATGATCACCAAATTTTTTAAACAATGTGTCAAATTAATCAGCTCGACGAGATCTTTGAGACGTCACAACAAATCATGATTGCATCTTGTTGTATTTCCAAGAAAAATAGTACTTTATGTGCTCAAACACACAACTTTTGTAACATTTAAAACTTCGAAGCTCGATAACTTCGGCAAACAAACTCCAAGTTTCTTAAACGAAGTGTCAAATTAATCAGCTCCACGAGATCTTTGAGACGTCACAACAAATCATGATTGCATCATGTTGTATTTCCAAGAAAAATAGTACTTTATGTACTCAAAAAAAAACTTTTGTAACATTTCAAACTTCGAAGCTCGATAACTTCGACAAATGATCACCAAATTTCTTAAACAATGTGTCAAATTAATCAGCTCGACGAGATCTTTGAGACGTCACAACAAATCATGGTTGCATCTTCTTGCATTTCCAAGAAAAATAGTACTTTATGTGCTCAAACACACAACTTTTGTAACATTTAAAACTTCGAAGCTCGATAACTTCGGCAAACAAACTCCAAGTTTCTTAAACGAAGTGTCAAATTAATCAGCTCCACGAGATCTTTGAGACGTCACAACAAATCATGATTGCATCATGTTGTATTTCCAAGAAAAATAGTACTTTATGTGCTCAAAAAAAACTTTTGTAGCATTTCAAATTTCGAAGCTCGATAACTTCGGCAAACAAACTCCAAGTTTCTTAAACGAAGTGTCACATTAATCAGCTCGTCGAAATCTTTGAGACGTCACAACAAATCATGTTTGCATCTTGTTGCATTTCCAAGAAAAATAGTACTTTATGTGTTCAAACACACAACTTTTGTAACATTTCAAACTTCGAAGCTCGATAACTTCGACAAATGATCACCAAATTTCTTAAACAATGTGTCAAATTAATCAGCTCGACGAGATCTTTGAGACGTCACAACAAATCATGGTTGCATCTTCTTGCATTTCCAAGAAAAATAGTACTTTATGTGCTCAAACACAAAATTTTTGTAACATTTAAAACTTCGAAGCTCGATAACTTCGGCAAACAAACTCCAAGTTTCTTAAACGAAGTGTCAAATTAATCAGCTCCACGAGATCTTTGAAACGTCACAACAAATCATGATTGCATCTTATGCATTTCCAAGAAAAATAGTACTTTATGTGCTCAAACACAAAATTTTTGTAACATTTAAAACTTCGAAGCTCGATAACTTCGGCAAACAAACTCCAAGTTTCTTAAACGAAGTGTCAAACTAATCAGCTCCACGAGATCTTTGAGACGTCACAACAAATCATGATTGCATCATGTTGAATTTCCAAGAAAAATAGTACTTTATGTGCTCAAACACAAAACTTTTGTAACATTTAAAACTTCGAAGCTCGATAACTTCGGCAAACAAACTCCAAGTTTCTTAAACGAGGTGGCAAATTAATCAGCTCGTCGAGATGTTTGAGACGTCACAACAAATCATGATTGCATCTTATGCATTTCCAAGAAAAATAGTACTTTATGTGCTCAAAAACAAAACTTTTGTAACATTTCCAACTTCGAAACTCGATAACTTCGGCAAACAAACTCCAAGTTTCTTAAACGAAGTGTCAAACTAATCAGCTCCACGAGATCTTTGAGACGTCACAACAAATCATGATTGCATCATGTTGTATTTCCAAGAAAAATAGTACTTTATGTGCTCAAACACAAAACTTTTGTAACATTTAAAACTTCGAAGCTCGATAACTTCGGCAAACAAACTCCAAGTTTCTTAAACGAGGTGGCAAATTAATCAGCTCGTCGAGATGTTTGAGACGTCACAACAAATCATGATTGCATCTTATGCATTTCCAAGAAAAATAGTACTTTATGTGCTCAAAAACAAAACTTTTGTAACATTTCCAACTTCGAAGCTCGATAACTTCGGCAAACAAACTCCAAGTTTCTTAAAAAAAGTGTCAAATTAATCACCTCCACGAGATCTTTGAGACGTCACAACAAATCATGATTGCATCATGTTGCATTTCCAAGAAAAATAGTACTTTATGTGCTCAAACACACAACTTTTGTAACATTTCAAACTTCGAAGCTCGATAACTTCGGCAAACAAACTCCAAGTTTCCTAAACGAAGTGTCAAATTAATCACCTCCACGAGATCTTTGAGACGTCACAACAAATCATGATTGGATCTTGTTGCATTTCCAAGAAAAATAGTACTTTATGTGCTCAAACACACAACTTTTGTAACATTTAAAACTTCGAAGCTCGATAACTTCGGCAAACAAACTCCAAGTTTCTTAAACGAAGTGTCACATTAATCAGCTCGTCGAAATCTTTGAGACGTCACAACAAATCATGTTTGCATCTTGTTGCATTTCCAAGAAAAATAGTACTTTATGTGCTCAAATACACAACTTTTGTAACATTTCAAACTTCAAAGCTCGTTAACTTCGACAAATGATCACCAAATTTCTTAAACGATATGTCAAATTAATCAGCTCGTCGAGATCTTTGAGACGTCACAACAAATCATGATTGCATCTTGTTGCATTTCCAAGAAAAATAGTACTTTATGTGTTCAAACACACAACTTTTGTAACATTTCAAACTTCGAAGCTCGATAACTTCGACAAATGATCACCAAATTTCTTAAACAATGTGTCAAATTAATCAGCTCGACGAGATCTTTGAGACGTCACAACAAATCATGGTTGCATCTTCTTGCATTTCCAAGAAAAATAGTACTTTATGTGCTCAAACACACAACTTTTGTAACATTTCAAACTTCGAAGCTCGATAACTTCGGCAAACAAACTCCAAGTTTCTTAAACGAAGTGTCACATTAATCAGCTCGTCGAAATCTTTGAGACGTCACAACAAATCATGATTGCATCTTGTTGCATTTCCAAGAAAAATAGTACTTTATGTGTTCAAACACACAACTTTTGTAACATTTCAAACTTCGAAGCTCGATAACTTCGGCAAACAAACTCCAAGTTTCTTAAACGAAGTGTCAAATTAATCAGCTCCACGAGATCTTTGAGACGTCACAACATATCATGATTGAATCTTGTTGCATTTCCAAGAAAAATAGTACTTTATGTGTTCAAACACACAACTTTTGTAACATTTCAAACTTCGAAGCTCGATAACTTCGGCAAACAAACTCCAAGTTTCTTAAACGAAGTGTGAAATTAATCAGCTCCACGAGATCTTTGAGATGTCACAACAAATCATGATTGCATCATGTTGTATTTCCAAGAAAAATAGTACTTTATGTACTCAAAAAAAAATTTTGTAACATTTCAAACTTCGAAGCTCGATAACTTCGGCAAACAAACTCCAAGTTTCTTAAACGAAGTGTCAAATTAATCAGCTCCACGAGATCTTTGAGACGTCAAAACATATCATGATTGGATCTTGTTGCATTTCCAAGAAAAATAGTACTTTATGTGCTCAAACACACAACTTTTGTAACATTTAAAACTTCGAAGCTCGATAACTTCGGCAAACAAACTCCAAGTTTCTTAAACGAAGTGTCACATTAATCAGCTCGTCGAAATCTTTGAGACGTCACAACAAATCATGATTGCATCTTGTTGCATTTCCAAGAAAAATAGTACTTTATGTGTTCAAACACACAACTTTTGTAACATTTAAAACTTCGAAGCTCGATAACTTCGGCAAACAAACTCCAAGTTTCTTAAACGAAGTGTCAAATTAATCAGCTCGACGAGATCTTTGAGACGTCACAACAAATCATGATTGCATCATGTTGTATTTCCAAGAAAAATAGTACTTTATGTACTCAAAAAAAAATTTTGTAACATTTCAAACTTCGAAGCTCGATAACTTCGGCAAACAAACTCCAAGTTTCTTAAACGAAGTGTCAAATTAATCAGCTCCACGAGATCTTTGAGACGTCACAACATATCATGATTGGATCTTGTTGCATTTCCAAGAAAAATAGTACTTTATGTGCTCAAACACACAACTTTTGTAACATTTAAAACTTCGAAGCTCGATAACTTCGGCAAACAAACTCCAAGTTTCTTAAACGAAGTGTCACATTAATCAGCTCGTCGAAATCTTTGAGACGTCACAACAAATCATGATTGCATCTTGTTGCATTTCCAAGAAAAATAGTACTTTATGTGTTCAAACACACAACTTTTGTAACATTTCAAACTTCGAAGCTCGATAACTTCGGCAAACAAACTCCAAGTTTCTTAAACGAAGTGTCAAATTAATCAGCTCCACGAGATCTTTGAGACGTCACAACATATCATGATTGAATCTTGTTGCATTTCCAAGAAAAATAGTACTTTATGTGCTCAAACACACAACTTTTGTAACATTTCAAACTTCGAAGCTCGATAACTTCGACAAATGATCACCAAATTTCTTAAACAATGTGTCAAATTAATCAGCTCGACGAGATCTTTGAGACGTCACAACAAATCATGGTTGCATCTTCTTGCATTTCCAAGAAAAATAGTACTTTATGTGCTCAAACACACAACTTTTGTAACATTTCAAACTTCGAAGCTCGATAACTTCGGCAAACAAACTCCAAGTTTCTTAAACGAAGTGTCACATTAATCAGCTCGTCGAAATCTTTGAGACGTCACAACAAATCATGTTTGCATCTTGTTGCATTTCCAAGAAAAATAGTACTTTATGTGCTCAAATACACAACTTTTGTAACATTTCAAACTTCGAAGCTCGTTAACTTCGACAAATGATCACCAAATTTCTTAAACGATATGTCAAATTAATCAGCTCGTCGAGATCTTTGAGACGTCACAACAAATCATGATTGCATCTTGTTGCATTTCCAAGAAAAATAGTACTTTATGTGTTCAAACACACAACTTTTGTAACATTTCAAATTTCGAAGCTCGATAACTTCGACAAATGATCACCAAATTTCTTAAACAATGTGTCAAATTAATCAGCTCGACGAGATCTTTGAGACGTCACAACAAATCATGGTTGCATCTTCTTGCATTTCCAAGAAAAATAGTACTTTATGTGCTCAAACACACAACTTTTGTAACATTTCAAACTTCGAAGCTCGATAACTTCGGCAAACAAACTCCAAGTTTCTTAAACGAAGTGTCACATTAATCAGCTCGTCGAAATCTTTGAGACGTCACAACAAATCATGATTGCATCTTGTTGCATTTCCAAGAAAAATAGTACTTTATGTGTTCAAACACACAACTTTTGTAACATTTCAAACTTCGAAGCTCGATAACTTCGGCAAACAAACTCCAAGTTTCTTAAACGAAGTGTCAAATTAATCAGCTCCACGAGATCTTTGAGACGTCACAACATATCATGATTGAATCTTGTTGCATTTCCAAGAAAAATAGTACTTTATGTGTTCAAACACACAACTTTTGTAACATTTCAAACTTCGAAGCTCGATAACTTCGACAAATGATCACCAAATTTCTTAAACAATGTGTCAAATTAATCAGCTCGACGAGATCTTTGAGACGTCACAACAAATCATGATTGCATCTTGTTGCATTTCCAAGAAAAATAGTACTTTATGTGCTCAAACACACAACTTTTGTAACATTTCAAACTTCGAAGCTCGATAACTTCGGCAAACAAACTCCAAGTTTCTTAAACGAAGTGTCAAATTAATCAGCTCCACGAGATCTTTGAGACGTCACAACATATCATGATTGATTCTTGTTGCATTTCCAAGAAAAATAGTACTTTATGTGCTCAAACACACAACTTTTGTAACATTTCAAACTTCGAAGCTCGATAACTTCGGCAAACAAACTCCAAGTTTCTTAAACGAAGTGTCAAATTAATCAGCTCCACGAGATCTTTGAGACGTCACAACATATCATGATTGAATCTTGTTGCATTTCCAAGAAAAATAGTACTTTATGTGCTCAAACACACTACTTTTGTAACATTTAAAACTTCGAAGCTCGATAACTTCGGCAAACAAACTCCAAGTTTCTTAAACGAAGTGTCACATTAATCAGCTCGTCGAAATCTTTGAGACGTCACAACAAATCATGATTGCATCTTGTTGCATTTCCAAGAAAAATAGTACTTTATGTGTTCAAACACACAACTTTTGTAACATTTAAAACTTCGAAGCTCGATAACTTCGGCAAACAAACTCCAAGTTTCTTAAACGAAGTGTCAAATTAATCAGCTCGACGAGATCTTTGAGACGTCACAACAAATCATGATTGCATCTTGTTGTATTTCCAAGAAAAATAGTACTTTATGTACTCAAAAAAAAATTTTGTAACATTTCAAACTTCGAAGCTCGATAACTTCGGCAAACAAACTCCAAGTTTCTTAAACGAAGAGTCAAATTAATCAGCTCCACGAGATCTTTGAGACGTCACAACAAATCATGATTGCATCATGTTGTATTTCCAAGAAAAATAGTACTTTATGTACTCAAAAAAAATTTTTGTAACATTTCAAACTTCGAAGCTCGATAACTTCGGCAAACAAACTCCAAGTTTCTTAAACGAAGTGTCAAATTAATCAGCTCCACGAGATCTTTGAGACGTCACAACATATCATGATTGAATCTTGTTGCATTTCCAAGAAAAATAGTACTTTATGTGCTCAAACACACAACTTTTGTAACATTTAAAACTTCGAAGCTCGATAACTTCGGCAAACAAACTCCAAGTTTCTTAAACGAAGTGTCACATTAATCAGCTCGTCGAAATCTTTGAGACGTCACAACAAATCATGTTTGCATCTTGTTGCATTTCCAAGAAAAATAGTACTTTATGTGCTCAAATACACAACTTTTGTAACATTTCAAACTTCGAAGCTCGTTAACTTCGACAAATGATCACCAAATTTCTTAAACGATATGTCAAATTAATCAGCTCGTCGAGATCTTTGAGACGTCACAACAAATCATGATTGCATCTTGTTGCATTTCCAAGAAAAATAGTACTTTATGTGTTCAAACACACAACTTTTGTAACATTTCAAACTTCGAAGCTCGATAACTTCGACAAATGATCACCAAATTTCTTAAACAATGTGTCAAATTAATCAGCTCGACGAGATCTTTGAGACGTCACAACAAATCATGGTTGCATCTTCTTGCATTTCCAAGAAAAATAGTACTTTATGTGTTCAAACACACAACTTTTGTAACATTTAAAACTTCGAAGCTCGATAACTTCGGCAAACAAACTCCAAGTTTCTTAAACGAAGTGTCAAATTAATCAGCTCCACGAGATCTTTGAGACGTCACAACATATCATGATTGAATCTTGTTGCATTTCCAAGAAAAATAGTACTTTATGTGCTCAAACACACAACTTTTGTAACATTTAAAACTTCGAAGCTCGATAACTTCGGCAAACAAACTCCAAGTTTCTTAAACGAAGTGTCACATTAATCAGCTCGTCGAAATCTTTTAGACGTCACAACAAATCATGATTGCATCATGTTGTATTTCCAAGAAAAATAGTACTTTATGTACTCAAAAAAAAATTTTGTAACATTTCAAACTTCGAAGCTCGATAACTTCGGCAAACAAACTCCAAGTTTCTTAAACGAAGTGTCAAATTAATCAGCTCCACGAGATCTTTGAGACGTCACAACATATCATGATTGAATCTTGTTGCATTTCCAAGAAAAATAGTACTTTATGTGCTCAAACACACAACTTTTGTAACATTTAAAACTTCGAAGCTCGATAACTTCGGCAAACAAACTCCAAGTTTCTTAAACGAAGTGTCACATTAATCAGCTCGTCGAAATCTTTGAGACGTCACAACAAATCATGTTTGCATCTTGTTGCATTTCCAAGAAAAATAGTACTTTATGTGCTCAAATACACAACTTTTGTAACATTTCAAACTTCGAAGCTCGTTAACTTCGACAAATGATCACCAAATTTCTTAAACGATATGTCAAATTAATCAGCTCGTCGAGATCTTTGAGACGTCACAACAAATCATGATTGCATCTTGTTGCATTTCCAAGAAAAATAGTACTTTATGTGTTCAAACACACAACTTTTGTAACATTTCAAACTTCGAAGCTCGATAACTTCGACAAATGATCACCAAATTTCTTAAACAATGTGTCAAATTAATCAGCTCCACGAGATCTTTGAGACGTCACAACAAATCATGGTTGCATCTTCTTGCATTTCCAAGAAAAATAGTACTTTATGTGCTCAAACACACAACTTTTGTAACATTTCAAACTTCGAAGCTCGATAACTTCGGCAAACAAACTCCAAGTTTCTTAAACGAAGTGTCAAATTAATCAGCTCCACGAGATCTTTGAGACGTCACAACATATCATGATTGAATCTTGTTGCATTTCCAAGAAAAATAGTACTTTAAGTGCTCAAACACACAACTTTTGTAACATTTCAAACTTCGAAGCTCGATAACTTCGGCAAACAAACTCCAAGTTTCTTAAACGAAGTGTCAAATTAATCAGCTCCACGAGATCTTTGAGACGTCACAACATATCATGATTGAATCTTGTTGCATTTCCAAGAAAAATAGTACTTTATGTGCTCAAACACACAACTTTTGTAACATTTCAAACTTCGAAGCTCGATAACTTCGGCAAACAAACTCCAAGTTTCTTAAACGAAGTGTCAAATTAATCAGCTCCACGAGATCTTTGAGACGTCACAACATATCATGATTGAATCTTGTTGCATTTCCAAGAAAAATAGTACTTTATGTGCTCAAACACACAACTTTTGTTACATTTAAAACTTCGAAGCTCGATAACTTCGGCAAACAAACTCCAAGTTTCTTAAACGAAGTGTCAAAGTAATCAGCTCGACGAGATCTTTGAGACGTCACAACAAATCATGATTGCATCTTGTTGTATTTCCAAGAAAAATAGTACTTTATGTGTTCAAACACACAACTTTTGTAACATTTCAAACTTCGAAGCTCGATAACTTCGACAAATGATCACCAAATTTCTTAAACAATGAGTCAAATTAATCAGCTCGACGAGATCTTTGAGACGTCACAACAAATCATGGTTGCATCTTCTTGCATTTCCAAGAAAAATAGTACTTTATGTGCTCAAACACAAAATTTTTGTAACATTTAAAACTTCGAAGCTCGATAACTTCGGCAAACAAACTCCAAGTTTCTTAAACGAAGTGTCAAATTAATCAGCTCCACGAGATCTTTGAAACGTCACAACAAATCATGATTGCATCTTATGCATTTCCAAGAAAAATAGTACTTTATGTGCTCAAACACACAACTTTTGTAACATTTCAAACTTCGAAGCTCGATAACTTCGACAAATGATCACCAAATTTTTTAAACAATGTGTCAAATTAATCAGCTCGACGAGATCTTTGAGACGTCACAACAAATCATGATTGCATCTTGTTGTATTTCCAAGAAAAATAGTACTTTATGTGCTCAAACACACAACTTTTGTAACATTTAAAACTTCGAAGCTCGATAACTTCGGCAAACAAACTCCAAGTTTCTTAAACGAAGTGTCAAATTAATCAGCTCCACGAGATCTTTGAGACATCACAACAAATCATGATTGCATCATGTTGTATTTCCAAGAAAAATAGTACTTTATGTACTCAAACACAAAACTTTTGTAACATTTAAAACTTCGAAGCTCGATAACTTCGGCAAACAAACTCCAAGTTTCTTAAACGAGGTGGCAAATTAATCAGCTCGTAGAGATGTTTGAGACGTCACAACAAATCATGATTGCATCTTATGCATTTCCAAGAAAAATAGTACTTTATGTGCTCAAAAACAAAACTTTTGTAACATTTCCAACTTCGAAGCTCGATAACTTCGGCAAACAAACTCCAAGTTTCTTAAAAAAAGTGTCAAATTAATCACCTCCACGAGATCTTTGAGACGTCACAACAAATCATGATTGCATCATGTTGCATTTCCAAGAAAAATAGTACTTTATGTGCTCAAACACACAACTTTTGTAACATTTCAAACTTCGAAGCTCGATAACTTCGGCAAACAAACTCCAAGTTTCCTAAACGAAGTGTCAAATTAATCACCTCCACGAGATCTTTGAGACGTCACAACAAATCATGATTGCATCATGTTGCATTTCCAAGAAAAATAGTACTTTATGTGCTCAAACCCACAACTTTTGTAACATTTAAAACTTTGAAGCTCGATAACTTCGGCAAACAAACTCCAAGTTTCTTAAACGAAGTGTCACATTAATCAGCTCGTCGAAATCTTTGAGACGTCACAACAAATCATGTTTGCATCTTGTTGCTTTTCCAAGAAAAATAGTACTTTATGTGCTCAAATACACAACTTTTGTAACATTTCAAACTTCGAAGCTCGATAACTTCGGCAAACAAACTCCAAGTTTCTTAAACGAAGTGTCAAATTAATCAGCTCGACGAGATCTTTGAGACGTCACAACAAATCATGATTGCATCTTGTTGTATTTCCAAGAAAAATAGTACTTTATGTACTCAAAAAAAAATTTTGTAACATTTCAAACTTCGAAGCTCGATAACTTCGGCAAACAAACTCCAAGTTTCTTAAACGAAGTGTCAAATTAATCAGCTCCACGAGATCTTTGAGACGTCACAACAAATCATGGTTGCATCTTCTTGCATTTCCAAGAAAAATAGTACTTTATGTGCTCAAACACACAACTTTTGTAACATTTCAAACTTCGAAGCTCGATAACTTCGACAAATGATCACCAAATTTCTTAAACGATATGTCAAATTAATCAGCTCGTCGAGATCTTTGAGACGTCACAACAAATCATGTTTGCATCATGTTGTATTTCCAAGAAAAATAGTACTTTATGTACTCAAAAAAAAACTTTTGTAACATTTCAAACTTCGAAGCTCGATAACTTCGGCAAACAAACTCCAAGTTTCTTAAACGAAGTGTCAAATTAATCAGCTCCACGAGATCTTTGAGACGTCACAACATATCATGATTGAATCTTGTTGCATTTCCAAGAAAAATAGTACTTTATGTGCTCAAACACACAACTTTTGTAACATTTCAAACTTCGAAGCTCGATAACTTCGGCAAACAAACTCCAAGTTTCTTAAACGAAGTGTCAAATTAATCAGCTCCACGAGATCTTTGAGACGTCACAACATATCATGATTGAATCTTGTTGCATTTCCAAGAAAAATAGTACTTTATGTGCTCAAACACACAACTTTTGTAACATTTAAAACTTCGAAGCTCGATAACTTCGGCAAACAAACTCCAAGTTTCTTAAACGAAGTGTCACATTAATCAGCTCGTCGAAATCTTTTAGACGTCACAACAAATCATGATTGCATCTTGTTGCATTTCCAAGAAAAATAGTACTTTATGTGTTCAAACACACAACTTTTGTAACATTTAAAACTTCGAAGCTCGATAACTTCGGCAAACAAACTCCAAGTTTCTTAAACGAAGTGTCAAATTAATCAGCTCGACGAGATCTTTGAGACGTCACAACAAATCATGATTGCATCTTGTTGTATTTCCAAGAAAAATAGTACTTTATGTACTCAAAAAAAAATTTTGTAACATTTAAAACTTCGAAGCTCGATAACTTCGGCAAACAAACTCCAAGTTTCTTAAACGAAGTGTCAAATTAATCAGCTCCACGAGATCTTTGAGACGTCACAACAAATCATGATTGCATCATGTTGTATTTCCAAGAAAAATAGTACTTTATGTACTCAAAAAAAAACTTTTGTAACATTTCAAACTTCGAAGCTCGATAACTTCGGCAAACAAACTCCAAGTTTCTTAAACGAAGTGTCAAATTAATCAGCTCCACGAGATCTTTGAGACGTCACAACAAATCATGATTGCATCATGTTGTATTTCCAAGAAAAATAGTACTTTATGTGCTCAAAAAAAACTTTTGTAGCATTTCAAATTTCGAAGCTCGATAACTTCGGCAAACAAACTCCAAGTTTCTTAAACGAAGTGTCACATTAATCAGCTCGTCGAAATCTTTGAGACGTCACAACAAATCATGATTGCATCTTGTTGCATTTCCAAGAAAAATAGTACTTTATGTGTTCAAACACACAACTTTTGTAACATTTCAAACTTCGAAGCTCGATAACTTCGACAAATGATCACCAAATTTCTTAAACAATGAGTCAAATTAATCAGCTCGACGAGATCTTTGAGACGTCACAACAAATCATGGTTGCATCTTCTTGCATTTCCAAGAAAAATAGTACTTTATGTGCTCAAACACAAAATTTTTGTAACATTTAAAACTTCGAAGCTCGATAACTTCGGCAAACAAACTCCAAGTTTCTTAAACGAAGTGTCAAATTAATCAGCTCCACGAGATCTTTGAAACGTCACAACAAATCATGATTGCATCTTATGCATTTCCAAGAAAAATAGTACTTTATGTGCTCAAACACAAAATTTTTGTAACATTTCAAACTTCGAAGCTCGATAACTTCGGCAAACAAACTCCAAGTTTCTTAAACG
Source organism: Euwallacea fornicatus (assembly GCF_040115645.1). Classification (NCBI taxonomy): domain Eukaryota; kingdom Metazoa; phylum Arthropoda; class Insecta; order Coleoptera; family Curculionidae; genus Euwallacea; species Euwallacea fornicatus. The sequence goes on along the minus strand of NW_027096012.1, from coordinate 402,917 downwards.
AAGTGTCAAATTAATCAGCTCCACGAGATATTTGAGACATCACAACAAATCATGATTGCATCATGTTGTATTTCCAAGAAAAATAGTACTTTATGTACTCAAAAAAAAATTTTGTAACATTTCAAACTTCGAAGCTCGATAACTTCGGCAAACAAACTCCAAGTTTCTTAAACGAAGTGTCAAACTAATCAGCTTCACGATATCTTTGAGACGTCACAACAAATCATGATTGCATCATGTTGTATTTCCAAGAAAAATAGTACTTTATGTGCTCAAACACAAAACTTTTGTAACATTTAAAACTTCGAAGCTCGATAACTTCGGCAAACAAACTCCAAGTTTCTTAAACGAGGTGGCAAATTAATCAGCTCGTCGAGATGTTTGAGACGTCACAACAAATCATGATTGCATCTTATGCATTTCCAAGAAAAATAGTACTTTATGTGCTCAAAAACAAAACTTTTGTAACATTTCCAACTTCGAAACTCGATAACTTCGGCAAACAAACTCCAAGTTTCTTAAACGAAGTGTCAAACTAATCAGCTCCACGAGATCTTTGAGACGTCACAACAAATCATGATTGCATCATGTTGTATTTCCAAGAAAAATAGTACTTTATGTGCTCAAACCCACAACTTTTGTAACATTTAAAACTTTGAAGCTCGATAACTTCGGCAAACAAACTCCAAGTTTCTTAAACGAAGTGTCACATTAATCAGCTCGTCGAAATCTTTGAGACGTCACAACAAATCATGTTTGCATCTTGTTGCTTTTCCAAGAAAAATAGTACTTTATGTGCTCAAATACACAACTTTTGTAACATTTCAAACTTCGAAGCTCGATAACTTCGGCAAACAAACTCCAAGTTTCTTAAACGAAGTGTCAAATTAATCAGCTCGACGAGATCTTTGAGACGTCACAACAAATCATGATTGCATCTTGTTGTATTTCCAAGAAAAATAGTACTTTATGTACTCAAAAAAAAATTTTGTAACATTTCAAACTTCGAAGCTCGATAACTTCGGCAAACAAACTCCAAGTTTCTTAAACGAAGTGTCAAATTAATCAGCTCCACGAGATCTTTGAGACGTCACAACAAATCATGGTTGCATCTTCTTGCATTTCCAAGAAAAATAGTACTTTATGTGCTCAAACACACAACTTTTGTAACATTTCAAACTTCGAAGCTCGATAACTTCGACAAATGATCACCAAATTTCTTAAACGATATGTCAAATTAATCAGCTCGTCGAGATCTTTGAGACGTCACAACAAATCATGTTTGCATCATGTTGTATTTCCAAGAAAAATAGTACTTTATGTACTCAAAAAAAAACTTTTGTAACATTTCAAACTTCGAAGCTCGATAACTTCGGCAAACAAACTCCAAGTTTCTTAAACGAAGTGTCAAATTAATCAGCTCCACGAGATCTTTGAGACGTCACAACATATCATGATTGAATCTTGTTGCATTTCCAAGAAAAATAGTACTTTATGTGCTCAAACACACAACTTTTGTAACATTTCAAACTTCGAAGCTCGATAACTTCGGCAAACAAACTCCAAGTTTCTTAAACGAAGTGTCAAATTAATCAGCTCCACGAGATCTTTGAGACGTCACAACATATCATGATTGAATCTTGTTGCATTTCCAAGAAAAATAGTACTTTATGTGCTCAAACACACAACTTTTGTAACATTTAAAACTTCGAAGCTCGATAACTTCGGCAAACAAACTCCAAGTTTCTTAAACGAAGTGTCACATTAATCAGCTCGTCGAAATCTTTTAGACGTCACAACAAATCATGATTGCATCTTGTTGCATTTCCAAGAAAAATAGTACTTTATGTGTTCAAACACACAACTTTTGTAACATTTAAAACTTCGAAGCTCGATAACTTCGGCAAACAAACTCCAAGTTTCTTAAACGAAGTGTCAAATTAATCAGCTCGACGAGATCTTTGAGACGTCACAACAAATCATGATTGCATCTTGTTGTATTTCCAAGAAAAATAGTACTTTATGTACTCAAAAAAAAATTTTGTAACATTTAAAACTTCGAAGCTCGATAACTTCGGCAAACAAACTCCAAGTTTCTTAAACGAAGTGTCAAATTAATCAGCTCCACGAGATCTTTGAGACGTCACAACAAATCATGATTGCATCATGTTGTATTTCCAAGAAAAATAGTACTTTATGTACTCAAAAAAAAACTTTTGTAACATTTCAAACTTCGAAGCTCGATAACTTCGGCAAACAAACTCCAAGTTTCTTAAACGAAGTGTCAAATTAATCAGCTCCACGAGATCTTTGAGACGTCACAACAAATCATGATTGCATCATGTTGTATTTCCAAGAAAAATAGTACTTTATGTGCTCAAAAAAAACTTTTGTAGCATTTCAAATTTCGAAGCTCGATAACTTCGGCAAACAAACTCCAAGTTTCTTAAACGAAGTGTCACATTAATCAGCTCGTCGAAATCTTTGAGACGTCACAACAAATCATGATTGCATCTTGTTGCATTTCCAAGAAAAATAGTACTTTATGTGTTCAAACACACAACTTTTGTAACATTTCAAACTTCGAAGCTCGATAACTTCGACAAATGATCACCAAATTTCTTAAACAATGAGTCAAATTAATCAGCTCGACGAGATCTTTGAGACGTCACAACAAATCATGGTTGCATCTTCTTGCATTTCCAAGAAAAATAGTACTTTATGTGCTCAAACACAAAATTTTTGTAACATTTAAAACTTCGAAGCTCGATAACTTCGGCAAACAAACTCCAAGTTTCTTAAACGAAGTGTCAAATTAATCAGCTCCACGAGATCTTTGAAACGTCACAACAAATCATGATTGCATCTTATGCATTTCCAAGAAAAATAGTACTTTATGTGCTCAAACACAAAATTTTTGTAACATTTCAAACTTCGAAGCTCGATAACTTCGGCAAACAAACTCCAAGTTTCTTAAACGAAGTGTCAAATTAATCAGCTCCACGAGATATTTGAGACATCACAACAAATCATGATTGCATCATGTTGTATTTCCAAGAAAAATAGTACTTTATGTACTCAAAAAAAAATTTTGTAACATTTCAAACTTCGAAGCTCGATAACTTCGGCAAACAAACTCCAAGTTTCTTAAACGAAGTGTCAAACTAATCAGCTCCACGATATCTTTGAGACGTCACAACAAATCATGATTGCATCATGTTGTATTTCCAAGAAAAATAGTACTTTATGTGCTCAAACACAAAACTTTTGTAACATTTAAAACTTCGAAGCTCGATAACTTCGGCAAACAAACTCCAAGTTTCTTAAACGAGGTGGCAAATTAATCAGCTCGTCGAGATGTTTGAGACGTCACAACAAATCATGATTGCATCTTATGCATTTCCAAGAAAAATAGTACTTTATGTGCTCAAAAACAAAACTTTTGTAACATTTCCAACTTCGAAACTCGATAACTTCGGCAAACAAACTCCAAGTTTCTTAAACGAAGTGTCAAACTAATCAGCTCCACGAGATCTTTGAGACGTCACAACAAATCATGATTGCATCATGTTGTATTTCCAAGAAAAATAGTACTTTATGTGCTCAAACACAAAACTTTTGTAACATTTAAAACTTCGAAGCTCGATAACTTCGGCAAACAAACTCCAAGTTTCTTAAACGAGGTGGCAAATTAATCAGCTCGTAGAGATGTTTGAGACGTCACAACAAATCATGATTGCATCATGTTGCATTTCCAAGAAAAATAGTACTTTATGTGCTCAAAAACAAAACTTTTGTAACATTTCCAACTTCGAAGCTCGATAACTTCGGCAAACAAACTCCAAGTTTCTTAAAAAAAGTGTCAAATTAATCACCTCCACGAGATCTTTGAGACGTCACAACAAATCATGATTGCATCATGTTGCATTTCCAAGAAAAATAGTACTTTATGTGCTCAAACACACAACTTTTGTAACATTTCAAACTTCGAAGCTCGATAACTTCGGCAAACAAACTCCAAGTTTCCTAAACGAAGTGTCAAATTAATCACCTCCACGAGATCTTTGAGACGTCACAACAAATCATGATTGCATCATGTTGCATTTCCAAGAAAAATAGTACTTTATGTGCTCAAACCCACAACTTTTGTAACATTTAAAACTTTGAAGCTCGATAACTTCGGCAAACAAACTCCAAGTTTCTTAAACGAAGTGTCACATTAATCAGCTCGTCGAAATCTTTGAGACGTCACAACAAATCATGTTTGCATCTTGTTGCTTTTCCAAGAAAAATAGTACTTTATGTGCTCAAATACACAACTTTTGTAACATTTCAAACTTCGAAGCTCGATAACTTCGGCAAACAAACTCCAAGTTTCTTAAACGAAGTGTCAAATTAATCAGCTCGACGAGATCTTTGAGACGTCACAACAAATCATGATTGCATCTTGTTGTATTTCCAAGAAAAATAGTACTTTAAGTACTCAAAAAAAAATTTTGTAACATTTCAAACTTCGAAGCTCGATAACTTCGGCAAACAAACTCCAAGTTTCTTAAACGAAGTGTCAAATTAATCAGCTCCACGAGATCTTTGAGACGTCACAACAAATCATGATTGCATCATGTTGTATTTCCAAGAAAAATAGTACTTTATGTACTAAAAAAAAAATTTTGTAACATTTAAAACTTCGAAGCTCGATAACTTCGGCAAACAAACTCCAAGTTTCTTAAACGAAGTGTCAAATTAATCAGCTCCACGAGATCTTTGAGACGTCACAACATATCATGATTGAATCTTGTTGCATTTCCAAGAAAAATAGTACTTTATGTGCTCAAACACACAACTTTTGTAACATTTCAAACTTCGAAGCTCGATAACTTCGGCAAACAAACTCCAAGATTCTTAAACGAAGTGTCAAATTAATCAGCTCCACGAGATCTTTGAGACGTCACCACATATCATGATTGAATCTTGTTGCATTTCCAAGAAAAATAGTACTTTATGTGCTCAAACACACAACTTTTGTAACATTTCAAACTTCGAAGCTCGATAACTTTGGCAAACAAACTCCAAGTTTCTTAAACGAAGTGTCAAATTAATCAGCTCCACGAGATCTTTGAGACGTCACAACATATCATGATTGAATCTTGTTGCATTTCCAAGAAAAATAGTACTTTATGTGCTCAAACACACAACTTTTGTAACATTTCAAACTTCGAAGCTCGATAACTTCGACAAATGATCACCAAATTTTTTAAACAATGTGTCAAATTAATCAGCTCGACGAGATCTTTGAGACGTCACAACAAATCATGATTGCATCTTGTTGTATTTCCAAGAAAAATAGTACTTTATGTGCTCAAACACACAACTTTTGTAACATTTAAAACTTCGAAGCTCGATAACTTCGGCAAACAAACTCCAAGTTTCTTAAACGAAGTGTCAAATTAATCAGCTCCACGAGATCTTTGAGACGTCACAACAAATCATGATTGCATCATGTTGTATTTCCAAGAAAAATAGTACTTTATGTACTCAAAAAAAAACTTTTGTAACATTTCAAACTTCGAAGCTCGATAACTTCGACAAATGATCACCAAATTTCTTAAACAATGTGTCAAATTAATCAGCTCGACGAGATCTTTGAGACGTCACAACAAATCATGGTTGCATCTTCTTGCATTTCCAAGAAAAATAGTACTTTATGTGCTCAAACACACAACTTTTGTAACATTTAAAACTTCGAAGCTCGATAACTTCGGCAAACAAACTCCAAGTTTCTTAAACGAAGTGTCAAATTAATCAGCTCCACGAGATCTTTGAGACGTCACAACAAATCATGATTGCATCATGTTGTATTTCCAAGAAAAATAGTACTTTATGTGCTCAAAAAAAACTTTTGTAGCATTTCAAATTTCGAAGCTCGATAACTTCGGCAAACAAACTCCAAGTTTCTTAAACGAAGTGTCACATTAATCAGCTCGTCGAAATCTTTGAGACGTCACAACAAATCATGTTTGCATCTTGTTGCATTTCCAAGAAAAATAGTACTTTATGTGTTCAAACACACAACTTTTGTAACATTTCAAACTTCGAAGCTCGATAACTTCGACAAATGATCACCAAATTTCTTAAACAATGTGTCAAATTAATCAGCTCGACGAGATCTTTGAGACGTCACAACAAATCATGGTTGCATCTTCTTGCATTTCCAAGAAAAATAGTACTTTATGTGCTCAAACACAAAATTTTTGTAACATTTAAAACTTCGAAGCTCGATAACTTCGGCAAACAAACTCCAAGTTTCTTAAACGAAGTGTCAAATTAATCAGCTCCACGAGATCTTTGAAACGTCACAACAAATCATGATTGCATCTTATGCATTTCCAAGAAAAATAGTACTTTATGTGCTCAAACACAAAATTTTTGTAACATTTAAAACTTCGAAGCTCGATAACTTCGGCAAACAAACTCCAAGTTTCTTAAACGAAGTGTCAAACTAATCAGCTCCACGAGATCTTTGAGACGTCACAACAAATCATGATTGCATCATGTTGAATTTCCAAGAAAAATAGTACTTTATGTGCTCAAACACAAAACTTTTGTAACATTTAAAACTTCGAAGCTCGATAACTTCGGCAAACAAACTCCAAGTTTCTTAAACGAGGTGGCAAATTAATCAGCTCGTCGAGATGTTTGAGACGTCACAACAAATCATGATTGCATCTTATGCATTTCCAAGAAAAATAGTACTTTATGTGCTCAAAAACAAAACTTTTGTAACATTTCCAACTTCGAAACTCGATAACTTCGGCAAACAAACTCCAAGTTTCTTAAACGAAGTGTCAAACTAATCAGCTCCACGAGATCTTTGAGACGTCACAACAAATCATGATTGCATCATGTTGTATTTCCAAGAAAAATAGTACTTTATGTGCTCAAACACAAAACTTTTGTAACATTTAAAACTTCGAAGCTCGATAACTTCGGCAAACAAACTCCAAGTTTCTTAAACGAGGTGGCAAATTAATCAGCTCGTCGAGATGTTTGAGACGTCACAACAAATCATGATTGCATCTTATGCATTTCCAAGAAAAATAGTACTTTATGTGCTCAAAAACAAAACTTTTGTAACATTTCCAACTTCGAAGCTCGATAACTTCGGCAAACAAACTCCAAGTTTCTTAAAAAAAGTGTCAAATTAATCACCTCCACGAGATCTTTGAGACGTCACAACAAATCATGATTGCATCATGTTGCATTTCCAAGAAAAATAGTACTTTATGTGCTCAAACACACAACTTTTGTAACATTTCAAACTTCGAAGCTCGATAACTTCGGCAAACAAACTCCAAGTTTCCTAAACGAAGTGTCAAATTAATCACCTCCACGAGATCTTTGAGACGTCACAACAAATCATGATTGCATCATGTTGCATTTCCAAGAAAAATAGTACTTTATGTGCTCAAACCCACAACTTTTGTAACATTTCAAACTTCGAAGCTCGATAACTTCGACAAATGATCACCAAATTTCTTAAACAATGTGTCAAATTAATCAGCTCGACGAGATCTTTGAGACGTCACAACAAATCATGGTTGCATCTTCTTGCATTTCCAAGAAAAATAGTACTTTATGTGCTCAAACACACAACTTTTGTAACATTTCAAACTTCGAAGCTCGATAACTTCGGCAAACAAACTCCAAGTTTCTTAAACGAAGTGTCACATTAATCAGCTCGTCGAAATCTTTGAGACGTCACAACAAATCATGATTGCATCTTGTTGCATTTCCAAGAAAAATAGTACTTTATGTGTTCAAACACACAACTTTTGTAACATTTCAAACTTCGAAGCTCGATAACTTCGGCAAACAAACTCCAAGTTTCTTAAACGAAGTGTCAAATTAATCAGCTCCACGAGATCTTTGAGACGTCACAACATATCATGATTGAATCTTGTTGCATTTCCAAGAAAAATAGTACTTTATGTGTTCAAACACACAACTTTTGTAACATTTCAAACTTCGAAGCTCGATAACTTCGACAAATGATCACCAAATTTCTTAAACAATGTGTCAAATTAATCAGCTCGACGAGATCTTTGAGACGTCACAACAAATCATGGTTGCATCTTCTTGCATTTCCAAGAAAAATAGTACTTTATGTGCTCAAACACACAACTTTTGTAACATTTCAAACTTCGAAGCTCGATAACTTCGGCAAACAAACTCCAAGTTTCTTAAACGAAGTGTCAAATTAATCAGCTCCACGAGATCTTTGAGACGTCACAACATATCATGATTGAATCTTGTTGCATTTCCAAGAAAAATAGTACTTTATGTGCTCAAACACACAACTTTTGTAACATTTCAAACTTCGAAGCTCGATAACTTCGGCAAACAAACTCCAAGTTTCTTAAACGAAGTGTCAAATTAATCAGCTCCACGAGATCTTTGAGACGTCACCACATATCATGATTGAATCTTGTTGCATTTCCAAGAAAAATAGTACTTTATGTGCTGAAACACACAACTTTTGTAACATTTCAAACTTCGAAGCTCGATAACTTCGGCAAACAAACTCCAAGTTTCTTAAACGAAGTGTCAAATTAATCAGCTCCACGAGATCTTTGAGACGTCACAACATATCATGATTGAATCTTGTTGCATTTCCAAGAAAAATAGTACTTTATGTGCTCAAACACACAACTTTTGTAACATTTCAAACTTCGAAGCTCGATAACTTCGACAAATGATCACCAAATTTCTTAAACAATGTGTCGAATTAATCAGCTCGACGAGATCTTTGAGACGTCACAACAAATCATGGTTGCATCTTCTTGCATTTCCAAGAAAAATAGTACTTTATGTGCTCAAACACACAACTTTTGTAACATTTCAAACTTCGAAGCTCGATAACTTCGGCAAACAAACTCCAAGTTTCTTAAACGAAGTGTCAAATTAATCAGCTCCACGAGATCTTTGAGACGTCACAACATATCATGATTGAATCTTGTTGCATTTCCAAGAAAAATAGTACTTTATGTGCTCAAACCCACAACTTTTGTAACATTTAAAACTTTGAAGCTCGATAACTTCGGCAAACAAACTCCAAGTTTCTTAAACGAAGTGTCACATTAATCAGCTCGTCGAAATCTTTGAGACGTCACAACAAATCATGTTTGCATCTTGTTGCATTTCCAAGAAAAATAGTACTTTATGTGCTCAAATACACAACTTTTGTAACATTTCAAACTTCGAAGCTCGTTAACTTCGACAAATGAACACCAAATTTCTTAAACGATATGTCAAATTAATCAGCTCGTCGAGATCTTTAAGACGTCACAACAAATCATGATTGCATCTTGTTGCATTTCCAAGAAAAATAGTACTTTATGTGCTCAAACACACAACTTTTGTAACATTTAAAACTTCGATGCTCGATAACTTCGGCAAACAAACTCCAAGTTTCTTAAACGAAGTGTCAAATTAATCAGCTCCACGAGATCTTTGAGACGTCACAACAAATCATGATTGCATCATGTTGTATTTCCAAGAAAAATAGTACTTTAAGTACTCAAAAAAAAACTTTTGTAACATTTCAAACTTCGAAGCTCGATAACTTCGACAAATGATCACCAAATTTCTTAAACAATGTGTCAAATTAATCAGCTCGACGAGATCTTTGAGACGTCACAACAAATCATGGTTGCATCTTCTTGCATTTCCAAGAAAAATAGTACTTTACGTGCTCAAACACAAAATTTTTGTAACATTTAAAACTTCGAAGCTCGATAACTTCGGCAAACAAACTCCAAGTTTCTTAAACGAAGTGTCAAATTAATCAGCTCCACGAGATCTTTGAGACATCACAACAAATCATGATTGCATCATGTTGTATTTCCAAGAAAAATAGTACTTTATGTGCTCAAACACAAAACTTTTGTAACATTTAAAACTTCGAAGCTCGATAACTTCGGCAAACAAACTCCAAGTTTCTTAAACGAGGTGGCAAATTAATCAGCTCGTCGAGATGTTTGAGACGTCACAACAAATCATGATTGCATCTTATGCATTTCCAAGAAAAATAGTACTTTATGTGCTCAAAAACAAAACTTTTGTAACATTTCCAACTTCGAAGCTCGATAACTTCGGCAAACAAACTCCAAGTTTCTTAAACGAAGTGTCAAATTAATCAGCTCCACGAGATCTTTGAGACGTCACAACAAATCATAATTGAATCATGTTGTATTTCCAAGAAAAATAGTACTTTATGTACTCAAAAAAAAACTTTTGTAACATTTCAAACTTCGAAGCTCGATAACTTCGGCAAACAAACTCCAAGTTTCTTAAACGAAGTGTCAAATTAATCAGCACCACGAGATCTTTGAGACGTCACAACAAACCATGATTGCATCATGTTGTATTTCCAAGAAAAATAGTACTTTATGTGCTCAAAAACAAAATTTTTGTAACATTTCAAACTTCGAAGCTCGATAACTTCGGCAAACAAACTCCACGTTTCTTAAACGAAGTGTCAAATTAATCAGTTCCACGAGATCTTTGAGACGTCACAACAAATCATGATTGCATCATGTTGTATTTCCAAGAAAAATAGTACTTTATGTGTTCAAACACACAACTTTTGTAACATTTCAAACTTCGAAGCTCGATAACTTCGACAAATGATCACCAAATTTCTTAAACAATGTGTCAAATTAATCAGCTCGACGAGATGTTTGAGACGTCACAACAAATCAGGGTTGCATCTTCTTGCATTGCCAAGAAAAATAGTACTTTATGTGCTCAAACACACAACTTTTGTAACATTTCAAATTTCGAAGCTCGATAACTTCGGCAAACAAACTCCAAGTTTCTTAAACGAAGTGTCAAATTAATCAGCACCACGAGATCTTTGAGACGTCAGAACAAACCATGATTGCATCATGTTGTATTTCCAAGAAAAATAATACTTTATGTGCTCAAACACACAACTTTTGTAACATTTCAAACTTCGAAGCTCGATAACTTCGGCAAACAAACTCCAAGTTTCTTAAACGAAGTGTCAAATTAATCAGCTCCACGAGATCTTTGAGACGTCACAACAAATCATGATTGCATCATTTTGTATTTCCAAGAAAAATAGTACTTTATGTGCTCAAAAAAAAACTTTTGTAGCATTTCAAATTTCGAAGCTCGATAACTTCGGCAAACAAACTCCAAGTTTCCTAAACGAAGTGTCAAATTAATCAGCTCCACGAGATCTTTGAGACGTCACAACATATCATGATTGAATCTTGTTGTATTTCCAAGAAAAATAGTACTTTATGTGCTCAAACACACAACTTTTGTAACATTTCAAACTTCGAAGCTCGATAACTTCGGCAAACAAACTCCAAGTTTCTTAAACGAAGTGTCAAATTAATCAGCTCCACGAGATCTTTGAGACGTCACAACATATCATGATTGAATCTTGTTGCATTTCCAAGAAAAATAGTACTTTATGTGCTCAAACACACAACTTTTGTAACATTTCAAACTTCGAAGCTCGATAACTTCGACAAATGATCACCAAATTTCTTAAACAATGTGTCAAATTAATCAGCTCGACGAGATCTTTGAGACGTCACAACAAATCATGGTTGCATCTTCTTGCATTTCCAAGAAAAATAGTACTTTATGTGCTCAAACACAAAATTTTTGTAACATTTAAAACTTCGAAGCTCGATAACTTCGGCAAACAAACTCCAAGTTTCTTAAACGAAGTGTCAAATTAATCAGCTCCACGAGATCTTTGAGACGTCACAACAAATCATGATTGCATCATGTTGTATTTCCAAGAAAAATAGTACTTTATGTGCTCAAAAAAAACTTTTGTAGCATTTCAAATTTCGAAGCTCGATAACTTCGGCAAACAAACTCCAAGTTTCTTAAACGAAGTGTCAAATTAATCAGCTCCACGAGATCTTTGAGACGTCACAACAAATCATGATTCCATCATGTTGTATTTCCAAGAAAAATAGTACTTTATGTGCTCAAACACAAAACTTTTGTAGCATTTCAAATTTCGAAGCTCGATAACTTCGGCAAACAAACTGCAAGTTTCTTAATCGAAGTGTCAAATTAATCAGCACCACGAGATCTTTGAGACGCCACAACATATCATGATTGAATCTTGTTGTATTTCCAAGAAAAATAGTACTTTATGTGCTCAAACACACAACTTTTGTAACATTTCAAACTTCGAAGCTCGATAACTTCGGCAAACAAACTCCAAGTTTCTTAAACGAAGTGTCAAATTAATCAGCTCCACGAGATCTTTGAGACGTCACAACAACTCATGATTGCATCATGTTGTATTTCCAAGAAAAATAGTACTTTAAGTACTCAAAAACAAACTTTTGTAACATTTAAAACTTCGAAGCTCGATAACTTCGGCAAACAAACTCCAAGTTTCTTAAACGAAGTGTCACATTAATCAGCTCGTCGAAATCTTTGAGACGTCACAACAAATCATGTTTGCATCTTGTTGCATTTCCAAGAAAAATAGTACTTTTTGTGCTCAAACACACAACTTTTGTAACATTTCAAACTTCGAAGCTCGTTAACTTCGACAAATGATCACCAAATTTCTTAAACGATATGTCAAATTAATCAGCTCGTCGAGATCTTTGAGACGTCACAACAAATCATGATTGCATCTTGTTGCATTTCCAAGAAAAATAGTACTTTATGTGTTCAAACACACAACTTTTGTAACATTTCAAACTTCGAAGCTCGATAACTTCGACAAATGATCACCAAATTTCTTAAACAATGTGTCAAATTAATCAGCTCGACGAGATGTTTGAGACGTCACAAAAAATCAGGGTTGCATCTTCTTGCATTGCCAAGAAAAATAGTACTTTATGTGCTCAAACACACAACTTTTGTAACATTTAAAACTTCGAAGCTCGATAACTTCGGCAAACAAACTCCAAGTTTCTTAAACGAAGTGTCAAATTAATCAGCTCCACGAGATCTTTGAGACGTCACAACATATCATGATTGAATCTTGTTGCATTTCCAAGAAAAATAGTACTTTATGTGCTCAAACACACAACTTTTGTAACATTTCAAACTTCGAAGCTCGATAACTTCGACAAATGATCACCAAATTTCTTAAACAATGTGTCAAATTAATCAGCTCGACGAGATGTTTGAGACGTCACAACAAATCAGGGTTGCATCTTCTTGCATTGCCAAGAAAAATAGTACTTTATGTGCTCAAACACACAACTTTTGTAACATTTCAAATTTCGAAGCTCGATAACTTCGGCAAACAAACTCCAAGTTTCTTAAACGAAGTGTCAAATTAATCAGCACCACGAGATCTTTGAGACGTCAGAACAAACCATGATTGCATCATGTTGTATTTCCAAGAAAAATAGTACTTTATGTGCTCAAACACACAACTTTTGTAACATTTCAAACTTCGAAGCTCGATAACTTCGGCAAACAAACTCCAAGTTTCTTAAACGAAGTGTCAAATTAATCAGCTCCACGAGATCTTTGAGACGTCACAACAAATCATGATTGCATCATGTTGTATTTCCAAGAAAAATAGTACTTTATGTGCTCAAACACACAACTTTTGTAACATTTCAAACTTCGAAGCTCGATAACTTCGGCAAACAAACTCCAAGTTTCTTAAACGAAGTGTCAAATTAATCAGCTCCACGAGATCTTTGAGACGTCACAACATATCATGATTGAATCTTGTTGTATTTCCAAGAAAAATAGTACTTTATGTGCTCAAACACACAACTTTTGTAACATTTCAAACTTCGAAGCTCGATAACTTCGGCAAACAAACTCCAAGTTTCTTAAACGAAGTGTCAAATTAATCAGCTCCACGAGATCTTTGAGACGTCACAACAAATCATGATTGCATCATGTTGTATTTCCAAGAAAAATAGTACTTTATGTGCTCAAAAAAAAACTTTTGTAGCATTTCAAATTTCGAAGCTCGATAACTTCGGCAAACAAACTCCAAGTTTCTTAAACGAAGTGTCAAATTAATCAGCTCCACGAGATCTTTGAGACGTCACAACATATCATGATTGCATCATGTTGTATTTCCAAGAAAAATAGTACTTTATGTGCTCAAACACACAACTTTTGTAACATTTCAAACTTCGAAGCTCGATAACTTCGGCAAACAAACTCCAAGTTTCTTAAACGAAGTGTCAAATTAATCAGCTCCACGAGATCTTTGAGACGTCACAACATATCATGATTGAATCTTGTTGCATTTCCAAGAAAAATAGTACTTTATGTGCTCAAACACACAACTTTTGTAACATTTAAAACTTCGAAGCTCGATAACTTCGGCAAACAAACTCCAAGTTTCTTAAACGAAGTGTCAAATTAATCAGTTCCACGAGATCTTCGAGACGCCACAACAAATCATGGTTGCATCTTCTTGCATTTCCAAGAAAAATAGTACTTTATGTGCTCAAATACAAAATTTTTGTAACATTTCAAACTTCGAAGCTCGATAACTTCGGCAAACAAACTCCAAGTTTCTTAAACGAAGTGTCAAATTAATCAGCTCCACGAGATCTTTGAGACGTCACAACAAATCATGATTGCATCATGTTGTATTTCCAAGAAAAATAGTACTTTATGTGCTCAAAAAAAAACTTTTGTAGCATTTCAAATTTCGAAGCTCGATAACTTCGGCAAACAAACTCCAAGTTTCTTAAACGAAGTGTCAAATTAATCACCTCCACGAGATCTTTGAGACGTCACAACATATCATGATTGCATCATGTTGTATTTCCAAGAAAAATAGTACTTTATGTGCTCAAACACACAACTTTTGTAACATTTCAAACTTCGAAGCTCGATAACTTCGGCAAACAAACTCCAAGTTTCTTAAACGAAGTGTCAAATTAATCAGCTCCACGAGATCTTTGAGACGTCACAACATATCATGATTGAATCTTGTTGCGTTTCCAAGAAAAATAGTACTTTATGTGCTCAAACACACAACTTTTGTAACATTTCAAACTTCGAAGCTCGATAACTTCGGCAAACAAACTCCAAGTTTCTTAAACGAAGTGTCAAATTAATCAGGTCCACGAGATCTTTGAGACGTCACAACAACTCATGATTGCATCATGTTGTATTTCCAAGAAAAATAGTACTTTAAGTACTCAAAAACAAACTTTTGTAACATTTAAAACTTCGAAGCTCGATAACTTCGGCAAACAAACTCCAAGTTTCTTAAACGAAGTGTCACATTAATCAGCTCGTCGAAATCTTTGAGACGTCACAACAAATCATGTTTGCATCTTGTTGCATTTCCAAGAAAAATAGTACTTTTTGTGCTCAAACACACAACTTTTGTAACATTTCAAACTTCGAAGCTCGTTAACTTCGACAAATGATCACCAAATTTCTTAAACGATATGTCAAATTAATCAGCTCGTCGAGATCTTTGAGACGTCACAACAAATCATGATTGCATCTTGTTGCATTTCCAAGAAAAATAGTACTTTATGTGTTCAAACACACAACTTTTGTAACATTTCAAACTTCGAAGCTCGATAACTTCGACAAATGATCACCAAATTTCTTAAACAATGTGTCAAATTAATCAGCTCGTCGAGATCTTTGAGACGTCACAACAAATCATGGTTGCATCTTCTTGCATTTCCAAGAAAAATAGTACTTTATGTGCTCAAACACACAACTTTTGTAACATTTCAAACTTCGAAGCTCGATAACTTCGGCAAACAAACTCCAAGTTTCTTAAACGAAGTGTCAAATTAATCAGCTCCACGAGATCTTTGAGACGTCACAACAAATCATGATTGCTTCATGTTGTATTTCCAAGAAAAATAGTACTTTATGTGCTCAAACACACAATTTTTGTAACATTTCAAACTTCGAAGCTCGATAACTTCGGCAAACAAACTCCAAGTTTCTTAAACGAAGTGTCAAATTAATCAGCTCCACGAGATCTTTGAGACGTCACAACAAATCATGATTGCATCATGTTGTATTTCCAAGAAAAATAGTACTTTATGTGCTCAAACACACAACTTTTGTAACATTTCAAACTTCGAAGCTCGATAACTTCGACAAATGATCACCAAATTTCTTAAACAATGTGTCAAATTAATCAGGTCGTCGAGATCTTTGAGACGTCACAACAAATCATGGTTGCATCTTCTTGCATTTCCAAAAAAATAGTACTTTATGTGCTCAAACAAAAAACTTTTGTAACATTTAAAACTTCGAAGCTCGATAACTTCGGCAAACAACCTCCAAGTTTCTTAAACGAAGTGTCACATTAATCAGCTCGTCGAAATCTTTGAGACGTCACAACAAATCATGTTTGCATCTTGTTGCATTTCCAAGAAAAATAGTACTTTATGTGGTCAAACACACAACTTTTGTAACATTTCAAACTTCGAAGCTCGATAACTTCGGCAAACAAACTCCAAGTTTCTTAAACGAAGTGTCAAATTAATCAGCTCCACGAGATCTTTGAGACGTCACAACATATCATGATTGAATCTTGTTGCATTTCCAAGAAAAATAGTACTTTATGTGCTCAAACACACAACTTTTGTAACATTTCAAACTTCGAAGCTCGATAACTTCGACAAATGATCACCAAATTTCTTAAACAATGTGTCAAATTAATCAGCTCGACGAGATCTTTGAGACGTCACAACAAATCATGGTTGCATCTTCTTGCATTTCCAAGAAAAATAGTACTTTATGTGCTCAAACACAAAATTTTTGTAACATTTAAAACTTCGAAGCTCGATAACTTCGGCAAACAAACTCCAAGTTTCTTAAACGAAGTGTCAAATTAATCAGCTCCACGAGATCTTTGAGACGTCACAACAAATCATGATTGCATCATGTTGTATTTCCAAGAAAAATAGTACTTTATGTACTCAAAAAAAAACTTTTGTAACATTTAAAACTTCGAAGCTCGATAACTTCGGCAAACAAACTCCAAGTTTCTTAAACGAAGTGTCACATTAATCAGCTCGTCGAAATCTTTGAGACGTCACAACAAATCATGTTTGCATCTTGTTGCATTTCCAAGAAAAATAGTACTTTATGTGCTCAAATACACAACTTTTGTAACATTTCAAACTTCGAAACTCGTTAACTTCGACAAATGATCACCAAATTTCTTAAACGATATGTCAAATTAATCAGCTCGTCGAGATCTTTGAGACGTCACAACAAATCATGATTGCATCTTGTTGCATTTCCAAGAAAAATAGTACTTTATGTGTTCAAACACACAACTTTTGTAACATTTCAAACTTCGAAGCTCGATAACTTCGACAAATGATCACCAAATTTCTTAAACAATGTGTCAAATTAATCAGCTCGACGAGATCTTTGAGACGTCACAACAAATCATGGTTGCATCTTCTTGCATTTCCAAGAAAAATAGTACTTTATGTGCTCAAACACAAAATTTTTGTAACATTTAAAACTTCGAAGCTCGATAACTTCGGCAAACAAACTCCAAGTTTCTTAAACGAAGTGTCAAATTAATCAGCTCCACGAGATCTTTGAGACGTCACAACAAATCATGATTGCATCATGTTGTATTTCCAAGAAAAATAGTACTTTATGTACTCAAAAAAAAACTTTTGTAACATTTAAAACTTCGAAGCTCGATAACTTCGGCAAACAAACTCCAAGTTTCTTAAACGATATGTCAAATTAATCAGCTCGTCGAGATCTTTGAGACGTCACAACAAATCATGTTTGC
Source organism: Euwallacea fornicatus (assembly GCF_040115645.1). Taxonomy (NCBI): domain Eukaryota; kingdom Metazoa; phylum Arthropoda; class Insecta; order Coleoptera; family Curculionidae; genus Euwallacea; species Euwallacea fornicatus. The sequence goes on along the minus strand of NW_027096012.1, from coordinate 385,120 downwards.
ATCTTGTTGCATTTCCAAGAAAAATAGTACTTTATGTGCTCAAATACACAACTTTTGTAACATTTCAAACTTCGAAACTCGTTAACTTCGACAAATGATCACCAAATTTCTTAAACGATATGTCAAATTAATCAGCTCGTCGAGATCTTTGAGACGTCACAACAAATCATGATTGCATCTTGTTGCATTTCCAAGAAAAATAGTACTTTATGTGCTCAAACACAAAATTTTTGTAACATTTAAAACTTCGAAGCTCGATAACTTCGGCAAACAAACTCCAAGTTTCTTAAACGAAGTGTCAAATTAATCAGCTCCACGAGATCTTTGAGACGTCACAACAAATCATGATTGCATCATGTTGTATTTCCAAGAAAAATAGTACTTTATGTACTCAAAAAAAATTTTTGTAACATTTCAAACTTCGAAGCTCGATAACTTCGGCAAACAAACTCCAAGTTTCTTAAACGAAGAGTCAAATTAATCAGCTCCACGAGATCTTTGAGACGTCACAACAAATCATGATTGAATCTTGTTGTATTTCCAAGAAAAATAGTACTTTATGTGCTCAAAAAAAAACTTTTGTAACTTTTCAAACTTCGAAGCTCGTTAACTTCGACAAATGATCACCAAATTTCTTAAACGTTGTGTCAAATTAATCAGGTCGTCGAGATCTTTGAGACGTCACAACAAATCATGGTTGCATCTTCTTGCATTTCCTAGAAAAATAGTAATTTATATGCTCAAACACAAAACTTTTGTAACATTTAAAACTTCGAAGCTCGATAACTTCGGCAAACAAACTCCAAGTTTCTTAAACGAAGTGTCACATTAATCAGCTCGTCGAAATCTTTGAGACGTCACAACAAATCATGTTTGCATCTTGTTGCATTTCCAAGAAAAATAGTACTTTATGTGCTCAAACACACAACTTTTGTAACATTTCAAACTTCGAAGCTCGATAACTTCGACAAATGATCACCAAATTTCTTAAACGATATGTCAAATTAATCAGCTCGTCGAGATCTTTGAGACGTCACAACAAATCATGTTTGCATCATGTTGTATTTCCAAGAAAAATAGTACTTTATGTACTCAAAAAAAAACTTTTGTAACATTTCAAACTTCGAAGCTCGATAACTTCGGCAAACAAACTCCAAGTTTCTTAAACGAAGTGTCAAATTAATCAGCTCCACGAGATCTTTGAGACGTCACAACAAATCATGATTGCATCATGTTGTATTTCCAAGAAAAATAGTACTTTATGTGCTCAAAAAAAAACTTTTGTAGCATTTCAAATTTCGAAGCTCGATAACTTCGGCAAACAAACTCCAAGTTTCTTAAACGAAGTGTCAAATTAATCACCTCCACGAGATCTTTGAGACGTCACAACATATCATGATTGCATCATGTTGTATTTCCAAGAAAAATAGTACTTTATGTGCTCAAACACACAACTTTTGTAACATTTCAAACTTCGAAGCTCGATAACTTCGGCAAACAAACTCCAAGTTTCTTAAACGAAGTGTCAAATTAATCAGGTCCACGAGATCTTTGAGACGTCACAACAACTCATGATTGCATCATGTTGTATTTCCAAGAAAAATAGTACTTTAAGTACTCAAAAACAAACTTTTGTAACATTTAAAACTTCGAAGCTCGATAACTTCGGCAAACAAACTCCAAGTTTCTTAAACGAAGTGTCACATTAATCAGCTCGTCGAAATCTTTGAGACGTCACAACAAATCATGTTTGCATCTTGTTGCATTTCCAAGAAAAATAGTACTTTTTGTGCTCAAACACACAACTTTTGTAACATTTCAAACTTCGAAGCTCGTTAACTTCGACAAATGATCACCAAATTTCTTAAACGATATGTCAAATTAATCAGCTCGTCGAGATCTTTGAGACGTCACAACAAATCATGATTGCATCTTGTTGCATTTCCAAGAAAAATAGTACTTTATGTGTTCAAACACACAACTTTTGTAACATTTCAAACTTCGAAGCTCGATAACTTCGACAAATGATCACCAAATTTCTTAAACAATGTGTCAAATTAATCAGCTCGTCGAGATCTTTGAGACGTCACAACAAATCATGGTTGCATCTTCTTGCATTTCCAAGAAAAATAGTACTTTATGTGCTCAAACACACAACTTTTGTAACATTTCAAACTTCGAAGCTCGATAACTTCGGCAAACAAACTCCAAGTTTCTTAAACGAAGTGTCAAATTAATCAGCTCCACGAGATCTTTGAGACGTCACAACAAATCATGATTGCTTCATGTTGTATTTCCAAGAAAAATAGTACTTTATGTGCTCAAACACACAATTTTTGTAACATTTCAAACTTCGAAGCTCGATAACTTCGGCAAACAAACTCCAAGTTTCTTAAACGAAGTGTCAAATTAATCAGCTCCACGAGATCTTTGAGACGTCACAACAAATCATGATTGCATCATGTTGTATTTCCAAGAAAAATAGTACTTTATGTGCTCAAACACACAACTTTTGTAACATTTCAAACTTCGAAGCTCGATAACTTCGACAAATGATCACCAAATTTCTTAAACAATGTGTCAAATTAATCAGGTCGTCGAGATCTTTGAGACGTCACAACAAATCATGGTTGCATCTTCTTGCATTTCCAAAAAAATAGTACTTTATGTGCTCAAACAAAAAACTTTTGTAACATTTAAAACTTCGAAGCTCGATAACTTCGGCAAACAACCTCCAAGTTTCTTAAACGAAGTGTCACATTAATCAGCTCGTCGAAATCTTTGAGACGTCACAACAAATCATGTTTGCATCTTGTTGCATTTCCAAGAAAAATAGTACTTTATGTGGTCAAACACACAACTTTTGTAACATTTCAAACTTCGAAGCTCGATAACTTCGGCAAACAAACTCCAAGTTTCTTAAACGAAGTGTCAAATTAATCAGCTCCACGAGATCTTTGAGACGTCACAACATATCATGATTGAATCTTGTTGCATTTCCAAGAAAAATAGTACTTTATGTGCTCAAACACACAACTTTTGTAACATTTCAAACTTCGAAGCTCGATAACTTCGACAAATGATCACCAAATTTCTTAAACAATGTGTCAAATTAATCAGCTCGACGAGATCTTTGAGACGTCACAACAAATCATGGTTGCATCTTCTTGCATTTCCAAGAAAAATAGTACTTTATGTGCTCAAACACAAAATTTTTGTAACATTTAAAACTTCGAAGCTCGATAACTTCGGCAAACAAACTCCAAGTTTCTTAAACGAAGTGTCAAATTAATCAGCTCCACGAGATCTTTGAGACGTCACAACAAATCATGATTGCATCATGTTGTATTTCCAAGAAAAATAGTAATTTATGTACTCAAAAAAAAACTTTTGTAACATTTAAAACTTCGAAGCTCGATAACTTCGGCAAACAAACTCCAAGTTTCTTAAACGAAGTGTCACATTAATCAGCTCGTCGAAATCTTTGAGACGTCACAACAAATCATGTTTGCATCTTGTTGCATTTCCAAGAAAAATAGTACTTTATGTGCTCAAATACACAACTTTTGTAACATTTCAAACTTCGAAACTCGTTAACTTCGACAAATGATCACCAAATTTCTTAAACGATATGTCAAATTAATCAGCTCGTCGAGATCTTTGAGACGTCACAACAAATCATGATTGCATCATGTTGTATTTCCAAGAAAAATAGTACTTTATGTGCTCAAACACACAACTTTTGTAACATTTCAAACTTCGAAGCTCGATAACTTCGACAAATGATCACCAAATTTCTTAAACAATGTGTCAAATTAATCAGCTCGACGAGATCTTTGAGACGTCACAACAAATCATGGTTGCATCTTCTTGTATTTCCAAGAAAAATAGTACTTTATGTGCTCAAACACAAAATTTTTGTAACATTTAAAACTTCGAAGCTCGATAACTTCGGCAAACAAACTCCAAGTTTCTTAAACGAAGTGTCAAATTAATCAGCTCCACGAGATCTTTGAGACGTCACAACAAATCATGATTGCATCATGTTGTATTTCCAAGAAAAATAGTACTTTATGTACTCAAAAAAAAACTTTTGTAACATTTAAAACTTCGAAGCTCGATAACTTCGGCAAACAAACTCCAAGTTTCTTAAACGATATGTCAAATTAATCAGCTCGTCGAGATCTTTGAGACGTCACAACAAATCATGTTTGCATCTTGTTGCATTTCCAAGAAAAATAGTACTTTATGTGCTCAAATACACAACTTTTGTAACATTTCAAACTTCGAAACTCGTTAACTTCGACAAATGATCACCAAATTTCTTAAACGATATGTCAAATTAATCAGCTCGTCGAGATCTTTGAGACGTCACAACAAATCATGATTGCATCTTGTTGCATTTCCAAGAAAAATAGTACTTTATGTGCTCAAACACAAAATTTTTGTAACATTTAAAACTTCGAAGCTCGATAACTTCGGCAAACAAACTCCAAGTTTCTTAAACGAAGTGTCAAATTAATCAGCTCCACGAGATCTTTGAGACGTCACAACAAATCATGATTGCATCATGTTGTATTTCCAAGAAAAATAGTACTTTATGTACTCAAAAAAAATTTTTGTAACATTTCAAACTTCGAAGCTCGATAACTTCGGCAAACAAACTCCAAGTTTCTTAAACGAAGAGTCAAATTAATCAGCTCCACGAGATCTTTGAGACGTCACAACAAATCATGATTGAATCTTGTTGTATTTCCAAGAAAAATAGTACTTTATGTGCTCAAAAAAAAACTTTTGTAACTTTTCAAACTTCGAAGCTCGTTAACTTCGACAAATGATCACCAAATTTCTTAAACGTTGTGTCAAATTAATCAGGTCGTCGAGATCTTTGAGACGTCACAACAAATCATGGTTGCATCTTCTTGCATTTCCTAGAAAAATAGTAATTTATATGCTCAAACACAAAACTTTTGTAACATTTAAAACTTCGAAGCTCGATAACTTCGGCAAACAAACTCCAAGTTTCTTAAACGAAGTGTCACATTAATCAGCTCGTCGAAATCTTTGAGACGTCACAACAAATCATGTTTGCATCTTGTTGCATTTCCAAGAAAAATAGTACTTTATGTGCTCAAACACACAACTTTTGTAACATTTCAAACTTCGAAGCTCGATAACTTCGACAAATGATCACCAAATTTCTTAAACGATATGTCAAATTAATCAGCTCGTCGAGATCTTTGAGACGTCACAACAAATCATGTTTGCATCATGTTGTATTTCCAAGAAAAATAGTACTTTATGTACTCAAAAAAAAACTTTTGTAACATTTCAAACTTCGAAGCTCGATAACTTCGGCAAACAAACTCCAAGTTTCTTAAACGAAGTGTCAAATTAATCAGCTCCACGAGATCTTTGAGACGTCACAACAAATCATGATTGCATCATGTTGTATTTCCAAGAAAAATAGTACTTTATGTGCTCAAAAAAAAACTTTTGTAACATTTCAAACTTCGAAGCTCGATAACTTCGGCAAACAAACTCCAAGTTTCTTAAACGAAGTGTCAAATTAATCAGCACCACGAGATCTTTGAGAAGTCACAACAAACCATGATTGCATCATGTTGTATTTCCAAGAAAAATAGTACTTTATGTGCTCAAATACACAACTTTTGTAACATTTCAAACTTCGAAGCTCGATAACTTCGGCAAACAAACTCCAAGTTTCTTAAACGAAGTGTCAAATTAATCAGCTCCACGAGATCTTTGAGACGTCACAACATATCATGATTGAATCTTGTTGCATTTCCAAGAAAAATAGTACTTTATGTGCTCAAACACACAACTTTTGTAACATTTCAAACTTCGAAGCTCGATAACTTCGGCAAACAAACTCCAAGTTTCTTAAACGAAGTGTCAAATTAATCAGCACCACGAGATCTTTGAGAAGTCACAACAAACCATGATTGCATCATGTTGTATTTCCAAGAAAAATAGTACTTTATGTGCTCAAATACACAACTTTTGTAACATTTCAAACTTCGAAGCTCGTTAACTTCGACAAATGATCACCAAATTTCTTAAACGATATGTCAAATTAATCAGCTCGTCGAGATCTTTAAGACGTCACAACAAATCATGATTGCATCTTGTTGCATTTCCAAGAAAAATAGTACTTTATGTGCTCAAACACACAACTTTTGTAACATTTCAAACTTCGAAGCTCGATAACTTCGGCAAACAAACTCCAAGTTTCTTAAACGAAGTGTCACATTAATCAGCTCGTCGAAATCTTTGAGACGTCACAACAAATCATGTTTGCATCTTGTTGCATTTCCAAGAAAAATAGTACTTTATGTGCTCAAATACACAACTTTTGTAACATTTCAAACTTCGAAGCTCGTTAACTTCGACAAATGATCACCAAATTTCTTAAACGATATGTCAAATTAATCAGCTCGTCGAGATCTTTGAGACGTCACAACAAATCATGATTGCTTCATGTTGTATTTCCAAGAAAAATAGTACTTTATGTGCTCAAACACACAATTTTTGTAACATTTCAAACTTAGAAGCTCGATAACTTCGGCAAACAAACTCCAAGTTTCTTAAACGAAGTGTCAAATTAATCAGCTCCACGAGATCTTTGAGACGTCACAACAAACCATGATTGCATCATATTGTATTTCCAAGAAAAATAGTACTTTATGTGCTCAAACACACAACTTTTGTAACATTTAAAACTTCGAAGCTCGATAACTTCGGCAAACAAACTCCAAGTTTCTTAAACGAAGTGTCACATTAATCAGCTCGTCGAAATCTTTGAGACGTCACAACAAATCATGTTTGCATCTTGTTGCATTTCCAAGAAAAATAGTACTTTATGTGCTCAAATACACAACTTTTGTAACATTTCAAACTTCGAAGCTCGTTAACTTCGACAAATGATCACCAAATTTCTTAAACGATATGTCAAATTAATCAGCTCGTCGAGATCTTTAAGACGTCACAACAAATCATGATTGCATCTTGTTGCATTTCCAAGAAAAATAGTACTTTAAGTGTTCAAACACACAACTTTTGTAACATTTCAAACTTCGAAGCTCGATAACTTCGGCAAACAAACTCCAAGTTTCTTAAACGAAGTGTCAAATTAATCAGCACCACGAGATCTTTGAGAAGTCACAACAAACCATGATTGCATCATGTTGTATTTCCAAGAAAAATAGTACTTTATGTGCTCAAATACACAACTTTTGTAACATTTCAAACTTCGAAGCTCGATAACTTCGGCAAACAAACTCCAAGTTTCTTAAACGAAGTGTCAAATTAATCAGCTCCACGAGATCTTTGAGACGTCACAACATATCATGATTGAATCTTGTTGCATTTCCAAGAAAAATAGTACTTTATGTGCTCAAACACACAACTTTTGTAACATTTCAAACTTCGAAGCTCGATAACTTCGGCAAACAAACTCCAAGTTTCTTAAACGAAGTGTCAAATTAATCAGCACCACGAGATCTTTGAGAAGTCACAACAAACCATGATTGCATCATGTTGTATTTCCAAGAAAAATAGTACTTTATGTGCTCAAATACACAACTTTTGTAACATTTCAAACTTCGAAGCTCGTTAACTTCGACAAATGATCACCAAATTTCTTAAACGATATGTCAAATTAATCAGCTCGTCGAGATCTTTAAGACGTCACAACAAATCATGATTGCATCTTGTTGCATTTCCAAGAAAAATAGTACTTTATGTGCTCAAACACACAACTTTTGTAACATTTCAAACTTCGAAGCTCGATAACTTCGGCAAACAAACTCCAAGTTTCTTAAACGAAGTGTCACATTAATCAGCTCGTCGAAATCTTTGAGACGTCACAACAAATCATGTTTGCATCTTGTTGCATTTCCAAGAAAAATAGTACTTTATGTGCTCAAATACACAACTTTTGTAACATTTCAAACTTCGAAGCTCGTTAACTTCGACAAATGATCACCAAATTTCTTAAACGATATGTCAAATTAATCAGCTCGTCGAGATCTTTGAGACGTCACAACAAATCATGATTGCTTCATGTTGTATTTCCAAGAAAAATAGTACTTTATGTGCTCAAACACACAATTTTTGTAACATTTCAAACTTCGAAGCTCGATAACTTCGGCAAACAAACTCCAAGTTTCTTAAACGAAGTGTCAAATTAATCAGCACCACGAGATCTTTGAGAAGTCACAACAAACCATGATTGCATCATGTTGTATTTCCAAGAAAAATAGTACTTTATGTGCTCAAACACACAACTTTTGTAACATTTCAAACTTCGAAGCTCGATAACTTCGGCAAACAAACTCCAAGTTTCTTAAACGAAGTGTCAAATTAATCAGCTCCACGAGATCTTTGAGACGTCACAACAAACCATGATTGCATCATATTGTATTTCCAAGAAAAATAGTACTTTATGTGCTCAAACACACAACTTTTGTAACATTTAAAACTTCGAAGCTCGATAACTTCGGCAAACAAACTCCAAGTTTCTTAAACGAAGTGTCACATTAATCAGCTCGTCGAAATCTTTGAGACGTCACAACAAATCATGTTTGCATCTTGTTGCATTTCCAAGAAAAATAGTACTTTATGTGCTCAAATACACAACTTTTGTAACATTTCAAACTTCGAAGCTCGTTAACTTCGACAAATGATCACCAAATTTCTTAAACGATATGTCAAATTAATCAGCTCGACGAGATCTTTGAGACGTCACAACAAATCATGGTTGCATCTTCTTGCATTTCCAAGAAAAATAGTACTTTATGTGCTCAAACACAAAATTTTTGTAACATTTAAAACTTCGAAGCTCGATAACTTCGGCAAACAAACTCCAAGTTTCTTAAACGAAGTGTCAAATTAATCAGCACCACGAGATCTTTGAGACGCTACAACAAACCATGATTGCATCATGTCGTATTTCCAAGAAAAATAGTACTTTATGTGCTCAAACACACAACTTTTGTAACATTTCAAACTTCGAAGCTCGATAACTTCGGCAAACAAACTCCAAGTTTCTTAAACGAAGTGTCAAATTAATCAGCTCCACGAGATCTTTGAGACGTCACAACAAATCATGATTGAATCATGTTGTATTTCCAAGAAAAATAGTACTTTATGTACTCAAAATAAAACTTTTGTAACATTTCAAACTTCGAAGCTCGATAACTTCGGCAAACAAACTCCAAGTTTCTTAAACGAAGTGTCAAATTAATCAGCTCCACGAGATCTTTGAGACGTCACAACAAATCATGATTGCATCATGTTGTATTTCCAAGAAAAATAGTACTTTATGTGCTCAAAAAAAAACTTTTGTAACATTTCAAACTTCGAAGCTCGATAACTTCGGCAAACAAACTCCAAGTTTCTTAAACGAAGTGTCAAATTAATCAGCACCACGAGATCTTTGAGACGTTACAACAATCCATGATTGCATCATGTCGTATTTCCAAGAAAAATAGTACTTTATGTGCTCAAACACACAACTTTTGTAACATTTCAAACTTCGAAGCTCGATAACTTCGGCAAACAAACTCCAAGTTTCTTAAACGAAGTGTCAAATTAATCAGCTCCACGAGATCTTTGAGACGTCACAACAAATCATGGTTGCATCTTCTTGCATTTCCAAGAAAAATAGTACTTTATGTGCTCAAACACAAAATTTTTGTAACATTTAAAACTTCGAAGCTCGATAACTTCGGCAAACAAACTCCAAGTTTCTTAAACGAAGTGTCAAATTAATCAGCTCCACGAGATCTTTGAGACGTCACAACAAATCATGGTTGCATCTTCTTGCATTTCCAAGAAAAATAGTACTTTATGTGCTCAAACACAAAATTTTTGTAACATTTAAAACTTCGAAGCTCGATAACTTCGGCAAACAAACTCCAAGTTTCTTAAACGAAGTGTCAAATTAATCAGCTCCACGAGATCTTTGAGACGTCACAACAAATCATGATTGCATCTTCTTGCATTTCCAAGAAAAATAGTACTTTATGTGCTCAAACACACAACTTTTGTAACATTTAAAACTTCGATGCTCGATAACTTCGGCAAACAAACTCCAAGTTTCTTAAACGAAGTGTCACATTAATCAGCTCGTCGAAATCTTTGAGACGTCACAACAAATCATGTTTGCATCTTGTTGCATTTCCAAGAAAAATAGTACTTTTTGTGCTCAAACACACAACTTTTGTAACATTTCAAACTTCGAAGCTCGATAACTTCGGCAAACAAACTCCAAGTTTCTTAAACGAAGTGTCAAATTAATCAGCTCCACGAGATCTTTGAGACGTCACAACAAATCATGATTGAATCATGTTGTATTTCCAAGAAAAATAGTACTTTATGTACTCAAAATAAAACTTTTGTAACATTTCAAACTTCGAAGCTCGATAACTTCGGCAAACAAACTCCAAGTTTCTTAAACGAAGTGTCAAATTAATCAGCTCCACGAGATCTTTGAGACGTCACAACAAATCATGTTTGCATCTTGTTGCATTTCCAAGAAAAATAGTACTATTTGTGCTCAAACACACAACTTTTGTAACATTTCAAACTTCGAAGCTCGTTAACTTCGGCAAACAAACTCCAAGTTTCTTAAACGAAGTGTCAAATTAATCATCTCCACGAGATCTTTGAGACGTCACAACATATCATGATTGAATCTTGTTGTATTTCCAAGAAAAATAGTACTTTATGTGCTCAAACACACAACTTTTGTAACATTTCAAACTTCGAAGCTCGATAACTTCGGCAAACAAACTCCAAGTTTCTTAAACGAAGTGTCAAATTAATCAGCTCCACGAGATCTTTGAGACGTCACAACAAATCATGATTGCATCATGTTGTATTTCCAAGAAAAATAGTACTTTAAGTACTCAAAAACAAACTTTTGTAACATTTAAAACTTCGAAGCTCGATAACTTCGGCAAACAAACTCCAAGTTTCTTAAACGAAGTGTCAAATTAATCAGCTCGTCGAGATCTTTGAGACGACACAACAAATCATGATTGCATCATGTTGTATTTCCAAGAAAAATAGTACTTTATGTGCTCAAACACACAACTTTTGTAACATTTAAAACTTCGAAGCTCGATAACTTCGGCAAACAAACTCCAAGTTTCTTAAACGAAGTGTCAAATTAATCAGCTCCACGAGATCTTTGAGACGTCACAACAAATCATGATTGCATCATGTTGTATTTCCAAGAAAAATAGTACTTTATGTACTCAAAAAAAAATTTTGTAACATTTCAAACTTCGAAGCTCGATAACTTCGGCAAACAAACTCCAAGTTTCTTAAACGAAGTGTCAAATTAATCAGTTCCACGAGATCTTTGAGACGTCACAACAAATCATGATTGCATCATGTTGTATTTCCAAGAAAAATAGTACTTTATGTGCTCAAACACACAACTTTTGTAACATTTCAAACTTCGAAGCTCGATAACTTCGGCAAACAAACTCCAAGTTTCTTAAACGAAGTGTCAAATTAATCAGCACCACGAGATCTTTGAGAAGTCACAACAAACCATGATTGCATCATGTTGTATTTCCAAGAAAAATAGTACTTTATGTGCTCAAATACACAACTTTTGTAACATTTCAAACTTCGAAGCTCGTTAACTTCGACAAATGATCACCAAATTTCTTAAACGATATGTCAAATTAATCAGCTCGTCGAGATCTTTAAGACGTCACAACAAATCATGATTGCATCTTGTTGCATTTCCAAGAAAAATAGTACTTTATGTGCTCAAACACACAACTTTTGTAACATTTAAAACTTCGAAGCTCGATAACTTCGGCAAACAAACTCCAAGTTTCTTAAACGAAGTGTCAAATTAATCAGCTCCACGAGATCTTTGAGACGTCACAACAAATCATGATTGCATCATGTTGTATTTCCAAGAAAAATAGTACTTTATGTGCTCAAACACAAAATTTTTGTAACATTTAAAACTTCGAAGCTCGATAACTTCGGCAAACAAACTCCAAGTTTCTTAAACGAAGTGTCAAATTAATCAGCTCCACGAGATCTTTGAGACGTCACAACAAATCATGATTGCATCATGTTGTATTTCCAAGAAAAATAGTACTTTATGTGCTCAAAAAAAACTTTTGTATCATTTCAAACTTCGAAGCTCGATAACTTCGGCAAACAAACTCCAAGTTTCTTAAACGAAGTGTCAAATTAATCAGTTCCACGAGATCTTTGAGACGTCACAACAAATCATGATTGCATCATGTTGTATTTCCAAGAAAAATAGTACTTTATGTGCTCAAACACACAACTTTTGTAACATTTCAAACTTCGAAGCTCGATAACTTCGGCAAACAAACTCCAAGTTTCTTAAACGAAGTGTCAAATTAATCAGCACCACGAGATCTTTGAGAAGTCACAACAAACCATGATTGCATCATGTTGTATTTCCAAGAAAAATAGTACTTTATGTGCTCAAATACACAACTTTTGTAACATTTCAAACTTCGAAGCTCGTTAACTTCGACAAATGATCACCAAATTTCTTAAACGATATGTCAAATTAATCAGCTCGTCGAGATCTTTAAGACGTCACAACAAATCATGATTGCATCTTGTTGCATTTCCAAGAAAAATAGTACTTTATGTGCTCAAACACACAACTTTTGTAACATTTAAAACTTCGAAGCTCGATAACTTCGGCAAACAAACTCCAAGTTTCTTAAACGAAGTGTCACATTAATCAGCTCGTCGAAATCTTTGAGACGTCACAACAAATCATGTTTGCATCTTGTTGCATTTCCAAGAAAAATAGTACTTTATGTGCTCAAATACACAACTTTTGTAACATTTCAAACTTCGAAGCTCGTTAACTTCGACAAATGATCACCAAATTTCTTAAACGATATGTCAAATTAATCAGCTCGTCGAGATCTTTACGACGTCACAACAAATCATGATTGCATCATGTTGTATTTCCAAGAAAAATAGTACTTTATGTGCTCAAAAAAAACTTTTGTATCATTTCAAACTTCGAAGCTCGATAACTTCGGCAAACAAACTCCAAGTTTCTTAAACGAAGTGTCAAATTAATCAGTTCCACGAGATCTTTGAGACGTCACAACAAATCATGATTGCATCATGTTGTATTTCCAAGAAAAGTAGTACTTTATGTGTTCAAACACACAACTTTTGTAACATTTCAAACTTCGACGCTCGATAACTTCGGCAAACAAACTCCAAGTTTCTTAAACGAAGAGTCAAATTAATCAGCTCCACGAGATCTTTGAGACGTCACAACAAATCATGATTGAATCTTGTTGCATTTCCAAGAAAAATAGTACTTTATGTGCTCAAAAAAAAACTTTTGTAACTTTTCAAACTTCGAAGCTCGTTAACTTCGACAAATGATCACCAAATTTCTTAAACGTTGTGTCAAATTAATCAGGTCGTCGAGATCTTTGAGACGTCACAACAAATCATGATTGCATCATGTTGTATTTCCAAGAAAAATAGTACTTTATGTGTTCAAACACACAACTTTTGTAACATTTCAAACTTCGAAGCTCGATAACTTCGGCAAACAAACTCCAAGTTTCTTAAACGAAGTGTCACATTAATCAGCACCACGAGATCTTTGAGACGTCACAACATATCATGATTGAATCTTGTTGCATTTCCAACAAAAATAGTACTTTATGTGCTCAAACACACAATTTTTGTAACATTTCAAACTTCGAAGCTCGATAACTTCGGCAAACAAACTCCAAGTTTCTTAAACGAAGTGTCAAATTAATCAGCTCCACGAGATCTTTGAGACGTCACAACAAATCATGATTGCATCATGTTGTATTTCCAAAAAAAATAGTACTTTATGTGCTCAAAAAAAAACTTTTGTAACATTTCAAACTTCGAAGCTCGATAACTTCGGCAAACAAACTCCAAGTTTCTTAAACGAAGTGTAAAATTAATCAGCACCACGAGATCTTTGAGACGTCACAACAAACCATGTTTGCATCATGTTGTATTTCCAAGAAAAATAGTACTTTATGTGCTCAAACACACAACTTTTGTAACATTTCAAACTTCGAAGCTCGATAACTTCGGCAAACAAACTCCAAGTTTCTTAAACGAAGTGTCAAATTAATCAGCTCCACGAGATCTTTGAGACGTCACAACAAATCATGATTGCATCTTGTTGCATTTCCAAGAAAAATAGTACTTTATGTGCTCAAATACACAAATTTTGTAACATTTCAAACTTCGAAGCTCGTTAACTTCCGCAAACAAACTCCAAGTTTCTTAAACGAAGTGTCACATTAATCAGCTCGTCGAGATCTTTGAGACGTCATAACAAATCATGATTGCATCTTGTTGCATTTCCAAGAAAAATAGTACTTTATGTGTTCAAACACACAACTTTTGTAACATTTCAAACTTCGAAGCTCGTTAACTTCGAAAAATGATCACCAAATTTCTTAAACGATGTGTCAAATTAATCAGGTCGTCGAGATCTTTGAAACGTCACAACAAATCATGATTGCATCATGTTGTATTTCCAAGAAAAATAGTACTTTATGTGCTCAAACACAAAACTTTTGTAACATTTAAAACTTCGAAGCTCGATAACTTCGGCAAACAAACTCCAAGTTTCTTAAACGAAGTGTCAAATTAATCAGCTCCACGAGATCTTTGAGACGTCACAACAAATCATGTTTGCATCTTGTTGCATTTCCAAGAAAAATAGTACTTTATGTGCTCAAACACACAACTTTTGTAACATTTCAAACTTCGAAGCTCGATAACTTCGGCAAACAAACTCCAAGTTTCTTAAACGAAGTGTAAAATTAATCAGCACCACGAGATCTTTGAGACGTCACAACAAACCATGTTTGCATCATGTTGTATTTCCAAGAAAAATAGTACTTTATGTGCTCAAACACACAACTTTTGTAACATTTCAAACTTCGAAGCTCGATAACTTCGGCAAACAAACTCCAAGTTTCTTAAACGAAGTGTCAAATTAATCAGCTCCACGAGATCTTTGAGACGTCACAACAAATCATGATTGCATCTTGTTGCATTTCCAAGAAAAATAGTACTTTATGTGCTCAAATACACAAATTTTGTAACATTTCAAACTTCGAAGCTCGTTAACTTCCGCAAACAAACTCCAAGTTTCTTAAACGAAGTGTCACATTAATCAGCTCGTCGAGATCTTTGAGACGTCATAACAAATCATGATTGCATCTTGTTGCATTTCCAAGAAAAATAGTACTTTATGTGCTCAAATACACAAATTTTGTAACATTTCAAACTTCGAAGCTCGTTAACTTCGACAAATGATCACCAAATTTCTTAAACGATGTGTCAAATTAATCAGCTCCACGAGATCTTTGAGACGTCACAACAAATCATGTTTGCATCTTGTTGCATTTCCAAGAAAAATAGTACTTTATGTGCTCAAACACACAACTTTTGTAACATTTCAAACTTCGAAGCTCGATAACTTCGGCAAACAAACTCCAAGTTTCTTAAACGAAGAGTCAAATTAATCAGCTCCACGAGATCTTTGAGACGTCACAACAAATCATGATTGCATCATGTTGTATTTCCAAGAAAAATAGTACTTTATGTGTTCAAACACACAACTTTTGTAACATTTCAAACTTCGAAGCTCGATAACTTCGACAAATGATCACCAAATATCTTAAACGATGTGTCAAATTAATCAGCTTGACGAGATCTTTGAGACGTCACAAAAAATCATGATTACATCATGTTGTATTTCCAAGAAAAATAGTACTTTAAGTACTCAAAAAAACACTTTTGTAACATTTCAAACTTCGAAGCTCGATAACTTCGGCAAACAAACTCCAAGTTTCTTAAACGAAGTGTCACATTAATCAGCTCGTCGAAATCTTTGAGACGTCACAACAAATCATGTTTGCATCTTGTTGCATTTCCAAGAAAAATAGTACTTTATGTGCTCAAATACACAACTTTTGTAACATTTCAAACTTCGAAGCTCGTTAACTTCCGCAAACAAACTCCAAGTTTCTTAAACGAAGTGTCACATTAATCAGCTCGTCGAGATCTTTGAGACGTCATAACAAATCATGATTGCATCTTGTTGCATTTCCAAGAAAAATAGTACTTTATGTGCTCAAACACACAACTTTTGTAACATTTCAAACTTCGAAGCTCGATAACTTCGGCAAACAAACTCCAAGTTTCTTAAACGAAGAGTCAAATTAATCAGCTCCACGAGATCTTTGAGACGTCACAACAAATCATGATTGCATCATGTTGTATTTCCAACAAAAATAGTACTTTATGTACTCAAAAAAAAACTTTTGTAACATTTCAAACTTCGAAGCTCGATAACTTCGGCAAACAAACTCCAAGTTTCTTAAACGAAGTGTCAAATTAATCAGCTCCACGAGATCTTTGAGACGTCACAACAAATCATGTTTGCATCTTGTTGCATTTCCAAGAAAAATAGTACTTTATGTGCTCAAACACACAACTTTTGTAACATTTCAAACTTCGAAGCTCGATAACTTCGGCAAACAAACTCCAAGTTTCTTAAACGAAGTGTCAAATTAATCAGCACCACGAGATCTTTGAGACGTCACAACAAATCATGATTGCATCTTGTTGCATTTCCAAGAAAAATAGTACTTTATGTGCTCAAATACACAAATTTTGTAACATTTCAAACTTCGAAGCTCGTTAACTTCGACAAATGATCACCAAATTTCTTAAACGATGTGTCAAATTAATCAGCTCGTCGAGATCTTTGAGACGACACAACAAATCATTATTGCATCATGTTGTATTTCCAAGAAAAATAGTACTTTATGTGGTCAAACACACAACTTTTGTAACATTTCAAACTTCGAAGCTCGATAACTTCGGCAAACAAACTCCAAGTTTCTTAAACGAAGAGTCAAATTAATCAGCTCCACGAGATCTTTGAGACGTCACAACAAATCATGATTGCATCATGTTGTATTTCCAAGAAAAATAGTACTTTATGTGTTCAAACACACAACTTTTGTAACATTTCAAACTTCGAAGCTCGATAACTTCGAAAAATGATCACCAAATTTCTTAAACGATGTGTCAAATTAATCAGGTCGTCGAGATCTTTGAAACGTCACAACAAATCATGATTGCATCATGTTGTATTTCCAAGAAAAATAGTACTTTATGTGCTCAAACACAAAACTTTTGTAACATTTAAAACTTCGAAGCTCGATAACTTCGGCAAACAAACTCCAAGTTTCTTAAACGAAGTGTCAAATTAATCAGCTCCACGAGATCTTTGAGACGTCACAACAAATCATGTTTGCATCTTGTTGCATTTCCAAGAAAAATAGTACTTTATGTGCTCAAACACACAACTTTTGTAACATTTCAAACTTCGAAGCTCGATAACTTCGGCAAACAAACTCCAAGTTTCTTAAACGAAGTGTCAAATTAATCAGCACCACGAGATCTTTGAGACGTCACAACAAATCATGATTGCATCTTGTTGCATTTCCAAGAAAAATAGTACTTTATGTGCTCAAATACACAAATTTTGTAACATTTCAAACTTCGAAGCTCGTTAACTTCGACAAATGATCACCAAATTTCTTAAACGATGTGTCAAATTAATCAGCTCGTCGAGATCTTTGAGACGACACAACAAATCATTATTGCATCATGTTGTATTTCCAAGAAAAATAGTACTTTATGTGGTCAAACACACAACTTTTGTAACATTTCAAACTTCGAAGCTCGATAACTTCGGCAAGCAAACTTCAAGTTTCTTAAACGAAGTGTCAAATTAATCAGCACCACGAGATCTTTGAGACGTCACAACAAATCATGATTGCATCTTGTTGCATTTCCAAGAAAAATAGTACTTTATGTGCTCAAATACACAAATTTTGTAACATTTCAAACTTCGAAGCTCGTTAACTTCGACAAATGATCACCAAATTTCTTAAACGATGTGTCAAATTAATCAGCTCCACGAGATCTTTGAGACGTCACAACAAATCATGTTTGCATCTTGTTGCATTTCCAAGAAAAATAGTACTTTATGTGCTCAAACACACAACTTTTGTAACATTTCAAACTTCGAAGCTCGATAACTTCGGCAAACAAACTCCAAGTTTCTTAAACGAAGAGTCAAATTAATCAGCTCCACGAGATCTTTGAGACGTCACAACAAATCATGATTGCATCATGTTGTATTTCCAAGAAAAATAGTACTTTATGTGTTCAAACACACAACTTTTGTAACATTTCAAACTTCGAAGCTCGATAACTTCGACAAATGATCACCAAATATCTTAAACGATGTGTCAAATTAATCAGCTTGACGAGATCTTTGAGACGTCACAAAAAATCATGATTACATCATGTTGTATTTCCAAGAAAAATAGTACTTTAAGTACTCAAAAAAACACTTTTGTAACATTTCAAACTTCGAAGCTCGATAACTTCGGCAAACAAACTCCAAGTTTCTTAAACGAAGTGTCACATTAATCAGCTCGTCGAAATCTTTGAGACGTCACAACAAATCATGTTTGCATCTTGTTGCATTTCCAAGAAAAATAGTACTTTATGTGCTCAAATACACAACTTTTGTAACATTTCAAACTTCGAAGCTCGTTAACTTCCGCAAACAAACTCCAAGTTTCTTAAACGAAGTGTCACATTAATCAGCTCGTCGAGATCTTTGAGACGTCATAACAAATCATGATTGCATCTTGTTGCATTTCCAAGAAAAATAGTACTTTATGTGCTCAAACACACAACTTTTGTAACATTTCAAACTTCGAAGCTCGATAACTTCGGCAAACAAACTCCAAGTTTCTTAAACGAAGAGTCAAATTAATCAGCTCCACGAGATCTTTGAGACGTCACAACAAATCATGATTGCATCATGTTGTATTTCCAACAAAAATAGTACTTTATGTACTCAAAAAAAAACTTTTGTAACATTTCAAACTTCGAAGCTCGATAACTTCGGCAAACAAACTCCAAGTTTCTTAAACGAAGTGTCAAATTAATCAGCTCCACGAGATCTTTGAGACGTCACAAAAAATCATGATTACATCATGTTGTATTTCCAAGAAAAATAGTACTTTAAGTACTCAAAAAACACTTTTGTAACATTTCAAACTTCGAAGCTCGATAACTTCGGCAAACAAACTCCAAGTTTCTTAAACGAAGTGTCACATTAATCAGCTCGTCGAAATCTTTGAGACGTCACAACAAATCATGTTTGCATCTTGTTGCATTTCCAAGAAAAATAGTACTTTATGTGCTCAAATACACAACTTTTGTAACATTTCAAACTTCGAAGCTCGTTAACTTCGAAAAATGATCACCAAATTTCTTAAACGATGTGTCAAATTAATCAGGTCGTCGAGATCTTTGAAACGTCACAACAAATCATGATTGCATCATGTTGTATTTCCAAGAAAAATAGTACTTTATGTGCTCAAACACAAAACTTTTGTAACATTTACAACTTCGAAGCTCGATAACTTCGGCAAACAAACTCCAAGTTTCTTAAACGAAGTGTCAAATTAATCAGCTCCACGAGATCTTTGAGACGTCACAACAAATCATGTTTGCATCTTGTTGCATTTCCAAGAAAAATAGTACTTTATGTGCTCAAACACAAAACTTTTGTAACATTTAAAACTTCGAAGCTCGATAACTTCGGCAAACAAACTCCAAGTTTCTTAAACGAAGTGTCAAATTAATCAGCACCACGAGATCTTTGAGACGTCACAACAAATCATGATTGCATCTTGTTGCATTTCCAAGAAAAATAGTACTTTATGTGCTCAAAAAAAAACTTTTGTAACATTTCAAACTTCGAAGCTCGATAACTTCGGCAAACAAACTCCAAGTTTCTTAAACGAAGTGTCAAATTAATCAGCTCCACGAGATCTTTGAGACGTCACAACATATCATGATTGAATCTTGTTGCATTTCCAAGAAAAATAGTACTTTATGTGCTCAAACACACAACATTTGTAACATTTAAAACTTCGAAGCTCGATAACTTCGGCAAACAAACTCCAAGTTTCTTAAACGAAGAGTCAAATTAATCAGCTCCACGAGATCTTTGAGACGTCACAACAAATCATGTTTGCATCTTGTTGCATTTCCAAGAAAAATAGTACTTTATGTGCTCAAACACACAACTTTTGTAACATTTCAAACTTCGAAGCTCGATAACTTCGGCAAACAAACTCCAAGTTTCTTAAACGAAGAGTCAAATTAATCAGCTCCACGAGATCTTTGAGACGTCACAACAAATCATGATTGCATCATGTTGTATTTCCAAGAAAAATAGTACTTTATGTGTTCAAACACACAACTTTTGTAACATTTCAAACTTCGAAGCTCGATAACTTCGACAAATGATCACCAAATATCTTAAACGATGTGTCAAATTAATCAGCTTGACGAGATCTTTGAGACGTCACAAAAAATCATGATTACATCATGTTGTATTTCCAAGAAAAATAGTACTTTAAGTACTCAAAAAAACACTTTTGTAACATTTCAAACTTCGAAGCTCGATAACTTCGGCAAACAAACTCCAAGTTTCTTAAACGAAGTGTCACATTAATCAGCTCGTCGAAATCTTTGAGACGTCACAACAAATCATGTTTGCATCTTGTTGCATTTCCAAGAAAAATAGTACTTTATGTGCTCAAATACACAACTTTTGTAACATTTCAAACTTCGAAGCTCGTTAACTTCCGCAAACAAACTCCAAGTTTCTTAAACGAAGTGTCACATTAATCAGCTCGTCGAGATCTTTGAGACGTCATAACAAATCATGATTGCATCTTGTTGCATTTCCAAGAAAAATAGTACTTTATGTGCTCAAACACACAACTTTTGTAACATTTCAAACTTCGAAGCTCGATAACTTCGGCAAACAAACTCCAAGTTTCTTAAACGAAGAGTCAAATTAATCAGCTCCACGAGATCTTTGAGACGTCACAACAAATCATGATTGCATCATGTTGTATTTCCAACAAAAATAGTACTTTATGTACTCAAAAAAAAACTTTTGTAACATTTCAAACTTCGAAGCTCGATAACTTCGGCAAACAAACTCCAAGTTTCTTAAACGAAGTGTCAAATTAATCAGCTCCACGAGATCTTTGAGACGTCACAAAAAATCATGATTACATCATGTTGTATTTCCAAGAAAAATAGTACTTTAAGTACTCAAAAAACACTTTTGTAACATTTCAAACTTCGAAGCTCGATAACTTCGGCAAACAAACTCCAAGTTTCTTAAACGAAGTGTCACATTAATCAGCTCGTCGAAATCTTTGAGACGTCACAACAAATCATGTTTGCATCTTGTTGCATTTCCAAGAAAAATAGTACTTTATGTGCTCAAATACACAACTTTTGTAACATTTCAAACTTCGAAGCTCGTTAACTTCGAAAAATGATCACCAAATTTCTTAAACGATGTGTCAAATTAATCAGGTCGTCGAGATCTTTGAAACGTCACAACAAATCATGATTGCATCATGTTGTATTTCCAAGAAAAATAGTACTTTATGTGCTCAAACACAAAACTTTTGTAACATTTACAACTTCGAAGCTCGATAACTTCGGCAAACAAACTCCAAGTTTCTTAAACGAAGTGTCAAATTAATCAGCTCCACGAGATCTTTGAGACGTCACAACAAATCATGTTTGCATCTTGTTGCATTTCCAAGAAAAATAGTACTTTATGTGCTCAAACACAAAACTTTTGTAACATTTAAAACTTCGAAGCTCGATAACTTCGGCAAACAAACTCCAAGTTTCTTAAACGAAGTGTCAAATTAATCAGCACCACGAGATCTTTGAGACGTCACAACAAATCATGATTGCATCTTGTTGCATTTCCAAGAAAAATAGTACTTTATGTGCTCAAAAAAAAACTTTTGTAACATTTCAAACTTCGAAGCTCGATAACTTCGGCAAACAAACTCCAAGTTTCTTAAACGAAGTGTCAAATTAATCAGCTCCACGAGATCTTTGAGACGTCACAACATATCATGATTGAATCTTGTTGCATTTCCAAGAAAAATAGTACTTTATGTGCTCAAACACACAACATTTGTAACATTTAAAACTTCGAAGCTCGATAACTTCGGCAAACAAACTCCAAGTTTCTTAAACGAAGAGTCAAATTAATCAGCTCCACGAGATCTTTGAGACGTCACAACAAATCATGATTGCATCATGTTGTATTTCCAACAAAAATAGTACTTTATGTGCTCAAACACACAATTTTTGTAACATTTCAAACTTCGAAGCTCGATAACTTCGGCAAACAAACTCCAAGTTTCTTAAACGAAGTGTCAAATTAATCAGCTCCACGAGATCTTTGAGACGTCACAACAAACCATGATTGCATCTTGTTGCATTTCCAAGAAAAATAGTACATTATGTGCTCAAAAAAAAACTTTTGTAACATTTCAAACTTCGAAGCTCGATAACTTCGGCAAACAAACTCCAAGTTTCTTAAACGAAGTGTCACATTATTCAGCACCACGAGATCTTTGAGACGTCACAACAAACCATGATTGCATCATGTTGTATTTCCAAGAAAAATAGTACTTTATGTGCTCAAACACAAAACTTTTGTAACATTTCAAACTTCGAAGCTCGATAACTTCGGCAAACAAACTCCAAGTTTCTTAAACGAAGTGTCAAATTAATCAGCTCCACGAGATCTTTGAGACGTCACAACATATCATGATTGAATCTTGTTGCATTTCCAAGAAAAATAGTACTTTATGTGCTCAAACACACAACTTTTGTAACATTTCAAACTTCGAAGCTCGATAACTTCGACAAATGATCACCAAATTTCTTAAACAATGTGTCAAATTAATCAGCTCGACGAGATCTTTGAGACGTCTCAACAAATCATGGTTGCATCTTCTTGCATTTCCAAGAAAAATAGTACTATATGTGCTCAAACACACAACTTTTGTAACATTTCAAACTTCGAAGCTCGATAACTTCGGCAAACAAACTCCAAGTTTCTTAAACGAAGTGTCAAATTAATCAGCTCCACGAGATCTTTGAGACGTCACAACATATCATGATTGAATCTTGTTGCATTTCCAAGAAAAATAGTACTTTATGTGCTCAAACACACAACATTTGTAACATTTAAAACTTCGAAGCTCGATAACTTCGGCAAACAAACTCCAAGTTTCTTAAACGAAGTGTCACATTAATCAGCTCGTCGAAATCTTTGAGACGTCACAACATATCATGATTGAATCTTGTTGCGTTTCCAATAAAAATAGTACTTTATGTGCTCAAACACACAACATTTGTAACATTTAAAACTTCGAAGCTCGATAACTTCGGCAAACAAACTCCAAGTTTCTTAAACGAAGAGTCAAATTAATCAGTTCCACGAGATCTTTGAGACGTCACAACAAATCATGATTGCATCATGTTGTATTTCCAAGAAAAGTAGTACTTTATGTGTTCAAACACACAACTTTTGTAACATTTCAAACTTCGACGCTCGATAACTTCGGCAAACAAACTCCAAGTTTCTTAAACGAAGAGTCAAATTAATCAGCTCCACGAGATCTTTGAGACGTCACAACAAATCATGATTGAATCTTGTTGCATTTCCAAGAAAAATAGTACTTTATGTGCTCAAAAAAAAACTTTTGTAACTTTTCAAACTTCGAAGCTCGTTAACTTCGACAAATGATCACCAAATTTCTTAAACGTTGTGTCAAATTAATCAGGTCGTCGAGATCTTTGAGACGTCACAACAAATCATGATTGCATCATGTTGTATTTCCAAGAAAAATAGTACTTTATGTGTTCAAACACACAACTTTTGTAACATTTCAAACTTCGAAGCTCGATAACTTCGGCAAACAAACTCCAAGTTTCTTAAACGAAGTGTCACATTAATCAGCACCACGAGATCTTTGAGACGTCACAACAAACCATGATTGCATCATGTTGTATTTCCAAGAAAAATAGTACTTTATGTGCTCAAACACAAAACTTTTGTAACATTTAAAACTTCGAAGCTCGATAACTTCGGCAAACAAACTCCAAGTTTCTTAAACGAAGTGTCACATTAATCAGCTCGTCGAAATCTTTGAGACGTCACAACAAATCATGTTTGCATCTTGTTGCATTTCCAAGAAAAATAGTACTTTATGTGCTCAAACACACAACTTTTGTAACATTTCAAACTTCGAAGCTCGATAACTTCGGCAAACAAACTCCAAGTTTCTTAAACGAAGTGTCAAATTAATCAGCTCCACGAGATCTTTGAGACGTCACAACAAATCATGATTGCATCATGTTGTATTTCCAAAAAAAATAGTACTTTATGTGCTCAAAAAAAAACTTTTGTAACATTTCAAACTTCGAAGCTCGATAACTTCGGCAAACAAACTCCAAGTTTCTTAAACGAAGTGTAAAATTAATCAGCACCACGAGATCTTTGAGACGTCACAACAAACCATGTTTGCATCATGTTGTATTTCCAAGAAAAATAGTACTTTATGTGCTCAAATACACAAATTTTGTAACATTTCAAACTTCGAAGCTCGTTAACTTCCGCAAACAAACTCCAAGTTTCTTAAACGAAGTGTCACATTAATCAGCTCGTCGAGATCTTTGAGACGTCATAACAAATCATGATTGCATCTTGTTGCATTTCCAAGAAAAATAGTACTTTATGTGTTCAAACACACAACTTTTGTAACATTTCAAACTTCGAAGCTCGTTAACTTCGAAAAATGATCACCAAATTTCTTAAACGATGTGTCAAATTAATCAGGTCGTCGAGATCTTTGAAACGTCACAACAAATCATGATTGCATCATGTTGTATTTCCAAGAAAAATAGTACTTTATGTGCTCAAACACAAAACTTTTGTAACATTTAAAACTTCGAAGCTCGATAACTTCGGCAAACAAACTCCAAGTTTCTTAAACGAAGTGTCAAATTAATCAGCTCCACGAGATCTTTGAGACGTCACAACAAATCATGTTTGCATCTTGTTGCATTTCCAAGAAAAATAGTACTTTATGTGCTCAAACACACAACTTTTGTAACATTTCAAACTTCGAAGCTCGATAACTTCGGCAAACAAACTCCAAGTTTCTTAAACGAAGTGTCAAATTAATCAGCACCACGAGATTTTTGAGACGTCACAACAAATCATGATTGCATCTTGTTGCATTTCCAAGAAAAATAGTACTTTATGTGCTCAAATACACAACTTTTGTAACATTTCAAAATTCGAAGCTCGTTAACTTCGATAAATGATCACCAAATTTCTTAAACGATATGTCAAATTAATCAGCTCGTCGAGATCTTTGAGACGTCACAACAAATCATGATTGCATCTTGTTGCATTTCCAAGAAAAATAGTACTTTATGTGTTCAAACACACAACTTTTGTAACATTTCAAACTTCGAAGCTCGATAACTTCGGCAAACAAACTCCAAGTTTCTTAAACGAAGTGTCAAATTAATCAGCTCCACGAGATCTTTGAGACGTCACAACAAATCATGATTGCATCATGTTGTATTTCCAAGAAAAATAGTACTTTATGTGTTCAAACACACAACTTTTGTAACATTTCAAACTTCGAAGCTCGATAACTTCGACAAATGATCACCAAATTTCTTAAACGATGTGTCAAATTAATCAGCTTGACGAGATCTTTGAGACGTCACAACAAATCATGATTGCATCTTGTTGCATTTCCAAGAAAAATAGTACTTTATGTGCTCAAATACACAAATTTTGTAACATTTCAAACTTCGAAGCTCGTTAACTTCCGCAAACAAACTCCAAGTTTCTTAAACGAAGTGTCACATTAATCAGCTTGTCGAGATCTTTGAGACGTCATAACAAATCATGATTGCATCTTGTTGCATTTCCAAGAAAAATAGTACTTTATGTGTTCAAACACACAACTTTTGTAACATTTCAAACTTCGAAGCTCGTTAACTTCCGCAAACAAACTCCAAGTTTCTTAAACGAAGTATCACATTAATCAGCTCGTCGAGATCTTTGAAACGTCACAACAAATCATGATTGCATCATGTTGTATTTCCAAGAAAAATAGTACTTTATGTGCTCAAACACAAAACTTTTGTAACATTTAAAACTTCGAAGCTCGATAACTTCGGCAAACAAACTCCAAGTTTCTTAAACGAAGTGTCAAATTAATCAGCTCCACGAGATCTTTGAGACGTCACAACAAATCATGTTTGCATCTTGTTGCATTTCCAAGAAAAATAGTACTTTATGTGCTCAAACACACAATATTTGTAACATTTAAAACTTCGAAGCTCGATAACTTCGGCAAACAAACTCCAAGTTTCTTAAACGAAGAGTCAAATTAATCAGCTCCACGAGATCTTTGAGACGTCACAACAAATCATGATTGCATCATGTTGTATTTCCAACAAAAATAGTACTTTATGTGCTCAAACACACAATTTTTGTAACATTTCAAACTTCGAAGCTCGATAACTTCGGCAAACAAACTCCAAGTTTCTTAAACGAAGTGTCAAATTAATCAGCTCCACGAGATCTTTGAGACGTCACAACAAATCATGATTGCATCATGTTGTATTTCCAAAAAAAATAGTACTTTATGTGCTCAAAAAAAAACTTTTGTAACATTTCAAACTTCGAAGCTCGATAACTTCGGCAAACAAACTCCAAGTTTCTTAAACGAAGTGTAAAATTAATCAGCACCACGAGATCTTTGAGACGTCACAACAAACCATGTTTGCATCATGTTGTATTTCCAAGAAAAATAGTACTTTATGTGCTCAAATACACAAATTTTGTAACATTTCAAACTTCGAAGCTCGTTAACTTCCGCAAACAAACTCCAAGTTTCTTAAACGAAGTGTCACATTAATCAGCTCGTCGAGATCTTTGAGACGTCATAACAAATCATGATTGCATCTTGTTGCATTTCCAAGAAAAATAGTACTTTATGTGCTCAAATACACAAATTTTGTAACATTTCAAACTTCGAAGCTCGTTAACTTCCGCAAACAAACTCCAAGTTTCTTAAACGAAGTGTCACATTAATCAGCTCGTCGAGATCTTTGAGACGTCATAACAAATCATGATTGCATCTTGTTGCATTTCCAAGAAAAATAGTACTTTATGTGTTCAAACACACAACTTTTGTAACATTTCAAACTTCGAAGCTCGTTAACTTCGAAAAATGATCACCAAATTTCTTAAACGATGTGTCAAATTAATCAGGTCGTCGAGATCTTTGAAACGTCACAACAAATCATGATTGCATCATGTTGTATTTCCAAGAAAAATAGTACTTTATGTGCTCAAACACAAAACTTTTGTAACATTTAAAACTTCGAAGCTCGATAACTTCGGCAAACAAACTCCAAGTTTCTTAAACGAAGTGTCAAATTAATCAGCTCCACGAGATCTTTGAGACGTCACAACAAATCATGTTTGCATCTTGTTGCATTTCCAAGAAAAATAGTACTTTATGTGCTCAAACACACAACTTTTGTAACATTTCAAACTTCGAAGCTCGATAACTTCGGCAAACAAACTCCAAGTTTCTTAAACGAAGTGTCAAATTAATCAGCACCACGAGATCTTTGAGACGTCACAACAAATCATGATTGCATCTTGTTGCATTTCCAAGAAAAATAGTACTTTATGTGCTCAAATACACAAATTTTGTAACATTTCAAACTTCGAAGCTCGTTAACTTCGACAAATGATCACCAAATTTCTTAAACGATGTGTCAAATTAATCAGCTCGTCGAGATCTTTGATACGACACAACAAATCATTATTGCATCATGTTGTATTTCCAAGAAAAATAGTACTTTATGTGGTCAAACACACAACTTTTGTAACATTTCAAACTTCGAAGCTCGATAACTTCGGCAAGCAAACTTCAAGTTTCTTAAACGAAGTGTCAAATTAATCAGCACCACGAGATCTTTGAGACGTCACAACAAATCATGATTGCATCTTGTTGCATTTCCAAGAAAAATAGTACTTTATGTGCTCAAATACACAAATTTTGTAACATTTCAAACTTCGAAGCTCGTTAACTTCGACAAATGATCACCAAATTTCTTAAACGATGTGTCAAATTAATCAGCTCCACGAGATCTTTGAGACGTCACAACAAATCATGTTTGCATCTTGTTGCATTTCCAAGAAAAATAGTACTTTATGTGCTCAAATACACAAATTTTGTAACATTTCAAACTTCGAAGCTCGTTAACTTCCGCAAACAAACTCCAAGTTTCTTAAACGAAGTGTCACATTAATCAGCTCGTCGAGATCTTTGAGACGTCATAACAAATCATGATTGCATCATGTTGTATTTCCAAGAAAAATAGTACTTTATGTGCTCAAACACAAAACTTTTGTAACATTTAAAACTTCGAAGCTCGATAACTTCGGCAAACAAACTCCAAGTTTCTTAAACGAAGTGTCAAATTAATCAGCTCCACGAGATCTTTGAGACGTCACAACAAATCATGTTTGCATCTTGTTGCATTTCCAAGAAAAATAGTACTTTATGTGCTCAAACACACAACTTTTGTAACATTTCAAACTTCGAAGCTCGATAACTTCGGCAAACAAACTCCAAGTTTCTTAAACGAAGAGTCAAATTAATCAGCTCCACGAGATCTTTGAGACGTCACAACAAATCATGATTGCATCATGTTGTATTTCCAAGAAAAATAGTACTTTATGTGTTCAAACACACAACTTTTGTAACATTTCAAACTTCGAAGCTCGATAACTTCGACAAATGATCACCAAATATCTTAAACGATGTGTCAAATTAATCAGCTTGACGAGATCTTTGAGACGTCACAACAAATCATGATTGCATCTTGTTGCATTTCCAAGAAAAATAGTACTTTATGTGCTCAAATACACAAATTTTGTAACATTTCAAACTTCGAAGCTCGTTAACTTCCGCAAACAAACTCCAAGTTTCTTAAACGAAGTGTCACATTAATCAGCTCGTCGAGATCTTTGAGACGTCATAACAAATCATGATTGCATCTTGTTGCATTTCCAAGAAAAATAGTACTTTATGTGCTCAAATACACAACTTTTGTAACATTTCAAACTTCGAAGCTCGTTAACTTCGACAAATGATCACCAAATTTCTTAAACGATATGTCAAATTAATCAGCTCGTCGAGATCTTTACGACGTCACAACAAATCATGATTGCATCATGTTGTATTTCCAAGAAAAATAGTACTTTATGTGCTCAAAAAAAAACTTTTGTAACATTTCAAACTTCGAAGCTCGATAACTTCGGCAAACAAACTCCAAGTTTCTTAAACGAAGAGTCAAATTAATCAGCTCCACGAGATCTTTGAGACGTCACAACAAATCATGATTGCATCATGTTGTATTTCCAACAAAAATAGTACTTTATGTACTCAAAAAAAAACTTTTGTAACATTTCAAACTTCGAAGCTCGATAACTTCGGCAAACAAACTCCAAGTTTCTTAAACGAAGAGTCAAATTAATCAGCTCCACGAGATCTTTGAGACGTCACAACAAATCATGATTGCATCATGTTGTATTTCCAACAAAAATAGTACTTTATGTACTCAAAAAAAAACTTTTGTAACATTTCAAACTTCGAAGCTCGATAACTTCGGCAAACAAACTCCAAGTTTCTTAAACGAAGTGTCAAATTAATCAGCTCCACGAGATCTTTGAGACGTCACAAAAAATCATGATTACATCATGTTGTATTTCCAAGAAAAATAGTACTTTAAGTACTCAAAAAAACACTTTTGTAACATTTCAAACTTCGAAGCTCGATAACTTCGGCAAACAAACTCCAAGTTTCTTAAACGAAGTGTCACATTAATCAGCTCGTCGAAATCTTTGAGACGTCACAACAAATCATGTTTGCATCTTGTTGCATTTCCAAGAAAAATAGTACTTTATGTGCTCAAATACACAACTTTTGTAACATTTCAAACTTCGAAGCTCGTTAACTTCGAAAAATGATCACCAAATTTCTTAAACGATGTGTCAAATTAATCAGGTCGTCGAGATCTTTGAAACGTCACAACAAATCATGATTGCATCATGTTGTATTTCCAAGAAAAATAGTACTTTATGTGCTCAAACACAAAACTTTTGTAACATTTACAACTTCGAAGCTCGATAACTTCGGCAAACAAACTCCAAGTTTCTTAAACGAAGTGTCAAATTAATCAGCTCCACGAGATCTTTGAGACGTCACAACATATCATGATTGAATCTTGTTGCATTTCCAAGAAAAATAGTACTTTATGTGCTCAAACACACAACATTTGTAACATTTAAAACTTCGAAGCTCGATAACTTCGGCAAACAAACTCCAAGTTTCTTAAACGAAGAGTCAAATTAATCAGCTCCACGAGATCTTTGAGACGTCTCAACAAATCATGATTGCATCATGTTGTATTTCCAACAAAAATAGTACTTTATGTGCTCAAACACACAATTTTTGTAACATTTCAAACTTCGAAGCTCGATAACTTCGGCAAACAAACTCCAAGTTTCTTAAACGAAGTGTCAAATTAATCAGCTCCACGAGATCTTTGAGACGTCACAACAAACCATGATTGCATCTTGTTGCATTTCCAAGAAAAATAGTACATTATGTGCTCAAAAAAAAACTTTTGTAACATTTCAAACTTCGAAGCTCGATAACTTCGGCAAGCAAACTTCAAGTTTCTTAAACGAAGTGTCAAATTAATCAGCACCACGAGATCTTTGAGACGTCACAACAAATCATGATTGCATCTTGTTGCATTTCCAAGAAAAATAGTACTTTATGTGCTCAAATACACAAATTTTGTAACATTTCAAACTTCGAAGCTCGTTAACTTCGACAAATGATCACCAAATTTCTTAAACGATGTGTCAAATTAATCAGCTCCACGAGATCTTTGAGACGTCACAACAAATCATGTTTGCATCTTGTTGCATTTCCAAGAAAAATAGTACTTTATGTGCTCAAATACACAAATTTTGTAACATTTCAAACTTCGAAGCTCGTTAACTTCCGCAAACAAACTCCAAGTTTCTTAAACGAAGTGTCACATTAATCAGCTCGTCGAGATCTTTGAGACGTCATAACAAATCATGATTGCATCATGTTGTATTTCCAAGAAAAATAGTACTTTATGTGCTCAAACACAAAACTTTTGTAACATTTAAAACTTCGAAGCTCGATAACTTCGGCAAACAAACTCCAAGTTTCTTAAACGAAGTGTCAAATTAATCAGCTCCACGAGATCTTTGAGACGTCACAACAAATCATGTTTGCATCTTGTTGCATTTCCAAGAAAAATAGTACTTTATGTGCTCAAACACACAACTTTTGTAACATTTCAAACTTCGAAGCTCGATAACTTCGGCAAACAAACTCCAAGTTTCTTAAACGAAGAGTCAAATTAATCAGCTCCACGAGATCTTTGAGACGTCACAACAAATCATGATTGCATCATGTTGTATTTCCAAGAAAAATAGTACTTTATGTGTTCAAACACACAACTTTTGTAACATTTCAAACTTCGAAGCTCGATAACTTCGACAAATGATCACCAAATATCTTAAACGATGTGTCAAATTAATCAGCTTGACGAGATCTTTGAGACGTCACAACAAATCATGATTGCATCTTGTTGCATTTCCAAGAAAAATAGTACTTTATGTGCTCAAATACACAAATTTTGTAACATTTCAAACTTCGAAGCTCGTTAACTTCCGCAAACAAACTCCAAGTTTCTTAAACGAAGTGTCACATTAATCAGCTCGTCGAGATCTTTGAGACGTCATAACAAATCATGATTGCATCTTGTTGCATTTCCAAGAAAAATAGTACTTTATGTGCTCAAATACACAACTTTTGTAACATTTCAAACTTCGAAGCTCGTTAACTTCGACAAATGATCACCAAATTTCTTAAACGATATGTCAAATTAATCAGCTCGTCGAGATCTTTACGACGTCACAACAAATCATGATTGCATCATGTTGTATTTCCAAGAAAAATAGTACTTTATGTGCTCAAAAAAAAACTTTTGTAACATTTCAAACTTCGAAGCTCGATAACTTCGGCAAACAAACTCCAAGTTTCTTAAACGAAGAGTCAAATTAATCAGCTCCACGAGATCTTTGAGACGTCACAACAAATCATGATTGCATCATGTTGTATTTCCAACAAAAATAGTACTTTATGTACTCAAAAAAAAACTTTTGTAACATTTCAAACTTCGAAGCTCGATAACTTCGGCAAACAAACTCCAAGTTTCTTAAACGAAGAGTCAAATTAATCAGCTCCACGAGATCTTTGAGACGTCACAACAAATCATGATTGCATCATGTTGTATTTCCAACAAAAATAGTACTTTATGTACTCAAAAAAAAACTTTTGTAACATTTCAAACTTCGAAGCTCGATAACTTCGGCAAACAAACTCCAAGTTTCTTAAACGAAGTGTCAAATTAATCAGCTCCACGAGATCTTTGAGACGTCACAAAAAATCATGATTACATCATGTTGTATTTCCAAGAAAAATAGTACTTTAAGTACTCAAAAAAACACTTTTGTAACATTTCAAACTTCGAAGCTCGATAACTTCGGCAAACAAACTCCAAGTTTCTTAAACGAAGTGTCACATTAATCAGCTCGTCGAAATCTTTGAGACGTCACAACAAATCATGTTTGCATCTTGTTGCATTTCCAAGAAAAATAGTACTTTATGTGCTCAAATACACAACTTTTGTAACATTTCAAACTTCGAAGCTCGTTAACTTCGAAAAATGATCACCAAATTTCTTAAACGATGTGTCAAATTAATCAGGTCGTCGAGATCTTTGAAACGTCACAACAAATCATGATTGCATCATGTTGTATTTCCAAGAAAAATAGTACTTTATGTGCTCAAACACAAAACTTTTGTAACATTTACAACTTCGAAGCTCGATAACTTCGGCAAACAAACTCCAAGTTTCTTAAACGAAGTGTCAAATTAATCAGCTCCACGAGATCTTTGAGACGTCACAACAAATCATGTTTGCATCTTGTTGCATTTCCAAGAAAAATAGTACTTTATGTGCTCAAACACAAAACTTTTGTAACATTTAAAACTTCGAAGCTCGATAACTTCGGCAAACAAACTCCAAGTTTCTTAAACGAAGTGTCAAATTAATCAGCACCACGAGATCTTTGAGACGTCACAACAAATCATGATTGCATCTTGTTGCATTTCCAAGAAAAATAGTACTTTATGTGCTCAAAAAAAAACTTTTGTAACATTTCAAACTTCGAAGCTCGATAACTTCGGCAAACAAACTCCAAGTTTCTTAAACGAAGTGTCAAATTAATCAGCTCCACGAGATCTTTGAGACGTCACAACATATCATGATTGAATCTTGTTGCATTTCCAAGAAAAATAGTACTTTATGTGCTCAAACACACAACATTTGTAACATTTAAAACTTCGAAGCTCGATAACTTCGGCAAACAAACTCCAAGTTTCTTAAACGAAGAGTCAAATTAATCAGCTCCACGAGATCTTTGAGACGTCTCAACAAATCATGATTGCATCATGTTGTATTTCCAACAAAAATAGTACTTTATGTGCTCAAACACACAATTTTTGTAACATTTCAAACTTCGAAGCTCGATAACTTCGGCAAACAAACTCCAAGTTTCTTAAACGAAGTGTCAAATTAATCAGCTCCACGAGATCTTTGAGACGTCACAACAAACCATGATTGCATCTTGTTGCATTTCCAAGAAAAATAGTACATTATGTGCTCAAAAAAAAACTTTTGTAACATTTCAAACTTCGAAGCTCGATAACTTCGGCAAACAAACTCCAAGTTTCTTAAACGAAGTGTCACATTATTCAGCACCACGAGATCTTTGAGACGTCACAACAAACCATGATTGCATCATGTTGTATTTCCAAGAAAAATAGTACTTTATGTGCTCAAACACAAAACTTTTGTAACATTTCAAACTTCGAAGCTCGATAACTTCGGCAAACAAACTCCAAGTTTCTTAAACGAAGTGTCAAATTAATCAGCTCCACGAGATCTTTGAGACGTCACAACATATCATGATTGAATCTTGTTGCATTTCCAAGAAAAATAGTACTTTATGTGCTCAAACACACAACTTTTGTAACATTTCAAACTTCGAAGCTCGATAACTTCGGCAAACAAACTCCAAGTTTCTTAAACGAAGAGTCAAATTAATCAGCTCCACGAGATCTTTGAGACGTCACAACAAATCATGATTGCATCATGTTGTATTTCCAACAAAAATAGTACTTTATGTGCTCAAACACACAATTTTTGTAACATTTCAAACTTCGAAGCTCGATAACTTCGACAAATGATCACCAAATATCTTAAACGATGTGTCAAATTAATCAGCTTGACGAGATCTTTGAGACGTCACAACAAATCATGATTGCATCTTGTTGCATTTCCAAGAAAAATAGTACTTTATGTGCTCAAATACACAAATTTTGTAACATTTCAAACTTCGAAGCTCGTTAACTTCCGCAAACAAACTCCAAGTTTCTTAAACGAAGTGTCACATTAATCAGCTCGTCGAGATCTTTGAGACGTCATAACAAATCATGATTGCATCTTGTTGCATTTCCAAGAAAAATAGTACTTTATGTGCTCAAATACACAACTTTTGTAACATTTCAAACTTCGAAGCTCGTTAACTTCGACAAATGATCACCAAATTTCTTAAACGATATGTCAAATTAATCAGCTCGTCGAGATCTTTACGACGTCACAACAAATCATGATTGCATCATGTTGTATTTCCAAGAAAAATAGTACTTTATGTGCTCAAAAAAAAACTTTTGTATCATTTCAAACTTCGAAGCTCGATAACTTCGGCAAACAAACTCCAAGTTTCTTAAACGAAGAGTCAAATTAATCAGCTCCACGAGATCTTTGAGACGTCACAACAAATCATGATTGCATCATGTTGTATTTCCAACAAAAATAGTACTTTATGTACTCAAAAAAAAACTTTTGTAACATTTCAAACTTCGAAGCTCGATAACTTCGGCAAACAAACTCCAAGTTTCTTAAACGAAGAGTCAAATTAATCAGCTCCACGAGATCTTTGAGACGTCACAACAAATCATGATTGCATCATGTTGTATTTCCAACAAAAATAGTACTTTATGTACTCAAAAAAAAACTTTTGTAACATTTCAAACTTCGAAGCTCGATAACTTCGGCAAACAAACTCCAAGTTTCTTAAACGAAGTGTCAAATTAATCAGCTCCACGAGATCTTTGAGACGTCACAAAAAATCATGATTACATCATGTTGTATTTCCAAGAAAAATAGTACTTTAAGTACTCAAAAAAACACTTTTGTAACATTTCAAACTTCGAAGCTCGATAACTTCGGCAAACAAACTCCAAGTTTCTTAAACGAAGTGTCACATTAATCAGCTCGTCGAAATCTTTGAGACGTCACAACAAATCATGTTTGCATCTTGTTGCATTTCCAAGAAAAATAGTACTTTATGTGCTCAAATACACAACTTTTGTAACATTTCAAACTTCGAAGCTCGTTAACTTCGAAAAATGATCACCAAATTTCTTAAACGATGTGTCAAATTAATCAGGTCGTCGAGATCTTTGAAACGTCACAACAAATCATGATTGCATCATGTTGTATTTCCAAGAAAAATAGTACTTTATGTGCTCAAACACAAAACTTTTGTAACATTTACAACTTCGAAGCTCGATAACTTCGGCAAACAAACTCCAAGTTTCTTAAACGAAGTGTCAAATTAATCAGCTCCACGAGATCTTTGAGACGTCACAACAAATCATGTTTGCATCTTGTTGCATTTCCAAGAAAAATAGTACTTTATGTGCTCAAACACAAAACTTTTGTAACATTTAAAACTTCGAAGCTCGATAACTTCGGCAAACAAACTCCAAGTTTCTTAAACGAAGTGTCAAATTAATCAGCACCACGAGATCTTTGAGACGTCACAACAAATCATGATTGCATCTTGTTGCATTTCCAAGAAAAATAGTACTTTATGTGCTCAAAAAAAAACTTTTGTAACATTTCAAACTTCGAAGCTCGATAACTTCGGCAAACAAACTCCAAGTTTCTTAAACGAAGTGTCAAATTAATCAGCTCCACGAGATCTTTGAGACGTCACAACATATCATGATTGAATCTTGTTGCATTTCCAAGAAAAATAGTACTTTATGTGCTCAAACACACAACATTTGTAACATTTAAAACTTCGA
Source organism: Euwallacea fornicatus (assembly GCF_040115645.1). NCBI lineage: Eukaryota > Metazoa > Arthropoda > Insecta > Coleoptera > Curculionidae > Euwallacea > Euwallacea fornicatus. The sequence goes on along the minus strand of NW_027096012.1, from coordinate 348,671 downwards.
AGCTCGATAACTTCGGCAAACAAACTCCAAGTTTCTTAAACGAAGAGTCAAATTAATCAGCTCCACGAGATCTTTGAGACGTCACAACAAATCATGATTGCATCATGTTGTATTTCCAACAAAAATAGTACTTTATGTGCTCAAACACACAATTTTTGTAACATTTCAAACTTCGAAGCTCGATAACTTCGGCAAACAAACTCCAAGTTTCTTAAACGAAGTGTCAAATTAATCAGCTCCACGAGATCTTTGAGACGTCACAACAAACCATGATTGCATCTTGTTGCATTTCCAAGAAAAATAGTACATTATGTGCTCAAAAAAAAACTTTTGTAACATCTCAAACTTCGAAGCTCGATAACTTCGGCAAACAAACTCCAAGTTTCTTAAACGAAGTGTCACATTATTCAGCACCACGAGATCTTTGAGACGTCACAACAAACCATGATTGCATCATGTTGTATTTCCAAGAAAAATAGTACTTTATGTGCTCAAACACAAAACTTTTGTAACATTTCAAACTTCGAAGCTCGATAACTTCGGCAAACAAACTCCAAGTTTCTTAAACGAAGTGTCAAATTAATCAGCTCCACGAGATCTTTGAGACGTCACAACATATCATGATTGAATCTTGTTGCATTTCCAAGAAAAATAGTACTTTATGTGCTCAAACACACAACTTTTGTAACATTTCAAACTTCGAAGCTCGATAACTTCGACAAATGATCACCAAATTTCTTAAACAATGTGTCAAATTAATCAGCTCGACGAGATCTTTGAGACGTCTCAACAAATCATGGTTGCATCTTCTTGCATTTCCAAGAAAAATAGTACTATATGTGCTCAAACACACAACTTTTGTAACATTTCAAACTTCGAAGCTCGATAACTTCGGCAAACAAACTCCAAGTTTCTTAAACGAAGTGTCAAATTAATCAGCTCCACGAGATCTTTGAGACGTCACAACATATCATGATTGAATCTTGTTGCATTTCCAAGAAAAATAGTACTTTATGTGCTCAAACACACAACATTTGTAACATTTAAAACTTCGAAGCTCGATAACTTCGGCAAACAAACTCCAAGTTTCGTAAACGAAGTGTCACATTAATCAGCTCGTCGAAATCTTTGAGACGTCACAACATATCATGATTGAATCTTGTTGCGTTTCCAAGAAAAATAGTACTTTATGTGCTCAAACACACAATATTTGTAACATTTAAAACTTCGAAGCTCGATAACTTCGGCAAACAAACTCCAAGTTTCTTAAACGAAGAGTCAAATTAATCAGCTCCACGAGATCTTTGAGACGTCACAACAAATCATGATTGCATCATGTTGTATTTCCAACAAAAATAGTACTTTATGTGCTCAAACACACAATTTTTGTAACATTTCAAACTTCGAAGCTCGATAACTTCGGCAAACAAACTCCAAGTTTCTTAAACGAAGTGTCAAATTAATCAGCTCCACGAGATCTTTGAGACGTCACAACAAATCATGATTGCATCATGTTGTATTTCCAAGAAAAATAGTACTTTATGTGCTCAAACACACAACTTTTGTAACATTTCAAACTTCGAAGCTCGATAACTTCGACAAATGATCACCAAATTTCTTAAACAATGTGTCAAATTAATCAGCTCCACGAGATCTTTGAGACGTCACAACAAATCATGATTGCATCATGTTGTATTTCCAACAAAAATAGTACTTTATGTGCTCAAACACACAATTTTTGTAACATTTCAAACTTCGAAGCTCGATAACTTCGGCAAACAAACTCCAAGTTTCTTAAACGAAGTGTCAAATTAATCAGCTCCACGAGATCTTTGAGACGTCACAACAAACCATGATTGCATCATGTTGTATTTCCAAGAAAAATAGTACTTTATGTGCTCAAACACACAACTTTTGTAACATTTAAAACTTCGAAGCTCGATAACTTCGGCAAACAAACTCCAAGTTTCTTAAACGAAGTGTCACATTAATCAGCTCGTCGAAATCTTTGAGACGTCACAACAAATCATGTTTGCATCTTGTTGCATTTCCAAGAAAAATAGTACTTTATGTGCTCAAATACACAACTTTTGTAACATTTCAAACTTCGAAGCTCGTTAACTTCGACAAATGATCACCAAATTTCTTAAACGATATGTCAAATTAATCAGCTCGTCGAGATCTTTACGACGTCACAACAAATCATGATTGCATCATGTTGTATTTCCAAGAAAAATAGTACTTTATGTGCTCAAAAAAAAACTTTTGTAACATTTCAAACTTCGAAGCTCGATAACTTCGGCAAACAAACTCCAAGTTTCTTAAACGAAGTGTCAAATTAATCAGTTCCACGAGATCTTTGAGACGTCACAACAAATCATGATTGCATCATGTTGTATTTCCAAGAAAAATAGTACTTTATGTGTTCAAACACACAACTTTTGTAACATTTCAAACTTCGAAGCTCGATAACTTCGGCAAACAAACTCCAAGTTTCTTAAACGAAGTGTCACATTAATCAGCAACACGAGATCTTTGAGACGTCACAACAAACCATGATTGCATCAAGTTGTATTTCCAAGAAAAATAGTACTTTATGTGCTCAAACACACAACTTTTGTAACATTTAAAACTTCGAAGCTCGATAACTTCGGCAAACAAACTCCAAGTTTCTTAAACGAAGTGTCACATTAATCAGCTCGTCGAAATCTTTGAGACGTCACAACAAATCATGTTTGCATCTTGTTGCATTTCCAAGAAAAATAGTACTTTATGTGCTCAAATACACAACTTTTGTAACATTTCAAACTTCGAAGCTCGATAACTTCGGCAAACAAACTCCAAGTTTCTTAAACGATATGTCAAATTAATCAGCTCGTCGAGATCTTTACGACGTCACAACAAATCATGATTGCATCATGTTGTATTTCCAAGAAAAATAGTACTTTATGTGCTCAAAAAAAAACTTTTGTATCATTTCAAACTTCGAAGCTCGATAACTTCGGCAAACAAACTCCAAGTTTCTTAAACGAAGTGTCACATTAATCAGCACCACGAGATCTTTGAGACGTCACAACAAACCATGATTGCATCATGTTGTATTTCCAAGAAAAATAGTACTTTATGTGCTCAAACACACAACTTTTGTAACATTTAAAACTTCGAAGCTCGATAACTTCGGCAAACAAACTCCAAGTTTCTTAAACGAAGTGTCACATTAATCAGCTCGTCGAAATCTTTGAGACGTCACAACAAATCATGTTTGCATCTTGTTGCATTTCCAAGAAAAATAGTACTTTATGTGCTCAAATACACAACTTTTGTAACATTTCAAACTTCGAAGCTCGTTAACTTCGACAAATGATCACCAAATTTCTTAAACGATATGTCAAATTAATCAGCTCGTCGAGATCTTTACGACGTCACAACAAATCATGATTGCATCATGTTGTATTTCCAAGAAAAATAGTACTTTATGTGCTCAAAAAAAAACTTTTGTAACATTTCAAACTTCGAAGCTCGATAACTTCGGCAAACAAACTCCAAGTTTCTTAAACGAAGAGTCAAATTAATCAGCTCCACGAGATCTTTGAGACGTCACAACAAATCATGATTGCATCTTGTTGCATTTCCAAGAAAAATAGTACTTTATGTGCTCAAACACACAACTTTTGTAACATTTAAAACTTCGAAGCTCGATAACTTCGGCAAACAAACTCCAAGTTTCTTAAACGAAGTGTCAAATTAATCAGCACCACGAGATCTTTGAGACGTCACAACAAACCATGATTGCATCATGTTGTATTTCCAAGAAAAATAGTACTTTATGTGTTCAAACACACAACTTTTGTAACATTTCAAACTTCGAAGCTCGATAACTTCGACAAATGATCACCAAATTTCTTAAACAATGTGTCAAATTAATCAGCTCGACGAGATCTTTGAGACGTCACAACAAATCATGATTGCATCATGTTGTATTTCCAAGAAAAATAGTACTTTATGTGCTCAAAAAAAAACTTTTGTAACATTTCAAACTTCGAAGCTCGATAACTTCGGCAAACAAACTCCAAGTTTCTTAAACGAAGTGTCACATTAATCAGCTCGTCGAAATCTTTGAGACGTCACAACATATCATGATTGAATCTTGTTGCGTTTCCAAGAAAAATAGTACTTTATGTGCTCAAACACACAATATTTGTAACATTTAAAACTTCGAAGCTCGATAACTTCGGCAAACAAACTCCAAGTTTCTTAAACGAAGAGTCAAATTAATCAGCTCCACGAGATCTTTGAGACGTCACAACAAATCATGATTGCATCATGTTGTATTTCCAACAAAAATAGTACTTTATGTGCTCAAACACACAATTTTTGTAACATTTCAAACTTCGAAGCTCGATAACTTCGGCAAACAAACTCCAAGTTTCTTAAACGAAGTGTCAAATTAATCAGCTCCACGAGATCTTTGAGACGTCACAACAAATCATGATTGCATCATGTTGTATTTCCAAGAAAAATAGTACTTTATGTGCTCAAACACACAACTTTTGTAACATTTCAAACTTCGAAGCTCGATAACTTCGACAAATGATCACCAAATTTCTTAAACAATGTGTCAAATTAATCAGCTCCACGAGATCTTTGAGACGTCACAACAAATCATGATTGCATCATGTTGTATTTCCAACAAAAATAGTACTTTATGTGCTCAAACACACAATTTTTGTAACATTTCAAACTTCGAAGCTCGATAACTTCGACAAATGATCACCAAATTTCTTAAACGATATGTCAAATTAATCAGCTCGTCGAGATCTTTACGACGTCACAACAAATCATGATTGCATCATGTTGTATTTCCAAGAAAAATAGTACTTTATGTGCTCAAAAAAAAACTTTTGTAACATTTCAAACTTCGAAGCTCGATAACTTCGGCAAACAAACTCCAAGTTTCTTAAACGAAGAGTCAAATTAATCAGCTCCACGAGATCTTTGAGACGTCACAACAAACCATGATTGCATCATGTTGTATTTCCAAGAAAAATAGTACTTTATGTGTTCAAACACACAACTTTTGTAACATTTCAAACTTCGAAGCTCGATAACTTCGACAAATGATCACCAAATTTCTTAAACAATGTGTCAAATTAATCAGCTCGACGAGATCTTTGAGACGTCACAACAAATCATGATTGCATCATGTTGTATTTCCAAGAAAAATAGTACTTTATGTGCTCAAAAAAAAACTTTTGTAACATTTCAAACTTCGAAGCTCGATAACTTCGGCAAACAAACTCCAAGTTTCTTAAACGAAGTGTCAAATTAATCAGCTCCACGAGATCTTTGAGACGTCACAACAAACCATGATTGCATCATGTTGTATTTCCAAGAAAAATAGTACTTTATGTGTTCAAACACACAACTTTTGTAACATTTCAAACTTCGAAGCTCGATAACTTCGACAAATGATCACCAAATTTCTTAAACAATGTGTCAAATTAATCAGCTCGACGAGATCTTTGAGACGTCACAACAAATCATGATTGCATCTTGTTGCATTTCCAAGAAAAATAGTACTTTATGTGCTCAAACACACAACTTTTGTAACATTTAAAACTTCGAAGCTCGATAACTTCGGCAAACAAACTCCAAGTTTCTTAAACGAAGTGTCAAATTAATCAGCACCACGAGATCTTTGAGACGTCACAACAAACCATGATTGCATCATGTTGTATTTCCAAGAAAAATAGTACTTTATGTGTTCAAACACACAACTTTTGTAACATTTCAAACTTCGAAGCTCGATAACTTCGACAAATGATCACCAAATTTCTTAAACAATGTGTCAAATTAATCAGCTCGACGAGATCTTTGAGACGTCACAACAAATCATGATTGCATCATGTTGTATTTCCAAGAAAAATAGTACTTTATGTGCTCAAAAAAAAACTTTTGTAACATTTCAAACTTCGAAGCTCGATAACTTCGGCAATCAAACTCCAAGTTTCTTAAACGAAGTGTCAAATTAATCAGCTCCACGAGATCTTTGAGACGTCACAACATATCATGATTGAATCTTGTTGCATTTCCAAGAAAAATAGTACTTTATGTGCTCAAACACACAACATTTGTAACATTTAAAACTTCGAAGCTCGATAACTTCGGCAAACAAACTCCAAGTTTCTTAAACGAAGTGTCACATTAATCAGCTCGTCGAAATCTTTGAGACGTCACAACAAATCATGATTGCATCTTGTTGCATTTCCAAGAAAAATAGTACTTTATGTGCTCAAACACACAACTTTTGTAACATTTAAAACTTCGAAGCTCGATAACTTCGGCAAACAAACTCCAAGTTTCTTAAACGAAGTGTCACATTAATCAGCACCACGAGATCTTTGAGACGTCACAACAAACCATGATTGCATCATGTTGTATTTCCAAGAAAAATAGTACTTTATGTGCTCAAACACACAACTTTTGTAACATTTCAAACTTCGAAGCTCGATAACTTCGGCAAACAAACTCCAAGTTTCTTAAACGAAGTGTCAAATTAATCAGCACCACGAGATCTTTGAGACGTCACAACAAACCATGATTGCATCATGTTGTATTTCCAAGAAAAATAGTACTTTATGTGTTCAAACACACAACTTTTGTAACATTTCAAAATTCGAAGCTCGATAACTTCGACAAATGATCACCAAATTTCTTAAACAATGTGTCAAATTAATCAGCTCGACGAGATCTTTGAGACGTCACAACAAACCATGATTGCATCATGTTGTATTTCCAAGAAAAATAGTACTTTATGTGTTCAAACACACAACTTTTGTAACATTTCAAACTTCGAAGCTCGATAACTTCGACAAATGATCACCAAATTTCTTAAACAATGTGTCAAATTAATCAGCTCGACGAGATCTTTGAGACGTCACAACAAACCATGATTGCATCAAGTTGTATTTCCAAGAAAAATAGTACTTTATGTGCTCAAACACACAACTTTTGTAACATTTAAAACTTCGAAGCTCGATAACTTCGGCAAACAAACTCCAAGTTTCTTAAACGAAGTGTCACATTAATCAGCTCGTCGAAATCTTTGAGACGTCACAACAAATCATGTTTGCATCTTGTTGCATTTCCAAGAAAAATAGTACTTTATGTGCTCAAATACACAACTTTTGTAACATTTCAAACTTCGAAGCTCGATAACTTCGGCAAACAAACTCCAAGTTTCTTAAACGATATGTCAAATTAATCAGCTCGTCGAGATCTTTACGACGTCACAACAAATCATGATTGCATCATGTTGTATTTCCAAGAAAAATAGTACTTTATGTGCTCAAAAAAAAACTTTTGTATCATTTCAAACTTCGAAGCTCGATAACTTCGGCAAACAAACTCCAAGTTTCTTAAACGAAGTGTCACATTAATCAGCACCACGAGATCTTTGAGACGTCACAACAAACCATGATTGCATCATGTTGTATTTCCAAGAAAAATAGTACTTTATGTGCTCAAACACACAACTTTTGTAACATTTAAAACTTCGAAGCTCGATAACTTCGGCAAACAAACTCCAAGTTTCTTAAACGAAGTGTCACATTAATCAGCTCGTCGAAATCTTTGAGACGTCACAACAAATCATGTTTGCATCTTGTTGCATTTCCAAGAAAAATAGTACTTTATGTGCTCAAATACACAACTTTTGTAACATTTCAAACTTCGAAGCTCGTTAACTTCGACAAATGATCACCAAATTTCTTAAACGATATGTCAAATTAATCAGCTCGTCGAGATCTTTACGACGTCACAACAAATCATGATTGCATCATGTTGTATTTCCAAGAAAAATAGTACTTTATGTGCTCAAAAAAAAACTTTTGTAACATTTCAAACTTCGAAGCTCGATAACTTCGGCAAACAAACTCCAAGTTTCTTAAACGAAGAGTCAAATTAATCAGCTCCACGAGATCTTTGAGACGTCACAACAAATCATGATTGCATCATGTTGTATTTCCAACAAAAATAGTACTTTATGTACTCAAAAAAAAACTTTTGTAACATTTCAAACTTCGAAGCTCGATAACTTCGGCAAACAAACTCCAAGTTTCTTAAACGAAGTGTCACATTAATCAGCACCACGAGATCTTTGAGACGTCACAACAAACCATGATTGCATCATGTTGTATTTCCAAGAAAAATAGTACTTTATGTGCTCAAACACATAACTTTTGTAACATTTCAAACTTCGAAGCTCGATAACTTCGGCAAACAAACTCCAAGTTTCTTAAACGAAGTGTCACATTAATCAGCACCACGAGATCTTTGAGACGTCACAACAAACCATGATTGCATCATGTTGTATTTCCAAGAAAAATAGTACTTTATGTGCTCAAACACACAACTTTTGTAACATTTCAAACTTCGAAGCTCGATAACTTCGGCAAACAAACTCCAAGTTTCTTAAACGAAGTGTCAAATTAATCAGCACCACGAGATCTTTGAGACGTCACAACAAACCATGATTGCATCATGTTGTATTTCCAAGAAAAATAGTACTTTATGTGTTCAAACACACAACTTTTGTAACATTTCAAACTTCGAAGCTCGATAACTTCGACAAATGATCACCAAATTTCTTAAACAATGTGTCAAATTAATCAGCTCGACGAGATCTTTGAGACGTCACAACAAATCATGATTGCATCATGTTGTATTTCCAAGAAAAATAGTACTTTATGTGCTCAAAAAAAAACTTTTGTAACATTTCAAACTTCGAAGCTCGATAACTTCGGCAAACAAACTCCAAGTTTCTTAAACGAAGTGTCAAATTAATCAGCTCCACGAGATCTTTGAGACGTCACAACATATCATGATTGAATCTTGTTGCATTTCCAAGAAAAATAGTACTTTATGTGCTCAAACACACAACATTTGTAACATTTAAAACTTCGAAGCTCGATAACTTCGGCAAACAAACTCCAAGTTTCTTAAACGAAGTGTCACATTAATCAGCTCGTCGAAATCTTTGAGACGTCACAACAAATCATGTTTGCATCTTGTTGCATTTCCAAGAAAAATAGTACTTTATGTGCTCAAACACAAAATTTTTGTAACATTTAAAATTTCGAAGCACGATAACTTCGGCAAACAAACTCCAAGTTTCTTAAACGAAGTGTCACATTAATCAGCACCACGAGATCTTTGAGACGTCACAACAAACCATGATTGCATCATGTTGTATTTCCAAGAAAAATAGTACTTTATGTGCTCAAACACACAACTTTTGTAACATTTAAAACTTCGAAGCTCGATAACTTCGGCAAACAAACTCCAAGTTTCTTAAACGAAGTGTCACATTAATCAGCTCGTCGAAATCTTTGAGACGTCACAACAAATCATGTTTGCATCTTGTTGCATTTCCAAGAAAAATAGTACTTTATGTGCTCAAATACACAACTTTTGTAACATTTCAAACTTCGAAGCTCGTTAACTTCGACAAATGATCACCAAATTTCTTAAACGATATGTCAAATTAATCAGCTCGTCGAGATCTTTACGACGTCACAACAAATCATGATTGCATCATGTTGTATTTCCAAGAAAAATAGTACTTTATGTGCTCAAAAAAAAACTTTTGTAACATTTCAAACTTCGAAGCTCGATAACTTCGGCAAACAAACTCCAAGTTTCTTAAACGAAGAGTCAAATTAATCAGCTCCACGAGATCTTTGAGACGTCACAACAAATCATGATTGCATCATGTTGTATTTCCAACAAAAATAGTACTTTATGTACTCAAAAAAAAACTTTTGTAACATTTCAAACTTCGAAGCTCGATAACTTCGGCAAACAAACTCCAAGTTTCTTAAACGAAGTGTCACATTAATCAGCACCACGAGATCTTTGAGACGTCACAACAAACCATGATTGCATCATGTTGTATTTCCAAGAAAAATAGTACTTTATGTGCTCAAACACACAACTTTTGTAACATTTCAAACTTCGAAGCTCGATAACTTCGGCAAACAAACTCCAAGTTTCTTAAACGAAGTGTCAAATTAATCAGCACCACGAGATCTTTGAGACGTCACAACAAATCATGATTGCATCTTGTTGCATTTCCAAGAAAAATAGTACTTTATGTGCTCAAAAAAAAACTTTTGTAACATTTCAAACTTCGAAGCTCGATAACTTCGGCAAACAAACTCCAAGTTTCTTAAACGAAGTGTCAAATTAATCAGTTCCACGAGATCTTTGAGACGTCACAACAAATCATGATTGCATCATGTTGTATTTCCAAGAAAAATAGTACTTTATGTGTTCAAACACACAACTTTTGTAACATTTCAAACTTCGAAGCTCGATAACTTCGGCAAACAAACTCCAAGTTTCTTAAACGAAGTGTCAAATTAATCAGCACCACGAGATCTTTGAGACGTCACAACAAATCATGATTGCATCTTGTTGCATTTCCAAGAAAAATAGTACTTTATGTGCTCAAAAAAAAACTTTTGTAACATTTCAAACTTCGAAGCTCGATAACTTCGGCAAACAAACTCCAAGTTTCTTAAACGAAGTGTCACATTAATCAGCACCACGAGATCTTTGAGACGTCACAACAAACCATGATTGCATCAAGTTGTATTTCCAAGAAAAATAGTACTTTATGTGCTCAAACACACAACTTTTGTAACATTTAAAACTTCGAAGCTCGATAACTTCGGCAAACAAACTCCAAGTTTCTTAAACGAAGTGTCACATTAATCAGCACCACGAGATCTTTGAGACGTCACAACAAACCATGATTGCATCATGTTGTATTTCCAAGAAAAATAGTACTTTATGTGCTCAAACACACAACTTTTGTAACATTTCAAACTTCGAAGCTCGATAACTTCGGCAAACAAACTCCAAGTTTCTTAAACGAAGTGTCAAATTAATCAGCACCACGAGATCTTTGAGACGTCACAACAAACCATGATTGCATCATGTTGTATTTCCAAGAAAAATAGTACTTTATGTGTTCAAACACACAACTTTTGTAACATTTCAAACTTCGAAGCTCGATAACTTCGACAAATGATCACCAAATTTCTTAAACAATGTGTCAAATTAATCAGCTCGACGAGATCTTTGAGACGTCACAACAAATCATGATTGCATCATGTTGTATTTCCAAGAAAAATAGTACTTTATGTGCTCAAAAAAAAACTTTTGTAACATTTCAAACTTCGAAGCTCGATAACTTCGGCAAACAAACTCCAAGTTTCTTAAACGAAGTGTCAAATTAATCAGCTCCACGAGATCTTTGAGACGTCACAACATATCATGATTGAATCTTGTTGCATTTCCAAGAAAAATAGTACTTTATGTGCTCAAACACACAACATTTGTAACATTTAAAACTTCGAAGCTCGATAACTTCGGCAAACAAACTCCAAGTTTCTTAAACGAAGTGTCACATTAATCAGCTCGTCGAAATCTTTGAGACGTCACAACAAATCATGTTTGCATCTTGTTGCATTTCCAAGAAAAATAGTACTTTATGTGCTCAAACACAAAATTTTTGTAACATTTAAAATTTCGAAGCACGATAACTTCGGCAAACAAACTCCAAGTTTCTTAAACGAAGTGTCACATTAATCAGCACCACGAGATCTTTGAGACGTCACAACAAACCATGATTGCATCATGTTGTATTTCCAAGAAAAATAGTACTTTATGTGCTCAAACACACAACTTTTGTAACATTTAAAACTTCGAAGCTCGATAACTTCGGCAAACAAACTCCAAGTTTCTTAAACGAAGTGTCACATTAATCAGCTCGTCGAAATCTTTGAGACGTCACAACAAATCATGTTTGCATCTTGTTGCATTTCCAAGAAAAATAGTACTTTATGTGCTCAAATACACAACTTTTGTAACATTTCAAACTTCGAAGCTCGTTAACTTCGACAAATGATCACCAAATTTCTTAAACGATATGTCAAATTAATCAGCTCCACGAGATCTTTGAGACGTCACAACAAATCATGATTGCATCATGTTGTATTTCCAAGAAAAATAGTACTTTATGTGCTCAAAAAAAAACTTTTGTAACATTTCAAACTTCGAAGCTCGATAACTTCGGCAAACAAACTCCAAGTTTCTTAAACGAAGTGTCAAATTAATCAGCACCACGAGATCTTTGAGACGTCACAACAAACCATGATTGCATCATGTTGTATTTCCAAGAAAAATAGTACTTTATGTGCTCAAACACACAACTTTTGTAACATTTCAAACTTCGAAGCTCGATAACTTCGGCAAACAAACTCCAAGTTTCTTAAACGAAGTGTCAAATTAATCAGCTCCACGAGATCTTTGAGACGTCACAACATATCATGATTGAATCTTGTTGCATTTCCAAGAAAAATAGTACTTTATGTGCTCAAACACACAACTTTTGTAACATTTCAAACTTCGAAGCTCGATAACTTCGACAAATGATCACCAAATTTCTTAAACAATGTGTCAAATTAATCAGCTCGACGAGATCTTTGAGACGTCTCAACAAATCATGGTTGCATCTTCTTGCATTTCCAAGAAAAATAGTACTTTATGTGCTCAAACACACAACTTTTGTAACATTTCAAACTTCGAAGCTCGATAACTTTGGCAAACAAACTCCAAGTTTCTTAAACGAAGTGTCAAATTAATCAGCTCCACGAGATCTTTGAGACGTCACAACATATCATGATTGAATCTTGTTGCATTTCCAAGAAAAATAGTACTTTATGTGCTCAAACACACAACATTTGTAACATTTAAAACTTCGAAGCTCGATAACTTCGGCAAACAAACTCCAAGTTTCTTAAACGAAGTGTCACATTAATCAGCTCGTCGAAATCTTTGAGACGTCACAACATATCATGATTGAATCTTGTTGCGTTTCCAAGAAAAATAGTACTTTATGTGCTCAAACACACAATATTTGTAACATTTAAAACTTCGAAGCTCGATAACTTCGGCAAACAAACTCCAAGTTTCTGAAACGAAGAGTCAAATTAATCAGCTCCACGAGATCTTTGAGACGTCACAACAAATCATGATTGCATCATGTTGTATTTCCAACAAAAATAGTACTTTATGTGCTCAAACACACAATTTTTGTAACATTTCAAACTTCGAAGCTCGATAACTTCGGCAAACAAACTCCAAGTTTCTTAAACGAAGTGTCAAATTAATCAGCTCCACGAGATCTTTGAGACGTCACAACAAATCATGATTGCATCATGTTGTATTTCCAAGAAAAATAGTACTTTATGTGCTCAAACACACAACTTTTGTAACATTTCAAACTTCGAAGCTCGATAACTTCGACAAATGATCACCAAATTTCTTAAACAATGTGTCAAATTAATCAGCTCGACGAGATCTTTGAGACGTCACAACAAATCATGATTGCATCATGTTGTATTTCCAAGAAAAATAGTACTTTATGTGCTCAAAAAAAAACTTTTGTAACATTTCAAACTTCGAAGCTCGATAACTTCGGCAAACAAACTCCAAGTTTCTTAAACGAAGTGTCAAATTAATCAGCTCCACGAGATCTTTGAGACGTCACAACATATCATGATTGAATCTTGTTGCATTTCCAAGAAAAATAGTACTTTATGTGCTCAAACACACAACATTTGTAACATTTAAAACTTCGAAGCTCGATAACTTCGGCAAACAAACTCCAAGTTTCTTAAACGAAGTGTCAAATTAATCAGCACCACGAGATCTTTGAGAGGTCACAACAAACCATGATTGCATCATGTTGTATTTCCAAGAAAAATAGTACTTTATGTGCTCAAACACACAACTTTTGTAACATTTCAAACTTCGAAGCTCGATAACTTCGGCAAACAAACTCCAAGTTTCTTAAACGAAGTGTCAAATTAATCAGCTCCACGAGATCTTTGAGACGTCACAACAAACCATGATTGCATCAAGTTGCATTTCCAAGAAAAATAGTACTTTATGTGCTCAAACACACAACATTTGTAACATTTAAAACTTCGAAGCTCGATAACTTCGGCAAACAAACTCCAAGTTTCTTAAACGAAGTGTCACATTAATCAGCTCGTCGAAATCTTTGAGACGTCACAACATATCATGATTGAATCTTGTTGCGTTTCCAAGAAAAATAGTACTTTATGTGCTCAAACACACAATATTTGTAACATTTAAAACTTCGAAGCTCGATAACTTCGGCAAACAAACTCCAAGTTTCTTAAACGAAGAGTCAAATTAATCAGCTCCACGAGATCTTTGAGACGTCACAACAAATCATGATTGCATCATGTTGTATTTCCAACAAAAATAGTACTTTATGTGCTCAAACACACAATTTTTGTAACATTTCAAACTTCGAAGCTCGATAACTTCGGCAAACAAACTCCAAGTTTCTTAAACGAAGTGTCAAATTAATCAGCTCCACGAGATCTTTGAGACGTCACAACAAATCATGATTGCATCATGTTGTATTTCCAAGAAAAATAGTACTTTATGTGCTCAAAAAAAAACTTTTGTAACATTTCAAACTTCGAAGCTCGATAACTTCGGCAAACAAACTCCAAGTTTCTTAAACGAAGTGTCAAATTAATCAGCACCACGAGATCTTTGAGAGGTCACAACAAACCATGATTGCATCATGTTGTATTTCCAAGAAAAATAGTACTTTATGTGCTCAAATACACAACTTTTGTAACATTTCAAACTTCGAAGCTCGTTAACTTCGACAAATGATCACCAAATTTCTTAAACGATATGTCAAATTAATCAGCTCGTCGAAATCTTTGAGACGTCACAACAAATCATGTTTGCATCTTGTTGCATTTCCAAGAAAAATAGTACTTTATGTGCTCAAATACACAACTTTTGTAACATTTCAAACTTCGAAGCTCGTTAACTTCGACAAATGATCACCAAATTTCTTAAACGATATGTCAAATTAATCAGCTCGTCGAGATCTTTACGACGTCACAACAAATCATGATTGCATCATGTTGTATTTCCAAGAAAAATAGTACTTTATGTGCTCAAAAAAAAACTTTTGTAACATTTCAAACTTCGAAGCTCGATAACTTCGGCAAACAAACTCCAAGTTTCTTAAACGAAGTGTCACATTAATCAGCACCACGAGATCTTTGAGACGTCACAACAAACCATGATTGCATCATGTTGTATTTCCAAGAAAAATAGTACTTTATGTGCTCAAACACACAACTTTTGTAACATTTCAAACTTCGAAGCTCGATAACTTCGGCAAACAAACTCCAAGTTTCTTAAACGAAGTGTCAAATTAATCAGCACCACGAGATCTTTGAGACGTCACAACAAATCATGATTGCATCTTGTTGCATTTCCAAGAAAAATAGTACTTTATGTGCTCAAAAAAAAACTTTTGTAACATTTCAAACTTCGAAGCTCGATAACTTCGGCAAACAAACTCCAAGTTTCTTAAACGAAGTGTCAAATTAATCAGTTCCACGAGATCTTTGAGACGTCACAACAAATCATGATTGCATCATGTTGTATTTCCAAGAAAAATAGTACTTTATGTGTTCAAACACACAACTTTTGTAACATTTCAAACTTCGAAGCTCGATAACTTCGGCAAACAAACTCCAAGTTTCTTAAACGAAGTGTCACATTAATCAGCACCACGAGATCTTTGAGACGTCACAACAAACCATGATTGCATCAAGTTGTATTTCCAAGAAAAATAGTACTTTATGTGCTCAAACACACAACTTTTGTAACATTTAAAACTTCGAAGCTCGATAACTTCGGCAAACAAACTCCAAGTTTCTTAAACGAAGTGTCACATTAATCAGCACCACGAGATCTTTGAGACGTCACAACAAACCATGATTGCATCATGTTGTATTTCCAAGAAAAATAGTACTTTATGTGCTCAAACACACAACTTTTGTAACATTTCAAACTTCGAAGCTCGATAACTTCGGCAAACAAACTCCAAGTTTCTTAAACGAAGTGTCAAATTAATCAGCACCACGAGATCTTTGAGACGTCACAACAAACCATGATTGCATCATGTTGTATTTCCAAGAAAAATAGTACTTTATGTGTTCAAACACACAACTTTTGTAACATTTCAAACTTCGAAGCTCGATAACTTCGACAAATGATCACCAAATTTCTTAAACAATGTGTCAAATTAATCAGCTCGACGAGATCTTTGAGACGTCACAACAAATCATGATTGCATCATGTTGTATTTCCAAGAAAAATAGTACTTTATGTGCTCAAAAAAAAACTTTTGTAACATTTCAAACTTCGAAGCTCGATAACTTCGGCAAACAAACTCCAAGTTTCTTAAACGAAGTGTCAAATTAATCAGCTCCACGAGATCTTTGAGACGTCACAACATATCATGATTGAATCTTGTTGCATTTCCAAGAAAAATAGTACTTTATGTGCTCAAACACACAACATTTGTAACATTTAAAACTTCGAAGCTCGATAACTTCGGCAAACAAACTCCAAGTTTCTTAAACGAAGTGTCACATTAATCAGCTCGTCGAAATCTTTGAGACGTCACAACAAATCATGTTTGCATCTTGTTGCATTTCCAAGAAAAATAGTACTTTATGTGCTCAAACACAAAATTTTTGTAACATTTAAAACTTCGAAGCACGATAACTTCGGCAAACAAACTCCAAGTTTCTTAAACGAAGTGTCACATTAATCAGCACCACGAGATCTTTGAGACGTCACAACAAACCATGATTGCATCATGTTGTATTTCCAAGAAAAATAGTACTTTATGTGCTCAAACACACAACTTTTGTAACATTTAAAACTTCGAAGCTCGATAACTTCGGCAAACAAACTCCAAGTTTCTTAAACGAAGTGTCACATTAATCAGCTCGTCGAAATCTTTGAGACGTCACAACAAATCATGTTTGCATCTTGTTGCATTTCCAAGAAAAATAGTACTTTATGTGCTCAAATACACAACTTTTGTAACATTTCAAACTTCGAAGCTCGTTAACTTCGACAAATGATCACCAAATTTCTTAAACAATGTGTCAAATTAATCAGCTCGACGAGATCTTTGAGACGTCTCAACAAATCATGGTTGCATCTTCTTGCATTTCCAAGAAAAATAGTACTTTATGTGCTCAAACACACAACTTTTGTAACATTTCAAACTTCGAAGCTCGATAACTTCGGCAAATAAACTCCAAGTTTCTTAAACGAAGTGTCAAATTAATCAGCTCCACGAGATCTTTGAGACGTCACAACATATCATGATTGAATCTTGTTGCATTTCCAAGAAAAATAGTACTTTATGTGCTCAAACACACAACATTTGTAACATTTAAAACTTCGAAGCTCGATAACTTCGGCAAACAAACTCCAAGTTTCTTAAACGAAGTGTCAAATTAATCAGCTCGTCGAAATCTTTGAGACGTCACAACATATCATGATTGAATCTTGTTGCGTTTCCAAGAAAAATAGTACTTTATGTGCTCAAACACACAATATTTGTAACATTTAAAACTTCGAAGCTCGATAACTTCGGCAAACAAACTCCAAGTTTCTTAAACGAAGAGTCAAATTAATCAGCTCCACGAGATCTTTGAGACGTCACAACAAATCATGATTGCATCATGTTGTATTTCCAACAAAAATAGTACTTTATGTGCTCAAACACACAATTTTTGTAACATTTCAAACTTCGAAGCTCGATAACTTCGGCAAACAAACTCCAAGTTTCTTAAACGAAGTGTCAAATTAATCAGCTCCACGAGATCTTTGAGACGTCACAACAAATCATGATTGCATCATGTTGTATTTCCATGAAAAATAGTACTTTATGTGCTCAAACACACAACTTTTGTAACATTTCAAACTTCGAAGCTCGATAACTTCGACAAATGATCACCAAATTTCTTAAACAATGTGTCAAATTAATCAGCTCGACGAGATCTTTGAGACGTCACAACAAATCATGATTGCATCATGTTGTATTTTCAAGAAAAATAGTACTTTATGTGCTCAAAAAAAAACTTTTGTAACATTTCAAACTTCGAAGCTCGATAACTTCGGCAAACAAACTCCAAGTTTCTTAAACGAAGTGTCAAATTAATCAGCTCCACGAGATCTTTGAGACGTCACAACATATCATGATTGAATCTTGTTGCATTTCCAAGAAAAATAGTACTTTATGTGCTCAAACACACAACATTTGTAACATTTAAAACTTCGAAGCTCGATAACTTCGGCAAACAAACTCCAAGTTTCTTAAACGAAGTGTCACATTAATCAGCTCGTCGAAATCTTTGAGACGTCACAACAAATCATGTTTGCATCTTGTTGCATTTCCAAGAAAAATAGTACTTTATGTGCTCAAACACAAAATTTTTGTAACATTTAAAAGTTCGAAGCACGATAACTTCGGCAAACAAACTCCAAGTTTCTTAAACGAAGTGTCAAATTAATCAGCTCCACGAGATCTTTGAGACGTCACAACAAATCATGATTGCATCATGTTGTATTTCCAAGAAAAATAGTACTTTATGTGCTCAAAAAAAAACTTTTGTAACATTTCAAACTTCGAAGCTCGATAACTTCGGCAAACAAACTCCAAGTTTCTTAAACGAAGTGTCAAATTAATCAGCACCACGAGATCTTTGAGACGTCACAACAAACCATGATTGCATCATGTTGTATTTCCAAGAAAAATAGTACTTTATGTGCTCAAACACACAACTTTTGTAACATTTCAAACTTCGAAGCTCGATAACTTCGGCAAACAAACTCCAAGTTTCTTAAACGAAGTGTCACATTAATCAGCTCGTCGAAATCTTTGAGACGTCACAACAAACCATGATTGCATCATGTTGTATTTCCAAGAAAAATAGTACTTTATGTGCTCAAACACACAACTTTTGTAACATTTCAAACTTCGAAGCTCGATAACTTCGGCAAACAAACTCCAAGTTTCTTAAACGAAGTGTCAAATTAATCAGCTCCACGAGATCTTTGAGACGTCACAACATATCATGATTGAATCTTGTTGCATTTCCAAGAAAAATAGTACTTTATGTGCTCAAACACACAACTTTTGTAACATTTCAAACTTCGAAGCTCGATAACTTCGGCAAACAAACTCCAAGTTTCTTAAACGAAGTGTCACATTAATCAGCTCGTCGAAATCTTTGAGACGTCACAACAAATCATGGTTGCATCTTCTTGCATTTCCAAGAAAAATAGTACTTTATGTGCTCAAACACACAACTTTTGTAACATTTCAAACTTCGAAGCTCGATAACTTCGGCAAATAAACTCCAAGTTTCTTAAACGAAGTGTCAAATTAATCAGCTCCACGAGATCTTTGAGACGTCACAACATATCATGATTGAATCTTGTTGCATTTCCAAGAAAAATAGTACTTTATGTGCTCAAACACACAACATTTGTAACATTTAAAACTTCGAAGCTCGATAACTTCGGCAAACAAACTCCAAGTTTCTTAAACCAAGTGTCACATTAATCAGCTCGTCGAAATCTTTGAGACGTCACAACATATCATGATTGAATCTTGTTGCGTTTCCAAGAAAAATAGTACTTTATGTGCTCAAACACACAATATTTGTAACATTTAAAACTTCGAAGCTCGATAACTTCGGCAAACAAACTCCAAGTTTCTTAAACGAAGAGTCAAATTAATCAGCTCCACGAGATCTTTGAGACGTCACAACAAATCATGATTGCATCATGTTGTATTTCCAACAAAAATAGTACTTTATGTGCTCAAACACACAATTTTTGTAACATTTCAAACTTCGAAGCTCGATAACTTCGGCAAACAAACTCCAAGTTTCTTAAACGAAGTGTCAAATTAATCAGCTCCACGAGATCTTTGAGACGTCACAACAAATCATGATTGCATCATGTTGTATTTCCAAGAAAAATAGTACTTTATGTGCTCAAACACACAACTTTTGTAACATTTCAAACTTCGAAGCTCGATAACTTCGACAAATGATCACCAAATTTCTTAAACAATGTGTCAAATTAATCAGCTCGACGAGATCTTTGAGACGTCACAACAAATCATGATTGCATCATGTTGTATTTTCAAGAAAAATAGTACTTTATGTGCTCAAAAAAAAACTTTTGTAACATTTCAAACTTCGAAGCTCGATAACTTCGGCAAACAAACTCCAAGTTTCTTAAACGAAGTGTCAAATTAATCAGCTCCACGAGATCTTTGAGACGTCACAACATATCATGATTGAATCTTGTTGCATTTCCAAGAAAAATAGTACTTTATGTGCTCAAACACACAACATTTGTAACATTTAAAACTTCGAAGCTCGATAACTTCGGCAAACAAACTCCAAGTTTCTTAAACGAAGTGTCACATTAATCAGCTCGTCGAAATCTTTGAGACGTCACAACAAATCATGTTTGCATCTTGTTGCATTTCCAAGAAAAATAGTACTTTATGTGCTCAAACACAAAATTTTTGTAACATTTAAAACTTCGAAGCACGATAACTTCGGCAAACAAACTCCAAGGTTCTTAAACGAAGTGTCAAATTAATCAGCTCCACGAGATCTTTGAGACGTCACAACAAACCATGATTGCATCAAGTTGTATTTCCAAGAAAAATAGTACTTTATGTGCTCAAACACACAACTTTTGTAACATTTAAAACTTCGAAGCTCGATAACTTCGGCAAACAAACTCCAAGTTTCTTAAACGAAGTGTCACATTAATCAGCTCGTCGAAATCTTTGAGACGTCACAACAAATCATGTTTGCATCTTGTTGCATTTCCAAGAAAAATAGTACTTTATGTGCTCAAATACACAACTTTTGTAACATTTCAAACTTCGAAGCTCGTTAACTTCGACAAATGATCACCAAATTTCTTAAACGATATGTCAAATTAATCAGCTCGTCGAGATCTTTACGACGTCACAACAAATCATGATTGCATCATGTTGTATTTCCAAGAAAAATAGTACTTTATGTGCTCAAACACACAACTTTTGTAACATTTCAAACTTCGAAGCTCGATAACTTCGGCAAACAAACTCCAAGTTTCTTAAACGAAGTGTCAAATTAATCAGCTCCACGAGATCTTTGAGACGTCACAACAAACCATGATTGCATCATGTTGTATTTCCAAGAAAAATAGTACTTTATGTGCTCAAACACACAACTTTTGTAACATTTCAAACTTCGAAGCTCGATAACTTCGGCAAACAAACTCCAAGTTTCTTAAACGAAGTGTCAAATTAATCAGCTCCACGAGATCTTTGAGACGTCACAACAAACCATGATTGCATCAAGTTGTATTTCCAAGAAAAATAGTACTTTATGTGCTCAAATACACAACTTTTGTAACATTTCAAACTTCGAAGCTCGTTAACTTCGACAAATGATCACCAAATTTCTTAAACGATATGTCAAATTAATCAGCTCGTCGAGATCTTTACGACGTCACAACAAATCATGATTGCATCATGTTGTATTTCCAAGAAAAATAGTACTTTATGTGCTCAAAAAAAAACTTTTGTATCATTTCAAACTTCGAAGCTCGATAACTTCGGCAAACAAACTCCAAGTTTCTTAAACGAAGTGTCACATTAATCAGCACCACGAGATCTTTGAGACGTCACAACAAACCATGATTGCATCATGTTGTATTTCCAAGAAAAATAGTACTTTATGTGCTCAAACACACAACTTTTGTAACATTTAAAACTTCGAAGCTCGATAACTTCGGCAAACAAACTCCAAGTTTCTTAAACGAAGTGTCACATTAATCAGCTCGTCGAAATCTTTGAGACGTCACAACAAATCATGTTTGCATCTTGTTGCATTTCCAAGAAAAA
Source organism: Euwallacea fornicatus (assembly GCF_040115645.1). Lineage (NCBI taxonomy): Eukaryota > Metazoa > Arthropoda > Insecta > Coleoptera > Curculionidae > Euwallacea > Euwallacea fornicatus. Next base: position 326,749 of record NW_027096012.1, on the reverse strand, counting down.
TAGTACTTTATGTGCTCAAATACACAACTTTTGTAACATTTCAAACTTCGAAGCTCGTTAACTTCGACAAATGATCACCAAATTTCTTAAACGATATGTCAAATTAATCAGCTCGTCGAGATCTTTACGACGTCAGAACAAATCATGATTGCATCATGTTGTATTTCCAAGAAAAATAGTACTTTATGTGCTCAAAAAAAAACTTTTGTAACATTTCAAACTTCGAAGCTCGATAACTTCGGCAAACAAACTCCAAGTTTCTTAAACGAAGTGTCACATTAATCAGCACCACGAGATCTTTGAGACGTCACAACAAACCATGATTGCATCATGTTGTATTTCCAAGAAAAATAGTACTTTATGTGCTCAAACACACAACTTTTGTAACATTTCAAACTTCGAAGCTCGATAACTTCGGCAAACAAACTCCAAGTTTCTTAAACGAAGTGTCAAATTAATCAGCACCACGAGATCTTTGAGACGTCACAACAAATCATGATTGCATCTTGTTGCATTTCCAAGAAAAATAGTACTTTATGTGCTCAAAAAAAAACTTTTGTAACATTTCAAACTTCGAAGCTCGATAACTTCGGCAAACAAACTCCAAGTTTCTTAAACGAAGTGTCACATTAATCAGCACCACGAGATCTTTGAGACGTCACAACAAACCATGATTGCATCATGTTGTATTTCCAAGAAAAATAGTACTTTATGTGCTCAAACACACAACTTTTGTAACATTTAAAACTTCGAAGCTCGATAACTTCGGCAAACAAACTCCAAGTTTCTTAAACGAAGTGTCACATTAATCAGCTCGTCGAAATCTTTGAGACGTCACAACAAATCATGTTTGCATCTTGTTGCATTTCCAAGAAAAATAGTACTTTATGTGCTCAAACACAAAATTTTTGTAACATTTAAAACTTCGAAGCACGATAACTTCGGCAAACAAACTCCAAGTTTCTTAAACGAAGTGTCACATTAATCAGCACCACGAGATCTTTGAGACGTCACAACAAACCATGATTGCATCATGTTGTATTTCCAAGAAAAATAGTACTTTATGTGCTCAAACACACAACTTTTGTAACATTTAAAACTTCGAAGCTCGATAACTTCGGCAAACAAACTCCAAGTTTCTTAAACGAAGTGTCACATTAATCAGCTCGTCGAAATCTTTGAGACGTCACAACAAATCATGTTTGCATCTTGTTGCATTTCCAAGAAAAATAGTACTTTATGTGCTCAAATACACAACTTTTGTAACATTTCAAACTTCGAAGCTCGTTAACTTCGACAAATGATCACCAAATTTCTTAAACGATATGTCAAATTAATCAGCTCCACGAGATCTTTGAGACGTCACAACAAATCATGATTGCATCATGTTGTATTTCCAAGAAAAATAGTACTTTATGTGCTCAAAAAAAAACTTTTGTAACATTTCAAACTTCGAAGCTCGATAACTTCGGCAAACAAACTCCAAGTTTCTTAAACGAAGTGTCACATTAATCAGCACCACGAGATCTTTGAGACGTCACAACAAACCATGATTGCATCATGTTGTATTTCCAAGAAAAATAGTACTTTATGTGCTCAAACACACAACTTTTGTAACATTTAAAACTTCGAAGCTCGATAACTTCGGCAAACAAACTCCAAGTTTCTTAAACGAAGTGTCACATTAATCAGCTCGTCGAAATCTTTGAGACGTCACAACAAATCATGTTTGCATCTTGTTGCATTTCCAAGAAAAATAGTACTTTATGTGCTCAAACACAAAATTTTTGTAACATTTAAAACTTCGAAGCACGATAACTTCGGCAAACAAACTCCAAGTTTCTTAAACGAAGTGTCACATTAATCAGCACCACGAGATCTTTGAGACGTCACAACAAACCATGATTGCATCATGTTGTATTTCCAAGAAAAATAGTACTTTATGTGCTCAAACACACAACTTTTGTAACATTTAAAACTTCGAAGCTCGATAACTTCGGCAAACAAACTCCAAGTTTCTTAAACGAAGTGTCACATTAATCAGCTCGTCGAAATCTTTGAGACGTCACAACAAATCATGTTTGCATCTTGTTGCATTTCCAAGAAAAATAGTACTTTATGTGCTCAAATACACAACTTTTGTAACATTTCAAACTTCGAAGCTCGTTAACTTCGACAAATGATCACCAAATTTCTTAAACGATATGTCAAATTAATCAGCTCCACGAGATCTTTGAGACGTCACAACAAATCATGATTGCATCATGTTGTATTTCCAAGAAAAATAGTACTTTATGTGCTCAAAAAAAAACTTTTGTAACATTTCAAACTTCGAAGCTCGATAACTTCGGCAAACAAACTCCAAGTTTCTTAAACGAAGTGTCAAATTAATCAGCACCACGAGATCTTTGAGACGTCACAACAAACCATGATTGCATCATGTTGTATTTCCAAGAAAAATAGTACTTTATGTGCTCAAACACACAACTTTTGTAACATTTCAAACTTCGAAGCTCGATAACTTCGGCAAACAAACTCCAAGTTTCTTAAACGAAGTGTCAAATTAATCAGCTCCACGAGATCTTTGAGACGTCACAACATATCATGATTGAATCTTGTTGCATTTCCAAGAAAAATAGTACTTTATGTGCTCAAACACACAACTTTTGTAACATTTCAAACTTCGAAGCTCGATAACTTCGACAAATGATCACCAAATTTCTTAAACAATGTGTCAAATTAATCAGCTCGACGAGATCTTTGAGACGTCTCAACAAATCATGGTTGCATCTTCTTGCATTTCCAAGAAAAATAGTACTTTATGTGCTCAAACACACAACTTTTGTAACATTTCAAACTTCGAAGCTCGATAACTTCGGCAAACAAACTCCAAGTTTCTTAAACGAAGTGTCAAATTAATCAGCTCCACGAGATCTTTGAGACGTCACAACATATCATGATTGAATCTTGTTGCATTTCCAAGAAAAATAGTACTTTATTTGCTCAAACACACAACTTTTGTAACATTTCAAACTTCGAAGCTCGATAACTTCGGCAAACAAACTCCAAGTTTCTTAAACGAAGTGTCACATTAATCAGCTCGTCGAAATCTTTGAGACGTCACAACATATCATGATTGAATCTTGTTGCATTTCCAAGAAAAATAGTACTTTATTTGCTCAAACACACAACTTTTGTAACATTTCAAACTTCGAAGCTCGATAACTTCGGCAAACAAACTCCAAGTTTCTTAAACGAAGTGTCACATTAATCAGCTCATCGAAATCTTTGAGACGTCACAACAAATCATGTTTGCATCTTGTTGCATTTCCAAGAAAAATAGTACTTTATGTGCTCAAATACACAACTTTTGTAACATTTCAAACTTCGAAGCTCGTTAACTTCGACAAATGATCACCAAATTTCTTAAACAATGTGTCAAATTAATCAGCTCGACGAGATCTTTGAGACGTCTCAACAAATCATGGTTGCATCTTCTTGCATTTCCAAGAAAAATAGTACTTTATGTGCTCAAACACAAAATTTTTGTAACATTTAAATCTTCGAAGCTCGATAACTTCGGCAAACAAACTCCAAGTTTCTTAAACGAAGTGTCAAATTAATCAGCTCCACGAGATCTTTGAGACGTCACAACAAATCATGATTGAATCATGTTGTATTTCCAAGAAAAATAGTACTTTATGTACTCAAAAAAAAACTTTTGTAACATTTAAAACTTCGAAGCTCGATAACTTCGGCAAACAAACTCCAAGTTTCTTAAACGAAGTGTCAAATTAATCAGCTCCACGAGATCTTTGAGACGTCACAACAAATCATGATTGCATCATGTTGTATTTCCAAGAAAAATAGTACTTTATGTGCTCAAAAAAAAACTTTTGTAACATTTCAAACTTCGAAGCTCGATAACTTCGGCAAACAAACTCCAAGTTTCTTAAACGAAGTGTCAAATTAATCAGCTCCACGAGATCTTTGAGACGTCACAACATATCATGATTGAATCTTGTTGCATTTCCAAGAAAAATAGTACTTTATGTGCTCAAACACACAACATTTGTAACATTTAAAACTTCGAAGCTCGATAACTTCGGCAAACAAACTCCAAGTTTCTTAAACGAAGTGTCACATTAATCAGCTCGTCGAAATCTTTGAGACGTCACAACATATCATGATTGAATCTTGTTGCATTTCCAAGAAAAATAGTACTTTATTTGCTCAAACACACAACTTTTGTAACATTTCAAACTTCGAAGCTCGATAACTTCGGCAAACAAACTCCAAGTTTCTTAAACGAAGTGTCACATTAATCAGCTCATCGAAATCTTTGAGACGTCACAACAAATCATGTTTGCATCTTGTTGCATTTCCAAGAAAAATAGTACTTTATGTGCTCAAATACACAACTTTTGTAACATTTCAAACTTCGAAGCTCGTTAACTTCGACGAATGATCACCAAATTTCTTAAACAATGTGTCAAATTAATCAGCTCGACGAGATCTTTGAGACGTCTCAACAAATCATGGTTGCATCTTCTTGCATTTCCAAGAAAAATAGTACTTTATGTGCTCAAACACAAAATTTTTGTAACATTTAAATCTTCGAAGCTCGATAACTTCGGCAAACAAACTCCAAGTTTCTTAAACGAAGTGTCACATTAATCAGCTCATCGAAATCTTTGAGACGTCACAACAAATCATGTTTGCATCTTGTTGCATTTCCAAGAAAAATAGTACTTTATGTGCTCAAATACACAACTTTTGTAACATTTCAAACTTCGAAGCTCGTTAACTTCGACAAATGATCACCAAATTTCTTAAACAATGTGTCAAATTAATCAGCTCGACGAGATCTTTGAGACGTCTCAACAAATCATGGTTGCATCTTCTTGCATTTCCAAGAAAAATAGTACTTTATGTGCTCAAACACAAAATTTTTGTAACATTTAAATCTTCGAAGCTCGATAACTTCGGCAAACAAACTCCAAGTTTCTTAAACGAAGTGTCAAATTAATCAGCTCCACGAGATCTTTGAGACGTCACAACAAATCATGATTGAATCATGTTGTATTTCCAAGAAAAATAGTACTTTATGTACTCAAAAAAAAACTTTTGTAACATTTAAAACTTCGAAGCTCGATAACTTCGGCAAACAAACTCCAAGTTTCTTAAACGAAGTGTCAAATTAATCAGCTCCACGAGATCTTTGAGACGTCACAACAAATCATGATTGCATCATGTTGTATTTCCAAGAAAAATAGTACTTTATGTGCTCAAAAAAAAACTTTTGTAACATTTCAAACTTCGAAGCTCGATAACTTCGGCAAACAAACTCCAAGTTTCTTAAACGAAGTGTCAAATTAATCAGCTCCACGAGATCTTTGAGACGTCACAACATATCATGATTGAATCTTGTTGCATTTCCAAGAAAAATAGTACTTTATTTGCTCAAACACACAACTTTTGTAACATTTCAAACTTCGAAGCTCGATAACTTCGGCAAACAAACTCCAAGTTTCTTAAACGAAGTGTCACATTAATCAGCTCATCGAAATCTTTGAGACGTCACAACAAATCATGTTTGCATCTTGTTGCATTTCCAAGAAAAATAGTACTTTATGTGCTCAAATACACAACTTTTGTAACATTTCAAACTTCGAAGCTCGTTAACTTCGACAAATGATCACCAAATTTCTTAAACGATATGTCAAATTAATCAGCTCGTCGAGATCTTTGAGACGTCACAACAAATCATGATTGCATCTTGTTGCATTTCCAAGAAAAATAGTACTTTATGTGTTCAAACACACAACTTTTGTAACATTTCAAACTTCGAAGCTCGATAACTTCGGCAAACAAACTCCAAGTTTCTTAAACGAAGTGTCACATTAATCAGCTCGTCGAAATCTTTGAGACGTCACAACAAATCAGGTTTGCATCTTGTTGCATTTCCAAGAAAAATAGTACTTTATGTGCTCAAACACAAAATTTTTGTAACATTTAAAACTTCGAAGCACGATAACTTCGGCAAACAAACTCCAAGTTTCTTAAACGAAGTGTCACATTAATCAGCACCACGAGATCTTTGAGACGTCACAACAAACCATGATTGCATCATGTTGTATTTCCAAGAAAAATAGTACTTTATGTGCTCAAACACACAACTTTTGTAACATTTAAAACTTCGAAGCTCGATAACTTCGGCAAACAAACTCCAAGTTTCTTAAACGAAGTGTCACATTAATCAGCTCGTCGAAATCTTTGAGACGTCACAACAAATCATGTTTGCATCTTGTTGCATTTCCAAGAAAAATAGTACTTTATGTGCTCAAATACACAACTTTTGTAACATTTCAAACTTCGAAGCTCGTTAACTTCGACAAATGATCACCAAATTTCTTAAACGATATGTCAAATTAATCAGCTCCACGAGATCTTTGAGACGTCACAACAAATCATGATTGCATCATGTTGTATTTCCAAGAAAAATAGTACTTTATGTGCTCAAAAAAAAACTTTTGTAACATTTCAAACTTCGAAGCTCGATAACTTCGGCAAACAAACTCCAAGTTTCTTAAACGAAGTGTCAAATTAATCAGCACCACGAGATCTTTGAGACGTCACAACAAACCATGATTGCATCATGTTGTATTTCCAAGAAAAATAGTACTTTATGTGCTCAAACACACAACTTTTGTAACATTTCAAACTTCGAAGCTCGATAACTTCGGCAAACAAACTCCAAGTTTCTTAAACGAAGTGTCAAATTAATCAGCTCCACGAGATCTTTGAGACGTCACAACATATCATGATTGAATCTTGTTGCATTTCCAAGAAAAATAGTACTTTATGTGCTCAAACACACAACTTTTGTAACATTTCAAACTTCGAAGCTCGATAACTTCGACAAATGATCACCAAATTTCTTAAACAATGTGTCAAATTAATCAGCTCGACGAGATCTTTGAGACGTCTCAACAAATCATGGTTGCATCTTCTTGCATTTCCAAGAAAAATAGTACTTTATGTGCTCAAACACACAACTTTTGTAACATTTCAAACTTCGAAGCTCGATAACTTCGGCAAACAAACTCCAAGTTTCTTAAACGAAGTGTCAAATTAATCAGCTCCACGAGATCTTTGAGACGTCACAACATATCATGATTGAATCTTGTTGCATTTCCAAGAAAAATAGTACTTTATGTGCTCAAACACACAACATTTGTAACATTTAAAACTTCGAAGCTCGATAACTTCGGCAAACAAACTCCAAGTTTCTTAAACGAAGTGTCACATTAATCAGCTCGTCGAAATCTTTGAGACGTCACAACATATCATGATTGAATCTTGTTGCATTTCCAAGAAAAATAGTACTTTATTTGCTCAAACACACAACTTTTGTAACATTTCAAACTTCGAAGCTCGATAACTTCGGCAAACAAACTCCAAGTTTCTTAAACGAAGTGTCACATTAATCAGCTCATCGAAATCTTTGAGACGTCACAACAAATCATGTTTGCATCTTGTTGCATTTCCAAGAAAAATAGTACTTTATGTGCTCAAATACACAACTTTTGTAACATTTCAAACTTCGAAGCTCGTTAACTTCGACAAATGATCACCAAATTTCTTAAACAATGTGTCAAATTAATCAGCTCGACGAGATCTTTGAGACGTCTCAACAAATCATGGTTGCATCTTCTTGCATTTCCAAGAAAAATAGTACTTTATGTGCTCAAACACAAAATTTTTGTAACATTTAAATCTTCGAAGCTCGATAACTTCGGCAAACAAACTCCAAGTTTCTTAAACGAAGTGTCAAATTAATCAGCTCCACGAGATCTTTGAGACGTCACAACAAATCATGATTGAATCATGTTGTATTTCCAAGAAAAATAGTACTTTATGTACTCAAAAAAAAACTTTTGTAACATTTAAAACTTCGAAGCTCGATAACTTCGGCAAACAAACTCCAAGTTTCTTAAACGAAGTGTCAAATTAATCAGCTCCACGAGATCTTTGAGACGTCACAACAAATCATGATTGCATCATGTTGTATTTCCAAGAAAAATAGTACTTTATGTGCTCAAAAAAAAACTTTTGTAACATTTCAAACTTCGAAGCTCGATAACTTCGGCAAACAAACTCCAAGTTTCTTAAACGAAGTGTCAAATTAATCAGCACCACGAGATCTTTGAGACGTCACAACAAACCATGATTGCATCATGTTGTATTTCGAAGAAAAATAGTACTTTATGTGCTCAAACACACAACTTTTGTAACATTTCAAACTTCGAAGCTCGATAACTTCGGCAAACAAACTCCAAGTTTCTTAAACGAAGTGTCAAATTAATCAGCTCCACGAGATCTTTGAGACGTCACAACATATCATGATTGAATCTTGTTGCATTTCCAAGAAAAATAGTACTTTATGTGCTCAAACACACAACTTTTGTAACATTTCAAACTTCGAAGCTCGATAACTTCGACAAATGATCACCAAATTTCTTAAACAATGTGTCAAATTAATCAGCTCGACGAGATCTTTGAGACGTCTCAACAAATCATGGTTGCATCTTCTTGCATTTCCAAGAAAAATAGTACTTTATGTGCTCAAACACACAACTTTTGTAACATTTCAAACTTCGAAGCTCGATAACTTCGGCAAACAAACTCCAAGTTTCTTAAACGAAGTGTCAAATTAATCAGCTCCACGAGATCTTTGAGACGTCACAACATATCATGATTGAATCTTGTTGCATTTCCAAGAAAAATAGTACTTTATGTGCTCAAACACACAACATTTGTAACATTTAAAACTTCGAAGCTCGATAACTTCGGCAAACAAACTCCAAGTTTCTTAAACGAAGTGTCACATTAATCAGCTCATCGAAATCTTTGAGACGTCACAACAAATCATGTTTGCATCTTGTTGCATTTCCAAGAAAAATAGTACTTTATGTGCTCAAATACACAACTTTTGTAACATTTCAAACTTCGAAGCTCGTTAACTTCGACAAATGATCACCAAATTTCTTAAACAATGTGTCAAATTAATCAGCTCGACGAGATCTTTGAGACGTCTCAACAAATCATGGTTGCATCTTCTTGCATTTCCAAGAAAAATAGTACTTTATGTGCTCAAACACAAAATTTTTGTAACATTTAAATCTTCGAAGCTCGATAACTTCGGCAAACAAACTCCAAGTTTCTTAAACGAAGTGTCAAATTAATCAGCTCCACGAGATCTTTGAGACGTCACAACAAATCATGATTGAATCATGTTGTATTTCCAAGAAAAATAGTACTTTATGTACTCAAAAAAAAACTTTTGTAACATTTAAAACTTCGAAGCTCGATAACTTCGGCAAACAAACTCCAAGTTTCTTAAACGAAGTGTCAAATTAATCAGCTCCACGAGATCTTTGAGACGTCACAACAAATCATGATTGCATCATGTTGTATTTCCAAGAAAAATAGTACTTTATGTGCTCAAAAAAAAACTTTTGTAACATTTCAAACTTCGAAGCTCGATAACTTCGGCAAACAAACTCCAAGTTTCTTAAACGAAGTGTCAAATTAATCAGCACCACGAGATCTTTGAGACGTCACAACAAACCATGATTGCATCATGTTGTATTTCGAAGAAAAATAGTACTTTATGTGCTCAAACACACAACTTTTGTAACATTTCAAACTTCGAAGCTCGATAACTTCGGCAAACAAACTCCAAGTTTCTTAAACGAAGTGTCAAATTAATCAGCTCCACGAGATCTTTGAGACGTCACAACATATCATGATTGAATCTTGTTGCATTTCCAAGAAAAATAGTACTTTATGTGCTCAAACACACAACTTTTGTAACATTTCAAACTTCGCAGCTCGATAACTTCGACAAATGATCACCAAATTTCTTAAACAATGTGTCAAATTAATCAGCTCGACGAGATCTTTGAGACGTCTCAACAAATCATGGTTGCATCTTCTTGCATTTCCAAGAAAAATAGTACTTTATGTGCTCAAACACACAACTTTTGTAACATTTCAAACTTCGAAGCTCGATAACTTCGGCAAACAAACTCCAAGTTTCTTAAACGAAGTGTCAAATTAATCAGCTCCACGAGATCTTTGAGACGTCACAACAAACCATGATTGCATCAAGTTGTATTTCCAAGAAAAATAGTACTTTATGTGCTCAAACACACAACTTTTGTAACATTTGAAACTTCGAAGCTCGATAACTTCGGCAAACAAACTCCAAGTTTCTTAAACGAAGTGTCACATTAATCAGCTCGTCGAAATCTTTGAGACGTCACAACAAATCATGTTTGCATCTTGTTGCATTTCCAAGAAAAATAGTACTTTATGTGCTCAAATACACAACTTTTGTAACATTTCAAACTTCGAAGCTCGTTAACTTCGACAAATGATCACCAAATTTCTTAAACGATATGTCAAATTAATCAGCTCGTCGAGATCTTTACGACGTCACAACAAATCATGATTGCATCATGTTGTATTTCCAAGAAAAATAGTACTTTATGTGCTCAAAAAAAAACTTTTGTATCATTTCAAACTTCGAAGCTCGATAACTTCGGCAAACAAACTCCAAGTTTCTTAAACGAAGTGTCAAATTAATCAGCTCCACGAGATCTTTGAGACGTCACAACATATCATGATTGAATCTTGTTGCATTTCCAAGAAAAATAGTACTTTATGTGCTCAAACACACAGCATTTGTAACATTTAAAACTTCGAAGCTCGATAACTTCGGCAAACAAACTCCAAGTTTCTTAAACGAAGTGTCACATTAATCAGCTCGTCGAAATCTTTGAGACGTCACAACAAATCATGTTTGCATCTTGTTGCATTTCCAAGAAAAATAGTACTTTATGTGCTCAAATACACAACTTTTGTAACATTTCAAACTTCGAAGCTCGTTAACTTCGACAAATGATCACCAAATTTCTTAAACGATATGTCAAATTAATCAGCTCGTCGAGATCTTTACGACGTCACAACAAATCATGATTGCATCATGTTGTATTTCCAAGAAAAATAGTACTTTATGTGCTCAAACACACAACTTTTGTAACATTTCAAACTTCGAAGCTCGATAACTTCGGCAAACAAACTCCAAGTTTCTTAAACGAAGTGTCAAATTAATCAGCTCCACGAGATCTTTGAGACGTCACAACAAATCATGTTTGCATCTTGTTGCATTTCCAAGAAAAATAGTACTTTATGTGCTCAAATACACAACTTTTGTAACATTTCAAACTTCGAAGCTCGTTAACTTCGACAAATGATCACCAAATTTCTTAAACAATGTGTCAAATTAATCAGCTCGTCGAGATCTTTGAGACGTCACAACAAATCATGATTGCATCTTGTTGCATTTCCAAGAAAAATAGTACTTTATGTGTTCAAACACACAACTTTTGTAACATTTCAAACTTCGAAGCTCGATAACTTCGACAAATGATCACCAAATTTCTTAAACAATGTGTCAAATTAATCAGCTCGACGAGATCTTTGAGACGTCACAACATATCATGATTGAATCTTGTTGCATTTCCAAGAAAAATAGTACTTTATGTGCTCAAACACACAACTTTTGTAACATTTCAAAATTCGAAGCTCGATAACTTCGGCAAACAAACTCCAAGTTTCTTAAACGAAGTGCCAAATTAATCAGCTCCACGAGATCTTTGAGACGTCACAACAAATCATGATTGCATCTTGTTGCATTTCCAAGAAAAATAGTACTTTATGTACTCAAAAAAAAATTTTGTAACATTTCAAACTTCGAAGCTCGATAACTTCGGCAAACAAACTCCAAGTTTCTTAAACGAAGTGTCAAATTAATCAGCTCCACGAGATCTTTGAGACGTCACAACATGTCATGATTGAATCTTGTTGCATTTCCAAGAAAAATAGTACTTTATGTGCTCAAACACACAACTTTTGTAACATTTAAAACTTCGATGCTCGATAACTTCGGCAAACAAACTCCAAGTTTCTTAAACGAAGTGTCACATTAATCAGCTCGTCGAAATCTTTGAGACGTCACAACAAATCATGTTTGCATCTTGTTGCATTTCCAAGAAAAATAGTACTTTATGTGCTCAAATACACAACTTTTGTAACATTTCAAACTTCGAAGCTCGTTAACTTCGACAAATGATCACCAAATTTCTTAAACAATGTGTCAAATTAATCAGCTCGACGAGATCTTTGAGACGTCACAACAAATCATGGTTGCATCTTCTTGCATTTCCAAGAAAAATAGTACTTTATGTGCTCAAACACAAAATTTTTGTAACATTTAAAACTTCGAAGCTCGATAACTTCGGCAAACAAACTCCAAGTTTCTTAAACGAAGTGTCAAATTAATGAGCTCCACGAGATCTTTGAGACGTCACAACAAATCATGATTGCATCATGTTGTATTTCCAAGAAAAATAGTACTTTAAGTACTCAAAAAAAAACTTTTGTAACATTTCAAACTTCGAAGCTCGATAACTTCGACAAATGATCACCAAATTTCTTAAACAATGTGTCAAATTAATCAGCTCGACGAGATCTTTAAGACGTCACAACAAATCATGGTTGCATCTTCTTGCATTTCCAAGAAAAATAGTACTTTATGTGCTCAAACACAAAATTTTTGTAACATTTAAAACTTCGAAGCTCGATAACTTCGGCAAACAAACTCCAAGTTTCTTAAACGAAGTGTCAAATTAATCAGCTCCACGAGATCTTTGAAACGTCACAACAAATCATGATTGCATCTTATGCATTTCCAAGAAAAATAGTACTTTATGTGCTCAAACACAAAATTTTTGTAACATTTAAAACTTCGAAGCTCGATAACTTCGGCAAACAAACTCCAAGTTTCTTAAACGAAGTGTCAAATTAATCAGCTCCACGAGATCTTTGAGACATCACAACAAATCATGATTGCATCATGTTGTATTTCCAAGAAAAATAGTACTTTATGTACTCAAAAAAAAATTTTGTAACATTTCAAATTTCGAAGCTCGATAACTTCGGCAAACAAACTCCAAATTTCTTAAACGAAGTGTCAAACTAATCAGCTCCACGAGATCTTTGAGACGTCACAACAAATCATGATTGCATCATGTTGTATTTCCAAGAAAAATAGTACTTTATGTGCTCAAACACAAAACTTTTGTAACATTTAAAACTTCGAAGCTCGATAACTTCGGCAAACAAACTCCAAGTTTCTTAAACGAGGTGGCAAATTAATCACCTCCACGAGATCTTTGAGACGTCACAACAAATCATGATTGCATCATGTTGCATTTCCAAGAAAAATAGTACTTTATGTGCTCAAACACACAACTTTTGTAACATTTAAAACTTTGAAGCTCGATAACTTCGGCAAACAAACTCCAAGTTTCTTAAACGAAGTGTCACATTAATCAGCTCGTCGAAATCTTTGAGACGTCACAACAAATCATGTTTGCATCTTGTTGCATTTCCAAGAAAAATAGTACTTTATGTGCTCAAAAAAAAACTTTTGTAACATTTCAAACTTCGAAGCTCGATAACTTCGGCAAACAAACTCCAAGTTTCGTAAACGAAGTGTCAAATTAATCAGCTCCACGAGATCTTTGAGACGTCACAACAAATCATGATTGCATCATGTTGTATTTCCAAGAAAAATAGTACTTTATGTACTCAAAAAAAAATTTTGTAACATTTCAAACTTCGAAGCTCGATAACTTCGGCAAACAAACTCCAAGTTTCTTAAACGAAGTGTCAAATTAATCAGCTCCACGAGATCTTTGAGACGTCACAACATATCATGATTGAATCTTGTTGCATTTCCAAGAAAAATAGTACTTTATGTGCTCAAACACACAACTTTTGTAACATTTCAAACTTCGAAGCTCGATAACTTCGGCAAACAAACTCCAAGTTTCTTAAACGAAGTGCCAAATTAATCAGCTCCACGAGATCTTTGAGACGTCACAACAAATCATGATTGCATCTTGTTGCATTTCCAAGAAAAATAGTACTTTATGTGCTCAAACACACAACTTTTGTAACATTTCAAAATTCGAAGCTCGATAACTTCGGCAAACAAACTCCAAGTTTCTTAAACGAAGTGCCAAATTAATCAGCTCCACGAGATCTTTGAGACGTCACAACAAATCATGATTGCATCTTGTTGCATTTCCAAGAAAAATAGTACTTTATGTACTCAAAAAAAAATTTTGTAACATTTCAAACTTCGAAGCTCGATAACTTCGGCAAACAAACTCCAAGTTTCTTAAACGAAGTGTCAAATTAATCAGCTCCACGAGATCTTTGAGACGTCACAACATGTCATGATTGAATCTTGTTGCATTTCCAAGAAAAATAGTACTTTATGTGCTCAAACACACAACTTTTGTAACATTTAAAACTTCGATGCTCGATAACTTCGGCAAACAAACTCCAAGTTTCTTAAACGAAGTGTCACATTAATCAGCTCGTCGAAATCTTTGAGACGTCACAACAAATCATGTTTGCATCTTGTTGCATTTCCAAGAAAAATAGTACTTTATGTACTCAAAAAAAAATTTTGTAACATTTCAAACTTCGAAGCTCGATAACTTCGGCAAACAAACTCCAAGTTTCTTAAACGAAGTGTCAAATTAATCAGCTCCACGAGATCTTTGAGACGTCACAACATATCATGATTGAATCTTGTTGCATTTCCAAGAAAAATAGTACTTTATGTGCTCAAACACACAACTTTTGTAACATTTCAAAATTCGAAGCTCGATAACTTCGGCAAACAAACTCCAAGTTTCTTAAACGAAGTGCCAAATTAATCAGCTCCACGAGATCTTTGAGACGTCACAACAAATCATGATTGCATCTTGTTGCATTTCCAAGAAAAATAGTACTTTATGTACTCAAAAAAAAATTTTGTAACATTTCAAACTTCGAAGCTCGATAACTTCGGCAAACAAACTCCAAGTTTCTTAAACGAAGTGTCAAATTAATCAGCTCCACGAGATCTTTGAGACGTCACAACATGTCATGATTGAATCTTGTTGCATTTCCAAGAAAAATAGTACTTTATGTGCTCAAACACACAACTTTTGTAACATTTAAAACTTCGATGCTCGATAACTTCGGCAAACAAACTCCAAGTTTCTTAAACGAAGTGTCAAATTAATCAGCTCCACGAGATCTTTGAGACGTCACAACATTTCATGATTGAATCTTGTTGCATTTCCAAGAAAAATAGTACTTTATGTGCTCAAACACACAACTTTTGTAACATTTCAAACTTCGAAGCTCGATAACTTCGGCAAACAAACTCCAAGTTTCTTAAACGAAGTGTCAAATTAATCAGCACCACGAGATCTTTGAGACGTTACAACAAACCATGATTGCATCATGTTGTATTTCCAAGAAAAATACTACTTTATGTGCTCAAACACACAACTTTTGTAACATTTAAAACTTCGATGCTCGATAACTTCGGCAAACAAACTCCAAGTTTCTTAAACGAAGTGTCACATTAATCAGCTCGTCGAAATCTTTGAGACGTCACAACAAATCATGTTTGCATCTTGTTGCATTTCCAAGAAAAATAGTACTTTATGTGCTCAAAAAAAAACTTTTGTAACATTTCAAACTTCGAAGCTCGATAACTTCGGCAAACAAACTCCAAGTTTCTTAAACGAAGTGTCAAATTAATCAGCACCACGAGATCTTTAAGACGTCACAACAAATCATGATTGCATCTTGTTGCATTTCCAAGAAAAATAGTACTTTATGTGTTCAAACACACAACTTTTGTAACATTTAAAACTTCGAAGCTCGATAACTTCGGCAAACAAACTCCTAGTTTCTTAAACGAAGTGTCACATTAATCAGCTCGTCGAAATCTTTGAGACGTCACAACAAATCATGTTTGCATCTTGTTGCATTTCCAAGAAAAATAGTACTTTATGTGCTCAAATACACAACTTTTGTAACATTTCAAACTTCGAAGCTCGTTAACTTCGACAAATGATCACCAAATTTCTTAAACGATATGTCAAATTAATCAGCTCGTCGAGATCTTTGAGACGTCACAACATATCATGACTGAATCTTGTTGCATTTCCAAGAAAAATTGTACTTTATATGCTCAAACACACAACTTTTGTAACATTTCAAACTTCGAAGCTCGATAACTTCGGCAAACAAACTCCAAGTTTCTTAAACGAAGTGTCAAATTAATCAGCTCCACGAGATCTTTGAGACGTCACAACAAATCATGATTGCATCATGTTGTATTTCCAAGAAAAATAGTACTTTATGTGCTCAAAAAAAACTTTTGTAGCATTTCAAATTTCGAAGCTCGATAACTTCGGCAAACAAACTCCAAGTTTCTTAAACGAAGTGTCACATTAATCAGCTCGTCGAGATCTTTGAGACGTCACAACAAATCATGATTGCATCTTGTTGCATTTCCAAGAACAATAGTACTTTATGTGCTCAAACACACAACTTTTGTAACATTTAAAACTTCGATGCTCGATAACTTCGGCAAAAAAAAACTCCAAGTTTCTTAAACGAAGTGTCAAATTAATCAGCTCCACGAGATCTTTGAGACGTCACAACAAATCATGATTGCATCATGTTGTATTTCCAAGAAAAATAGTACTTTATGTGCTCAAAAAAAAACTTTTGTAACATTTCAAACTTCGAAGCTCGATAACTTCGGCAAAAAAACTCCAAGTTTCTTAAACGAAGTGTCAAATTAATCAGCTCCAAGAGATCTTTGAGACGTCACAACAAATCATGATTGCATCATGTTGTATTTCCAAGAAAAATAGTACTTCATGTACTCAAAAAAAAACTTTTGTAACATTTCAAACTTCGAAGCTCGATAACTTCGGCAAACAAACTCCAAGTTTCTTAAACGAAGTGTCAAATTAATCAGCTCCACGAGATCTTTGAGACGTCACAACAAATCATGATTGCATCATGTTGTAATTCCAAGAAAAATAGTACTTTATGTGCTCAAAAAAAACTTTTGTAGCATTTCAAATTTCGAAGCTCGATAACTTCGGCAAACAAACTCCAAGTTTCTTAAACGAAGTGTCACATTAATCAGCTCGTCGAGATCTTTGAGACGTCACAACAAATCATGATTGCATCTTGTTGCATTTCCAAGAAAAATAGTACTTTATGTGTTCAAACACACAACTTTTGTAACATTTCAAACTTCGAAGCTCGATAACTTCGACAAATGATCACCAAATTTCTTAAACAATGTGTCAAATTAATCAGCTCGACGAGATCTTTGAGACGTCACAACAAATCATGGTTGCATCTTCTTGCATTTCCAAGAAAAATAGTACTTTATGTGCTCAAACACACAACTTTTGTAACATTTAAAACTTCGAAGCTCGATTACTTCGGCAAACAAACTCCAAGTTTCTTAAACGAAGTGTCACATTAATCAGCTCATCGAAATCTTTGAGACGTCACAACAAATCATGTTTGCATCTTGTTGCATTTCCAAGAAAAATAGTACTTTATGTGCTCAAACACACAACTTTTGTAACATTTAAAACTTCGAAGCTCGATAACTTCGGCAAACAAACTCCAAGTTTCTTAAACGAAGTGTCACATTAATCAGCTCATCGAAATCTTTGAGACGTCACAACAAATCATGTTTGCATCTTGTTGCATTTCCAAGAAAAATAGTACTTTATGTGCTCAAATACACAACTTTTGTAACATTTCAAACTTCGAAGCTCGTTAACTTCGACAAATGATCACCAAATGTCTTAAACGATATGTCAAATTAATCAGCTCGTCGAGATCTTTAAGACGTCACAACAAATCATGATTGCATCTTGTTGCATTTCCAAGAAAAATAGTACTTTATGTGTTCAAACACAAAACTTTTGTAACATTTCAAACTTCGAAGCTCGATAACTTCGGCAAACAAACTCCAAGTTTCTTAAACGAAGTGTCAAATTAATCAGCTCCACGAGATCTTTGAGACGTCACAACAAATCATGATTGCATCATGTTGTATTTCCAAGAAAAATAGTACTTTATGTGCTCAAAAAAAACTTTTGTAGCATTTCAAATTTCGAAGCTCGATAACTTCGGCAAACAAACTCCAAGTTTCTTAAACGAAGTGTCACATTAATCAGCTCGTCGAGATCTATGAGACGTCACAACAAATCATGATTGCATCTTGTTGCATTTCCAAGAAAAATAGTACTTTATGTGCTCAAACACACAACTTTTGTAACATTTAAAACTTCGATGCTCGATAACTTCGGCAAACAAACTCCAAGTTTCTTAAACGAAGTGTCACATTAATCAGCTCATCGAAATCTTTGAGACGTCACAACATGTCATGATTGAATCTTGTTGCATTTCCAAGAAAAATAGTACTTTATGTGCTCAAACACACAACTTTTGTAACATTTCAAACTTCGAACCTCGTTAACTTCGACAAATGATCACCAAATTTCTTAAACGATATGTCAAATTAATCAGCTCGTCGAGATCTTTGAGACGTCACAACAAATCATGATTGCATCTTGTTGCATTTCCAAGAAAAATAGTACTTTATGTGTTCAAACACACAACTTTTGTAACATTTCAAACTTCGAAGCTCGATAACTTCGACAAATGATCACCAAATTTCTTAAACAATGTGTCAAATTAATCAGCTCGACGAGATCTTTGAGACGTCACAACATATCATGATTGCATCTTGTTGCATTTCCAAGAAAAATAGTACTTTATGTGCTCAAACACACAACTTTTGTAACATTTCAAAATTCGAAGCTCGATAACTTCGGCAAACAAACTCCAAGTTTCTTAAACGAAGTGCCAAATTAATCAGCTCCACGAGATCTTTGAGACGTCACAACAAATCATGATTGCATCTTGTTGCATTTCCAAGAAAAATAGTACTTTATGTACTCAAAAAAAAATTTTGTAACATTTCAAACTTCGAAGCTCGATAACTTCGGCAAACAAACTCCAAATTTCTTAAACGAAGTGTCAAACTAATCAGCTCCACGAGATCTTTGAGACGTCACAACAAATCATGATTGCATCATGTTGTATTTCCAAGAAAAATAGTACTTTATGTGCTCAAACACAAAACTTTTGTAACATTTCAAAATTCGAAGCTCGATAACTTCGGCAAACAAACTCCAAGTTTCTTAAACGAAGTGTCAAATTAATCAGCTCCACGAGATCTTTGAGACATCACAACAAATCATGATTGCATCATGTTGTATTTCCAAGAAAAATAGTACTTTATGTACTCAAAAAAAAATTTTGTAACATTTCAAATTTCGAAGCTCGATAACTTCGGCAAACAAACTCCAAATTTCTTAAACGAAGTGTCAAACTAATCAGCTCCACGAGATCTTTGAGACGTCACAACAAATCATGATTGCATCATGTTGTATTTCCAAGAAAAATAGTACTTTATGTGCTCAAACACAAAACTTTTGTAACATTTAAAACTTCGAAGCTCGATAACTTCGGCAAACAAACTCCAAGTTTCTTAAACGAGGTGGCAAATTAATCACCTCCACGAGATCTTTGAGACGTCACAACAAATCATGATTGCATCTTGTTGCATTTCCAAGAAAAATAGTACTTTATGTGCTCAAACACACAACTTTTGTAACATTTCAAAATTCGAAGCTCGATAACTTCGGCAAACAAACTCCAAGTTTCTTAAACGAAGTGCCAAATTAATCAGCTCCACGAGATCTTTGAGACGTCACAACAAATCATGATTGCATCTTGTTGCATTTCCAAGAAAAATAGTACTTTATGTACTCAAAAAAAAATTTTGTAACATTTCAAACTTCGAAGCTCGATAACTTCGGCAAACAAACTCCAAGTTTCTTAAACGAAGTGTCAAATTAATCAGCTCCACGAGATCTTTGAGACGTCACAACATGTCATGATTGAATCTTGTTGCATTTCCAAGAAAAATAGTACTTTATGTGCTCAAACACACAACTTTTGTAACATTTAAAACTTCGATGCTCGATAACTTCGGCAAACAAACTCCAAGTTTCTTAAACGAAGTGTCACATTAATCAGCTCGTCGAAATCTTTGAGACGTCACAACAAATCATGTTTGCATCTTGTTGCATTTCCAAAAAAAATAGTACTTTATGTACTCAAAAAAAAATTTTGTAACATTTCAAACTTCGAAGCTCGATAACTTCGGCAAACAAACTCCAAGTTTCTTAAACGAAGTGTCAAATTAATCAGCTCCACGAGATCTTTGAGACGTCACAACATATCATGATTGAATCTTGTTGCATTTCCAAGAAAAATAGTACTTTATGTGCTCAAACACACAACTTTTGTAACATTTCAAAATTCGAAGCTCGATAACTTCGGCAAACAAACTCCAAGTTTCTTAAACGAAGTGCCAAATTAATCAGCTCCACGAGATCTTTGAGACGTCACAACAAATCATGATTGCATCTTGTTGCATTTCCAAGAAAAATAGTACTTTATGTACTCAAAAAAAAATTTTGTAACATTTCAAACTTCGAAGCTCGATAACTTCGGCAAACAAACTCCAAGTTTCTTAAACGAAGTGTCAAATTAATCAGCTCCACGAGATCTTTGAGACGTCACAACATGTCATGATTGAATCTTGTTGCATTTCCAAGAAAAATAGTACTTTATGTGCTCAAACACACAACTTTTGTAACATTTAAAACTTCGATGCTCGATAACTTCGGCAAACAAACTCCAAGTTTCTTAAACGAAGTGTCAAATTAATCAGCTCCACGAGATCTTTGAGACGTCACAACATTTCATGATTGAATCTTGTTGCATTTCCAAGAAAAATAGTACTTTATGTGCTCAAACACACAACTTTTGTAACATTTCAAACTTCGAAGCTCGATAACTTCGGCAAACAAACTCCAAGTTTCTTAAACGAAGTGTCAAATTAATCAGCACCACGAGATCTTTGAGACGTTACAACAAACCATGATTGCATCATGTTGTATTTCCAAGAAAAATAGTACTTTATGTGCTCAAACACACAACTTTTGTAACATTTCAAACTTCGAAGCTCGATAACTTCGGCAAACAAACTCCAAGTTTCTTAAACGAAGTGTCAAATTAATCAGCTCCACAAGATCTTTGAGACGTCACAACAAATCATGATTGCATCATGTTGTATTTCCAAGAAAAATAGTACTTTATGTGCTCAAAAAAAAACTTTTGTAACATTTCAAACTTCGAAGCTCGATAACTTCGGCAAACAAACTCCAAGTTTCTTAAACGAAGTGTCAAATTAATCAGCACCACGAGATCTTTGAGACGTTACAACAAACCATGATTGCATCATGTTGTATTTCCAAGAAAAATAGTACTTTATGTGCTCAAACACACAACTTTTGTAACATTTCAAACTTCGAAGCTCGATAACTTCGGCAAACAAACTCCAAGTTTCTTAAACGAAGTGTCAAATTAATCAGCTCCACGAGATCTTTGAGACGTCACAACAAATCATGATTGCATCTTCTTGCATTTCCAAGAAAAATAGTACTTTATGTGCTCAAACACACAACTTTTGTAACATTTAAAACTTCGATGCTCGATAACTTCGGCAAACAAACTCCAAGTTTCTTAAACGAAGTGTCACATTAATCAGCTCGTCGAAATCTTTGAGACGTCACAACAAATCATGTTTGCATCTTGTTGCATTTCCAAGAAAAATAGTACTTTATGTGCTCAAAAAAAAACTTTTGTAACATTTCAAACTTCGAAGCTCGATAACTTCGGCAAACAAACTCCAAGTTTCTTAAACGAAGTGTCAAATTAATCAGCACCACGAGATCTTTAAGACGTCACAACAAATCATGATTGCATCTTGTTGCATTTCCAAGAAAAATAGTACTTTATGTGTTCAAACACACAACTTTTGTAACATTTAAAACTTCGAAGCTCGATAACTTCGGCAAACAAACTCCTAGTTTCTTAAACGAAGTGTCACATTAATCAGCTCGTCGAAATCTTTGAGACGTCACAACAAATCATGTTTGCATCTTGTTGCATTTCCAAGAAAAATAGTACTTTATGTGCTCAAATACACAACTTTTGTAACATTTCAAACTTCGAAGCTCGTTAACTTCGACAAATGATCACCAAATTTCTTAAACGATATGTCAAATTAATCAGCTCGTCGAGATCTTTGAGACGTCACAACATATCATGATTGAATCTTGTTGCATTTCCAAGAAAAATTGTACTTTATATGCTCAAACACACAACTTTTGTAACATTTCAAACTTCGAAGCTCGATAACTTCGGCAAACAAACTCCAAGTTTCTTAAACGAAGTGTCAAATTAATCAGCTCCACGAGATCTTTGAGACGTCACAACAAATCATGATTGCATCATGTTGTATTTCCAAGAAAAATAGTACTTTATGTGCTCAAAAAAAACTTTTGTAGCATTTCAAATTTCGAAGCTCGATAACTTCGGCAAACAAACTCCAAGTTTCTTAAACGAAGTGTCACATTAATCAGCTCGTCGAGATCTTTGAGACGTCACAACAAATCATGATTGCATCTTGTTGCATTTCCAAGAACAATAGTACTTTATGTGCTCAAACACACAACTTTTGTAACATTTAAAACTTCGATGCTCGATAACTTCGGCAAAAAAAAACTCCAAGTTTCTTAAACGAAGTGTCAAATTAATCAGCTCCACGAGATCTTTGAGACGTCACAACAAATCATGATTGCATCATGTTGTATTTCCAAGAAAAATAGTACTTTATGTGCTCAAAAAAAAACTTTTGTAACATTTCAAACTTCGAAGCTCGATAACTTCGGCAAAAAAACTCCAAGTTTCTTAAACGAAGTGTCAAATTAATCAGCTCCAAGAGATCTTTGAGACGTCACAACAAATCATGATTGCATCATGTTGTATTTCCAAGAAAAATAGTACTTCATGTACTCAAAAAAAAACTTTTGTAACATTTCAAACTTCGAAGCTCGATAACTTCGGCAAACAAACTCCAAGTTTCTTAAACGAAGTGTCAAATTAATCAGCTCCACGAGATCTTTGAGACGTCACAACAAATCATGATTGCATCATGTTGTAATTCCAAGAAAAATAGTACTTTATGTGCTCAAAAAAAACTTTTGTAGCATTTCAAATTTCGAAGCTCGATAACTTCGGCAAACAAACTCCAAGTTTCTTAAACGAAGTGTCACATTAATCAGCTCGTCGAGATCTTTGAGACGTCACAACAAATCATGATTGCATCTTGTTGCATTTCCAAGAAAAATAGTACTTTATGTGTTCAAACACACAACTTTTGTAACATTTCAAACTTCGAAGCTCGATAACTTCGACAAATGATCACCAAATTTCGTAAACAATGTGTCAAATTAATCAGCTCGACGAGATCTTTGAGACGTCACAACAAATCATGGTTGCATCTTCTTGCATTTCCAAGAAAAATAGTACTTTATGTGCTCAAACACACAACTTTTGTAACATTTAAAACTTCGAAGCTCGATTACTTCGGCAAACAAACTCCAAGTTTCTTAAACGAAGTGTCACATTAATCAGCTCATCGAAATCTTTGAGACGTCACAACAAATCATGTTTGCATCTTGTTGCATTTCCAAGAAAAATAGTACTTTATGTGCTCAAACACACAACTTTTGTAACATTTAAAACTTCGAAGCTCGATAACTTCGGCAAACAAACTCCAAGTTTCTTAAACGAAGTGTCACATTAATCAGCTCATCGAAATCTTTGAGACGTCACAACAAATCATGATTGCATCATGTTGTAATTCCAAGAAAAATAGTACTTTATGTGCTCAAAAAAAACTTTTGTAGCATTTCAAATTTCGAAGCTCGATAACTTCGGCAAACAAACTCCAAGTTTCTTAAACGAAGTGTCACATTAATCAGCTCGTCGAGATCTTTGAGACGTCACAACAAATCATGATTGCATCTTGTTGCATTTCCAAGAAAAATAGTACTTTATGTGTTCAAACACACAACTTTTGTAACATTTCAAACTTCGAAGCTCGATAACTTCGACAAATGATCACCAAATTTCGTAAACAATGTGTCAAATTAATCAGCTCCACGAGATCTTTGAGACGTCACAACAAATCATGATTGCATCATGTTGTATTTCCAAGAAAAATAGTACTTTATGTGCTCAAATACACAACTTTTGTAACATTTCAAACTTCGAAGCTCGTTAACTTCGACAAATGATCACCAAATGTCTTAAACGATATGTCAAATTAATCAGCTCGTCGAGATCTTTAAGACGTCACAACAAATCATGATTGCATCTTGTTGCATTTCCAAGAAAAATAGTACTTTATGTGTTCAAACACAAAACTTTTGTAACATTTCAAACTTCGAAGCTCGATAACTTCGGCAAACAAACTCCAAGTTTCTTAAACGAAGTGTCAAATTAATCAGCTCCACGAGATCTTTGAGACGTCACAACAAATCATGATTGCATCATGTTGTATTTCCAAGAAAAATAGTACTTTATGTGCTCAAAAAAAACTTTTGTAGCATTTCAAATTTCGAAGCTCGATAACTTCGGCAAACAAACTCCAAGTTTCTTAAACGAAGTGTCACATTAATCAGCTCGTCGAGATCTTTGATACGTCACAACAAATCATGATTGCATCTTGTTGCATTTCCAAGAAAAATAGTACTTTATGTGCTCAAACACACAACTTTTGTAACATTTAAAACTTCGATGCTCGATAACTTCGGCAAACAAACTCCAAGTTTCTTAAACGAAGTGTCAAATTAATCAGCTCCACGAGATCTTTGAGACGTCTCAACAAATCATGGTTGCATCTTCTTGCATTTCCAAGAAAAATAGTACTTTATGTGCTCAAACACAAAATTTTTGTAGCATTTCAAATTTCGAAGCTCGATAACTTCGGCAAACAAACTCCAAGTTTCTTAAACGAAGTGTCACATTAATCAGCTCGTCGAGATCTTTGAGACGTCACAACAAATCATGATTGCATCTTGTTGCATTTCCAAGAAAAATAGTACTTTATGTGTTCAAACACACAACTTTTGTAACATTTCAAACTTCGAAGCTCGATAACTTCGGCAAACAAACTCCAAGTTTCTTAAACGAAGTGTCACATTAATCAGCTCATCGAAATCTTTGAGACGTCACAACAAATCATGATTGCATCATGTTGTATTTCCAAGAAAAATAGTACTTTAAGTACTCAAAAAAAAACTTTTGTAACATTTCAAACTTCGAAGCTCGATAACTTCGACAAATGATCACCAAATTTCTTAAACAATGTGTCAAATTAATCAGCTCGACGAGATCTTTGAGACGTCACAACAAATCATGGTTGCATCTTCTTGCATTTCCAAGAAAAATAGTACTTTATGTGCTCAAACACACAACTTTTGTAACATTTCAAACTTCGAAGCTCGATAACTTCGGCAAACAAACTCCAAGTTTCTTAAACGAAGTGTCACATTAATCAGCTCATCGAAATCTTTGAGACGTCACAACAAATCATGTTTGCATCTTGTTGCATTTCCAAGAAAAATAGTACTTTATGTGCTCAAATACACAACTTTTGTAACATTTCAAACTTCGAAGCTCGTTAACTTCGACAAATGATCACCAAATTTCTTAAACGATATGTCAAATTAATCAGCTCGTCGAGATCTTTAAGACGTCACAACAAATCATGATTGCATCTTGTTGCATTTCCAAGAAAAATAGTACTTTATGTGTTCAAACACACAACTTTTGTAACATTTCAAACTTCGAAGCTCGTTAACTTCGACAAATGATCACCAAATTTCTTAAACGATATGTCAAATTAATCAGCTCATCGAAATCTTTGAGACGTCACAACAAATCATGATTGCATCATGTTGCATTTCCAAGAAAAATAGTACTTTATGTGCTCAAACACACAACTTTTGTAACATTTCAAACTTCGAAGCTCGATAACTTCGGCAAACAAACTCCAAGTTTCTTAAACGAAGTGTCACATTAATCAGCTCGTCGAAATCTTTGAGACGTCACAACAAATCATATTTGCATCTTGTTGCATTTCCAAGAAAAATAGTACTCTATGTGCT
This sequence comes from Euwallacea fornicatus, assembly GCF_040115645.1. Classification (NCBI taxonomy): domain Eukaryota; kingdom Metazoa; phylum Arthropoda; class Insecta; order Coleoptera; family Curculionidae; genus Euwallacea; species Euwallacea fornicatus. The sequence continues at coordinate 300,566 of NW_027096012.1, read as the reverse complement.
CAAATACACAACTTTTGTAACATTTCAAACTTCGAAGCTCGTTAACTTCGACAAATGATCACCAAATTTCTTAAACGATATGTCAAATTAATCAGCTCGTCGAGATCTTTAAGACGTCACAACAAATCATGATTGCATCTTGTTGCATTTCCAAGAAAAATAGTACTTTATGTGTTCAAACACACAACTTTTGTAACATTTCAAACTTCGAAGCTCGATAACTTCGACAAATGATCACCAAATTTCTTAAACAATGTGTCAAATTAATCAGCTCGACGAGATCTTTGAGACGTCACAACAAATCATGGTTGCATCTTCTTGCATTTCCAAGAAAAATAGTACTTTATGTGCTCAAACACAAAATTTTTGTAACATTTAAAACTTCGAAGCTCGATAACTTCGGCAAACAAACTCCAAGCTTCTTAAACGAAGTGTCAAATTAATCAGCTCCACGAGATCTTTGAAACGTCACAACAAATCATGATTGCATCTTATGCATTTCCAAGAAAAATAGTACTTTATGTGCTCAAAAACAAAACTTTTGTAACATTTCAAACTTCGAAGCTCGATAACTTCGGCAAACAAACTCCAAGTTTCTTAAACGAAGTGTCAAATTAATCAGCTCCACGAGATCTTTGAGACGTCACAACAAATCATGATTGCATCTTGTTGCATTTCCAAGAAAAATAGTACTTTATGTGTTCAAACACACAACTTTTGTAACATTTCAAACTTCGAAGCTCGATAACTTCGACAAATGATCACCAAATTTCTTAAACAATGTGTCAAATTAATCAGCTCGACGAGATCTTTGAGACGTCACAACAAATCATGGTTGCATCTTCTTGCATTTCCAAGAAAAATAGTACTTTATGTGCTCAAACACAAAATTTTTGTAACATTTAAAACTTCGAAGCTCGATAACTTCGGCAAACAAACTCCAAGTTTCGTAAACGAAGTGTCAAATTAATCAGCTCCACGAGATCTTTGAGACGTCACAACATATCATGATTGAATCTTGTTGCATTTCCAAGAAAAATAGTACTTTATGTGCTCAAACACACAACTTTTGTAACATTTAAAACTTCGAAGCTCGATAACTTCGGCAAACAAACTCCAAGTTTCTTAAACGAAGTGTCACATTAATCAGCTCATCGAAATCTTTGAGACGTCACAACAAATCATGTTTGCATCTTGTTGCATTTCCAAGAAAAATAGTACTTTATGTGCTCAAATACACAACTTTTGTAACATTTCAAACTTCGAAGCTCGTTAACTTCGACAAATGATCACCAAATGTCTTAAACGATATGTCAAATTAATCAGCTCGTCGAGATCTTTAAGACGTCACAACAAATCATGATTGCATCTTGTTGCATTTCCAAGAAAAATAGTACTTTATGTGTTCAAACACAAAACTTTTGTAACATTTCAAACTTCGAAGCTCGATAACTTCGGCAAACAAACTCCAAGTTTCTTAAACGAAGTGTCAAATTAATCAGCTCCACGAGATCTTTGAGACGTCACAACAAATCATGATTGCATCATGTTGTATTTCCAAGAAAAATAGTACTTTATGTGCTCAAAAAAAACTTTTGTAGCATTTCAAATTTCGAAGCTCGATAACTTCGGCAAACAAACTCCAAGTTTCTTAAACGAAGTGTCACATTAATCAGCTCGTCGAGATCTTTGAGACGTCACAACAAATCATGATTGCATCTTGTTGCATTTCCAAGAAAAATAGTACTTTATGTGCTCAAACACAAAATTTTTGTAACATTTAAAACTTCGAAGCTCGATAACTTCGGCAAACAAACTCCAAGTTTCTTAAACGAAGTGTCAAATTAATCAGCTCCACGAGATCTTTGAAACGTCACAACAAATCATGATTGCATCTTATGCATTTCCAAGAAAAATAGTACTTTATGTGCTCAAAAACAAAACTTTTGTAACATTTCAAACTTCGAAGCTCGATAACTTCGGCAAACAAACTCCACGTTTCTTAAACGAAGTGTCAAATTAATCAGTTCCACGAGATCTTTGAGACGTCACAACAAATCATGATTGCATCATGTTGTATTTCCAAGAAAAATAGTACTTTATGTGCTCAAATACACAACTTTTGTAACATTTCAAACTTCGAAGCTCGTTAACTTCGACAAATGATCACCAAATTTCTTAAACGGTATGTCAAATTAATCAGCTCGTCGAGATCTTTGAGACGTCACAACAAATCATGATTGCATCTTGTTGCATTTCCAAGAAAAATAGTACTTTATGTGTTCAAACACACAACTTTTGTAACATTTCAAACTTCGAAGCTCGATAACTTCGGCAAACAAACTCCAAGTTTCTTAAACGAAGTGTCAAATTAATCAGCTCCACGAGATCTTTGAGACGTCACAACAAATCATGATTGCATCATGTTGTATTTCCAAGAAAAATAGTACTTTATGTACTCAAAAAAAAACTTTTGTGACATTTCAAACTTTGAAGCTCGATAACTTCGGCAAACAAACTCCAAGTTTCTTAAACGAAGTGTCACATTAATCAGCTCGTCGAAATCTTTGAGACGTCACAACAAATCATGTTTGCATCTTGTTGCATTTCCAAGAAAAATAGTACTTTATGTGCTCAAAAAAAAACTTTTGTAACATTTCAAACTTCGAAGCTCGATAACTTCGGCAAACAAACTCCAAGTTTCGTAAACGAAGTGTCAAATTAATCAGCTCCACGAGATCTTTGAGACGTCACAACAAATCATGATTGCATCATGTTGTATTTCCAAGAAAAATAGTACTTTATGTACTCAAAAAAAAATTTTGTAACATTTCAAACTTCGAAGCTCGATAACTTCGGCAAACAAACTCCAAGTTTCTTAAACGAAGTGTCAAATTAATCAGCTCCACGAGATCTTTGAGACGTCACAACATATCATGATTGAATCTTGTTGCATTTCCAAGAAAAATAGTACTTTATGTGCTCAAACACACAACTTTTGTAACATTTCAAACTTCGAAGCTCGATAACTTCGGCAAACAAACTCCAAGTTTCTTAAACGAAGTGTCAAATTAATCAGCTCCACGAGATCTTTGAGACGTCACAACATATCATGATTGAATCTTGCTGCATTTCCAAGAAAAATAGTACTTTATGTGCTCAAAAAAAAACTTTTGTAACATTTCAAACTTCGAAGCTCGATAACTTCGGCAAACAAACTCCAAGTTTCTTAAACGAAGTGTCAAATTAATCAGCTCGTCGAAATCTTTGAGACGTCACAACAAATCATGTTTGCATCTTGTTGCATTTCCAAGAAAAATAGTACTTTATGTGTTCAAACACACAACTTTTGTAACATTTCAAACTTCGAAGCTCGATAACTTCGACAAATGATCACCAAATTTCTTAAACAATGTGTCAAATTAATCAGCTCGACGAGATCTTTGAGACGTCACAACAAATCATAGTTGCATCTTCTTGCATTTCCAAGAAAAATAGTACTTTATGTGCTCAAACACACAACTTTTGTAACATTTCAAACTTCGAAGCTCGATAACTTCGGCAAACAAACTCCAAGTTTCTTAAACGAAGTGTCATATTAATCAGCTCCACGAGATCTTTGAGACGTCACAACAAACCATGATTGCATCTTGTTGCATTTCCAAGAAAAATAGTACTTTATGTGTTCAAACACACAACTTTTGTAACATTTCAAACTTCGAAGCTCGATAACTTCGACAAATGATCACCAAATTTCTTAAACAATGTGTCAAATTAATCAGCTCGACGAGATCTTTGAGACGTCACAACAAATCATGGTTGCATCTTCTTGCATTTCCAAGAAAAATAGTACTTTATGTGCTCAAACACAAAATTTTTGTAACATTTAAAACTTCGAAGCTCGATAACTTCGGCAAACAAACTCCAAGTTTCTTAAACGAAGTGTCAAATTAATCAGCTCCACGAGATCTTTGAAACGTCACAACAAATCATGATTGCATCTTATGCATTTCCAAGAAAAATAGTACTTTATGTGCTCAAAAACAAAACTTTTGTAACATTTCAAACTTCGAAGCTCGATAACTTCGGCAAACAAACTCCACGTTTCTTAAACGAAGTGTCAAATTAATCAGTTCCACGAGATCTTTGAGACGTCACAACAAATCATGATTGCATCATGTTGTATTTCCAAGAAAAATAGTACTTTATGTGCTCAAACACACAACTTTTGTAACATTTCAAACTTCGAAGCTCGATAACTTCGACAAATGATCACCAAATTTCTTAAACAATGTGTCAAATTAATCAGCTCGACGAGATCTTTGAGACGTCACAACAAATCATGGTTGCATCTTCTTGCATTTCCAAGAAAAATAGTACTTTATGTGCTCAAACACAAAATTTTTGTAACATTTAAAACTTCGAAGCTCGATAACTTCGGCAAACAAACTCCAAGTTTCTTAAACGAAGTGTCACATTAATCAGCTCGTCGAGATCTTTGAGACGTCACAACAAATCATGATTGCATCTTGTTGCATTTCCAAGAAAAATAGTACTTTATGTGTTCAAACACACAACTTTTGTAACATTTCAAACTTCGAAGCTCGATAACTTCGACAAATGATCACCAAATTTCTTAAACAATGTGTCAAATTAATCAGCTCGACGAGATCTTTGAGACGTCACAACAAATCATGGTTGCATCTTCTTGCATTTCCAAGAAAAATAGTACTTTATGTGCTCAAACACAAAATTTTTGTAACATTTAAAACTTCGAAGCTCGATAACTTCGGCAAACAAACTCCAAGTTTCTTAAACGAAGTGTCAAATTAATCAGCTCCACGAGATCTTTGAGACGTCACAACATATCATGATTGAATCTTGTTGCATTTCCAAGAAAAATAGTACTTTATGTGCTCAAACACACAACTTTTGTAACATTTAAAACTTCGAAGCTCGATAACTTCGGCAAACAAACTCCAAGTTTCTTAAACGAAGTGTCACATTAATCAGCTCGTCGAAATCTTTGAGACGTCACAACAAATCATGTTTGCATCTTGTTGCATTTCCAAGAAAAATAGTACTCTATGTGCTCAAATACACAACTTTTGTAACATTTCAAACTTCGAAGCTCGTTAACTTCGACAAATGATCACCAAATTTCTTAAACAATGTGTCAAATTAATCAGCTCGACGAGATCTTTGAGACGTCACAACAAATCATGGTTGCATCTTGTTGCATTTCCAAGAAAAATAGTACTTTATGTGTTAAAACACACAACTTTTGTAACATTTCAAACTTCGAAGCTCGATAACTTCGACAAATGATCACCAAATTTCTTAAACAATGTGTCAAATTAATCAGCTCGACGAGATCTTTGAGACGTCACAACAAATCATGGTTGCATCTTCTTGCATTTCCAAGAAAAATAGTACTTTATGTGCTCAAACACAAAATTTTTGTAACATTTAAAACTTCGAAGCTCGATAACTTCGGCAAACAAACTCCAAGTTTCTTAAACGAAGTGTCAAATTAATCAGCTCCACGAGATCTTTGAAACGTCACAACAAATCATGATTGCATCTTATGCATTTCCAAGAAAAATAGTACTTTATGTGCTCAAACACAAAATTTTTGTAACATTTAAAACTTCGAAGCTCGATAACTTCGGCAAACAAACTCCAAGTTTCTTAAACGAAGTGTCAAATTAATCAGCTCCACGAGATCTTTGAAACGTCACAACAAATCATGATTGCATCTTATGCATTTCCAAGAAAAATAGTACTTTATGTGCTCAAAAACAAAACTTTTGTAACATTTCAAACTTCGAAGCTCGATAACTGCGGCAAACAAACTCCATGTTTCTTAAACGAAGTGTCAAATTAATCAGTTCCACGAGATCTTTGAGACGTCACAACAAATCATGATTGCATCATGTTGTATTTCCAAGAAAAATAGTACTTTATGTGCTCAAATACACAACTTTTGTAACATTTCAAACTTCGAAGCTCGTTAACTTCGACAAATGATCACCAAATTTCTTAAACGGTATGTCAAATTAATCAGCTCGTCGAGATCTTTGAGACGTCACAACAAATCATGATTGCATCTTGTTGCATTTCCAAGAAAAATAGTACTTTATGTGTTCAAACACACAACTTTTGTAACATTTCAAACTTCGAAGCTCGATAACTTCGGCAAACAAACTCCAAGTTTCTTAAACGAAGTGTCAAATTAATCAGCTCCACGAGATCTTTGAGACGTCACAACAAATCATGATTGCATCATGTTGTATTTCCAAGAAAAATAGTACTTTATGTACTCAAAAAAAAACTTTTGTGACATTTCAAACTTTGAAGCTCGATAACTTCGGCAAACAAACTCCAAGTTTCTTAAACGAAGTGTCACATTAATCAGCTCGTCGAAATCTTTGAGACGTCACAACAAATCATGTTTGCATCTTGTTGCATTTCCAAGAAAAATAGTACTTTATGTGCTCAAAAAAAAACTTTTGTAACATTTCAAACTTCGAAGCTCGATAACTTCGGCAAACAAACTCCAAGTTTCGTAAACGAAGTGTCAAATTAATCAGCTCCACGAGATCTTTGAGACGTCACAACATATCATGATTGCATCATGTTGTATTTCCAAGAAAAATAGTACTTTATGTACTCAAAAAAAAATTTTGTAACATTTCAAACTTCGAAGCTCGATAACTTCGGCAAACAAACTCCAAGTTTCTTAAACGAAGTGTCAAATTAATCAGCTCCACGAGATCTTTGAGACGTCACAACATATCATGATTGAATCTTGTTGCATTTCCAAGAAAAATAGTACTTTATGTGCTCAAACACACAACTTTTGTAACATTTCAAACTTCGAAGCTCGATAACTTCGGCAAACAAACTCCAAGTTTCTTAAACGAAGTGTCAAATTAATCAGCTCCACGAGATCTTTGAGACGTCACAACATATCATGATTGAATCTTGTTGCATTTCCAAGAAAAATAGTACTTTATGTGCTCAAAAAAAAACTTTTGTAACATTTCAAACTTCGAAGCTCGATAACTTCGGCAAACAAACTCCAAGTTTCTTAAACGAAGTGTCAAATTAATCAGCTCGTCGAAATCTTTGAGACGTCACAACAAATCATGTTTGCATCTTGTTGCATTTCCAAGAAAAATAGTACTTTATGTGTTCAAACACACAACTTTTGTAACATTTCAAATTTCGAAGCTCGATAACTTCGACAAATGATCACCAAATTTCTTAAACAATGTGTCAAATTAATCAGCTCGACGAGATCTTTGAGACGTCACAACAAATCATAGTTGCATCTTCTTGCATTTCCAAGAAAAATAGTACTTTATGTGCTCAAATACATAACTTTTGTAACATTTCAAACTTCGAAGCTCGTTAACTTCGGCAAACAAACTCCAAGTTTCTTAAACGAAGTGTCACATTAATCAGCTCGTCGAGATCTTTGAGACGTCACAACAAATCATGATTGCATCTTGTTGCATTTCCAAGAAAAATAGTACTTTATGTGTTCAAACACACAACTTTTGTAACATTTCAAACTTCGAAGCTCGATAACTTCGACAAATGATCACCAAATTTCTTAAACAATGTGTCAAATTAATCAGCTCGACGAGATCTTTGAGACGTCACAACAAATCATGGTTGCATCTTCTTGCATTTCCAAGAAAAATAGTACTTTATGTGCTCAAAAAAAAACTTTTGTAACATTTCAAACTTCGAAGCTCGATAACTTCGGCAAACAAACTCCAAGTTTCGTAAACGAAGTGTCAAATTAATCAGCTCCACGAGATCTTTGAGACGTCACAACATATCATGATTGAATCTTGTTGCATTTCCAAGAAAAATAGTACTTTATGTGCTCAAACACACAACTTTTGTAACATTTAAAACTTCGAAGCTCGATAACTTCGGCAAACAAACTCCAAGTTTCTTAAACGAAGTGTCACATTAATCAGCTCGTCGAAATCTTTGAGAAGTCACAACAAATCATGTTTGCATCTTGTTGCATTTCCAAGAAAAATAGTACTTTATGTGCTCAAATACACAACTTTTGTAACATTTCAAACTTCGAAGCTCGTTAACTTCGACAAATGATCACCAAATTTCTTAAACAATGTGTCAAATTAATCAGCTCGACGAGATCTTTGAGACGTCACAACATATCATGATTGAATCTTGTTGCATTTCCAAGAAAAATAGTACTTTATGTGCTCAAACACACAACTTTTGTAACATTTCAAACTTCGAAGCTCGATAACTTCGACAAATGATCACCAAATTTCTTAAACAATGTGTCAAATTAATCAGCTCGACGAGATCTTTGAGACGTCACAACAAATCATGGTTGCATCTTCTTGCATTTCCAAGAAAAATAGTACTTTATGTGCTCAAACACAAAATTTTTGTAACATTTAAAACTTCGAAGCTCGATAACTTCGGCAAACAAACTCCAAGTTTCTTAAACGAAGTGTCAAATTAATCAGCTCCACGAGATCTTTGAGACGTCACAACATATCATGATTGAATCTTGTTGCATTTCCAAGAAAAATAGTACTTTATGTGCTCAAACACACAACTTTTGTAACATTTAAAACTTCGAAGCTCGATAACTTCGGCAAACAAACTCCAAGTTTCTTAAACGAAGTGTCACATTAATCAGCTCGTCGAAATCTTTGAGACGTCACAACAAATCATGTTTGCATCTTGTTGCATTTCCAAGAAAAATAGTACTCTATGTGCTCAAATACACAACTTTTGTAACATTTCAAACTTCGAAGCTCGTTAACTTCGACAAATGATCACCAAATTTCTTAAACGATATGTCAAATTAATCAGCTCGTCGAGATCTTTAAGACGTCACAACAAATCATGATTGCATCTTGTTGCATTTCCAAGAAAAATAGTACTTTATGTGTTCAAACACACAACTTTTGTAACATTTCAAACTTCGAAGCTCGATAACTTCGACAAATGATCACCAAATTTCTTAAACAATGTGTCAAATTAATCAGCTCGACGAGATCTTTGAGACGTCACAACAAATCATGGTTGCATCTTCTTGCATTTCCAAGAAAAATAGTACTTTATGTGCTCAAACACAAAATTTTTGTAACATTTAAAACTTCGAAGCTCGATAACTTCGGCAAACAAACTCCAAGTTTCTTAAACGAAGTGTCAAATTAATCAGCTCCACGAGATCTTTGAAACGTCACAACAAATCATGATTGCATCTTATGCATTTCCAAGAAAAATAGTATTTTATGTGCTCAAACACAAAATTTTTGTAACATTTAAAACTTCGAAGCTCGATAACTTCGGCAAACAAACTCCAAGTTTCTTAACCGAAGTGTCAAATTAATCAGCTCCACGAGATCTTTGAAACGTCACAACAAATCATGATTGCATCTTATGCATTTCCAAGAAAAATAGTACTTTATGTGCTCAAAAACAAAACTTTTGTAACATTTCAAACTTCGAAGCTCGATAACTTCGGCAAACAAACTCCACGTTTCTTAAACGAAGTGTCAAATTAATCAGTTCCACGAGATCTTTGAGACGTCACAACAAATCATGATTGCATCATGTTGTATTTCCAAGAAAAATAGTACTTTATCTGCTCAAATACACAACTTTTGTAACATTTCAAACTTCGAAGCTCGTTAACTTCGACAAATGATCACCAAATTTCTTAAACGGTATGTCAAATTAATCAGCTCGTCGAGATCTTTGAGACGTCACAACAAATCATGATTGCATCTTGTTGCATTTCCAAGAAAAATAGTACTTTATGTGTTCAAACACACAACTTTTGTAACATTTCAAACTTCGAAGCTCGATAACTTCGGCAAACAAACTCCAAGTTTCTTAAACGAAGTGTCAAATTAATCAGCTCCACGAGATCTTTGAGACGTCACAACAAATCATGATTTCATCATGTTGTATTTCCAAGAAAAATAGTACTTTATGTACTCAAAAAAAAACTTTTGTAACATTTCAAACTTTGAAGCTCGATAACTTCGGCAAACAAACTCCAAGTTTCTTAAACGAAGTGTCACATTAATCAGCTCGTCGAAATCTTTGAGACGTCACAACAAATCATGTTTGCATCTTGTTGCATTTCCAAGAAAAATAGTGCTTTATGTGCTCAAAAAAAAACTTTTGTAACATTTCAAACTTCGAAGCTCGATAACTTCGGCAAACAAACTCCAAGTTTCGTAAACGAAGTGTCAAATTAATCAGCTCCACGAGATCTTTGAGACGTCACAACATATCATGATTGAATCTTGTTGCATTTCCAAGAAAAATAGTACTTTATGTGCTCAAACACACAACTTTTGTAACATTTCAAACTTCGAAGCTCGATAACTTCGGCAAACAAACTCCAAGTTTCTTAAACGAAGTGTCACATTAATCAGCTCGTCGAAATCTTTGAGACGTCGCAACAAATCATGTTTGCATCTTGTTGCATTTCCAAGAAAAATAGTACTTTATGTGCTCAAATACACAACTTTTGTAACATTTCAAACTTCGAAGCTCGTTAACTTCGACAAATGATCATCAAATTTCTTAAACGATATGTCAAAGTAATCAGCTCGTCGATATCTTTGAGACGTCACAACAAATCATGATTGCATCTTGTTGCATTTCCAAGAAAAATAGTACTTTATGTGTTCAAACACACAACTTTTGTAACATTTCAAACTTCGAAGCTCGATAACTTCGGCAAACAAACTCCAAGTTTCTTAAACGAAGTGTCAAATTAATCAGCTCCACGAGATCTTTGAGACGTCACAACAAATCATGATTTCATCATGTTGTATTTCCAAGAAAAATAGTACTTTATGTACTCAAAAAAAAACTTTTGTAACATTTCAAACTTTGAAGCTCGATAACTTCGGCAAACAAACTCCAAGTTTCTTAAACAATGTGTCAAATTAATCAGCTCGACGAGATCTTTGAGACGTCACAACATATCATGATTGAATCTTGTTGCATTTCCAAGAAAAATAGTACTTTATGTGCTCAAACACACAACTTTTGTAACATTTCAAACTTCGAAGCTCGATAACTTCGGCAAACAAACTCCACGTTTCTTAAACGAAGTGTCAAATTAATCAGTTCCACGAGATCTTTGAGACGTCACAACAAATCATGATTGCATCATGTTGTATTTCCAAGAAAAATAGTACTTTATGTGCTCAAATACACAACTTTTGTAACATTTCAAACTTCGAAGCTCGTTAACTTCGACAAATGATCACCAAATTTCTTAAACGAAGTGTCAAATTAATCAGCTCCACGAGATCTTTGAGACGTCACAACAAATCATGATTTCATCATGTTGTATTTCCAAGAAAAATAGTACTTTATGTACTCAAAAAAAAACTTTTGTAACATTTCAAACTTTGAAGCTCGATAACTTCGGCAAACAAACTCCAAGTTTCTTAAACAATGTGTCAAATTAATCAGCTCGACGAGATCTTTGAGACGTCACAACATATCATGATTGAATCTTGTTGCATTTCCAAGAAAAATAGTACTTTATGTGTTCAAACACACAACTTTTGTAACATTTCAAACTTCGAAGCTCGATAACTTCGGCAAACAAACTCCAAGTTTCTTAAACGAAGTGTCAAATTAATCAGCTCCACGAGATCTTTGAGACGTCACAACAAATCATGATTTCATCATGTTGTATTTCCAAGAAAAATAGTACTTTATGTACTCAAAAAAAAACTTTTGTAACATTTCAAACTTTGAAGCTCGATAACTTCGGCAAACAAACTCCAAGTTTCTTAAACGAAGTGTAAAATCAATCAGCTCCACGAGATCTTTGAAACGTCACAACAAATCATGATTGCATCTTATGCATTTCGAAGAAAAATAGTACTTTATGTGCTCAAAAACAAAACTTTTGTAACATTTCAAACTTCGAAGCTCGATAACTTCGGCAAACAAACTCCACGTTTCTTAAACGAAGTGTCAAATTAATCAGTTCCACGAGATCTTTGAGACGTCACAACAAATCATGATTGCATCATGTTGTATTTCCAAGAAAAATAGTACTTTATGTGCTCAAACTCACAACTTTTGTAACATTTCAAACTTCGAAGCTCGATAACTTCGACAAATGATCACCAAATTTCTTAAACAATATGTCAAATTAATCAGCTCGACGAGATCTTTGAGACGTCACAACAAATCATGGTTGCATCTTCTTGCATTTCCAAGAAAAATAGTACTTTATGTGCTCAAACACAAAATTTTTGTAACATATAAAACTTCGAAGCTCGATAACTTCGGCAAACAAACTCCAAGTTTCTTAAACGAAGTGTCACATTAATCAGCTCGTCGAGATCTTTGAGACGTCACAACAAATCATGATTGCATCTTGTTGCATTTCCAAGAAAAATAGTACTTTATGTGTTCAAACACACAACTTTTGTAACATTTCAAACTTCGAAGCTCGATAACTTCGACAAATGATCACCAAATTTCTTAAACAATGTGTCAAATTAATCAGCTCGACGAGATCTTTGAGACGTCACAACAAATCATGGTTGCATCTTCTTGCATTTCCAAGAAAAATAGTACTTTATGTGCTCAAACACAAAATTTTTGTAACATTTAAAACTTCGAAGCTCGATAACTTCGGCAAACAAACTCCAAGTTTCTTAAACGAAGTGTCAAATTAATCAGCTCCACGAGATCTTTGAAACGTCACAACAAATCATGATTGCATCTTATGCATTTCGAAGAAAAATAGTACTTTATGTGCTCAAAAACAAAACTTTTGTAACATTTCAAACTTCGAAGCTCGATAACTTCGGCAAACAAACTCCACGTTTCTTAAACGAAGTGTCAAATTAATCAGTTCCACGAGATCTTTGAGACGTCACAACAAATCATGATTGCATCATGTTGTATTTCCAAGAAAAATAGTACTTTATGTGCTCAAACTCACAACTTTTGTAACATTTCAAACTTCGAAGCTCGATAACTTCGACAAATGATCACCAAATTTCTTAAACAATATGTCAAATTAATCAGCTCGACGAGATCTTTGAGACGTCACAACAAATCATGGTTGCATCTTCTTGCATTTCCAAGAAAAATAGTACTTTATGTGCTCAAACACAAAATTTTTGTAACATTTAAAACTTCGAAGCTCGATAACTTCGGCAAACAAACTCCAAGTTTCTTAAACGAAGTGTCACATTAATCAGCTCGTCGAGATCTTTGAGACGTCACAACAAATCATGATTGCATCTTGTTGCATTTCCAAGAAAAATAGTACTTTATGTGTTCAAACACACAACTTTTGTAACATTTCAAACTTCGAAGCTCGATAACTTCGACAAATGATCACCAAATTTCTTAAACAATGTGTCAAATTAATCAGCTCGACGAGATCTTTGAGACGTCACAACAAATCATGGTTGCATCTTCTTGCATTTCCAAGAAAAATAGTACTTTATGTGCTCAAACACAAAATTTTTGTAACATTTAAAACTTCGAAGCTCGATAACTTCGGCAAACAAACTCCAAGTTTCTTAAACGAAGTGTCAAATTAATCAGCTCCACGAGATCTTAAACGTCACAACAAATCATGATTGCATCTTATGCATTTCGAAGAAAAATAGTACTTTATGTGCTCAAAAACAACACTTTTGTAACATTTCAAACTTCGAAGCTCGATAACTTCGGCAAACAAACTCCACGTTTCTTAAACGAAGTGTCAAATTAATCAGTTCCACGAGATCTTTGAGACGTCACAACAAATCATGATTGCATCATGTTGTATTTCCAAGAAAAATAGTACTTTATGTGCTCAAACTCACAACTTTTGTAACATTTCAAACTTCGAAGCTCGATAACTTCGACAAATGATCACCAAATTTCTTAAACAATATGTCAAATTCATCAGCTCGACGAGATCTTTGAGACGTCACAACAAATCATGGTTGCATCTTCTTGCATTTCCAAGAAAAATAGTACTTTATGTGCTCAAACACAAAATTTTTGTAACATTTAAAACTTCGAAGCTCGATAACTTCGGCAAACAAACTCCAAGTTTCTTAAACGAAGTGTCACATTAATCAGCTCGTCGAGATCTTTGAGACGTCACAACAAATCATGATTGCATCTTGTTGCATTTCCAAGAAAAATAGTACTTTATGTGTTCAAACACACAACTTTTGTAACATTTCAAACTTCGAAGCTCGATAACTTCGACAAATGATCACCAAATTTCTTAAACAATGTGTCAAATTAATCAGCTCGACGAGATCTTTGAGACGTCACAACAAATCATGGTTGCATCTTCTTGCATTTCCAAGACAAATAGTACTTTATGTGCTCAAACACAAAATTTTTGTAACATTTAAAACTTCGAAGCTCGATAACTTCGGCAAACAAACTCCAAGTTTCTTAAACGAAGTGTCACATTAATCAGCTCGTCGAAATCTTTGAGACGTCACAACAAATCATGTTTGCATCTTGTTGCATTTCCAAGAAAAATAGTGCTTTATGTGCTCAAAAAAAAACTTTTGTAACATTTCAAACTTCGAAGCTCGATAACTTCGGCAAACAAACTCCAAGTTTCGTAAACGAAGTGTCAAATTAATCAGCTCCACGAGATCTTTGAGACGTCACAACATATCATGATTGAATCTTGTTGCATTTCCAAGAAAAATAGTACTTTATGTGCTCAAACACACAACTTTTGTAACATTTAAAACTTCGAAGCTCGATAACTTCGGCAAACAAACTCCAAGTTTCTTAAACGAAGTGTCACATTAATCAGCTCGTCGAAATCTTTGAGACGTCACAACAAATCATGTTTGCATCTTGTTGCATTTCCAAGAAAAATAGTACTTTATGTGCTCAAATACACAACTTTTGTAACATTTCAAACTTCGAAGCTCGTTAACTTCGACAAATGATCATCAAATTTCTTAAACGATATGTCAAATTAATCAGCTCGTCGATATCTTTGAGACGTCACAACAAATCATGATTGCATCTTGTTGCATTTCCAAGAAAAATAGTACTTTATGTGTTCAAACACACAACTTTTGTAACATTTCAAACTTCGAAGCTCGATAACTTCGACAAATGATCACCAAATTTCTTAAACAATGTGTCAAATTAATCAGCTCGACGAGATCTTTGAGACGTCACAACATATCATGATTGAATCTTGTTGCATTTCCAAGAAAAATAGTACTTTATGTGCTCAAACACACAACTTTTGTAACATTTCAAACTTCGAAGCTCGATAACTTCGGCAAACAAACTCCAAGTTTCTTAAACGAAGTGTCAAATTAATCAGCTCCACGAGATCTTTGAAACGTCACAACAAATCATGATTGCATCTTATGCATTTCGAAGAAAAATAGTACTTTATGTGCTCAAAAACAAAACTTTTGTAACATTTCAAACTTCGAAGCTCGATAACTTCGGCAAACAAACTCCACGTTTCTTAAACGAAGTGTCAAATTAATCAGTTCCACGAGATCTTTGAGACGTCACAACCAATCATGATTGCATCATGTTGTATTTCCAAGAAAAATAGTACTTTATGTGCTCAAATACACAACTTTTGTAACATTTCAAACTTCGAAGCTCGTTAACTTCGACAAATGATCACCAAATTTCTTAAACGGTATGTCAAATTAATCAGCTCGTCGAGATCTTTGAGACGTCACAACAAATCATGATTGCATCTTGTTGCATTTCCAAGAAAAATAGTACTTTATGTGTTCAAACACACAACTTTTGTAACATTTCAAACTTCGAAGCTCGATAACTTCGACAAATGATCACCAAATTTCTTAAACAATGTGTCAAATTAATCAGCTCGACGAGATCTTTGAGACGTCACAACAAATCATGGTTGCATCTTCTTGCATTTCCAAGAAAAATAGTACTTTATGTGCTCAAACACAAAATTTTTGTAACATTTAAAACTTCGAAGCTCGATAACTTCGGCAAACAAACTCCAAGTTTCTTAAACGAAGTGTCAAATTAATCAGCTCCACGAGATCTTTGAGACGTCACAACATATCATGATTGAATCTTGTTGCATTCCCAAGAAAAATAGTACTTTATGTGCTCAAACACACAACTTTTGTAACATTTAAAACTTCGAAGCTCGATAACTTCGGCAAACAAACTCCAAGTTTCTTAAACGAAGTGTCACATTAATCAGCTCGTCGAAATCTTTGAGACGTCACAACAAATCATGTTTGCATCTTGTTGCATTTCCAAGAAAAATAGTACTTTATGTGCTCAAATACACAACTTTTGTAACATTTCAAACTTCGAAGCTCGTTAACTTCGACAAATGATCACCAAATTTCTTAAACGGTATGTCAAATTAATCAGCTCGTCGAGATCTTTGAGACGTCACAACAAATCATGATTGCATCTTGTTGCATTTCCAAGAAAAATAGTACTTTATGTGTTCAAACACACAACTTTTGTAACATTTCAAACTTCGAAGCTCGATAACTTCGGCAAACAAACTCCAAGTTTCTTAAACGAAGTGTCAAATTAATCAGCTCCACGAGATCTTTGAGACGTCACAACAAATCATGTTTGCATCTTGTTGCATTTCCAAGAAAAATAGTACTTTATGTGCTCAAAAAAAAACTTTTGTAACATTTCAAACTTCGAAGCTCGATAACTTCGGCAAACAAACTCCAAGTTTCGTAAACGAAGTGTCAAATTAATCAGCTCCACGAGATCTTTGAGACGTCACAACATATCATGATTGAATCTTGTTGCATTTCCAAGAAAAATAGTACTTTATGTGCTCAAACACACAACTTTTGTAACATTTAAAACTTCGAAGCTCGATAACTTCGGCAAACAAACTCCAAGTTTCTTAAACGAAGTGTCACATTAATCAGCTCGTCGAAATCTTTGAGACGTCACAACAAATCATGTTTGCATCTTGTTGCATTTCCAAGAAAAATAGTACTTTATGTGCTCAAAAAAAAACTTTTGTAACATTTCAAACTTCGAAGCTCGATAACTTCGGCAAACAAACTCCAAGTTTCGTAAACGAAGTGTCAAATTAATCAGCTCCACGAGATCTTTGAGACGTCACAACAAATCATGATTGCATCATGTTGTATTTCCAAGAAAAATAGTACTTTATGTACTCAAAAAAAAATTTTGTAACATTTCAAACTTCGAAGCTCGATAACTTCGGCAAACAAACTCCAAGTTTCTTAAACGAAGTGTCAAATTAATCAGCTCCACGAGATCTTTGAGACGTCACAACATATCATGATTGAATCTTGTTGCATTTCCAAGAAAAATAGTACTTTATGTGCTCAAACACACAACTTTTGTAACATTTCAAACTTCGAAGCTCGATAACTTCGGCAAACAAACTCCAAGTTTCTTAAACGAAGTGTCACATTAATCAGCTCGTCGAAATCTTTGAGACGTCACAACAAATCATGTTTGCATCTTGTTGCATTTCCAAGAAAAATAGTACTTTATGTGTTCAAACACACAACTTTTGTAACATTTCAAACTTCGAAGCTCGATAACTTCGACAAACAAACTCCAAGTTTCTTAAACGAAGTGTCACATTAATCAGCTCGTCGAAATCTTTGAGACGTCACAACAAATCATGTTTGCATCTTGTTGCATTTCCAAGAAAAATAGTACTTTATGTGCTCAAATACACAACTTTTGTAACATTTCAAACTTCGAAGCTCGTTAACTTCGACAAATGATCACCAAATTTCTTAAACGATATGTCAAATTAATCAGCTCGTCGAGATCTTTAAGACGTCACAACAAATCATGATTGCATCTTGTTGCATTTCCAAGAAAAATAGTACTTTATGTGTTCAAACACACAACTTTTGTAACATTTCAAACTTCGAAGCTCGATAACTTCGACAAACAAACTCCAAGTTTCTTAAACGAAGTGTCACATTAATCAGCTCGTCGAAATCTTTGAGACGTCACAACAAATCATGATTGCATCATGTTGTATTTCCAAGAAAAATAGTACTTTATGTGCTCAAATACACAACTTTTGTAACATTTCAAACTTCGAAGCTCGTTAACTTCGACAAATGATCACCAAATTTCTTAAACGGTATGTCAAATTAATCAGCTCGTCGAGATCTTTGAGACGTCACAACAAATCATGGTTGCATCTTCTTGCATTTCCAAGAAAAATAGTACTTTATATGCTCAAACACAAAATTTTTGTAACATTTAAAACTTCGAAGCTCGATAACTTCGGCAAACAAACTCCAAGTTTCTTAAACGAAGTGTCACATTAATCAGCTCGTCGAAATCTTTGAGACGTCACAAAAAATCATGTTTGCATCTTGTTGCATTTCCAAGAAAAATAGTACTTTATGTGCTCAAAAAAAAACTTTTGTAACATTTCAAACTTCGAAGCTCGATAACTTCGGCAAACAAACTCCAAGTTTCGTAAACGAAGTGTCAAATTAATCAGCTCCACGAGATCTTTGAGACGTCACAACAAATCATGATTGCTTCATGTTGTATTTCCAAGAAAAATAGTACTTTATGTACTCAAAAAAAAATTTTGTAACATTTCAAACTTCGAAGCTCGATAACTTCGGCAAACAAACTCCAAGTTTCTTAAACGAAGTGTCAAATTAATCAGCTCCACGAGATCTTTGAGACGTCACAACATATCATGATTGAATCTTGTTGCATTTCCAAGAAAAATAGTACTTTATGTACTCAAAAAAAAATTTTGTAATATTTCAAACTTCGAAGCTCGATAACTTCGGCAAACAAACTCCAAGTTTCTTAAACGAAGTGTCAAATTAATCAGCTCCACGAGATCTTTGAGACGTCACAACATATCATGATTGAATCTTGAGCATTTCCAAGAAAAATAGTACTTTATGTGCTCAAACACACAACTTTTGTAACATTTCAAACTTCGAAGATCGATAACTTCGGCAAACAAACTCCAAGTTTCTTAAACGAAGTGTCAAATTAATCAGCTCCACGAGATCTTTGAGACGTCACAACATATCATGATTGAATCTTGTTGCATTTCCAAGAAAAATAGTACTTTATGTGCTCAAAAAAAAACTTTTGTAACATTTCAAACTTCGAAGCTCGATAACTTCGGCAAACAAACTCCAAGTTTCTTAAACGAAGTGTCAAATTAATCAGCTCGTCGAAATCTTTGAGACGTCACAACAAATCATGTTTGCATCTTGTTGCATTTCCAAGAAAAATAGTACTTTATGTGTTCAAACACACTACTTTTGTAACATTTCAAACTTCGAAGCTCGATAACTTCGACAAATGATCACCAAATTTCTTAAACAATGTGTCAAATTAATCAGCTCGACGAGATCTTTGAGACGTCACAACAAATCATGGTTGCATCTTCTTGCATTTCCAAGAAAAATAGTACTTTATGTGCTCAAATACACAACTTTTGTAACATTTCAAACTTCGAAGCTCGTTAACTTCGACAAATGATCACCAAATTTCTTAAACAATGTGTCAAATTAATCAGCTCGACGAGATCTTTGAGACGTCACAACAAATCATGATTGCATCTTGTTGCATTTCCAAGAAAAATAGTACTTTATGTGCTCAAAAAAAAACTTTTGTAACATTTCAAACTTCGAAGCTCGATAACTTCGGCAAACAAACTCCAAGTTTCGTAAACGAAGTGTCAAATTAATCAGCTCCACGAGATCTTTGAGACGTCACAACAAATCATGATTGCATCATGTTGTATTTCCAAGAAAAATAGTACTTTATGTACTCAAAAAAAAATTTTGTAACATTTCAAACTTCGAAGCTCGATAACTTCGGCAAACAAACTCCAAGTTTCTTAAACGAAGTGTCAAATTAATCAGCTCCACGAGATCTTTGAGACGTCACAACATATCATGATTGAATCTTGTTGCATTTCCAAGAAAAATAGTACTTTATGTGCTCAAACACACAACTTTTGTAACATTTCAAACTTCGAAGCTCGATAACTTCGGCAAACAAACTCCAAGTTTCTTAAACGAAGTGTCAAATTAATCAGCTCCACGAGATCTTTGAGACGTCACAACATATCATGATTGAATCTTGTTGCATTTCCAAGAAAAATAGTACTTTATGTGCTCAAAAAAAAACTTTTGTAACATTTCAAACTTCGAAGCTCGATAACTTCGGCAAACAAACTCCAAGTTTCTTAAACGAAGTGTCAAATTAATCAGCTCGTCGAAATCTTTGAGACGTCACAACAAATCATGTTTGCATCTTGTTGCATTTCCAAGAAAAATAGTACTTTATGTGTTCAAACACACAACTTTTGTAACATTTCAAACTTCGAAGCTCGATAACTTCGACAAATGATCACCAAATTTCTTAAACAATGTGTCAAATTAATCAGCTCGACGAGATCTTTGAGACGTCACAACAAATCATGGTTGCATCTTCTTGCATTTCCAAGAAAAATAGTACTTTATGTGCTCAAATACACAACTTTTGTAACATTTCAAACTTCGAAGCTCGTTAACTTCGACAAATGATCACCAAATTTCTTAAACGATATGTCAAATTAATCAGCTCGTCGAGATCTTTGAGACGTCACAACAAATCATGATTGCATCTTGTTGCATTTCCAAGAAAAATAGTACTTTATGTGTTCAAACACACAACTTTTGTAACATTTCAAATTTCGAAGCTCGATAATTTCGACAAATGATCACCAAATTTCTTAAACAATGTGTCAAATTAATCAGCTCGACGAGATCTTTGAGACGTCACAACAAATCATGGTTGCATCTTCTTGCATTTCCAAGAAAAATAGTACTTTATGTGCTCAAACACAAAATTTTTGTAACATTTAAAACTTCGAAGCTCGATAACTTCGGCAAACAAACTCCAAGTTTCTTAAACGAAGTGTCAAATTAATCAGCTCCACGAGATCTTTGAAACGTCACAACAAATCATGATTGCATCTTATGCATTTCCAAGAAAAATAGTACTTTATGTGCTCAAAAACAAAACTTTTGTAACATTTCAAATTTCGAAGCTCGATAATTTCGACAAATGATCACCAAATTTCTTAAACAATGTGTCAAATTAATCAGCTCGACGAGATCTTTGAGACGTCACAACAAATCATGGTTGCATCTTCTTGCATTTCCAAGAAAAATAGTACTTTATGTGCTCAAACACAAAATTTTTGTAACATTTAAAACTTCGAAGCTCGATAACTTCGGCAAACAAACTCCAAGTTTCTTAAACGAAGTGTCAAATTAATCAGCTCCACGAGATCTTTGAAACGTCACAACAAATCATGATTGCATCTTATGCATTTCCAAGAAAAATAGTACTTTATGTGCTCAAAAACAAAACTTTTGTAACATTTCAAACTTCGAAGCTCGATAACATCGGCAAACAAACTCCACGTTTCTTAAACGAAGTGTCAAATTAATCAGTTCCACGAGATCTTTGAGACGTCACAACAAATCATGATTGCATCATGTTGTATTTCCAAGAAAAATAGTACTTTATGTGCTCAAACACACAACTTTTGTAACATTTCAAACTTCGAAGCTCGATAACTTCGACAAATGATCACCAAATTTCTTAAACAATGTGTCAAATTAATCAGCTCGACGAGATCTTTGAGACGTCACAACAAATCATGGTTGCATCTTCTTGCATTTCCAAGAAAAATAGTACTTTATGTGCTCAAACACAAAATTTTTGTAACATTTAAAACTTCGAAGCTCGATAACTTCGGCAAACAAACTCCAAGTTTCTTAAACGAAGTGTCAAATTAATCAGCTCCACGAGATCTTTGAGACGTCACAACATATCATGATTGAATCTTGTTGCATTTCCAAGAAAAATAGTACTTTATGTGCTCAAACACACAACTTTTGTAACATTTAAAACTTCGAAGCTCGATAACTTCGGCAAACAAACTCCAAGTTTCTTAAACGAAGTGTCACATTAATCAGCTCGTCGAAATCTTTGAGACGTCACAACAAATCATGTTTGCATCTTGTTGCATTTCCAAGAAAAATAGTACTTTATGTGCTCAAATACCCAACTTTTGTAACATTTCAAACTTCGAAGCTCGTTAACTTCGACAAATGATCACCAAATTTCTTAAACGATATGTCAAATTAATCAGCTCGTCGAGATCTTTAAGACGTCACAACAAATCATGATTGCATCTTGTTGCATTTCCAAGAAAAATAGTACTTTATGTGCTCAAAAACAAAACTTTTGTAACATTTCAAATTTCGAAGCTCGATAATTTCGACAAATGATCACCAAATTTCTTAAACAATGTGTCAAATTAATCAGCTCGACGAGATCTTTGAGACGTCACAACAAATCATGGTTGCATCTTCTTGCATTTCCTAGAAAAATAGTACTTTATGTGCTCAAACACAAAATTTTTGTAACATTTAAAACTTCGAAGCTCGATAACTTCGGCAAACAAACTCCAAGTTTCTTAAACGAAGTGTCAAATTAATCAGCTCCACGAGATCTTTGAAACCTCACAACAAATCATGATTGCATCTTATGCATTTCCAAGAAAAATAGTACTTTATGTGCTCAAAAACAAAACTTTTGTAACATTTCAAACTTCGAAGCTCGATAACATCGGCAAACAAACTCCACGTTTCTTAAACGAAGTGTCAAATTAATCAGTTCCACGAGATCTTTGAGACGTCACAACAAATCATGATTGCATCTTATGCATTTCCAAGAAAAATAGTACTTTATGTGCTCAAACACAAAATTTTTGTAACATTTAAAACTTCGAAGCTCGATAACTTCGGCAAACAAACTCCAAGTTTCTTAAACGAAGTGTCAAATTAATCAGCTCCACGAGATCTTTGAAACGTCACAACAAATCATGATTGCATCTTATGCATTTCCAAGAAAAATAGTACTTTATGTGCTCAAAAACAAAACTTTTGTAACATTTCAAACTTCGAAGCTCGATAACTTCGGCAAACAAACTCCACGTTTCTTAAACGAAGTGTCAAATTAATCAGCTCCACGAGATCTTTGAGACGTCACAACAAATCATGATTGCATCATGTTGTATTTCCAAGAAAAATAGTACTTTATGTACTCAAAAAAAAATTTTGTAACATTTCAAACTTCGAAGCTCGATAACTTCGGCAAACAAACTCCAAGTTTCTTAAACGAAGTGTCACATTAATCAGCTCGTCGAAATCTTTGAGACGTCACAACAAATCATGTTTGCATCTTGTTGCATTTCCAAGAAAAATAGTACTTTATGTGCTCAAAAAAAAACTTTTGTAACATTTCAAACTTCGAAGCTCGATAACTTCGGCAAACAAACTCCAAGTTTCGTAAACGAAGTGTCAAATTAATCAGCTCCACGAGATCTTTGAGACGTCACAACAAATCATGATTGCTTCATGTTGTATTTCCAAGAAAAATAGTACTTTATGTACTCAAAAAAAAATTTTGTAACATTTCAAACTTCGAAGCTCGATAACTTCGGCAAACAAACTCCAAGTTTCTTAAACGAAGTGTCAAATTAATCAGCTCCACGAGATCTTTGAGACGTCAAAACATATCATGATTGAATCTTGTTGCATTTCCAAGAAAAATAGTACTTTATGTGCTCAAACACACAACTTTTGTAACATTTCAAACTTCGAAGCTCGATAACTTCGGCAAACAAACTCCAAGTTTCTTAAACGAAGTGTCAAATTAATCAGCTCCACGAGATCTTTGAGACGTCACAACATATCATGATTGAATCTTGTTGCATTTCCAAGAAAAATAGTACTTTATGTGCTCAAACACACAACTTTTGTAACATTTAAAACTTCGAAGCTCGATAACTTCGGCAAACAAACTCCAAGTTTCTTAAACGAAGTGTCACATTAATCAGCTCGTCGAAATCTTTGAGACGTCACAACAAATCATGTTTGCATCTTGTTGCATTTCCAAGAAAAATAGTACTTTATGTGCTCAAATACACAACTTTTGTAACATTTCAAACTTCGAAGCTCGTTAACTTCGACAAATGATCACCAAATTTCTTAAACGATATGTCAAATTAATCAGCTCGTCGAGAACTTTAAGACGTCACAACAAATCATGATTGCATCTTGTTGCATTTCCAAGAAAAATAGTACTTTATGTGTTCAAACACACAACTTTTGTAACATTTCAAACTTCGAAGCTCGATAACTTCGACAAATGATCACCAAATTTCTTAAACAATGTGTCAAATTAATCAGCTCGACGAGATCTTTGAGACGTCACAACAAATCATGGTTGCATCTTCTTGCATTTCCAAGAAAAATAGTACTTTATGTGCTCAAACACAAAATTTTTGTAACATTTAAAACTTCGAAGCTCGATAACTTCGGCAAACAAACTCCAAGTTTCTTAAACGAAGTGTCAAATTAATCAGCTCCACGAGATCTTTGAAACGTCACAACAAATCATGATTGCATCTTATGCATTTCCAAGAAAAATAGTACTTTATGTGCTCAAACACAAAATTTTTGTAACATTTAAAACTTCGAAGCTCGATAACTTCGGCAAACAAACTCCAAGTTTCTTAAACGAAGTGTCAAATTAATCAGCTCCACGAGATCTTTGAAACGTCACAACAAATCATGATTGCATCTTATGCATTTCCAAGAAAAATAGTAATTTATGTGCTCAAAAACAAAACTTTTGTAACATTTCAAACTTCGAAGCTCGATAACTTCGGCAAACAAACTCCACGTTTCTTAAACGAAGTGTCAAATTAATCAGTTCCACGAGATCTTTGAGACGTCACAACAAATCATGATTGCATCATGTTGTATTTCCAAGAAAAATAGTACTTTATGTGCTCAAATACACAACTTTTGTAACATTTCAAACTTCGAAGCTCGTTAACTTCGACAAATGATCACCAAATTTCTTAAACGGTATGTCAAATTAATCAGCTCGTCGAGATCTTTGAGACGTCACAACAAATCATGATTGCATCTTGTTGCATTTCCAAGAAAAATAGTACTTTATGTGTTCAAACACACAACTTTTGTAACATTTCAAACTTCGAAGCTCGATAACTTCGGCAAACAAACTCCAAGTTTCTTAAACGAAGTGTCAAATTAATCAGCTCCACGAGATCTTTGAGACGTCACAACAAATCATGATTGCATCATGTTGTATTTCCAAGAAAAATAGTACTTTATGTGTTCAAACACACAACTTTTGTAACATTTCAAACTTCGCAGCTCGATAACTTCGACAAATGATCACCAAATTTCTTAAACAATGTGTCAAATTAATCAGCTCGACGAGATCTTTGAGACGTCACAACAAACCATGGTTGCATCTTCTTGCATTTCCAAGAAAAATAGTACTTTATGTGCTCAAACACAAAATTTTTGTAACATTTAAAACTTCGAAGCTCGATAACTTCGGCAAACAAACTCCAAGTTTCTTAAACGAAGTGTCAAATTAATCAGCTCCACGAGATCTTTGAAACGTCACAACAAATCATGATTGCATCTTATGCATTTCCAAGAAAAATAGTACTTTATGTGCTCAAAAACAAAACTTTTGTAACATTTCAAACTTCGAAGCTCGATAACATCGGCAAACAAACTCCACGTTTCTTAAACGAAGTGTCAAATTAATCAGTTCCACGAGATCTTTGAGACGTCACAACAAATCATGATTGCATCATGTTGTATTTCCAAGAAAAATAGTACTTTATGTGCTCAAACACACAACTTTTGTAACATTTCAAACTTCGAAGCTCGATAACTTCGACAAATGATCACCAAATTTCTTAAACAATGTGTCAAATTAATCAGCTCGACGAGATCTTTGAGACGTCACAACAAATCATGGTTGCATCTTCTTGCATTTCCAAGAAAAATAGTACTTTATGTGCTCAAACACAAAATTTTTGTAACATTTAAAACTTCGAAGCTCGATAACTTCGGCAAACAAACTCCAAGTTTCTTAAACGAAGTGTCAAATTAATCAGCTCCACGAGATCTTTGAGACGTCACAACATATCATGATTGAATCTTGTTGCATTTCCAAGAAAAATAGTACTTTATGTGCTCAAACACACAACTTTTGTAACATTTAAAACTTCGAAGCTCGATAACTTCGGCAAACAAACTCCAAGTTTCTTAAACGAAGTGTCACATTAATCAGCTCGTCGAAATCTTTGAGACGTCACAACAAATCATGTTTGCATCTTGTTGCATTTCCAAGAAAAATAGTACTTTATGTGCTCAAATACCCAACTTTTGTAACATTTCAAACTTCGAAGCTCGTTAACTTCGACAAATGATCACCAAATTTCTTAAACGATATGTCAAATTAATCAGCTCGTCGAGATCTTTAAGACGTCACAACAAATCATGATTGCATCTTGTTGCATTTCCAAGAAAAATAGTACTTTATGTGCTCAAAAACAAAACTTTTGTAACATTTCAAATTTCGAAGCTCGATAATTTCGACAAATGATCACCAAATTTCTTAAACAATGTGTCAAATTAATCAGCTCGACGAGATCTTTGAGACGTCACAACAAATCATGGTTGCATCTTCTTGCATTTCCTAGAAAAATAGTACTTTATGTGCTCAAACACAAAATTTTTGTAACATTTAAAACTTCGAAGCTCGATAACTTCGGCAAACAAACTCCAAGTTTCTTAAACGAAGTGTCAAATTAATCAGCTCCACGAGATCTTTGAAACCTCACAACAAATCATGATTGCATCTTATGCATTTCCAAGAAAAATAGTACTTTATGTGCTCAAAAACAAAACTTTTGTAACATTTCAAACTTCGAAGCTCGATAACATCGGCAAACAAACTCCACGTTTCTTAAACGAAGTGTCAAATTAATCAGTTCCACGAGATCTTTGAGACGTCACAACAAATCATGATTGCATCTTATGCATTTCCAAGAAAAATAGTACTTTATGTGCTCAAACACAAAATTTTTGTAACATTTAAAACTTCGAAGCTCGATAACTTCGGCAAACAAACTCCAAGTTTCTTAAACGAAGTGTCAAATTAATCAGCTCCACGAGATCTTTGAAACGTCACAACAAATCATGATTGCATCTTATGCATTTCCAAGAAAAATAGTACTTTATGTGCTCAAAAACAAAACTTTTGTAACATTTCAAACTTCGAAGCTCGATAACTTCGGCAAACAAACTCCACGTTTCTTAAACGAAGTGTCAAATTAATCAGCTCCACGAGATCTTTGAGACGTCACAACAAATCATGATTGCATCATGTTGTATTTCCAAGAAAAATAGTACTTTATGTACTCAAAAAAAAATTTTGTAACATTTCAAACTTCGAAGCTCGATAACTTCGGCAAACAAACTCCAAGTTTCTTAAACGAAGTGTCACATTAATCAGCTCGTCGAAATCTTTGAGACGTCACAACAAATCATGTTTGCATCTTGTTGCATTTCCAAGAAAAATAGTACTTTATGTGCTCAAAAAAAAACTTTTGTAACATTTCAAACTTCGAAGCTCGATAACTTCGGCAAACAAACTCCAAGTTTCGTAAACGAAGTGTCAAATTAATCAGCTCCACGAGATCTTTGAGACGTCACAACAAATCATGATTGCTTCATGTTGTATTTCCAAGAAAAATAGTACTTTATGTACTCAAAAAAAAATTTTGTAACATTTCAAACTTCGAAGCTCGATAACTTCGGCAAACAAACTCCAAGTTTCTTAAACGAAGTGTCAAATTAATCAGCTCCACGAGATCTTTGAGACGTCAAAACATATCATGATTGAATCTTGTTGCATTTCCAAGAAAAATAGTACTTTATGTGCTCAAACACACAACTTTTGTAACATTTCAAACTTCGAAGCTCGATAACTTCGGCAAACAAACTCCAAGTTTCTTAAACGAAGTGTCAAATTAATCAGCTCCACGAGATCTTTGAGACGTCACAACATATCATGATTGAATCTTGTTGCATTTCCAAGAAAAATAGTACTTTATGTGCTCAAACACACAACTTTTGTAACATTTAAAACTTCGAAGCTCGATAACTTCGGCAAACAAACTCCAAGTTTCTTAAACGAAGTGTCACATTAATCAGCTCGTCGAAATCTTTGAGACGTCACAACAAATCATGTTTGCATCTTGTTGCATTTCCAAGAAAAATAGTACTTTATGTGCTCAAATACACAACTTTTGTAACATTTCAAACTTCGAAGCTCGTTAACTTCGACAAATGATCACCAAATTTCTTAAACGATATGTCAAATTAATCAGCTCGTCGAGATCTTTAAGACGTCACAACAAATCATGATTGCATCTTGTTGCATTTCCAAGAAAAATAGTACTTTATGTGTTCAAACACACAACTTTTGTAACATTTCAAACTTCGAAGCTCGATAACTTCGACAAATGATCACCAAATTTCTTAAACAATGTGTCAAATTAATCAGCTCGACGAGATCTTTGAGACGTCACAACAAATCATGGTTGCATCTTCTTGCATTTCCAAGAAAAATAGTACTTTATGTGCTCAAACACAAAATTTTTGTAACATTTAAAACTTCGAAGCTCGATAACTTCGGCAAACAAACTCCAAGTTTCTTAAACGAAGTGTCAAATTAATCAGCTCCACGAGATCTTTGAAACGTCACAACAAATCATGATTGCATCTTATGCATTTCCAAGAAAAATAGTACTTTATGTGCTCAAACACAAAATTTTTGTAACATTTAAAACTTCGAAGCTCGATAACTTCGGCAAACAAACTCCAAGTTTCTTAAACGAAGTGTCAAATTAATCAGCTCCACGAGATCTTTGAAACGTCACAACAAATCATGATTGCATCTTATGCATTTCCAAGAAAAATAGTAATTTATGTGCTCAAAAACAAAACTTTTGTAACATTTCAAACTTCGAAGCTCGATAACTTCGGCAAACAAACTCCACGTTTCTTAAACGAAGTGTCAAATTAATCAGTTCCACGAGATCTTTGAGACGTCACAACAAATCATGATTGCATCATGTTGTATTTCCAAGAAAAATAGTACTTTATGTGCT
Organism: Euwallacea fornicatus; assembly: GCF_040115645.1. Taxonomy (NCBI): domain Eukaryota; kingdom Metazoa; phylum Arthropoda; class Insecta; order Coleoptera; family Curculionidae; genus Euwallacea; species Euwallacea fornicatus. The sequence continues at coordinate 271,420 of NW_027096012.1, read as the reverse complement.
CAAATACACAACTTTTGTAACATTTCAAACTTCGAAGCTCGTTAACTTCGACAAATGATCACCAAATTTCTTAAACGGTATGTCAAATTAATCAGCTCGTCGAGATCTTTGAGACGTCACAACAAATCATGATTGCATCTTGTTGCATTTCCAAGAAAAATAGTACTTTATGTGTTCAAACACACAACTTTTGTAACATTTCAAACTTCGAAGCTCGATAACTTCGGCAAACAAACTCCAAGTTTCTTAAACGAAGTGTCAAATTAATCAGCTCCACGAGATCTTTGAGACGTCACAACAAATCATGATTGCATCATGTTGTATTTCCAAGAAAAATAGTACTTTATGTGTTCAAACACACAACTTTTGTAACATTTCAAACTTCGCAGCTCGATAACTTCGACAAATGATCACCAAATTTCTTAAACAATGTGTCAAATTAATCAGCTCGACGAGATCTTTGAGACGTCACAACAAACCATGGTTGCATCTTCTTGCATTTCCAAGAAAAATAGTACTTTATGTGCTCAAACACAAAATTTTTGTAACATTTAAAACTTCGAAGCTCGATAACTTCGGCAAACAAACTCCAAGTTTCTTAAACGAAGTGTCAAATTAATCAGCTCCACGAGATCTTTGAAACGTCACAACAAATCATGATTGCATCTTATGCATTTCCAAGAAAAATAGTACTTTATGTGCTCAAAAACAAAACTTTTGTAACATTTCAAACTTCGAAGCTCGATAACTTCGGCAAACAAACTCCACGTTTCTTAAACGAAGTGTCAAATTAATCAGTTCCACGAGATCTTTGAGACGTCACAACAAATCATGATTGCATCATGTTGTATTTCCAAGAAAAATAGTACTTTATGTGCTCAAATACACAACTTTTGTAACATTTCAAACTTCGAAGCTCGTTAACTTCGACAAATGATCACCAAATTTCTTAAACGGTATGTCAAATTAATCAGCTCGTCGAGATCTTTGAGACGTCACAACAAATCATGGTTGCATCTTCTTGCATTTCCAAGAAAAATAGTACTTTATGTGCTCAAACACAAAATTTTTGTAACATTTAAAACTTCGAAGCTCGATAACTTCGGCAAACAAACTCCAAGTTTCTTAAACGAAGTGTCACATTAATCAGCTCGTCGAAATCTTTGAGACGTCACAAAAAATCATGTTTGCATCTTGTTGCATTTCCAAGAAAAATAGTACTTTATGTGCTCAAAAAAAAACTTTTGTAACATTTCAAACTTCGAAGCTCGATAACTTCGGCAAACAAACTCCAAGTTTCGTAAACGAAGTGTCAAATTAATCAGCTCCACGAGATCTTTGAGACGTCACAACAAATCATGATTGCTTCATGTTGTATTTCCAAGAAAAATAGTACTTTATGTACTCAAAAAAAAATTTTGTAACATTTCAAACTTCGAAGCTCGATAACTTCGGCAAACAAACTCCAAGTTTCTTAAACGAAGTGTCAAATTAATCAGCTCCACGAGATCTTTGAGACGTCAAAACATATCATGATTGAATCTTGTTGCATTTCCAAGAAAAATAGTACTTTATGTGCTCAAACACACAACTTTTGTAACATTTCAAACTTCGAAGCTCGATAACTTCGGCAAACAAACTCCAAGTTTCTTAAACGAAGTGTCAAATTAATCAGCTCCACGAGATCTTTGAGACGTCACAACATATCATGATTGAATCTTGTTGCATTTCCAAGAAAAATAGTACTTTATGTGCTCAAAAAAAAACTTTTGTAACATTTCAAACTTCGAAGCTCGATAACTTCGGCAAACAAACTCCAAGTTTCTTAAACGAAGTGTCAAATTAATCAGCTCGTCGAAATCTTTGAGACGTCACAACAAATCATGTTTGCATCTTGTTGCATTTCCAAGAAAAATAGTACTTTATGTGTTCAAACACACAACTTTTGTAACATTTCAAACTTCGAAGCTCGATAACTTCGACAAATGATCACCAAATTTCTTAAACAATGTGTCAAATTAATCAGCTCGACGAGATCTTTGAGACGTCACAACAAATCATGGTTGCATCTTCTTGCATTTCCAAGAAAAATAGTACTTTATGTGCTCAAATACACAACTTTTGTAACATTTCAAACTTCGAAGCTCGTTAACTTCGACAAATGATCACCAAATTTCTTAAACGATATGTCAAATTAATCAGCTCGTCGAGATCTTTAAGACGTCACAACAAATCATGATTGCATCTTGTTGCATTTCCAAGAAAAATAGTACTTTATGTGTTCAAACACACAACTTTTGTAACATTTCAAACTTCGAAGCTCGATAACTTCGACAAATGATCACCAAATTTCTTAAACAATGTGTCAAATTAATCAGCTCGACGAGATCTTTGAGACGTCACAACAAATCATGGTTGCATCTTCTTGCATTTCCAAGAAAAATAGTACTTTATGTGCTCAAACACAAAATTTTTGTAACATTTAAAACTTCGAAGCTCGATAACTTCGGCAAACAAACTCCACGTTTCTTAAACGAAGTGTCAAATTAATCAGTTCCACGAGATCTTTGAGACGTCACAACAAATCATGATTGCATCATGTTGTATTTCCAAGAAAAATAGTACTTTATGTGCTCAAATACACAACTTTTGTAACATTTCAAACTTCGAAGCTCGATAACTTCGACAAATGATCACCAAATTTCTTAAACAATGTGTCAAATTAATCAGCTCGACGAGATCTTTGAGACGTCACAACAAATCATGGTTGCATCTTCTTGCATTTCCAAGAAAAATAGTACTTTATGTGCTCAAACACAAAATTTTTGTAACATTTAAAACTTCGAAGCTCGATAACTTCGGCAAACAAACTCCAAGTTTCTTAAACGAAGTGTCAAATTAATCAGCTCCACGAGATCTTTGAGACGTCAAAACATATCATGATTGAATCTTGTTGCATTTCCAAGAAAAATAGTACTTTATGTGCTCAAACACACAACTTTTGTAACATTTCAAACTTCGAAGCTCGATAACTTCGGCAAACAAACTCCAAGTTTCTTAAACGAAGTGTCAAATTAATCAGCTCCACGAGATCTTTGAGACGTCACAACATATCATGATTGAATCTTGTTGCATTTCCAAGAAAAATAGTACTTTATGTGCTCAAAAAAAAACTTTTGTAACATTTCAAACTTCGAAGCTCGATAACTTCGGCAAACAAACTCCAAGTTTCTTAAACGAAGTGTCAAATTAATCAGCTCGTCGAAATCTTTGAGACGTCACAACAAATCATGTTTGCATCTTGTTGCATTTCCAAGAAAAATAGTACTTTATGTGTTCAAACACACAACTTTTGTAACATTTCAAACTTCGAAGCTCGATAACTTCGACAAATGATCACCAAATTTCTTAAACAATGTGTCAAATTAATCAGCTCGACGAGATCTTTGAGACGTCACAACAAATCATGGTTGCATCTTCTTGCATTTCCAAGAAAAATAGTACTTTATGTGCTCAAATACACAACTTTTGTAACATTTCAAACTTCGAAGCTCGTTAACTTCGACAAATGATCACCAAATTTCTTAAACGATATGTCAAATTAATCAGCTCGTCGAGATCTTTAAGACGTCACAACAAATCATGATTGCATCTTGTTGCATTTCCAAGAAAAATAGTACTTTATGTGTTCAAACACACAACTTTTGTAACATTTCAAACTTCGAAGCTCGATAACTTCGACAAATGATCACCAAATTTCTTAAACAATGTGTCAAATTAATCAGCTCGACGAGATCTTTGAGACGTCACAACAAATCATGGTTGCATCTTCTTGCATTTCCAAGAAAAATAGTACTTTATGTGCTCAAACACAAAATTTTTGTAACATTTAAAACTTCGAAGCTCGATAACTTCGGCAAACAAACTCCAAGTTTCTTAAACGAAGTGTCAAATTAATCAGCTCCACGAGATCTTTGAAACGTCACAACAAATCATGATTGCATCTTATGCATTTCCAAGAAAAATAGTACTTTATGTGCTCAAACACAAAATTTTTGTAACATTTAAAACTTCGAAGCTCGATAACTTCGGCAAACAAACTCCACGTTTCTTAAACGAAGTGTCAAATTAATCAGTTCCACGAGATCTTTGAGACGTCACAACAAATCATGATTGCATCATGTTGTATTTCCAAGAAAAATAGTACTTTATGTGCTCAAATACACAACTTTTGTAACATTTCAAACTTCGAAGCTCGTTAACTTCGACAAATGATCACCAAATTTCTTAAACGGTATGTCAAATTAATCAGCTCGTCGAGATCTTTGAGACGTCACAACAAATCATGATTGCATCTTGTTGCATTTCCAAGAAAAATAGTACTTTATGTGTTCAAACACACAACTTTTGTAACATTTCAAACTTCGAAGCTCGATAACTTCGGCAAACAAACTCCAAGTTTCTTAAACGAAGTGTCAAATTAATCAGCTCCACGAGATCTTTGAGACGTCACAACAAATCATGATTGCATCATGTTGTATTTCCAAGAAAAATAGTACTTTATGTACTCAAAAAAAAACTTTTGTAACATTTCAAACTTTGAAGCTCGATAACTTCGGCAAACAAACTCCAAGTTTCTTAAACGAAGTGTCACATTAATCAGCTCGTCGAAATCTTTGAGACGTCACAACAAATCATGTTTGCATCTTGTTGCATTTCCAAGAAAAATAGTACTTTATGTGCTCAAAAAAAAACTTTTGTAACATTTCAAACTTCGAAGCTCGATAACTTCGGCAAACAAACTCCAAGTTTCGTAAACGAAGTGTCAAATTAATCAGCTCCACGAGATCTTTGAGACGTCACAACAAATCATGATTGCTTCATGTTGTATTTCCAAGAAAAATAGTACTTTATGTACTCAAAAAAAAATTTTGTAACATTTCAAACTTCGAAGCTCGATAACTTCGGCAAACAAACTCCAAGTTTCTTAAACGAAGTGTCAAATTAATCAGCTCCACGAGATCTTTGAGACGTCAAAACATATCATGATTGAATCTTGTTGCATTTCCAAGAAAAATAGTACTTTATGTGCTCAAACACACAACTTTTGTAACATTTCAAACTTCGAAGCTCGATAACTTCGGCAAACAAACTCCAAGTTTCTTAAACGAAGTGTCAAATTAATCAGCTCCACGAGATCTTTGAGACGTCACAACATATCATGATTGAATCTTGTTGCATTTCCAAGAAAAATAGTACTTTATGTGCTCAAACACACAACTTTTGTAACATTTAAAACTTCGAAGCTCGATAACTTCGGCAAACAAACTCCAAGTTTCTTAAACGAAGTGTCAAATTAATCAGCTTCACGAGATCTTTGAAACGTCACAACAAATCATGATTGCATCTTATGCATTTCCAAGAAAAATAGTACTTTATGTGCTCAAAAACAAAACTTTTGTAACATTTCAAACTTCGAAGCTCGATAACTTCGGCAAACAAACTCCACGTTTCTTAAACGAAGTGTCAAATTAATCAGTTCCACGAGATCTTTGAGACGTCACAACAAATCATGATTGCATCATGTTGTATTTCCAAGAAAAATAGTACTTTATGTGCTCAAATACACAACTTTTGTAACATTTCAAACTTCGAAGCTCGTTAACTTCGACAAATGATCACCAAATTTCTTAAACGGTATGTCAAATTAATCAGCTCGTCGAGATCTTTGAGACGTCACAACAAATCATGATTGCATCTTGTTGCATTTCCAAGAAAAATAGTACTTTATGTGTTCAAACACACAACTTTTGTAACATTTCAAACTTCGAAGCTCGATAACTTCGGCAAACAAACTCCAAGTTTCTTAAACGAAGTGTCAAATTAATCAGCTCCACGAGATCTTTGAGACGTCACAACAAATCATGATTGCATCATGTTGTATTTCCAAGAAAAATAGTACTTTATGTACTCAAAAAAAAATTTTGTAACATTTCAAACTTCGAAGCTCGATAACTTCGGCAAACAAACTCCAAGTTTCTTAAACGAAGTGTCACATTAATCAGCTCGTCGAAACCTTTGAGACGTCACAACAAATCATGTTTGCATCTTGTTGCATTTCCAAGAAAAATAGTACTTTATGTGCTCAAAAAAAAACTTTTGTAACATTTCAAACTTCGAAGCTCGATAACTTCGGCAAACAAACTCCACGTTTCTTAAACGAAGTGTCAAATTAATCAGTTCCACGAGATCTTTGAGACGTCACAACAAATCATGATTGCATCATGTTGTATTTCCAAGAAAAATAGTACTTTATGTGCTCAAACTCACAACTTTTGTAACATTTCAAACTTCGAAGCTCGATAACTTCGACAAATGATCACCAAATTTCTTAAACAATATGTCAAATTCATCAGCTCGACGAGATCTTTGAGACGTCACAACAAATCATGGTTGCATCTTCTTGCATTTCCAAGAAAAATAGTACTTTATGTGCTCAAACACAAAATTTTTGTAACATTTAAAACTTCGAAGCTCGATAACTTCGGCAAACAAACTCCAAGTTTCTTAAACGAAGTGTCACATTAATCAGCTCGTCGAGATCTTTGAGACGTCACAACAAATCATGATTGCATCTTGTTGCATTTCCAAGAAAAATAGTACTTTATGTGTTCAAACACACAACTTTTGTAACATTTCAAACTTCGAAGCTCGATAACTTCGACAAATGATCACCAAATTTCTTAAACAATGTGTCAAATTAATCAGCTCGACGAGATCTTTGAGACGTCACAACAAATCATGGTTGCATCTTCTTGCATTTCTAAGAAAAATAGTACTTTATGTGCTCAAACACAAAATTTTTGTAACATTTAAAACTTCGAAGCTCGATAACTTCGGCAAACAAACTCCAAGTTTCTTAAACGAAGTGTCACATTAATCAGCTCGTCGAAATCTTTGAGACGTCACAACAAATCATGTTTGCATCTTGTTGCATTTCCAAGAAAAATAGTGCTTTATGTGCTCAAAAAAAAACTTTTGTAACATTTCAAACTTCGAAGCTCGATAACTTCGGCAAACAAACTCCAAGTTTCGTAAACGAAGTGTCAAATTAATCAGCTCCACGAGATCTTTGAGACGTCACAACATATCATGATTGAATCTTGTTGCATTTCCAAGAAAAATAGTACTTTATGTGCTCAAACACACAACTTTTGTAACATTTAAAACTTCGAAGCTCGATAACTTCGGCAAACAAACTCCAAGTTTCTTAAACGAAGTGTCACATTAATCAGCTCGTCGAAATCTTTGAGACGTCACAACAAATCATGTTTGCATCTTGTTGCATTTCCAAGAAAAATAGTACTTTATGTGCTCAAATACACAACTTTTGTAACATTTCAAACTTCGAAGCTCGTTAACTTCGACAAATGATCATCAAATTTCTTAAACGATATGTCAAATTAATCAGCTCGTCGATATCTTTGAGACGTCACAACAAATCATGATTGCATCTTGTTGCATTTCCAAGAAAAATAGTACTTTATGTGTTCAAACACACAACTTTTGTAACATTTCAAACTTCGAAGCTCGATAACTTCGACAAATGATCACCAAATTTCTTAAACAATGTGTCAAATTAATCAGCTCGACGAGATCTTTGAGACGTCACAACATATCATGATTGAATCTTGTTGCATTTCCAAGAAAAATAGTACTTTATGTGCTCAAACACACAACTTTTGTAACATTTCAAACTTCGAAGCTCGATAACTTCGGCAAACAAACTCCAAGTTTCTTAAACGAAGTGTCAAATTAATCAGCTCCACGAGATCTTTGAAACGTCACAACAAATCATGATTGCATCTTATGCATTTCGAAGAAAAATAGTACTTTATGTGCTCAAAAACAAAACTTTTGTAACATTTCAAACTTCGAAGCTCGATAACTTCGGCAAACAAACTCCACGTTTCTTAAACGAAGTGTCAAATTAATCAGTTCCACGAGATCTTTGAGACGTCACAACCAATCATGATTGCATCATGTTGTATTTCCAAGAAAAATAGTACTTTATGTGCTCAAATACACAACTTTTGTAACATTTCAAACTTCGAAGCTCGTTAACTTCGACAAATGATCACCAAATTTCTTAAACGGTATGTCAAATTAATCAGCTCGTCGAGATCTTTGAGACGTCACAACAAATCATGATTGCATCTTGTTGCATTTCCAAGAAAAATAGTACTTTATGTGTTCAAACACACAACTTTTGTAACATTTCAAACTTCGAAGCTCGATAACTTCGACAAATGATCACCAAATTTCTTAAACAATGTGTCAAATTAATCAGCTCGACGAGATCTTTGAGACGTCACAACAAATCATGGTTGCATCTTCTTGCATTTCCAAGAAAAATAGTACTTTATGTGCTCAAACACAAAATTTTTGTAACATTTAAAACTTCGAAGCTCGATAACTTCGGCAAACAAACTCCAAGTTTCTTAAACGAAGTGTCAAATTAATCAGCTCCACGAGATCTTTGAGACGTCACAACATATCATGATTGAATCTTGTTGCATTCCCAAGAAAAATAGTACTTTATGTGCTCAAACACACAACTTTTGTAACATTTAAAACTTCGAAGCTCGATAACTTCGGCAAACAAACTCCAAGTTTCTTAAACGAAGTGTCACATTAATCAGCTCGTCGAAATCTTTGAGACGTCACAACAAATCATGTTTGCATCTTGTTGCATTTCCAAGAAAAATAGTACTTTATGTGCTCAAATACACAACTTTTGTAACATTTCAAACTTCGAAGCTCGTTAACTTCGACAAATGATCACCAAATTTCTTAAACGGTATGTCAAATTAATCAGCTCGTCGAGATCTTTGAGACGTCACAACAAATCATGATTGCATCTTGTTGCATTTCCAAGAAAAATAGTACTTTATGTGTTCAAACACACAACTTTTGTAACATTTCAAACTTCGAAGCTCGATAACTTCGGCAAACAAACTCCAAGTTTCTTAAACGAAGTGTCAAATTAATCAGCTCCACGAGATCTTTGAGACGTCACAACAAATCATGATTGCATCATGTTGTATTTCCAAGAAAAATAGTACTTTATGTACTCAAAAAAAAACTTTTGTAACATTTCAAACTTTGAAGCTCGATAACTTCGGCAAACAAACTCCAAGTTTCTTAAACGAAGTGTCACATTAATCAGCTCGTCGAAATCTTTGAGACGTCACAACAAATCATGTTTGCATCTTGTTGCATTTCCAAGAAAAATAGTACTTTATGTGCTCAAAAAAAAACTTTTGTAACATTTCAAACTTCGAAGCTCGATAACTTCGGCAAACAAACTCCAAGTTTCGTAAACGAAGTGTCAAATTAATCAGCTCCACGAGATCTTTGAGACGTCACAACAAATCATGATTGCTTCATGTTGTATTTCCAAGAAAAATAGTACTTTATGTACTCAAAAAAAAATTTTGTAACATTTCAAACTTCGAAGCTCGATAACTTCGGCAAACAAACTCCAAGTTTCTTAAACGAAGTGTCAAATTAATCAGCTCCACGAGATCTTTGAGACGTCAAAACATATCATGATTGAATCTTGTTGCATTTCCAAGAAAAATAGTACTTTATGTGCTCAAACACACAACTTTTGTAACATTTGAAACTTCGAAGCTCGATAACTTCGGCAAACAAACTCCAAGTTTCTTAAACGAAGTGTCAAATTAATCAGCTCCACGAGATCTTTGAGACGTCACAACATATCATGATTGAATCTTGTTGCATTTCCAAGAAAAATAGTACTTTATGTGCTCAAACACACAACTTTTGTAACATTTAAAACTTCGAAGCTCGATAACTTCGGCAAACAAACTCCAAGTTTCTTAAACGAAGTGTCAAATTAATCAGCTTCACGAGATCTTTGAAACGTCACAACAAATCATGATTGCATCTTATGCATTTCCAAGAAAAATAGTACTTTATGTGCTCAAAAACAAAACTTTTGTAACATTTCAAACTTCGAAGCTCGATAACTTCGGCAAACAAACTCCACGTTTCTTAAACGAAGTGTCAAATTAATCAGTTCCACGAGATCTTTGAGACGTCACAACAAATCATGATTGCATCATGTTGTATTTCCAAGAAAAATAGTACTTTATGTGCTCAAATACACAACTTTTGTAACATTTCAAACTTCGAAGCTCGTTAACTTCGACAAATGATCACCAAATTTCTTAAACGGTATGTCAAATTAATCAGCTCGTCGAGATCTTTGAGACGTCACAACAAATCATGATTGCATCTTGTTGCATTTCCAAGAAAAATAGTACTTTATGTGTTCAAACACACAACTTTTGTAACATTTCAAACTTCGAAGCTCGATAACTTCGGCAAACAAACTCCAAGTTTCTTAAACGAAGTGTCAAATTAATCAGCTCCACGAGATCTTTGAGACGTCACAACAAATCATGATTGCATCATGTTGTATTTCCAAGAAAAATAGTACTTTATGTACTCAAAAAAAAATTTTGTAACATTTCAAACTTCGAAGCTCGATAACTTCGGCAAACAAACTCCAAATTTCTTAAACGAAGTGTCAAATTAATCAGCTCCACGAGATCTTTGAGACGTCACAACATATCATGATTGAATCTTGTTGCATTTCCAAGAAAAATAGTACTTTATGTGCTCAAACACACAACTTTTGTAACATTTAAAACTTCGAAGCTCGATAACTTCGGCAAACAAACTCCAAGTTTCTTAAACGAAGTGTCACATTAATCAGCTCGTCGAAATCTTTGAGACGTCACAACAAATCATGTTTGCATCTTGTTGCATTTCCAAGAAAAATAGTACTTTATGTGTTCAAACACACAACTTTTGTAACATTTCAAACTTCGAAGCTCGATAACTTCGACAAATGATCACCAAATTTCTTAAACAATGTGTCAAATTAATCAGCTCGACGAGATCTTTGAGACGTCACAACAAATCATGGTTGCATCTTCTTGCATTTCCAAGAAAAATAGTACTTTATGTGCTCAAACACAAAATTTTTGTAACATTTAAAACTTCGAAGCTCGATAACTTCGGCAAACAAACTCCAAGTTTCTTAAACGAAGTGTCAAATTAATCAGCTCCACGAGATCTTTGAGACGTCACAACAAATCATGGTTGCATCTTCTTTCATTTCCTAGAAAAATAGTACTTTATATGCTCAAACACAAAACTTTTGTAACTTTTAAAACTTCGAAGCTCGATAACTTCGGCAAACAAACTCCAAGTTTCTTAAACGAAGTGTCACATTAATCAGCTCGTCGAAACCTTTGAGACGTCACAACAAATCATGTTTGCATCTTGTTGCATTTCCAAGAAAAATAGTACTTTATGTGCTCAAAAAAAAACTTTTGTAACATTTCAAACTTCGAAGCTCGATAACTTCGGCAAACAAACTCCAAGTTTCTTAAACGAAGTGTCAAATTAATCAGCTCCACGAGATCTTTGAGACGTCACAACATATCATGATTGAATCTTGTTGCATTTCCAAGAAAAATAGTACTTTATGTGCTCAAACACACAACTTTTGTAACATTTAAAACTTCGAAGCTCGATAACTTCGGCAAACAAACTCCAAGTTTCTTAAACGAAGTGTCAAATTAATCAGCTTCACGAGATCTTTGAAACGTCACAACAAATCATGATTGCATCTTATGCATTTCCAAGAAAAATAGTACTTTATGTGCTCAAAAACAAAACTTTTGTAACATTTCAAACTTCGAAGCTCGATAACTTCGGCAAACAAACTCCACGTTTCTTAAACGAAGTGTCAAATTAATCAGTTCCACGAGATCTTTGAGACGTCACAACAAATCATGATTGCATCATGTTGTATTTCCAAGAAAAATAGTACTTTATGTGCTCAAATACACAACTTTTGTAACATTTCAAACTTCGAAGCTCGTTAACTTCGACAAATGATCACCAAATTTCTTAAACGGTATGTCAAATTAATCAGCTCGTCGAGATCTTTGAGACGTCACAACAAATCATGATTGCATCTTGTTGCATTTCCAAGAAAAATAGTACTTTATGTGTTCAAACACACAACTTTTGTAACATTTCAAACTTCGAAGCTCGATAACTTCGGCAAACAAACTCCAAGTTTCTTAAACGAAGTGTCAAATTAATCAGCTCCACGAGATCTTTGAGACGTCACAACAAATCATGATTGCATCATGTTGTATTTCCAAGAAAAATAGTACTTTATGTACTCAAAAAAAAATTTTGTAACATTTCAAACTTCGAAGCTCGATAACTTCGGCAAACAAACTCCAAATTTCTTAAACGAAGTGTCAAATTAATCAGCTCCACGAGATCTTTGAGACGTCACAACATATCATGATTGAATCTTGTTGCATTTCCAAGAAAAATAGTACTTTATGTGCTCAAACACACAACTTTTGTAACATTTAAAACTTCGAAGCTCGATAACTTCGGCAAACAAACTCCAAGTTTCTTAAACGAAGTGTCACATTAATCAGCTCGTCGAAATCTTTGAGACGTCACAACAAATCATGTTTGCATCTTGTTGCATTTCCAAGAAAAATAGTACTTTATGTGTTCAAACACACAACTTTTGTAACATTTCAAACTTCGAAGCTCGATAACTTCGACAAATGATCACCAAATTTCTTAAACAATGTGTCAAATTAATCAGCTCGACGAGATCTTTGAGACGTCACAACAAATCATGGTTGCATCTTCTTGCATTTCCAAGAAAAATAGTACTTTATGTGCTCAAACACAAAATTTTTGTAACATTTAAAACTTCGAAGCTCGATAACTTCGGCAAACAAACTCCAAGTTTCTTAAACGAAGTGTCAAATTAATCAGCTCCACGAGATCTTTGAAACGTCACAACAAATCATGATTGCATCTTATGCATTTCCAAGAAAAATAGTACTTTATGTGCTCAAACACAAAATTTTTGTAACATTTCAAACTTCGAAGCTCGATAACTTCGGCAAACAAACTCCAAGTTTCTTAAACGAAGTGTCAAATTAATCAGCTCCACGAGATCTTTGAGACGTCAAAACATATCATGATTGCATCTTGTTGCATTTCCAAGAAAAATAGTACTTTATGTGTTCAAACACACAACTTTTGTAACATTTCAAACTTCGAAGCTCGATAACTTCGACAAATGATCACCAAATTTCTTAAACAATGTGTCAAATTAATCAGCTCGACGAGATCTTTGAGACGTCACAACAAATCATGGTTGCATCTTCTTGCATTTCCAAGAAAAATAGTACTTTATGTGCTCAAACACAAAATTTTTGTAACATTTAAAACTTCGAAGCTCGATAACTTCGGCAAACAAACTCCAAGTTTCTTAAACGAAGTGTCAAATTAATCAGCTCCACGAGATCTTTGAGACGTCACAACATATCATGATTGAATCTTGTTGCATTCCCAAGAAAAATAGTACTTTATGTGCTCAAACACACAACTTTTGTAACATTTAAAACTTCGAAGCTCGATAACTTCGGCAAACAAACTCCAAGTTTCTTAAACGAAGTGTCACATTAATCAGCTCGTCGAAATCTTTGAGACGTCACAACAAATCATGTTTGCATCTTGTTGCATTTCCAAGAAAAATAGTACTTTATGTGCTCAAATACACAACTTTTGTAACATTTCAAACTTCGAAGCTCGTTAACTTCGACAAATGATCACCAAATTTCTTAAACGGTATGTCAAATTAATCAGCTCGTCGAGATCTTTGAGACGTCACAACAAATCATGATTGCATCTTGTTGCATTTCCAAGAAAAATAGTACTTTATGTGTTCAAACACACAACTTTTGTAACATTTCAAACTTCGAAGCTCGATAACTTCGGCAAACAAACTCCAAGTTTCTTAAACGAAGTGTCAAATTAATCAGCTCCACGAGATCTTTGAGACGTCACAACAAATCATGATTGCATCATGTTGTATTTCCAAGAAAAATAGTACTTTATGTACTCAAAAAAAAACTTTTGTAACATTTCAAACTTTGAAGCTCGATAACTTCGGCAAACAAACTCCAAGTTTCTTAAACGAAGTGTCACATTAATCAGCTCGTCGAAATCTTTGAGACGTCACAACAAATCATGTTTGCATCTTGTTGCATTTCCAAGAAAAATAGTACTTTATGTGCTCAAAAAAAAACTTTTGTAACATTTCAAACTTCGAAGCTCGATAACTTCGGCAAACAAACTCCAAGTTTCGTAAACGAAGTGTCAAATTAATCAGCTCCACGAGATCTTTGAGACGTCACAACAAATCATGATTGCTTCATGTTGTATTTCCAAGAAAAATAGTACTTTATGTACTCAAAAAAAAATTTTGTAACATTTCAAACTTCGAAGCTCGATAACTTCGGCAAACAAACTCCAAGTTTCTTAAACGAAGTGTCAAATTAATCAGCTCCACGAGATCTTTGAGACGTCAAAACATATCATGATTGAATCTTGTTGCATTTCCAAGAAAAATAGTACTTTATGTGCTCAAACACACAACTTTTGTAACATTTCAAACTTCGAAGCTCGATAACTTCGGCAAACAAACTCCAAGTTTCTTAAACGAAGTGTCAAATTAATCAGCTCCACGAGATCTTTGAGACGTCACAACATATCATGATTGAATCTTGTTGCATTTCCAAGAAAAATAGTACTTTATGTGCTCAAACACACAACTTTTGTAACATTTAAAACTTCGAAGCTCGATAACTTCGGCAAACAAACTCCAAGTTTCTTAAACGAAGTGTCAAATTAATCAGCTTCACGAGATCTTTGAAACGTCACAACAAATCATGATTGCATCTTATGCATTTCCAAGAAAAATAGTACTTTATGTGCTCAAAAACAAAACTTTTGTAACATTTCAAACTTCGAAGCTCGATAACTTCGGCAAACAAACTCCACGTTTCTTAAACGAAGTGTCAAATTAATCAGTTCCACGAGATCTTTGAGACGTCACAACAAATCATGATTGCATCATGTTGTATTTCCAAGAAAAATAGTACTTTATGTGCTCAAATACACAACTTTTGTAACATTTCAAACTTCGAAGCTCGTTAACTTCGACAAATGATCACCAAATTTCTTAAACGGTATGTCAAATTAATCAGCTCGTCGAGATCTTTGAGACGTCACAACAAATCATGATTGCATCTTGTTGCATTTCCAAGAAAAATAGTACTTTATGTGTTCAAACACACAACTTTTGTAACATTTAAAACTTCGAAGCTCGATAACTTCGGCAAACAAACTCCAAGTTTCTTAAACGAAGTGTCACATTAATCAGCTCGTCGAAATCTTTGAGACGTCACAACAAATCATGTTTGCATCTTGTTGCATTTCCAAGAAAAATAGTACTTTATGTGTTCAAACACACAACTTTTGTAACATTTCAAACTTCGAAGCTCGATAACTTCGACAAATGATCACCAAATTTCTTAAACAATGTGTCAAATTAATCAGCTCGACGAGATCTTTGAGACGTCACAACAAATCATGGTTGCATCTTCTTGCATTTCCAAGAAAAATAGTACTTTATGTGCTCAAACACAAAATTTTTGTAACATTTAAAACTTCGAAGCTCGATAACTTCGGCAAACAAACTCCAAGTTTCTTAAACGAAGTGTCAAATTAATCAGCTCCACGAGATCTTTGAAACGTCACAACAAATCATGATTGCATCTTATGCATTTCCAAGAAAAATAGTACTTTATGTGCTCAAACACAAAATTTTTGTAACATTTCAAACTTCGAAGCTCGATAACTTCGGCAAACAAACTCCAAGTTTCTTAAACGAAGTGTCAAATTAATCAGCTCCACGAGATCTTTGAGACGTCAAAACATATCATGATTGCATCTTGTTGCATTTCCAAGAAAAATAGTACTTTATGTGTTCAAACACACAACTTTTGTAACATTTCAAACTTCGAAGCTCGATAACTTCGACAAATGATCACCAAATTTCTTAAACAATGTGTCAAATTAATCAGCTCGACGAGATCTTTGAGACGTCACAACAAATCATGGTTGCATCTTCTTGCATTTCCAAGAAAAATAGTACTTTATGTGCTCAAACACAAAATTTTTGTAACATTTAAAACTTCGAAGCTCGATAACTTCGGCAAACAAACTCCAAGTTTCTTAAACGAAGTGTCAAATTAATCAGCTCCACGAGATCTTTGAGACGTCACAACATATCATGATTGAATCTTGTTGCATTCCCAAGAAAAATAGTACTTTATGTGCTCAAACACACAACTTTTGTAACATTTAAAACTTCGAAGCTCGATAACTTCGGCAAACAAACTCCAAGTTTCTTAAACGAAGTGTCACATTAATCAGCTCGTCGAAATCTTTGAGACGTCACAACAAATCATGTTTGCATCTTGTTGCATTTCCAAGAAAAATAGTACTTTATGTGCTCAAATACACAACTTTTGTAACATTTCAAACTTCGAAGCTCGTTAACTTCGACAAATGATCACCAAATTTCTTAAACGGTATGTCAAATTAATCAGCTCGTCGAGATCTTTGAGACGTCACAACAAATCATGATTGCATCTTGTTGCATTTCCAAGAAAAATAGTACTTTATGTGTTCAAACACACAACTTTTGTAACATTTCAAACTTCGAAGCTCGATAACTTCGGCAAACAAACTCCAAGTTTCTTAAACGAAGTGTCAAATTAATCAGCTCCACGAGATCTTTGAGACGTCACAACAAATCATGATTGCATCATGTTGTATTTCCAAGAAAAATAGTACTTTATGTACTCAAAAAAAAACTTTTGTAACATTTCAAACTTTGAAGCTCGATAACTTCGGCAAACAAACTCCAAGTTTCTTAAACGAAGTGTCACATTAATCAGCTCGTCGAAATCTTTGAGACGTCACAACAAATCATGTTTGCATCTTGTTGCATTTCCAAGAAAAATAGTACTTTATGTGCTCAAAAAAAAACTTTTGTAACATTTCAAACTTCGAAGCTCGATAACTTCGGCAAACAAACTCCAAGTTTCGTAAACGAAGTGTCAAATTAATCAGCTCCACGAGATCTTTGAGACGTCACAACAAATCATGATTGCTTCATGTTGTATTTCCAAGAAAAATAGTACTTTATGTACTCAAAAAAAAATTTTTGTAACATTTCAAACTTCGAAGCTCGATAACTTCGGCAAACAAACTCCAAATTTCTTAAACGAAGTGTCAAATTAATCAGCTCCACGAGATCTTTGAGACGTCACAACATATCATGATTGAATCTTGTTGCATTTCCAAGAAAAATAGTACTTTATGTGCTCAAACACACAACTTTTGTAACATTTAAAACTTCGAAGCTCGATAACTTCGGCAAACAAACTCCAAGTTTCTTAAACGAAGTGTCACATTAATCAGCTCGTCGAAATCTTTGAGACGTCACAACAAATCATGTTTGCATCTTGTTGCATTTCCAAGAAAAATAGTACTTTATGTGTTCAAACACACAACTTTTGTAACATTTCAAACTTCGAAGCTCGATAACTTCGACAAATGATCACCAAATTTCTTAAACAATGTGTCAAATTAATCAGCTCGACGAGATCTTTGAGACGTCACAACAAATCATGGTTGCATCTTCTTGCATTTCCAAGAAAAATAGTACTTTATGTGCTCAAACACAAAATTTTTGTAACATTTAAAACTTCGAAGCTCGATAACTTCGGCAAACAAACTCCAAGTTTCTTAAACGAAGTGTCAAATTAATCAGCTCCACGAGATCTTTGAAACGTCACAACAAATCATGATTGCATCTTATGCATTTCCAAGAAAAATAGTACTTTATGTGCTCAAACACAAAATTTTTGTAACATTTCAAACTTCGAAGCTCGATAACTTCGGCAAACAAACTCCAAGTTTCTTAAACGAAGTGTCAAATTAATCAGCTCCACGAGATCTTTGAGACGTCAAAACATATCATGATTGCATCTTGTTGCATTTCCAAGAAAAATAGTACTTTATGTGTTCAAACACACAACTTTTGTAACATTTCAAACTTCGAAGCTCGATAACTTCGACAAATGATCACCAAATTTCTTAAACAATGTGTCAAATTAATCAGCTCGACGAGATCTTTGAGACGTCACAACAAATCATGGTTGCATCTTCTTGCATTTCCAAGAAAAATAGTACTTTATGTGCTCAAACACAAAATTTTTGTAACATTTAAAACTTCGAAGCTCGATAACTTCGGCAAACAAACTCCAAGTTTCTTAAACGAAGTGTCAAATTAATCAGCTCCACGAGATCTTTGAGACGTCACAACATATCATGATTGAATCTTGTTGCATTCCCAAGAAAAATAGTACTTTATGTGCTCAAACACACAACTTTTGTAACATTTAAAACTTCGAAGCTCGATAACTTCGGCAAACAAACTCCAAGTTTCTTAAACGAAGTGTCACATTAATCAGCTCGTCGAAATCTTTGAGACGTCACAACAAATCATGTTTGCATCTTGTTGCATTTCCAAGAAAAATAGTACTTTATGTGCTCAAATACACAACTTTTGTAACATTTCAAACTTCGAAGCTCGTTAACTTCGACAAATGATCACCAAATTTCTTAAACGGTATGTCAAATTAATCAGCTCGTCGAGATCTTTGAGACGTCACAACAAATCATGATTGCATCTTGTTGCATTTCCAAGAAAAATAGTACTTTATGTGTTCAAACACACAACTTTTGTAACATTTCAAACTTCGAAGCTCGATAACTTCGGCAAACAAACTCCAAGTTTCTTAAACGAAGTGTCAAATTAATCAGCTCCACGAGATCTTTGAGACGTCACAACAAATCATGATTGCATCATGTTGTATTTCCAAGAAAAATAGTACTTTATGTACTCAAAAAAAAACTTTTGTAACATTTCAAACTTTGAAGCTCGATAACTTCGGCAAACAAACTCCAAGTTTCTTAAACGAAGTGTCACATTAATCAGCTCGTCGAAATCTTTGAGACGTCACAACAAATCATGTTTGCATCTTGTTGCATTTCCAAGAAAAATAGTACTTTATGTGCTCAAAAAAAAACTTTTGTAACATTTCAAACTTCGAAGCTCGATAACTTCGGCAAACAAACTCCAAGTTTCGTAAACGAAGTGTCAAATTAATCAGCTCCACGAGATCTTTGAGACGTCACAACAAATCATGATTGCTTCATGTTGTATTTCCAAGAAAAATAGTACTTTATGTACTCAAAAAAAAATTTTGTAACATTTCAAACTTCGAAGCTCGATAACTTCGGCAAACAAACTCCAAGTTTCTTAAACGAAGTGTCAAATTAATCAGCTCCACGAGATCTTTGAGACGTCAAAACATATCATGATTGAATCTTGTTGCATTTCCAAGAAAAATAGTACTTTATGTGCTCAAACACACAACTTTTGTAACATTTCAAACTTCGAAGCTCGATAACTTCGGCAAACAAACTCCAAGTTTCTTAAACGAAGTGTCAAATTAATCAGCTCCACGAGATCTTTGAGACGTCACAACATATCATGATTGAATCTTGTTGCATTTCCAAGAAAAATAGTACTTTATGTGCTCAAACACACAACTTTTGTAACATTTAAAACTTCGAAGCTCGATAACTTCGGCAAACAAACTCCAAGTTTCTTAAACGAAGTGTCAAATTAATCAGCTTCACGAGATCTTTGAAACGTCACAACAAATCATGATTGCATCTTATGCATTTCCAAGAAAAATAGTACTTTATGTGCTCAAAAACAAAACTTTTGTAACATTTCAAACTTCGAAGCTCGATAACTTCGGCAAACAAACTCCACGTTTCTTAAACGAAGTGTCAAATTAATCAGTTCCACGAGATCTTTGAGACGTCACAACAAATCATGATTGCATCATGTTGTATTTCCAAGAAAAATAGTACTTTATGTGCTCAAATACACAACTTTTGTAACATTTCAAACTTCGAAGCTCGTTAACTTCGACAAATGATCACCAAATTTCTTAAACGGTATGTCAAATTAATCAGCTCGTCGAGATCTTTGAGACGTCACAACAAATCATGATTGCATCTTGTTGCATTTCCAAGAAAAATAGTACTTTATGTGTTCAAACACACAACTTTTGTAACATTTAAAACTTCGAAGCTCGATAACTTCGGCAAACAAACTCCAAGTTTCTTAAACGAAGTGTCACATTAATCAGCTCGTCGAAATCTTTGAGACGTCACAACAAATCATGTTTGCATCTTGTTGCATTTCCAAGAAAAATAGTACTTTATGTGTTCAAACACACAACTTTTGTAACATTTCAAACTTCGAAGCTCGATAACTTCGACAAATGATCACCAAATTTCTTAAACAATGTGTCAAATTAATCAGCTCGACGAGATCTTTGAGACGTCACAACAAATCATGGTTGCATCTTCTTGCATTTCCAAGAAAAATAGTACTTTATGTGCTCAAACACAAAATTTTTGTAACATTTAAAACTTCGAAGCTCGATAACTTCGGCAAACAAACTCCAAGTTTCTTAAACGAAGTGTCAAATTAATCAGCTCCACGAGATCTTTGAAACGTCACAACAAATCATGATTGCATCTTATGCATTTCCAAGAAAAATAGTACTTTATGTGCTCAAACACAAAATTTTTGTAACATTTCAAACTTCGAAGCTCGATAACTTCGGCAAACAAACTCCAAGTTTCTTAAACGAAGTGTCAAATTAATCAGCTCCACGAGATCTTTGAGACGTCAAAACATATCATGATTGCATCTTGTTGCATTTCCAAGAAAAATAGTACTTTATGTGTTCAAACACACAACTTTTGTAACATTTCAAACTTCGAAGCTCGATAACTTCGACAAATGATCACCAAATTTCTTAAACAATGTGTCAAATTAATCAGCTCGACGAGATCTTTGAGACGTCACAACAAATCATGGTTGCATCTTCTTGCATTTCCAAGAAAAATAGTACTTTATGTGCTCAAACACAAAATTTTTGTAACATTTAAAACTTCGAAGCTCGATAACTTCGGCAAACAAACTCCAAGTTTCTTAAACGAAGTGTCAAATTAATCAGCTCCACGAGATCTTTGAGACGTCACAACATATCATGATTGAATCTTGTTGCATTCCCAAGAAAAATAGTACTTTATGTGCTCAAACACACAACTTTTGTAACATTTAAAACTTCGAAGCTCGATAACTTCGGCAAACAAACTCCAAGTTTCTTAAACGAAGTGTCACATTAATCAGCTCGTCGAAATCTTTGAGACGTCACAACAAATCATGTTTGCATCTTGTTGCATTTCCAAGAAAAATAGTACTTTATGTGCTCAAATACACAACTTTTGTAACATTTCAAACTTCGAAGCTCGTTAACTTCGACAAATGATCACCAAATTTCTTAAACGGTATGTCAAATTAATCAGCTCGTCGAGATCTTTGAGACGTCACAACAAATCATGATTGCATCTTGTTGCATTTCCAAGAAAAATAGTACTTTATGTGTTCAAACACACAACTTTTGTAACATTTCAAACTTCGAAGCTCGATAACTTCGGCAAACAAACTCCAAGTTTCTTAAACGAAGTGTCAAATTAATCAGCTCCACGAGATCTTTGAGACGTCACAACAAATCATGATTGCATCATGTTGTATTTCCAAGAAAAATAGTACTTTATGTACTCAAAAAAAAACTTTTGTAACATTTCAAACTTTGAAGCTCGATAACTTCGGCAAACAAACTCCAAGTTTCTTAAACGAAGTGTCACATTAATCAGCTCGTCGAAATCTTTGAGACGTCACAACAAATCATGTTTGCATCTTGTTGCATTTCCAAGAAAAATAGTACTTTATGTGCTCAAAAAAAAACTTTTGTAACATTTCAAACTTCGAAGCTCGATAACTTCGGCAAACAAACTCCAAGTTTCGTAAACGAAGTGTCAAATTAATCAGCTCCACGAGATCTTTGAGACGTCACAACAAATCATGATTGCTTCATGTTGTATTTCCAAGAAAAATAGTACTTTATGTACTCAAAAAAAATTTTTGTAACATTTCAAACTTCGAAGCTCGATAACTTCGGCAAACAAACTCCAAGTTTCTTAAACGAAGTGTCAAATTAATCAGCTCCACGAGATCTTTGAGACGTCAAAACATATCATGATTGAATCTTGTTGCATTTCCAAGAAAAATAGTACTTTATGTGCTCAAACACACAACTTTTGTAACATTTCAAACTTCGAAGCTCGATAACTTCGGCAAACAAACTCCAAGTTTCTTAAACGAAGTGTCAAATTAATCAGCTCCACGAGATCTTTGAGACGTCACAACATATCATGATTGAATCTTGTTGCATTTCCAAGAAAAATAGTACTTTATGTGCTCAAACACACAACTTTTGTAACATTTAAAACTTCGAAGCTCGATAACTTCGGCAAACAAACTCCAAGTTTCTTAAACGAAGTGTCAAATTAATCAGCTTCACGAGATCTTTGAAACGTCACAACAAATCATGATTGCATCTTATGCATTTCCAAGAAAAATAGTACTTTATGTGCTCAAAAACAAAACTTTTGTAACATTTCAAACTTCGAAGCTCGATAACTTCGGCAAACAAACTCCACGTTTCTTAAACGAAGTGTCAAATTAATCAGTTCCACGAGATCTTTGAGACGTCACAACAAATCATGATTGCATCATGTTGTATTTCCAAGAAAAATAGTACTTTATGTGCTCAAATACACAACTTTTGTAACATTTCAAACTTCGAAGCTCGTTAACTTCGACAAATGATCACCAAATTTCTTAAACGGTATGTCAAATTAATCAGCTCGTCGAGATCTTTGAGACGTCACAACAAATCATGATTGCATCTTGTTGCATTTCCAAGAAAAATAGTACTTTATGTGTTCAAACACACAACTTTTGTAACATTTCAAACTTCGAAGCTCGATAACTTCGGCAAACAAACTCCAAGTTTCTTAAACGAAGTGTCAAATTAATCAGCTCCACGAGATCTTTGAGACGTCACAACAAATCATGATTGCATCATGTTGTATTTCCAAGAAAAATAGTACTTTATGTACTCAAAAAAAAATTTTGTAACATTTCAAACTTCGAAGCTCGATAACTTCGGCAAACAAACTCCAAATTTCTTAAACGAAGTGTCAAATTAATCAGCTCCACGAGATCTTTGAGACGTCACAACATATCATGATTGAATCTTGTTGCATTTCCAAGAAAAATAGTACTTTATGTGCTCAAACACACAACTTTTGTAACATTTAAAACTTCGAAGCTCGATAACTTCGGCAAACAAACTCCAAGTTTCTTAAACGAAGTGTCACATTAATCAGCTCGTCGAAATCTTTGAGACGTCACAACAAATCATGTTTGCATCTTGTTGCATTTCCAAGAAAAATAGTACTTTATGTGTTCAAACACACAACTTTTGTAACATTTCAAACTTCGAAGCTCGATAACTTCGACAAATGATCACCAAATTTCTTAAACAATGTGTCAAATTAATCAGCTCGACGAGATCTTTGAGACGTCACAACAAATCATGGTTGCATCTTCTTGCATTTCCAAGAAAAATAGTACTTTATGTGCTCAAACACAAAATTTTTGTAACATTTAAAACTTCGAAGCTCGATAACTTCGGCAAACAAACTCCAAGTTTCTTAAACGAAGTGTCAAATTAATCAGCTCCACGAGATCTTTGAGACGTCACAACAAATCATGGTTGCATCTTCTTTCATTTCCTAGAAAAATAGTACTTTATATGCTCAAACACAAAACTTTTGTAACTTTTAAAACTTCGAAGCTCGATAACTTCGGCAAACAAACTCCAAGTTTCTTAAACGAAGTGTCACATTAATCAGCTCGTCGAAACCTTTGAGACGTCACAACAAATCATGTTTGCATCTTGTTGCATTTCCAAGAAAAATAGTACTTTATGTGCTCAAAAAAAAACTTTTGTAACATTTCAAACTTCGAAGCTCGATAACTTCGGCAAACAAACTCCAAGTTTCTTAAACGAAGTGTCAAATTAATCAGCTCCACGAGATCTTTGAGACGTCACAACATATCATGATTGAATCTTGTTGCATTTCCAAGAAAAATAGTACTTTATGTGCTCAAACACACAACTTTTGTAACATTTAAAACTTCGAAGCTCGATAACTTCGGCAAACAAACTCCAAGTTTCTTAAACGAAGTGTCAAATTAATCAGCTTCACGAGATCTTTGAAACGTCACAACAAATCATGATTGCATCTTATGCATTTCCAAGAAAAATAGTACTTTATGTGCTCAAAAACAAAACTTTTGTAACATTTCAAACTTCGAAGCTCGATAACTTCGGCAAACAAACTCCACGTTTCTTAAACGAAGTGTCAAATTAATCAGTTCCACGAGATCTTTGAGACGTCACAACAAATCATGATTGCATCATGTTGTATTTCCAAGAAAAATAGTACTTTATGTGCTCAAATACACAACTTTTGTAACATTTCAAACTTCGAAGCTCGTTAACTTCGACAAATGATCACCAAATTTCTTAAACGGTATGTCAAATTAATCAGCTCGTCGAGATCTTTGAGACGTCACAACAAATCATGATTGCATCTTGTTGCATTTCCAAGAAAAATAGTACTTTATGTGTTCAAACACACAACTTTTGTAACATTTCAAACTTCGAAGCTCGATAACTTCGGCAAACAAACTCCAAGTTTCTTAAACGAAGTGTCAAATTAATCAGCTCCACGAGATCTTTGAGACGTCACAACAAATCATGATTGCATCATGTTGTATTTCCAAGAAAAATAGTACTTTATGTACTCAAAAAAAAATTTTGTAACATTTCAAACTTCGAAGCTCGATAACTTCGGCAAACAAACTCCAAATTTCTTAAACGAAGTGTCAAATTAATCAGCTCCACGAGATCTTTGAGACGTCACAACATATCATGATTGAATCTAGTTGCATTTCCAAGAAAAATAGTACTTTATGTGCTCAAACACACAACTTTTGTAACATTTAAAACTTCGAAGCTCGATAACTTCGGCAAACAAACTCCAAGTTTCTTAAACGAAGTGTCACATTAATCAGCTCGTCGAAATCTTTGAGACGTCACAACAAATCATGTTTGCATCTTGTTGCATTTCCAAGAAAAATAGTACTTTATGTGTTCAAACACACAACTTTTGTAACATTTCAAACTTCGAAGCTCGATAACTTCGACAAATGATCACCAAATTTCTTAAACAATGTGTCAAATTAATCAGCTCGACGAGATCTTTGAGACGTCACAACAAATCATGGTTGCATCTTCTTGCATTTCCAAGAAAAATAGTACTTTATGTGCTCAAACACAAAATTTTTGTAACATTTAAAACTTCGAAGCTCGATAACTTCGGCAAACAAACTCCAAGTTTCTTAAACGAAGTGTCAAATTAATCAGCTCCACGAGATCTTTGAAACGTCACAACAAATCATGATTGCATCTTATGCATTTCCAAGAAAAATAGTACTTTATGTGCTCAAACACAAAATTTTTGTAACATTTAAAACTTCGAAGCTCGATAACTTCGGCAAACAAACTCCAAGTTTCTTAAACGAAGTGTCAAATTAATCAGCTCCACGAGATCTTTGAAACGTCACAACAAATCATGATTGCATCTTATGCATTTCCAAGAAAAATAGTAATTTATGTGCTCAAAAACAAAACTTTTGTAACATTTCAAACTTCGAAGCTCGATAACTTCGGCAAACAAACTCCACGTTTCTTAAACGAAGTGTCAAATTAATCAGTTCCACGAGATCTTTGAGACGTCACAACAAATCATGATTGCATCATGTTGTATTTCCAAGAAAAATAGTACTTTATGTGCTCAAATACACAACTTTTGTAACATTTCAAACTTCGAAGCTCGTTAACTTCGACAAATGATCACCAAATTTCTTAAACGGTATGTCAAATTAATCAGCTCGTCGAGATCTTTGAGACGTCACAACAAATCATGATTGCATCTTGTTGCATTTCCAAGAAAAATAGTACTTTATGTGTTCAAACACACAACTTTTGTAACATTTCAAACTTCGAAGCTCGATAACTTCGGCAAACAAACTCCAAGTTTCTTAAACGAAGTGTCAAATTAATCAGCTCCACGAGATCTTTGAGACGTCACAACAAATCATGATTGCATCATGTTGTATTTCCAAGAAAAATAGTACTTTATGTACTCAAAAAAAAACTTTTGTAACATTTCAAACTTTGAAGCTCGATAACTTCGGCAAACAAACTCCAAGTTTCTTAAACGAAGTGTCACATTAATCAGCTCGTCGAAATCTTTGAGACGTCACAACAAATCATGTTTGCATCTTGTTGCATTTCCAAGAAAAATAGTACTTTATGTGCTCAAATACACAACTTTTGTAACATTTCAAACTTCGAAGCTCGTTAACTTCGACAAATGATCACCAAATTTCTTAAACGATATGTCAAATTAATCAGCTCGTCGAGATCTTTAAGACGTCACAACAAATCATGATTGCATCTTGTTGCATTTCCAAGAAAAATAGTACTTTATGTGTTCAAACACACAACTTTTGTAACATTTCAAACTTCGAAGCTCGATAACTTCGACAAATGATCACCAAATTTCTTAAACAATGTGTCAAATTAATCAGCTCGACGAGATCTTTGAGACGTCACAACAAACCATGGTTGCATCTTCTTGCATTTCCAAGAAAAATAGTACTTTATGTGCTCAAACACAAAATTTTCGTAACATTTAAAACTTCGAAGCTCGATAACTTCGGCAAACAAACTCCAAGTTTTTTAAACGAAGTGTCAAATTAATCAGCTCCACGAGATCTTTGAAACGTCACAACAAATCATGATTGCATCTTATGCATTTCCAAGAAAAATAGTACTTTATGTGCTCAAAAACAAAACTTTTGTAACATTTCAAACCTCGAAGCTCGATAACTTCGGCAAACAAACTCCACGTTTCTTAAACGAAGTGTCAAATTAATCAGTTCCACCAGATCTTTGAGACGTCACAACAAATCATGATTGCATCATGTTGTATTTCCAAGAAAAATAGTACTTTATGTGCTCAAAAACAAAACTTTTGTAACATTTCAAACTTCGAAGCTCGATAACTTCGGCAAACAAACTCCACGTTTCTTAAACGAAGTGTCAAATTAATCAGTTCCACCAGATCTTTGAGACGTCACAACAAATCATGATTGCATCATGTTGTATTTCCAAGAAAAATAGTACTTTATGTGCTCAAATACACAACTTTTGTAACATTTCAAACTTCGAAGCTCGTTAACTTCGACAAATGATCACCAAATTTCTTAAACGGTATGTCAAATTAATCAGCTCGTCGAGATCTTTGAGACGTCACAACAAATCATGGTTGCATCTTCTTGCATTTCCAAGAAAAATAGTACTTTATGTGCTCAAATACACAACTTTTGTTACATTTCAAACTTCGAAGCTCGTTAACTTCGACAAATGATCACCAAATTTCTTAAACGATATGTCAAATTAATCAGCTCGTCGAGATCTTTAAGACGTCACAACAAATCATGATTGCATCTTGTTGCATTTCCAAGAAAAATAGTACTTTATGTGTTCAAACACACAACTTTTGTAACATTTCAAACTTCGAAGCTCGATAACTTCGACAAATGATCACCAAATTTCTTAAACAATGTGTCAAATTAATCAGCTCGACGAGATCTTTGAGACGTCACAACAAACCATGGTTGCATCTTCTTGCATTTCCAAGAAAAATAGTACTTTATGTGCTCAAACACAAAATTTTCGTAACATTTAAAACTTCGAAGCTCGATAACTTCGGCAAACAAACTCCAAGTTTTTTAAACGAAGTGTCAAATTAATCAGCTCCACGAGATCTTTGAAACGTCACAACAAATCATGATTGCATCTTATGCATTTCCAAGAAAAATAGTACTTTATGTGCTCAAAAACAAAACTTTTGTAACATTTCAAACCTCGAAGCTCGATAACTTCGGCAAACAAACTCCACGTTTCTTAAACGAAGTGTCAAATTAATCAGTTCCACCAGATCTTTGAGACGTCACAACAAATCATGATTGCATCATATTGTATTTCCAAGAAAAATAGTACTTTATGTGCTCAAAAACAAAACTTTTGTAACATTTCAAACTTCGAAGCTCGATAACTTCGGCAAACAAACTCCACGTTTCTTAAACGAAGTGTCAAATTAATCAGTTCCACCAGATCTTTGAGACGTCACAACAAATCATGATTGCATCATGTTGTATTTCCAAGAAAAATAGTACTTTATGTGCTCAAATACACAAATTTTGTAACATTTCAAACTTCGAAGCTCGTTAACTTCGACAAATGATCACCAAATTTCTTAAACGGTATGTCAAATTAATCAGCTCGTCGAGATCTTTGAGACGTCACAACAAATCATGGTTGCATCTTCTTGCATTTCCAAGAAAAATAGTACTTTATGTGCTCAAACACAAAATTTTTGTAACATTTAAAACTTCGAAGCTCGATAACTTCGGCAAACAAACTCCAAGTTTCTTAAACGAAGTGTCACATTAATCAGCTCGTCGAAATCTTTGAGACGTCACAAAAAATCATGTTTGCATCTTGTTGCATTTCCAAGAAAAATAGTACTTTATGTGCTCAAAAAAAAACTTTTGTAACATTTCAAACTTCGAAGCTCGATAACTTCGGCAAACAAACTCCAAGTTTCTTAAACGAAGTGTCAAATTAATCAGCTCCACGAGATCTTTGAGACGTCAAAACATATCATGATTGAATCTTGTTGCATTTCCAAGAAAAATAGTACTTTATGTGCTCAAACACACAACTTTTGTAACATTTCAAACTTCGAAGCTCGATAACTTCGGCAAACAAACTCCAAGTTTCTTAAACGAAGTGTCAAATTAATCAGCTCCACGAGATCTTTGAGACGTCACAACATATCATGATTGAATCTTGTTGCATTTCCAAGAAAAATAGTACTTTATGTGCTCAAAAAAAAACTTTTGTAACATTTCAAACTTCGAAGCTCGATAACTTCGGCAAACAAACTCCAAGTTTCTTAAACGAAGTGTCAAATTAATCAGCTCGTCGAAATCTTTGAGACGTCACAACAAATCATGTTTGCATCTTGTTGCATTTCCAAGAAAAATAGTACTTTATGTGTTCAAACACACAACTTTTGTAACATTTCAAACTTCGAAGCTCGATAACTTCGACAAATGATCACCAAATTTCTTAAACAATGTGTCAAATTAATCAGCTCGACGAGATCTTTGAGACGTCAAAACATATCATGATTGAATCTTGTTGCATTTCCAAGAAAAATAGTACTTTATGTGCTCAAACACACAACTTTTGTAACATTTCAAACTTCGAAGCTCGATAACTTCGGCAAACAAACTCCAAGTTTCTTAAACGAAGTGTCAAATTAATCAGCTCCACGAGATCTTTGAGACGTCACAACATATCATGATTGAATCTTGTTGCATTTCCAAGAAAAATAGTACTTTATGTGCTCAAAAAAAAACTTTTGTAACATTTCAAACTTCGAAGCTCGATAACTTCGGCAAACAAACTCCACGTTTCTTAAACGAAGTGTCCAATTAATCAGTTCCACGAGATCTTTGAGACGTCACAACAAATCATGATTGCATCATGTTGTATTTCCAAGAAAAATAGTACTTTATGTGCTCAAATACACAACTTTTGTAACATTTCAAACTTCGAAGCTCGTTAACTTCGACAAACAAACTCCACGTTTCTTAAACGGTATGTCAAATTAATCAGCTCGTCGAGATCTTTGAGACGTCACAACAAATCATGATTGCATCTTGTTGCATTTCCAAGAAAAATAGTACTTTATGTGTTCAAACACACAATTTTTGTAACATTTCAAACTTCGAAGCTCGATAACTTCGACAAATGATCACCAAATTTCTTAAACAATGTGTCAAATTAATCAGCTCGACGAGATCTTTGAGACGTCACAACAAATCATGGTTGCATCTTCTTGCATTTCCAAGAAAAATAGTACTTTATGTGCTCAAACACAAAATTTTTGTAACATTTAAAACTTCGAAGCTCGATAACTTCGGCAAACAAACTCCAAGTTTCTTAAACGAAGTGTCAAATTAATCAGCTCCACGAGATCTTTGAAACGTCACAACAAATCATGATTGCATCTTATGCATTTCCAAGAAAAATAGTACTTTATGTGCTCAAAAACAAAACTTTTGTAACATTTCAAACTTCGAAGCTCGATAACTTCGGCAAACAAACTCCACGTTTCTTAAACGGTATGTCAAATTAATCAGCTCGTCGAGATCTTTGAGACGTCACAACAAATCATGATTGCATCTTGTTGCATTTCCAAGAAAAATAGTACTTTATGTGTTCAAACACACAACTTTTGTAACATTTCAAACTTCGAAGCTCGATAACTTCGGCAAACAAACTCCAAGTTTCTTAAACGAAGTGTCACATTAATCAGCTCGTCGAAATCTTTGAGACGTCACAACAAATCATGTTTGCATCTTGTTGCATTTCCAAGAAAAATAGTACTTTATGTGCTCAAAAAAAAACTTTTGTAACATTTCAAACTTCGAAGCTCGATAACTTCGGCAAACAAACTCCAAGTTTCTTAAACGGTATGTCAAATTAATCAGCTCGTCGAGATCTTTGAGACGTCACAACAAATCATGATTGCATCTTGTTGCATTTCCAAGAAAAATAGTACTTTATGTGCTCAAATACACAACTTTTGTAACATTTCAAACTTCGAAGCTCGTTAACTTCGACAAATGATCACCAAATTTCTTAAACGGTATGTCAAATTAATCAGCTCGTCGAGATCTTTGAGACGTCACAACAAATCATGATTGCATCTTGTTGCATTTCCAAGAAAAATAGTACTTTATGTGTTCAAACACACAACTTTTGTAACATTTCAAACTTCGAAGCTCGATAACTTCGGCAAACAAACTCCAAGTTTCTTAAACGAAGTGTCAAATTAATCAGCTCCACGAGATCTTTGAGACGTCACAACATATCATGATTGAATCTTGTTGCATTTCCAAGAAAAATAGTACTTTATGTGCTCAAACACACAACTTTTGTAACATTTCAAACTTCGAAGCTCGATAACTTCGGCAAAGAAACTCCAAGTTTCTTAAACGAAGTGTCAAATTAATCAGCTCCACGAGATCTTTGAGACGTCACAACATATCATGATTGAATCTTGTTGCATTTCCAAGAAAAATAGTACTTTATGTGCTCAAAAAAAAACTTTTGTAACATTTCAAAATTCGAAGCTCGATAACTTCGGCAAACAAACTCCAAGTTTCTTAAACGAAGTGTCAAATTAATCAGCTCGTCGAAATCTTTGAGACGTCACAACAAATCATGTTTGCATCTTGTTGCATTTCCAAGAAAAATAGTACTTTATGTGTTCAAACACACAACTTTTGTAACATTTCAAACTTCGAAGCTCGATAACTTCGACAAATGATCACCAAATTTCTTAAACAATGTGTCAAATTAATCAGCTCGACGAGATCTTTGAGACGTCACAACAAATCATGGTTGCATCTTCTTGCATTTCCAAGAAAAATAGTACTTTATGTGCTCAAACACAAAATTTTTGTAACATTTAAAACTTCGAAGCTCGATAACTTCGGCAAACAAACTCCAAGTTTCTTAAACGAAGTGTCAAATTAATCAGCTCCACGAGATCTTTGAAACGTCACAACAAATCATGATTGCATCTTATGCATTTCCAAGAAAAATAGTACTTTATGTGCTCAAAAACAAAACTTTTGTAACATTTCAAACTTCGAAGCTCGATAACTTCGGCAAACAAACTCCACGTTTCTTAAACGAAGTGTCCAATTAATCAGTTCCACGAGATCTTTGAGACGTCACAACAAATCATGATTGCATCATGTTGTATTTCCAAGAAAAATAGTACTTTATGTGCTCAAATACACAACTTTTGTAACATTTCAAACTTCGAAGCTCGTTAACTTCGACAAATGATCACCAAATTTCTTAAACGATATGTCAAATTAATCAGCTCGTCGAGATCTTTGAGACGTCACAACAAATCATGATTGCATCTTGTTGCATTTCCAAGAAAAATAGTACTTTATGTGTTCAAACACACAATTTTTGTAACATTTCAAACTTCGAAGCTCGATAACTTCGACAAATGATCACCAAATTTCTTAAACAATGTGTCAAATTAATCAGCTCGACGAGATCTTTGAGACGTCACAACAAATCATGGTTGCATCTTCTTGCATTTCCAAGAAAAATAGTACTTTATGTGCTCAAACACAAAATTTTTGTAACATTTAAAACTTCGAAGCTCGATAACTTCGGCAAACAAACTCCAAGTTTCTTAAACGAAGTGTCAAATTAATCAGCTCCACGAGATCTTTGAAACGTCACAACAAATCATGATTGCATCTTATGCATTTCCAAGAAAAATAGTACTTTATGTGCTCAAACACAAAATTTTTGTAACATTTAAAACTTCGAAGCTCGATAACTTCGGCAAACAAACTCCAAGTTTCTTAAACGAAGTGTCAAATTAATCAGCTCCACGAGATCTTTGAAACGACACAACAAATCATGATTGCATCTTATGCATTTCCAAGAAAAATAGTACTTTATGTGCTCAAAAACAAAACTTTTGTAACATTTCAAACTTCGAAGCTCGATAACTTCGGCAAACAAACTCCAAGTTTCTTAAACGAAGTGTCACATTAATCAGCTCCACGAGATCTTTGAAACGTCACAACAAATCATGATTGCATCTTATGCATTTCCAAGAAAAATAGTACTTTATGTGCTCAAACACAAAATTTTTGTAACATTTAAAACTTCGAAGCTCGATAACTTCGGCAAACAAACTCCAAGTTTCTTAAACGAAGTGTCAAATTAATCAGCTTCACGAGATCTTTGAAACGTCACAACAAATCATGATTGCATCTTATGCATTTCCAAGAAAAATAGTACTTTATGTGCTCAAAAACAAAACTTTTGTAACATTTCAAACTTCGAAGCTCGATAACTTCGGCAAACAAACTCCACGTTTCTTAAACGAAGTGTCAAATTAATCAGTTCCACGAGATCTTTGAGACGTCACAACAAATCATGATTGCATCATGTTGTATTTCCAAGAAAAATAGTACTTTATGTGCTCAAATACACAACTTTTGTAACATTTCAAACTTCGAAGCTCGTTAACTTCGACAAATGATCACCAAATTTCTTAAACGGTATGTCAAATTAATCAGCTCGTCGAGATCTTTGAGACGTCACAACAAATCATGATTGCATCTTGTTGCATTTCCAAGAAAAATAGTACTTTATGTGTTCAAACACACAACTTTTGTAACATTTCAAACTTCGAAGCTCGATAACTTCGGCAAACAAACTCCAAGTTTCTTAAACGAAGTGTCAAATTAATCAGCTCCACGAGATCTTTGAGACGTCACAACAAATCATGATTGCATCATGTTGTATTTCCAAGAAAAATAGTACTTTATGTACTCAAAAAAAAATTTTGTAACATTTCAAACTTCGAAGCTCGATAACTTCGGCAAACAAACTCCAAATTTCTTAAACGAAGTGTCAAATTAATCAGCTCCACGAGATCTTTGAGACGTCACAACATATCATGATTGAATCTTGTTGCATTTCCAAGAAAAATAGTACTTTATGTGCTCAAACACACAACTTTTGTAACATTTAAAACTTCGAAGCTCGATAACTTCGGCAAACAAACTCCAAGTTTCTTAAACGAAGTGTCACATTAATCAGCTCGTCGAAATCTTTGAGACGTCACAACAAATCATGTTTGCATCTTGTTGCATTTCCAAGAAAAATAGTACTTTATGTGTTCAAACACACAACTTTTGTAACATTTCAAACTTCGAAGCTCGATAACTTCGACAAATGATCACCAAATTTCTTAAACAATGTGTCAAATTAATCAGCTCGACGAGATCTTTGAGACGTCACAACAAATCATGGTTGCATCTTCTTGCATTTCCAAGAAAAATAGTACTTTATGTGCTCAAATACACAACTTTTGTAACATTTCAAACTTCGAAGCTCGTTAACTTCGACAAATGATCACCAAATTTCTTAAACGATATGTCAAATTAATCAGCTCGTCGAGATCTTTAAGACGTCACAACAAATCATGATTGCATCTTGTTGCATTTCCAAGAAAAATAGTACTTTATGTGTTCAAACACACAACTTTTGTAACATTTCAAACTTCGAAGCTCGATAACTTCGGCAAACAAACTCCAAGTTTCTTAAACTAAGTGTCACATTAATCAGCTCGACGAGATCTTTGAGACGTCACAACAAATCATGGTTGCATCTTCTTGCATTTCCAAGAAAAATAGTACTTTATGTGCTCAAATACACAACTTTTGTAACATTTCAAACTTCGAAGCTCGTTAACTTCGACAAATGATCACCAAATTTCTTAAACAATGTGTCAAATTAATCAGCTCGACGAGATCTTTGAGACGTCACAACAAATCATGGTTGCATCTTCTTGCATTTCCAAGAAAAATAGTACTTTATGTGCTCAAACACAAAATTTTTGTAACATTTAAAACTTCGAAGCTCGATAACTTCGGCAAACAAACTCCAAGTTTCTTAAACTAAGTGTCACATTAATCAGCTCGTCGAAATCTTTGAGACGTCACAACAGATCATGTTTGCATCTTGTTGCATTTCCAAGAAAAATAGTACTTTATGTGCTCAAATACACAACTTTTGTAACATTTCAAACTTCGAAGCTCGTTAACTTCGACAAATGATCACCAAATTTCTTAAACGATATGTCAAATTAATCAGCTCGTCGAGATCTTTAAGACGTCACAACAAATCATGATTGCATCTTGTTGCATTTCCAAGAAAAATAGTACTTTATGTGCTCAAACACAAAATTTTTGTAACATTTAAAACTTCGAAGCTCGATAACTTCGGCAAACAAACTCCAAGTTTCTTAAACGAGGTGTCAAATTAATCAGCTCCACGAGATCTTTGAGACGTCACAACAAATCATGATTGCATCTTATGTATTTCCAAGAGAAATAGTACTTTATGTACTCAAAAAAAAATTTTGTAACATTTCAAACTTCGAAGCTCGATAACTTCGGCAAACAAACTCCAAGTTTCTTAAACGAGGTGTCAAATTAATCAGCTCCACGAGATCTTTGAGACGTCACAACAAATCATGATTGAATCTTGTTGCATTTCCTAGAAAAATAGTACTTTATGTGCTCAAACACACAATTTTTGTAACATTTCAAACTTCGAAGCTCGATAACTTCGACAAATGATCACCAAATTTCTTAAACAATGTGTCAAATTAATCAGCTCGACGAGATCTTTGAGACGTCACAACATATCATGATTGAATCTTGTTGCATTTCCAAGAAAAATAGTACTTTATGTGCTCAAACAAACAATTTTTGTAACATTTCAAACTTCGAAGCTCGATAACTTCGACAAATGATCACCAAATTTCTTAAACAATGTGTCAAATTAATCAGCTCGACGAGATCTTTGAGACGTCACAACATATCATGATTGAATCTTGTTGCATTTCCAAGAAAAATAGTACTTTATGTGCTCAAACACACAACTTTTGTAACATTTCAAACTTCGAAGCTCGTTAACTTCGGCAAACAAACTCCAAGTTTCTTAAACGAAGTGTCAAATTAATCAGCTCCACGAGATCTTTGAGACGTCACAACATATCATGATTGAATCTTGTTGCATTTCCAAGAAAAATAGTACTTTATGTGCTCAAACACACAACTTTTGTAACATTTAAAACTTCGAAGCTCGATAACTTCGGCAAACAAACTCCAAGTTTCTTAAACGAAGTGTCAAATTAATCAGCTCGTCGAAATCTTTGAGACGTCACAACATATCATGATTGAATCTTGTTGCGTTTCCAAGAAAAATAGTACTTTATGTGCTCAAACACACAATATTTGTAACATTTAAAACTTCGAAGCTCGATAACTTCGGCAAACAAACTCCAAGTTTCTTAAACGAAGAGTCAAATTAATCAGCTCCACGAGATCTTTGAGACGTCACAACAAATCATGATTGCATCATGTTGTATTTCCAACAAAAATAGTACTTTATGTGCTCAAACACACAATTTTTGTAACATTTCAAACTTCGAAGCTCGATAACTTCGGCAAACAAACTCCAAGTTTCTTAAACGAAGAGTCAAATTAATCAGCTCCACGAGATCTTTGAGACGTCACAACAAATCATGATTGCATCATGTTGTATTTCCAAGAAAAATAGTACTTTATGTGCTCAAACACACAACTTTTGTAACATTTCAAACTTCGAAGCTCGATAACTTCGACAAATGATCACCAAATTTCTTAAACAATGTGTCAAATTAATCAGCTCGACGAGATCTTTGAGACGTCACAACAAATCATGATTGCATCATGTTGTATTTTCAAGAAAAATAGTACTTTATGTGCTCAAACACACAACTTTTGTAACATTTCAAACTTCGAAGCTCGATAACTTCGGCAAACAAACTCCAAGTTTCTTAAACGAAGTGTCAAATTAATCAGCTCCACGAGATCTTTGAGACGTCACAACATATCATGATTGAATCTTGTTGCATTTCCAAGAAAAATAGTACTTTATGTGCTCAAACACACAACATTTGTAACATTTAAAACTTCGAAGCTCGATAACTTCGGCAAACAAACTCCAAGTTTCTTAAACGAAGTGTCACATTAATCAGCTCGTCGAAATCTTTGAGACGTCACAACAAATCATGTTTGCATCTTGTTGCATTTCCAAGAAAAATAGTACTTTATGTGCTCAAACACAAAATTTTTGTAACATTTAAAACTTCGAAGCACGATAACTTCGGCAAACAAACTCCAAGTTTCTTAAACGAAGTGTCAAATTAATCAGCTCCACGAGATCTTTGAGACGTCACAACAAATCATGATTGCATCATGTTGTATTTCCAAGAAAAATAGTACTTTATGTGCTCAAACACACAACTTTTGTAACATTTAAAACTTCGAAGCTCGATAACTTCGGCAAACAAACTCCAAGTTTCTTAAACGAAGTGTCAAATTAATCAGCTCGTCGAAATCTTTGAGACGTCACAACATATCATGATTGAATCTTGTTGCGTTTCCAAGAAAAATAGTACTTTATGTGCTCAAACACACAATATTTGTAACATTTAAAACTTCGAAGCTCGATAACTTCGGCAAACAAACTCCAAGTTTCTTAAACGAAGAGTCAAATTAATCAGCTCCACGAGATCTTTGAGACGTCACAACAAATCATGATTGCATCATGTTGTATTTCCAACAAAAATAGTACTTTATGTGCTCAAACACACAATTTTTGTAACATTTCAAACTTCGAAGCTCGATAACTTCGGCAAACAAACTCCAAGTTTCTTAAACGAAGTGTCAAATTAATCAGCTCCACGAGATCTTTGAGACGTCACAACAAATCATGATTGCATCATGTTGTATTTCCAAGAAAAATAGTACTTTATGTGCTCAAACACACAACTTTTGTAACATTTCAAACTTCGAAGCTCGATAACTTCGACAAATGATCACCAAATTTCTTAAACAATGTGTCAAATTAATCAGCTCGACGAGATCTTTGAGACGTCACAACAAATCATGATTGCATCATGTTGTATTTTCAAGAAAAATAGTACTTTATGTGCTCAAAAAAAAACTTTTGTAACATTTCAAACTTCGAAGCTCGATAACTTCGGCAAACAAACTCCAAGTTTCTTAAACGAAGTGTCAAATTAATCAGCTCCACGAGATCTTTGAGACGTCACAACATATCATGATTGAATCTTGTTGCATTTCCAAGAAAAATAGTACTTTATGTGCTCAAACACACAACATTTGTAACATTTAAAACTTCGAAGCTCGATAACTTCGGCAAACAAACTCCAAGTTTCTTAAACGAAGTGTCACATTAATCAGCTCGTCGAAATCTTTGAGACGTCACAACAAATCATGTTTGCATCTTGTTGCATTTCCAAGAAAAATAGTACTTTATGTGCTCAAATACACAACTTTTGTAACATTTCAAACTTCGAAGCTCGTTAACTTCGACAAATGATCACCAAATTTCTTAAACGGTATGTCAAATTAATCAGCTCGTCGAGATCTTTGAGACGTCACAACAAATCATGATTGCATCATGTTGTATTTCCAAGAAAAATAGTACTTTATGTACTCAAAAAAAAATTTTGTAACATTTCAAACTTCGAAGCTCGATAACTTCGGCAAACAAACTCCAAGTTTCTTAAACGAAGTGTCAAATTAATCAGCTCCACGAGATCTTTGAGACGTCAAAACATATCATGATTGAATCTTATTGCATTTCCAAGAAAAATAGTACTTTATGTGCTCAAACACACAACTTTTGTAACATTTCAAACTTCGAAGCTCGATAACTTCGGCAAACAAACTCCAAGTTTCTTAAACGAAGTGTCAAATTAATCAGCTCCACGAGATCTTTGAGACGTCACAACATATCATGATTGAATCTTGTTGCATTTCCAAGAAAAATAGTACTTTATGTGCTCAAAAAAAAACTTTTGTAACATTTCAAACTTCGAAGCTCGATAACTTCGGCAAACAAACTCCAAGTTTCTTAAACGAAGTGTCAAATTAATCAGCTCGTCGAAATCTTTGAGACGTCACAACAAATCATGTTTGCATCTTGTTGCATTTCCAAGAAAAATAGTACTTTATGTGTTCAAACACACAACTTTTGTAACATTTCAAACTTCGAAGCTCGATAACTTCGACAAATGATCACCAAATTTCTTAAACAATGTGTCAAATTAATCAGCTCGACGAGATCTTTGAGACGTCACAACAAATCATGGTTGCATCTTCTTGCATTTCCAAGAAAAATAGTACTTTATGTGCTCAAATACACAACTTTTGTAACATTTCAAACTTCGAAGCTCGTTAACTTCGACAAATGATCACCAAATTTCTTAACCGATATGTCAAATTAATCAGCTCGTCGAGATCTTTAAGACGTCACAACAAATCATGATTGCATCTTGTTGCATTTCCAAGAAAAATAGTACTTTATGTGTTCAAACACACAACTTTTGTAACATTTCAAACTTCGAAGCTCGATAACTTCGACAAATGATCACCAAATTTCTTAAACAATGTGTCAAATTAATCAGCTCGACGAGATCTTTGAGACGTCACAACAAATCATGGTTGCATCTTCTTGCATTTCCAAGAAAAATAGTACTTTATGTGCTCAAACACAAAATTTTTGTAACATTTAAAACTTCGAAGCTCGATAACTTCGGCAAACAAACTCCAAGTTTCTTAAACGAAGTGTCAAATTAATCAGCTCCACGAGATCTTTGAAACGTCACAACAAATCATGATTGCATCTTATGCATTTCCAAGAAAAATAGTACTTTATGTGCTCAAACACAAAATTTTTGTAACATTTAAAACTTCGAAGCTCGATAACTTCGGCAAACAAACTCCAAGTTTCTTAAACGAAGTGTCAAATTAATCAGCTCCACGAGATCTTTGAAACGTCACAACAAATCATGATTGCATCTTATGCATTTCCAAGAAAAATAGTAATTTATGTGCTCAAAAACAAAACTTTTGTAACATTTCAAACTTCGAAGCTCGATAACTTCGGCAAACAAACTCCAAGTTTCTTAAACGAAGTGTCAAATTAATCAGCTCCACGAGATCTTTGAGACGTCACAACAAATCATGATTGCATCATGTTGTATTTCCAAGAAAAATAGTACTTTATGTACTCAAAAAAAAACTTTTGTAACATTTCAAACTTTGAAGCTCGATAACTTCGGCAAACAAACTCCAAGTTTCTTAAACGAAGTGTCACATTAATCAGCTCGTCGAAATCTTTGAGACGTCACAACAAATCATGTTTGCATCTTGTTGCATTTCCAAGAAAAATAGTA
Source organism: Euwallacea fornicatus (assembly GCF_040115645.1). Taxonomy (NCBI): domain Eukaryota; kingdom Metazoa; phylum Arthropoda; class Insecta; order Coleoptera; family Curculionidae; genus Euwallacea; species Euwallacea fornicatus. The sequence continues at coordinate 231,211 of NW_027096012.1, read as the reverse complement.
CTTTATGTGCTCAAAAAAAAACTTTTGTAACATTTCAAACTTCGAAGCTCGATAACTTCGGCAAACAAACTCCAAGTTTCGTAAACGAAGTGTCAAGTTAATCAGCTCCACGAGATCTTTGAGACGTCACAACAAATCATGATTGCTTCATGTTGTATTTCCAAGAAAAATAGTACTTTATGTACTCAAAAAAAAATTTTGTAACATTTCAAACTTCGAAGCTCGATAACATCGGCAAACAAACTCCAAGTTTCTTAAACGAAGAGTCAAATTAATCAGCTCCACGAGATCTTTGAGACGTCACAACAAATCATGATTGCATCATGTTGTATTTCCAACAAAAATAGTACTTTATGTGCTCAAACACACAATTTTTGTAACATTTCAAACTTCGAAGCTCGATAACTTCGGCAAACAAACTCCAAGTTTCTTAAACGAAGTGTCAAATTAATCAGCTCCACGAGATCTTTGAGACGTCACAACAAATCATGATTGCATCATGTTGTATTTCCAAGAAAAATAGTACTTTATGTGCTCAAACACACAACTTTTGTAACATTTCAAACTTCGAAGCTCGATAACTTCGACAAATGATCACCAAATTTCTTAAACAATGTGTCAAATTAATCAGCTCGACGAGATCTTTGAGACGTCACAACAAATCATGATTGCATCATGTTGTATTTTCAAGAAAAATAGTACTTTATGTGCTCAAAAAAAAACTTTTGTAACATTTCAAACTTCGAAGCTCGATAACTTCGGCAAACAAACTCCAAGTTTCTTAAACGAAGTGTCAAATTAATCAGCTCCACGAGATCTTTGAGACGTCACAACATATCATGATTGAATCTTGTTGCATTTCCAAGAAAAATAGTACTTTATGTGCTCAAACACACAACATTTGTAACATTTAAAACTTCGAAGCTCGATAACTTCGGCAAACAAACTCCAAGTTTCTTAAACGAAGTGTCACATTAATCAGCTCGTCGAAATCTTTGAGACGTCACAACAAATCATGTTTGCATCTTGTTGCATTTCCAAGAAAAATAGTACTTTATGTGCTCAAACACAAAATTTTTGTAACATTTAAAACTTCGAAGCACGATAACTTCGGCAAACAAACTCCAAGTTTCTTAAACGAAGTGTCAAATTAATCAGCTCCACGAGATCTTTGAGACGTCACAACAAATCATGATTGCATCATGTTGTATTTCCAAGAAAAATAGTACTTTATGTGCTCAAATACACAACTTTTGTAACATTTCAAACTTCGAAGCTCGTTAACTTCGACAAATGATCTCCAAATTTCTTAAACGGTATGTCAAATTAATCAGCTCGTCGAGATCTTTGAGACGTCACAACAAATCATGATTGCATCATGTTGTATTTCCAAGAAAAATAGTACTTTATGTACTCAAAAAAAAATTTTGTAACATTTCAAACTTCGAAGCTCGATAACTTCGGCAAACAAACTCCAAGTTTCTTAAACGAAGTGTCAAATTAATCAGCTCCACGAGATCTTTGAGACGTCAAAACATATCATGATTGAATCTTATTGCATTTCCAAGAAAAATAGTACTTTATGTGCTCAAACACACAACTTTTGTAACATTTCAAACTTCGAAGCTCGATAACTTCGGCAAACAAACTCCAAGTTTCTTAAACGAAGTGTCAAATTAATCAGCTCCACGAGATCTTTGAGACGTCACAACATATCATGATTGAATCTTGTTGCATTTCCAAGAAAAATAGTACTTTATGTGCTCAAAAAAAAACTTTTGTAACATTTCAAACTTCGAAGCTCGATAACTTCGGCAAACAAACTCCAAGTTTCTTAAACGAAGTGTCAAATTAATCAGCTCGTCGAAATCTTTGAGACGTCAGAACAAATCATGTTTGCATCTTGTTGCATTTCCAAGAAAAATAGTACTTTATGTGTTCAAACACACAACTTTTGTAACATTTCAAACTTCGAAGCTCGATAACTTCGACAAATGATCACCAAATTTCTTAAACAATGTGTCAAATTAATCAGCTCGACGAGATCTTTGAGACGTCACAACAAATCATGGTTGCATCTTCTTGCATTTCCAAGAAAAATAGTACTTTATGTGCTCAAATACACAACTTTTGTAACATTTCAAACTTCGAAGCTCGTTAACTTCGACAAATGATCACCAAATTTCTTAAACGATATGTCAAATTAATCAGCTCGTCGAGATCTTTAAGACGTCACAACAAATCATGATTGCATCTTGTTGCATTTCCAAGAAAAATAGTACTTTATGTGTTCAAACACACAACTTTTGTAACATTTCAAACTTCGAAGCTCGATAACTTCGACAAATGATCACCAAATTTCTTAAACAATGTGTCAAATTAATCAGCTCGACGAGATCTTTGAGACGTCACAACAAATCATGATTGCATCATGTTGTATTTTCAAGAAAAATAGTACTTTATGTGCTCAAAAAAAAACTTTTGTAACATTTCAAACTTCGAAGCTCGATAACTTCGGCAAACAAACTCCAAGTTTCTTAAACGAAGTGTCAAATTAATCAGCTCCACGAGATCTTTGAGACGTCACAACATATCATGATTGAATCTTGTTGCATTTCCAAGAAAAATAGTACTTTATGTGCTCAAACACACAACATTTGTAACATTTAAAACTTCGAAGCTCGATAACTTCGGCAAACAAACTCCAAGTTTCTTAAACGAAGTGTCACATTAATCAGCTCGTCGAAATCTTTGAGACGTCACAACAAATCATGTTTGCATCTTGTTGCATTTCCAAGAAAAATAGTACTTTATGTGCTCAAACACAAAATTTTTGTAACATTTAAAACTTCGAAGCACGATAACTTCGGCAAACAAACTCCAAGTTTCTTAAACGAAGTGTCAAATTAATCAGCTCCACGAGATCTTTGAGACGTCACAACAAATCATGATTGCATCATGTTGTATTTCCAAGAAAAATAGTACTTTATGTGCTCAAATACACAACTTTTGTAACATTTCAAACTTCGAAGCTCGTTAACTTCGACAAATGATCTCCAAATTTCTTAAACGGTATGTCAAATTAATCAGCTCGTCGAGATCTTTGAGACGTCACAACAAATCATGATTGCATCATGTTGTATTTCCAAGAAAAATAGTACTTTATGTACTCAAAAAAAAATTTTGTAACATTTCAAACTTCGAAGCTCGATAACTTCGGCAAACAAACTCCAAGTTTCTTAAACGAAGTGTCAAATTAATCAGCTCCACGAGATCTTTGAGACGTCAAAACATATCATGATTGAATCTTATTGCATTTCCAAGAAAAATAGTACTTTATGTGCTCAAACACACAACTTTTGTAACATTTCAAACTTCGAAGCTCGATAACTTCGGCAAACAAACTCCAAGTTTCTTAAACGAAGTGTCAAATTAATCAGCTCCACGAGATCTTTGAGACGTCACAACATATCATGATTGAATCTTGTTGCATTTCCAAGAAAAATAGTACTTTATGTGCTCAAAAAAAAACTTTTGTAACATTTCAAACTTCGAAGCTCGATAACTTCGGCAAACAAACTCCAAGTTTCTTAAACGAAGTGTCAAATTAATCAGCTCGTCGAAATCTTTGAGACGTCAGAACAAATCATGTTTGCATCTTGTTGCATTTCCAAGAAAAATAGTACTTTATGTGTTCAAACACACAACTTTTGTAACATTTCAAACTTCGAAGCTCGATAACTTCGACAAATGATCACCAAATTTCTTAAACAATGTGTCAAATTAATCAGCTCGACGAGATCTTTGAGACGTCACAACAAATCATGGTTGCATCTTCTTGCATTTCCAAGAAAAATAGTACTTTATGTGCTCAAATACACAACTTTTGTAACATTTCAAACTTCGAAGCTCGTTAACTTCGACAAATGATCACCAAATTTCTTAAACGATATGTCAAATTAATCAGCTCGTCGAGATCTTTAAGACGTCACAACAAATCATGATTGCATCTTGTTGCATTTCCAAGAAAAATAGTACTTTATGTGTTCAAACACACAACTTTTGTAACATTTCAAACTTCGAAGCTCGATAACTTCGACAAATGATCACCAAATTTCTTAAACAATGTGTCAAATTAATCAGCTCGACGAGATCTTTGAGACGTCACAACAAATCATGGTTGCATCTTCTTGCATTTCCAAGAAAAATAGTACTTTATGTGCTCAAACACAAAATTTTTGTAACATTTAAAACTTCGAAGCTCGATAACTTCGGCAAACAAACTCCAAGTTTCTTAAACGAAGTGTCAAATTAATCAGCTCCACGAGATCTTTGAAACGTCACAACAAATCATGATTGCATCTTATGCATTTCCAAGAAAAATAGTACTTTATGTGCTCAAACACAAAATTTTTGTAACATTTAAAACTTCGAAGCTCGATAACTTCGGCAAACAAACTCCAAGTTTCTTAAACGAAGTGTCAAATTAATCAGCTCCACGAGATCTTTGAAACGTCACAACAAATCATGATTGCATCTTATGCATTTCCAAGAAAAATAGTAATTTATGTGCTCAAAAACAAAACTTTTGTAACATTTCAAACTTCGAAGCTCGATAACTTCGGCAAACAAACTCCAAGTTTCTTAAACGAAGTGTCAAATTAATCAGCTCCACGAGATCTTTGAGACGTCACAACAAATCATGATTGCATCATGTTGTATTTCCAAGAAAAATAGTACTTTATGTACTCAAAAAAAAACTTTTGTAACATTTCAAACTTTGAAGCTCGATAACTTCGGCAAACAAACTCCAAGTTTCTTAAACGAAGTGTCACATTAATCAGCTCGTCGAAATCTTTGAGACGTCACAACAAATCATGTTTGCATCTTGTTGCATTTCCAAGAAAAATAGTACTTTATGTGCTCAAAAAAAAACTTTTGTAACATTTCAAACTTCGAAGCTCGATAACTTCGGCAAACAAACTCCAAGTTTCGTAAACGAAGTGTCAAGTTAATCAGCTCCACGAGATCTTTGAAACGTCACAACAAATCATGATTGCTTCATGTTGTATTTCCAAGAAAAATAGTACTTTATGTACTCAAAAAAAAATTTTGTAACATTTCAAACTTCGAAGCTCGATAACTTCGGCAAACAAACTCCAAGTTTCTTAAACGAAGAGTCAAATTAATCAGCTCCACGAGATCTTTGAGACGTCACAACAAATCATGATTGCATCATGTTGTATTTCCAACAAAAATAGTACTTTATGTGCTCAAACACACAATTTTTGTAACATTTCAAACTTCGAAGCTCGATAACTTCGGCAAACAAACTCCAAGTTTCTTAAACGAAGTGTCAAATTAATCAGCTCCACGAGATCTTTGAGACGTCACAACAAATCATGATTGCATCATGTTGTATTTCCAAGAAAAATAGTACTTTATGTGCTCAAACACACAACTTTTGTAACATTTCAAACTTCGAAGCTCGATAACTTCGACAAATGATCACCAAATTTCTTAAACAATGTGTCAAATTAATCAGCTCGACGAGATCTTTGAGACGTCACAACAAATCATGATTGCATCATGTTGTATTTTCAAGAAAAATAGTACTTTATGTGCTCAAAAAAAAACTTTTGTAACATTTCAAACTTCGAAGCTCGATAACTTCGGCAAACAAACTCCAAGTTTCTTAAACGAAGTGTCAAATTAATCAGCTCCACGAGATCTTTGAGACGTCACAACATATCATGATTGAATCTTGTTGCATTTCCAAGAAAAATAGTACTTTATGTGCTCAAACACACAACATTTGTAACATTTAAAACTTCAAAGCTCGATAACTTCGGCAAACAAACTCCAAGTTTCTTAAACGAAGTGTCACATTAATCAGCTCGTCGAAATCTTTGAGACGTCACAACAAATCATGTTTGCATCTTGTTGCATTTCCAAGAAAAATAGTACTTTATGTGCTCAAACACAAAATTTTTGTAACATTTAAAACTTCGAAGCACGATAACTTCGGCAAACAAACTCCAAGTTTCTTAAACGAAGTGTCAAATTAATCAGCTCCACGAGATCTTTGAGACGTCACAACAAATCATGATTGCATCATGTTGTATTTCCAAGAAAAATAGTACTTTATGTGCTCAAATACACAACTTTTGTAACATTTCAAACTTCGAAGCTCGTTAACTTCGACAAATGATCACCAAATTTCTTAAACGGTATGTCAAATTAATCAGCTCGTCGAGATCTTTGAGACCTCACAACAAATCATGATTGCATCATGTTGTATTTCCAAGAAAAATAGTACTTTATGTACTCAAAAAAAAATTTTGTAACATTTCAAACTTCGAAGCTCGATAACTTCGGCAAACAAACTCCAAGTTTCTTAAACGAAGTGTCAAATTAATCAGCTCCACGAGATCTTTGAGACGTCAAAACATATCATGATTGAATCTTATTGCATTTCCAAGAAAAATAGTACTTTATGTGCTCAAACACACAACTTTTGTAACATTTCAAACTTCGAAGCTCGATAACTTCGGCAAACAAACTCCAAGTTTCTTAAACGAAGTGTCAAATTAATCAGCTCCACGAGATCTTTGAGACGTCACAACATATCATGATTGAATCTTGTTGCATTTCCAAGAAAAATAGTACTTTATGTGCTCAAAAAAAAACTTTTGTAACATTTCAAACTTCGAAGCTCGATAACTTCGGCAAACAAACTCCAAGTTTCTTAAACGAAGTGTCAAATTAATCAGCTCGTCGAAATCTTTGAGACGTCACAACAAATCATGTTTGCATCTTGTTGCATTTCCAAGAAAAATAGTACTTTATGTGTTCAAACACACAACTTTTGTAACATTTCAAACTTCGAAGCTCGATAACTTCGACAAATGATCACCAAATTTCTTAAACAATGTGTCAAATTAATCAGCTCGACGAGATCTTTGAGACGTCACAACAAATCATGGTTGCATCTTCTTGCATTTCCAAGAAAAATAGTACTTTATGTGCTCAAATACACAACTTTTGTAACATTTCAAACTTCGAAGCTCGTTAACTTCGACAAATGATCACCAAATTTCTTAAACGATATGTCAAATTAATCAGCTCGTCGAGATCTTTAAGACGTCACAACAAATCATGATTGCATCTTGTTGCATTTCCAAGAAAAATAGTACTTTATGTGTTCAAACACACAACTTTTGTAACATTTCAAACTTCGAAGCTCGATAACTTCGACAAATGATCACCAAATTTCTTAAACAATGTGTCAAATTAATCAGCTCGACGAGATCTTTGAGACGTCACAACAAATCATGGTTGCATCTTCTTGCATTTCCAAGAAAAATAGTACTTTATGTGCTCAAACACAAAATTTTTGTAACATTTAAAACTTCGAAGCTCGATAACTTCGGCAAACAAACTCCAAGTTTCTTAAACGAATTGTCAAATTAATCAGCTCCACGAGATCTTTGAAACGTCACAACAAATCATGATTGCATCTTATGCATTTCCAAGAAAAATAGTACTTTATGTGCTCAAACACAAAATTTTTGTAACATTTAAAACTTCGAAGCTCGATAACTTCGGCAAACAAACTCCAAGTTTCTTAAACGAAGTGTCAAATTAATCAGCTCCACGAGATCTTTGAAACGTCACAACAAATCATGATTGCATCTTATGCATTTCCAAGAAAAATAGTAATTTATGTGCTCAAAAACAAAACTTTTGTAACATTTCAAACTTCGAAGCTCGATAACTTCGGCAAACAAACTCCAAGTTTCTTAAACGAAGTGTCAAATTAATCAGCTCCACGAGATCTTTGAGACGTCACAACAAATCATGATTGCATCATGTTGTATTTCCAAGAAAAATAGTACTTTATGTACTCAAAAAAAAACTTTTGTAACATTTCAAACTTCGAAGCTCGATAACTTCGGCAAACAAACTCCAAGTTTCTTAAACGAAGTGTCACATTAATCAGCTCGTCGAAATCTTTGAGACGTCACAACAAATCATGTTTGCATCTTGTTGCATTTCCAAGAAAAATAGTACTTTATGTGCTCAAACACAAAATTTTTGTAACATTTAAAACTTCGAAGCTCGATAACTTCGGCAAACAAACTCCAAGTTTCTTAAACGAAGTGTCAAATTAATCAGCTCCACGAAATCTTTGAAACGTCACAACAAATCATGATTGCATCTTATGCATTTCCAAGAAAAATAGTACTTTATGTGCTCAAAAAAAAACTTTTGTAACATTTCAAACTTCGAAGCTCGATAACTTCGGCAAACAAACTCCAAGTTTCGTAAACGAAGTGTCAAATTAATCAGCTCCACGAGATCTTTGAGACGTCAAAACATATCATGATTGAATCTTGTTGCATTTCCAAGAAAAATAGTACTTTATGTGCTCAAACACACAACTTTTGTAACATTTCAAACTTCGAAGCTCGATAACTTCGACAAATGATCACCAAATTTCTTAAACAATGTGTCAAATTAATCAGCTCGACGAGATCTTTGAGACGTCACAACAAATCATGATTGCATCTTATGCATTTCCAAGAAAAATAGTACTTTATGTGCTCAAAACCAAAACTTTTGTAACATTTCAAACTTCGAAGCTCGATAACTTCGGCAAACAAACTCCACGTTTCTTAAACGAAGTGTCCAATTAATCAGTTCCACGAGATCTTTGAGACGTCACAACAAATCATGATTGCATCATGTTGTATTTCCAAGAAAAATAGTACTTTATGTGCTCAAATACACAACTTTTGTAACATTTCAAACTTCGAAGCTCGTTAACTTCGACAAATGATCACCAAATTTCTTAAACGATATGTCAAATTAATCAGCTCGTCGAGATCTTTGAGACGTCACAACAAATCATGATTGCATCTTGTTGCATTTCCAAGAAAAATAGTACTTTATGTGTTCAAACACACAATTTTTGTAACATTTCAAACTTCGAAGCTCGATAACTTCGACAAATGATCACCAAATTTCTTAAACAATGTGTCAAATTAATCAGCTCGACGAGATCTTTGAGACGTCACAACAAATCATGGTTGCATCTTCTTGCATTTCCAAGAAAAATAGTACTTTATGTGCTCAAACACAAAATTTTTGTAACATTTAAAACTTCGAAGCTCGATAACTTCGGCAAACAAACTCCAAGTTTCTTAAACGAAGTGTCAAATTAATCAGCTCCACGAGATCTTTGAAACGTCACAACAAATCATGATTGCATCTTATGCATTTCCAAGAAAAATAGTACTTTATGTGCTCAAACACAAAATTTTTGTAACATTTAAAACTTCGAAGCTCGATAACTTCGGCAAACAAACTCCAAGTTTCTTAAACGAAGTGTCAAATTAATCAGCTCCACGAGATCTTTGAAACGTCACAACAAATCATGATTGCATCTTATGCATTTCCAAGAAAAATAGTACTTTATGTGCTCAAAAACAAAACTTTTGTAACATTTCAAACTTCGAAGCTCGATAACTTCGGCAAACAAACTCCACGTTTCTTAAACGGTATGTCAAATTAATCAGCTCGTCGAGATCTTTGAGACGTCACAACAAATCATGATTGCATCTTGTTGCATTTCCAAGAAAAATAGTACTTTATGTGTTCAAACACACAACTTTTGTAACATTTCAAACTTCGAAGCTCGATAACTTCGGCAAACAAACTCCAAGTTTCTTAAACGAAGTGTCACATTAATCAGCTCGTCGAAATCTTTGAGACGTCACAACAAATCATGTTTGCATCTTGTTGCATTTCCAAGAAAAATAGTACTTTATGTGCTCAAAAAAAAACTTTTGTAACATTTCAAACTTCGAAGCTCGTTAACTTCGACAAATGATCACCAAATTTCTTAAACGGTATGTCAAATTAATCAGCTCGTCGAGATCTTTGAGACGTCACAACAAATCATGATTGCATCTTGTTGCATTTCCAAGAAAAATAGTACTTTATGTGCTCAAACACACAACTTTTGTAACATTTCAAACTTCGAAGCTCGATAACTTCGGCAAAGAAACTCCAAGTTTCTTAAACGAAGTGTCAAATTAATCAGCTCCACGAGATCTTTGAGACGTCACAACATATCATGATTGAATCTTGTTGCATTTCCAAGAAAAATAGTACTTTATGTGCTCAAAAAAAAACTTTTGTAACATTTCAAAATTCGAAGCTCGATAACTTCGGCAAACAAACTCCAAGTTTCTTAAACGAAGTGTCAAATTAATCAGCTCGTCGAAATCTTTGAGACGTCACAACAAATCATGTTTGCATCTTGTTGCATTTCCAAGAAAAATAGTACTTTATGTGTTCAAACACACAACTTTTGTAACATTTCAAACTTCGAAGCTCGATAACTTCGGCAAACAAACTCCAAGTTTCTTAAACAATGTGTCAAATTAATCAGCTCGACGAGATCTTTGAGACGTCACAACAAATCATGGTTGCATCTTCTTGCATTTCCAAGAAAAATAGTACTTTATGTGCTCAAATACACAACTTTTGTAACATTTCAAACTTCGAAGCTCGTTAACTTCGACAAATGATCACCAAATTTCTTAAACGATATGTCAAATTAATCAGCTCGTCGAGATCTTTAAGACGTCACAACAAATCATGATTGCATCTTGTTGCATTTCCAAGAAAAATAGTACTTTATGTGTTCAAACACACAACTTTTGTAACATTTCAAACTTCGAAGCTCGATAACTTCGACAAATGATCACCAAATTTCTTAAACGAAGTGTCAAATTAATCAGCTCCACGAGATCTTTGAAACGTCACAACAAATCATGATTGCATCTTATGCATTTCCAAGAAAAATAGTACTTTATGTGCTCAAAAACAAAACTTTTGTAACATTTCAAACTTCGAAGCTCGATAACTTCGGCAAACAAACTCCACGTTTCTTAAACGAAGTGTCAAATTAATCAGTTCCACGAGATCTTTGAGACGTCACAACAAATCATGATTGCATCATGTTGTATTTCCAAGAAAAATAGTACTTTATGTGCTCAAATACACAACTTTTGTAACATTTCAAACTTCGAAGCTCGTTAACTTCGACAAATGATCACCAAATTTCTTAAACGGTATGTCAAATTAATCAGCTCGTCGAGATCTTTGAGACGTCACAACAAATCATGGTTGCATCTTCTTGCATTTCCAAGAAAAATAGTACTTTATGTGCTCAAACACAAAATTTTTGTAACATTTAAAACTTCGAAGCTCGATAACTTCGGCAAACAAACTCCAAGTTTCTTAAACGAAGTGTCAAATTAATCAGCTCCACGAGATCTTTGAAACGTCACAACAAATCATGATTGCATCTTATGCATTTCCAAGAAAAATAGTACTTTATGTGCTCAAACACAAAATTTTTGTAACATTTAAAACTTCGAAGCTCGATAACTTCGGCAAACAAACTCCAAGTTTCTTAAACGAAGTGTCAAATTAATCAGCTCCACGAGATCTTTGAAACGTCACAACAAATCATGATTGCATCTTATGCATTTCCAAGAAAAATAGTACTTTATGTGCTCAAACACAAAATTTTTGTAACATTTAAAACTTCGAAGCTCGATAACTTCGACAAATGATCACCAAATTTCTTAAACAATGTGTCAAATTAATCAGCTCGACGAGATCTTTGAGACGTCACAACAAATCATGGTTGCATCTTCTTGCATTTCCAAGAAAAATAGTACTTTATGTGCTCAAAAACAAAACTTTTGTAACATTTCAAACTTCGAAGCTCGATAACTTCGGCAAACAAACTCCACGTTTCTTAAACGGTATGTCAAATTAATCAGCTCGTCGAGATCTTTGAGACGTCACAACAAATCATGATTGCATCTTGTTGCATTTCCAAGAAAAATAGTACTTTATGTGTTCAAACACACAACTTTTGTAACATTTCAAACTTCGAAGCTCGATAACTTCGGCAAACAAACTCCAAGTTTCTTAAACGAAGTGTCAAATTAATCAGCTCCACGAGATCTTTGAAACGTCACAACAAATCATGATTGCATCTTATGCATTTCCAAGAAAAATAGTACTTTATGTGCTCAAACACAAAATTTTTGTAACATTTAAAACTTCGAAGCTCGATAACTTCGGCAAACAAACTCCAAGTTTCTTAAACGAAGTGTCAAATTAATCAGCTCCACGAGATCTTTGAAACGTCACAACAAATCATGATTGCATCTTATGCATTTCCAAGAAAAATAGTACTTTATGTGCTCAAAAACAAAACTTTTGTAACATTTCAAACTTCGAAGCTCGATAACTTCGGCAAACAAACTCCACGTTTCTTAAACGGTATGTCAAATTAATCAGCTCGTCGAGATCTTTGAGACGTCACAACAAATCATGATTGCATCTTGTTGCATTTCCAAGAAAAATAGTACTTTATGTGTTCAAACACACAACTTTTGTAACATTTCAAACTTCGAAGCTCGATAACTTCGGCAAACAAACTCCAAGTTTCTTAAACGAAGTGTCACATTAATCAGCTCGTCGAAATCTTTGAGACGTCACAACAAATCATGTTTGCATCTTGTTGCATTTCCAAGAAAAATAGTACTTTATGTGCTCAAAAAAAAACTTTTGTAACATTTCAAACTTCGAAGCTCGATAACTTCGGCAAACAAACTCCAAGTTTCTTAAACGGTATGTCAAATTAATCAGCTCGTCGAGATCTTTGAGACGTCACAACAAATCATGATTGCATCTTGTTGCATTTCCAAGAAAAATAGTACTTTATGTGCTCAAATACACAACTTTTGTAACATTTCAAATTTCGAAGCTCGTTAACTTCGACAAATGATCACCAAATTTCTTAAACGGTATGTCAAATTAATCAGCTCGTCGAGATCTTTGAGACGTCACAACAAATCATGATTGCATCTTGTTGCATTTCCAAGAAAAATAGTACTTTATGTGTTCAAACACACAACTTTTGTAACATTTCAAACTTCGAAGCTCGATAACTTCGGCAAACAAACTCCAAGTTTCTTAAACGAAGTGTCAAATTAATCAGCTCCACGAGATCTTTGAGACGTCACATCATATCATGATTGAATCTTGTTGCATTTCCAAGAAAAATAGTACTTTATGTGCTCAAATACACAACTTTTGTAACATTTCAAACTTCGAAGCTCGTTAACTTCGACAAATGATCACCAAATTTCTTAAACGAAGTGTCAAATTAATCAGCTCCACGAGATCTTTGAGACGTCACAACATATCATGATTGAATCTTGTTGCATTTCCAAGAAAAATAGTACTTTATGTGCTCAAAAAAAAACTTTTGTAACATTTCAAAATTCGAAGCTCGATAACTTCGGCAAACAAACTCCAAGTTTCTTAAACGAAGTGTCAAATTAATCAGCTCGTCGAAATCTTTGAGACGTCACAACAAATCATGTTTGCATCTTGTTGCATTTCCAAGAAAAATAGTACTTTATGTGTTCAAACACACAACTTTTGTAACATTTCAAACTTCGAAGCTCGATAACTTCGACAAATGATCACCAAATTTCTTAAACAATGTGTCAAATTAATCAGCTCGACGAGATCTTTGAGACGTCACAACAAATCATGGTTGCATCTTCTTGCATTTCCAAGAAAAATAGTACTTTATGTGCTCAAATACACAACTTTTGTAACATTTCAAACTTCGAAGCTCGTTAACTTCGACAAATGATCACCAAATTTCTTAAACGATATGTCAAATTAATCAGCTCGTCGAGATCTTTAAGACGTCACAACAAATCATGATTGCATCTTGTTGCATTTCCAAGAAAAATAGTACTTTATGTGTTCAAACACACAACTTTTGTAACATTTCAAACTTCGAAGCTCGATAACTTCGACAAATGATCACCAAATTTCTTAAACAATGTGTCAAATTAATCAGCTCGACGAGATCTTTGAGACGTCACAACAAATCATGGTTGCATCTTCTTGCATTTCCAAGAAAAATAGTACTTTATGTGCTCAAACACAAAATTTTTGTAACATTTAAAACTTCGAAGCTCGATAACTTCGGCAAACAAACTCCAAGTTTCTTAAACGAAGTGTCAAATTAATCAGCTCCACGAGATCTTTGAAACGTCACAACAAATCATGATTGCATCTTATGCATTTCCAAGAAAAATAGTACTTTATGTGCTCAAAAACAAAACTTTTGTAACATTTCAAACTTCGAAGCTCGATAACTTCGGCAAACAAACTCCACGTTTCTTAAACGAAGTGTCCAATTAATCAGTTCCACGAGATCTTTGAGACGTCACAACAAATCATGATTGCATCATGTTGTATTTCCAAGAAAAATAGTACTTTATGTGCTCAAATACACAACTTTTGTAACATTTCAAACTTCGAAGCTCGTTAACTTCGACAAATGATCACCAAATTTCTTAAACGATATGTCAAATTAATCAGCTCGTCGAGATCTTTGAGACGTCACAACAAATCATGATTGCATCTTGTTGCATGTCCAAGAAAAATAGTACTTTATGTGTTCAAACACACAATTTTTGTAACATTTCAAACTTCGAAGCTCGATAACTTCGACAAATGATCACCAAATTTCTTAAACAATGTGTCAAATTAATCAGCTCGACGAGATCTTTGAGACGTCACAACAAATCATGGTTGCATCTTCTTGCATTTCCAAGAAAAATAGTACTTTATGTGCTCAAACACAAAATTTTTGTAACATTTAAAACTTCGAAGCTCGATAACTTCGGCAAACAAACTCCAAGTTTCTTAAACGAAGTGTCAAATTAATCAGCTCCACGAGATCTTTGAAACGTCACAACAAATCATGATTGCATCTTATGCATTTCCAAGAAAAATAGTACTTTATGTGCTCAAACACAAAATTTTTGTAACATTTAAAACTTCGAAGCTCGATAACTTCGGCAAACAAACTCCAAGTTTCTTAAACGAAGTGTCAAATTAATCAGCTCCACGAGATCTTTGAAACGACACAACAAATCATGATTGCATCTTATGCATTTCCAAGAAAAATAGTACTTTATGTGCTCAAAAACAAAACTTTTGTAACATTTCAAACTTCGAAGCTCGATAACTTCGGCAAACAAACTCCAAGTTTCTTAAACGAAGTGTCAAATTAATCAGCTCCACGAGATCTTTGAAACGTCACAACAAATCATGATTGCATCTTATGCATTTCCAAGAAAAATAGTACTTTATGTGCTCAAACACAAAATTTTTGTAACATTTAAAACTTCGAAGCTCGATAACTTCGGCAAACAAACTCCAAGTTTCTTAAACGAAGTGTCAAATTAATCAGCTTCACGAGATCTTTGAAACGTCACAACAAATCATGATTGCATCTTATGCATTTCCAAGAAAAATAGTACTTTATGTGCTCAATAACAAAACTTTTGTAACATTTCAAACTTCGAAGCTCGATAACTTCGGCAAACAAACTCCACGTTTCTTAAACGAAGTGTCAAATTAATCAGTTCCACGAGATCTTTGAGACGTCACAACAAATCATGATTGCATCATGTTGTATTTCCAAGAAAAATAGTACTTTATGTGCTCAAATACACAACTTTTGTAACATTTCAAACTTCGAAGCTCGTTAACTTCGACAAATGATCACCAAATTTCTTAAACGGTATGTCAAACTAATCAGCTCGTCGAGATCTTTGAGACGTCACAACAAATCATGATTGCATCTTGTTGCATTTCCAAGAAAAATAGTACTTTATGTGTTCAAACACACAACTTTTGTAACATTTCAAACTTCGAAGCTCGATAACTTCGGCAAACAAACTCCAAGTTTCTTAAACGAAGTGTCAAATTAATCAGCTCCACGAGATCTTTGAGACGTCACAACAAATCATGATTGCATCATGTTGTATTTCCAAGAAAAATAGTACTTTATGTACTCAAAAAAAATTTTTGTAACATTTCAAACTTCGAAGCTCGATAACTTCGGCAAACAAACTCCAAATTTCTTAAACGAAGTGTCAAATTAATCAGCTCCACGAGATCTTTGAGACGTCACAACATATCATGATTGAATCTTGTTGCATTTCCAAGAAAAATAGTACTTTATGTGCTCAAACACACAACTTTTGTAACATTTAAAACTTCGAAGCTCGATAACTTCGGCAAACAAACTCCAAGTTTCTTAAACGAAGTGTCACATTAATCAGCTCGTCGAAATCTTTGAGACGTCACAACAAATCATGTTTGCATCTTGTTGCATTTCCAAGAAAAATAGTACTATATGTGTTCAAACACACAACTTTTGTAACATTTCAAACTTCGAAGCTCGTTAACTTCGACAAATGATCACCAAATTTCTTAAACGATATGTCAAATTAATCAGCTCGTCGAGATCTTTGAGACGTCACAACAAATCATGATTGCATCTTGTTGCATTTCCAAGAAAAATAGTACTTTATGTGTTCAAACACACAACTTTTGTAACATTTCAAACTTCGAAGCTCGATAACTTCGACAAATGATCACCAAATTTCTTAAACAATGTGTCAAATTAATCAGCTCGACGAGATCTTTGAGACGTCACAACAAATCATGGTTGCATCTTCTTGCATTTCCAAGAAAAATAGTACTTTATGTGCTCAAACACAAAATTTTTGTAACATTTAAAACTTCGAAGCTCGATAACTTCGGCAAACAAACTCCAAGTTTCTTAAACTAAGTGTCACATTAATCAGCTCGTCGAAATCTTTGAGACGTCACAACAGATCATGTTTGCATCTTGTTGCATTTCCAAGAAAAATAGTACTTTATGTGCTCAAATACACAACTTTTGTAACATTTCAAACTTCGAAGCTCGTTAACTTCGACAAATGATCACCAAATTTCTTAAACGATATGTCAAATTAATCAGCTCGTCGAGATCTTTAAGACGTCACAACAAATAATGATTGCATCTTGTTGCATTTCCAAGAAAAATAGTACTTTATGTGCTCAAACACAAAATTTTTGTAACATTTAAAACTTCGAAGCTCGATAACTTCGGCAAACAAACTCCAAGTTTCTTAAACGAGGTGTCAAATTAATCAGCTCCACGAGATCTTTGAGACGTCACAACAAATCATGATTGCATCTTATGTATTTCCAAGAGAAATAGTACTTTATGTACTCAAAAAAAATTTTTGTAACATTTCAAACTTCGAAGCTCGATAACTTCGGCAAACAAACTCCAAGTTTCTTAAACGAGGTGTCACATTAATCAGCTCGTCGAAACCTTTGAGACGTCACAACAAATCATGTTTGCATCTTGTTGCATTTCCAAGAAAAATAGTACTTTATGTGCTCAAAAAAAAACTTTTGTAACATTTCAAACTTCGAAGCTCGATAACTTCGGCAAACAAACTCCAAGTTTCTTAAACGGTATGTCAAATTAATCAGCTCGTCGAGATCTTTGAGACGTCACAACAAATCATGATTGCATCTTGTTGCATTTCCAAGAAAAATAGTACTTTATGTGCTCAAATACACAACTTTTGTAACATTTCAAACTTCGAAGCTCGTTAACTTCGACAAATGATCACCAAATTTCTTAAACGGTATGTCAAATTAATCAGCTCGTCGAGATCTTTGAGACGTCACAACAAATCATGATTGCATCTTGTTGCATTTCCAAGAAAAATAGTACTTTATGTGTTCAAACACACAACTTTTGTAACATTTCAAACTTCGAAGCTCGATAACTTCGGCAAACAAACTCCAAGTTTCTTAAACGAAGTGTCAAATTAATCAGCTCCACGAGATCTTTGAGACGTCACAACATATCATGATTGAATCTTGTTGCATTTCCAAGAAAAATAGTACTTTATGTGCTCAAACACACAACTTTTGTAACATTTCAAACTTCGAAGCTCGATAACTTCGGCAAAGAAACTCCAAGTTTCTTAAACGAAGTGTCAAATTAATCAGCTCCACGAGATCTTTGAGACGTCACAACATATCATGATTGAATCTTGTTGCATTTCCAAGAAAAATAGTACTTTATGTGCTCAAAAAAAAACTTTTGTAACATTTCAAAATTCGAAGCTCGATAACTTCGGCAAACAAACTCCAAGTTTCTTAAACGAAGTGTCAAATTAATCAGCTCGTCGAAATCTTTGAGACGTCACAACAAATCATGTTTGCATCTTGTTGCATTTCCAAGAAAAATAGTACTTTATGTGTTCAAACACACAACTTTTGTAACATTTCAAACTTCGAAGCTCGATAACTTCGACAAATGATCACCAAATTTCTTAAACAATGTGTCAAATTAATCAGCTCGACGAGATCTTTGAGACGTCACAACAAATCATGGTTGCATCTTCTTGCATTTCCAAGAAAAATAGTACTTTATGTGCTCAAATACACAACTTTTGTAACATTTCAAACTTCGAAGCTCGTTAACTTCGACAAATGATCACCAAATTTCTTAAACGATATGTCAAATTAATCAGCTCGTCGAGATCTTTAAGACGTCACAACAAATCATGATTGCATCTTGTTGCATTTCCAAGAAAAATAGTACTTTATGTGTTCAAACACACAACTTTTGTAACATTTCAAACTTCGAAGCTCGATAACTTCGACAAATGATCACCAAATTTCTTAAACAATGTGTCAAATTAATCAGCTCGACGAGATCTTTGAGACGTCACAACAAATCATGGTTGCATCTTCTTGCATTTCCAAGAAAAATAGTACTTTATGTGCTCAAACACAAAATTTTTGTAACATTTAAAACTTCGAAGCTCGATAACTTCGGCAAACAAACTCCAAGTTTCTTAAACGAAGTGTCAAATTAATCAGCTCCACGAGATCTTTGAAACGTCACAACAAATCATGATTGCATCTTATGCATTTCCAAGAAAAATAGTACTTTATGTGCTCAAAAACAAAACTTTTGTAACATTTCAAACTTCGAAGCTCGATAACTTCGGCAAACAAACTCCACGTTTCTTAAACGAAGTGTCCAATTAATCAGTTCCACGAGATCTTTGAGACGTCACAACAAATCATGATTGCATCATGTTGTATTTTCAAGAAAAATAGTACTTTATGTGCTCAAATACACAACTTTTGTAACATTTCAAACTTCGAAGCTCGTTAACTTCGACAAATGATCACCAAATTTCTTAAACGATATGTCAAATTAATCAGCTCGTCGAGATCTTTGAGACGTCACAACAAATCATGATTGCATCTTGTTGCATTTCCAAGAAAAATAGTACTTTATGTGTTCAAACACACAATTTTTGTAACATTTCAAACTTCGAAGCTCGATAACTTCGACAAATGATCACCAAATTTCTTAAACAATGTGTCAAATTAATCAGCTCGACGAGATCTTTGAGACGTCACAACAAATCATGGTTGCATCTTCTTGCATTTCCAAGAAAAATAGTACTTTATGTGCTCAAACACAAAATTTTTGTAACATTTAAAACTTCGAAGCTCGATAACTTCGGCAAACAAACTCCAAGTTTCTTAAACGAAGTGTCAAATTAATCAGCTCCACGAGATCTTTGAAACGTCACAACAAATCATGATTGCATCTTATGCATTTCCAAGAAAAATAGTACTTTATGTGCTCAAACACAAAATTTTTGTAACATTTAAAACTTCGAAGCTCGATAACTTCGGCAAACAAACTCCAAGTTTCTTAAACGAAGTGTCAAATTAATCAGCTCCACGAGATCTTTGAAACGACACAACAAATCATGATTGCATCTTATGCATTTCCAAGAAAAATAGTACTTTATGTGCTCAAAAACAAAACTTTTGTAACATTTCAAACTTCGAAGCTCGATAACTTCGGCAAACAAACTCCAAGTTTCTTAAACGAAGTGTCAAATTAATCAGCTCCACGAGATCTTTGAAACGTCACAACAAATCATGATTGCATCTTATGCATTTCCAAGAAAAATAGTACTTTATGTGCTCAAACACAAAATTTTTGTAACATTTAAAACTTCGAAGCTCGATAACTTCGGCAAACAAACTCCAAGTTTCTTAAACGAAGTGTCAAATTAATCAGCTTCACGAGATCTTTGAAACGTCACAACAAATCATGATTGCATCTTATGCATTTCCAAGAAAAATAGTACTTTATGTGCTCAATAACAAAACTTTTGTAACATTTCAAACTTCGAAGCTCGATAACTTCGGCAAACAAACTCCACGTTTCTTAAACGAAGTGTCAAATTAATCAGTTCCACGAGATCTTTGAGACGTCACAACAAATCATGATTGCATCATGTTGTATTTCCAAGAAAAATAGTACTTTATGTGCTCAAATACACAACTTTTGTAACATTTCAAACTTCGAAGCTCGTTAACTTCGACAAATGATCACCAAATTTCTTAAACGGTATGTCAAACTAATCAGCTCGTCGAGATCTTTGAGACGTCACAACAAATCATGATTGCATCTTGTTGCATTTCCAAGAAAAATAGTACTTTATGTGTTCAAACACACAACTTTTGTAACATTTCAAACTTCGAAGCTCGATAACTTCGGCAAACAAACTCCAAGTTTCTTAAACGAAGTGTCAAATTAATCAGCTCCACGAGATCTTTGAGACGTCACAACAAATCATGATTGCATCATGTTGTATTTCCAAGAAAAATAGTACTTTATGTACTCAAAAAAAATTTTTGTAACATTTCAAACTTCGAAGCTCGATAACTTCGGCAAACAAACTCCAAATTTCTTAAACGAAGTGTCAAATTAATCAGCTCCACGAGATCTTTGAGACGTCACAACATATCATGATTGAATCTTGTTGCATTTCCAAGAAAAATAGTACTTTATGTGCTCAAACACACAACTTTTGTAACATTTAAAACTTCGAAGCTCGATAACTTCGGCAAACAAACTCCAAGTTTCTTAAACGAAGTGTCACATTAATCAGCTCGTCGAAATCTTTGAGACGTCACAACAAATCATGTTTGCATCTTGTTGCATTTCCAAGAAAAATAGTACTTTATGTGTTCAAACACACAACTTTTGTAACATTTCAAACTTCGAAGCTCGATAACTTCGACAAATGATCACCAAATTTCTTAAACAATGTGTCAAATTAATCAGCTCGACGAGATCTTTGAGACGTCACAACAAATCATGGTTGCATCTTCTTGCATTTCCAAGAAAAATAGTACTTTATGTGCTCAAATACACAACTTTTGTAACATTTCAAACTTCGAAGCTCGTTAACTTCGACAAATGATCACCAAATTTCTTAAACGATATGTCAAATTAATCAGCTCGTCGAGATCTTTAAGACGTCACAACAAATCATGATTGCATCTTGTTGCATTTCCAAGAAAAATAGTACTTTATGTGTTCAAACACACAACTTTTGTAACATTTCAAACTTCGAAGCTCGATAACTTCGACAAATGATCACCAAATTTCTTAAACAATGTGTCAAATTAATCAGCTCGACGAGATCTTTGAGACGTCACAACAAATCATGGTTGCATCTTCTTGCATTTCCAAGAAAAATAGTACTTTATGTGCTCAAACACAAAATTTTTGTAACATTTAAAACTTCGAAGCTCGATAACTTCGGCAAACAAACTCCAAGTTTCTTAAACGAAGTGTCAAATTAATCAGCTCCACGAGATCTTTGAAACGTCACAACAAATCATGATTGCATCTTATGCATTTCCAAGAAAAATAGTACTTTATGTGCTCAAACACAAAATTTTTGTAACATTTAAAACTTCGAAGCTCGATAACTTCGGCAAACAAACTCCAAGTTTCTTAAACGAAGTGTCAAATTAATCAGCTCCACGAGATCTTTGAAACGACACAACAAATCATGATTGCATCTTATGCATTTCCAAGAAAAATAGTACTTTATGTGCTCAAAAACAAAACTTTTGTAACATTTCAAACTTCGAAGCTCGATAACTTCGGCAAACAAACTCCAAGTTTCTTAAACGAAGTGTCAAATTAATCAGCTCCACGAGATCTTTGAAACGTCACAACAAATCATGATTGCATCTTATGCATTTCCAAGAAAAATAGTACTTTATGTGCTCAAACACAAAATTTTTGTAACATTTAAAACTTCGAAGCTCGATAACTTCGGCAAACAAACTCCAAGTTTCTTAAACGAAGTGTCAAATTAATCAGCTTCACGAGATCTTTGAAACGTCACAACAAATCATGATTGCATCTTATGCATTTCCAAGAAAAATAGTACTTTATGTGCTCAATAACAAAACTTTTGTAACATTTCAAACTTCGAAGCTCGATAACTTCGGCAAACAAACTCCACGTTTCTTAAACGAAGTGTCAAATTAATCAGTTCCACGAGATCTTTGAGACGTCACAACAAATCATGATTGCATCATGTTGTATTTCCAAGAAAAATAGTACTTTATGTGCTCAAATACACAACTTTTGTAACATTTCAAACTTCGAAGCTCGTTAACTTCGACAAATGATCACCAAATTTCTTAAACGGTATGTCAAACTAATCAGCTCGTCGAGATCTTTGAGACGTCACAACAAATCATGATTGCATCTTGTTGCATTTCCAAGAAAAATAGTACTTTATGTGTTCAAACACACAACTTTTGTAACATTTCAAACTTCGAAGCTCGATAACTTCGGCAAACAAACTCCAAGTTTCTTAAACGAAGTGTCAAATTAATCAGCTCCACGAGATCTTTGAGACGTCACAACAAATCATGATTGCATCATGTTGTATTTCCAAGAAAAATAGTACTTTATGTACTCAAAAAAAATTTTTGTAACATTTCAAACTTCGAAGCTCGATAACTTCGGCAAACAAACTCCAAATTTCTTAAACGAAGTGTCAAATTAATCAGCTCCACGAGATCTTTGAGACGTCACAACATATCATGATTGAATCTTGTTGCATTTCCAAGAAAAATAGTACTTTATGTGCTCAAACACACAACTTTTGTAACATTTAAAACTTCGAAGCTCGATAACTTCGGCAAACAAACTCCAAGTTTCTTAAACGAAGTGTCACATTAATCAGCTCGTCGAAATCTTTGAGACGTCACAACAAATCATGTTTGCATCTTGTTGCATTTCCAAGAAAAATAGTACTTTATGTGTTCAAACACACAACTTTTGTAACATTTCAAACTTCGAAGCTCGATAACTTCGACAAATGATCACCAAATTTCTTAAACAATGTGTCAAATTAATCAGCTCGACGAGATCTTTGAGACGTCACAACAAATCATGGTTGCATCTTCTTGCATTTCCAAGAAAAATAGTACTTTATGTGCTCAAATACACAACTTTTGTAACATTTCAAACTTCGAAGCTCGTTAACTTCGACAAATGATCACCAAATTTCTTAAACGATATGTCAAATTAATCAGCTCGTCGAGATCTTTAAGACGTCACAACAAATCATGATTGCATCTTGTTGCATTTCCAAGAAAAATAGTACTTTATGTGTTCAAACACACAACTTTTGTAACATTTCAAACTTCGAAGCTCGATAACTTCGACAAATGATCACCAAATTTCTTAAACAATGTGTCAAATTAATCAGCTCGACGAGATCTTTGAGACGTCACAACAAATCATGGTTGCATCTTCTTGCATTTCCAAGAAAAATAGTACTTTATGTGCTCAAACACAAAATTTTTGTAACATTTAAAACTTCGAAGCTCGATAACTTCGGCAAACAAACTCCAAGTTTCTTAAACTAAGTGTCACATTAATCAGCTCGTCGAAATCTTTGAGACGTCACAACAGATCATGTTTGCATCTTGTTGCATTTCCAAGAAAAATAGTACTTTATGTGCTCAAATACACAACTTTTGTAACATTTCAAACTTCGAAGCTCGTTAACTTCGACAAATGATCACCAAATTTCTTAAACGATATGTCAAATTAATCAGCTCGTCGAGATCTTTAAGACGTCACAACAAATCATGATTGCATCTTGTTGCATTTCCAAGAAAAATAGTACTTTATGTGCTCAAACACAAAATTTTTGTAACATTTAAAACTTCGAAGCTCGATAACTTCGGCAAACAAACTCCAAGTTTCTTAAACGAGGTGTCAAATTAATCAGCTCCACGAGATCTTTGAGACGTCACAACAAATCATGATTGCATCTTATGTATTTCCAAGAGAAATAGTACTTTATGTACTCAAAAAAAATTTTTGTAACATTTCAAACTTCGAAGCTCGATAACTTCGGCAAACAAACTCCAAGTTTCTTAAACGAGGTGTCAAATTAATCAGCTCCACGAGATCTTTGAGACGTCACAACAAATCATGATTGAATCTTGTTGCATTTCCAAGAAAAATAGTACTTTATGTGCTCAAAAAAAAACTTTTGTAACTTTTCAAATTTCGAAGCTCGTTAACTTCGACAAATGATCACCAAATTTCTTAAACGTTGTGTCAAATTAATCAGGTCGTCGAGATCTTTGAGACGTCACAACAAATCATGGTTGCATCTTCTTTCATTTCCTAGAAAAATAGTACTTTATATGCTCAAACACAAAACTTTTGTAACTTTTAAAACTTCGAAGCTCGATAACTTCGGCAAACAAACTCCAAGTTTCTTAAACGAAGTGTCACATTAATCAGCTCGTCGAAACCTTTGAGACGTCACAACAAATCATGTTTGCATCTTGTTGCATTTCCAAGAAAAATAGTACTTTATGTGCTCAAACACACAATTTTTGTAACATTTCAAACTTCGAAGCTCGATAACTTCGACAAATGATCACCAAATTTCTTAAACAATGTGTCAAATTAATCAGCTCGACGAGATCTTTGAGACGTCACAACATATCATGATTGAATCTTGTTGCATTTCCAAGAAAAATAGTACTTTATGTGCTCAAACAAACAATTTTTGTAACATTTCAAACTTCGAAGCTCGATAACTTCGACAAATGATCACCAAATTTCTTAAACAATGTGTCAAATTAATCAGCTCGACGAGATCTTTGAGACGTCACAACAAATCATGGTTGCATCTTCTTGCATTTCCAAGAAAAATAGTACTTTATGTGCTCAAACACAAAATTTTTGTAACATTTAAAACTTCGAAGCTCGATAACTTCGGCAAACAAACTCCAAGTTTCTTAAACGAAGTGTCAAATTAATCAGCTCCACGAGATCTTTGAAACGTCACAACAAATCATGATTGCATCTTATGCATTTCCAAGAAAAATAGTACTTTATGTGCTCAAAAACAAAACTTTTGTAACATTTCAAACTTCGAAGCTCGATAACTTCGGCAAACAAACTCCAAGTTTCTTAAACGAAGTGTCAAATTAATCAGCTCCACGAGATCTTTGAGACGTCACAACAAATCATGATTGCATCATGTTGTATTTCCAAGAAAAATAGTACTTTATGTGCTCAAAAAAAACTTTTGTAGCATTTCAAATTTCGAAGCTCGATAACTTCGGCAAACAAACTCCAAGTTTCTTAAACGAAGTGTCAAATTAATCAGCTCGTCGAGATCTTTGAGACGTCACAACAAATCATGATTGCATCTTGTTGCATTTCCAAGAAAAATAGTACTTTATGTGCTCAAATACTCAACTTTTGTAACATTTCAAACTTCGAAGCTCGATAACTTCGGCAAACAAACTCCAAGTTTCTTAAACGAAGTGTCAAATTAATCAGCTTCACGAGATCTTTGAAACGTCACAACAAATCATGATTGCATCTTATGCATTTCCAAGAAAAATAGTACTTTATGTGCTCAAAAACAAAACTTTTGTAACATTTCAAACTTCGAAGCTCGATAACTTCGGCAAACAAACTCCAAGTTTCTTAAACGAAGTGTCAAATTAATCAGCTCCACGAGATCTTTGAGACGTCACAACAAATCATGATTGCATCATGTTGTATTTCCAAGAAAAATAGTACTTTATGTGCTCAAACACACAACTTTTGTAACATTTCAAACTTCGAAGCTCGATAACTTCGGCAAACAAACTCCAAGTTTCTTAAACGAAGTGTCAAATTAATCAGCTCCACGAGATCTTTGAGACGTCACAACAAATCATGATTGCATCATGTTGTATTTCCAAGAAAAATAGTACTTTATGTGCTCAAAAAAAAACTTTTGTAGCATTTCAAATTTCGAAGCTCGATAACTTCGGCAAACAAACTCCAAGTTTCTTAAACGAAGTGTCAAATTAATCAGCTCCACGAGATCTTTGAGACGTCACAACATATCATGATTGTATCTTGTTGCATTTCCAAGAAAAATAGTACTTTATGTGCTCAAACACACAACTTTTGTAACATTTCAAACTTCGAAGCTCGATAACTTCGGCAAACAAACTCCAAGTTTCTTAAACGAAGTGTCAAATTAATCAGCTCCACGAGATCTTTGAGACGTCACAACATATCATGATTGAATCTTGTTGCATTTCCAAGAAAAATAGTACTTTATGTGCTCAAACACACAACTTTTGTAACATTTCAAACTTCGAAGCTCGATAACTTCGACAAATGATCACCAAATTTCTTAAACAATGTGTCAAATTAATCAGCTCGACGAGATCTTTGAGACGTCACAACAAATCATGGTTGCATCTTCTTGCATTTCCAAGAAAAATAGTACTTTATGTGCTCAAACACAAAATTTTTGTAACATTTAAAACTTCGAAGCTCGATAACTTCGGCAAACAAACTCCAAGTTTCTTAAACGAAGTGTCAAATTAATCAGCTCCACGAGATCTTTGAGACGTCACAACAAATCATGATTGCATCATGTTGTATTTCCAAGAAAAATAGTACTTTATGTACTCAAAAAAAAACTTTTGTAACATTTCAAACTTCGAAGCTCGATAACTTCGGCAAACAAACTCCAAGTTTCTTAAACGAAGTGTCAAATTAATCAGCTCCACGAGATCTTTGAGACGTCACAACAAATCATGATTGCATCATGTTGTATTTCCAAGAAAAATAGTACTTTATGTGCTCAAAAAAAAACTTTTGTAGCATTTCAAATTTCGAAGCTCGATAACTTCGGCAAACAAACTCCAAGTTTCTTAAACGAAGTGTCAAATTAATCAGCTCCACGAGATCTTTGAGACGTCACAACAAATCATGATTCCATCATGTTGTATTTCCAAGAAAAATAGTACTTTATGTGCTCAAACACACAACTTTTGTAACATTTCAAACTTCGAAGCTCGATAACTTCGACAAATGATCACCAAATTTCTTAAACGATATGTCAAATTAATCAGCTCGTCGAGATCTTTGAGACGTCACAACAAATCATGGTTGCATCTTCTTGCATTTCCAAGAAAAATAGTACTTTATGTGCTCAAACACAAAATTTTTGTAACATTTAAAACTTCGAAGCTCGATAACTTCGGCAAACAAACTCCAAGTTTCTTAAACGAAGTGTCAAATTAATCAGCTCCACGAGATCTTTGAGACGTCACAACAAATCATGATTGCATCATGTTGTATTTCCAAGAAAAATAGTACTTTATGTACTCAAAAAAAAACTTTTGTAACATTTAAAACTTCGAAGCTCGATAACTTCGGCAAACAAACTCCAAGTTTCTTAAACTAAGTGTCACATTAATCAGCTCGTCGAAATCTTTGAGACGTCACAACAGATCATGTTTGCATCTTGTTGCATTTCCAAGAAAAATAGTACTTTATGTGCTCAAATACACAACTTTTGTAACATTTCAAACTTCGAAGCTCGTTAACTTCGACAAATGATAACCAAATTTCTTAAACGATATGTCAAATTAATCAGCTCGTCGAGATCTTTAAGACGTCACAACAAATCATGATTGCATCTTGTTGCATTTCCAAGAAAAATAGTACTTTATGTGCTCAAACACAAAATTTTTGTAACATTTAAAACTTCGAAGCTCGATAACTTCGGCAAACAAACTCCAAGTTTCTTAAACGAGGTGTCAAATTAATCAGCTCCACGAGATCTTTGAGACGTCACAACAAATCATGATTGAATCTTGTTGCATTTCCAAGAAAAATAGTACTTTATGTGCTCAAAAAAAAACTTTTGTAACTTTTCAAACTTCGAAGCTCGTTAACTTCGACAAATGATCACCAAATTTCTTAAACGTTGTGTCAAATTAATCAGGTCGTCGAGATCTTTGAGACGTCACAACAAATCATGGTTGCATCTTCTTTCATTTCCTAGAAAAATAGTACTTTATATGCTCAAACACAAAACTTTTGTAACTTTTTAAACTTCGAAGCTCGATAACTTCGGCAAACAAACTCCAAGTTTCTTAAACGAAGTGTCACATTAATCAGCTCGTCGAAATCTTTGAGAAGTCACAACAAATCATGTTTGCATCTTGTTGCATTTCCAAGAAAAATAGTACTTTATGTGCTCAAACACACAATTTTTGTAACATTTCAAACTTCGAAGCTCGATAACTTCGACAAATGATCACCAAATTTCTTAAACAATGTGTCAAATTAATCAGCTCGACGAGATCTTTGAGACGTCACAACAAATCATGATTGCATCTTGTTGCATTTCCAAGAAAAATAGTACTTTATGTGCTCAAATACACAACTTTTGTAACATTTCAAACTTCGAAGCTCGTTAACTTCGACAAATGATCACCAAATTTCTTAAACAATGTGTCAAATTAATCAGCTTGACGAGATCTTTGAGACGTCACAACAAATCATGGTTGCATCTTCTTGCATTTCCAAGAAAAATAGTACCTTATGTGCTCAAACACAAAATTTTTGTAACATTTAAAACTTCGAAGCTCGATAACTTCGGCAAACAAACTCCAAGTTTCTTAAACGAAGTGTCACATTAATCAGCTCGTCGAAATCTTTGAGACGTCACAACAAATCATGTTTGCATCTTGTTGCTTTTCGAAGAAAAATAGTACTTTATGTGCTCAAACACACAACTTTTGTAACATTTAAAACTTCGAAGCTCGATAACTTCGGCAAACAAACTCCAAGTTTCTTAAACGAAGTGTCACATTAATCAGCTCGTCGAAATCTTTGAGACGTCACAACAAATCATGTTTGCATCTTGTTGCATTTCCAAGAAAAATAGTACTTTATGTGCTCAAACACAAAATTTTTGTAACATTTAAAACTTCGAAGCTCGATAACTTCGGCAAACAAACTCCAAGTTTCTTAAACGAAGTGTCAAATTAATCAGCTCCACGAGATCTTTGAGACGTCACAACAAATCATGATTGCATCATGTTGTATTTCCAAGAAAAATAGTACTTTATGTGCTCAAACACAAAATTTTTGTAACATTTCAAACTTCGAAGCTCGATAACTTCGGCAAACAAACTCCAAGTTTCTTAAACGAAGGGTCAAATTAATCAGCTCCACGAGATCTTTGAGACGTCACAACAAATCATGATTGCATCATGTTGTATTTCCAAGAAAAATAGTACTTTATGTGTTCAAACACACAACTTTTGTAACATTTCAAACTTCGAAGCTCGATAACTTCGGCAAACAAACTCCAAGTTTCTTAAATGAAGTGTCAAATTAATCAGCTCCACGAGATCTTTGAGACGTCACAACAAATCATGATTGCATCATGTTGTATTTCCAAGAAAAATAGTACTTTATGTGCTCAAAAAAAAACTTTTGTAGCATTTCAAATTTCGAAGCTCGATAACTTCGGCAAACAAACTCCAAGTTTCTTAAACGAAGTGTCAAATTAATCAGCTCCACGAGATCTTTGAGACGTCACAACAAATCATGATTCCATCATGTTGTATTTCCAAGAAAAATAGTACTTTATGTGCTCAAACACACAACTTTTGTAACATTTCAAACTTCGAAGCTCGATAACTTCGACAAATGATCACCAAATTTCTTAAACGATATGTCAAATTAATCAGCTCGTCGAGATATTTGAGACGTCACAATATATCATGATTGAATCTTGTTGCATTTCCAAGAAAAATAGTACTTTATGTGCGCAAACACACAACTTTTGTAACATTTCAAACTTCGAAGCTCGATAACTTCGGCAAACAAACTCCAAGTTTCTTAAACGAAGTGTCAAATTAATCAGCTCCACGAGATCTTTGAGACGTCACAACAAATCATGATTGCATCATGTTGTATTTCCAAGAAAAATAGTACTTTATGTGCTCAAACACACAATTTTTGTAACATTTTAAACTTCGAAGCTCGATAACTTCGGCAAACAAACTCCAAGTTTCTTAAACGAAGTGTCAAATTAATCAGCTCCACGAGATCTTTGAGACGTCACAACAAATCATGATTGCATCATGTTGTATTTCCAAGAAAAATAGTACTTTATGTACTCAAAAAAAAACTTTTGTAACATTTCAAACTTCGAAGCTCGATAACTTCGGCAAACAAACTCCAAGTTTCTTAAACGAAGTGTCAAATTAATCAGCTCCACGAGATCTTTGAGACGTCACAACAAATCATGATTGCATCTTATGTATTTCCAAGAAAAATAGTACTTTATGTGCTCAAACACACAATTTTTGTAACATTTCAAACTTCGAAGCTCGATAACTTCGGCAAACAAACTCCAAGTTTCTTAAACGAAGTGTCAAATTAATCAGCTCCACGAGATCTTTGAGACGTCACAACAGATCATGTTTGCATCTTGTTGCATTTCCAAGAAAAATAGTACTTTATGTGCTCAAACACACAACTTTTGTAACATTTCAAACTTCGAAGCTCGATAACTTCGACAAATGATCACCAAATTTCTTAAACAATTTGTCAAATTAATCAGCTCGACGAGATCTTTGAGACGTCACAACAAATCATGGTTGCATCTTCTTGCATTTCCAAGAAAAATAGTACTTTATGTGCTCAAACACAAAATTTTTGTAACATTTAAAACTTCGAAGCTCGATAACTTCGGCAAACAAACTCCAAGTTTCTTAAACGAAGTGTCAAATTAATCAGCTCCACGAGATCTTTGAGACGTCACAACAAATCATGATTGCATCATGTTGTATTTCCAAGAAAAATAGTACTTTATGTACTCAAAAAAAACTTTTGTAACATTTAAAACTTCGAAGCTCGATAACTTCGGCAAACAAACTCCAAGTTTCTTAAACTAAGTGTCACATTAATCAGCTCGTCGAAATCTTTGAGACGTCACAACAGATCATGTTTGCATCTTGTTGCATTTCCAAGAAAAATAGTACTTTATGTGCTCAAATACACAACTTTTGTAACATTTCAAACTTCGAAGCTCGTTAACTTCGACAAATGATCACCAAATTTCTTAAACGATATGTCAAATTAATCAGCTCGTCGAGATCTTTAAGACGTCACAACAAATCATGATTGCATCTTGTTGCATTTCCAAGAAAAATAGTACTTTATGTGCTCAAACACAAAATTTTTGTAACATTTAAAACTTCGAAGCTCGATAACTTCGGCAAACAAACTCCAAGTTTCTTAAACGAGGTGTCAAATTAATCAGCTCCACGAGATCTTTGAGACGTCACAACAAATCATGATTGAATCTTGTTGCATTTCCAAGAAAAATAGTACTTTATGTGCTCAAAAAAAAACTTTTGTAACTTTTCAAACTTCGAAGCTCGTTAACTTCGACAAATGATCACCAAATTTCTTAAACGTTGTGTCAAATTAATCAGGTCGTCGAGATCTTTGAGACGTCACAACAAATCATGGTTGCATCTTCTTTCATTTCCTAGAAAAATAGTACTTTATATGCTTAAACACAAAACTTTTGTAACTTTTAAAACTTCGAAGCTCGATAACTTCGGCAAACAAACTCCAAGTTTCTTAAACGAAGTGTCACATTAATCAGCTCGTCGAAATCTTTGAGACGTCACAACAAATCATGTTTGCATCTTGTTGCATTTCCAAGAAAAATAGTACTTTATGTGCTCAAACACACAATTTTTGTAACATTTCAAACTTCGAAGCTCGATAACTTCGACAAATGATCACCAAATTTCTTAAACAATGTGTCAAATTAATCATCTCGACGAGATCTTTGAGACGTCACAACATATCATGATTGAATCTTGTTGCATTTCCAAGAAAAATAGTACTTTATGTGCTCAAACACACAATTTTTGTAACATTTCAAACTTCGAAGCTCGATAACTTCGACAAATGATCACCAAATTTCTTAAACTATGTGTCAAATTAATCAGCTCGACGAGATCTTTGAGACGTCACAACAAATCATGGTTGCATCTTCTTGCATTTCCAAGAAAAATAGTACTTTATGTGCTCAAACACAAAATTTTTGTAACATTTAAAACTTCGAAGCTCGATAACTTCGGCAAACAAACTCCAAGTTTCTTAAACGGAGTGTCAAATTAATCAGCTCCACGAGATCTTTGAAACGTCACAACAAATCATGATTGCATCTTATGCATTTCCAAGAAAAATAGTACTTTATGTGCTCAAAAACAAAACTTTTGTAACATTTCAAACTTCGAAGCTCGATAACTTCGGCAAACAAACTCCAAGTTTCTTAAACGAAGTGTCAAATTAATCAGCTCCACGAGATCTTTGAGACGTCACAACAAATCATGTTTGCATCTTGTTGCATTTCCAAGAAAAATAGTACTTTATGTGCTCAAACACAAAATTTTTGTAACATTTAAAACTTCGAAGCTCGATAACTTCGGCAAACAAACTCCAAGTTTCTTAAACGAAGTGTCAAATTAATCAGCTCCACGAGATCTTTGAGACGTCACAACAAATCATGATTGCATCATGTTGTATTTCCAAGAAAAATAGTACTTTATGTGCTCAAACACAAAATTTTTGTAACATTTCAAACTTCGAAGCTCGATAACTTCGGCAAACAAACTCCAAGTTTCTTAAACGAAGTGTCAAATTAATCAGCTCCACGAGATCTTTGAGACGTCACAACAAATCATGATTGCATCATGTTGTATTTCCAAGAAAAATAGTACTTTATGTGCTCAAACACACAATTTTTGTAACATTTCAAACTTCGAAGCTCGATAACTTCGGCAAACAAACTCCAAGTTTCTTAAACGAAGTGTCAAATTAATCAGCTCCACGAGATCTTTGAGACGTCACAACAAATCATGATTGCATCATGTTGTATTTCCAAGAAAAATAGTACTTTATGTACTCAAAAAAAAACTTTTGTAACATTTCAAACTTCGAAGCTCGATAACTTCGGCAAACAAACTCCAAGTTTCTTAAACGAACTGTCAAATTAATCAGCTCCACGAGATCTTTGAGACGTCACAACAAATCATGATTGCATCTTATGTATTTCCAAGAAAAATAGTACTTTATGTGCTCAAACACACAATTTTTGTAACATTTCAAACTTCGAAGCTCGATAACTTCGGCAAACAAACTCCAAGTTTCTTAAACGAAGTGTCAAATTAATCAGCTCCACGAGATCTTTGAGACGTCACAACATATCATGATTGAATCTTGTTGCATTTCCAAGAAAAATAGTACTTTATGTGCTCAAACACACAACTTTTGTAACATTTCAAACTTCGAAGCTCGAAAACTTCGACAAATGATCACCAAATTTCTTAAACAATTTGTCAAATTAATCAGCTCGACGAGATCTTTGAGACGTCACAACAAATCATGGTTGCATCTTCTTGCATTTCCAAGAAAAATAGTACTTTATGTGCTCAAACACAAAATTTTTGTAACATTTAAAACTTCGAAGCTCGATAACTTCGGCAAACAAACTCCAAGTTTCTTAAACGAAGTGTCAAATTAATCAGCTCCACGAGATCTTTGAGACGTCACAACAAATCATGATTGCATCATGTTGTATTTCCAAGAAAAATAGTACTTTATGTACTCAAAAAAAAACTTTTGTAACATTTAAAACTTCGAAGCTCGATAACTTCGGCAAACAAACTCCAAGTTTCTTAAACGAAGTGTCACATTAATCAGCTCGTCGAAATCTTTGAGACGTCACAACAGATCATGTTTGCATCTTGTTGCATTTCCAAGAAAAATAGTACTTTATGTGCTCAAATACACAACTTTTGTAACATTTCAAACTTCGAAGCTCGTTAACTTCGACAAATGATCACCAAATTTCTTAAACGATATGTCAAATTAATCAGCTCCACGAGATCTTTGAGACGTCACAACAAATCATGATTGCATCTTATGTATTTCCAAGAGAAATAGTACTTTATGTACTCAAAAAAAAATTTTGTAACATTTCAAACTTCGAAGCTCGATAACTTCGGCAAACAAACTCCAAGTTTCTTAAACGAGGTGTCAAATTAATCAGCTCCATGAGATCTTTGAGACGTCACAACAAATCATGATTGAATCTTGTTGCATTTCCAAGAAAAATAGTACTTTATGTGCTCAAAAAAAAACTTTTGTAACTTTTCAAACTTCGAAGCTCGTTAACTTCGACAAATGATCACCAAATTTCTTAAACGTTGTGTCAAATTAATCAGGTCGTCGAGATCTTTGAGACGTCACAACAAATCATGGTTGCATCTTCTTTCATTTCCTAGAAAAATAGTACTTTATATGCTCAAACACAAAACTTTTGTAACATTTAAAACTTCGAAGCTCGATAACTTCGGCAAACAAACTCCAAGTTTCTTAAACGAAGTGTCACATTAATCAGCTCGTCGAAATCTTTGAGACGTCACAACAAATCATGTTTGCATCTTGTTGCATTTCCAAGAAAAATAGTACTTTATGTGCTCAAACACACAATTTTTGTAACATTTCAAACTTCGAAGCTCGATAACTTCGGCAAACATACTCCAAGTTTCTTAAACGAAGTGTCAAATTAATCAGCTCCACGAGATCTTTGAGACGTCACAACAAATCATGATTGCATCATGTTGTATTTCCAAGAAAAATAGTACTTTATGTGCTCAAACACACAATTTTTGTAACATTTCAAACTTCGAAGCTCGATAACTTCGACAAATGATCACCAAATTTCTTAAACGATATGTCAAATTAATCAGCTCGTCGAGATCTTTGAGACGTCACAACATATCATGATTGAATCTTGTTGCATTTCCAAGAAAAATAGTACTTTATGTGCTCAAACACACAACTTTTGTAACATTTCAAACTTCGAAGCTCGATAACTTCGGCAAACAAACTCCAAGTTTCTTAAACGAAGTGTCAAATTAATCAGCTCCACGAGATCTTTGAGACGTCACAACAAATCATGATTGCATCATGTTGTATTTCCAAGAAAAATAGTACTTTAAGTACTCAAAAAAAAACTTTTGTAACATTTCAAACTTCGAAGCTCGATAACTTCGGCAAACAAACTCCAAGTTTCTTAAACGATGTGTCAAATTAATCAGCTCCACGAGGTCTTTGAGACGTCACAACATATCATGATTGAATCTTGTTGCATTTCCAAGAAAAATAGTACTTTATGTGCTCAAACACACAACTTTTGTAACATTTAAAATTTCGAAGCTCGATAACTTCGGCAAACAAACTCCAAGTTTCTTAAACGAAGTGTCACATTAATCAGCTCGTCGAAATCTTTGAGACGTCACAACAAATCATGTTTGCATCTTGTTGCATTTCCAAGAAAAATAGTACTTTATGTGCTCAAATACACAACTTTTGTAACATTTCAAACTTCGAAGCTCGTTAACTTCGACAAATGATCACCAAATTTCTTAAACGATATGTCAAATTAATCAGCTCGTCGAGATCTTTAAGACGTCACAACAAATCATGATTGCATCTTGTTGCATTTCCAAGAAAAATAGTACTATATGTGCTCAAACACAATATTTTTGTAACATTTCAAACTTCGAAGCTCGATAACTTCGGCAAACAAACTCCAAGTTTCTTAAACGAGGTGTCAAATTAATCAGCTCCATGAGATCTTTGAGACGTCACAACAAATCATGATTGAATCTTGTTGCATTTCCAAGAAAAATAGTACTTTATGTGCTCAAAAAAAAACTTTTGTAACTTTTCAAACTTCGAAGCTCGTTAACTTCGACAAATGATCACCAAATTTCTTAAACGTTGTGTCAAATTAATCAGGTCGTCGAGATCTTTGAGACGTCACAACAAATCATGGTTGCATCTTCTTTCATTTCCTAGAAAAATAGTACTTTATATGCTCAAACACAAAACTTTTGTAACATTTAAAACTTCGAAGCTCGATAACTTCGGCAAACAAACTCCAAGTTTCTTAAACGAAGTGTCACATTAATCAGCTCGTCGAAATCTTTGAGACGTCACAACAAATCATGTTTGCATCTTGTTGCATTTCCAAGAAAAATAGTACTTTATGTGCTCAAACACACAATTTTTGTAACATTTCAAACTTCGAAGCTCGATAACTTCGGCAAACATACTCCAAGTTTCTTAAACGAAGTGTCAAATTAATCAGCTCCACGAGATCTTTGAGACGTCACAACAAATCATGATTGCATCATGTTGTATTTCCAAGAAAAATAGTACTTTATGTGCTCAAACACACAATTTTTGTAACATTTCAAACTTCGAAGCTCGATAACTTCGACAAATGATCACCAAATTTCTTAAACGATATGTCAAATTAATCAGCTCGTCGAGATCTTTGAGACGTCACAACATATCATGATTGAATCTTGTTGCATTTCCAAGAAAAATAGTACTTTATGTGCTCAAACACACAACTTTTGTAACATTTCAAACTTCGAAGCTCGATAACTTCGGCAAACAAACTCCAAGTTTCTTAAACGAAGTGTCAAATTAATCAGCTCCACGAGATCTTTGAGACGTCACAACAAATCATGATTGCATCATGTTGTATTTCCAAGAAAAATAGTACTTTAAGTACTCAAAAAAAAACTTTTGTAACATTTCAAACTTCGAAGCTCGATAACTTCGGCAAACAAACTCCAAGTTTCTTAAACGATGTGTCAAATTAATCAGCTCCACGAGGTCTTTGAGACGTCACAACAAATCATGATTGAATCTTGTTGCATTTCCAAGAAAAATAGTACTTTATGTGCTCAAAAAAAAACTTTTGTAACTTTTCAAACTTCGAAGCTCGTTAACTTCGACAAATGATCACCAAATTTCTTAAACGTTGTGTCAAATTAATCAGGTCGTCGAGATCTTTGAGACGTCACAACAAATCATGGTTGCATCTTCTTGCATTTCCAAGAAAAATAGTACTTTATGTGCTCAAACACACAACTTTTGTAACATTTCAAACTTCGAAGCTCGATAACTTCGACAAATGATCACCAAATTTCTTAAACGATATGTCAATTTAATCAGCTCGTCGAGATCTTTGAGACGTCACAACAAATCATGATTGCATCTTGTTGCATTTCCAAGAAAAATAGTACTTTATGTGTTCAAACACACAACTTTTGTAACATTTCAAACTTCGAAGCTCGATAACTTCGACAAATGATCACCAAATTTCTTAAACAATGTGTCAAATTAATCAGCTCGACGAGATCTTTGAGACGTCACAACAAATCATGGTTGCATCTTCTTGCATTTCCAAGAAAAATAGTACTTTATGTGCTCAAACACAAAATTTTTGTAACATTTAAAACTTCGAAGCTCGATAACTTCGGCAAACAAACTCCAAGTTTCTTAAACGAAGTGTCAAATTAATCAGCACCACGAGATCTTTGAGACGTCACAACAAACCATGATTGCATCTTGTTGTATTTCCAAGAAAAATAGTACTTTATGTGCTCAAACACACAACTTTTGTAACATTTAAAACTTCGAAGCTCGATAACTTCGGCAAACAAACTCCAAGTTTCTTAAACGAAGTGTCAAATTAATCAGCTCCACGAGATCTTTGAGACGTTACAACAAACCATGATTGCATCATGTTGTATTTCCAAGAAAAATAGTACTTTATGTGCTCAAAAAAAAACTTTTGTAGCATTTCAAATTTCGAAGCTCGATAACTTCGGCAAACAAACTCCAAGTTTCTTAAACGAAGTGTCAAATTAATCAGCACCACGAGATCTTTGAGACGTCACAACAAACCATGATTGCATCTTGTTGTATTTCCAAGAAAAATAGTACTTTATGTGCTCAAACACACAACTTTTGTAACATTTAAAACTTCGAAGCTCGATAACTTCGGCAAACAAACTCCAAGTTTCTTAAACGAAGTGTCACATTAATCAGCTCGTCGAAATCTTTGAGACGTCACAACAAATCATGTTTGCATCTTGTTGCATTTCCAAGAAAAATAGTACTTTTTGTGCTCAAACACACAACTTTTGTAACATTTCAAACTTCGAAGCTCGTTAACTTCGGCAAACAAACTCCAAGTTTCTTAAACGAAGTGTCAAATTAATCAGGTCGTCGAGATCTTTGAGACGTCACAACAAATCATGATTGCATCTTCTTGCATTTCCAAGAAAAATAGTACTTGATGTGCTCAAAAACAAAACTTTGGTAACATTTCCAACTTCGAAGCTCGATAACTTCGGCAAACAAACTCCAAGTTTCTTAAAAAAAGTGTCAAATTAATCAGCTCGTCGAGGTGTTTGAGACGACACAAACAAATCATGATTGCATCTTCTTGCATTTCCAAGAAAAGTAGTACTTTATGTGCTCAAACACACAACTTTTGTAACATTTCAAACTTCGAAGCTCGATAACTTCGGCAAACAAACTCCAAGTTTCTTAAACGAAGTGTCAAATTAATCAGCTCCACGAGATCTTTGAGACGTCACAACAAATCATGATTGCATCATGTTGTATTTCCAAGAAAAAAAGTACTTTATGTACTCAAAAAAAAACTTTTGTAACATTTCAAACTTCGAAGCTCGATAACTTCGGCAAACAAACTCCAAGTTTCTTAAACGAAGTGTCAAATTAATCAGCTCCACGAGATCTTTGAGACGTCACAACAAATCATGATTGCATCATGTTGTATTTCCAAGAAAAATAGTACTTTAAGTACTCAAAAAACACTTTTGTAACATTTCAAACTTCGAAGCTCGTTAACTTCGACAAATGATCACCAAATTTCTTAAACGATGTGTCAAATTAATCAGGTCGTCGAGATCTTTGAGACGTCACAACAAATCATGATTGCATCTTCTTGCATTTCCAAGAAAAATAGTACTTTATGTGCTCAAAAACAAATCTTTGGTAACATTTCCAACTTCGAAGCTCGATAACTTCGGCAAACAAACTCCAAGTTTCTTAAAAAAAGTCTCAAATTAATCAGGTCGTCGAGATCTTTGAGACGTCACAACAAATCATGGTTGCATCTTCTTGCATTTCCAAGAAAAATAGTACTTTATGTGCTCAAACACAAAACTTTTGTAACATTTAAAACTTCGAAGCTCGATAACTTCGGCAAACAAACTCCAAGTTTCTTATACGAAGTGTCACATTAATCAGCTCGTCGAAATCTTTGAGACGTCACAACAAATCATGTTTGCATCTTGTTGCATTTCCAAGAAAAATAGTACTTTACGTGCTCAAAAAAAAACTTTTGTAACATTTCAAACTTCGAAGCTCGATAACTTCGGCAAATGATCACCAGATTTCTTAAACGATGTGTCAAATTAATCTGCTCGTCGATATCTTTGAGACGTCACAACAAATCATGATTGCATCTTGTTGCATTTCCAAGAAAAATAGTACTTTATGTGCTCAAAAACAAAACTTTTGTAACATTTCAAACTTCGAAGCTCGATAACTTCGGCAAACAAACTCCAAGTTTCTTAAAAGAAGTGTCAAATTAATCAGCTCCACGAGATCTTTGAGACGTCACAACAAATCATGATTGCATCATGTTGTATTTCCAAGAAAAATAGTACTTTATGTGCTCAAACACACAACTTTTGTAGCATTTAAAACTTCGAAGCTCGTTAACTTCGACAAATGATCACCAAATTTCTTAAACGATATGTCAAATTAATCAGCTCGTCGAGATCTTTGAGACGTCACAACAAATCATGATTGCATCTTCTTGCATTCCCAAGAAAAATGGTACTTTATGTGTTCAAACACACAACTTTTGTAACATTTCAAACTTCGAAGCTCGATAACTTCGACAAATGATCACCAAATTTCTTAAACGATATGTCAAATTAATCAGCTCGTCGAGATCTTTGAGACGTCACAACAAATCATGATTGCATCTTGTTGCATTTCCAAGAAAAATAGTACTTTATGTGTTCAAACACACAACTTTTGTAACATTTCAAACTTCGAAGCTCGATAACTTCGACAAATGATCACCAAATTTCTTAAACAATGTGTCAAATTAATCAGCTCGACGAGATCTTTGAGACGTCACAACAAATCATGGTTGCATCTTCTTGCATTTCCAAGAAAAATAGTACTTTATGTGCTCAAACACAAAATTTTTGTAACATTTAAAACTTCGAAGCTCGATAACTTCGGCAAACAAACTCCAGGTTTCTTAAAAAAAGTGTCAAATTAATCAGCTCCACGAGATCTTTGAGACGTTACAACAAACCATGATTGCATCATGTTGTATTTCCAAGAAAA
Organism: Euwallacea fornicatus; assembly: GCF_040115645.1. Lineage (NCBI taxonomy): Eukaryota > Metazoa > Arthropoda > Insecta > Coleoptera > Curculionidae > Euwallacea > Euwallacea fornicatus. The sequence continues at coordinate 190,659 of NW_027096012.1, read as the reverse complement.
ATATTACTTTATGTGCTCAAACACACAACTTTTGTAACATTTAAAACTTCGAAGCTCGATAACTTCGGCAAACAAACTCCAAGTTTCTTAAACGAAGTGTCACATTAATCAGCTCGTCGAAATCTTTGAGACGTCACAACAAATCATGATTGCATCTTGTTGCATTTCCAAGAAAAATAGTACTTTATGTGTTCAAACACACAACTTTTGTAACATTTCAAACTTCGAAGCTCGATAACTTCGACAAATGATCACCAAATTTCTTAAACAATGTGTCAAATTAATCAGCTCGACGAGATCTATGAGACGTCACAACAAATCATGGTTGCATCTTCTTGCATTTCCAAGAAAAATAGTACTTTATGTGCTCAAACACAAAATTTTTGTAACATTTAAAACTTCGAAGCTCGATAACTTCGGCAAACAAACTCCAAGTTTCTTAAACGAAGTGTCAAATTAATCAGCTCCACGAGATCTTTGAGACGTCACAACAAATCATGATTGCATCATGTTGTATTTCCAAGAAAAATAGTACTTTAAGTACTCAAAAAAACACTTTTGTAACATTTCAAACTTCGAAGCTCGTTAACTTCGACAAATGATCACCAAATTTCTTAAACGATGTGTCAAATTAATCAGGTCGTCGAGATCTTTGAGACGTCACAACAAATCATGATTGCATCTTCTTGCATTTCCAAGAAAAATAGTACTTTATGTGCTCAAAAACAAAACTTTGGTAACATTTCCAACTTCGAAGCTCGATAACTTCGGCAAACAAACTCCAAGTTTCTTAAAAAAAGTGTCAAATTAATCAGCTCGTCGAGGTGTTTGAGACGTCACAACAAATCATGATTGCATCTTCTTGCATTTCCAAGAAAAGTAGTACTTTATGTGCTCAAACACACAACTTTTGTAACATTTCAAACTTCGAAGCTCGATAACTTCGGCAAACAAACTCCAAGTTTCTTAAACGAAGTGTCAAATTAATCAGCTCCACGAGATTTTTGAGACGTCACAACAAATCATGATTGAATCTTGTTGCATTTCCAAGAAAAATAGTACTTTACGTGCTCAAAAAAAAACTTTTGTAACATTTCAAACTTCGAAGCTCGATAACTTCGGCAAATGATCACCAGATTTCTTAAACGATGTGTCAAATTAATCTGCTCGTCGATATCTTTGAGACGTCACAACAAATCATGGTTGCATCTTCTTGCATTTCCAAGAAAAATAGTACTTTATGTGCTCAAACACACAACTTTTGTAGCATTTAAAACTTCGAAGCTCGTTAACTTCGACAAATGATCACCAAATTTCTTAAACGAAGTGTCAAATTAATCAGGTCGTCAAGATCTTTGAAACGTCACAACAAATCATGATTGCATCTTCTTGCATTCCCAAGAAAAATGGTACTTTATGTGTTCAAACACACAACTTTTGTAACATTTCAAACTTCGAAGCTCGATAACTTCGACAAATGATCACCAAATTTCTTAAACGATATGTCAAATTAATCAGCTCGTCGAGATTTTTGAGACGTCACAACAAATCATGATTGCATCTTGTTGCATTTCCAAGAAAAATAGTACTTTATGTGTTCAAACACACAACTTTTGTAACATTTCAAACTTCGAAGCTCGATAACTTCGACAAATGATCACCAAATTTCTTAAACAATGTGTCAAATTAATCAGCTCGACGAGATCTTTGAGACGTCACAACAAATCATGATTGCATCTTGTTGCATTTCCAAGAAAAATAGTACTTTATGTGTTCAAACACACAACTTTTGTAACATTTCAAACTTCGAAGCTCGATAACTTCGACAAATGATCACCAAATTTCTTAAACAATGTGTCAAATTAATCAGCTCGACGAGATCTATGAGACGTCACAACAAATCATGGTTGCATCTTCTTGCATTTCCAAGAAAAATAGTACTTTATGTGCTCAAACACAAAATTTTTGTAACATTTAAAACTTCGAAGCTCGATAACTTCGGCAAACAAACTCCAAGTTTCTTAAACGTAGTGTCAAATTAATCAGCTCCACGAGATCTTTGAGACGTTACAACAAACCATGATTGCATCATGTTGTATTTCCAAGAAAAATAGTACTTTATGTGCTCAAACACACAACTTTTGTAACATTTAAAACTTCGAAGCTCGATAACTTCGGCAAACAAACTCCAAGTTTCTTAAACGAAGTGTCAAATTAATCAGCACCACGAGATCTTTGAGACGTCACAACAAACCATGATTGCATCTTGTTGTATTTCCAAGAAAAATAGTACTTTATGTGCTCAAACACACAACTTTTGTAACATTTAAAACTTCGAAGCTCGATAACTTCGGCAAACAAACTCCAAGTTTCTTATACGAAGTGTCACATTAATCAGCTCGTCGAAATCTTTGAGACGTCACAACAAATCATGTTTGCATCTTGTTGCATTTCCAAGAAAAATAGTACTTTACGTGCTCAAAAAAAAACTTTTGTAACATTTCAAACTTCGAAGCTCGATAACTTCGGCAAATGATCACCAGATTTCTTAAACGATGTGTCAAATTAATCTGCTCGTCGATATCTTTGAGACGTCACAACAAATCATGATTGCATCTTGTTGCATTTCCAAGAAAAATAGTACTTTATGTGCTCAAAAACAAAACTTTTGTAACATTTCAAACTTCGAAGCTCGATAACTTCGGCAAACAAACTCCAAGTTTCTTAAAAGAAGTGTCAAATTAATCAGCTCCACGAGATCTTTGAGACGTCACAACAAATCATGATTGCATCATGTTGTATTTCCAAGAAAAATAGTACTTTATGTGCTCAAACACACAACTTTTGTAGCATTTAAAACTTCGAAGCTCGTTAACTTCGACAAATGATCACCAAATTTCTTAAACGATATGTCAAATTAATCAGCTCGTCGAGATCTTTGAGACGTCACAACAAATCATGATTGCATCTTCTTGCATTCCCAAGAAAAATGGTACTTTATGTGTTCAAACACACAACTTTTGTAACATTTCAAACTTCGAAGCTCGATAACTTCGACAAATGATCACCAAATTTCTTAAACGATATGTCAAATTAATCAGCTCGTCGAGATCTTTGAGACGTCACAACAAATCATGATTGCATCTTGTTGCATTTCCAAGAAAAATAGTACTTTATGTGTTCAAACACACAACTTTTGTAACATTTCAAACTTCGAAGCTCGATAACTTCGACAAATGATCACCAAATTTCTTAAACAATGTGTCAAATTAATCAGCTCGACGAGATCTTTGAGACGTCACAACAAATCATGGTTGCATCTTCTTGCATTTCCAAGAAAAATAGTACTTTATGTGCTCAAACACAAAATTTTTGTAACATTTAAAACTTCGAAGCTCGATAACTTCGGCAAACAAACTCCAGGTTTCTTAAAAAAAGTGTCAAATTAATCAGCTCCACGAGATCTTTGAGACGTTACAACAAACCATGATTGCATCATGTTGTATTTCCAAGAAAAATATTACTTTATGTGCTCAAACACACAACTTTTGTAACATTTAAAACTTCGAAGCTCGATAACTTCGGCAAACAAACTCCAAGTTTCTTAAACGAAGTGTCACATTAATCAGCTCGTCGAAATCTTTGAGACGTCACAACAAATCATGATTGCATCTTGTTGCATTTCCAAGAAAAATAGTACTTTATGTGTTCAAACACACAACTTTTGTAACATTTCAAACTTCGAAGCTCGATAACTTCGACAAATGATCACCAAATTTCTTAAACAATGTGTCAAATTAATCAGCTCGACGAGATCTATGAGACGTCACAACAAATCATGGTTGCATCTTCTTGCATTTCCAAGAAAAATAGTACTTTATGTGCTCAAACACAAAATTTTTGTAACATTTAAAACTTCGAAGCTCGATAACTTCGGCAAACAAACTCCAAGTTTCTTAAACGAAGTGTCAAATTAATCAGCTCCACGAGATCTTTGAGACGTCACAACAAATCATGATTGCATCATGTTGTATTTCCAAGAAAAATAGTACTTTAAGTACTCAAAAAAACACTTTTGTAACATTTCAAACTTCGAAGCTCGTTAACTTCGACAAATGATCACCAAATTTCTTAAACGATGTGTCAAATTAATCAGGTCGTCGAGATCTTTGAGACGTCACAACAAATCATGATTGCATCTTCTTGCATTTCCAAGAAAAATAGTACTTTATGTGCTCAAAAACAAAACTTTGGTAACATTTCCAACTTCGAAGCTCGATAACTTCGGCAAACAAACTCCAAGTTTCTTAAAAAAAGTGTCAAATTAATCAGCTCGTCGAGGTGTTTGAGACGTCACAACAAATCATGATTGCATCTTCTTGCATTTCCAAGAAAAGTAGTACTTTATGTGCTCAAACACACAACTTTTGTAACATTTCAAACTTCGAAGCTCGATAACTTCGGCAAACAAACTCCAAGTTTCTTAAACGAAGTGTCAAATTAATCAGCTCCACGAGATTTTTGAGACGTCACAACAAATCATGATTGAATCTTGTTGCATTTCCAAGAAAAATAGTACTTTACGTGCTCAAAAAAAAACTTTTGTAACATTTCAAACTTCGAAGCTCGATAACTTCGGCAAATGATCACCAGATTTCTTAAACGATGTGTCAAATTAATCTGCTCGTCGATATCTTTGAGACGTCACAACAAATCATGGTTGCATCTTCTTGCATTTCCAAGAAAAATAGTACTTTATGTGCTCAAACACACAACTTTTGTAGCATTTAAAACTTCGAAGCTCGTTAACTTCGACAAATGATCACCAAATTTCTTAAACGAAGTGTCAAATTAATCAGGTCGTCAAGATCTTTGAAACGTCACAACAAATCATGATTGCATCTTCTTGCATTCCCAAGAAAAATGGTACTTTATGTGTTCAAACACACAACTTTTGTAACATTTCAAACTTCGAAGCTCGATAACTTCGACAAATGATCACCAAATTTCTTAAACGATATGTCAAATTAATCAGCTCGTCGAGATTTTTGAGACGTCACAACAAATCATGATTGCATCTTGTTGCATTTCCAAGAAAAATAGTACTTTATGTGTTCAAACACACAACTTTTGTAACATTTCAAACTTCGAAGCTCGATAACTTCGACAAATGATCACCAAATTTCTTAAACAATGTGTCAAATTAATCAGCTCGACGAGATCTTTGAGACGTCACAACAAATCATGATTGCATCTTGTTGCATTTCCAAGAAAAATAGTACTTTATGTGTTCAAACACACAACTTTTGTAACATTTCAAACTTCGAAGCTCGATAACTTCGACAAATGATCACCAAATTTCTTAAACAATGTGTCAAATTAATCAGCTCGACGAGATCTATGAGACGTCACAACAAATCATGGTTGCATCTTCTTGCATTTCCAAGAAAAATAGTACTTTATGTGCTCAAACACAAAATTTTTGTAACATTTAAAACTTCGAAGCTCGATAACTTCGGCAAACAAACTCCAAGTTTCTTAAACGTAGTGTCAAATTAATCAGCTCCACGAGATCTTTGAGACGTTACAACAAACCATGATTGCATCATGTTGTATTTCCAAGAAAAATAGTACTTTATGTGCTCAAACACACAACTTTTGTAACATTTAAAACTTCGAAGCTCGATAACTTCGGCAAACAAACTCCAAGTTTCTTAAACGAAGTGTCAAATTAATCAGCACCACGAGATCTTTGAGACGTCACAACAAACCATGATTGCATCTTGTTGTATTTCCAAGAAAAATAGTACTTTATGTGCTCAAACACACAACTTTTGTAACATTTAAAACTTCGAAGCTCGATAACTTCGGCAAACAAACTCCAAGTTTCTTAAACGAAGTGTCACATTAATCAGCTCGTCGAAATCTTTGAGACGTCACAACAAATCATGTTTGCATCTTGTTGCATTTCCAAGAAAAATAGTACTTTTTGTGCTCAAACACACAACTTTTGTAACATTTCAAACTTCGAAGCTCGTTAACTTCGGCAAACAAACTCCAAGTTTCTTAAACGAAGTGTCAAATTAATCAGCTCCACGAGATCTTTGAGACGTCACGACAAATCATGATTGCATCATGTTGTATTTCCAAGAAAAATAGTACTTTAAGTACTCAAAAAAACACTTTTGTAACATTTCAAACTTCGAAGCTCGTTAACTTCGACAAATGATCACCAAATTTCTTAAACGATGTGTCAAATTAATCAGGTCGTCGAGATCTTTGAGACGTCACAACAAATCATGATTGCATCTTCTTGCATTTCCAAGAAAAATAGTACTTTATGTGCTCAAAAACAAAACTTTGGTAACATTTCCAACTTCGAAGCTCGATAACTTCGGCAAACAAACTCCAAGTTTCTTAAAAAAAGTGTCAAATTAATCAGCTCGTCGAGGTGTTTGAGACGTCACAACAAATCATGATTGCATCTTCTTGCATTTCCAAGAAAAGTAGTACTTTATGTGCTCAAACACACAACTTTTGTAACATTTCAAACTTCGAAGCTCGATAACTTCGGCAAACAAACTCCAAGTTTCTTAAACGAAGTGTCAAATTAATCAGCTCCACGAGATCTTTGAGACGTCACAACAAATCATGATTGCATCATGTTGTATTTCCAAGAAAAATAGTACATTAAGTACTCAAAAAAACACTTTTGTAACATTTCAAACTTCGAAGCTCGTTAACTTCGACAAATGATCACCAAATTTCTTAAACGATGTGTCAAATTAATCAGGTCGTCGAGATCTTTGAGACGTCACAACAAATCATGATTGCATCTTCTTGCATTTCCAAGAAAAATAGTACTTTATGTGCTCAAAAACAAAACTTTGGTAACATTTCCAACTTCGAAGCTCGATAACTTCGGCAAACAAACTCCAAGTTTCTTAAAAAAAGTGTCAAATTAATCAGGTCGTCGAGATCTTTGAGACGTCACAACAAATCATGGTTGCATCTTCTTGCATTTCCAAGAAAAATAGTACTTTATGTGCTCAAACACAAAACATTTGTAACATTTAAAACTTCGAAGCTCGATAACTTCGGCAAACAAACTCCAAGTTTCTTAAACGAAGTGTCACATTAATCAGCTCGTCGAAATCTTTGAGACGTCACAACAAATCATGTTTGCATCTTGTTGCATTTCCAAGAAAAATAGTACTTTATGTGCTCAATCACACAACTTTTGTAACATTTCAAACTTCGAAGCTCGATAACTTCGACAAATGATCACCAAATTTCTTAAACGATATGTCAAATTAATCAGCTGGTCGAGATCTTTGAGACGTCACAACAAATCATGATTGCATCTTGTTGCATTTCCAAGAAAAATAGTACTTTATGTGTTCAAACACACAACTTTTGTAACATTTCAAACTTCGAAGCTCGATAACTTCGACAAATGATCACCAAATTTCTTAAACAATGTGTCAAATTAATCAGCTCGACGAGATCTATGAGACGTCACAACAAATCATGGTTGCATCTTCTTGCATTTCCAAGAAAAATAGTACTTTATGTGCTCAAACACAAAATTTTTGTAACATTTAAAACTTCGAAGCTCGATAACTTCGGCAAACAAACTCCAAGTTTCTTAAACGAAGTGTCAAATTAATCAGCTCCACGAGATCTTTGAGACGTCACAACAAATCATGATTGAATCTTGTTGCATTTCCAAGAAAAATAGTACTTTACGTGCTCAAAAAAAAACTTTTGTAACATTTCAAACTTCGAAGCTCGATAACTTCGGCAAATGATCACCAGATTTCTTAACCGATGTGTCAAATTAATCTGCTCGTCGATATCTTTGAGACGTCACAACAAATCATGATTGCATCTTGTTGCATTTCCAAGAAAAATAGTACTTTATGTGCTCAAAAACAAAACTTTTGTAACATTTCAAACTTCGAAGCTCGATAACTTCGGCAAGCAAACTCCAAGTTTCTTAAAAGAAGTGTCAAATTAATCAGCTCCACGAGATCTTTGAAACGTCACAACAAATCATGATTGCATCATGTTGTATTTCCAAGAAAAATAGTACTTTATGTGCTCAAACACACAACTTTTGTAGCATTTAAAACTTCGAAGCTCGTTAACTTCGACAAATGATCACCAAATTTCTTAAACGAAGTGTCAAATTAATCAGGTCGTCAAGATCTTTGAAACGTCACAACAAATCATGATTGCATCTTCTTGCATTCCCAAGAAAAATGGTACTTTATGTGTTCAAACACACAACTTTTGTAACATTTCAAACTTCGAAGCTCGTTAACTACGACAAATGATCACCAAATTTCTTAAACGATGTGTCAAATTAATCAGCTCGTCGAGATCTTTGAGACGTCACAACAAATCATTATTGCATCTTGTTGCATTTCCAAGAAAAATAGTACTTTATGTGTTCAAACACACAACTTTTGTAACATTTCAAACTTCGAAGCTCGATAACTTCGACAAATGATCACCAAATTTCTTAAACGATGTGTCAAATTAATCAGCTTGACGAGATCTTTGAGACGTCACAACAAATCATGATTGCATCTTGTTGCATTTCCAAGAAAAATAGTACTTTATGTGTTCAAACACACAACTTTTGTAACATTTCAAACTTCGAAGCTCGATAACTTCGACAAATGATCACCAAATTTCTTAAACAATGTGTCAAATTAATCAGCTCGACGAGATCTTTGAGACGTCACAACAAATCATGGTTGCATCTTCTTGCATTTCCAAGAAAAATAGTACTTTATGTGCTCAAACACAAAATTTTTGTAACATTTAAAACTTCGTAGCTCGATAACTTCGGCAAACAAACTCCAAGTTTCTTAAACGAAGTGTCAAATTAATCAGCACCACGAGATCTTTGAGACGTCACAACAAACCATGATTGCATCTTGTTGTATTTCCAAGAAAAATAGTACTTTATGTGCTCAAACACACAACTTTTGTAACATTTAAAACTTCGAAGCTCGATAACTTCGGCAAACAAACTCCAAGTTTCTTAAACGAAGTGTCACATTAATCAGCTCGTCGAAATCTTTGAGACGTCACAACAAATCATGTTTGCATCTTGTTGCATTTCCAAGAAAAATAGTACTTTTTGTGCTCAAACACACAACTTTTGTAACATTTCAAACTTCGAAGCTCGTTAACTTCGGCAAACAAACTCCAAGTTTCTTAAACGAAGTGTCAAATTAATCAGCTCCACGAGATCTTTGAGACGTCACGACAAATCATGATTGCATCATGTTGTATTTCCAAGAAAAATAGTACTTTAAGTACTCAAAAAAACACTTTTGTAACATTTCAAACTTCGAAGCTCGTTAACTTCGACAAATGATCACCAAATTTCTTAAACGATGTGTCAAATTAATCAGGTCGTCGAGATCTTTGAGACGTCACAACAAATCATGATTGCATCTTCTTGCTTTTCCAAGAAAAATAGTACTTTATGTGCTCAAAAACAAAACTTTGGTAACATTTCCAACTTCGAAGCTCGATAACTTCGGCAAACAAACTCCAAGTTTCTTAAAAAAAGTGTCAAATTAATCAGCTCGTCGAGGTGTTTGAGACGTCACAACAAATCATGATTGCATCTTCTTGCATTTCCAAGAAAAGTAGTACTTTATGTGCTCAAACACACAACTTTTGTAACATTTCAAACTTCGAAGCTCGATAACTTCGGCAAACAAACTCCAAGTTTCTTAAACGAAGTGTCAAATTAATCAGCTCCACGAGATCTTTGAGACGTCACAACAAATCATGATTGCATCATGTTGTATTTCCAAGAAAAATAGTACTTTACGTGCTCAAACACAGAACTTTTGAGACTTTTCAAACTTTGAAGCTCGATAACTTCGGCAAATGAGGACCAAATTTGTTAAACAAAGTGTCAAATTAATCAGCTCGACGAGATCTTTAAGATGTCACAACAAATCATGATTGCATCTTGTTGAATTTCCAAGAAAAATAGTACTTTACGTGCTCAAACACAGAACTTTTGAGACTTTTCAAACTTTGAAGCTCGATAACTTCGGCAAATGAGGACCAAATTTGTTAAACAAAGTGGCAAATTCATCAGCTCGGCGAGATCTTTAAGATGTCACACCACATCATGATTGCATCTTGTAGCATTTCCAAGGAAAATAATACTTTATGTGCTCAAACAAACAACTTTTGAGACTTTTCAAACTTTGAAGCTCGATAACTTCGGCAAATGAGGACCAAATTTGGTAAACAAAGTGACAAATTAATCAGCTCGTCGAAATCATTGAGACGTCACAACAAATCATGTTTGCATCTTGTTGCATTTCCAAGAAAAATAGTACTTTATGTGCTCAATCACACAACTTTTGTAACATTTCAAACTTCGAAGCTCGATAACTTCGACAAATGATCACCAAATTTCTTAAACGATATGTCAAATTAATCGGCTGGTCGAGATCTTTGAGACGTCACAACAAATCATGATTGCATCTTGTTGCATTTCCAAGAAAAATAGTACTTTAAGTGTTCAAACACACAACTTTTGTAACATTTCAAACTTCGAAGCTCGATAACTTCGACAAATGATCACCAAATTTCTTAAACAATGTGTCAAATTAATCAGCTCGACGAGATCTATGAGACGTCACAACAAATCATGGTTGCATCTTCTTGCATTTCCAAGAAAAATAGTACTTTATGTGCTCAAACACAAAATTTTTGTAACATTTAAAACTTCGAAGCTCGATAACTTCGGCAAACAAACTCCAAGTTTCTTAAACGAAGTGTCAAATTAATCAGCTCCACGAGATCTTTGAGACGTCACAACAAATCATGATTGAATCTTGTTGCATTTCCAAGAAAAATAGTACTTTACGTGCTCAAAAAAAAACTTTTGTAACATTTCAAACTTCGAAGCTCGATAACTTCGGCAAATGATCACCAGATTTCTTAAACGATGTGTCAAATTAATCTGCTCGTCGATATCTTTGAGACGTCACAACAAATCATGGTTGCATCTTCTTGCATTTCCAAGAAAAATAGTACTTTATGTGCTCAAACACAAAATTTTTGTAACATTTAAAACTTCGAAGCTCGATAACTTCGGCAAACAAACTCCAAGTTTCTTAAACGAAGTGTCAAATTAATCAGCTCCACGAGATCTTTGAGACGTCACAACAAATCATGATTGAATCTTGTTGCATTTCCAAGAAAAATAGTACTTTACGTGCTCAAAAAAAAACTTTTGTAACATTTCAAACTTCGAAGCTCGATAACTTCGGCAAATGATCACCAGATTTCTTAAACGAAGTGTCAAATTAATCAGCTCCACGAGATCTTTGAGACGTCACGACAAATCATGATTGCATCATGTTGTATTTCCAAGAAAAATAGTACTTTAAGTACTCAAAAAAACACTTTTGTAACATTTCAAACTTCGAAGCTCGTTAACTTCGACAAATGATCACCAAATTTCTTAAACGATGTGTCAAATTAATCAGGTCGTCGAGATCTTTGAGACGTCACAACAAATCATGATTGCATCTTCTTGCATTTCCAAGAAAAATAGTACTTTATGTGCTCAAAAACAAAACTTTGGTAACATTTCCAACTTCGAAGCTCGATAACTTCGGCAAACAAACTCCAAGTTTCTTAAAAAAAGTGTCAAATTAATCAGCTCGTCGAGGTGTTTGAGACGTCACAACAAATCATGATTGCATCTTCTTGCATTTCCAAGAAAAGTAGTACTTTATGTGCTCAAACACACAACTTTTGTAACATTTCAAACTTCGAAGCTCGATAACTTCGGCAAACAAACTCCAAGTTTCTTAAACGAAGTGTCAAATTAATCAGCTCCACGAGATCTTTGAGACGTCACAACAAATCATGATTGCATCATGTTGTATTTCCAAGAAAAATAGTACATTAAGTACTCAAAAAAACACTTTTGTAACATTTCAAACTTCGAAGCTCGTTAACTTCGACAAATGATCACCAAATTTCTTAAACGATGTGTCAAATTAATCAGGTCGTCGAGATCTTTGAGACGTCACAACAAATCATGATTGCATCTTCTTGCATTTCCAAGAAAAATAGTACTTTATGTGCTCAAAAACAAAACTTTGGTAACATTTCCAACTTCGAAGCTCGATAACTTCGGCAAACAAACTCCAAGTTTCTTAAAAAAAGTGTCAAATTAATCAGGTCGTCGAGATCTTTGAGACGTCACAACAAATCATGGTTGCATCTTCTTGCATTTCCAAGAAAAATAGTACTTTATGTGCTCAAACACAAAACATTTGTAACATTTAAAACTTCGAAGCTCGATAACTTCGGCAAACAAACTCCAAGTTTCTTAAACGAAGTGTCACATTAATCAGCTCGTCGAAATCTTTGAGACGTCACAACAAATCATGTTTGCATCTTGTTGCATTTCCAAGAAAAATAGTACTTTATGTGCTCAATCACACAACTTTTGTAACATTTCAAACTTCGAAGCTCGATAACTTCGACAAATGATCACCAAATCTCTTAAACGATATGTCAAATTAATCAGCTGGTCGAGATCTTTGAGACGTCACAACAAATCATGATTGCATCTTGTTGCATTTCCAAGAAAAATAGTACTTTATGTGTTCAAACACACAACTTTTGTAACATTTCAAACTTCGAAGCTCGATAACTTCGACAAATGATCACCAAATTTCTTAAACAATGTGTCAAATTAATCAGCTCGACGAGATCTATGAGACGTCACAACAAATCATGGTTGCATCTTCTTGCATTTCCAAGAAAAATAGTACTTTATGTGCTCAAACACAAAATTTTTGTAACATTTAAAACTTCGAAGCTCGATAACTTCGGCAAACAAACTCCAAGTTTCTTAAACGAAGTGTCAAATTAATCAGCTCCACGAGATCTTTGAGACGTCACAACAAATCATGATTGAATCTTGTTGCATTTCCAAGAAAAATAGTACTTTACGTGCTCAAAAAAAAACTTTTGTAACATTTCAAACTTCGAAGCTCGATAACTTCGGCAAATGATCACCAGATTTCTTAAACGATGTGTCAAATTAATCTGCTCGTCGATATCTTTGAGACGTCACAACAAATCATGATTGCATCTTGTTGCATTTCCAAGAAAAATAGTACTTTATGTGCTCAAAAACAAAACTTTTGTAACATTTCAAACTTCGAAGCTCGATAACTTCGGCAAGCAAACTCCAAGTTTCTTAAAAGAAGTGTCAAATTAATCAGCTCCACGAGATCTTTGAAACGTCACAACAAATCATGATTGCATCATGTTGTATTTCCAAGAAAAATAGTACTTTATGTGCTCAAACACACTACTTTTGTAGCATTTAAAACTTCGAAGCTCGTTAACTTCGACAAATGATCACCAAATTTCTTAAACGAAGTGTCAAATTAATCAGGTCGTCAAGATCTTTGAAACGTCACAACAAATCATGATTGCATCTTCTTGCATTCCCAAGAAAAATGGTACTTTATGTGTTCAAACACACAACTTTTGTAACATTTCAAACTTCGAAGCTCGTTAACTACGACAAATGATCACCAAATTTCTTAAACGATGTGTCAAATTAATCAGCTCGTCGAGATCTTTGAGACGTCACAACAAATCATTATTGCATCTTGTTGCATTTCCAAGAAAAATAGTACTTTATGTGTTCAAACACACAACTTTTGTAACATTTCAAACTTCGAAGCTCGATAACTTCGACAAATGATCACCAAATTTCTTAAACGATGTGTCAAATTAATCAGCTTGACGAGATCTTTGAGACGTCACAACAAATCATGATTGCATCTTGTTGCATTTCCAAGAAAAATAGTACTTTATGTGTTCAAACACACAACTTTTGTAACATTTCAAACTTCGAAGCTCGATAACTTCGACAAATGATCACCAAATTTCTTAAACAATGTGTCAAATTAATCAGCTCGACGAGATCTTTGAGACGTCACAACAAATCATGGTTGCATCTTCTTGCATTTCCAAGAAAAATAGTACTTTATGTGCTCAAACACAAAATTTTTGTAACATTTAAAACTTCGAAGCTCGATAACTTCGGCAAACAAACTCCAAGTTTCTTAAACGAAGTGTCAAATTAATCAGCACCACGAGATCTTTGAGACGTCACAACAAACCATGATTGCATCTTGTTGTATTTCCAAGAAAAATAGTACTTTATGTGCTCAAACACACAACTTTTGTAACATTTAAAACTTCGAAGCTCGATAACTTCGGCAAACAAACTCCAAGTTTCTTAAACGAAGTGTCACATTAATCAGCTCGTCGAAATCTTTGAGACGTCACAACAAATCATGTTTGCATCTTGTTGCATTTCCAAGAAAAATAGTACTTTTTGTGCTCAAACACACAACTTTTGTAACATTTCAAACTTCGAAGCTCGTTAACTTCGGCAAACAAACTCCAAGTTTCTTAAACGAAGTGTCAAATTAATCAGCTCCACGAGATCTTTGAGACGTCACGACAAATCATGATTGCATCATGTTGTATTTCCAAGAAAAATAGTACTTTAAGTACTCAAAAAAACACTTTTGTAACATTTCAAACTTCGAAGCTCGTTAACTTCGACAAATGATCACCAAATTTCTTAAACGATGTGTCAAATTAATCAGGTCGTCGAGATCTTTGAGACGTCACAACAAATCATGATTGCATCTTCTTGCATTTCCAAGAAAAATAGTACTTTATGTGCTCAAAAACAAAACTTTGGTAACATTTCCAACTTCGAAGCTCGATAACTTCGGCAAACAAACTCCAAGTTTCTTAAAAAAAGTGTCAAATTAATCAGCTCGTCGAGGTGTTTGAGACGTCACAACAAATCATGATTGCATCTTCTTGCATTTCCAAGAAAAGTAGTACTTTATGTGCTCAAACACACAACTTTTGTAACATTTCAAACTTCGAAGCTCGATAACTTCGGCAAACAAACTCCAAGTTTCTTAAACGAAGTGTCAAATTAATCAGCTCCACGAGATCTTTGAGACGTCACAACAAATCATGATTGCATCATGTTGTATTTCCAAGAAAAATAGTACTTTACGTGCTCAAACACAGAACTTTTGAGACTTTTCAAACTTTGAAGCTCGATAACTTCGGCAAATGAGGACCAAATTTGTTAAACAAAGTGTCAAATTAATCAGCTCGACGAGATCTTTAAGATGTCACAACAAATCATGATTGCATCTTGTTGAATTTCCAAGAAAAATAGTACTTTACGTGCTCAAACACAGAACTTTTGAGACTTTTCAAACTTTGAAGCTCGATAACTTCGGCAAATGAGGACCAAATTTGTTAAACAAAGTGGCAAATTCATCAGCTCGGCGAGATCTTTAAGATGTCACACCACATCATGATTGCATCTTGTAGCATTTCCAAGGAAAATAATACTTTATGTGCTCAAACAATCAACTTTTGAGACTTTTCAAACTTTGAAGCTCGATAACTTCGGCAAATGAGGACCAAATTTGGTAAACAAAGTGACAAATTAATCAGCTCGTCGAAATCATTGAGACGTCACAACAAATCATGTTTGCATCTTGTTGCATTTCCAAGAAAAATAGTACTTTATGTGCTCAATCACACAACTTTTGTAACATTTCAAACTTCGAAGCTCGATAACTTCGACAAATGATCACCAAATTTCTTAAACGATATGTCAAATTAATCAGCTGGTCGAGATCTTTGAGACGTCACAACAAATCATGATTGCATCTTGTTGCATTTCCAAGAAAAATAGTACTTTATGTGTTCAAACACACAACTTTTGTAACATTTCAAACTTCGAAGCTCGATAACTTCGACAAATGATCACCAAATTTCTTAAACAATGTGTCAAATTAATCAGCTCGACGAGATCTATGAGACGTCACAACAAATCATGGTTGCATCTTCTTGCATTTCCAAGAAAAATTGTACTTTATGTGCTCAAACACAAAATTTTTGTAACATTTAAAACTTCGAAGCTCGATAACTTCGGCAAACAAACTCCAAGTTTCTTAAACGAAGTGTCAAATTAATCAGCTCCACGAGATCTTTGAGACGTCACAACAAATCATGATTGAATCTTGTTGCATTTCCAAGAAAAATAGTACTTTACGTGCTCAAAAAAAAACTTTTGTAACATTTCAAACTTCGAAGCTCGATAACTTCGGCAAATGATCACCAGATTTCTTAAACGATGTGTCAAATTAATCTGCTCGTCGATATCTTTGAGACGTCACAACAAATCATGATTGCATCTTGTTGCATTTCCAAGAAAAATAGTACTTTATGTGCTCAAAAACAAAACTTTTGTAACATTTCAAACTTCGAAGCTCGATAACTTCGGCAAGCAAACTCCAAGTTTCTTAAAAGAAGTGTCAAATTAATCAGCTCCACGAGATCTTTGAAACGTCACAACAAATCATGATTGCATCATGTTGTATTTCCAAGAAAAATAGTACTTTATGTGCTCAAACACACAACTTTTGTAGCATTTAAAACTTCGAAGCTCGTTAACTTCGACAAATGATCACCAAATTTCTTAAACGAAGTGTCAAATTAATCAGGTCGTCAAGATTTTTGAAACGTCACAACAAATCATGATTGCATCTTCTTGCATTCCCAAGAAAAATGGTACTTTATGTGTTCAAACACACAACTTTTGTAACATTTCAAACTTCGAAGCTCGTTAACTACGACAAATGATCACCAAATTTCTTAAACGATGTGTCAAATTAATCAGCTCGTCGAGATCTTTGAGACGTCACAACAAATCATTATTGCATCTTGTTGCATTTCCAAGAAAAATAGTACTTTATGTGTTCAAACACACAACTTTTGTAACATTTCAAACTTCGAAGCTCGATAACTTCGACAAATGATCACCAAATTTCTTAAACGATGTGTCAAATTAATCAGCTTGACGAGATCTTTGAGACGTCACAACAAATCATGATTGCATCTTGTTGCATTTCCAAGAAAAATAGTACTTTATGTGTTCAAACACACAACTTTTGTAACATTTCAAACTTCGAAGCTCGATAACTTCGACAAATGATCACCAAATTTCTTAAACAATGTGTCAAATTAATCAGCTCGACGAGATCTTTGAGACGTCACAACAAATCATGGTTGCATCTTCTTGCATTTCCAAGAAAAATAGTACTTTATGTGCTCAAACACAAAATTTTTGTAACATTTAAAACTTCGAAGCTCGATAACTTCGGCAAACAAACTCCAAGTTTCTTAAAAAAAGTGTCAAATTAATCAGCTCGTCGAGGTGTTTGAGACGACACAAACAAATCATGATTGCATCTTCTTGCATTTCCAAGAAAAGTAGTACTTTATGTGCTCAAACACACAACTTTTGTAACATTTCAAATTTCGAAGCTCGATAACTTCGGCAAACAAACTCCAAGTTTCTTAAACGAAGTGTCAAATTAATCAGCTCCACGAGATCTTTGAGACGTCACAACAAATCATGATTGCATCATGTTGTATTTCCAAAAAAAATAGTACTTTAAGTACTCAAAAAAACACTTTTGTAACATTTCAAACTTCGAAGCTCGTTAACTTCGACAAATGATCACCAAATTTCTTAAACGATGTGTCAAATTAATCAGGTCGTCGAGATCTTTGAGACGTCACAACAAATCATGATTGCATCTTCTTGCATTTCCAAGAAAAATAGTACTTTATGTGCTCAAAAACAAAACTTTGGTAACATTTCCAACTTCGAAGCTCGATAACTTCGGCAAACAAACTCCAAGTTTCTTAAAAAAAGTGTCAAATTAATCAGGTCGTCGAGATCTTTGAGACGTCACAACAAATCATGGTTGCATTTTCTTGCATTTCCAAGAAAAATAGTACTTTATGTGCTCAAACACAAAACTTTTGTAACATTTAAAACTTCGAAGCTCGATAACTTCGGCAAACAAACTCCAAGTTTCTTAAACGAAGTGTCACATTAATCAGCTCGTCGAAATCTTTGAGACGTCACAACAAATCATGATTGCATCTTGTTGCATTTCCAAGAAAAATAGTACTTTATGTGTTCAAACACACAACTTTTGTAACATTTCAAACGTCGAAGCTCGATAACTTCGACAAATGATCACCAAATTTCTTAAACAATGTGTCAAATTAATCAGCTCGACGAGATCTATGAGACGTCACAACAAATCATGGTTGCATCTTCTTGCATTTCCAAGAAAAATAGTACTTTATGTGCTCAAACACAAAATTTTTGTAACATTTAAAACTTCGAAGCTCGATAACTTCGGCAAACAAACTCCAAGTTTCTTAAAAAAAGTGTCAAATTAATCAGCTCGTCGAGGTGTTTGAGACGACACAAACAAATCATGATTGCATCTTCTTGCATTTCCAAGAAAAGTAGTACTTTATGTGCTCAAACACACAACTTTTGTAACATTTCAAATTTCGAAGCTCGATAACTTCGGCAAACAAACTCCAAGTTTCTTAAACGAAGTGTCAAATTAATCAGCTGGTCGAGATCTTTGAGACGTCACAACAAATCATGATTGCATCTTGTTGCATTTCCAAGAAAAATAGTACTTTATGTGTTCAAACACACAACTTTTGTGACATTTCAAACTTCGAAGCTCGATAACTTCGACAAATGATCACCAAATTTCTTAAACAATGTGTCAAATTAATCAGCTCGACGAGATCTATGAGACGTCACAACAAATCATGGTTGCATCTTCTTGCATTTCCAAGAAAAATAGTACTTTATGTGCTCAAACACAAAATTTTTGTAACATTTAAAACTTCGAAGCTCGATAACTTCGGCAAACAAACTCCAAGTTTCTTAAACGAAGTGTCAAATTATTCAGCTCCACGAGATCTTTGAGACGTCACAACAAATCATGATTGAATCTTGTTGTATTTCCAAGAAAAATAGTACTTTAAGTACTCAAAAAAACACTTTTGTAACATTTCAAACTTCGAAGCTCGTTAACTTCGACAAATGATCACCAAATTTCTTAAACGATGTGTCAAATTAATCAGCTCCACGAGATCTTTGAAACGTCACAACAAATCATGATTGCATCATGTTGTATTTCCAAGAAAAATAGTACTTTATGTACTCAAAAAAAAACTTTTGTAACATTTCAAACTTCGAAGCTCGATAACTTCGGCAAACAAACTCCAAGTTTCTTAAACGAAGTGTCAAATTAATCAGCTCCACGAGATCTTTGAGACGTCACAACAAATCATGATTGCATCATGTTGTATTTCCAAGAAAAATAGTACTTTAAGTACTCAAAAAAACACTTTTGTAACATTTCAAACTTCGAAGCTCGTTAACTTCGACAAATGATCACCAAATTTCTTAAACGATGTGTCAAATTAATCAGGTCGTCGAGATCTTTGAGACGTCACAACAAATCATGATTGCATCTTCTTGCATTTCCAAGAAAAATAGTACTTTATGTGCTCAAACACAAAACTTTGGTAACATTTCCAACTTCGAAGCTCGATAACTTCGGCAAACAAACTCCAAGTTTCTTAAAAAAAGTGTCAAATTAATCAGGTCGTCGAGATCTTTGAGACGTCACAACAAATCATGGTTGCATCTTCTTGCATTTCCAAGAAAAATAGTACTTTATGTGCTCAAACACAAAACTTTTGTAACATTTAAAACTTCGAAGCTCGATAACTTCGGCAAACAAACTCCAAGTTTCTTAAACGAAGTGTCACATTAATCAGCTCGTCGAAATCTTTGAGACGTCACAACAAATCATGTTTGCATCTTGTTGCATTTCCAAGAAAAATAGTACTTTATGTGCTCAATCACACAACTTTTGTAACATTTCAAACTTCGAAGCTCGATAACTTCGGCAAACAAACTCCAAGTTTCTTAAACGAAGTGTCACATTAATCAGCTCGTCGAAATCTTTGAGACGTCACAACAAATCATGATTGCATCTTGTTGCATTTCCAAGAAAAATAGTACTTTATGTGTTCAAACACACAACTTTTGTAACATTTCAAACTTCGAAGCTCGATAACTTCGACAAATGATCACCAAATTTCTTAAACAATGTGTCAAATTAATCAGCTCGACGAGATCTATGAGACGTCACAACAAATCATGGTTGCATCTTCTTGCATTTCCAAGAAAAATAGTACTTTATGTGCTCAAACACAAAATTTTTGTAACATTTAAAACTTCGAAGCTCGATAACTTCGGCAAACAAACTCCAAGTTTCTTAAACGAAGTGTCAAATTAATCAGCTCCACGAGATCTTTGAGACGTCACAACAAATCATGATTGCATCATGTTGTATTTCCAAGAAAAATAGTACTTTAAGTACTCAAAAAAACACTTTTGTAACATTTCAAACTTCGAAGCTCGTTAACTTCGACAAATGATCACCAAATTTCTTAAACGATGTGTCAAATTAATCAGGTCGTCGAGATCTTTGAGACGTCACAACAAATCATGATTGCATCTTCTTGCATTTCCAAGAAAAATAGTACTTTATGTGTTCAAAAACAAAACTTTGGTAACATTTCCAACTTCGAAGCTCGATAACTTCGGCAAACAAACTCCAAGTTTCTTAAAAAAAGTGTCAAATTAATCAGCTCGTCGAGGTGTTTGAGACGTCACAACAAATCATGATTGCATCTTCTTGCATTTCCAAGAAAAGTAGTACTTTATGTGCTCAAACACACAACTTTTGTAACATTTCAAACTTCGAAGCTCGATAACTTCGGCAAACAAACTCCAAGTTTCTTAAACGAAGTGTCAAATTAATCAGCTCCACGAGATCTTTGAGACGTCACAACAAATCATGATTGAATCTTGTTGCATTTCCAAGAAAAATAGTACTTTACGTGCTCAAAAAAAAACTTTTGTAACATTTCAAACTTCGAAGCTCGATAACTTCGGCAAATGATCACCAGATTTCTTAAACAATGTGTCAAATTAATCTGCTCGTCGATATCTTTGAGCCGTCACAACAAATCATGATTGCATCTTGTTGCATTTCCAAGAAAAATAGTACTTTATGTGCTCAAAAACAAAACTTTTGTAACATTTCAAACTTCGAAGCTCGATAACTTCGGCAAACAAACTCCAAGTTTCTTAAAAGAAGTGTCAAATTAATCAGCTCCACGAGATCTTTGAGACGTCACAACAAATCATGATTGCATCATGTTGTATTTCCAAGAAAAATAGTACTTTATGTGCTCAAACACACAACTTTTGTAGCATTTAAAACTTCGAAGCTCGTTAACTTCGACAAATGATCACCAAATTTCTTAAACGAAGTGTCAAATTAATCAGGTCGTCAAGATCTTTGAAACGTCACAACAAATCATGATTGCATCTTCTTGCATTCCCAAGAAAAATGGTACTTTATGTGTTCAAACACACAACTTTTGTAACATTTCAAACTTCGAAGCTCGATAACTTCGACAAATGATCACCAAATTTCTTAAACGATATGTCAAATTAATCAGCTCGTCGAGATCTTTGAGACGTCACAACAAATCATGATTGCATCTTGTTGCATTTCCAAGAAAAATAGTACTTTATGTGTTCAAACACACAACTTTTGTAACATTTCAAACTTCGAAGCTCGATAACTTCGACAAATGATCACCAAATTTCTTAAACAATGTGTCAAATTAATCAGCTCGACGAGATCTTTGAGACGTCACAACAAATCATGGTTGCATCTTCTTGCATTTCCAAGAAAAATAGTACTTTATGTGCTCAAACACAAAATTTTTGTAACATTTAAAACTTCGAAGCTCGATAACTTCGGCAAACAAACTCCAAGTTTCTTAAACGTAGTGTCAAATTAATCAGCTCCACGAGATCTTTGAGACGTTACAACAAACCATGATTGCATCATGTTGTATTTCCAAGAAAAATAGTACTTTATGTGCTCAAAAAAAAACTTTTGTAGCATTTCAAATTTCGAAGCTCGATAACTTCGGCAAACAAACTCCAAGTTTCTTAAACGAAGTGTCAAATTAATCAGCACCACGAGATCTTTGAGACGTCATAACAAACCATGATTGCATCTTGTTGTATTTCCAAGAAAAATAGTACTTTATGTGCTCAAACACACAACTTTTGTACCATTTAAAACTTCGAAGCTCGTTAACTTCGGCAAACAAACTCCAAGTTTCTTAAACGAAGTGTCACATTAATCAGCTCGTCGAGATCTTTGAGACGTCATAACAAATCATGATTGCATCATTTTGTATTTCCAAGAAAAATAGTACTTTACGTGCTCAAATACAGAACTTTTGAGACATTTCAAACTTTGAAGCTCGATAACTTCGGCAAATGAGGACCAAATTTGTTAAACAAAGTGCCAAATTAATCAGCTCGACGCGATTTGGAAGATGCCACAACACATCATTATTGCATCTTGTTGAATTTCCAAGGGAAATTGTACTTTATGTGCTCAAACACACATCTTTTGAGACTTTTCAAACTTTGAAGCTCGATAACTTCGGCAAATGAGGACCAAATTTGTTAAACAAAGTGTCAAATTAATTCAGCTCGACGAGATCTTTAAGATGCCACAACACATCATTATTGCGTCTTGTAGCATTTCCAAGAACAATAGTACTTTACGTGCTCAAACACACAAATTTTGAGACTTTTCAAACTTTGAAGCTCGATAACTTCGGCAAATGAGGACCAAATTTGTTAAACAAAGTGGCAAATTCATCAGCTCGACGAGATCTTTAAGATGTCATACCACCTCATGATTGCATCTTGTTGCATTTCCAAGGAAAATAATACTTTATGTGCTCAAACACACAACTTTTGTGACTTTTCAAACTTTGAAGCTCGATAACTTCGGCAAATGAGGACCAAATTTGGTAAACAAAGTGTCAAATTAATCAGCTCGACGAGATCTTTAAGATGTCACAACAAATCATGATTGCATCTTGTTGAATTTCCAAGAAAAATAGTACTTTACGTGCTCAAACACAGAACTTTTGAGACTTTTCAAACTTTGAAGCTCGATAACTTCGGCAAATGAGGACCAAATTTGTTAAACAAAGTGGCAAATTAATCAGCTCGACGAGATCTTTAAGATGTCACCACAAATCATGATTGCATCATGTTGAAAATCCACGGAAAATAGTACTTTACGTGCTCAAACACACAACTTTTCAGACTCTTCAAACTTTGAAGCTGGATAACCTCGGCAAATGAGGACCAAATTTGTTAAACAAAGTGGCAAATTCATCAGCTCGACGAGATCTTTAATATATCACACCACATCATGATTGCATCTTGTTGCATTTCCAAGAAAAATAGTACTTTATGTGTTCAAAAACAAAACTTTGGTAACATTTCCAACTTCGAAGCTCGATAACTTCGGCAAACAAACTCCAAGTTTCTTAAAAAAAGTGTCAAATTAATCAGCTCGTCGAGGTGTTTGAGACGTCACAACAAATCATGATTGCATCTTCTTGCATTTCCAAGAAAAGTAGTACTTTATGTGCTCAAACACACAACTTTTGTAACATTTCAAACTTCGAAGCTCGATAACTTCGACAAATGATCACCAAATTTCTTAAACAATGTGTCAAATTAATCAGCTCGACGAGATCTATGAGACGTCACAACAAATCATGGTTGCATCTTCTTGCATTTCCAAGAAAAATAGTACTTTATGTGCTCAAACACAAAATTTTTGTAACATTTAAAACTTCGAAGCTCGATAACTTCGGCAAACAAACTCCAAGTTTCTTAAACGAAGTGTCAAATTAATCAGCTCCACGAGATCTTTGAGACGTCACAACAAATCATGATTGCATCATGTTGTATTTCCAAGAAAAATAGTACTTTAAGTACTCAAAAAAACACTTTTGTAACATTTCAAACTTCGAAGCTCGTTAACTTCGACAAATGATCACCAAATTTGTTAAACAATGTGTCAAATTAATCTGCTCGTCGATATCTTTGAGACGTCACAACAAATCATGATTGCATCTTGTTGCATTTCCAAGAAAAATAGTACTTTATGTGCTCAAAAACAAAACTTTTGTAACATTTCAAACTTCGAAGCTCGATAACTTCGGCAAACAAACTCCAAGTTTCTTAAAAGAAGTGTCAAATTAATCAGCTCCACGAGATCTTTGAGACGTCACAACAAATCATGATTGCATCATGTTGTATTTCCAAGAAAAATAGTACTTTATGTGCTCAAACACACAACTTTTGTAGCATTTAAAACTTCGAAGCTCGTTAACTTCGACAAATGATCACCAAATTTCTTAAACGAAGTGTCAAATTAATCAGGTCGTCAAGATCTTTGAAACGTCACAACAAATCATGATTGCATCTTCTTGCATTCCCAAGAAAAATGGTACTTTATGTGTTCAAACACACAACTTTTGTAACATTTCAAACTTCGAAGCTCGATAACTTCGACAAATGATCACCAAATTTCTTAAACGATATGTCAAATTAATCAGCTCGTCGAGATCTTTGAGACGTCACAACAAATCATGATTGCATCTTGTTGCATTTCCAAGAAAAATAGTACTTTATGTGTTCAAACACACAACTTTTGTAACATTTCAAACTTCGAAGCTCGATAACTTCGACAAATGATCACCAAATTTCTTAAACAATGTGTCAAATTAATCAGCTCGACGAGATCTTTGAGACGTCACAACAAATCATGGTTGCATCTTCTTGCATTTCCAAGAAAAATAGTACTTTATGTGCTCAAACACAAAATTTTTGTAACATTTAAAACTTCGAAGCTCGATAACTTCGGCAAACAAACTCCAAGTTTCTTAAACGTAGTGTCAAATTAATCAGCTCCACGAGATCTTTGAGACGTTACAACAAACCATGATTGCATCATGTTGTATTTCCAAGAAAAATAGTACTTTATGTGCTCAAAAAAAAACTTTTGTAGCATTTCAAATTTCGAAGCTCGATAACTTCGGCAAACAAACTCCAAGTTTCTTAAACGAAGTGTCAAATTAATCAGCACCACGAGATCTTTGAGACGTCATAACAAACCATGATTGCATCTTGTTGTATTTCCAAGAAAAATAGTACTTTATGTGCTCAAACACACAACTTTTGTACCATTTAAAACTTCGAAGCTCGTTAACTTCGGCAAACAAACTCCAAGTTTCTTAAACGAAGTGTCACATTAATCAGCTCGTCGAGATCTTTGAGACGTCATAACAAATCATGATTGCATCATTTTGTATTTCCAAGAAAAATAGTACTTTACGTGCTCAAATACAGAACTTTTGAGACATTTCAAACTTTGAAGCTCGATAACTTCGGCAAATGAGGACCAAATTTGTTAAACAAAGTGCCAAATTAATCAGCTCGACGCGATTTGGAAGATGCCACAACACATCATTATTGCATCTTGTTGAATTTCCAAGGGAAATTGTACTTTATGTGCTCAAACACACATCTTTTGAGACTTTTCAAACTTTGAAGCTCGATAACTTCGGCAAATGAGGACCAAATTTGTTAAACAAAGTGTCAAATTAATTCAGCTCGACGAGATCTTTAAGATGCCACAACACATCATTATTGCGTCTTGTAGCATTTCCAAGAACAATAGTACTTTACGTGCTCAAACACACAAATTTTGAGACTTTTCAAACTTTGAAGCTCGATAACTTCGGCAAATGAGGACCAAATTTGTTAAACAAAGTGGCAAATTCATCAGCTCGACGAGATCTTTAAGATGTCATACCACCTCATGATTGCATCTTGTTGCATTTCCAAGGAAAATAATACTTTATGTGCTCAAACACACAACTTTTGTGACTTTTCAAACTTTGAAGCTCGATAACTTCGGCAAATGAGGACCAAATTTGGTAAACAAAGTGTCAAATTAATCAGCTCGACGAGATCTTTAAGATGTCACAACAAATCATGATTGCATCTTGTTGAATTTCCAAGAAAAATAGTACTTTACGTGCTCAAACACAGAACTTTTGAGACTTTTCAAACTTTGAAGCTCGATAACTTCGGCAAATGAGGACCAAATTTGTTAAACAAAGTGGCAAATTAATCAGCTCGACGAGATCTTTAAGATGTCACCACAAATCATGATTGCATCATGTTGAAAATCCACGGAAAATAGTACTTTACGTGCTCAAACACACAACTTTTCAGACTCTTCAAACTTTGAAGCTGGATAACCTCGGCAAATGAGGACCAAATTTGTTAAACAAAGTGGCAAATTCATCAGCTCGACGAGATCTTTAATATATCACACCACATCATGATTGCATCTTGTTGCATTTCCAAGAAAAATAGTACTTTATGTGTTCAAAAACAAAACTTTGGTAACATTTCCAACTTCGAAGCTCGATAACTTCGGCAAACAAACTCCAAGTTTCTTAAAAAAAGTGTCAAATTAATCAGCTCGTCGAGGTGTTTGAGACGTCACAACAAATCATGATTGCATCTTCTTGCATTTCCAAGAAAAGTAGTACTTTATGTGCTCAAACACACAACTTTTGTAACATTTCAAACTTCGAAGCTCGATAACTTCGACAAATGATCACCAAATTTCTTAAACAATGTGTCAAATTAATCAGCTCGACGAGATCTATGAGACGTCACAACAAATCATGGTTGCATCTTCTTGCATTTCCAAGAAAAATAGTACTTTATGTGCTCAAACACAAAATTTTTGTAACATTTAAAACTTCGAAGCTCGATAACTTCGGCAAACAAACTCCAAGTTTCTTAAACGAAGTGTCAAATTAATCAGCTCCACGAGATCTTTGAGACGTCACAACAAATCATGATTGCATCATGTTGTATTTCCAAGAAAAATAGTACTTTAAGTACTCAAAAAAACACTTTTGTAACATTTCAAACTTCGAAGCTCGTTAACTTCGACAAATGATCACCAAATTTGTTAAACAAAGTGCCAAATTAATCAGCTCGACGCGATTTGGAAGATGCCACAACACATCATTATTGCATCTTGTTGAATTTCCAAGGGAAATTGTACTTTATGTGCTCAAACACACATCTTTTGAGACTTTTCAAACTTTGAAGCTCGATAACTTCGGCAAATGAGGACCAAATTTGTTAAACAAAGTGTCAAATTAATTCAGCTCGACGAGATCTTTAAGATGCCACAACACATCATTATTGCGTCTTGTAGCATTTCCAAGAACAATAGTACTTTACGTGCTCAAACACACAAATTTTGAGACTTTTCAAACTTTGAAGCTCGATAACTTCGGCAAATGAGGACCAAATTTGTTAAACAAAGTGGCAAATTCATCAGCTCGACGAGATCTTTAAGATGTCATACCACCTCATGATTGCATCTTGTTGCATTTCCAAGGAAAATAATACTTTATGTGCTCAAACACACAACTTTTGTGACTTTTCAAACTTTGAAGCTCGATAACTTCGGCAAATGAGGACCAAATTTGGTAAACAAAGTGTCAAATTAATCAGCTCGACGAGATCTTTAAGATGTCACAACAAATCATGATTGCATCTTGTTGAATTTCCAAGAAAAATAGTACTTTACGTGCTCAAACACAGAACTTTTGAGACTTTTCAAACTTTGAAGCTCGATAACTTCGGTAAATGAGGACCAAATTTGTTAAACAAAGTGGCAAATTCATCAGCTCGGCGAGATCTTTAAGATGTCACACCACATCATGATTGCATCTTGTAGCATTTCCAAGGAAAATAATACTTTATGTGCTCAAACAAACAACTTTTGAGACTTTTCAAACTTTGAAGCTCGATAACTTCGGCAAATGAGGACCAAATTTGGTAAACAAAGTGACAAATTAATCAGCTCGACGAGATTTGGAAGATGCCACAACACATCATTATTGCATCTTGTTGAATTTCCAAGAAAAATAGTACTTTACGTGCTCAAACACAGAACTTTTGAGACTTTTCAAAATTTGAAGCTCGATAACTTCGGCAAATGAGGACCAAATTTGTTAAACAAAGTGTCAAATTAATCAGCTCGACGAGATTTGGAAGATGCCACAACACATCATTATTGCATCTTGTTGAATTTCCAAGAAAAATAGTACTTTACGTGCTCAAACACAGAACTTTTGAGACTTTTCAAACTTTGAAGCTCGATAACTTCGGCAAATGAGGACCAAATTTGTTAAACAAAGTGGCAAATTCATCAGCTCGACGAGATCTTTAATATATCACACCACATCATGATTGCATCTTGTTGCATTTCCAAGGAAAATAATACTTTATGTGCTCAAACACACAACTTTTGTGACTTTTCAAACTTTGAAGCTCGATAACTTCGGCAAATGAGGACCAAATTTGTTAAATAAAGTGGCAAATTCATCAGCTCGACGAGATCTTTAAGATGTCACAACAAATCATGATTGCATCTTGTTGAATTTCCAAGAAAAATAGTACTTTACGTGCTCAAACACAGAACTTTTGAGACTTTTCAAACTTTGAAGCTCGATAACTTCGGCAAATGAGGACCAAATTTGTTAAACAAAGTGGCAAATTCATCAGCTCGACGAGATCTTTAAGATGTCACAACAAATCATTATTGCATCTTGTTGAATTTCCAAGAAAAATAGTACTTTACGTGCTCAAACACAGAACTTTTGAGACTTTTCAAACTTTGAAGCTCGATAACTTCGGCAAATGAGGACCAAATTTGTTAAACAAAGTGTCAAATTAATCAGCTCGACGAGATCTTTAAGATGTCACAACAAATCATTATTGCATCTTGTTGAATTTCCAAGAAAAATAGTACTTTACGTGCTCAAACACAGAACTTTTGAGACTTTTCAAACTTTGAAGCTCGATAACTTCGGCAAATGAGGACCAAATTTGTTAAACAAAGTGTCAAATTAATCAGCTCGACGAGATTTTGAAGATGCCACAACACGTCACTATTGTGTCTTGTAGCATTTCCAAGAACAATAGTACTTTACGTGCTCAAACACACAAATTTTGAGACTTTTCAAACTTTGAAGCTCGATAACTTCGGCAAATGAGGACCAAATTTGTTAAACAAAGTGTCAAATTAATCAGCTCGACGAGATCTTTAAGATGTCACACCACATCATGATTGCATCTTGTAGCATTTCCAAGGAAAATAATACTTTATGTGCTCAAACAAACAACTTTTGAGACTTTTCAAACTTTGAAGCTCGATAACTTCGGCAAATGAGGACCAAATTTGGTAAACAAAGTGACAAATTAATCAGCTCGACGAGATTTGGAAGATGCCACAACACATCATTATTGCATCTTGTTGAATTTCCAAGAAAAATAGTACTTTACGTGCTCAAACACAGAACTTTTGAGACTTTTCAAAATTTGAAGCTCGATAACTTCGGCAAATGAGGACCAAATTTGTTAAACAAAGTGTCAAATTACTCAGCTCGACGAGATCTTTAAGATGTCACAATAAATCATGATTGCATCATGTTGAAAATCCACGAAAAATTGTACTTTACGTGCTCAAACACACAACTTTTCAGACTATTCAAACTTTGAAGCTGGATAACCTCGGCAAATGAGGACCAAATTTGTTAAACAAAGTGTCAAATTAATCAGCTCGACGAGATCTTTAAGATGTCACACCACATCATGATTGCATCTTGTTGAATTTCCAAGAAAAATAGTACTTTACGTGCTCAAACACAGAACTTTTGAGACTTTTCAAACTTTGAAGCTCGATAACTTCGGCAAATGAGGACCAAATTTGTTAAACAAAGTGGCAAATTCATCAGCTCGACGAGATCTTTAAGATGTCATACCACCTCATGATTGCATCTTGTTGCATTTCCAAGGAAAATAATACTTTATGTGCTCAAACACACAACTTTTGTGACTTTTCAAATTTTGAAGCTCGATAACTTCGGCAAATGAGGACCAAATTTGGTAAACAAAGTGACAAATTAATCAGCTCGACGAGATTTTGAAGATGCCACAACACATCATTATTGCATCTTGTTGAATTTCCAAGGGAAATAGTACTTTATGTGCTCAAACACACATCTTTTGAGACTTTTCAAAATTTGAAGCTCGATAACTTCGGCAAATGAGGACCAAATTTGTTAAACAAAGTGTCAAATTAATCAGCTCGACGAGATCTTTAAGATGTCACACCACATCATGATTGCATCTTGTAGCATTTCCAAGGAAAATAATACTTTATGTGCTCAAACAAACAACTTTTGAGACTTTTCAAACTTTGAAGCTCGATAACTTCGGCAAATGAGGACCAAATTTGGTAAACAAAGTGACAAATTAATCAGCTCGACGAGATTTTGAAGATGCCACAACACATCATTATTGCATCTTGTTGAATTTCCAAGGGAAATAGTACTTTATGTGCTCAAACACAGAACTTTTGAGACTTTTCAAACTTTGAAGCTCGATAACTTCGGCAAATGAGGACCAAATTTGGTAAACAAAGTGACAAATTAATCAGCTCGACGAGATTTTGAAGATGCCACAACACATCATTATTGCATCTTGTTGAATTTCCAAGGGAAATAGTACTTTATGTGCTCAAACACACATCTTTTGAGACTTTTCAAAATTTGAAGCTCGATAACTTCGGCAAATGAGGACCAAATTTGTTAAACAAAGTGCCAAATTAATCAGCTCGACGAGATTTGGAAGATGCCACAACACATCATTATTGCATCTTGTTGAATTTCCAAGAAAAATAGTACTTTACGTGCTCAAACACAGAACTTTTGAGACTTTTCAAAATTTGAAGCTCGATAACTTCGGCAAATGAGGACCAAATTTGTTAAACAAAGTGCCAAATTAATCAGCTCGACGAGATTTGGAAGATGCCACAACACATCATTATTGCATCTTGTTGAATTTCCAAGAAAAATAGTACTTTACGTGCTCAAACACACAACTTTTGTGACTTTTCAAACTTTGAAGCTCGATAACTTCAGCAAATGAGGACCAAATTTGTTAAACAAAGTGTCAAATTAATCAGCTCGACGAGATCTTTAAGATGTCATACCACCTCATGATTGCATCTTGTTGCATTTCCAAGGAAAATAATACTTTATGTGCTCAAACACACAACTTTTGTGACTTTTCAAATTTTGAAGCTCGATAACTTCGGCAAATGAGGACCAAATTTGTTAAACAAAGTGCCAAATTAATCAGCTCGACGCGATTTGGAAGATGCCACAACACATCATTATTGCATCTTGTTGAATTTCCAAGGGAAATTGTACTTTATGTGCTCAAACACACATCTTTTGAGACTTTTCAAACTTTGAAGCTCGATAACTTCGGCAAATGAGGACCAAATTTGTTA
This sequence comes from Euwallacea fornicatus, assembly GCF_040115645.1. NCBI lineage: Eukaryota > Metazoa > Arthropoda > Insecta > Coleoptera > Curculionidae > Euwallacea > Euwallacea fornicatus. The sequence continues at coordinate 159,262 of NW_027096012.1, read as the reverse complement.
AACAAAGTGTCAAATTAATTCAGCTCGACGAGATCTTTAAGATGCCACAACACATCATTATTGCGTCTTGTAGCATTTCCAAGAACAATAGTACTTTACGTGCTCAAACACACAAATTTTGAGACTTTTCAAACTTTGAAGCTCGATAACTTCGGCAAATGAGGACCAAATTTGTTAAACAAAGTGGCAAATTCATCAGCTCGACGAGATCTTTAAGATGTCATACCACCTCATGATTGCATCTTGTTGCATTTCCAAGGAAAATAATACTTTATGTGCTCAAACACACAACTTTTGTGACTTTTCAAACTTTGAAGCTCGATAACTTCGGCAAATGAGGACCAAATTTGGTAAACAAAGTGTCAAATTAATCAGCTCGACGAGATCTTTAAGATGTCACAACAAATCATGATTGCATCTTGTTGAATTTCCAAGAAAAATAGTACTTTACGTGCTCAAACACAGAACTTTTGAGACTTTTCAAACTTTGAAGCTCGATAACTTCGGCAAATGAGGACCAAATTTGTTAAACAAAGTGGCAAATTAATCAGCTCGACGAGATCTTTAAGATGTCACCACAAATCATGATTGCATCATGTTGAAAATCCACGGAAAATAGTACTTTACGTGCTCAAACACACAACTTTTCAGACTCTTCAAACTTTGAAGCTGGATAACCTCGGCAAATGAGGACCAAATTTGTTAAACAAAGTGGCAAATTCATCAGCTCGACGAGATCTTTAATATATCACACCACATCATGATTGCATCTTGTTGCATTTCCAAGAAAAATAGTACTTTATGTGTTCAAAAACAAAACTTTGGTAACATTTCCAACTTCGAAGCTCGATAACTTCGGCAAACAAACTCCAAGTTTCTTAAAAAAAGTGTCAAATTAATCAGCTCGTCGAGGTGTTTGAGACGTCACAACAAATCATGATTGCATCTTCTTGCATTTCCAAGAAAAGTAGTACTTTATGTGCTCAAACACACAACTTTTGTAACATTTCAAACTTCGAAGCTCGATAACTTCGACAAATGATCACCAAATTTCTTAAACAATGTGTCAAATTAATCAGCTCGACGAGATCTATGAGACGTCACAACAAATCATGGTTGCATCTTCTTGCATTTCCAAGAAAAATAGTACTTTATGTGCTCAAACACAAAATTTTTGTAACATTTAAAACTTCGAAGCTCGATAACTTCGGCAAACAAACTCCAAGTTTCTTAAACGAAGTGTCAAATTAATCAGCTCCACGAGATCTTTGAGACGTCACAACAAATCATGATTGCATCATGTTGTATTTCCAAGAAAAATAGTACTTTAAGTACTCAAAAAAACACTTTTGTAACATTTCAAACTTCGAAGCTCGTTAACTTCGACAAATGATCACCAAATTTCTTAAACGATGTGTCAAATTAATCAGGTCGTCGAGATCTTTGAGACGTCACAACAAATCATGATTGCATCTTCTTGCATTTCCAAGAAAAATAGTACTTTATGTGTTCAAAAACAAAACTTTGGTAACATTTCCAACTTCGAAGCTCGATAACTTCGGCAAACAAACTCCAAGTTTCTTAAAAAAAGTGTCAAATTAATCAGCTCGTCGAGGTGTTTGAGACGTCACAACAAATCATGATTGCATCTTCTTACATTTCCAAGAAAAGTAGTACTTTATGTGCTCAAACACACAACTTTTGTAACATTTCAAACTTCGAAGCTCGATAACTTCGGCAAACAAACTCCAAGTTTCTTAAACGAAGTGTCAAATTAATCAGCTCCACGAGATCTTTGAGACGTCACAACAAATCATGATTGAATCTTGTTGCATTTCCAAGAAAAATAGTACTTTACGTGCTCAAAAAAAAACTTTTGTAACATTTCAAATTTCGAAGCTCGATAACTTCGGCAAATGATCACCAGATTTCTTAAACAATGTGTCAAATTAATCTGCTCGTCGATATCTTTGAGACGTCACAACAAATCATGATTGCATCTTGTTGCATTTCCAAGAAAAATAGTACTTTATGTGCTCAAAAACAAAACTTTTGTAACATTTCAAACTTCGAAGCTCGATAACTTCGGCAAACAAACTCCAAGTTTCTTAAAAGAAGTGTCAAATTAATCAGCTCCACGAGATCTTTGAGACGTCACAACAAATCATGATTGCATCATGTTGTATTTCCAAGAAAAATAGTACTTTATGTGCTCAAACACACAACTTTTGTAGCATTTAAAACTTCGAAGCTCGTTAACTTCGACAAATGATCACCAAATTTCTTAAACGAAGTGTCAAATTAATCAGGTCGTCAAGATCTTTGAAACGTCACAACAAATCATGATTGCATCTTCTTGCATTCCCAAGAAAAATGGTACTTTATGTGTTCAAACACACAACTTTTGTAACATTTCAAACTTCGAAGCTCGATAACTTCGACAAATGATCACCAAATTTCTTAAACGATATGTCAAATTAATCAGCTCGTCGAGATCTTTGAGACGTCACAACAAATCATGATTGCATCTTGTTGCATTTCCAAGAAAAATAGTACTTTATGTGTTCAAACACACAACTTTTGTAACATTTCAAACTTCGAAGCTCGATAACTTCGACAAATGATCACCAAATTTCTTAAACAATGTGTCAAATTAATCAGCTCGACGAGATCTTTGAGACGTCACAACAAATCATGGTTGCATCTTCTTGCATTTCCAAGAAAAATAGTACTTTATGTGCTCAAACACAAAATTTTTGTAACATTTAAAACTTCGAAGCTCGATAACTTCGGCAAACAAACTCCAAGTTTCTTAAACGTAGTGTCAAATTAATCAGCTCCACGAGATCTTTGAGACGTTACAACAAACCATGATTGCATCATGTTGTATTTCCAAGAAAAATAGTACTTTATGTGCTCAAAAAAAAACTTTTGTAGCATTTCAAATTTCGAAGCTCGATAACTTCGGCAAACAAACTCCAAGTTTCTTAAACGAAGTGTCAAATTAATCAGCACCACGAGATCTTTGAGACGTCATAACAAACCATGATTGCATCTTGTTGTATTTCCAAGAAAAATAGTACTTTATGTGCTCAAACACACAACTTTTGTACCATTTAAAACTTCGAAGCTCGTTAACTTCGGCAAACAAACTCCAAGTTTCTTAAACGAAGTGTCACATTAATCAGCTCGTCGAGATCTTTGAGACGTCATAACAAATCATGATTGCATCATTTTGTATTTCCAAGAAAAATAGTACTTTACGTGCTCAAATACAGAACTTTTGAGACATTTCAAACTTTGAAGCTCGATAACTTCGGCAAATGAGGACCAAATTTGTTAAACAAAGTGCCAAATTAATCAGCTCGACGCGATTTGGAAGATGCCACAACACATCATTATTGCATCTTGTTGAATTTCCAAGGGAAATTGTACTTTATGTGCTCAAACACACATCTTTTGAGACTTTTCAAACTTTGAAGCTCGATAACTTCGGCAAATGAGGACCAAATTTGTTAAACAAAGTGTCAAATTAATTCAGCTCGACGAGATCTTTAAGATGCCACAACACATCATTATTGCGTCTTGTAGCATTTCCAAGAACAATAGTACTTTACGTGCTCAAACACACAAATTTTGAGACTTTTCAAACTTTGAAGCTCGATAACTTCGGCAAATGAGGACCAAATTTGTTAAACAAAGTGGCAAATTCATCAGCTCGACGAGATCTTTAAGATGTCATACCACCTCATGATTGCATCTTGTTGCATTTCCAAGGAAAATAATACTTTATGTGCTCAAACACACAACTTTTGTGACTTTTCAAACTTTGAAGCTCGATAACTTCGGCAAATGAGGACCAAATTTGGTAAACAAAGTGTCAAATTAATCAGCTCGACGAGATCTTTAAGATGTCACAACAAATCATGATTGCATCTTGTTGAATTTCCAAGAAAAATAGTACTTTACGTGCTCAAACACAGAACTTTTGAGACTTTTCAAACTTTGAAGCTCGATAACTTCGGCAAATGAGGACCAAATTTGTTAAACAAAGTGGCAAATTAATCAGCTCGACGAGATCTTTAAGATGTCACCACAAATCATGATTGCATCATGTTGAAAATCCACGGAAAATAGTACTTTACGTGCTCAAACACACAACTTTTCAGACTCTTCAAACTTTGAAGCTGGATAACCTCGGCAAATGAGGACCAAATTTGTTAAACAAAGTGGCAAATTCATCAGCTCGACGAGATCTTTAATATATCACACCACATCATGATTGCATCTTGTTGCATTTCCAAGAAAAATAGTACTTTATGTGTTCAAAAACAAAACTTTGGTAACATTTCCAACTTCGAAGCTCGATAACTTCGGCAAACAAACTCCAAGTTTCTTAAAAAAAGTGTCAAATTAATCAGCTCGTCGAGGTGTTTGAGACGTCACAACAAATCATGATTGCATCTTCTTGCATTTCCAAGAAAAGTAGTACTTTATGTGCTCAAACACACAACTTTTGTAACATTTCAAACTTCGAAGCTCGATAACTTCGGCAAACAAACTCCAAGTTTCTTAAACGAAGTGTCAAATTAATCAGCTCCACGAGATCTTTGAGACGTCACAACAAATCATGATTGAATCTTGTTGCATTTCCAAGAAAAATAGTACTTTACGTGCTCAAAAAAAAACTTTTGTAACATTTCAAACTTCGAAGCTCGATAACTTCGGCAAATGATCACCAGATTTCTTAAACAATGTGTCAAATTAATCTGCTCGTCGATATCTTTGAGACGTCACAACAAATCATGATTGCATCTTGTTGCATTTCCAAGAAAAATAGTACTTTATGTGCTCAAAAACAAAACTTTTGTAACATTTCAAACTTCGAAGCTCGATAACTTCGGCAAACAAACTCCAAGTTTCTTAAAAGAAGTGTCAAATTAATCAGCTCCACGAGATCTTTGAGACGTCACAACAAATCATGATTGCATCATGTTGTATTTCCAAGAAAAATAGTACTATATGTGCTCAAACACACAACTTTTGTAGCATTTAAAACTTCGAAGCTCGTTAACTTCGACAAATGATCACCAAATTTCTTAAACGAAGTGTCAAATTAATCAGGTCGTCAAGATCTTTGAAACGTCACAACAAATCATGATTGCATCTTCTTGCATTCCCAAGAAAAATGGTACTTTATGTGTTCAAACACACAACTTTTGTAACATTTCAAACTTCGAAGCTCGATAACTTCGACAAATGATCACCAAATTTCTTAAACGATATGTCAAATTAATCAGCTCGTCGAGATCTTTGAGACGTCACAACAAATCATGATTGCATCTTGTTGCATTTCCAAGAAAAATAGTACTTTATGTGTTCAAACACACAACTTTTGTAACATTTCAAACTTCGTAGCTCGATAACTTCGACAAATGATCACCAAATTTCTTAAACAATGTGTCAAATTAATCAGCTCGACGAGATCTTTGAGACGTCACAACAAATCATGGTTGCATCTTCTTGCATTTCCAAGAAAAATAGTACTTTATGTGCTCAAACACAAAATTTTTGTAACATTTAAAACTTCGAAGCTCGATAACTTCGGCAAACAAACTCCAAGTTTCTTAAACGTAGTGTCAAATTAATCAGCTCCACGAGATCTTTGAGACGTCACAACAAACCATGATTGCATCATGTTGTATTTCCAAGAAAAATAGTACTTTATGTGCTCAAACACACAACTTTTGTAACATTTAAAACTTCGAAGCTCGATAACTTCGGCAAACAAACTCCAAGTTTCTTAAACGAAGTGTCACATTAATCAGCTCGTCGAAATCTTTGAGACGTCACAACAAACCATGATTGCATCATGTTGTATTTCCAAGAAAAATAGTACTTTATGTGCTCAAAAAAAAACTTTTGTAGCATTTCAAATTTCGAAGCTCGATAACTTCGGCAAACAAACTCCAAGTTTCTTAAACGAAGTGTCAAATTAATCAGCACCACGAGATCTTTGAGACGTCATAACAAACCATGATTGCATCTTGTTGTATTTCCAAGAAAAATAGTACTTTATGTGCTCAAACACACAACTTTTGTACCATTTAAAACTTCGAAGCTCGTTAACTTCGGCAAACAAACTCCAAGTTTCTTAAACGAAGTGTCACATTAATCAGCTCGTCGAGATCTTTGAGACGTCATAACAAATCATGATTGCATCATTTTGTATTTCCAAGAAAAATAGTACTTTACGTGCTCAAATACAGAACTTTTGAGACATTTCAAACTTTGAAGCTCGATAACTTCGGCAAATGAGGACCAAATTTGTTAAACAAAGTGCCAAATTAATCAGCTCGACGCGATTTGGAAGATGCCACAACACATCATTATTGCATCTTGTTGAATTTCCAAGGGAAATTGTACTTTATGTGCTCAAACACACATCTTTTGAGACTTTTCAAACTTTGAAGCTCGATAACTTCGGCAAATGAGGACCAAATTTGTTAAACAAAGTGTCAAATTAATTCAGCTCGACGAGATCTTTAAGATGCCACAACACATCATTATTGCGTCTTGTAGCATTTCCAAGAACAATAGTACTTTACGTGCTCAAACACACAAATTTTGAGACTTTTCAAACTTTGAAGCTCGATAACTTCGGCAAATGAGGACCAAATTTGTTAAACAAAGTGTCAAATTAATCAGCTCGACGAGATCTTTAAGATGTCACAACAAATCATTATTGCATCTTGTTGAATTTCCAAGAAAAATAGTACTTTACGTGCTCAAACACAGAACTTTTGAGACTTTTCAAACTTTGAAGCTCGATAACTTCGGCAAATGAGGACCAAATTTGTTAAACAAAGTGTCAAATTAATCAGCTCGACGAGATTTTGAAGATGCCACAACACGTCACTATTGCGTCTTGTAGCATTTCCAAGAACAATAGTACTTTACGTGCTCAAACACACAAATTTTGAGACTTTTCAAACTTTGAAGCTCGATAACTTCGGCAAATGAGGACCAAATTTGTTAAACAAAGTGTCAAATTAATCAGCGTCGACGAGATCTTTAAGATGTCACAACACATCATTATTGCATCTTGTTGAATTTCCAAGGGAAATAGTACTTTATGTGCTCAAACACACATCTTTTGAGACTTTTCAAAATTTGAAGCTCGATAACTTCGGCAAATGAGGACCAAATTTGTTAAACAAAGTGCCAAATTAATCAGCTCGACGAGATTTGGAAGATGCCACAACACATCATTATTGCATCTTGTTGAATTTCCAAGAAAAATAGTACTTTACGTGCTCAAACACAGAACTTTTGAGACTTTTCAAACTTTGAAGCTCGATAACTTCGGCAAATGAGGACCAAATTTGTTAAACAAAGTGTCAAATTAATCAGCTCGACGAGATCTTTAAGATGTCACAACAAATCATGATTGCATCTTGTTGAATTTCCAAGAAAAATAGTACTTTACGTGCTCAAACACAGAACTTTTGAGACTTTTCGAACTTTGAAGCTCGATAACTTCGTCAAATGAGGACCAAATTTGTTAAACAAAGTGGCAAATTCATCAGCTCGACGAGATCTTTAAGATGTCATACCACCTCATGATTGCATCTTGTTGCATTTCCAAGGAAAATAATACTTTATGTGCTCAAACACATAACTTTTGTGACTTTTCAAACTTTGAAGCTCGATAACTTCGGCAAATGAGGACCAAATTTGTTAAACAAAGTGTCAAATTAATCAGCTCGACGAGATCTTTAAGATGTCACAACAAATCATGATTGCATCTTGTTGAATTTCCAAGAAAAATAGTACTTTACGTGCTCAAACACAGAACTTTTGAGACTTTTCAAACTTTGAAGCTCGATAACTTCGGCAAATGAGGACCAAATTTGTTAAACAAAGTGGCAAATTCATCAGCTCGGCGAGATCTTTAAGATGTCACACCACATCATGATTGCATCTTGTAGCATTTCCAAGGAAAATAATACTTTATGTGCTCAAACAAACAACTTTTGAGACTTTTCAAACTTTGAAGCTCGATAACTTCGGCAAATGAGGACCAAATTTGGTAAACAAAGTGACAAATTAATCAGCTCGACGAGATTTTGAAGATGCCACAACACATCATTATTGCATCTTGTTGAATTTCCAAGGGAAATAGTACTTTATGTGCTCAAACACACATCTTTTGAGACTTTTCAAAATTTGAAGCTCGATAACTTCGGCAAATGAGGACCAAATTTGTTAAACAAAGTGCCAAATTAATCAGCTCGACGAGATTTGGAAGATGCCACAACACATCATTATTGCATCTTGTTGAATTTCCAAGAAAAATAGTACTTTACGTGCTCAAACACAGAACTTTTGAGACTTTTCAAAATTTGAAGCTCGATAACTTCGGCAAATGAGGACCAAATTTGTTAAACAAAGTGTCAAATTAATCAGCTCGACGAGATTTGGAAGATGCCACAACACATCATTATTGCATCTTGTTGAATTTCCAAGAAAAATAGTACTTTACGTGCTCAAACACAGAACTTTTGAGACTTTTCAAACTTTGAAGCTCGATAACTTCGGCAAATGAGGACCAAATTTGTTAAACAAAGTGGCAAATTCATCAGCTCGACGAGATCTTTAATATATCACACCACATCATGATTGCATCTTGTTGCATTTCCAAGGAAAATAATACTTTATGTGCTCAAACACACAACTTTTGTGACTTTTCAAACTTTGAAGCTCGATAACTTCGGCAAATGAGGACCAAATTTGTTAAATAAAGTGGCAAATTCATCAGCTCGACGAGATCTTTAAGATGTCACAACAAATCATGATTGCATCTTGTTGAATTTCCAAGAAAAATAGTACTTTACGTGCTCAAACACAGAACTTTTGAGACTTTTGAAACTTTGAAGCTCGATAACTTCGGCAAATGAGGACCAAATTTGTTAAACAAAGTGGCAAATTCATCAGCTCGACGAGATCTTTAAGATGTCACAACAAATCATTATTGCATCTTGTTGAATTTCCAAGAAAAATAGTACTTTACGTGCTCAAACACAGAACTTTTGAGACTTTTCAAACTTTGAAGCTCGATAACTTCGGCAAATGAGGACCAAATTTGTTAAACAAAGTGGCAAATTCATCAGCTCGACGAGATCTTTAATATATCACACCACATCATGATTGCATCTTGTTGCATTTCCAAGGAAAATAATACTTTATGTGCTCAAACACACAACTTTTGTGACTTTTCAAATTTTGAAGCTCGATAACTTCGGCAAATGAGGACCAAATTTGTTAAACAAAGTGTCAAATTAATCAGCTCGACGAGATCTTTAAGATGTCACAACAAATCATTATTGCATCTTGTTGAATTTCCAAGAAAAATAGTACTTTACGTGCTCAAACACAGAACTTTTGAGACTTTTCAAACTTTGAAGCTCGATAACTTCGGCAAATGAGGACCAAATTTGTTAAACAAAGTGTCAAATTAATCAGCTCGACGAGATTTTGAAGATGCCACAACACGTCACTATTGTGTCTTGTAGCATTTCCAAGAACAATAGTACTTTACGTGCTCAAACACACAAATTTTGAGACTTTTCAAACTTTGAAGCTCGATAACTTCGGCAAATGAGGACCAAATTTGTTAAACAAAGTGTCAAATTAATCAGCTCGACGAGATCTTTAAGATGTCACACCACATCATGATTGCATCTTGTAGCATTTCCAAGGAAAATAATACTTTATGTGCTCAAACAAACAACTTTTGAGACTTTTCAAACTTTGAAGCTCGATAACTTCGGCAAATGAGGACCAAATTTGGTAAACAAAGTGACAAATTAATCAGCTCGACGAGATTTTGAAGATGCCACAACACATCATTATTGCATCTTGTTGAATTTCCAAGGGAAATAGTACTTTATGTGCTCAAACACAGAACTTTTGAGACTTTTCAAACTTTGAAGCTCGATAACTTCGGCAAATGAGGACCAAATTTGTTAAACAAAGTGGCAAATTCATCAGCTCGGCGAGATCTTTAAGATGTCACACCACATCATGATTGCATCTTGTAGCATTTCCAAGGAAAATAATACTTTATGTGCTCAAACAAACAACTTTTGAGACTTTTCAAACTTTGAAGCTCGATAACTTCGGCAAATGAGGACCAAATTTGGTAAACAAAGTGACAAATTAATCAGCTCGACGAGATTTGGAAGATGCCACAACACATCATTATTGCATCTTGTTGAATTTCCAAGAAAAATAGTACTTTACGTGCTCAAACACAGAACTTTTGAGACTTTTCAAAATTTGAAGCTCGATAACTTCGGCAAATGAGGACCAAATTTGTTAAACAAAGTGTCAAATTAATCAGCTCGACGAGATTTGGAAGATGCCACAACACATCATTATTGCATCTTGTTGAATTTCCAAGAAAAATAGTACTTTACGTGCTCAAACACAGAACTTTTGAGACTTTTCAAACTTTGAAGCTCGATAACTTCGGCAAATGAGGACCAAATTTGTTAAACAAAGTGGCAAATTCATCAGCTCGACGAGATCTTTAATATATCACACCACATCATGATTGCATCTTGTTGCATTTCCAAGGAAAATAATACTTTATGTGCTCAAACACACAACTTTTGTGACTTTTCAAACTTTGAAGCTCGATAACTTCGGCAAATGAGGACCAAATTTGTTAAATAAAGTGGCAAATTCATCAGCTCGACGAGATCTTTAAGATGTCACAACAAATCATGATTGCATCTTGTTGAATTTCCAAGAAAAATAGTACTTTACGTGCTCAAACACAGAACTTTTGAGACTTTTCAAACTTTGAAGCTCGATAACTTCGGCAAATGAGGACCAAATTTGTTAAACAAAGTGGCAAATTCATCAGCTCGACGAGATCTTTAAGATGTCACAACAAATCATTATTGCATCTTGTTGAATTTCCAAGAAAAATAGTACTTTACGTGCTCAAACACAGAACTTTTGAGACTTTTCAAACTTTGAAGCTCGATAACTTCGGCAAATGAGGACCAAATTTGTTAAACAAAGTGGCAAATTCATCAGCTCGACGAGATCTTTAATATATCACACCACATCATGATTGCATCTTGTTGCATTTCCAAGGAAAATAATACTTTATGTGCTCAAACACACAACTTTTGTGACTTTTCAAATTTTGAAGCTCGATAACTTCGGCAAATGAGGACCAAATTTGTTAAACAAAGTGTCAAATTAATCAGCTCGACGAGATCTTTAAGATGTCACAACAAATCATTATTGCATCTTGTTGAATTTCCAAGAAAAATAGTACTTTACGTGCTCAAACACAGAACTTTTGAGACTTTTCAAACTTTGAAGCTCGATAACTTCGGCAAATGAGGACCAAATTTGTTAAACAAAGTGTCAAATTAATCAGCTCGACGAGATTTTGAAGATGCCACAACACGTCACTATTGTGTCTTGTAGCATTTCCAAGAACAATAGTACTTTACGTGCTCAAACACACAAATTTTGAGACTTTTCAAACTTTGAAGCTCGATAACTTCGGCAAATGAGGACCAAATTTGTTAAACAAAGTGTCAAATTAATCAGCTCGACGAGATCTTTAAGATGTCACACCACATCATGATTGCATCTTGTAGCATTTCCAAGGAAAATAATACTTTATGTGCTCAAACAAACAACTTTTGAGACTTTTCAAACTTTGAAGCTCGATAACTTCGGCAAATGAGGACCAAATTTGGTAAACAAAGTGACAAATTAATCAGCTCGACGAGATTTGGAAGATGCCACAACACATCATTATTGCATCTTGTTGAATTTCCAAGAAAAATAGTACTTTACGTGCTCAAACACAGAACTTTTGAGACTTTTCAAAATTTGAAGCTCGATAACTTCGGCAAATGAGGACCAAATTTGTTAAACAAAGTGTCAAATTACTCAGCTCGACGAGATCTTTAAGATGTCACAATAAATCATGATTGCATCATGTTGAAAATCCACGAAAAATTGTACTTTACGTGCTCAAACACACAACTTTTCAGACTATTCAAACTTTGAAGCTGGATAACCTCGGCAAATGAGGACCAAATTTGTTAAACAAAGTGTCAAATTAATCAGCTCGACGAGATCTTTAAGATGTCACACCACATCATGATTGCATCTTGTTGAATTTCCAAGAAAAATAGTACTTTACGTGCTCAAACACAGAACTTTTGAGACTTTTCAAACTTTGAAGCTCGATAACTTCGGCAAATGAGGACCAAATTTGTTAAACAAAGTGTCAAATTAATCAGCTCGACGAGATCTTTAAGATGTCACAACAAATCATGATTGCATCTTGTTGAATTTCCAAGAAAAATAGTACTTTACGTGCTCAAACACAGAACTTTTGAGACTTTTCAAACTTTGAAGCTCGATAACTTCGGCAAATGAGGACCAAATTTGTTAAACAAAGTGGCAAATTCATCAGCTCGACGAGATCTTTAAGATGTCATACCACCTCATGATTGCATCTTGTTGCATTTCCAAGGAAAATAATACTTTATGTGCTCAAACACACAACTTTTGTGACTTTTCAAATTTTGAAGCTCGATAACTTCGGCAAATGAGGACCAAATTTGGTAAACAAAGTGACAAATTAATCAGCTCGACGAGATTTTGAAGATGCCACAACACATCATTATTGCATCTTGTTGAATTTCCAAGGGAAATAGTACTTTATGTGCTCAAACACACATCTTTTGAGACTTTTCAAAATTTGAAGCTCGATAACTTCGGCAAATGAGGACCAAATTTGTTAAACAAAGTGTCAAATTAATCAGCTCGACGAGATCTTTAAGATGTCACACCACATCATGATTGCATCTTGTAGCATTTCCAAGGAAAATAATACTTTATGTGCTCAAACAAACAACTTTTGAGACTTTTCAAACTTTGAAGCTCGATAACTTCGGCAAATGAGGACCAAATTTGGTAAACAAAGTGACAAATTAATCAGCTCGACGAGATTTTGAAGATGCCACAACACATCATTATTGCATCTTGTTGAATTTCCAAGGGAAATAGTACTTTATGTGCTCAAACACAGAACTTTTGAGACTTTTCAAACTTTGAAGCTCGATAACTTCGGCAAATGAGGACCAAATTTGGTAAACAAAGTGACAAATTAATCAGCTCGACGAGATTTTGAAGATGCCACAACACATCATTATTGCATCTTGTTGAATTTCCAAGGGAAATAGTACTTTATGTGCTCAAACACACATCTTTTGAGACTTTTCAAAATTTGAAGCTCGATAACTTCGGCAAATGAGGACCAAATTTGTTAAACAAAGTGCCAAATTAATCAGCTCGACGAGATTTGGAAGATGCCACAACACATCATTATTGCATCTTGTTGAATTTCCAAGAAAAATAGTACTTTACGTGCTCAAACACAGAACTTTTGAGACTTTTCAAAATTTGAAGCTCGATAACTTCGGCAAATGAGGACCAAATTTGTTAAACAAAGTGCCAAATTAATCAGCTCGACGAGATTTGGAAGATGCCACAACACATCATTATTGCATCTTGTTGAATTTCCAAGAAAAATAGTACTTTACGTGCTCAAACACACAACTTTTGTGACTTTTCAAACTTTGAAGCTCGATAACTTCAGCAAATGAGGACCAAATTTGTTAAACAAAGTGTCAAATTAATCAGCTCGACGAGATCTTTAAGATGTCATACCACCTCATGATTGCATCTTGTTGCATTTCCAAGGAAAATAATACTTTATGTGCTCAAACACACAACTTTTGTGACTTTTCAAATTTTGAAGCTCGATAACTTCGGCAAATGAGGACCAAATTTGTTAAACAAAGTGTCAAATTAATCAGCTCGACGAGATCTTTAAGATGTCACAACAAATCATGATTGCATCTTGTTGAATTTCCAAGAAAAATAGTACTTTACGTGCTCAAACACAGAACTTTTGAGACTTTTCAAACTTTGAAGCTCGATTACTTCGGCAAATGAGGACCAAATTTGTTAAACAAAGTGTCAAATTAATCAGCTCGACGAGATCTTTAAGATGTCACAACAAATCATGATTGCATCTTGTTGAATTTCCAAGAAAAATAGTACTTTACGTGCTCAAACACAGAACTTTTGAGACTTTTCAAATTTTGAAGCTCGATAACTTCGGCAAATGAGGACCAAATTTGTTAAACAAAGTGGCAAATTCATCAGCTCGACGAGATCTTTAAGATGTCATACCACCTCATGATTGCATCTTGTTGCATTTCCAAGGAAAATAATACTTTATGTGCTCAAACACACAACTTTTGTGACTTTTCAAATTTTGAAGCTCGATAACTTCGGCAAATGAGGACCAAATTTGTTAAACAAAGTGTCAAATTAATCAGCTCGACGAGATCTTTAAGATGTCACAACAAATCATGATTGCATCTTGTTGAATTTCCAAGAAAAATAGTACTTTACGTGCTCAAACACAGAACTTTTGAGACTTTTCAAACTTTGAAGCTCGATTACTTCGGCAAATGAGGACCAAATTTGTTAAACAAAGTGTCAAATTAATCAGCTCGACGAGATCTTTAAGATGTCACAACAAATCATGATTGCATCTTGTTGAATTTCCAAGAAAAATAGTACTTTACGTGCTCAAACACAGAACTTTTGAGACTTTTCAAATTTTGAAGCTCGATAACTTCGGCAAATGAGGACCAAATTTGTTAAACAAAGTGGCAAATTCATCAGCTCGACGAGATCTTTAAGATGTCATACCACCTCATGATTGCATCTTGTTGCATTTCCAAGGAAAATAATACTTTATGTGCTCAAACACACAACTTTTGTGACTTTTCAAACTTTGAAGCTCGATAACTTCGGCAAATGAGGACCAAATTTGTTAAACAAAGTGGCAAATTCATCAGCTCGACGAGATCTTTAAGATGTCATACCACCTCATGATTGTATCTTGTTGCATTTCCAAGGAAAATAATACTTTATGTGCTCAAACACACAACTTTTGTGACTTTTCAAATTTTGAAGCTCGATAACTTCGGCAAATGAGGACCAAATTTGTTAAACAAAGTGTCAAATTAATCAGCTCGACGAGATCTTTAAGATGTCACAACAAATCATTATTGCATCTTGTTGAATTTCCAAGAAAAATAGTACTTTACGTGCTCAAACACAGAACTTTTGAGACTTTTCAAACTTTGAAGCTCGATAACTTCGGCAAATGAGGACCAAATTTGTTAAACAAAGTGTCAAATTAATCAGCTCGACGAGATCTTTAAGATGTCACACCACCTCATGATTGCATCTTGTTGCATTTCCAAGGAAAATAATACTTTATGTGCTCAAACACACAACTTTTGTGACTTTTCAAACTTTGAAGCTCGATAACTTCGGCAAATGAGGACCAAATTTGTTAAACAAAGTGGCAAATTCATCAGCTAGACGAGATCTTTAATATATCACACCACATCATGATTGCATCTTGTAGCATTTCCAAGGAAAATAATACTTTATGTGCTCAAACAAACAACTTTTGAGACTTTTCAAACTTTGAAGCTCGATAACTTCGGCAAATGAGGATCAAATTTGTTAAAAAAAGTGGCAAATTCATCAGCTCGACGAGATCTTTAAGATGTCACACCACATCATGTTTGCATCTTTTAGCATTTCCAAGGAAAATAATACTTTATGTGCTCAAACAAACAACTTTTGAGACTTTTCAAACTTTGAAGCTCGATAACTTCGGCAAATGAGGACCAAATTTGGTAAACAAAGTGACAAATTAATCAGCTCGACGAGATTTTGAAGATGCCACAACACATCATTATTGCATCTTGTTGAATTTCCAAGGGAAATAGTACTTTATGTGCTCAAACACACATCTTTTGAGACTTTTCAAAATTTGAAGCTCGATAACTTCGGCAAATGAGGACCAAATTTGTTAAACAAAGTGCCAAATTAATCAGCTCGACGAGATTTGGAAGATGCCACAACACATCATTATTGCATCTTGTTGAATTTCCAAGAAAAATAGTACTTTACGTGCTCAAACACAGAACTTTTGAGACTTTTCAAACTTTGAAGCTCGATAACTTCGGCAAATGAGGACCAAATTTGGTAAACAAAGTGACAAATTAATCAGCTCGACGAGATTTTGAAGATGCCACAACACATCATTATTGCATCTTGTTGAATTTCCAAGGGAAATAGTACTTTATGTGCTCAAACACACATCTTTTGAGACTTTTCAAAATTTGAAGCTCGATAACTTCGGCAAATGAGGACCAAATTTGTTAAACAAAGTGCCAAATTAATCAGCTCGACGAGATTTGGAAGATGCCACAACACATCATTATTGCATCTTGTTGAATTTCCAAGAAAAATAGTACTTTACGTGCTCAAACACAGAACTTTTGAGACTTTTCAAAATTTGAAGCTCGATAACTTCGGCAAATGAGGACCAAATTTGTTAAACAAAGTGTCAAATTACTCAGCTCGACGAGATCTTTAAGATGTCACAACAAATCATGATTGCATCATGTTGAAAATCCACGGAAAATAGTACTTTACGTGCTCAAACACACAACTTTTGTGACTTTTCAAACTTTGAAGCTCGATAACTTCAGCAAATGAGGACCAAATTTGTTAAACAAAGTGTCAAATTAATCAGCTCGACGAGATCTTTAAGATGTCATACCACCTCATGATTGCATCTTGTTGCATTTCCAAGGAAAATAATACTTTATGTGCTCAAACACACAACTTTTGTGACTTTTCAAATTTTGAAGCTCGATAACTTCGGCAAATGAGGACCAAATTTGTTAAACAAAGTGTCAAATTAATCAGCTCGACGAGATCTTTAAGATGTCACAACAAATCATGATTGCATCTTGTTGAATTTCCAAGAAAAATAGTACTTTACGTGCTCAAACAAAGAACTTTTGAGACTTTTCAAACTTTGAAGCTCGATTACTTCGGCAAATGAGGACCAAATTTGTTAAACAAAGTGTCAAATTAATCAGCTCGACGAGATCTTTAAGATGTCACAACAAATCATGATTGCATCTTGTTGAATTTCCAAGAAAAATAGTACTTTACGTGCTCAAACACAGAACTTTTGAGACTTTTCAAATTTTGAAGCTCGATAACTTCGGCAAATGAGGACCAAATTTGTTAAACAAAGTGGCAAATTCATCAGCTCGACGAGATCTTTAAGATGTCATACCACCTCATGATTGCATCTTGTTGCATTTCCAAGGAAAATAATACTTTATGTGCTCAAACACACAACTTTTGTGACTTTTCAAACTTTGAAGCTCGATAACTTCGGCAAATGAGGACCAAATTTGGTAAACAAAGTGACAAATTAATCAGCTCGACGAGATTTTGAAGATGCCACAACACATCATTATTGCATCTTGTTGAATTTCCAAGGGAAATAGTACTTTATGTGCTCAAACACAGAACTTTTGAGACTTTTCAAACTTTGAAGCTCGATAACTTCGGCAAATGAGGACCAAATTTGTTAAACAAAGTGGCAAATTCATCAGCTCGGCGAGATCTTTAAGATGTCACACCACATCATGATTGCATCTTGTAGCATTTCCAAGGAAAATAATACTTTATGTGCTCAAACAAACAACTTTTGAGACTTTTCAAACTTTGAAGCTCGATAACTTCGGCAAATGAGGACCAAATTTGGTAAACAAAGTGACAAATTAATCAGCTCGACGAGATTTGGAAGATGCCACAACACATCATTATTGCATCTTGTTGAATTTCCAAGAAAAATAGTACTTTACGTGCTCAAACACAGAACTTTTGAGACTTTTCAAAATTTGAAGCTCGATAACTTCGGCAAATGAGGACCAAATTTGTTAAACAAAGTGTCAAATTACTCAGCTCGACGAGATCTTTAAGATGTCACAATAAATCATGATTGCATCATGTTGAAAATCCACGAAAAATTGTACTTTACGTGCTCAAACACACAACTTTTCAGACTATTCAAACTTTGAAGCTGGATAACCTCGGCAAATGAGGACCAAATTTGTTAAACAAAGTGTCAAATTAATCAGCTCGACGAGATCTTTAAGATGTCACACCACATCATGATTGCATCTTGTTGAATTTCCAAGAAAAATAGTACTTTACGTGCTCAAACACAGAACTTTTGAGACTTTTCAAACTTTGAAGCTCGATAACTTCGGCAAATGAGGACCAAATTTGTTAAACAAAGTGTCAAATTAATCAGCTCGACGAGATCTTTAAGATGTCACAACAAATCATGATTGCATCTTGTTGAATTTCCAAGAAAAATAGTACTTTACGTGCTCAAACACAGAACTTTTGAGACTTTTCAAACTTTGAAGCTCGATAACTTCGGCAAATGAGGACCAAATTTGTTAAACAAAGTGGCAAATTCATCAGCTCGACGAGATCTTTAAGATGTCATACCACCTCATGATTGCATCTTGTTGCATTTCCAAGGAAAATAATACTTTATGTGCTCAAACACACAACTTTTGTGACTTTTCAAATTTTGAAGCTCGATAACTTCGGCAAATGAGGACCAAATTTGGTAAACAAAGTGACAAATTAATCAGCTCGACGAGATTTTGAAGATGCCACAACACATCATTATTGCATCTTGTTGAATTTCCAAGGGAAATAGTACTTTATGTGCTCAAACACACATCTTTTGAGACTTTTCAAAATTTGAAGCTCGATAACTTCGGCAAATGAGGACCAAATTTGTTTAACAAAGTGTCAAATTAATCAGCTCGACGAGATCTTTAAGATGTCACACCACATCATGATTGCATCTTGTAGCATTTCCAAGGAAAATAATACTTTATGTGCTCAAACAAACAACTTTTGAGACTTTTCAAACTTTGAAGCTCGATAACTTCGGCAAATGAGGACCAAATTTGGTAAACAAAGTGACAAATTAATCAGCTCGACGAGATTTTGAAGATGCCACAACACATCATTATTGCATCTTGTTGAATTTCCAAGGGAAATAGTACTTTATGTGCTCAAACACAGAACTTTTGAGACTTTTCAAACTTTGAAGCTCGATAACTTCGGCAAATGAGGACCAAATTTGGTAAACAAAGTGACAAATTAATCAGCTCGACGAGATTTTGAAGATGCCACAACACATCATTATTGCATCTTGTTGAATTTCCAAGGGAAATAGTACTTTATGTGCTCAAACACAGAACTTTTGAGACTTTTCAAACTTTGAAGCTCGATAACTTCGGCAAATGAGGACCAAATTTGGTAAACAAAGTGACAAATTAATCAGCTCGACGAGATTTTGAAGATGCCACAACACATCATTATTGCATCTTGTTGAATTTCCAAGGGAAATAGTACTTTATGTGCTCAAACACACATCTTTTGAGACTTTTCAAACTTTGAAGCTCGATAACTTCGGCAAATGAGGACCAAATTTGGTAAACAAAGTGACAAATTAATCAGCTCGACGAGATTTGGAAGATGCCACAACACATCATTATTGCATCTTGTTGAATTTCCAAGAAAAATAGTACTTTACGTGCTCAAACACACAACTTTTGTGACTTTTCAAACTTTGAAGCTCGATAACTTCAGCAAATGAGGACCAAATTTGTTAAACAAAGTGTCAAATTAATCAGCTCGACGAGATCTTTAAGATGTCATACCACCTCATGATTGCATCTTGTTGCATTTCCAAGGAAAATAATACTTTATGTGCTCAAACACACAACTTTTGTGACTTTTCAAATTTTGAAGCTCGATAACTTCGGCAAATGAGGACCAAATTTGTTAAACAAAGTGTCAAATTAATCAGCTCGACGAGATCTTTAAGATGTCACAACAAATCATGATTGCATCTTGTTGAATTTCCAAGAAAAATAGTACTTTACGTGCTCAAACACAGAACTTTTGAGACTTTTCAAACTTTGAAGCTCGATTACTTCGGCAAATGAGGACCAAATTTGTTAAACAAAGTGTCAAATTAATCAGCTCGACGAGATCTTTAAGATGTCACAACAAATCATGATTGCATCTTGTTGAATTTCCAAGAAAAATAGTACTTTACGTGCTCAAACACAGAACTTTTGAGACTTTTCAAATTTTGAAGCTCGATAACTTCGGCAAATGAGGACCAAATTTGTTAAACAAAGTGGCAAATTCATCAGCTCGACGAGATCTTTAAGATGTCATACCACCTCATGATTGCATCTTGTTGCATTTCCAAGGAAAATAATACTTTATGTGCTCAAACACACAACTTTTGTGACTTTTCAAACTTTGAAGCTCGATAACTTCGGCAAATGAGGACCAAATTTGTTAAACAAAGTGGCAAATTCATCAGCTCGACGAGATCTTTAAGATGTCATACCACCTCATGATTGTATCTTGTTGCATTTCCAAGGAAAATAATACTTTATGTGCTCAAACACACAACTTTTGTGACTTTTCAAATTTTGAAGCTCGATAACTTCGGCAAATGAGGACCAAATTTGTTAAACAAAGTGTCAAATTAATCAGCTCGACGAGATCTTTAAGATGTCACAACAAATCATTATTGCATCTTGTTGAATTTCCAAGAAAAATAGTACTTTACGTGCTCAAACACAGAACTTTTGAGACTTTTCAAACTTTGAAGCTCGATAACT
This sequence comes from Euwallacea fornicatus, assembly GCF_040115645.1. Lineage (NCBI taxonomy): Eukaryota > Metazoa > Arthropoda > Insecta > Coleoptera > Curculionidae > Euwallacea > Euwallacea fornicatus. Next base: position 138,521 of record NW_027096012.1, on the reverse strand, counting down.
TCGGCAAATGAGGACCAAATTTGTTAAACAAAGTGTCAAATTAATCAGCTCGACGAGATCTTTAAGATGTCACACCACCTCATGATTGCATCTTGTTGCATTTCCAAGGAAAATAATACTTTATGTGCTCAAACACACAACTTTTGTGACTTTTCAAACTTTGAAGCTCGATAACTTCGGCAAATGAGGACCAAATTTGTTAAACAAAGTGGCAAATTCATCAGCTAGACGAGATCTTTAATATATCACACCACATCATGATTGCATCTTGTAGCATTTCCAAGGAAAATAATACTTTATGTGCTCAAACAAACAACTTTTGAGACTTTTCAAACTTTGAAGCTCGATAACTTCGGCAAATGAGGATCAAATTTGTTAAAAAAAGTGGCAAATTCATCAGCTCGACGAGATCTTTAAGATGTCACACCACATCATGTTTGCATCTTTTAGCATTTCCAAGGAAAATAATACTTTATGTGCTCAAACAAACAACTTTTGAGACTTTTCAAACTTTGAAGCTCGATAACTTCGGCAAATGAGGACCAAATTTGGTAAACAAAGTGACAAATTAATCAGCTCGACGAGATTTTGAAGATGCCACAACACATCATTATTGCATCTTGTTGAATTTCCAAGGGAAATAGTACTTTATGTGCTCAAACACACATCTTTTGAGACTTTTCAAAATTTGAAGCTCGATAACTTCGGCAAATGAGGACCAAATTTGTTAAACAAAGTGCCAAATTAATCAGCTCGACGAGATTTGGAAGATGCCACAACACATCATTATTGCATCTTGTTGAATTTCCAAGAAAAATAGTACTTTACGTGCTCAAACACAGAACTTTTGAGACTTTTCAAACTTTGAAGCTCGATAACTTCGGCAAATGAGGACCAAATTTGGTAAACAAAGTGACAAATTAATCAGCTCGACGAGATTTTGAAGATGCCACAACACATCATTATTGCATCTTGTTGAATTTCCAAGGGAAATAGTACTTTATGTGCTCAAACACAGAACTTTTGAGACTTTTCAAACTTTGAAGCTCGATAACTTCGGCAAATGAGGACCAAATTTGGTAAACAAAGTGACAAATTAATCAGCTCGACGAGATTTTGAAGATGCCACAACACATCATTATTGCATCTTGTTGAATTTCCAAGGGAAATAGTACTTTATGTGCTCAAACACACATCTTTTGAGACTTTTCAAAATTTGAAGCTCGATAACTTCGGCAAATGAGGACCAAATTTGTTAAACAAAGTGCCAAATTAATCAGCTCGACGAGATTTGGAAGATGCCACAACACATCATTATTGCATCTTGTTGAATTTCCAAGAAAAATAGTACTTTACGTGCTCAAACACAGAACTTTTGAGACTTTTCAAAATTTGAAGCTCGATAACTTCGGCAAATGAGGACCAAATTTGTTAAACAAAGTGTCAAATTACTCAGCTCGACGAGATCTTTAAGATGTCACAACAAATCATGATTGCATCATGTTGAAAATCCACGGAAAATAGTACTTTACGTGCTCAAACACACAACTTTTGTGACTTTTCAAACTTTGAAGCTCGATAACTTCAGCAAATGAGGACCAAATTTGTTAAACAAAGTGTCAAATTAATCAGCTCGACGAGATCTTTAAGATGTCATACCACCTCATGATTGCATCTTGTTGCATTTCCAAGGAAAATAATACTTTATGTGCTCAAACACACAACTTTTGTGACTTTTCAAATTTTGAAGCTCGATAACTTCGGCAAATGAGGACCAAATTTGTTAAACAAAGTGTCAAATTAATCAGCTCGACGAGATCTTTAAGATGTCACAACAAATCATGATTGCATCTTGTTGAATTTCCAAGAAAAATAGTACTTTACGTGCTCAAACAAAGAACTTTTGAGACTTTTCAAACTTTGAAGCTCGATTACTTCGGCAAATGAGGACCAAATTTGTTAAACAAAGTGTCAAATTAATCAGCTCGACGAGATCTTTAAGATGTCACAACAAATCATGATTGCATCTTGTTGAATTTCCAAGAAAAATAGTACTTTACGTGCTCAAACACAGAACTTTTGAGACTTTTCAAATTTTGAAGCTCGATAACTTCGGCAAATGAGGACCAAATTTGTTAAACAAAGTGGCAAATTCATCAGCTCGACGAGATCTTTAAGATGTCATACCACCTCATGATTGCATCTTGTTGCATTTCCAAGGAAAATAATACTTTATGTGCTCAAACACACAACTTTTGTGACTTTTCAAACTTTGAAGCTCGATAACTTCGGCAAATGAGGACCAAATTTGTTAAACAAAGTGGCAAATTCATCAGCTCGACGAGATCTTTAAGATGTCATACCACCTCATGATTGCATCTTGTTGCATTTCCAAGGAAAATAATACTTTATGTGCTCAAACACACAACTTTTGTGACTTTTCAAACTTTGAAGCTCGATAACTTCGGCAAATGAGGACCAAATTTGTTAAACAAAGTGGCAAATTCATCAGCTAGACGAGATCTTTAATATATCACACCACATCATGATTGCATCTTGTAGCATTTCCAAGGAAAATAATACTTTATGTGCTCAAACAAACAACTTTTGAGACTTTTCAAACTTTGAAGCTCGATAACTTCGGCAAATGAGGATCAAATTTGTTAAAAAAAGTGGCAAATTCATCAGCTCGGCGAGATCTTTAAGATGTCGCAACAAATCATGATTGCATCTTGTTGAATTTCCAAGAAAAATAGTACTTTACGTGCTCAAACACAGAACTTTTGAGACTTTTCAAATTTTGAAGCTCGATAACTTCGGCAAATGAGGACCAAATTTGTTAAACAAAGTGGCAAATTCATCAGCTCGACGAGATCTTTAAGATGACATACCACCTCATGATTGCATCTTGTTGCATTTCCAAGGAAAATAATACTTTATGTGCTCAAACACACAACTTTTGTGACTTTTCAAACTTTGAAGCTCGATAACTTCGGCAAATGAGGACCAAATTTGTTAAACAAAGTGTCAAATTAATCAGCTCGACGAGATTTTGAAGATGCCACAACACGTCACTATTGCGTCTTGTAGCATTTCCAAGAACAATAGTACTTTACGTGCTCAAACACACAAATTTTGAGACTTTTCAAACTTAGAAGCTCGATAACTTCGGCAAATGAGGACCAAATTTGTTAAACAAAGTGTCAAATTAATCAGCTCGACGAGATCTTTAAGATGTCACAACAAATCATTATTGCATCTTGTTGAATTTCCAAGAAAAATAGTACTTTACGTGCTCAAACACAGAACTTTTGAGACTTTTCAATCTTTGAAGCTCGATAACTTCGGCAAATGAGGACCAAATTTGTTAAACAAAGTGGCAAATTCATCAGCTCGGCGAGATCTTTAAGATGTCACACCACATCATGATTGCATCTTTTAGCATTTCCAAGGAAAATAATACTTTATGTGCTCAAACAAACAACTTTTGAGACTTTTCAAACTTTGAAGCTCGATAACTTCGGCAAATGAGGACCAAATTTGGTAAACAAAGTGACAAATTAATCAGCTCGACGAGATTTTGAAGATGCCACAACACATCATTATTGCATCTTGTTGAATTTCCAAGGGAAATAGTACTTTATGTGCTCAAACACACATCTTTTGAGACTTTTCAAAATTTGAAGCTCGATAACTTCGGCAAATGAGGACCAAATTTGTTAAACAAAGTGCCAAATTAATCAGCTCGACGAGATTTGGAAGATGCCACAACACATCATTATTGCATCTTGTTGAATTTCCAAGAAAAATAGTACTTTACGTGCTCAAACACAGAACTTTTGAGACTTTTCAAAATTTGAAGCTCGATAACTTCGGCAAATGAGGACCAAATTTGTTAAACAAAGTGTCAAATTACTCAGCTCGACGAGATCTTTAAGATGTCACAACAAATCATGATTGCATCATGTTGAAAATCCACGGAAAATAGTACTTTACGTGCTCAAACACACAACTTTTGTGACTTTTCAAACTTTGAAGCTCGATAACTTCAGCAAATGAGGACCAAATTTGTTAAACAAAGTGTCAAATTAATCAGCTCGACGAGATCTTTAAGATGTCATACCACCTCATGATTGCATCTTGTTGCATTTCCAAGGAAAATAATACTTTATGTGCTCAAACACACAACTTTTGTGACTTTTCAAATTTTGAAGCTCGATAACTTCGGCAAATGAGGACCAAATTTGTTAAACAAAGTGTCAAATTAATCAGCTCGACGAGATCTTTAAGATGTCACAACAAATCATGATTGCATCTTGTTGAATTTCCAAGAAAAATAGTACTTTACGTGCTCAAACAAAGAACTTTTGAGACTTTTCAAACTTTGAAGCTCGATTACTTCGGCAAATGAGGACCAAATTTGTTAAACAAAGTGTCAAATTAATCAGCTCGACGAGATCTTTAAGATGTCACAACAAATCATGATTGCATCTTGTTGAATTTCCAAGAAAAATAGTACTTTACGTGCTCAAACACAGAACTTTTGAGACTTTTCAAATTTTGAAGCTCGATAACTTCGGCAAATGAGGACCAAATTTGTTAAACAAAGTGGCAAATTCATCAGCTCGACGAGATCTTTAAGATGTCATACCACCTCATGATTGCATCTTGTTGCATTTCCAAGGAAAATAATACTTTATGTGCTCAAACACACAACTTTTGTGACTTTTCAAACTTTGAAGCTCGATAACTTCGGCAAATGAGGACCAAATTTGTTAAACAAAGTGGCAAATTCATCAGCTCGACGAGATCTTTAAGATGTCATACCACCTCATGATTGCATCTTGTTGCATTTCCAAGGAAAATAATACTTTATGTGCTCAAACACACAACTTTTGTGACTTTTCAAACTTTGAAGCTCGATAACTTCGGCAAATGAGGACCAAATTTGTTAAACAAAGTGGCAAATTCATCAGCTAGACGAGATCTTTAATATATCACACCACATCATGATTGCATCTTGTAGCATTTCCAAGGAAAATAATACTTTATGTGCTCAAACAAACAACTTTTGAGACTTTTCAAACTTTGAAGCTCGATAACTTCGGCAAATGAGGATCAAATTTGTTAAAAAAAGTGGCAAATTCATCAGCTCGGCGAGATCTTTAAGATGTCGCAACAAATCATGATTGCATCTTGTTGAATTTCCAAGAAAAATAGTACTTTACGTGCTCAAACACAGAACTTTTGAGACTTTTCAAATTTTGAAGCTCGATAACTTCGGCAAATGAGGACCAAATTTGTTAAACAAAGTGGCAAATTCATCAGCTCGACGAGATCTTTAAGATGACATACCACCTCATGATTGCATCTTGTTGCATTTCCAAGGAAAATAATACTTTATGTGCTCAAACACACAACTTTTGTGACTTTTCAAACTTTGAAGCTCGATAACTTCGGCAAATGAGGACCAAATTTGTTAAACAAAGTGTCAAATTAATCAGCTCGACGAGATTTTGAAGATGCCACAACACGTCACTATTGCGTCTTGTAGCATTTCCAAGAACAATAGTACTTTACGTGCTCAAACACACAAATTTTGAGACTTTTCAAACTTAGAAGCTCGATAACTTCGGCAAATGAGGACCAAATTTGTTAAACAAAGTGTCAAATTAATCAGCTCGACGAGATCTTTAAGATGTCACAACAAATCATTATTGCATCTTGTTGAATTTCCAAGAAAAATAGTACTTTACGTGCTCAAACACAGAACTTTTGAGACTTTTCAATCTTTGAAGCTCGATAACTTCGGCAAATGAGGACCAAATTTGTTAAACAAAGTGGCAAATTCATCAGCTCGGCGAGATCTTTAAGATGTCACACCACATCATGATTGCATCTTTTAGCATTTCCAAGGAAAATAATACTTTATGTGCTCAAACAAACAACTTTTGAGACTTTTCAAACTTTGAAGCTCGATAACTTCGGCAAATGAGGACCAAATTTGGTAAACAAAGTGACAAATTAATCAGCTCGACGAGATTTTGAAGATGCCACAACACATCATTATTGCATCTTGTTGAATTTCCAAGGGAAATAGTACTTTATGTGCTCAAACACACATCTTTTGAGACTTTTCAAAATTTGAAGCTCGATAACTTCGGCAAATGAGGACCAAATTTGTTAAACAAAGTGCCAAATTAATCAGCTCGACGAGATTTGGAAGATGCCACAACACATCATTATTGCATCTTGTTGAATTTCCAAGAAAAATAGTACTTTACGTGCTCAAACACAGAACTTTTGAGACTTTTCAAAATTTGAAGCTCGATAACTTCGGCAAATGAGGACCAAATTTGTTAAACAAAGTGTCAAATTACTCAGCTCGACGAGATCTTTAAGATGTCACAACAAATCATGATTGCATCATGTTGAAAATCCACGGAAAATAGTACTTTACGTGCTCAAACACACAACTTTTGTGACTTTTCAAACTTTGAAGCTCGATAACTTCAGCAAATGAGGACCAAATTTGTTAAACAAAGTGTCAAATTAATCAGCTCGACGAGATCTTTAAGATGTCATACCACCTCATGATTGCATCTTGTTGCATTTCCAAGGAAAATAATACTTTATGTGCTCAAACACACAACTTTTGTGACTTTTCAAATTTTGAAGCTCGATAACTTCGGCAAATGAGGACCAAATTTGTTAAACAAAGTGTCAAATTAATCAGCTCGACGAGATCTTTAAGATGTCACAACAAATCATGATTGCATCTTGTTGAATTTCCAAGAAAAATAGTACTTTACGTGCTCAAACAAAGAACTTTTGAGACTTTTCAAACTTTGAAGCTCGATTACTTCGGCAAATGAGGACCAAATTTGTTAAACAAAGTGTCAAATTAATCAGCTCGACGAGATCTTTAAGATGTCACAACAAATCATGATTGCATCTTGTTGAATTTCCAAGAAAAATAGTACTTTACGTGCTCAAACACAGAACTTTTGAGACTTTTCAAATTTTGAAGCTCGATAACTTCGGCAAATGAGGACCAAATTTGTTAAACAAAGTGGCAAATTCATCAGCTCGACGAGATCTTTAAGATGTCATACCACCTCATGATTGCATCTTGTTGCATTTCCAAGGAAAATAATACTTTATGTGCTCAAACACACAACTTTTGTGACTTTTCAAACTTTGAAGCTCGATAACTTCGGCAAATGAGGACCAAATTTGTTAAACAAAGTGGCAAATTCATCAGCTCGACGAGATCTTTAAGATGTCATACCACCTCATGATTGCATCTTGTTGCATTTCCAAGGAAAATAATACTTTATGTGCTCAAACACACAACTTTTGTGACTTTTCAAACTTTGAAGCTCGATAACTTCGGCAAATGAGGACCAAATTTGTTAAACAAAGTGGCAAATTCATCAGCTAGACGAGATCTTTAATATATCACACCACATCATGATTGCATCTTGTAGCATTTCCAAGGAAAATAATACTTTATGTGCTCAAACAAACAACTTTTGAGACTTTTCAAACTTTGAAGCTCGATAACTTCGGCAAATGAGGATCAAATTTGTTAAAAAAAGTGGCAAATTCATCAGCTCGGCGAGATCTTTAAGATGTCGCAACAAATCATGATTGCATCTTGTTGAATTTCCAAGAAAAATAGTACTTTACGTGCTCAAACACAGAACTTTTGAGACTTTTCAAATTTTGAAGCTCGATAACTTCGGCAAATGAGGACCAAATTTGTTAAACAAAGTGGCAAATTCATCAGCTCGACGAGATCTTTAAGATGTCACAACAAATCATGATTGCATCATGTTGAAAATCCACGGAAAATAGTACTTTACGTGCTCAAACACACAACTTTTGTGACTTTTCAAACTTTGAAGCTCGATAACTTCAGCAAATGAGGACCAAATTTGTTAAACAAAGTGTCAAATTAATCAGCTCGACGAGATCTTTAAGATGTCATACCACCTCATGATTGCATCTTGTTGCATTTCCAAGGAAAATAATACTTTATGTGCTCAAACACACAACTTTTGTGACTTTTCAAATTTTGAAGCTCGATAACTTCGGCAAATGAGGACCAAATTTGTTAAACAAAGTGTCAAATTAATCAGCTCGACGAGATCTTTAAGATGTCACAACAAATCATGATTGCATCTTGTTGAATTTCCAAGAAAAATAGTACTTTACGTGCTCAAACAAAGAACTTTTGAGACTTTTCAAACTTTGAAGCTCGATTACTTCGGCAAATGAGGACCAAATTTGTTAAACAAAGTGTCAAATTAATCAGCTCGACGAGATCTTTAAGATGTCACAACAAATCATGATTGCATCTTGTTGAATTTCCAAGAAAAATAGTACTTTACGTGCTCAAACACAGAACTTTTGAGACTTTTCAAATTTTGAAGCTCGATAACTTCGGCAAATGAGGACCAAATTTGTTAAACAAAGTGGCAAATTCATCAGCTCGACGAGATCTTTAAGATGTCATACCACCTCATGATTGCATCTTGTTGCATTTCCAAGGAAAATAATACTTTATGTGCTCAAACACACAACTTTTGTGACTTTTCAAACTTTGAAGCTCGATAACTTCGGCAAATGAGGACCAAATTTGTTAAACAAAGTGGCAAATTCATCAGCTCGACGAGATCTTTAAGATGTCATACCACCTCATGATTGCATCTTGTTGCATTTCCAAGGAAAATAATACTTTATGTGCTCAAACACACAACTTTTGTGACTTTTCAAACTTTGAAGCTCGATAACTTCGGCAAATGAGGACCAAATTTGTTAAACAAAGTGGCAAATTCATCAGCTAGACGAGATCTTTAATATATCACACCACATCATGATTGCATCTTGTAGCATTTCCAAGGAAAATAATACTTTATGTGCTCAAACAAACAACTTTTGAGACTTTTCAAACTTTGAAGCTCGATAACTTCGGCAAATGAGGATCAAATTTGTTAAAAAAAGTGGCAAATTCATCAGCTCGGCGAGATCTTTAAGATGTCGCAACAAATCATGATTGCATCTTGTTGAATTTCCAAGAAAAATAGTACTTTACGTGCTCAAACACAGAACTTTTGAGACTTTTCAAATTTTGAAGCTCGATAACTTCGGCAAATGAGGACCAAATTTGTTAAACAAAGTGGCAAATTCATCAGCTCGACGAGATCTTTAAGATGACATACCACCTCATGATTGCATCTTGTTGCATTTCCAAGGAAAATAATACTTTATGTGCTCAAACACACAACTTTTGTGACTTTTCAAACTTTGAAGCTCGATAACTTCGGCAAATGAGGACCAAATTTGTTAAACAAAGTGTCAAATTAATCAGCTCGACGAGATCTTTAAGATGTCACAACAAATCATTATTGCATCTTGTTGAATTTCCAAGAAAAATAGTACTTTACGTGCTCAAACACAGAACTTTTGAGACTTTTCAATCTTTGAAGCTCGATAACTTCGGCAAATGAGGACCAAATTTGTTAAACAAAGTGGCAAATTCATCAGCTCGGCGAGATCTTTAAGATGTCACACCACATCATGATTGCATCTTTTAGCATTTCCAAGGAAAATAATACTTTATGTGCTCAAACAAACAACTTTTGAGACTTTTCAAACTTTGAAGCTCGATAACTTCGGCAAATGAGGACCAAATTTGGTAAACAAAGTGACAAATTAATCAGCTCGACGAGATTTTGAAGATGCCACAACACATCATTATTGCATCTTGTTGAATTTCCAAGGGAAATAGTACTTTATGTGCTCAAACACACATCTTTTGAGACTTTTCAAAATTTGAAGCTCGATAACTTCGGCAAATGAGGACCAAATTTGTTAAACAAAGTGCCAAATTAATCAGCTCGACGAGATTTGGAAGATGCCACAACACATCATTATTGCATCTTGTTGAATTTCCAAGAAAAATAGTACTTTACGTGCTCAAACACAGAACTTTTGAGACTTTTCAAACTTTGAAGCTCGATAACTTCGGCAAATGAGGACCAAATTTGTTAAACAAAGTGTCAAATTAATCAGCTCGACGAGATCTTTAAGATGTCACAACAAATCATGATTGCATCTTGTTGAATTTCCAAGAAAAATAGTACTTTACGTGCTCAAACACAGAACTTTTGAGACTTTTCAAACTTTGAAGCTCGATAACTTCGGCAAATGAGGACCAAATTTGTTAAACAAAGTGTCAAATTAATCAGCTCGACGAGATCTTTAAGATGTCACAACAAATCATGATTGCATCTTGTTGAATTTCCAAGAAAAATAGTACTTTACGTGCTCAAACACAGAACTTTTGAGACTTTTCAATCTTTGAAGCTCGATAACTTCGGCAAATGAGGACCAAATTTGTTAAACAAAGTGGCAAATTCATCAGCTCGGCGAGATCTTTAAGATGTCTCACCACATCATGATTGCATCTTTTAGCATTTCCAAGGAAAATAATACTTTATGTGCTCAAACAAACAACTTTTGAGACTTTTCAAACTTTGAAGCTCGATAACTTCGGCAAATGAGGACCAAATTTGGTAAACAAAGTGACAAATTAATCAGCTCGACGAGATCTTTAAGATGTCACAACAAATCATTATTGCATCTTGTTGAATTTCCAAGAAAAATAGTACTTTACGTGCTCAAACACAGAACTTTTGAGACTTTTCAAACTTTGAAGCTCGATAACTTCGGCAAATGAGGACCAAATTTGTTAAACAAAGTGTCAAATTAATCAGCTCGACGAGATCTTTAAGATGTCATACCACCTCATGATTGCATCTTGTTGCATTTCCAAGGAAAATAATACTTTATGTGCTCAAACACACAACTTTTGTGACTTTTCAAACTTTGAAGCTCGATAACTTCGGCAAATGAGGACCAAATTTGTTAAACAAAGTGGCAAATTCATCAGCTAGACGAGATCTTTAATATATCACACCACATCATGATTGCATCTTGTAGCATTTCCAAGGAAAATAATACTTTATGTGCTCAAACAAACAACTTTTGAGACTTTTCAAACTTTGAAGCTCGATAACTTCGGCAAATGAGGATCAAATTTGTTAAAAAAAGTGGCAAATTCATCAGCTCGGCGAGATCTTTAAGATGTCGCAACAAATCATGATTGCATCTTGTTGAATTTCCAAGAAAAATAGTACTTTACGTGCTCAAACACAGAACTTTTGAGACTTTTCAAATTTTGAAGCTCGATAACTTCGGCAAATGAGGACCAAATTTGTTAAACAAAGTGGCAAATTCATCAGCTCGACGAGATCTTTAAGATGACATACCACCTCATGATTGCATCTTGTTGCATTTCCAAGGAAAATAATACTTTATGTGCTCAAACACACAACTTTTGTGACTTTTCAAACTTTGAAGCTCGATAACTTCGGCAAATGAGGACCAAATTTGTTAAACAAAGTGTCAAATTAATCAGCTCGACGAGATTTTGAAGATGCCACAACACGTCACTATTGCGTCTTGTAGCATTTCCAAGAACAATAGTACTTTACGTGCTCAAACACACAAATTTTGAGACTTTTCAAACTTAGAAGCTCGATAACTTCGGCAAATGAGGACCAAATTTGTTAAACAAAGTGTCAAATTAATCAGCTCGACGAGATCTTTAAGATGTCACAACAAATCATTATTGCATCTTGTTGAATTTCCAAGAAAAATAGTACTTTACGTGCTCAAACACAGAACTTTTGAGACTTTTCAATCTTTGAAGCTCGATAACTTCGGCAAATGAGGACCAAATTTGTTAAACAAAGTGGCAAATTCATCAGCTCGGCGAGATCTTTAAGATGTCACACCACATCATGATTGCATCTTTTAGCATTTCCAAGGAAAATAATACTTTATGTGCTCAAACAAACAACTTTTGAGACTTTTCAAACTTTGAAGCTCGATAACTTCGGCAAATGAGGACCAAATTTGGTAAACAAAGTGACAAATTAATCAGCTCGACGAGATTTTGAAGATGCCACAACACATCATTATTGCATCTTGTTGAATTTCCAAGGGAAATAGTACTTTATGTGCTCAAACACACATCTTTTGAGACTTTTCAAAATTTGAAGCTCGATAACTTCGGCAAATGAGGACCAAATTTGTTAAACAAAGTGCCAAATTAATCAGCTCGACGAGATTTGGAAGATGCCACAACACATCATTATTGCATCTTGTTGAATTTCCAAGAAAAATAGTACTTTACGTGCTCAAACACAGAACTTTTGAGACTTTTCAAAATTTGAAGCTCGATAACTTCGGCAAATGAGGACCAAATTTGTTAAACAAAGTGTCAAATTACTCAGCTCGACGAGATCTTTAAGATGTCACAACAAATCATGATTGCATCATGTTGAAAATCCACGGAAAATAGTACTTTACGTGCTCAAACACACAACTTTTGTGACTTTTCAAACTTTGAAGCTCGATAACTTCAGCAAATGAGGACCAAATTTGTTAAACAAAGTGTCAAATTAATCAGCTCGACGAGATCTTTAAGATGTCATACCACCTCATGATTGCATCTTGTTGCATTTCCAAGGAAAATAATACTTTATGTGCTCAAACACACAACTTTTGTGACTTTTCAAATTTTGAAGCTCGATAACTTCGGCAAATGAGGACCAAATTTGTTAAACAAAGTGTCAAATTAATCAGCTCGACGAGATCTTTAAGATGTCACAACAAATCATGATTGCATCTTGTTGAATTTCCAAGAAAAATAGTACTTTACGTGCTCAAACAAAGAACTTTTGAGACTTTTCAAACTTTGAAGCTCGATTACTTCGGCAAATGAGGACCAAATTTGTTAAACAAAGTGTCAAATTAATCAGCTCGACGAGATCTTTAAGATGTCACAACAAATCATGATTGCATCTTGTTGAATTTCCAAGAAAAATAGTACTTTACGTGCTCAAACACAGAACTTTTGAGACTTTTCAATCTTTGAAGCTCGATAACTTCGGCAAATGAGGACCAAATTTGTTAAACAAAGTGGCAAATTCATCAGCTCGGCGAGATCTTTAAGATGTCTCACCACATCATGATTGCATCTTTTAGCATTTCCAAGGAAAATAATACTTTATGTGCTCAAACAAACAACTTTTGAGACTTTTCAAACTTTGAAGCTCGATAACTTCGGCAAATGAGGACCAAATTTGGTAAACAAAGTGACAAATTAATCAGCTCGACGAGATCTTTAAGATGTCACAACAAATCATTATTGCATCTTGTTGAATTTCCAAGAAAAATAGTACTTTACGTGCTCAAACACAGAACTTTTGAGACTTTTCAAACTTTGAAGCTCGATAACTTCGGCAAATGAGGACCAAATTTGTTAAACAAAGTGTCAAATTAATCAGCTCGACGAGATCTTTAAGATGTCATACCACCTCATGATTGCATCTTGTTGCATTTCCAAGGAAAATAATACTTTATGTGCTCAAACACACAACTTTTGTGACTTTTCAAACTTTGAAGCTCGATAACTTCGGCAAATGAGGACCAAATTTGTTAAACAAAGTGGCAAATTCATCAGCTAGACGAGATCTTTAATATATCACACCACATCATGATTGCATCTTGTAGCATTTCCAAGGAAAATAATACTTTATGTGCTCAAACAAACAACTTTTGAGACTTTTCAAACTTTGAAGCTCGATAACTTCGGCAAATGAGGATCAAATTTGTTAAAAAAAGTGGCAAATTCATCAGCTCGGCGAGATCTTTAAGATGTCGCAACAAATCATGATTGCATCTTGTTGAATTTCCAAGAAAAATAGTACTTTACGTGCTCAAACACAGAACTTTTGAGACTTTTCAAATTTTGAAGCTCGATAACTTCGGCAAATGAGGACCAAATTTGTTAAACAAAGTGGCAAATTCATCAGCTCGACGAGATCTTTAAGATGACATACCACCTCATGATTGCATCTTGTTGCATTTCCAAGGAAAATAATACTTTATGTGCTCAAACACACAACTTTTGTGACTTTTCAAACTTTGAAGCTCGATAACTTCGGCAAATGAGGACCAAATTTGTTAAACAAAGTGTCAAATTAATCAGCTCGACGAGATTTTGAAGATGCCACAACACGTCACTATTGCGTCTTGTAGCATTTCCAAGAACAATAGTACTTTACGTGCTCAAACACACAAATTTTGAGACTTTTCAAACTTAGAAGCTCGATAACTTCGGCAAATGAGGACCAAATTTGTTAAACAAAGTGTCAAATTAATCAGCTCGACGAGATCTTTAAGATGTCACAACAAATCATTATTGCATCTTGTTGAATTTCCAAGAAAAATAGTACTTTACGTGCTCAAACACAGAACTTTTGAGACTTTTCAATCTTTGAAGCTCGATAACTTCGGCAAATGAGGACCAAATTTGTTAAACAAAGTGGCAAATTCATCAGCTCGGCGAGATCTTTAAGATGTCACACCACATCATGATTGCATCTTTTAGCATTTCCAAGGAAAATAATACTTTATGTGCTCAAACAAACAACTTTTGAGAGTTTTCAAACTTTGAAGCTCGATAACTTCGGCAAATGAGGACCAAATTTGGTAAACAAAGTGACAAATTAATCAGCTCGACGAGATTTTGAAGATGCCACAACACATCATTATTGCATCTTGTTGAATTTCCAAGGGAAATAGTACTTTATGTGCTCAAACACACATCTTTTGAGACTTTTCAAAATTTGAAGCTCGATAACTTCGGCAAATGAGGAACAAATTTGTTAAACAAAGTGCCAAATTAATCAGCTCGACGAGATTTGGAAGATGCCACAACACATCATTATTGCATCTTGTTGAATTTCCAAGAAAAATAGTACTTTACGTGCTCAAACACAGAACTTTTGAGACTTTTCAAAATTTGAAGCTCGATAACTTCGGCAAATGAGGACCAAATTTGTTAAACAAAGTGTCAAATTACTCAGCTCGACGAGATCTTTAAGATGTCACAACAAATCATGATTGCATCATGTTGAAAATCCACGGAAAATAGTACTTTACGTGCTCAAACACACAACTTTTGTGACTTTTCAAACTTTGAAGCTCGATAACTTCAGCAAATGAGGACCAAATTTGTTAAACAAAGTGTCAAATTAATCAGCTCGACGAGATCTTTAAGATGTCATACCACCTCATGATTGCATCTTGTTGCATTTCCAAGGAAAATAATACTTTATGTGCTCAAACACACAACTTTTGTGACTTTTCAAATTTTGAAGCTCGATAACTTCGGCAAATGAGGACCAAATTTGTTAAACAAAGTGTCAAATTAATCAGCTCGACGAGATCTTTAAGATGTCACAACAAATCATGATTGCATCTTGTTGAATTTCCAAGAAAAATAGTACTTTACGTGCTCAAACAAAGAACTTTTGAGACTTTTCAAACTTTGAAGCTCGATTACTTCGGCAAATGAGGACCAAATTTGTTAAACAAAGTGTCAAATTAATCAGCTCGACGAGATCTTTAAGATGTCACAACAAATCATGATTGCATCTTGTTGAATTTCCAAGAAAAATAGTACTTTACGTGCTCAAACACAGAACTTTTGAGACTTTTCAAATTTTGAAGCTCGATAACTTCGGCAAATGAGGACCAAATTTGTTAAACAAAGTGGCAAATTCATCAGCTCGACGAGATCTTTAAGATGTCATACCACCTCATGATTGCATCTTGTTGCATTTCCAAGGAAAATAATACTTTATGTGCTCAAACACACAACTTTTGTGACTTTTCAAACTTTGAAGCTCGATAACTTCGGCAAATGAGGACCAAATTTGTTAAACAAAGTGGCAAATTCATCAGCTCGACGAGATCTTTAAGATGTCATACCACCTCATGATTGCATCTTGTTGCATTTCCAAGGAAAATAATACTTTATGTGCTCAAACACACAACTTTTGTGACTTTTCAAACTTTGAAGCTCGATAACTTCGGCAAATGAGGACCAAATTTGTTAAACAAAGTGGCAAATTCATCAGCTAGACGAGATCTTTAATATATCACACCACATCATGATTGCATCTTGTAGCATTTCCAAGGAAAATAATACTTTATGTGCTCAAACAAACAACTTTTGAGACTTTTCAAACTTTGAAGCTCGATAACTTCGGCAAATGAGGATCAAATTTGTTAAAAAAAGTGGCAAATTCATCAGCTCGGCGAGATCTTTAAGATGTCGCAACAAATCATGATTGCATCTTGTTGAATTTCCAAGAAAAATAGTACTTTACGTGCTCAAACACAGAACTTTTGAGACTTTTCAAATTTTGAAGCTCGATAACTTCGGCAAATGAGGACCAAATTTGTTAAACAAAGTGGCAAATTCATCAGCTCGACGAGATCTTTAAGATGACATACCACCTCATGATTGCATCTTGTTGCATTTCCAAGGAAAATAATACTTTATGTGCTCAAACACACAACTTTTGTGACTTTTCAAACTTTGAAGCTCGATAACTTCGGCAAATGAGGACCAAATTTGTTAAACAAAGTGTCAAATTAATCAGCTCGACGAGATTTTGAAGATGCCACAACACGTCACTATTGCGTCTTGTAGCATTTCCAAGAACAATAGTACTTTACGTGCTCAAACACACAAATTTTGAGACTTTTCAAACTTAGAAGCTCGATAACTTCGGCAAATGAGGACCAAATTTGTTAAACAAAGTGTCAAATTAATCAGCTCGACGAGATCTTTAAGATGTCACAACAAATCATTATTGCATCTTGTTGAATTTCCAAGAAAAATAGTACTTTACGTGCTCAAACACAGAACTTTTGAGACTTTTCAATCTTTGAAGCTCGATAACTTCGGCAAATGAGGACCAAATTTGTTAAACAAAGTGGCAAATTCATCAGCTCGGCGAGATCTTTAAGATGTCACACCACATCATGATTGCATCTTTTAGCATTTCCAAGGAAAATAATACTTTATGTGCTCAAACAAACAACTTTTGAGACTTTTCAAACTTTGAAGCTCGATAACTTCGGCAAATGAGGACCAAATTTGGTAAACAAAGTGACAAATTAATCAGCTCGACGAGATTTTGAAGATGCCACAACACATCATTATTGCATCTTGTTGAATTTCCAAGGGAAATAGTACTTTATGTGCTCAAACACACATCTTTTGAGACTTTTCAAAATTTGAAGCTCGATAACTTCGGCAAATGAGGACCAAATTTGTTAAACAAAGTGCCAAATTAATCAGCTCGACGAGATTTGGAAGATGCCACAACACATCATTATTGCATCTTGTTGAATTTCCAAGAAAAATAGTACTTTACGTGCTCAAACACAGAACTTTTGAGACTTTTCAAACTTTGAAGCTCGATAACTTCGGCAAATGAGGACCAAATTTGTTAAACAAAGTGTCAAATTAATCAGCTCGACGAGATCTTTAAGATGTCACAACAAATCATGATTGCATCTTGTTGAATTTCCAAGAAAAATAGTACTTTACGTGCTCAAACACAGAACTTTTGAGACTTTTCAAACTTTGAAGCTCGATAACTTCGGCAAATGAGGACCAAATTTGTTAAACAAAGTGTCAAATTAATCAGCTCGACGAGATCTTTAAGATGTCACAACAAATCATGATTGCATCTTGTTGAATTTCCAAGAAAAATAGTACTTTACGTGCTCAAACACAGAACTTTTGAGACTTTTCAATCTTTGAAGCTCGATAACTTCGGCAAATGAGGACCAAATTTGTTAAACAAAGTGGCAAATTCATCAGCTCGGCGAGATCTTTAAGATGTCTCACCACATCATGATTGCATCTTTTAGCATTTCCAAGGAAAATAATACTTTATGTGCTCAAACAAACAACTTTTGAGACTTTTCAAACTTTGAAGCTCGATAACTTCGGCAAATGAGGACCAAATTTGGTAAACAAAGTGACAAATTAATCAGCTCGACGAGATTTTGAAGATGCCACAACACATCATTATTGCATCTTGTTGAATTTCCAAGGGAAATAGTACTTTATGTGCTCAAACACACATCTTTTGAGACTTTTCAAAATTTGAAGCTCGATAACTTCGGCAAATGAGGACCAAATTTGTTAAACAAAGTGCCAAATTAATCAGCTCGACGAGATTTGGAAGATGCCACAACACATCATTATTGCATCTTGTTGAATTTCCAAGAAAAATAGTACTTTACGTGCTCAAACACAGAACTTTTGAGACTTTTCAAACTTTGAAGCTCGATAACTTCGGCAAATGAGGAACAAATTTGTTAAACAAAGTGTCAAATTAATCAGCTCGACGAGATCTTTAAGATGTCACAACAAATCATGATTGCATCTTGTTGAATTTCCAAGAAAAATAGTACTTTACGTGCTCAAACACAGAACTTTTGAGACTTTTCAAACTTTGAAGCTCGATAACTTCGGCAAATGAGGACCAAATTTGTTAAACAAAGTGGCAAATTCATCAGCTCGACGAGATTTTGAAGATGCCACAACACATCATTATTGCATCTTGTTGAATTTCCAAGGGAAATAGTACTTTATGTGCTCAAACACACATCTTTTGAGACTTTTCAAAATTTGAAGCTCGATAACTTCGGCAAATGAGGACCAAATTTGTTAAACAAAGTGCCAAATTAATCAGCTCGACGAGATTTGGAAGATGCCACAACACATCATTATTGCATCTTGTTGAATTTCCAAGAAAAATAGTACTTTACGTGCTCAAACACAGAACTTTTGAGACTTTTCAAACTTTGAAGCTCGATAACTTCGGCAAATGAGGAACAAATTTGTTAAACAAAGTGTCAAATTAATCAGCTCGACGAGATCTTTAAGATGTCACAACAAATCATGATTGCATCTTGTTGAATTTCCAAGAAAAATAGTACTTTACGTGCTCAAACACAGAACTTTTGAGACTTTTCAAACTTTGAAGCTCGATAACTTCGGCAAATGAGGACCAAATTTGGTAAACAAAGTGACAAATTAATCAGCTCGACGAGATTTTGAAGATGCCACAACACATCATTATTGCATCTTGTTGAATTTCCAAGGGAAATAGTACTTTATGTGCTCAAACACACATCTTTTGAGACTTTTCAAAATTTGAAGCTCGATAACTTCGGCAAATGAGGACCAAATTTGTTAAACAAAGTGCCAAATTAATCAGCTCGACGAGATTTGGAAGATGCCACAACACATCATGATTGCATCTTGTTGCATTTCCAAGGAAAATAATACTTTATGTGCTCAAACACACAACTTTTGTGACTTTTCAAACTTTGAAGCTCGATAACTTCGGCAAATGAGGACCAAATTTGTTAAGCAAAGTGTCAAATTAATCAGCTCGACGAGATCTTTAAGATGTCATACCACCTCATGATTGCATCTTGTTGCATTTCCAAGGAAAATAATACTTTATGTGCTCAAACACACAACTTTTGTGACTTTTCAAATTTTGAAGCTCGATAACTTCGGCAAATGAGGACCAAATTTGTTAAACAAAGTGTCAAATTAATCAACTCGACGAGATCTTTAAGATGTCACAACAAATCATTATTGCATCTTGTTGAATTTCCAAGAAAAATAGTACTTTACGTGCTCAAACACAGAACTTTTGAGACTTTTCAAACTTTGAAGCTCGATAACTTCGGCAAATGAGGACCAAATTTGTTAAACAAAGTGTCAAATTAATCAGCTCGACGAGATTTTGAAGATGCCACAACACGTCACTATTGCGTCTTGTAGCATTTCCAAGAACAATAGTACTTTACGTGCTCAAACACACAAATTTTGAGACTTTTCAAACTTTGAAGCTCGATAACTTCGGCAAATGAGGACCAAATTTGTTAAACAAAGTGTCAAATTAATCAGCTCGACGAGATCTTTAAGATGTCACAACAAATCATTATTGCATCTTGTTGAATTTCCAAGAAAAATAGTACTTTACGTGCTCAAACACAGAACTTTTGAGACTTTTCAAACTTTGAAGCTCGATAACTTCGGCAAATGAGGACCAAATTTGTTAAACAAAGTGTCAAATTAATCAGCTCGACGAGATCTTTAAGATGTCACAACAAATCATGATTGCATCTTGTTGAATTTCCAAGAAAAATAGTACTTTACGTGCTCAAACACAGAACTTTTGAGACTTTTCAAACTTTGAAGCTCGATAACTTCGGCAAATGAGGACCAAATTTGTTAAACAAAGTGGCAAATTCATCAGCTCGGCGAGATCTTTAAGATGTCACACCACATCATGATTGCATCTTGTAGCATTTCCAAGGAAAATAATACTTTATGTGCTCAAACAAACAACTTTTGTGACTTTTCAAAATTTGAAGCTCGATAACTTCGGCAAATGAGGACCAAATTTGTTAAACAAAGTGTCAAATTAATCAGCTCGATGAGATTTTGAAGATGCCACAACACGTCACTATTGCGTCTTGTTGAATTTCCAAGAAAAATAGTACTTTACGTGCTCAAACACAGAACTTTTGAGACTTTTCAAAATTTGAAGCTCGATAACTTCGGCAAATGAGGACCAAATTTGTTAAACAAAGTGTCAAATTAATCAGCTCGACGAGATCTTTAAGATGTCACAACAAATCATGATTGCATCTTGTTGAATTTCCAAGAAAAATAGTACTTTACGTGCTCAAACACAGAACTTTTGAGACTTTTCAAAATTTGAAGCTCGATAACTTCGGCAAATGAGGACCAAATTTGTTAAACAAAGTGGCAAATTCATCAGCTCGACGAGATCTTTAAGATGTCATACCACCTCATGATTGCATCTTGTTGCATTTCCAAGGAAAATAATACTTTATGTGCTCAAACACACAACTTTTGTGACTTTTCAAACTTTGAAGCTCGATAACTTCGGCAAATGAGGACCAAATTTGTTAAACAAAGTGTCAAATTAATCAGCTCGATGAGATTTTGAAGATGCCACAACACGTCACTATTGCGTCTTGTAGCATTTCCAAGAACAATAGTACTTTACGTGCTCAAACACACAAATTTTGAGACTTTTCAAACTTTGAAGCTCGATAACTTCGGCAAATGAGGACCAAATTTGTTAAACAAAGTGGCAAATTCATCAGCTCGACGAGATCTTTAAGATGTCATACCACCTCATGATTGCATCTTGTTGCATTTCCAAGGAAAATAATACTTTATGTGCTCAAACACACAACTTTTGTGACTTTTCAAACTTTGAAGCTCGATAACTTCGGCAAATGAGGACCAAATTTGTTAAACAAAGTGTCAAATTAATCAGCTCGACGAGATCTTTAAGATGTCACAACAAATCATTATTGCATCTTGTTGAATTTCCAAGAAAAATAGTACTTTACGTGCTCAAACACAGAACTTTTGAGACTTTTCAAACTTTGAAGCTCGATAACTTCGGCAAATGAGGACCAAATTTGTTAAACAAAGTGTCAAATTAATCAGCTCGACGAGATCTTTAAGATGTCACAACAAATCATGATTGCATCTTGTTGAATTTCCAAGAAAAATAGTACTTTACGTGCTCAAACACAGAACTTTTGAGACTTTTCAAACTTTGAAGCTCGATAACTTCGGCAAATGAGGACCAAATTTGTTAAACAAAGTGGCAAATTCATCAGCTCGGCGAGATCTTTAAGATGTCACACCACATCATGATTGCATCTTGTAGCATTTCCAAGGAAAATAATACTTTATGTGCTCAAACAAACAACTTTTGAGACTTTTCAAACTTTGAAGCTCGATAACTTCGGCAAATGAGGACCAAATTTGGTAAACAAAGTGACAAATTAATCAGCTCGACGAGATTTTGAAGATGCCACAACACATCATTATTGCATCTTGTTGAATTTCCAAGGGAAATAGTACTTTATGTGCTCAAACACACATCTTTTGAGACTTTTCAAAATTTGAAGCTCGATAACTTCGGCAAATGAGGACCAAATTTGTTAAACAAAGTGCCAAATTAATCAGCTCGACGAGATTTGGAAGATGCCACAACACATCATGATTGCATCTTGTTGCATTTCCAAGGAAAATAATACTTTATGTGCTCAAACACACAACTTTTGTGACTTTTCAAACTTTGAAGCTCGATAACTTCGGCAAATGAGGACCAAATTTGTTAAGCAGAGTGTCAAATTAATCAGCTCGACGAGATCTTTAAGATGTCACAACAAATCATGATTGCATCTTGTTGAATTTCCAAGAAAAATAGTACTTTACGTGCTCAAACACAGAACTTTTGAGACTTTTCAAACTTTGAAGCTCGATAACTTCGGCAAATGAGGACCAAATTTGTTAAACAAAGTGTCAAATTAATCAGCTCGACGAGATCTTTAAGATGTCACAACAAATCATTATTGCATCTTGTTGAATTTCCAAGAAAAATAGTACTTTACGTGCTCAAACACAGAACTTTTGAGACTTTTCAAACTTTGAAGCTCGATAACTTCGGCAAATGAGGACCAAATTTGTTAAACAAAGTGTCAAATTAATCAGCTCGACGAAATCTTTAAGATGTCACAACAAATCATGATTGCATCTTGTTGAATTTCCAAGAAAAATAGTACTTTACGTGCTCAAACACAGAACTTTTGAGACTTTTCAAACTTTGAAGCTCGATAACTTCGGCAAATGAGGACCAAATTTGTTAAACAAAGTGGCAAATTCATCAGCTCGGCGAGATCTTTAAGATGTCACACCACATCATGATTGCATCTTGTAGCATTTCCAAGGAAAATAATACTTTATGTGCTCAAACAAACAACTTTTGAGACTTTTCAAACTTTGAAGCTCGATAACTTCGGCAAATGAGGACCAAATTTGGTAAACAAAGTGACAAATTAATCAGCTCGACGAGATTTTGAAGATGCCACAACACATCATTATTGCATCTTGTTGAATTTCCAAGGGAAATAGTACTTTATGTGCTCAAACACACATCTTTTGAGACTTTTCAAAATTTGAAGCTCGATAACTTCGGCAAATGAGGACCAAATTTGTTAAACAAAGTGCCAAATTAATCAGCTCGACGAGATTTGGAAGATGCCACAACACATCATGATTGCATCTTGTTGCATTTCCAAGGAAAATAATACTTTATGTGCTCAAACACACAACTTTTGTGACTTTTCAAACTTTGAAGCTCGATAACTTCGGCAAATGAGGACCAAATTTGTTAAGCAAAGTGTCAAATTAATCAGCTCGACGAGATCTTTAAGATGTCACAACAAATCATGATTGCATCTTGTTGAATTTCCAAGAAAAATAGTACTTTACGTGCTCAAACACAGAACTTTTGAGACTTTTCAAACTTTGAAGCTCGATAACTTCGGCAAATGAGGACCAAATTTGTTAAACAAAGTGTCAAATTAATCAGCTCGACGAGATCTTTAAGATGTCACAACAAATCATTATTGCATCTTGTTGAATTTCCAAGAAAAATAGTACTTTACGTGCTCAAACACAGAACTTTTGAGACTTTTCAAACTTTGAAGCTCGATAACTTCGGCAAATGAGGACCAAATTTGTTAAACAAAGTGTCAAATTAATCAGCTCGACGAGATTTTGAAGATGCCACAACACGTCACTATTGCGTCTTGTAGCATTTCCAAGAACAATAGTACTTTACGTGCTCAAACACACAAATTTTGAGACTTTTCAAACTTTGAAGCTCGATAACTTCGGCAAATGAGGACCAAATTTGTTAAACAAAGTGTCAAATTAATCAGCTCGACGAGATCTTTAAGATGTCACAACAAATCATTATTGCATCTTGTTGAATTTCCAAGAAAAATAGTACTTTACGTGCTCAAACACAGAACTTTTGAGACTTTTCAAACTTTGAAGCTCGATAACTTCGGCAAATGAGGACCAAATTTGTTAAACAAAGTGTCAAATTAATCAGCTCGACGAGATCTTTAAGATGTCACAACAAATCATGATTGCATCTTGTTGAATTTCCAAGAAAAATAGTACTTTACGTGCTCAAACACAGAACTTTTGAGACTTTTCAAACTTTGAAGCTCGATAACTTCGGCAAATGAGGACCAAATTTGTTAAACAAAGTGGCAAATTCATCAGCTCGGCGAGATCTTTAAGATGTCACACCACATCATGATTGCATCTTGTAGCATTTCCAAGGAAAATAATACTTTATGTGCTCAAACAAACAACTTTTGAGACTTTTCAAACTTTGAAGCTCGATAACTTCGGCAAATGAGGACCAAATTTGGTAAACAAAGTGACAAATTAATCAGCTCGACGAGATTTTGAAGATGCCACAACACATCATTATTGCATCTTGTTGAATTTCCAAGGGAAATAGTACTTTATGTGCTCAAACACACATCTTTTGAGACTTTTCAAAATTTGAAGCTCGATAACTTCGGCAAATGAGGACCAAATTTGTTAAACAAAGTGCCAAATTAATCAGCTCGACGAGATTTGGAAGATGCCACAACACATCATTATTGCATCTTGTTGAATTTCCAAGAAAAATAGTACTTTACGTGCTCAAACACAGAACTTTTGAGACTTTTCAAAATTTGAAGCTCGATAACTTCGGCAAATGAGGACCAAATTTGTTAAACAAAGTGGCAAATTCATCAGCTCGACGAGATCTTTAAGATGTCATACCACCTCATGATTGCATCTTGTTGCATTTCCAAGGAAAATAATACTTTATGTGCTCAAACACACAACTTTTGTGACTTTTCAAACTTTGAAGCTCGATAACTTCGGCAAATGAGGACCAAATTTGTTAAACAAAGTGTCAAATTAATCAGCTCGACGAGATTTTGAAGATGCCACAACACGTCACTATTGCGTCTTGTAGCATTTCCAAGAACAATAGTACTTTACGTGCTCAAACACACAAATTTTGAGACTTTTCAAACTTTGAAGCTCGATAACTTCGGCAAATGAGGACCAAATTTGTTAAACAAAGTGGCAAATTCATCAGCTCGACGAGATCTTTAAGATGTCATACCACCTCATGATTGCATCTTGTTGCATTTCCAAGGAAAATAATACTTTATGTGCTCAAACACACAACTTTTGTGACTTTTCAAACTTTGAAGCTCGATAACTTCGGCAAATGAGGACCAAATTTGTTAAACAAAGTGTCAAATTAATCAGCTCGACGAGATCTTTAAGATGTCACAACAAATCATTATTGCATCTTGTTGAATTTCCAAGAAAAATAGTACTTTACGTGCTCAAACACAGAACTTTTGAGACTTTTCAAACTTTGAAGCTCGATAACTTCGGCAAATGAGGACCAAATTTGTTAAACAAAGTGTCAAATTAATCAGCTCGACGAGATCTTTAAGATGTCACAACAAATCATGATTGCATCTTGTTGAATTTCCAAGAAAAATAGTACTTTACGTGCTCAAACACAGAACTTTTGAGACTTTTCAAACTTTGAAGCTCGATAACTTCGGCAAATGAGGACCAAATTTGTTAAACAAAGTGGCAAATTCATCAGCTCGGCGAGATCTTTAAGATGTCACACCACATCATGATTGCATCTTGTAGCATTTCCAAGGAAAATAATACTTTATGTGCTCAAACAAACAACTTTTGAGACTTTTCAAACTTTGAAGCTCGATAACTTCGGCAAATGAGGACCAAATTTGGTAAACAAAGTGACAAATTAATCAGCTCGACGAGATTTTGAAGATGCCACAACACATCATTATTGCATCTTGTTGAATTTCCAAGGGAAATAGTACTTTATGTGCTCAAACACACATCTTTTGAGACTTTTCAAAATTTGAAGCTCGATAACTTCGGCAAATGAGGACCAAATTTGTTAAACAAAGTGCCAAATTAATCAGCTCGACGAGATTTTGAAGATGCCACAACACATCATTATTGCATCTTGTTGAATTTCCAAGGGAAATAGTACTTTATGTGCTCAAACACACATCTTTTGAGACTTTTCAAAATTTGAAGCTCGATAACTTCGGCAAATGAGGACCAAATTTGTTAAACAAAGTGCCAAATTAATCAGCTCGACGAGATTTGGAAGATGCCACAACACATCATTATTGCATCTTGTTGAATTTCCAAGAAAAATAGTACTTTACGTGCTCAAACACAGAACTTTTGAGACTTTTCAAAATTTGAAGCTCGATAACTTCGGCAAATGAGGACCAAATTTGTTAAACAAAGTGGCAAATTCATCAGCTCGACGAGATCTTTAAGATGTCATACCACCTCATGATTGCATCTTGTTGCATTTCCAAGGAAAATAATACTTTATGTGCTCAAACACACAACTTTTGTGACTTTTCAAACTTTGAAGCTCGATAACTTCGGCAAATGAGGACCAAATTTGTTAAACAAAGTGTCAAATTAATCAGCTCGACGAGATTTTGAAGATGCCACAACACGTCACTATTGCGTCTTGTAGCATTTCCAAGAACAATAGTACTTTACGTGCTCAAACACACAAATTTTGAGACTTTTCAAACTTTGAAGCTCGATAACTTCGGCAAATGAGGACCAAATTTGTTAAACAAAGTGGCAAATTCATCAGCTCGACGAGATCTTTAAGATGTCATACCACCTCATGATTGCATCTTGTTGCATTTCCAAGGAAAATAATACTTTATGTGCTCAAACACACAACTTTTGTGACTTTTCAAACTTTGAAGCTCGATAACTTCGGCAAATGAGGACCAAATTTGTTAAACAAAGTGTCAAATTAATCAGCTCGACGAGATCTTTAAGATGTCACAACAAATCATTATTGCATCTTGTTGAATTTCCAAGAAAAATAGTACTTTACGTGCTCAAACACAGAACTTTTGAGACTTTTCAAACTTTGAAGCTCGATAACTTCGGCAAATGAGGACCAAATTTGTTAAACAAAGTGTCAAATTAATCAGCTCGACGAGATCTTTAAGATGTCACAACAAATCATGATTGCATCTTGTTGAATTTCCAAGAAAAATAGTACTTTACGTGCTCAAACACAGAACTTTTGAGACTTTTCAAACTTTGAAGCTCGATAACTTCGGCAAATGAGGACCAAATTTGTTAAACAAAGTGGCAAATTCATCAGCTCGGCGAGATCTTTAAGATGTCACACCACATCATGATTGCATCTTGTAGCATTTCCAAGGAAAATAATACTTTATGTGCTCAAACAAACAACTTTTGAGACTTTTCAAACTTTGAAGCTCGATAACTTCGGCAAATGAGGACCAAATTTGGTAAACAAAGTGACAAATTAATCAGCTCGACGAGATTTTGAAGATGCCACAACACATCATTATTGCATCTTGTTGAATTTCCAAGGGAAATAGTACTTTATGTGCTCAAACACACATCTTTTGAGACTTTTCAAAATTTGAAGCTCGATAACTTCGGCAAATGAGGACCAAATTTGTTAAACAAAGTGCCAAATTAATCAGCTCGACGAGATTTGGAAGATGCCACAACACATCATTATTGCATCTTGTTGAATTTCCAAGAAAAATAGTACTTTACGTGCTCAAACACAGAACTTTTGAGACTTTTCAAAATTTGAAGCTCGATAACTTCGGCAAATGAGGACCAAATTTGTTAAGCAAAGTGTCAAATTAATCAGCTCGACGAGATCTTTAAGATGTCATACCACCTCATGATTGCATCTTGTTGCATTTCCAAGGAAAATAATACTTTATGTGCTCAAACACACAACTTTTGTGACTTTTCAAATTTTGAAGCTCGATAACTTCGGCAAATGAGGACCAAATTTGTTAAACAAAGTGTCAAATTAATCAGCTCGACGAGATCTTTAAGATGTCACAACAAATCATTATTGCATCTTGTTGAATTTCCAAGAAAAATAGTACTTTACGTGCTCAAACACAGAACTTTTGAGACTTTTCAAACTTTGAAGCTCGATAACTTCGGCAAATGAGGACCAAATTTGTTAAACAAAGTGTCAAATTAATCAGCTCGATGAGATTTTGAAGATGCCACAACACGTCACTATTGCGTCTTGTAGCATTTCCAAGAACAATAGTACTTTACGTGCTCAAACACACAAATTTTGAGACTTTTCAAACTTTGAAGCTCGATAACTTCGGCAAATGAGGACCAAATTTGTTAAACAAAGTGGCAAATTCATCAGCTCGACGAGATCTTTAAGATGTCATACCACCTCATGATTGCATCTTGTTGCATTTCCAAGGAAAATAATACTTTATGTGCTCAAACACACAACTTTTGTGACTTTTCAAACTTTGAAGCTCGATAACTTCGGCAAATGAGGACCAAATTTGTTAAACAAAGTGTCAAATTAATCAGCTCGACGAGATCTTTAAGATGTCACAACAAATCATTATTGCATCTTGTTGAATTTCCAAGAAAAATAGTACTTTACGTGCTCAAACACAGAACTTTTGAGACTTTTCAAACTTTGAAGCTCGATAACTTCGGCAAATGAGGACCAAATTTGTTAAACAAAGTGTCAAATTAATCAGCTCGACGAGATCTTTAAGATGTCACAACAAATCATGATTGCATCTTGTTGAATTTCCATGAAAAATAGTACTTTACGTGCTCAAACACAGAACTTTTGAGACTTTTCAAACTTTGAAGCTCGATAACTTCGGCAAATGAGGACCAAATTTGTTAAACAAAGTGGCAAATTCATCAGCTCGGCGAGATCTTTAAGATGTCACACCACATCATGATTGCATCTTGTAGCATTTCCAAGGAAAATAATACTTTATGTGCTCAAACAAACAACTTTTGAGACTTTTCAAACTTTGAAGCTCGATAACTTCGGCAAATGAGGACCAAATTTGGTAAACAAAGTGACAAATTAATCAGCTCGACGAGATTTTGAAGATGCCACAACACATCATTATTGCATCTTGTTGAATTTCCAAGGGAAATAGTACTTTATGTGCTCAAACACACATCTTTTGAGACTTTTCAAAATTTGAAGCTCGATAACTTCGGCAAATGAGGACCAAATTTGTTAAACAAAGTGCCAAATTAATCAGCTCGACGAGATTTGGAAGATGCCACAACACATCATGATTGCATCTTGTTGCATTTCCAAGGAAAATAATACTTTATGTGCTCAAACACACAACTTTTGTGACTTTTCAAACTTTGAAGCTCGATAACTTCGGCAAATGAGGACCAAATTTGTTAAGCAAAGTGTCAAATTAATCAGCTCGACGAGATCTTTAAGATGTCACAACAAATCATGATTGCATCTTGTTGAATTTCCAAGAAAAATAGTACTTTACGTGCTCAAACACAGAACTTTTGAGACTTTTCAAACTTTGAAGCTCGATAACTTCGGCAAATGAGGACCAAATTTGTTAAACAAAGTGTCAAATTAATCAGCTCGACGAGATCTTTAAGATGTCACAACAAATCATTATTGCATCTTGTTGAATTTCCAAGAAAAATAGTACTTTACGTGCTCAAACACAGAACTTTTGAGACTTTTCAAACTTTGAAGCTCGATAACTTCGGCAAATGAGGACCAAATTTGTTAAACAAAGTGTCAAATTAATCAGCTCGACGAGATTTTGAAGATGCCACAACACGTCACTATTGCGTCTTGTAGCATTTCCAAGAACAATAGTACTTTACGTGCTCAAACACACAAATTTTGAGACTTTTCAAACTTTGAAGCTCGATAACTTCGGCAAATGAGGACCAAATTTGTTAAACAAAGTGTCAAATTAATCAGCTCGACGAGATCTTTAAGATGTCACAACAAATCATTATTGCATCTTGTTGAATTTCCAAGAAAAATAGTACTTTACGTGCTCAAACACAGAACTTTTGAGACTTTTCAAACTTTGAAGCTCGATAACTTCGGCAAATGAGGACCAAATTTGTTAAACAAAGTGTCAAATTAATCAGCTCGACGAAATCTTTAAGATGTCACAACAAATCATGATTGCATCTTGTTGAATTTCCAAGAAAAATAGTACTTTACGTGCTCAAACACAGAACTTTTGAGACTTTTCAAACTTTGAAGCTCGATAACTTCAGCAAATGAGGACCAAATTTGTTAAACAAAGTGGCAAATTCATCAGCTCGACGAGATCTTTAAGATGTCATACCACCTCATGATTGCATCTTGTTGCATTTCCAAGGAAAATAATACTTTATGTGCTCAAACACACAACTTTTGTGACTTTTCAAACTTTGAAGCTCGATAACTTCGGCAAATGAGGACCAAATTTGTTAAACAAAGTGGCAAATTCATCAGCTCGACGAGATCTTTAAGATGTCATACCACCTCATGATTGCATCTTGTTGCATTTCCAAGGAAAATAATACTTTATGTGCTCAAACACACAACTTTTGTGACTTTTCAAATTTTGAAGCTCGATAACTTCGGCAAATGAGGACCAAATTTGTTAAACAAAGTGTCAAATTAATCAGCTCGACGAGATCTTTAAGATGTCACAACAAATCATTATTGCATCTTGTTGAATTTCCAAGAAAAATAGTACTTTACGTGCTCAAACACAGAACTTTTGAGACTTTTCAAACTTTGAAGCTCGATAACTTCGGCAAATGAGGACCAAATTTGTTAAACAAAGTGTCAAATTAATCAGCTCGACGAGATTTTGAAGATGCCACAACACGTCACTATTGCGTCTTGTAGCATTTCCAAGAACAATAGTACTTTACGTGCTCAAACACACAAATTTTGAGACTTTTCAAACTTTGAAGCTCGATAACTTCGGCAAATGAGGACCAAATTTGTTAAACAAAGTGTCAAATTAATCAGCTCGACGAGATCTTTAAGATGTCACAACAAATCATTATTGCATCTTGTTGAATTTCCAAGAAAAATAGTACTTTACGTGCTCAAACACAGAACTTTTGAGACTTTTCAAACTTTGAAGCTCGATAACTTCGGCAAATGAGGACCAAATTTGTTAAACAAAGTGTCAAATTAATCAGCTCGACGAGATCTTTAAGATGTCACAACAAATCATGATTGCATCTTGTTGAATTTCCAAGAAAAATAGTACTTTACGTGCTCAAACACAGAACTTTTGAGACTTTTCAAACTTTGAAGCTCGATAACTTCGGCAAATGAGGACCAAATTTGTTAAACAAAGTGGCAAATTCATCAGCTCGGCGAGATCTTTAAGATGTCACACCACATCATGATTGCATCTTGTAGCAATTCCAAGGAAAATAATACTTTATGTGCTCAAACAAACAACTTTTGAGACTTTTCAAACTTTGAAGCTCGATAACTTCGGCAAATGAGGACCAAATTTGGTAAACAAAGTGACAAATTAATCAGCTCGACGAGATTTTGAAGATGCCACAACACATCATTATTGCATCTTGTTGAATTTCCAAGGGAAATAGTACTTTATGTGCTCAAACACACATCTTTTGAGACTTTTCAAAATTTGAAGCTCGATAACTTCGGCAAATGAGGACCAAATTTGTTAAACAAAGTGCCAAATTAATCAGCTCGACGAGATTTGGAAGATGCCACAACACATCATTATTGCATCTTGTTGAATTTCCAAGAAAAATAGTACTTTACGTGCTCAAACACAGAACTTTTGAGACTTTTCAAAATTTGAAGCTCGATAACTTCGGCAAATGAGGACCAAATTTGTTAAACAAAGTGGCAAATTCATCAGCTCGACGAGATCTTTAAGATGTCATACCACCTCATGATTGCATCTTGTTGCATTTCCAAGGAAAATAATACTTTATGTGCTCAAACACACAACTTTTGTGACTTTTCAAACTTTGAAGCTCGATAACTTCGGCAAATGAGGACCAAATTTGTTAAACAAAGTGTCAAATTAATCAGCTCGACGAGATTTTGAAGATGCCACAACACGTCACTATTGCGTCTTGTAGCATTTCCAAGAACAATAGTACTTTACGTGCTCAAACACACAAATTTTGAGACTTTTCAAACTTTGAAGCTCGATAACTTCGGCAAATGAGGACCAAATTTGTTAAACAAAGTGGCAAATTCATCAGCTCGACGAGATCTTTAAGATGTCATACCACCTCATGATTGCATCTTGTTGCATTTCCAAGGAAAATAATACTTTATGTGCTCAAACACACAACTTTTGTGACTTTTCAAACTTTGAAGCTCGATAACTTCGGCAAATGAGGACCAAATTTGTTAAACAAAGTGTCAAATTAATCAGCTCGACGAGATCTTTAAGATGTCACAACAAATCATTATTGCATCTTGTTGAATTTCCAAGAAAAATAGTACTTTACGTGCTCAAACACAGAACTTTTGAGACTTTTCAAACTTTGAAGCTCGATAACTTCGGCAAATGAGGACCAAATTTGTTAAACAAAGTGGCAAATTCATCAGCTCGACGAGATCTTTAAGATGTCACAACAAATCATTATTGCATCTTGTTGAATTTCCAAGAAAAATAGTACTTTACGTGCTCAAACACAGAACTTTTGAGACTTTTCAAACTTTGAAGCTCGATAACTTCGGCAAATGAGGACCAAATTTGTTAAACAAAGTGGCAAATTCATCAGCTCGGCGAGATCTTTAAGATGTCACAACAAATCATGATTGCATCATGTTGAAAATCCACGGAAAATAGTACTTTACGTGCTCAAACACACAACTTTTGTGACTTTTCAAACTTTGAAGCTCGATAACTTCAGCAAATGAGGACCAAATTTGTTAAACAAAGTGTCAAATTAATCAGCTCGACGAGATCTTTAAGATGTCATACCACCTCATGATTGCATCTTGTTGCATTTCCAAGGAAAATAATACTTTATGTGCTCAAACACACAACTTTTGTGACTTTTCAAATTTTGAAGCTCGATAACTTCGGCAAATGAGGACCAAATTTGTTAAACAAAGTGTCAAATTAATCAGCTCGACGAGATCTTTAAGATGTCATACCACCTCATGATTGCATCTTGTTGCATTTCCAAGGAAAATAATACTTTATGTGCTCAAACACACAACTTTTGTGACTTTTCAAATTTTGAAGCTCGATAACTTCGGCAAATGAGGACCAAATTTGTTAAACAAAGTGTCAAATTAATCAGCTCGACGAGATCTTTAAGATGTCACAACAAATCATGATTGCATCTTGTTGAATTTCCAAGAAAAATAGTACTTTACGTGCTCAAACAAAGAACTTTTGAGACTTTTCAAACTTTGAAGCTCGATTACTTCGGCAAATGAGGACCAAATTTGTTAAACAAAGTGTCAAATTAATCAGCTCGACGAGATCTTTAAGATGTCACAACAAATCATGATTGCATCTTGTTGAATTTCCAAGAAAAATAGTACTTTACGTGCTCAAACACAGAACTTTTGAGACTTTTCAAATTTTGAAGCTCGATAACTTCGGCAAATGAGGACCAAATTTGTTAAACAAAGTGGCAAATTCATCAGCTCGACGAGATCTTTAAGATGTCATACCACCTCATGATTGCATCTTGTTGCATTTCCAAGGAAAATAATACTTTATGTGCTCAAACACACAACTTTTGTGACTTTTCAAACTTTGAAGCTCGATAACTTCGGCAAATGAGGACCAAATTTGTTAAACAAAGTGGCAAATTCATCAGCTCGACGAGATCTTTAAGATGTCATACCACCTCATGATTGCATCTTGTTGCATTTCCAAGGAAAATAATACTTTATGTGCTCAAACACACAACTTTTGTGACTTTTCAAACTTTGAAGCTCGATAACTTCGGCAAATGAGGACCAAATTTGTTAAACAAAGTGGCAAATTCATCAGCTAGACGAGATCTTTAATATATCACACCACATCATGATTGCATCTTGTAGCATTTCCAAGGAAAATAATACTTTATGTGCTCAAACAAACAACTTTTGAGACTTTTCAAACTTTGAAGCTCGATAACTTCGGCAAATGAGGATCAAATTTGTTAAAAAAAGTGGCAAATTCATCAGCTCGGCGAGATCTTTAAGATGTCGCAACAAATCATGATTGCATCTTGTTGAATTTCCAAGAAAAATAGTACTTTACGTGCTCAAACACAGAACTTTTGAGACTTTTCAAATTTTGAAGCTCGATAACTTCGGCAAATGAGGACCAAATTTGTTAAACAAAGTGGCAAATTCATCAGCTCGACGAGATCTTTAAGATGACATACCACCTCATGATTGCATCTTGTTGCATTTCCAAGGAAAATAATACTTTATGTGCTCAAACACACAACTTTTGTGACTTTTCAAACTTTGAAGCTCGATAACTTCGGCAAATGAGGACCAAATTTGTTAAACAAAGTGTCAAATTAATCAGCTCGACGAGATTTTGAAGATGCCACAACACGTCACTATTGCGTCTTGTAGCATTTCCAAGAACAATAGTACTTTACGTGCTCAAACACACAAATTTTGAGACTTTTCAAACTTAGAAGCTCGATAACTTCGGCAAATGAGGACCAAATTTGTTAAACAAAGTGTCAAATTAATCAGCTCGACGAGATCTTTAAGATGTCACAACAAATCATTATTGCATCTTGTTGAATTTCCAAGAAAAATAGTACTTTACGTGCTCAAACACAGAACTTTTGAGACTTTTCAATCTTTGAAGCTCGATAACTTCGGCAAATGAGGACCAAATTTGTTAAACAAAGTGGCAAATTCATCAGCTCGGCGAGATCTTTAAGATGTCACACCACATCATGATTGCATCTTGTAGCATTTCCAAGGAAAATAATACTTTATGTGCTCAAACAAACAACTTTTGAGACTTTTCAAACTTTGAAGCTCGATAACTTCGGCAAATGAGGACCAAATTTGGTAAACAAAGTGACAAATTAATCAGCTCGACGAGATTTTGAAGATGCCACAACACATCATTATTGCATCTTGTTGAATTTCCAAGGGAAATAGTACTTTATGTGCTCAAACACACATCTTTTGAGACTTTTCAAAATTTGAAGCTCGATAACTTCGGCAAATGAGGACCAAATTTGTTAAACAAAGTGCCAAATTAATCAGCTCGACGAGATTTGGAAGATGCCACAACACATCATTATTGCATCTTGTTGAATTTCCAAGAAAAATAGTACTTTACGTGCTCAAACACAGAACTTTTGAGACTTTTCAAAATTTGAAGCTCGATAACTTCGGCAAATGAGGACCAAATTTGTTAAGCAAAGTGTCAAATTAATCAGCTCGACGAGATCTTTAAGATGTCATACCACCTCATGATTGCATCTTGTTGCATTTCCAAGGAAAATAATACTTTATGTGCTCAAACACACAACTTTTGTGACTTTTCAAATTTTGAAGCTCGATAACTTCGGCAAATGAGGACCAAATTTGTTAAACAAAGTGTCAAATTAATCAGCTCGACGAGATCTTTAAGATGTCACAACAAATCATTATTGCATCTTGTTGAATTTCCAAGAAAAATAGTACTTTACGTGCTCAAACACAGAACTTTTGAGACTTTTCAAACTTTGAAGCTCGATAACTTCGGCAAATGAGGACCAAATTTGTTAAACAAAGTGTCAAATTAATCAGCTCGACGAGATCTTTAAGATGTCACAACAAATCATGATTGCATCTTGTTGAATTTCCAAGAAAAATAGTACTTTACGTGCTCAAACACAGAACTTTTGAGACTTTTCAAACTTTGAAGCTCGATAACTTCGGCAAATGAGGACCAAATTTGTTAAACAAAGTGGCAAATTCATCAGCTCGGCGAGATCTTTAAGATGTCACACCACATCATGATTGCATCTTGTAGCATTTCCAAGGAAAATAATACTTTATGTGCTCAAACAAACAACTTTTGAGACTTTTCAAACTTTGAAGCTCGATAACTTCGGCAAATGAGGACCAAATTTGGTAAACAAAGTGACAAATTAATCAGCTCGACGAGATTTTGAAGATGCCACAACACATCATTATTGCATCTTGTTGAATTTCCAAGGGAAATAGTACTTTATGTGCTCAAACACACATCTTTTGAGACTTTTCAAAATTTGAAGCTCGATAACTTCGGCAAATGAGGACCAAATTTGTTAAACAAAGTGCCAAATTAATCAGCTCGACGAGATTTGGAAGATGCCACAACACATCATGATTGCATCTTGTTGCATTTCCAAGGAAAATAATACTTTATGTGCTCAAACACACAACTTTTGTGACTTTTCAAACTTTGAAGCTCGATAACTTCGGCAAATGAGGACCAAATTTGTTAAGCAAAGTGTCAAATTAATCAGCTCGACGAGATCTTTAAGATGTCACAACAAATCATGATTGCATCTTGTTGAATTTCCAAGAAAAATAGTACTTTACGTGCTCAAACACAGAACTTTTGAGACTTTTCAAACTTTGAAGCTCGATAACTTCGGCAAATGAGGACCAAATTTGATAAACAAAGTGTCAAATTAATCAGCTCGACGAGATCTTTAAGATGTCACAACAAATCATTATTGCATCTTGTTGAATTTCCAAGAAAAATAGTACTTTACGTGCTCAAACACAGAACTTTTGAGACTTTTCAAACTTTGAAGCTCGATAACTTCGGCAAATGAGGACCAAATTTGTTAAACAAAGTGTCAAATTAATCAGCTCGACGAGATTTTGAAGATGCCACAACACGTCACTATTGCGTCTTGTAGCATTTCCAAGAACAATAGTACTTTACGTGCTCAAACACACAAATTTTGAGACTTTTCAAACTTTGAAGCTCGATAACTTCGGCAAATGAGGACCAAATTTGTTAAACAAAGTGTCAAATTAATCAGCTCGACGAGATCTTTAAGATGTCACAACAAATCATTATTGCATCTTGTTGAATTTCCAAGAAAAATAGTACTTTACGTGCTCAAAAACAGAACTTTTGAGACTTTTCAAACTTTGAAGCTCGATAACTTCGGCAAATGAGGACCAAATTTGTTAAACAAAGTGTCAAATTAATCAGCTCGACGAAATCTTTAAGATGTCACAACAAATCATGATTGCATCTTGTTGAATTTCCAAGAAAAATAGTACTTTACGTGCTCAAACACAGAACTTTTGAGACTTTTCAAACTTTGAAGCTCGATAACTTCAGCAAATGAGGACCAAATTTGTTAAACAAAGTGGCAAATTCATCAGCTCGACGAGATCTTTAAGATGTCATACCACCTCATGATTGCATCTTGTTGCATTTCCAAGGAAAATAATACTTTATGTGCTCAAACACACAACTTTTGTGACTTTTCAAACTTTGAAGCTCGATAACTTCGGCAAATGAGGACCAAATTTGTTAAACAAAGTGGCAAATTCATCAGCTCGACGAGATCTTTAAGATGTCATACCACCTCATGATTGCATCTTGTTGCATTTCCAAGGAAAATAATACTTTATGTGCTCAAACACACAACTTTTGTGACTTTTCAAATTTTGAAGCTCGATAACTTCGGCAAATGAGGACCAAATTTGTTAAACAAAGTGTCAAATTAATCAGCTCGACGAGATCTTTAAGATGTCACAACAAATCATTATTGCATCTTGTTGAATTTCCAAGAAAAATAGTACTTTACGTGCTCAAACACAGAACTTTTGAGACTTTTCAAACTTTGAAGCTCGATAACTTCGGCAAATGAGGACCAAATTTGTTAAACAAAGTGTCAAATTAATCAGCTCGACGAGATTTTGAAGATGCCACAACACGTCACTATTGCGTCTTGTAGCATTTCCAAGAACAATAGTACTTTACGTGCTCAAACACACAAATTTTGAGACTTTTCAAACTTTGAAGCTCGATAACTTCGGCAAATGAGGACCAAATTTGTTAAACAAAGTGTCAAATTAATCAGCTCGACGAGATCTTTAAGATGTCACAACAAATCATTATTGCATCTTGTTGAATTTCCAAGAAAAATAGTACTTTACGTGCTCAAACACAGAACTTTTGAGACTTTTCAAACTTTGAAGCTCGATAACTTCGGCAAATGAGGACCAAATTTGTTAAACAAAGTGTCAAATTAATCAGCTCGACGAGATCTTTAAGATGTCACAACAAATCATTATTGCATCTTGTTGAATTTCCAAGAAAAATAGTACTTTACGTGCTCAAACACAGAACTTTTGAGACTTTTCAAACTTTGAAGCTCGATAACTTCGGCAAATGAGGACCAAATTTGTTAAACAAAGTGTCAAATTAATCAGCTCGACGAGATCTTTAAGATGTCACAACAAATCATGATTGCATCTTGTTGAATTTCCAAGAAAAATAGTACTTTACGTGCTCAAACACAGAACTTTTGAGACTTTTCAAACTTTGAAGCTCGATAACTTCGGCAAATGAGGACCAAATTTGTTAAACAAAGTGGCAAATTCATCAGCTCGGCGAGATCTTTAAGATGTCACACCACATCATGATTGCATCTTGTAGCATTTCCAAGGAAAATAATACTTTATGTGCTCAAACAAACAACTTTTGAGACTTTTCAAACTTTGAAGCTCGATAACTTCGGCAAATGAGGACCAAATTTGGTAAACAAAGTGACAAATTAATCAGCTCGACGAGATTTTGAAGATGCCACAACACATCATTATTGCATCTTGTTGAATTTCCAAGAAAAATAGTACTTTACGTGCTCAAACACAGAACTTTTGAGACTTTTCAAAATTTGAAGCTCGATAACTTCGGCAAATGAGGACCAAATTTGTTAAGCAAAGTGTCAAATTAATCAGCTCGACGAGATCTTTAAGATGTCATACCACCTCATGATTGCATCTTGTTGCATTTCCAAGGAAAATAATACTTTATGTGCTCAAACACACAACTTTTGTGACTTTTCAAATTTTGAAGCTCGATAACTTCGGCAAATGAGGACCAAATTTGTTAAACAAAGTGTCAAATTAATCAGCTCGACGAGATCTTTAAGATGTCACAACAAATCATTATTGCATCTTGTTGAATTTCCAAGAAAAATAGTACTTTACGTGCTCAAACACAGAACTTTTGAGACTTTTCAAACTTTGAAGCTCGATAACTTCGGCAAATGAGGACCAAATTTGTTAAACAAAGTGTCAAATTAATCAGCTCGACGAGATTTTGAAGATGCCACAACACGTC
Source organism: Euwallacea fornicatus (assembly GCF_040115645.1). Classification (NCBI taxonomy): domain Eukaryota; kingdom Metazoa; phylum Arthropoda; class Insecta; order Coleoptera; family Curculionidae; genus Euwallacea; species Euwallacea fornicatus. The sequence continues at coordinate 99,368 of NW_027096012.1, read as the reverse complement.
ACTATTGCGTCTTGTAGCATTTCCAAGAACAATAGTACTTTACGTGCTCAAACACACAAATTTTGAGACTTTTCAAACTTTGAAGCTCGATAACTTCGGCAAATGAGGACCAAATTTGTTAAACAAAGTGTCAAATTAATCAGCTCGACGAGATCTTTAAGATGTCACAACAAATCATTATTGCATCTTGTTGAATTTCCAAGAAAAATAGTACTTTACGTGCTCAAACACAGAACTTTTGAGACTTTTCAAACTTTGAAGCTCGATAACTTCGGCAAATGAGGACCAAATTTGTTAAACAAAGTGTCAAATTAATCAGCTCGACGAGATCTTTAAGATGTCACAACAAATCATTATTGCATCTTGTTGAATTTCCAAGAAAAATAGTACTTTACGTGCTCAAACACAGAACTTTTGAGACTTTTCAAACTTTGAAGCTCGATAACTTCGGCAAATGAGGACCAAATTTGTTAAACAAAGTGGCAAATTCATCAGCTCGGCGAGATCTTTAAGATGTCACACCACATCATGATTGCATCTTGTAGCATTTCCAAGGAAAATAATACTTTATGTGCTCAAACAAACAACTTTTGAGACTTTTCAAACTTTGAAGCTCGATAACTTCGGCAAATGAGGACCAAATTTGGTAAACAAAGTGACAAATTAATCAGCTCGACGAGATTTTGAAGATGCCACAACACATCATTATTGCATCTTGTTGAATTTCCAAGGGAAATAGTACTTTATGTGCTCAAACACACATCTTTTGAGACTTTTCAAAATTTGAAGCTCGATAACTTCGGCAAATGAGGACCAAATTTGTTAAACAAAGTGCCAAATTAATCAGCTCGACGAGATTTGGAAGATGCCACAACACATCATTATTGCATCTTGTTGAATTTCCAAGAAAAATAGTACTTTACGTGCTCAAACACAGAACTTTTGAGACTTTTCAAAATTTGAAGCTCGATAACTTCGGCAAATGAGGACCAAATTTGTTAAACAAAGTGGCAAATTCATCAGCTCGACGAGATCTTTAAGATGTCATACCACCTCATGATTGCATCTTGTTGCATTTCCAAGGAAAATAATACTTTATGTGCTCAAACACACAACTTTTGTGACTTTTCAAACTTTGAAGCTCGATAACTTCGGCAAATGAGGACCAAATTTGTTAAACAAAGTGTCAAATTAATCAGCTCGACGAGATTTTGAAGATGCCACAACACGTCACTATTGCGTCTTGTAGCATTTCCAAGAACAATAGTACTTTACGTGCTCAAACACACAAATTTTGAGACTTTTCAAACTTTGAAGCTCGATAACTTCGGCAAATGAGGACCAAATTTGTTAAACAAAGTGGCAAATTCATCAGCTCGACGAGATCTTTAAGATGTCATACCACCTCATGATTGCATCTTGTTGCATTTCCAAGGAAAATAATACTTTATGAGCTCAAACACACAACTTTTGTGACTTTTCAAACTTTGAAGCTCGATAACTTCGGCAAATGAGGACCAAATTTGTTAAACAAAGTGTCAAATTAATCAGCTCGACGAGATCTTTAAGATGTCACAACAAATCATTATTGCATCTTGTTGAATTTCCAAGAAAAATAGTACTTTACGTGCTCAAACACAGAACTTTTGAGACTTTTCAAACTTTGAAGCTCGATAACTTCGGCAAATGAGGACCAAATTTGTTAAACAAAGTGTCAAATTAATCAGCTCGACGAGATCTTTAAGATGTCACAACAAATCATGATTGCATCTTGTTGAATTTCCAAGAAAAATAGTACTTTACGTGCTCAAACACAGAACTTTTGAGACTTTTCAATCTTTGAAGCTCGATAACTTCGGCAAATGAGGACCAAATTTGTTAAACAAAGTGGCAAATTCATCAGCTCGGCGAGATCTTTAAGATGTCACACCACATCATGATTGCATCTTTTAGCATTTCCAAGGAAAATAATACTTTATGTGCTCAAACAAACAACTTTTGAGACTTTTCAAACTTTGAAGCTCGATAACTTCGGCAAATGAGGACCAAATTTGGTAAACAAAGTGCCAAATTAATCAGCTCGACGAGATTTTGAAGATGCCACAACACATCATTATTGCATCATGTTGAAAATCTACGAAAAATAGTACTTTACTTGCTCAAACACACAACTTTTCAGACTCTTCAAACTTTGAAGCTGGATAACCTCGGCAAATGAGGACCAAATTTGTTAAACAAAGTGACAAATGAATCAGCTCGACGAGATTTTGAAGATGCCACAACACGTCACTATTGCGTCTTGTAGCATTTCCAAGAACAATAGTACTTTACGTGCTCAAACACACAAATTTTGAGACTTTTCAAACTTTGAAGCTCGATAACTTCGGCAAATGAGGACCAAATTTGTTAAACAAAGTGTCAAATTAATCAGCTCGACGAGATCTTTAAGATGTCACAACAAATCATTATTGCATCTTGTTGAATTTCCAAGAAAAATAGTACTTTACGTGCTCAAACACAGAACTTTTGAGACTTTTCAAACTTTGAAGCTCGATAACTTCGGCAAATGAGGACCAAATTTGTTAAACAAAGTGTCAAATTAATCAGCTCGACGAAATCTTTAAGATGTCACAACAAATCATGATTGCATCTTGTTGAATTTCCAAGAAAAATAGTACTTTACGTGCTCAAACACAGAACTTTTGAGACTTTTCAAACTTTGAAGCTCGATAACTTCAGCAAATGAGGACCAAATTTGTTAAACAAAGTGGCAAATTCATCAGCTCGACGAGATCTTTAAGATGTCATACCACCTCATGATTGCATCTTGTTGCATTTCCAAGGAAAATAATACTTTATGTGCTCAAACACACAACTTTTGTGACTTTTCAAACTTTGAAGCTCGATAACTTCGGCAAATGAGGACCAAATTTGTTAAACAAAGTGGCAAATTCATCAGCTCGACGAGATCTTTAAGATGTCATACCACCTCATGATTGCATCTTGTTGCATTTCCAAGGAAAATAATACTTTATGTGCTCAAACACACAACTTTTGTGACTTTTCAAATTTTGAAGCTCGATAACTTCGGCAAATGAGGACCAAATTTGTTAAACAAAGTGTCAAATTAATCAGCTCGACGAGATCTTTAAGATGTCACAACAAATCATTATTGCATCTTGTTGAATTTCCAAGAAAAATAGTACTTTACGTGCTCAAACACAGAACTTTTGAGACTTTTCAAACTTTGAAGCTCGATAACTTCGGCAAATGAGGACCAAATTTGTTAAACAAAGTGTCAAATTAATCAGCTCGACGAGATTTTGGAGATGCCACAACACGTCACTATTGCGTCTTGTAGCATTTCCAAGAACAATAGTACTTTACGTGCTCAAACACACAAATTTTGAGACTTTTCAAACTTTGAAGCTCGATAACTTCGGCAAATGAGGACCAAATTTGTTAAACAAAGTGTCAAATTAATCAGCTCGACGAGATCTTTAAGATGTCACAACAAATCATTATTGCATCTTGTTGAATTTCCAAGAAAAATAGTACTTTACGTGCTCAAACACAGAACTTTTGAGACTTTTCAAACTTTGAAGCTCGATAACTTCGGCAAATGAGGACCAAATTTGTTAAACAAAGTGTCAAATTAATCAGCTCGACGAGATCTTTAAGATGTCACAACAAATCATGATTGCATCTTGTTGAATTTCCAAGAAAAATAGTACTTTACGTGCTCAAACACAGAACTTTTGAGACTTTTCAAACTTTGAAGCTCGATAACTTCGGCAAATGAGGACCAAATTTGTTAAACAAAGTGGCAAATTCATCAGCTCGGCGAGATCTTTAAGATGTCACACCACATCATGATTGCATCTTGTAGCATTTCCAAGGAAAATAATACTTTATGTGCTCAAACAAACAACTTTTGAGACTTTTCAAACTTTGAAGCTCGATAACTTCGGCAAATGAGGACCAAATTTGGTAAACAAAGTGACAAATTAATCAGCTCGACGAGATTTTGAAGATGCCACAACACATCATTATTGCATCTTGTTGAATTTCCAAGGGAAATAGTACTTTATGTGCTCAAACACACATCTTTTGAGACTTTTCAAAATTTGAAGCTCGATAACTTCGGCAAATGAGGACCAAATTTGTTAAACAAAGTGCCAAATTAATCAGCTCGACGAGATTTGGAAGATGCCACAACACATCATTATTGCATCTTGTTGAATTTCCAAGAAAAATAGTACTTTACGTGCTCAAACACAGAACTTTTGAGACTTTTCAAAATTTGAAGCTCGATAACTTCGGCAAATGAGGACCAAATTTGTTAAACAAAGTGGCAAATTCATCAGCTCGACGAGATCTTTAAGATGTCATACCACCTCATGATTGCATCTTGTTGCATTTCCAAGGAAAATAATACTTTATGTGCTCAAACACACAACTTTTGTGACTTTTCAAACTTTGAAGCTCGATAACTTCGGCAAATGAGGACCAAATTTGTTAAACAAAGTGTCAAATTAATCAGCTCGACGAGATTTTGAAGATGCCACAACACGTCACTATTGCGTCTTGTAGCATTTCCAAGAACAATAGTACTTTACGTGCTCAAACACACAAATTTTGAGACTTTTCAAACTTTGAAGCTCGATAACTTCGGCAAATGAGGACCAAATTTGTTAAACAAAGTGGCAAATTCATCAGCTCGACGAGATCTTTAAGATGTCATACCACCTCATGATTGCATCTTGTTGCATTTCCAAGGAAAATAATACTTTATGTGCTCAAACACACAACTTTTGTGACTTTTCAAACTTTGAAGCTCGATAACTTCGGCAAATGAGGACCAAATTTGTTAAACAAAGTGTCAAATTAATCAGCTCGACGAGATCTTTAAGATGTCACAACAAATCATTATTGCATCTTGTTGAATTTCCAAGAAAAATAGTACTTTACGTGCTCAAACACAGAACTTTTGAGACTTTTCAAACTTTGAAGCTCGATAACTTCGGCAAATGAGGACCAAATTTGTTAAACAAAGTGTCAAATTAATCAGCTCGACGAGATCTTTAAGATGTCACAACAAATCATGATTGCATCTTGTTGAATTTCCAAGAAAAATAGTACTTTACGTGCTCAAACACAGAACTTTTGAGACTTTTCAATCTTTGAAGCTCGATAACTTCGGCAAATGAGGACCAAATTTGTTAAACAAAGTGGCAAATTCATCAGCTCGGCGAGATCTTTAAGATGTCACACCACATCATGATTGCATCTTTTAGCATTTCCAAGGAAAATAATACTTTATGTGCTCAAACAAACAACTTTTGAGACTTTTCAAACTTTGAAGCTCGATAACTTCGGCAAATGAGGACCAAATTTGGTAAACAAAGTGCCAAATTAATCAGCTCGACGAGATTTTGAAGATGCCACAACACATCATTATTGCATCATGTTGAAAATCTACGAAAAATAGTACTTTACGTGCTCAAACACACAACTTTTCAGACTCTTCAAACTTTGAAGCTGGATAACCTCGGCAAATGAGGACCAAATTTGTTAAACAAAGTGACAAATGAATCAGCTCGACGAGATTTTGAAGATGCCACAACACATCATTATTGCATCTTGTTGAATTTCCAAGGGAAATAGTACTTTATGTGCTCAAACACACATCTTTTGAGACTTTTCAAAATTTGAAGCTCGATAACTTCGGCAAATGAGGACCAAATTTGTTAAACAAAGTGCCAAATTAATCAGCTCGACGAGATTTGGAAGATGCCACAACACATCATTATTGCATCTTGTTGAATTTCCAAGAAAAATAGTACTTTACGTGCTCAAACACAGAACTTTTGAGACTTTTCAAAATTTGAAGCTCGATAACTTCGGCAAATGAGGACCAAATTTGTTAAACAAAGTGGCAAATTCATCAGCTCGACGAGATCTTTAAGATGTCATACCACCTCATGATTGCATCTTGTTGCATTTCCAAGGAAAATAATACTTTACGTGCTCAAACACACAACTTTTGTGACTTTTCAAACTTTGAAGCTCGATAACTTCGGCAAATGAGGACCAAATTTGTTAAACAAAGTGGCAAATTCATCAGCTCGACGAGATCTTTAAGATGTCATACCACCTCATGATTGCATCTTGTTGCATTTCCAAGGAAAATAATACTTTATGTGCTCAAACACACAACTTTTGTGACTTTTCAAACTTTGAAGCTCGATAACTTCGGCAAATGAGGACCAAATTTGTTAAACAAAGTGTCAAATTAATCAGCTCGACGAGATTTTGAAGATGCCACAACACGTCACTATTGCGTCTTGTAGCATTTCCAAGAACAATAGTACTTTACGTGCTCAAACACACAAATTTTGAGACTTTTCAAACTTAGAAGCTCGATAACTTCGGCAAATGAGGACCAAATTTGTTAAACAAAGTGTCAAATTAATCAGCTCGACGAGATCTTTAAGATGTCACAACAAATCATTATTGCATCTTGTTGAATTTCCAAGAAAAATAGTACTTTACGTGCTCAAACACAGAACTTTTGAGACTTTTCAAACTTTGAAGCTCGATAACTTCGGCAAATGAGGACCAAATTTGTTAAACAAAGTGTCAAATTAATCAGCTCGACGAGATCTTTAAGATGTCACAACAAATCATGATTGCATCTTGTTGAATTTCCAAGAAAAATAGTACTTTACGTGCTCAAACACAGAACTTTTGAGACTTTTCAAACTTTGAAGCTCGATAACTTCGGCAAATGCGGACCAAATTTGTTAAACAAAGTGGCAAATTCATCAGCTCGACGAGATTTTGAAGATGCCACAACACGTCACTATTGCGTCTTGTAGCATTTCCGAGAACAATAGTACTTTACGTGCTCAAACACACAAATTGTGAGACTTTTCAAACTTTGAAGCTCGATAACTTCGGCAAATGAGGACCAAATTTGTTAAACAAAGTGTCAAATTAATCAGCTCGACGAGATTTTGAAGATGCCACAACACGTCACTATTGCGTCTTGTAGCATTTCCAAGAACAATAGTACTTTACGTGCTCAAACACACAAATTGTGAGACTTTTCAAACTTTGAAGCTCGATAACTTCGGCAAATGAGGACCAAATTTGTTAAACAAAGTGTCAAATTAATCAGCTCGACGAGATCTTTAAGATGTCACAACAAATCATGATTGCATCTTGTTGAATTTCCAAGAAAAATAGTACTTTACGTGCTCAAACACAGAACTTTTGAGACTTTTCAAACTTTGAAGCTCGATAACTTCAGCAAATGAGGACCAAATTTGTTAAACAAAGTGGCAAATTCATCAGCTCGACGAGATCTTTAAGATGTCATACCACCTCATGATTGCATCTTGTTGCATTTCCAAGGAAAATAATACTTTATGTGCTCAAACACACAACTTTTGTGACTTTTCAAACTTTGAAGCTCGATAACTTCGGCAAATGAGGACCAAATTTGTTAAACAAAGTGTCAAATTAATCAGCTCGACGAGATTTTGAAGATGCCACAACACGTCACTATTGCGTCTTGTAGCATTTCCAAGAACAATAGTACTTTACGTGCTCAAACACACAAATTGTGAGACTTTTCAAACTTTGAATCTCGATAACTTCGGCAAATGAGGACCAAATTTGTTAAACAAAGTGTCAAATTAATCAGCTCGACGAGATCTTTAAGATGTCACAACAAATCATGATTGCATCTTGTTGAATTTCCAAGAAAAATAGTACTTTACGTGCTCAAACACAGAACTTTTGAGACTTTTCAAACTTTGAAGCTCGATAACTTCGGCAAATGAGGACCAAATTTGTTAAACAAAGTGGCAAATTCATCAGCTCGACGAGATCTTTAAGATGTCACAACAAATCATTATTGCATCTTGTTGAATTTCCAAGAAAAATAGTACTTTACGTGCTCAAACACAGAACTTTTGAGACTTTTCAAACTTTGAAGCTCGATAACTTCGGCAAATGAGGACCAAATTTGTTAAACAAAGTGGCAAATTCATCAGCTCGACGAGATCTTTAAGATGTCACAACAAATCATTATTGCATCTTGTTGAATTTCCAAGAAAAATAGTACTTTACGTGCTCAAACACAGAACTTTTGAGACTTTTCAAACTTTGAAGCTCGATAACTTCGGCAAATGAGGACTAAATTTGTTAAACAAAGTGGCAAATTAATCAGCTCGACGAGATTTTGAAGATGCCACAACACGTCACTATTGTGTCTTGTAGCATTTCCAAGGAAAATAATACTTTATGTGCTCAAACAAACAACTTTTGAGACTTTTCAAACTTTGAAGCTCGGTAACTTCGGCAAATGAGGACCAAATTTGGTAAACAAAGTGACAAATTAATCAGCTCGACGAGATTTTGAAGATGCCACAACACATCATTATTGCATCTTGTTGAATTTCCAAGGGAAATAGTACTTTATGTGCTCAAACACAGAACTTTTGTGACTTTTCAAACTTTGAAGCTCGATAACTTCGGCAAATGAGGACCAAATTTGTTAAACAAAGTGTCAAATTAATCAGCTCGACGAGATTTTGAAGATGCCACAACACGTCACTATTGCGTCTTGTAGCATTTCCAAGAACAATAGTACTTTACGTGCTCAAACACACAAATTTTGAGACTTTTCAAACTTTGAAGCTCGATAACTTCGGCAAATGAGGACCAAATTTGTTAAACAAAGTGGCAAATTCATCAGCTCGACGAGATCTTTAAGATGTCATACCACCTCATGATTGCATCTTGTTGCATTTCCAAGGAAAATAATACTTTATGTGCTCAAACACACAACTTTTGTGACTTTTCAAACTTTGAAGCTCGATAACTTCGGCAAATGAGGACCAAATTTGTTAAACAAAGTGTCAAATTAATCAGCTCGACGAGATTTTGAAGATGCCACAACACGTCACTATTGCGTCTTGTAGCATTTCCAAGAACAATAGTACTTTACGTGCTCAAACACACAAATTTTGAGACTTTTCAAACTTTGAAGCTCGATAACTTCGGCAAATGAGGACCAAATTTGTTAAACAAAGTGGCAAATTCATCAGCTCGACGAGATCTTTAAGATGTCATACCACCTCATGATTGCATCTTGTTGCATTTCCAAGGAAAATAATACTTTATGTGCTCAAACACACAACTTTTGTGACTTTTCAAACTTTGAAGCTCGATAACTTCGGCAAATGAGGACCAAATTTGTTAAACAAAGTGTCAAATTAATCAGCTCGACGAGATCTTTAAGATGTCACAACAAATCATTATTGCATCTTGTTGAATTTCCAAGAAAAATAGTACTTTACGTGCTCAAACACAGAACTTTTGAGACTTTTCAAACTTTGAAGCTCGATAACTTCGGCAAATGAGGACCAAATTTGTTAAACAAAGTGTCAAATTAATCAGCTCGACGAGATCTTTAAGATGTCACAACAAATCATGATTGCATCTTGTTGAATTTCCAAGAAAAATAGTACTTTACGTGCTCAAACACAGAACTTTTGAGACTTTTCAATCTTTGAAGCTCGATAACTTCGGCAAATGAGGACCAAATTTGTTAAACAAAGTGGCAAATTCATCAGCTCGGCGAGATCTTTAAGATGTCACACCACATCATGATTGCATCTTTTAGCATTTCCAAGGAAAATAATACTTTATGTGCTCAAACAAACAACTTTTGAGACTTTTCAAACTTTGAAGCTCGATAACTTCGGCAAATGAGGACCAAATTTGGTAAACAAAGTGCCAAATTAATCAGCTCGACGAGATTTTGAAGATGCCACAACACATCATTATTGCATCATGTTGAAAATCTACGAAAAATAGTACTTTACGTGCTCAAACACACAACTTTTCAGACTCTTCAAACTTTGAAGCTGGATAACCTCGGCAAATGAGGACCAAATTTGTTAAACAAAGTGACAAATGAATCAGCTCGACGAGATTTTGAAGATGCCACAACACATCATTATTGCATCTTGTTGAATTTCCAAGGGAAATAGTACTTTATGTGCTCAAACACACATCTTTTGAGACTTTTCAAAATTTGAAGCTCGATAACTTCGGCAAATGAGGACCAAATTTGTTAAACAAAGTGCCAAATTAATCAGCTCGACGAGATTTGGAAGATGCCACAACACATCATTATTGCATCTTGTTGAATTTCCAAGAAAAATAGTACTTTACGTGCTCAAACACAGAACTTTTGAGACTTTTCAAAATTTGAAGCTCGATAACTTCGGCAAATGAGGACCAAATTTGTTAAACAAAGTGGCAAATTCATCAGCTCGACGAGATCTTTAAGATGTCATACCACCTCATGATTGCATCTTGTTGCATTTCCAAGGAAAATAATACTTTACGTGCTCAAACACACAACTTTTGTGACTTTTCAAACTTTGAAGCTCGATAACTTCGGCAAATGAGGACCAAATTTGTTAAACAAAGTGGCAAATTCATCAGCTCGACGAGATCTTTAAGATGTCATACCACCTCATGATTGCATCTTGTTGCATTTCCAAGGAAAATAATACTTTATGTGCTCAAACACACAACTTTTGTGACTTTTCAAACTTTGAAGCTCGATAACTTCGGCAAATGAGGACCAAATTTGTTAAACAAAGTGTCAAATTAATCAGCTCGACGAGATTTTGAAGATGCCACAACACGTCACTATTGCGTCTTGTAGCATTTCCAAGAACAATAGTACTTTACGTGCTCAAACACACAAATTTTGAGACTTTTCAAACTTAGAAGCTCGATAACTTCGGCAAATGAGGACCAAATTTGTTAAACAAAGTGTCAAATTAATCAGCTCGACGAGATCTTTAAGATGTCACAACAAATCATTATTGCATCTTGTTGAATTTCCAAGAAAAATAGTACTTTACGTGCTCAAACACAGAACTTTTGAGACTTTTCAAACTTTGAAGCTCGATAACTTCGGCAAATGAGGACCAAATTTGTTAAACAAAGTGTCAAATTAATCAGCTCGACGAGATCTTTAAGATGTCACAACAAATCATGATTGCATCTTGTTGAATTTCCAAGAAAAATAGTACTTTACGTGCTCAAACACAGAACTTTTGAGACTTTTCAAACTTTGAAGCTCGATAACTTCGGCAAATGCGGACCAAATTTGTTAAACAAAGTGGCAAATTCATCAGCTCGACGAGATTTTGAAGATGCCACAACACGTCACTATTGCGTCTTGTAGCATTTCCGAGAACAATAGTACTTTACGTGCTCAAACACACAAATTGTGAGACTTTTCAAACTTTGAAGCTCGATAACTTCGGCAAATGAGGACCAAATTTGTTAAACAAAGTGTCAAATTAATCAGCTCGACGAGATTTTGAAGATGCCACAACACGTCACTATTGCGTCTTGTAGCATTTCCAAGAACAATAGTACTTTACGTGCTCAAACACACAAATTGTGAGACTTTTCAAACTTTGAAGCTCGATAACTTCGGCAAATGAGGACCAAATTTGTTAAACAAAGTGTCAAATTAATCAGCTCGACGAGATCTTTAAGATGTCACAACAAATCATGATTGCATCTTGTTGAATTTCCAAGAAAAATAGTACTTTACGTGCTCAAACACAGAACTTTTGAGACTTTTCAAACTTTGAAGCTCGATAACTTCAGCAAATGAGGACCAAATTTGTTAAACAAAGTGGCAAATTCATCAGCTCGACGAGATCTTTAAGATGTCATACCACCTCATGATTGCATCTTGTTGCATTTCCAAGGAAAATAATACTTTATGTGCTCAAACACACAACTTTTGTGACTTTTCAAACTTTGAAGCTCGATAACTTCGGCAAATGAGGACCAAATTTGTTAAACAAAGTGTCAAATTAATCAGCTCGACGAGATTTTGAAGATGCCACAACACGTCACTATTGCGTCTTGTAGCATTACCAAGAACAATAGTACTTTACGTGCTCAAACACACAAATTGTGAGACTTTTCAAACTTTGAATCTCGATAACTTCGGCAAATGAGGACCAAATTTGTTAAACAAAGTGTCAAATTAATCAGCTCGACGAGATCTTTAAGATGTCACAACAAATCATGATTGCATCTTGTTGAATTTCCAAGAAAAATAGTACTTTACGTGCTCAAACACAGAACTTTTGAGACTTTTCAAACTTTGAAGCTCGATAACTTCGGCAAATGAGGACCAAATTTGTTAAACAAAGTGGCAAATTCATCAGCTCGACGAGATCTTTAAGATGTCACAACAAATCATTATTGCATCTTGTTGAATTTCCAAGAAAAATAGTACTTTACGTGCTCAAACACAGAACTTTTGAGACTTTTCAAACTTTGAAGCTCGATAACTTCGGCAAATGAGGACCAAATTTGTTAAACAAAGTGGCAAATTCATCAGCTCGACGAGATCTTTAAGATGTCACAACAAATCATTATTGCATCTTGTTGAATTTCCAAGAAAAATAGTACTTTACGTGCTCAAACACAGAACTTTTGAGACTTTTCAAACTTTGAAGCTCGATAACTTCGGCAAATGAGGACTAAATTTGTTAAACAAAGTGGCAAATTAATCAGCTCGACGAGATTTTGAAGATGCCACAACACGTCACTATTGTGTCTTGTAGCATTTCCAAGGAAAATAATACTTTATGTGCTCAAACAAACAACTTTTGAGACTTTTCAAACTTTGAAGCTCGGTAACTTCGGCAAATGAGGACCAAATTTGGTAAACAAAGTGACAAATTAATCAGCTCGACGAGATTTTGAAGATGCCACAACACATCATTATTGCATCTTGTTGAATTTCCAAGGGAAATAGTACTTTATGTGCTCAAACACAGAACTTTTGAGACTTTTCAAACTTTGAAGCTCGATAACTTCGGCAAATGAGGACCAAATTTGTTAAACAAAGTGGCAAATTCATCAGCTCGGCGAGATCTTTAAGATGTCACACCACATCATGATTGCATCTTGTAGCATTTCCAAGGAAAATAATACTTTATGTGCTCAAACAAACAACTTTTGAGACTTTTCAAACTTTGAAGCTCGATAACTTCGGCAAATGAGGACCAAATTTGGTAAACAAAGTGACAAATTAATCAGCTCGACGAGATTTTGAAGATGCCACAACACATCATTATTGCATCTTGTTGAATTTCCAAGGGAAATAGTACTTTATGTGCTCAAACACAGAACTTTTGTGACTTTTCAAACTTTGAAGCTCGATAACTTCGGCAAATGAGGACCAAATTTGTTAAACAAAGTGTCAAATTAATCAGCTCGACGAGATTTTGAAGATGCCACAACACGTCACTATTGCGTCTTGTAGCATTTCCAAGAACAATAGTACTTTACGTGCTCAAACACACAAATTTTGAGACTTTTCAAACTTTGAAGCTCGATAACTTCGGCAAATGAGGACCAAATTTGTTAAACAAAGTGGCAAATTCATCAGCTCGACGAGATCTTTAAGATGTCATACCACCTCATGATTGCATCTTGTTGCATTTCCAAGGAAAATAATACTTTATGTGCTCAAACACACAACTTTTGTGACTTTTCAAACTTTGAAGCTCGATAACTTCGGCAAATGAGGACCAAATTTGTTAAACAAAGTGTCAAATTAATCAGCTCGACGAGATTTTGAAGATGCCACAACACGTCACTATTGCGTCTTGTAGCATTTCCAAGAACAATAGTACTTTACGTGCTCAAACACAGAACTTTTGAGACTTTTCAAAATTTGAAGCTCGATAACTTCGGCAAATGAGGACCAAATTTGTTAAACAAAGTGTCAAATTACTCAGCTCGACGAGATCTTTAAGATGTCACAATAAATCATGATTGCATCATGTTGAAAATCCACGAAAAATAGTACTTTACGTGCTCAAACACACAACTTTTCAGACTCTTCAAACTTTGAAGCTGGATAACCTCGGCAAATGAGGACCAAATTTGTTAAACAAAGTGTCAAATTAATCAGCTCGACGAGATCTTTAAGATGTCACACCACATCATGATTGCATCTTGTAGCATTTCCAAGGAAAATAATACTTTATGTGCTCAAACAAACAACTTTTGAGACTTTTCAAACTTTGAAGCTCGATAACTTCGGCAAATGAGGACCAAATTTGGTAAACAAAGTGACAAATTAATCAGCTCGACGAGATTTTGAAGATGCCACAACACATCATTATTGCATCTTGTTGAATTTCCAAGGGAAATAGTACTTTATGTGCTCAAACACAGAACTTTTGAGACTTTTCAAACTTTGAAGCTCGATAACTTCGGCAAATGAGGACCAAATTTGGTAAACAAAGTGACAAATTAATCAGCTCGACGAGATTTTGAAGATGCCACAACACATCATTATTGCATCTTGTTGAATTTCCAAGGGAAATAGTACTTTATGTGCTCAAACACACATCTTTTGAGACTTTTCAAAATTTGAAGCTCGATAACTTCGGCAAATGAGGACCAAATTTGTTAAACAAAGTGCCAAATTAATCAGCTCGACGAGATTTGGAAGATGCCACAACACATCATTATTGCATCTTGTTGAATTTCCAAGAAAAATAGTACTTTACGTGCTCAAACACAGAACTTTTGAGACTTTTCAAAATTTGAAGCTCGATAACTTCGGCAAATGAGGACCAAATTTGTTAAACAAAGTGTCAAATTACTCAGCTCGACGAGATCTTTAAGATGTCACAACAAATCATGATTGCATCTTGTTGAATTTCCAAGAAAAATAGTACTTTACGTGCTCAAACACAGAACTTTTGAGACTTTTCAAACTTTGAAGCTCGATAACTTCGGCAAATGAGGACCAAATTTGTTAAGCAAAGTGGCAAATTCATCAGCTCGACGAGATTTTGAAGATGCCACAACACGTCACTATTGCGTCTTGTAGCATTTCCAAGAACAATAGTACTTTACGTGCTCAAACACACATCTTTTGAGACTTTTCAAAATTTGAAGCTCGATAACTTCGGCAAATGAGGACCAAATTTGTTAAACAAAGTGCCAAATTAATCAGCTCGACGAGATTTGGAAGATGCCACAACACATCATTATTGCATCTTGTTGAATTTCCAAGAAAAATAGTACTTTACGTGCTCAAACACAGAACTTTTGAGACTTTTCAAAATTTGAAGCTCGATAACTTCGGCAAATGAGGACCAAATTTGTTAAACAAAGTGGCAAATTCATCAGCTCGACGAGATCTTTAAGATGTCATACCACCTCATGATTGCATCTTGTTGCATTTCCAAGGAAAATAATACTTTATGTGCTCAAACACACAACTTTTGTGACTTTTCAAACTTTGAAGCTCGATAACTTCGGCAAATGAGGACCAAATTTGTTAAACAAAGTGTCAAATTAATCAGCTCGACGAGATTTTGAAGATGCCACAACACGTCACTATTGCGTCTTGTAGCATTTCCAAGAACAATAGTACTTTACGTGCTCAAACACACAAATTTTGAGACTTTTCAAACTTTGAAGCTCGATAACTTCGGCAAATGAGGACCAAATTTGTTAAACAAAGTGGCAAATTCATCAGCTCGACGAGATCTTTAAGATGTCATACCACCTCATGATTGCATCTTGTTGCATTTCCAAGGAAAATAATACTTTATGTGCTCAAACACACAACTTTTGTGACTTTTCAAACTTTGAAGCTCGATAACTTCGGCAAATGAGGACCAAATTTGTTAAACAAAGTGTCAAATTAATCAGCTCGACGAGATCTTTAAGATGTCACAACAAATCATTATTGCATCTTGTTGAATTTCCAAGAAAAATAGTACTTTACGTGCTCAAACACAGAACTTTTGAGACTTTTCAAACTTTGAAGCTCGATAACTTCGGCAAATGAGGACCAAATTTGTTAAACAAAGTGGCAAATTCATCAGCTCGGCGAGATCTTTAAGATGTCACACCACATCATGATTGCATCTTGTAGCATTTCCAAGGAAAATAATACTTTATGTGCTCAAACAAACAACTTTTGAAACTTTTCAAACTTTGAAGCTCGATAACTTCGGCAAATGAGGACCAAATTTGGTAAACAAAGTGACAAATTAATCAGCTCGACGAGATTTTGAAGATGCCACAACACATCATTATTGCATCTTGTTGAATTTCCAAGGGAAATAGTACTTTATGTGCTCAAACACACATCTTTTGAGACTTTTCAAAATTTGAAGCTCGATAACTTCGGCAAATGAGGACCAAATTTGTTAAACAAAGTGCCAAATTAATCAGCTCGACGAGATTTGGAAGATGCCACAACACATCATGATTGCATCTTGTTGCATTTCCAAGGAAAATAATACTTTATGTGCTCAAACACACAACTTTTGTGACTTTTCAAACTTTGAAGCTCGATAACTTCGGCAAATGAGGACCAAATTTGTTAAGCAAAGTGTCAAATTAATCAGCTCGACGAGATCTTTAAGATGTCACAACAAATCATTATTGCATCTTGTTGAATTTCCAAGAAAAATAGTACTTTACGTGCTCAAACACAGAACTTTTGAGACTTTTCAAACTTTGAAGCTCGATAACTTCGGCAAATGAGGACCAAATTTGTTAAACAAAGTGTCAAATTAATCAGCTCGACGAGATCTTTAAGATGTCACAACAAATCATGATTGCATCTTGTTGAATTTCCAAGAAAAATAGTACTTTACGTGCTCAAACACAGAACTTTTGAGACTTTTCAAACTTTGAAGCTCGATAACTTCGGCAAATGAGGACCAAATTTGTTAAACAAAGTGTCAAATTAATCAGCTCGACGAGATCTTTAAGATGTCACAACAAATCATTATTGCATCTTGTTGAATTTCCAAGAAAAATAGTACTTTACGTGCTCAAACACAGAACTTTTGAGACTTTTCAAACTTTGAAGCTCGATAACTTCGGCAAATGAGGACCAAATTTGTTAAACAAAGTGTCAAATTAATCAGCTCGACGAGATTTTGAAGATGCCACAACACGTCACTATTGCGTCTTGTAGCATTTCCAAGAACAATAGTACTTTACGTGCTCAAACACACAAATTTTGAGACTTTTCAAACTTTGAAGCTCGATAACTTCGGCAAATGAGGACCAAATTTGTTAAACAAAGTGTCAAATTAATCAGCTCGACGAGATCTTTAAGATGTCACAACAAATCATTATTGCATCTTGTTGAATTTCCAAGAAAAATAGTACTTTACGTGCTCAAACACAGAACTTTTGAGACTTTTCAAACTTTGAAGCTCGATAACTTCGGCAAATGAGGACCAAATTTGGTAAACAAAGTGACAAATTAATCAGCTCGACGAGATTTTGAAGATGCCACAACACATCATTATTGCATCTTGTTGAATTTCCAAGGGAAATAGTACTTTATGTGCTCAAACACACATCTTTTGAGACTTTTCAAAATTTGAAGCTCGATAACTTCGGCAAATGAGGACCAAATTTGTTAAACAAAGTGCCAAATTAATCAGCTCGACGAGATTTGGAAGATGCCACAACACATCATTATTGCATCTTGTTGAATTTCCAAGAAAAATAGTACTTTACGTGCTCAAACACAGAACTTTTGAGACTTCAAAATTTGAAGCTCGATAACTTCGGCAAATGAGGACCAAATTTGTTAAACAAAGTGCCAAATTAATCAGCTCGACGAGATTTTGAAGATGCCACAACACATCATTATTCCATCATGTTGAAAATCTACGAAAAATAGTACTTTACGTGCTCAAACACACAACTTTTCAGACTCTTCAAACTTTGAAGCTGGATAACCTCGGCAAATGAGGACCAAATTTGTTAAACAAAGTGACAAATTAATCAGCTCGACGAGATTTGGAAGATGCCACAACACATCATTATTGCATCTTGTTGAATTTCCAAGGGAAATAGTACTTTATGTGCTCAAACACACATCTTTTGAGACTTTTCAAAATTTGAAGCTCGATAACTTCGGCAAATGAGGACCAAATTTGTTAAACAAAGTGGCAAATTCATCAGCTCGACGAGATCTTTAAGATGTCATACCACCTCATGATTGCATCTTGTTGCATTTCCAAGGAAAATAATACTTTATGTGCTCAAACACACAACTTTTGTGACTTTTCAAACTTTGAAGCTCGATAACTTCGGCAAATGAGGACCAAATTTGTTAAACAAAGTGTCAAATTAATCAGCTCGACGAGATTTTGAAGATGCCACAACACGTCACTATTGCGTCTTGTAGCATTTCCAAGAACAATAGTACTTTACGTGCTCAAACACACAAATTTTGAGACTTTTCAAACTTTAAAGCTCGATAACTTCGGCAAATGAGGACCAAATTTGTTAAACAAAGTGGCAAATTCATCAGCTCGACGAGATATTTAAGATGTCATACCACCTCATGATTGCATCTTGTTGAATTTGCAAGGAAAATAATACTTTATGTGCTCAAACACACAACTTTTGTGACTTTTCAAACTTTGAAGCTCGATAACTTCGGCAAATGAGGACCAAATTTGTTAAACGAATTGTCAAGTTAATCAGCTCGATGAGATCTTTAATATGTCACAACAAATCATTATTGCATCTTGTTGAATTTCCAAGGAAAATAGTACTTTATGTGCTCAAACACACATCTTTTGAGACTTTTCAAAATTTGAAGCTCGATATCTTCGGCAAATGAGGACCAAATTTGTTAAACAAAGTGCCAAATTAATCAGCTCGACGAGATTTTGAAGATGCCACAACACATCATTATTGCATCTTGTTGAATTTCCAAGGGAAATAGTACTTTATGTGCTCAAACACACATCTTTTGAGACTTTTCAAAATTTGAAGCTCGATAACTTCGGCAAATGAGGACCAAATTTGTTAAACAAAGTGCCAAATTAATCAGCTCGACGAGATTTGGAAGATGCCACAACACATCATTATTGCATCTTGTTGAATTTCCAAGAAAAATAGTACTTTACGTGCTCAAACACAGAACTTTTGAGACTTCAAAATTTGAAGCTCGATAACTTCGGCAAATGAGGACCAAATTTGTTAAACAAAGTGGCAAATTCATCAGCTCGGCGAGATCTTTAAGATGTCACACCACATCATGATTGCATCTTGTAGCATTTCCAAGGAAAATAATACTTTATGTGCTCAAACAAACAACTTTTGAGACTTTTCAAACTTTGAAGCTCGATAACTTCGGCAAATGAGGACCAAATTTGTTAAACAAAGTGTCAAATTAATCAGCTCGACGAGATCTTTAAGATGTCACAACAAATCATTATTGCATCTTGTTGAATTTCCAAGAAAAATAGTACTTTACGTGCTCAAACACAGAACTTTTGAGACTTTTCAAACTTTGAAGCTCGATAACTTCGGCAAATGAGGACCAAATTTGTTAAACAAAGTGCCAAATTAATCAGCTCGACGAGATTTGGAAGATGCCACAACACATCATGATTGCATCTTGTTGCATTTCCAAGGAAAATAATACTTTATGTGCTCAAACACACAACTTTTGTGACTTTTCAAACTTTGAAGCTCGATAACTTCGGCAAATGAGGACCAAATTTGTTAAGCAAAGTGTCAAATTAATCAGCTCGACGAGATCTTTAAGATGTCACAACAAATCATTATTGCATCTTGTTGAATTTCCAAGAAAAATAGTACTTTACGTGCTCAAACACAGAACTTTTGAGACTTTTCAAACTTTGAAGCTCGATAACTTCGGCAAATGAGGACCAAATTTGTTAAACAAAGTGTCAAATTAATCAGCTCGACGAGATCTTTAAGATGTCACAACAAATCATGATTGCATCTTGTTGAATTTCCAAGAAAAATAGTACTTTACGTGCTCAAACACAGAACTTTTGAGACTTTTCAAACTTTGAAGCTCGATAACTTCGGCAAATGAGGACCAAATTTGTTAAACAAAGTGTCAAATTAATCAGCTCGACGAGATCTTTAAGATGTCACAACAAATCATTATTGCATCTTGTTGAATTTCCAAGAAAAATAGTACTTTACGTGCTCAAACACAGAACTTTTGAGACTTTTCAAACTTTGAAGCTCGATAACTTCGGCAAATGAGGACCAAATTTGTTAAACAAAGTGTCAAATTAATCAGCTCGACGAGATTTTGAAGATGCCACAACACGTCACTATTGCGTCTTGTAGCATTTCCAAGAACAATAGTACTTTACGTGCTCAAACACACAAATTTTGAGACTTTTCAAACTTTGAAGCTCGATAACTTCGGCAAATGAGGACCAAATTTGTTAAACAAAGTGTCAAATTAATCAGCTCGACGAGATCTTTAAGATGTCACAACAAATCATGATTGCATCTTGTTGAATTTCCAAGAAAAATAGTACTTTACGTGCTCAAACACAGAACTTTTGAGACTTTTCAAACTTTGAAGCTCGATAACTTCGGCAAATGAGGACCAAATTTGTTAAACAAAGTGTCAAATTAATCAGCTCGACGAGATCTTTAAGATGTCACAACAAATCATTATTGCATCTTGTTGAATTTCCAAGAAAAATAGTACTTTACGTGCTCAAACACAGAACTTTTGAGACTTTTCAAACTTTGAAGCTCGATAACTTCGGCAAATGAGGACCAAATTTGTTAAACAAAGTGGCAAATTCATCAGCTCGGCGAGATCTTTAAGATGCCACAACACGTCACTATTGCGTCTTGTAGCATTTCCAAGAACAATAGTACTTTACGTGCTCAAACACACAAATTTTGAGACTTTTCAAACTTTGAAGCTCGATAACTTCGGCAAATGAGGACCAAATTTGTTAAACAAAGTGTCAAATTAATCAGCTCGACGAGATCTTTAAGATGTCACAACAAATCATTATTGCATCTTGTTGAATTTCCAAGAAAAATAGTACTTTACGTGCTCAAACACAGAACTTTTGAGACTTTTCAAACTTTGAAGCTCGATAACTTCGGCAAATGAGGACCAAATTTGTTAAACAAAGTGTCAAATTAATCAGCTCGACGAGATCTTTAAGATGTCACAACAAATCATGATTGCATCTTGTTGAATTTCCAAGAAAAATAGTACTTTACGTGCTCAAACACAGAACTTTTGAGACTTTTCAATCTTTGAAGCTCGATAACTTCGGCAAATGAGGACCAAATTTGTTAAACAAAGTGGCAAATTCATCAGCTCGGCGAGATCTTTAAGATGTCACACCACATCATGATTGCATCTTTTAGCATTTCCAAGGAAAATAATACTTTATGTGCTCAAACAAACAACTTTTGAGACTTTTCAAACTTTGAAGCTCGATAACTTCGGCAAATGAGGACCAAATTTGGTAAACAAAGTGACAAATTAATCAGCTCGACGAGATTTTGAAGATGCCACAACACATCATTATTGCATCTTGTTGAATTTCCAAGGGAAATAGTACTTTATGTGCTCAAACACACATCTTTTGAGACTTTTCAAAATTTGAAGCTCGATAACTTCGGCAAATGAGGACCAAATTTGTTAAACAAAGTGCCAAATTAATCAGCTCGACGAGATTTGGAAGATGCCACAACACATCATTATTGCATCTTGTTGAATTTCCAAGAAAAATAGTACTTTACGTGCTCAAACACAGAACTTTTGAGACTTCAAAATTTGAAGCTCGATAACTTCGGCAAATGAGGACCAAATTTGTTAAACAAAGTGCCAAATTAATCAGCTCGACGAGATTTTGAAGATGCCACAACACATCATTATTGCATCATGTTGAAAATCTACGAAAAATAGTACTTTACGTGCTCAAACACACAACTTTTCAGACTCTTCAAACTTTGAAGCTGGATAACCTCGGCAAATGAGGACCAAATTTGTTAAACAAAGTGACAAATTAATCAGCTCGACGAGATTTTGAAGATGCCACAACACATCATTATTGCATCTTGTTGAATTTCCAAGGGAAATAGTACTTTATGTGCTCAAACACACATCTTTTGAGACTTTTCAAAATTTGAAGCTCGATAACTTCGGCAAATGAGGACCAAATTTGTTAAACAAAGTGCCAAATTAATCAGCTCGACGAGATTTGGAAGATGCCACAACACATCATTATTGCATCTTGTTGAATTTCCAAGAAAAATAGTACTTTACGTGCTCAAACACAGAACTTTTGAGACTTTTCAAAATTTGAAGCTCGATAACTTCGGCAAATGAGGACCAAATTTGTTAAACAAAGTGCCAAATTAATCAGCTCGACGAGATTTTGAAGATGCCACAACACATCATTATTGCATCTTGTTGAATTTGCAAGGAAAATAATACTTTATGTGCTCAAACACACAACTTTTGTGACTTTTCAAACTTTGAAGCTCGATAACTTCGGCAAATGAGGACCAAATTTGTTAAACGAATTGTCAAGTTAATCAGCTCGATGAGATCTTTAATATGTCACAACAAATCATTATTGCATCTTGTTGAATTTCCAAGAAAAATAGTACTTTACGTGCTCAAACACAGAACTTTTGAGACTTTTCAAACTTTGAAGCTCGATAACTTCGGCAAATGAGGACCAAATTTGTTAAACAAAGTGGCAAATTCATCAGCTCGGCGAGATCTTTAAGATGTCACACCACATCATGATTGCATCTTGTAGCATTTCCAAGGAAAATAATACTTTATGTGCTCAAACAAACAACTTTTGAGACTTTTCAAACTTTGAAGCTCGATAACTTCGGCAAATGAGGACCAAATTTGGTAAACAAAGTGACAAATTAATCAGCTCGACGAGATTTTGAAGATGCCACAACACATCATTATTGCATCTTGTTGAATTTCCAAGGGAAATAGTACTTTATGTGCTCAAACACACATCTTTTGAGACTTTTCAAAATTTGAAGCTCGATAACTTCGGCAAATGAGGACCAAATTTGTTAAACAAAGTGCCAAATTAATCAGCTCGACGAGATTTGGAAGATGCCACAACACATCATGATTGCATCTTGTTGCATTTCCAAGGAAAATAATACTTTATGTGCTCAAACACACAACTTTTGTGACTTTTCAAACTTTGAAGCTCGATAACTTCGGCAAATGAGGACCAAATTTGTTAAGCAAAGTGTCAAATTAATCAGCTCGACGAGATCTTTAAGATGTCACAACAAATCATTATTGCATCTTGTTGAATTTCCAAGAAAAATAGTACTTTACGTGCTCAAACACAGAACTTTTGAGACTTTTCAAACTTTGAAGCTCGATAACTTCGGCAAATGAGGACCAAATTTGTTAAACAAAGTGTCAAATTAATCAGCTCGACGAGATCTTTAAGATGTCACAACAAATCATGATTGCATCTTGTTGAATTTCCAAGAAAAATAGTACTTTACGTGCTCAAACACAGAACTTTTGAGACTTTTCAAACTTTGAAGCTCGATAACTTCGGCAAATGAGGACCAAATTTGTTAAACAAAGTGTCAAATTAATCAGCTCGACGAGATCTTTAAGATGTCACAACAAATCATTATTGCATCTTGTTGAATTTCCAAGAAAAATAGTACTTTACGTGCTCAAACACAGAACTTTTGAGACTTTTCAAACTTTGAAGCTCGATAACTTCGGCAAATGAGGACCAAATTTGTTAAACAAAGTGTCAAATTAATCAGCTCGACGAGATTTTGAAGATGCCACAACACGTCACTATTGCGTCTTGTAGCATTTCCAAGAACAATAGTACTTTACGTGCTCAAACACACAAATTTTGAGACTTTTCAAACTTTGAAGCTCGATAACTTCGGCAAATGAGGACCAAATTTGTTAAACAAAGTGTCAAATTAATCAGCTCGACGAGATCTTTAAGATGTCACAACAAATCATTATTGCATCTTGTTGAATTTCCAAGAAAAATAGTACTTTACGTGCTCAAACACAGAACTTTTGAGACTTTTCAAACTTTGAAGCTCGATAACTTCGGCAAATGAGGACCAAATTTGGTAAACAAAGTGACAAATTAATCAGCTCGACGAGATTTTGAAGATGCCACAACACATCATTATTGCATCTTGTTGAATTTCCAAGGGAAATAGTACTTTATGTGCTCAAACACACATCTTTTGAGACTTTTCAAAATTTGAAGCTCGATAACTTCGGCAAATGAGGACCAAATTTGTTAAACAAAGTGCCAAATTAATCAGCTCGACGAGATTTGGAAGATGCCACAACACATCATTATTGCATCTTGTTGAATTTCCAAGAAAAATAGTACTTTACGTGCTCAAACACAGAACTTTTGAGACTTCAAAATTTGAAGCTCGATAACTTCGGCAAATGAGGACCAAATTTGTTAAACAAAGTGCCAAATTAATCAGCTCGACGAGATTTTGAAGATGCCACAACACATCATTATTGCATCATGTTGAAAATCTACGAAAAATAGTACTTTACGTGCTCAAACACACAACTTTTCAGACTCTTCAAACTTTGAAGCTGGATAACCTCGGCAAATGAGGACCAAATTTGTTAAACAAAGTGACAAATTAATCAGCTCGACGAGATTTTGAAGATGCCACAACACATCATTATTGCATCTTGTTGAATTTCCAAGGGAAATAGTACTTTATGTGCTCAAACACACATCTTTTGAGACTTTTCAAAATTTGAAGCTCGATAACTTCGGCAAATGAGGACCAAATTTGTTAAACAAAGTGCCAAATTAATCAGCTCGACGAGATTTGGAAGATGCCACAACACATCATTATTGCATCTTGTTGAATTTCCAAGAAAAATAGTACTTTACGTGCTCAAACACAGAACTTTTGAGACTTTTCAAAATTTGAAGCTCGATAACTTCGGCAAATGAGGACCAAATTTGTTAAACAAAGTGTCAAATTAATCAGCTCGACGAGATCTTTAAGATGTCACAACAAATCATTATTGCATCTTGTTGAATTTCCAAGAAAAATAGTACTTTACGTGCTCAAACACAGAACTTTTGAGACTTTTCAAACTTTGAAGCTCGATAACTTCGGCAAATGAGGACCAAATTTGTTAAACAAAGTGTCAAATTAATCAGCTCGACGAGATTTTGAAGATGCCACAACACGTCACTATTGCGTCTTGTAGCATTTCCAAGAACAATAGTACTTTATGTGCTCAAACACACAACTTTTGTGACTTTTCAAACTTTGAAGCTCGATAACTTCGGCAAATGAGGACCAAATTTGTTAAACGAATTGTCAAGTTAATCAGCTCGATGAGATCTTTAATATGTCACAACAAATCATTATTGCATCTTGTTGAATTTCCAAGAAAAATAGTACTTTACGTGCTCAAACACAGAACTTTTGAGACTTTTCAAACTTTGAAGCTCGATAACTTCGGCAAATGAGGACCAAATTTGTTAAACAAAGTGGCAAATTCATCAGCTCGGCGAGATCTTTAAGATGTCACACCACATCATGATTGCATCTTGTAGCATTTCCAAGGAAAATAATACTTTATGTGCTCAAACAAACAACTTTTGAGACTTTTCAAACTTTGAAGCTCGATAACTTCGGCAAATGAGGACCAAATTTGGTAAACAAAGTGACAAATTAATCAGCTCGACGAGATTTTGAAGATGCCACAACACATCATTATTGCATCTTGTTGAATTTCCAAGGGAAATAGTACTTTATGTGCTCAAACACACATCTTTTGAGACTTTTCAAAATTTGAAGCTCGATAACTTCGGCAAATGAGGACCAAATTTGTTAAACAAAGTGCCAAATTAATCAGCTCGACGAGATTTGGAAGATGCCACAACACATCATGATTGCATCTTGTTGCATTTCCAAGGAAAATAATACTTTATGTGCTCAAACACACAACTTTTGTGACTTTTCAAACTTTGAAGCTCGATAACTTCGGCAAATGAGGACCAAATTTGTTAAGCAAAGTGTCAAATTAATCAGCTCGACGAGATCTTTAAGATGTCACAACAAATCATTATTGCATCTTGTTGAATTTCCAAGAAAAATAGTACTTTACGTGCTCAAACACAGAACTTTTGAGACTTTTCAAACTTTGAAGCTCGATAACTTCGGCAAATGAGGACCAAATTTGTTAAACAAAGTGTCAAATTAATCAGCTCGACGAGATCTTTAAGATGTCACAACAAATCATGATTGCATCTTGTTGAATTTCCAAGAAAAATAGTACTTTACGTGCTCAAACACAGAACTTTTGAGACTTTTCAAACTTTGAAGCTCGATAACTTCGGCAAATGAGGACCAAATTTGTTAAACAAAGTGTCAAATTAATCAGCTCGACGAGATCTTTAAGATGTCACAACAAATCATTATTGCATCTTGTTGAATTTCCAAGAAAAATAGTACTTTACGTGCTCAAACACAGAACTTTTGAGACTTTTCAAACTTTGAAGCTCGATAACTTCGGCAAATGAGGACCAAATTTGTTAAACAAAGTGTCAAATTAATCAGCTCGACGAGATTTTGAAGATGCCACAACACGTCACTATTGCGTCTTGTAGCATTTCCAAGAACAATAGTACTTTACGTGCTCAAACACACAAATTTTGAGACTTTTCAAACTTTGAAGCTCGATAACTTCGGCAAATGAGGACCAAATTTGTTAAACAAAGTGTCAAATTAATCAGCTCGACGAGATCTTTAAGATGTCACAACAAATCATTATTGCATCTTGTTGAATTTCCAAGAAAAATAGTACTTTACGTGCTCAAACACAGAACTTTTGAGACTTTTCAAACTTTGAAGCTCGATAACTTCGGCAAATGAGGACCAAATTTGGTAAACAAAGTGACAAATTAATCAGCTCGACGAGATTTTGAAGATGCCACAACACATCATTATTGCATCTTGTTGAATTTCCAAGGGAAATAGTACTTTATGTGCTCAAACACACATCTTTTGAGACTTTTCAAAATTTGAAGCTCGATAACTTCGGCAAATGAGGACCAAATTTGTTAAACAAAGTGCCAAATTAATCAGCTCGACGAGATTTGGAAGATGCCACAACACATCATTATTGCATCTTGTTGAATTTCCAAGAAAAATAGTACTTTACGTGCTCAAACACAGAACTTTTGAGACTTCAAAATTTGAAGCTCGATAACTTCGGCAAATGAGGACCAAATTTGGTAAACAAAGTGACAAATTAATCAGCTCGACGAGATTTTGAAGATGCCACAACACATCATTATTGCATCTTGTTGAATTTCCAAGGGAAATAGTACTTTATGTGCTCAAACACACATCTTTTGAGACTTTTCAAAATTTGAAGCTCGATAACTTCGGCAAATGAGGACCAAATTTGTTAAACAAAGTGCCAAATTAATCAGCTCGACGAGATTTGGAAGATGCCACAACACATCATTATTGCATCTTGTTGAATTTCCAAGAAAAATAGTACTTTACGTGCTCAAACACAGAACTTTTGAGACTTCAAAATTTGAAGCTCGATAACTTCGGCAAATGAGGACCAAATTTGTTAAACAAAGTGCCAAATTAATCAGCTCGACGAGATTTTGAAGATGCCACAACACATCATTATTCCATCATGTTGAAAATCTACGAAAAATAGTACTTTACGTGCTCAAACACACAACTTTTCAGACTCTTCAAACTTTGAAGCTGGATAACCTCGGCAAATGAGGACCAAATTTGTTAAACAAAGTGACAAATTAATCAGCTCGACGAGATTTGGAAGATGCCACAACACATCATTATTGCATCTTGTTGAATTTCCAAGGGAAATAGTACTTTATGTGCTCAAACACACATCTTTTGAGACTTTTCAAAATTTGAAGCTCGATAACTTCGGCAAATGAGGACCAAATTTGTTAAACAAAGTGGCAAATTCATCAGCTCGACGAGATCTTTAAGATGTCACAACAAATCATTATTGCATCTTGTTGAATTTCCAAGAAAAATAGTACTTTACGTGCTCAAACACAGAACTTTTGAGACTTTTCAAACTTTGAAGCTCGATAACTTCGGCAAATGAGGACCAAATTTGTTAAACAAAGTGCCAAATTAATCAGCTCGACGAGATTTGGAAGATGCCACAACACATCATGATTGCATCTTGTTGCATTTCCAAGGAAAATAATACTTTATGTGCTCAAACACACAACTTTTGTGACTTTTCAAACTTTGAAGCTCGATAACTTCGGCAAATGAGGACCAAATTTGTTGAACAAAGTGCCAAATTAATCAGCTCGACGAGATTTTGAAGATGCCACAACACATCATTATTCCATCATGTTGAAAATCTACGAAAAATAGTACTTTACGTGCTCAAACACACAACTTTTCAGACTCTTCAAACTTTGAAGCTGGATAACCTCGGCAAATGAGGACCAAATTTGTTAAACAAAGTGACAAATTAATCAGCTCGACGAGATTTTGAAGATGCCACAACACATCATTATTGCATCTTGTTGAATTTCCAAGGGAAATAGTACTTTATGTGCTCAAACACACATCTTTTGAGACTTTTCAAAATTTGAAGCTCGATAACTTCGGCAAATGAGGACCAAATTTGTTAAACGAATTGTCAAGTTAATCAGCTCGATGAGATCTTTAATATGTCACAACAAATCATTATTGCATCTTGTTGAATTTCCAAGAAAAATAGTACTTTACGTGCTCAAACACAGAACTTTTGAGACTTTTCAAACTTTGAAGCTCGATAACTTCGGCAAATGAGGACCAAATTTGTTAAACAAAGTGGCAAATTCATCAGCTCGGCGAGATCTTTAAGATGTCACACCACATCATGATTGCATCTTGTAGCATTTCCAAGGAAAATAATACTTTATGTGCTCAAACAAACAACTTTTGAGACTTTTCAAACTTTGAAGCTCGATAACTTCGGCAAATGAGGACCAAATTTGGTAAACAAAGTGACAAATTAATCAGCTCGACGAGATTTTGAAGATGCCACAACACATCATTATTGCATCTTGTTGAATTTCCAAGGGAAATAGTACTTTATGTGCTCAAACACACATCTTTTGAGACTTTTCAAAATTTGAAGCTCGATAACTTCGGCA
This sequence comes from Euwallacea fornicatus, assembly GCF_040115645.1. Classification (NCBI taxonomy): domain Eukaryota; kingdom Metazoa; phylum Arthropoda; class Insecta; order Coleoptera; family Curculionidae; genus Euwallacea; species Euwallacea fornicatus. Next base: position 70,239 of record NW_027096012.1, on the reverse strand, counting down.
AATGAGGACCAAATTTGTTAAACAAAGTGCCAAATTAATCAGCTCGACGAGATTTGGAAGATGCCACAACACATCATGATTGCATCTTGTTGCATTTCCAAGGAAAATAATACTTTATGTGCTCAAACACACAACTTTTGTGACTTTTCAAACTTTGAAGCTCGATAACTTCGGCAAATGAGGACCAAATTTGTTAAGCAAAGTGTCAAATTAATCAGCTCGACGAGATCTTTAAGATGTCACAACAAATCATTATTGCATCTTGTTGAATTTCCAAGAAAAATAGTACTTTACGTGCTCAAACACAGAACTTTTGAGACTTTTCAAACTTTGAAGCTCGATAACTTCGGCAAATGAGGACCAAATTTGTTAAACAAAGTGTCAAATTAATCAGCTCGACGAGATCTTTAAGATGTCACAACAAATCATGATTGCATCTTGTTGAATTTCCAAGAAAAATAGTACTTTACGTGCTCAAACACAGAACTTTTGAGACTTTTCAAACTTTGAAGCTCGATAACTTCGGCAAATGAGGACCAAATTTGTTAAACAAAGTGTCAAATTAATCAGCTCGACGAGATCTTTAAGATGTCACAACAAATCATTATTGCATCTTGTTGAATTTCCAAGAAAAATAGTACTTTACGTGCTCAAACACAGAACTTTTGAGACTTTTCAAACTTTGAAGCTCGATAACTTCGGCAAATGAGGACCAAATTTGTTAAACAAAGTGTCAAATTAATCAGCTCGACGAGATTTTGAAGATGCCACAACACGTCACTATTGCGTCTTGTAGCATTTCCAAGAACAATAGTACTTTACGTGCTCAAACACACAAATTTTGAGACTTTTCAAACTTTGAAGCTCGATAACTTCGGCAAATGAGGACCAAATTTGTTAAACAAAGTGTCAAATTAATCAGCTCGACGAGATCTTTAAGATGTCACAACAAATCATTATTGCATCTTGTTGAATTTCCAAGAAAAATAGTACTTTACGTGCTCAAACACAGAACTTTTGAGACTTTTCAAACTTTGAAGCTCGATAACTTCGGCAAATGAGGACCAAATTTGGTAAACAAAGTGACAAATTAATCAGCTCGACGAGATTTTGAAGATGCCACAACACATCATTATTGCATCTTGTTGAATTTCCAAGGGAAATAGTACTTTATGTGCTCAAACACACATCTTTTGAGACTTTTCAAAATTTGAAGCTCGATAACTTCGGCAAATGAGGACCAAATTTGTTAAACAAAGTGCCAAATTAATCAGCTCGACGAGATTTGGAAGATGCCACAACACATCATTATTGCATCTTGTTGAATTTCCAAGAAAAATAGTACTTTACGTGCTCAAACACAGAACTTTTGAGACTTCAAAATTTGAAGCTCGATAACTTCGGCAAATGAGGACCAAATTTGTTAAACAAAGTGCCAAATTAATCAGCTCGACGAGATTTTGAAGATGCCACAACAAATCATGATTGCATTTTGTTGCATTTCCAAGGAAAATAATACTTTATGTGCTCAAACACACAACTTTTGTGACTTTTCAAACTTTGAAGCTCGATAACTTCGGCAAATGAGGACCAAATTTGTTAAACAAAGTGCCAAATTAACCAACTCGACGAGATTTTGAAGATGCCACAACACGTCACTATTGCGTCTTGTAGCATTTCCAAGAACAATAGTACTTTACGTGCTCAAACACACAAATTTTGAGACTTTTCAAACTTTGAAGCTCGATAACTTCGGCAAATGAGGACCAAATTTGTTAAACAAAGTGGCAAATTCATCAGCTCGACGAGATCTTTAAGATGTCATACCACCTCATGATTGCATCTTGTTGTATTTCCAAGGAAAATAATACTTTATGTGCTCAAACACACAACTTTTGTGACTTTTCAAACTTTGAAGCTCGATAACTTCGGCAAATGAGGACCAAATTTGTTAAACGAAGTGTCAAATTACTCAGCTCGACGAGATCTTTAAGATGTCACAACAAATCATGATTGCATCATGTTGAAAATCCACGAAAAATAGTACTTTACGTGCTCAAACACACAACTTTTGAGACATTTCAAACTTTGAAGCTCGATAACTTCGGCAAATGAGGACCAAATTTGTTAAACAAAGTGCCAAATTAATCAGCTCGACGAGATCTTTAAGATGTCACAACAAATCATGATTGCATCTTGTTGAATTTGCAAGAAAAATAGTACTTTACGCGCTCAAACACACAACTTTTGAGACTTTTCAAAATTTGAAGCTCGAAAACTTCGGCAAATGAGGACCAAATTTGTTAAGCAAAGTACCAAATTAATCAGCTCGACGAGATTTTGAATATGCCACAACAAATCATGATTGCATCTTGTTTCATTTCCAAGGAAAATAATACTTTATGTGCTCAAACACACAACTTTTGAGACATTTCAAACTTTGAAGCTGGATAACGTCGGCAAATGAGGACCAAATTTGTTAAACAAAGTGCCAAATTAATCAGCTCGACGAGATCTTTAAGATGTCACAACAAATCATGATTGCATTTTGTTGAATTTCCAAGGAAAATAGTACTTTACGTGCTCAAACACAGAACTTTTGAGACATTTCAAACTTTGAAGCTCGATAACTTCGGCAAATGAGGACCAAATTTGTTAAACAAAGTGCCAAATTAATCAGCTCGACGAGATTTTGAAGATGCCACAACACATCATTATTGAATCTTGTTGAATTTGCAAGAAAAATAGTACTTTACGTGCTCAAATACACAACTTTTGAGACTCTTCAAATTTTGAAGCTGGATAACCTCGGCAAATGAGGACCAAATTTGTTAAACAAAGTGGCAAATTCATCAGCTCGACGAGATCTTTAAGATGTCACACCACATCATGATTGCATCTTGTTGAATTTCCAAGAAAAATAGTACTTTACGTGCTCAAACACAGAACTTTTGACTCTCTTCAAACTTTGAAGCTCGATAACTTCGGCAAATGAGGACCAAATTTATTAAACAAAGTGCCAAATTAATCAGCTGGACGAGATTTTGAAGATGCCACAACACATCATTATTGAATCTTGTTGAATTTGCAAGAAAAATAGTACTTTACGTGCTCAAACACACAACTTTTGAGACATTTCAAACTTTGAAGCTCGATAACTTCGGCAAATGAGGACCAAATTTGTTAAACAAAGTGCCAAATTAATCAGCTCGACGAGATCTTTAAGATGTCACAACAAATCATGATTGCATCTTGTTGAATTTGCAAGAAAAATAGTACTTTACGCGCTCAAACACACAACTTTTCAGACTTTTCAAAATTTGAAGCTCGAAAACTTCGGCAAATGAGGACCAAATTTGTTAAACAAAGTGTCAAATTAATCAGCTGGACGAGATCTTTAAGATGTCATACCACATCATGATTGCATCTTGTTGAATTTCCAAGAAAAATAGTACTTTACGTGCTCAAACACAGAACTTTTGAGACTTTTCAAACTTTGAAGCTCGATAACTTCGGCAAATGAGGACCAAATTTGTTAACCAAAGTGCCAAATTAATCAGCTCGACGAGATTTTGAAGATGCCACAACACATCATTATTGAATCTTGTTGAATTTGCAAGAAAAATAGTACTTTACGTGCTCAAATACACAACTTTTGAGACTCTTCAAACTTTGAAGCTGGATAACCTCGGCAAATGAGGACCAAATTTGTTAAACAAAGTGTCAAATTAATCAGGTTGACGAGATTTTGAAGACGCCACAAAACACCATTATTGTATCTTGTTGAATTTCCAAGGAAAATATTACTTTATGTGCTCAAACACACAACTTTTGTGACTTTTCAAACTTTGAAGCTCGATAACTTCGGCAAATGAGTACAAAATTTGTTAAACAAAGTGCCAAATTAATCAGCTCGACGAGGTCTTTAAGATGTCACAACAAATCATGATTGCATCTTGTTGAATTTCCAAGAAAAATAGTACTTTATGTGCTCAAACACACAACTTTTGTGACTTTTCAAACTTTGAAGCTCGATAACTTCGGCAAATGAGGACCAAATTTGTTAAACAAAGTGCCAAATTAATCAGCTCGACGAGATTTTGAAGATGCCACAACACGTCATTATTGCGTCTTGTAGCATTTCCAAGGAAAATAGTACTTTACGTGCTCAAATACACAACTTTTTTGGCTTTTCAAACTTTGAAGCTCGATAACTTCGGCAAATGAGGACCAAATTTGTTAAACAAAGTGTCAAATTAATCAGCTCGCCGAGATCTTTAAGATGTCACAACAAATCATGATTGCATCTTGTTGAATTTCCAAGAAAAATAGTACTTTACGTGCACAAACACACAACTTTTGAGACTCTTCAAACTTTGAAGCTGGATAACGTCGGCAAATGAGGACCAAATTTATTAAACAAAGTGCCAAATTAATCAGCTGGACGAGATTTTGAAGATGCCACAACACATCATTATTGAATCTTGTTGAATTTGCAAGAAAAATAGTACTTTATGTGCTCAAACACACAACTTTTGAGACTTTTCAAAATTTGAAGCTCGAAAACTTCGGCAAATGAGGACCAAATTTGTTAAGCAAAGTACCCAATTAATCAGCTCGACGAGATTTTGAATATGCCACAACAAATCATGATTGCATCTTGTTTCATTTCCAAGGAAAATAATACTTTATGTGCTCAAACACACAACTTTTGAGACATTTCAAACTTTGAAGCTCGATAACTTCGGCAAATGAGGACCAAATTTGTTAAACAAAGTGCCAAATTAATCAGCTCGACGAGATTTTGAAGATGCCACAACACATCATTATTGAATCTTGTTGAATTTGCAAGAAAAATAGTACTTTACGTGCTCAAATACACAACTTTTGAGACTCTTCAAATTTTGAAGCTGGATAACCTCGGCAAATGAGGACCAAATTTATTAAACAAAGTGCCAAATTAATCAGCTGGACGAGATTTTGAAGATGCCACAACACATCATTATTGAATCTTGTTGAATTTGCAAGAAAAATAGTACTTTACGTGCTCAAACACACAACTTTTGAGACATTTCAAACTTTGAAGCTCGATAACTTCGGCAAATGAGGACCAAATTTTTTAAACAAAGTGTCAAATTAATCAGCTCGACGAGATTTTGAAGATGCCACAACAAATCATGATTGCATCTTGTTGGATTTCCAAGAGAAATAGAACTTTAGGTGATCAAACAAACAACTTTTTTGACTTTTCAAACTTTGAAGCTCGATAACTTCGGCAAATGAGGACCAAATTTGTTAAACAAAGTGCCAAATTAATCAGCTCGACGAGATTTTGAAGATGCCACAACACATCATTATTGAATCTTGTTGAATTTGCAAGAAAAATAGTACTTTACGTGCTCAAATACACAACTTTTGAGACTCTTCAAATTTTGAAGCTGGATAACCTCGGCAAATGAGGACCAAATTTGTTAAACAAAGTGGCAAATTCATCAGCTCGACGAGATCTTTAAGATGTCACACCACATCATGATTGCATCTTGTTGAATTTCCAAGAAAAATAGTACTTTACGTGCTCAAACACAGAACTTTTGACTCTTTTCAAACTTTGAAGCTCGATAACTTCGGCAAATGAGGACCAAATTTATTAAACAAAGTGCCAAATTAATCAGCTGGACGAGATTTTGAAGATGCCACAACACATCATTATTGAATCTTGTTGAATTTGCAAGAAAAATAGTACTTTACGTGCTCAAACACACAACTTTTGAGACATTTCAAACTTTGAAGCTCGATAACTTCGGCAAATGAGGACCAAATTTGTTAAACAAAGTGCCAAATTAATCAGCTCGACGAGATCTTTAAGATGTCACAACAAATCATGATTGCATCTTGTTGAATTTGCAAGAAAAATAGTACTTTACGCGCTCAAACACACAACTTTTCAGACTTTTCAAAATTTGAAGCTCGAAAACTTCGGCAAATGAGGACCAAATTTGTTAAACAAAGTGTCAAATTAATCAGCTGGACGAGATCTTTAAGATGTCATACCACATCATGATTGCATCTTGTTGAATTTCCAAGAAAAATAGTACTTTACGTGCTCAAACACAGAACTTTTGAGACTTTTCAAACTTTGAAGCTCGATAACTTCGGCAAATGAGGACCAAATTTGTTAACCAAAGTGCCAAATTAATCAGCTCGACGAGATTTTGAAGATGCCACAACACATCATTATTGAATCTTGTTGAATTTGCAAGAAAAATAGTACTTTACGTGCTCAAATACACAACTTTTGAGACTCTTCAAACTTTGAAGCTGGATAACCTCGGCAAATGAGGACCAAATTTGTTAAACAAAGTGTCAAATTAATCAGGTTGACGAGATTTTGAAGACGCCACAAAACACCATTATTGTATCTTGTTGAATTTCCAAGGAAAATATTACTTTATGTGCTCAAACACACAACTTTTGTGACTTTTCAAACTTTGAAGCTCGATAACTTCGGCAAATGAGTACAAAATTTGTTAAACAAAGTGCCAAATTAATCAGCTCGACGAGGTCTTTAAGATGTCACAACAAATCATGATTGCATCTTGTTGAATTTCCAAGAAAAATAGTACTTTATGTGCTCAAACACACAACTTTTGTGACTTTTCAAACTTTGAAGCTCGATAACTTCGGCAAATGAGGACCAAATTTGTTAAACAAAGTGCCAAATTAATCAGCTCGACGAGATTTTGAAGATGCCACAACACGTCATTATTGCGTCTTGTAGCATTTCCAAGGAAAATAGTACTTTACGTGCTCAAATACACAACTTTTTTGGCTTTTCAAACTTTGAAGCTCGATAACTTCGGCAAATGAGGACCAAATTTGTTAAACAAAGTGTCAAATTAATCAGCTCGCCGAGATCTTTAAGATGTCACAACAAATCATGATTGCATCTTGTTGAATTTCCAAGAAAAATAGTACTTTACGTGCACAAACACACAACTTTTGAGACTCTTCAAACTTTGAAGCTGGATAACGTCGGCAAATGAGGACCAAATTTATTAAACAAAGTGCCAAATTAATCAGCTGGACGAGATTTTGAAGATGCCACAACACATCATTATTGAATCTTGTTGAATTTGCAAGAAAAATAGTACTTTATGTGCTCAAACACACAACTTTTGAGACTTTTCAAAATTTGAAGCTCGAAAACTTCGGCAAATGAGGACCAAATTTGTTAAGCAAAGTACCAAATTAATCAGCTCGACGAGATTTTGAATATGCCACAACAAATCATGATTGCATCTTGTTTCATTTCCAAGGAAAATAATACTTTATGTGCTCAAACACACAACTTTTGAGACATTTCAAACTTTGAAGCTCGATAACTTCGGCAAATGAGGACCAAATTTGTTAAACAAAGTGCCAAATTAATCAGCTCGACGAGATTTTGAAGATGCCACAACACATCATTATTGAATCTTGTTGAATTTGCAAGAAAAATAGTACTTTACGTGCTCAAATACACAACTTTTGAGACTCTTCAAATTTTGAAGCTGGATAACCTCGGCAAATGAGGACCAAATTTGTTAAACAAAGTGGCAAATTCATCAGCTCGACGAGATCTTTAAGATGTCACACCACATCATGATTGCATCTTGTTGAATTTCCAAGAAAAATAGTACTTTACGTGCTCAAACACAGAACTTTTGACTCTTTTCAAACTTTGAAGCTCGATAACTTCGGCAAATGAGGACCAAATTTATTAAACAAAGTGCCAAATTAATCAGCTGGACGAGATTTTGAAGATGCCACAACACATCATTATTGAATCTTGTTGAATTTGCAAGAAAAATAGTACTTTACGTGCTCAAACACACAACTTTTGAGACATTTCAAACTTTGAAGCTCGATAACTTCGGCAAATGAGGACCAAATTTTTTAAACAAAGTGTCAAATTAATCAGCTCGACGAGATTTTGAAGATGCCACAACAAATCATGATTGCATCTTGTTGGATTTCCAAGAGAAATAGAACTTTAGGAGATCAAACAAACAACTTTTTTGACTTTTCAAACTTTGAAGCTCGATAACTTCGGCAAATGAGGACCAAATTTGTTAAACAAAGTGCCAAATTAATCAGCTCGACGAGATTTTGAAGATGCCACAACACATCATTATTGAATCTTGTTGAATTTGCAAGAAAAATAGTACTTTACGTGCTCAAATACACAACTTTTGAGACTCTTCAAACTTTGAAGCTGGATAACCTCGGCAAATGAGGACCAAATTTGTTAAACAAAGTGGCAAATTCATCAGCTCGACGAGATCTTTAAGATGTCACACCACATCATGATTGCATCTTGTAGCATTTCCAAGGAAAATAGTACTTTATGTGCTCAAACACACATCTTTTGATACTTTTCAAATTTTGAAGCTCGATAACTTCGGCAAATGAGGACCAAATTTGTTAAACAAAGTGTCAAATTAATCAGCTTGACGAGATTTTGAAGACGCCACAAAACACCATTATTGTATCTTGTTGAATTTCCAAGGAAAATAATACTTTACGTGCTCAAACACACAAGTTTTGAGACTTTTCAAACTTCGAAGCTCGATAACTTCGGCAAATGAGGACCAAATTTGTTAAACAAAGTGTCAAATTAATTCAGCTCGACGAGATCTTTAAGATGTCACACCACATCATGATTGCATCTTGTTGCATTTCCAAGGAAAATAATACTTTACGTGCTCAAACACACAAGTTTTGAGACTTTTCAAACTTCGAAGCTCGATAACTTCGGCAAATGAGGACCAAATTTGTTAAACAAAGTGTCAAATTAATCAGCTGGACGAGATTTTGAAGATGCCACAACACATCATTATTGAATCTTGTTGAAGTTGCAAGAAAAATAGTACTTTACGTGCTCAAACACACAAGTTTTGAGACTTTTCAAACTTTGAAGCTCGATAACTTCGGCAAATGAGGACCAAATTTGTTAAACAAAGTGCCAAATTAATCAGCTCGACGAGATTTTGAAGATTCCACAACACGTCACTATTGCGTCTTGTAGCATTTCCAAGAACAATAGTACTTTACGTGCTCAAACACACAAATTTTGAGACTTTTCAAACTTTGAAGCTCGATAACTTCGGCAAATGAGGACCAAATTTGTTAAACAAAGTGGCAAATTCATCAGCTCGACGAGATCTTTAAGATGTCATACCACCTCATGATTGCATCTTGTTGCATTTCCAAGGAAAATAATACTTTATGTGCTCAAACACACAACTTTTGTGACTTTTCAAACTTTGAAGCTCGATAACTTCGGCAAATGAGGACCAAATTTGTTAAACAAAGTGCCAAATTAATCAGCTCGACGAGATTTTGAAGATGCCACAACACATCATTATTGCATCTTGTTGAATTTCCAAGGAAAATAATACTTTATGTGCTCAAACACACAACTTTTGTGACTTTTCAAACTTTGAAGCTCGATAACTTCGGCAAATGAGGACCAAATTTGTTAAACGAATTGTCAAGTTAATCAGCTCGATGAGATCTTTAATATGTCACAACAAATCATTATTGCATCTTGTTGAATTTCCAAGGAAAATAGTACTTTATGTGCTCAAACACACATCTTTTGAGACTTTTCAAAATTTGAAGCTCGATATCTTCGGCAAATGAGGACCAAATTTGTTAAACAAAGTGCCAAATTAATCAGCTCGACGAGATTTTGAAGATGCCACAACACATCATTATTGAATCTTTTTGAATTTGCAAGAAAAATAGTACTTTACGTGCTCAAACACAGAACTTTTGAGACATTTCAAACTTTAAAGCTCGATAACTTCGGCAAATGAGGACCAAATTTGTTAAACAAAGTGCCAAATTAATCAGCTCAACGAGATTTTGAAGATGCCACAACACATCATTATTGCATCTTGTTGAATTTCCAAGGAAAATAGTACTTTACGTGCTCAAACACACAAGTTTTGAAACTTTTCAAACTTCGAAGCTCGATAACTTCGGCAAATGAGGACCAAATTTGTTAAACAAAGTGTCAAATTAATCAGCTCGACGAGATCTTTAAGATGTCACACCACATCATGATTGCATCTTGTAGCATTTCCAAGGAAAATAGTACTTTATGTGCTCAAACACACAAGTTTTGAGACATTTCAAACTTTGAAGCTCGATAACTTCGGCAAATGAGGACCAAATTTGTTAAACAAAGTGCCAAATTAATCAACTCGACGAGATTTTGAAGATGCCACAACACGTCACTATTGCGTCTTGTAGCATTTCCAAGAACAATAGTACTTTACGTGCTCAAACACACAAATTTTGAGACTTTTCAAACTTTGAAGCTCGATAACTTCGGCAAATGAGGACCAAATTTGTTAAACAAAGTGGCAAATTCATCAGCTCGACGAGATCTTTAAGATGTCATACCACCTCATGATTGCATCTTGTTGCATTTCCAAGGAAAATAATACTTTATGTGCTCAAACACACAAGTTTTGAGACTTTTCAAACTTCGAAGCTCGATAACTTCGGCAAATGAGGACCAAATTTGTTAAACAAAGTGTCAAATTAATTCAGCTCGACGAGATCTTTAAGATGTCACACCACATCATGATTGCATCTTGTTGCATTTCCAAGGAAAATAGTACTTTATGTGCTCAAACACACAACTTTTGTGACTTTTCAAACTTTGAAGCTCGATAACTTCGGCAAATGAGGACCAAATTTGTTAAACGAAGTGTCAAATTCCTCAGCTCGACGAGATCTTTAAGATGTCACAACAAATCATGATTGCATCTTGTTGAATTTCCAAGAAAAATAGAACTTTACGTGCTCAAACACAGAACTTTTGAGACTTTTCAAACTTTGAAGCTCGATAACTTCGGCAAATGAGGACCAAATTTGTTAAACAAAGTGTCAAATTAATTCAGCTCGACGAGATCTTTAAGATGTCACACCACATCATGATTGCATCTTGTTGCATTTCCAAGGAAAATAATACTTTACGTGCTCAAACACACAAGTTTTGAGACTTTTCAAACTTCGAAGCTCGATAACTTCGGCAAATGAGGACCAAATTTGTTAAACAAAGTGTCAAATTAATTCAGCTCGACGAGATCTTTAAGATGTCACACCACATCATGATTGCATCTTGTTGCATTTCCAAGGAAAATAATACTTTACGTGCTCAAACACACAAGTTTTGAGACTTTTCAAACTTCGAAGCTCGATAACTTCGGCAAATGAGGACCAAATTTGTTAAACAAAGTGTTAAATTAATCAGCTCGACGAGATCTTTAAGATGTCACAACAAATCATGATTGCATCTTGTTGAATTTCCAAGAAAAATAGTACTTTACCTGCTCAAACACAGAACTTTTGAGACTTTTCAAACTTTGAAGCTCGATAACTTCGGCAAATGAGGACCAAATTTGTTAAACAAAGTGGCAAATTCATCAGCTCGACGAGATTTTGAAGATGCCACAACACATCATTATTGAATCTTGTTGAATTTGCAAGAAAAATAGTACTTTACGTGCTCAAACACAGAACTTTTGAGACATTTCAAACTTTGAAGCTCGATAACTTCGGCAAATGAGGACCAAATTTGTTAAACAAAGTGCCAAATTAATCAGCTCGACGAGATTTTGAAGATGCCACAACACGTCACTATTGCGTCTTGTAGCATTTCCAAGAACAATAGTACTTTACGTGCTCAAACACACAAATTTTGAGACTTTTCAAACTTTGAAGCTCGATAACTTCGGCAAATGAGGACCAAATTTGTTAAACAAAGTGGCAAATTCATCAGCTCGACGAGATCTTTAAGATGTCATACCACCTCATGATTGCATCTTGTTGCATTTCCAAGGAAAATAATACTTTATGTGCTCAAACACACAACTTTTGTGACTTTTCAAACTTTGAAGCTCGATAACTTCGGCAAATGAGGACCAAATTTGTTAAACAAAGTGCCAAATTAATCAGCTCGACGAGATTTTGAAGATGCCACAACACGTCACTATTGCGTCTTGTAGCATTTCCAAGAACAATAGTACTTTACGTGCTCAAACACACAAATTTTGAGACTTTTCAAACTTTGAAGCTCGATAACTTCGGCAAATGAGGACCAAATTTGTTAAACAAAGTGCCAAATTAATCAGCTCGACGAGATTTTGAAGATGCCACAACACGTCACTATTGCGTCTTGTAGCATTTCCAAGAACAATAGTACTTTACGTGCTCAAACACACAAATTTTGAGACTTTTCAAACTTTGAAGCTCGATAACTTCGGCAAATGAGGACCAAATTTGTTAAACAAAGTGGCAAATTCATCAGCTCGACGAGATCTTTAAGATGTCATACCACCTCATGATTGCATCTTGTTGCATTTCCAAGGAAAATAATACTTTATGTGCTCAAACACACAACTTTTGTGACTTTTCAAACTTTGAAGCTCGATAACTTCGGCAAATGAGGACCAAATTTGTTAAACAAAGTGTCAAATTAATCAGCTCGACGAGATCTTTAAGATGTCACAACAAATCATGATTGCATCTTGTTGAATTTCCAAGAAAAATAGAACTTTACGTGCTCAAACACAGAACTTTTGAGACTTTTCAAACTTTGAAGCTCGATAACTTCGGCAAATGAGGACCAAATTTGTTAAACAAAGTGTCAAATTAATTCAGCTCGACGAGATCTTTAAGATGTCACACCACATCATGATTGCATCTTGTTGCATTTCCAAGGAAAATAATACTTTACGTGCTCAAACACACAAGTTTTGAGACTTTTCAAACTTCGAAGCTCGATAACTTCGGCAAATGAGGACCAAATTTGTTAAACAAAGTGTCAAATTAATTCAGCTCGACGAGATCTTTAAGATGTCACACCACATCATGATTGCATCTTGTTGCATTTCCAAGGAAAATAATACTTTACGTGCTCAAACACACAAGTTTTGAGACTTTTCAAACTTCGAAGCTCGATAACTTCGGCAAATGAGGACCAAATTTGTTAAACAAAGTGTTAAATTAATCAGCTCGACGAGATCTTTAAGATGTCACAACAAATCATGATTGCATCTTGTTGAATTTCCAAGAAAAATAGTACTTTACCTGCTCAAACACAGAACTTTTGAGACTTTTCAAACTTTGAAGCTCGATAACTTCGGCAAATGAGGACCAAATTTGTTAAACAAAGTGGCAAATTCATCAGCTCGACGAGATTTTGAAGATGCCACAACACATCATTATTGAATCTTGTTGAATTTGCAAGAAAAATAGTACTTTACGTGCTCAAACACAGAACTTTTGAGACATTTCAAACTTTGAAGCTCGATAACTTCGGCAAATGAGGACCAAATTTGTTAAACAAAGTGCCAAATTAATCAGCTCGACGAGATTTTGAAGATGCCACAACACGTCACTATTGCGTCTTGTAGCATGTCCAAGAACAATAGTACTTTACGTGCTCAAACACACAAATTTTGAGACTTTTCAAACTTTGAAGCTCGATAACTTCGGCAAATGAGGACCAAATTTGTTAAACAAAGTGGCAAATTCATCAGCTTCGACGAGATCTTTAAGATGTCATACCACCTCATGATTGCATCTTGTTGCATTTCCAAGGAAAATAATACTTTATGTGCTCAAACACACAACTTTTGTGACTTTTCAAACTTTGAAGCTCGATAACTTCGGCAAATGAGGACCAAATTTGTTAAACAAAGTGTCAAATTAATCAGCTCGACGAGATCTTTAAGATGTCACAACAAATCATGATTGCATCTTGTTGAATTTCCAAGAAAAATAGAACTTTACGTGCTCAAACACAGAACTTTTGAGACTTTTCAAACTTTGAAGCTCGATAACTTCGGCAAATGAGGACCAAATTTGTTAAACAAAGTGTCAAATTAATTCAGCTCGACGAGATCTTTAAGATGTCACACCACATCATGATTGCATCTTGTTGCATTTCCAAGGAAAATAATACTTTACGTGCTCAAACACACAAGTTTTGAGACTTTTCAAACTTCGAAGCTCGATAACTTCGGCAAATGAGGACCAAATTTGTTAAACAAAGTGTCAAATTAATTCAGCTCGACGAGATCTTTAAGATGTCACACCACATCATGATTGCATCTTGTTGCATTTCCAAGGAAAATAATACTTTACGTGCTCAAACACACAAGTTTTGAGACTTTTCAAACTTCGAAGCTCGATAACTTCGGCAAATGAGGACCAAATTTGTTAAACAAAGTGTTAAATTAATCAGCTCGACGAGATCTTTAAGATGTCACAACAAATCATGATTGCATCTTGTTGAATTTCCAAGAAAAATAGTACTTTACCTGCTCAAACACAGAACTTTTGAGACTTTTCAAACTTTGAAGCTCGATAACTTCGGCAAATGAGGACCAAATTTGTTAAACAAAGTGGCAAATTCATCAGCTCGACGAGATTTTGAAGATGCCACAACACATCATTATTGAATCTTGTTGAATTTGCAAGAAAAATAGTACTTTACGTGCTCAAACACAGAACTTTTGAGACATTTCAAACTTTGAAGCTCGATAACTTCGGCAAATGAGGACCAAATTTGTTAAACAAAGTGCCAAATTAATCAGCTCGACGAGATTTTGAAGATGCCACAACACGTCACTATTGCGTCTTGTAGCATTTCCAAGAACAATAGTACTTTACGTGCTCAAACACACAAATTTTGAGACTTTTCAAACTTTGAAGCTCGATAACTTCGGCAAATGAGGACCAAATTTGTTAAACAAAGTGGCAAATTCATCAGCTCGACGAGATCTTTAAGATGTCATACCACCTCATGATTGCATCTTGTTGCATTTCCAAGGAAAATAATACTTTATGTGCTCAAACACACAACTTTTGTGACTTTTCAAACTTTGAAGCTCGATAACTTCGGCAAATGAGGACCAAATTTGTTAAACAAAGTGCCAAATTAATCAGCTCGACGAGATTTTGAAGATGCCACAACACGTCACTATTGCGTCTTGTAGCATTTCCAAGAACAATAGTACTTTACGTGCTCAAACACACAAATTTTGAGACTTTTCAAACTTTGAAGCTCGATAACTTCGGCAAATGAGGACCAAATTTGTTAAACAAAGTGCCAAATTAATCAGCTCGACGAGATTTTGAAGATGCCGCAACACGTCACTATTGCGTCTTGTAGCATTTCCAAGAACAATAGTACTTTACGTGCTCAAACACACAAATTTTGAGACTTTTCAAACTTTGAAGCTCGATAACTTCGGCAAATGAGGACCAAATTTGTTAAACAAAGTGGCAAATTCATCAGCTCGACGAGATCTTTAAGATGTCACACCACATCATGATTGCATCTTGTAGCATTTCCAAGGAAAATAGTACTTTATGTGCTCAAACACACAACTTTTGTGACTTTTCAAACTTTGAAGCTCGATAACTTCGGCAAATGAGGACCAAATTTGTTAAACAAAGTGTCAAATTAATCAGCTCGACGAGATCTTTAAGATGTCACACCACATCATGATTGCATCTTGTAGCATTTCCAAGGAAAATAGTACTTTACGTGCTCAAACACACAAGTTTTGAAACTTTTCAAACTTCGAAGCTCGATAACTTCGGCAAATGAGGACCAAATTTGTTAAACAAAGTGGCAAATTCATCAGCTCGACGAGATCTTTAAGATGTTACACCACATGATGATTGCATCTTGTTGCATTTCCAAGGAAAATAATACTTTATGTGCTCAAACACACAACTTTTCAGACTTTTCAAAATTTGAAGCTCGAAAACATCGGCAAATGAGGACCAAATTTGTTAAACAAAGTGTCAAATTAATCAGCTCGACGAGATCTTTAAGATGTCACACCACATCATGATTGCATCTTGTAGCATTTCCAAGGAAAATAGTACTTTATGTGCTCAAACACACATCTTTTGAGACTTTTCAAATTTTGAAGCTCGATAACTTCGGCAAATGAGGACCAAATTTGTTAAACAAAGTGCCAAATTAATCAGCTCGGCGAGATCTTTAAGATGTCACACCACATCATGATTGCATCTTGTAGCATTTCCAAGGAAAATAGTACTTTATGTGCTCAAACACACATCTTTTGAGACTTTTCAAATTTTGAAGCTCGATAACTTCGGCAAATGAGGACCAAATTTGTTAAACAAAGTGCCAAATTAATCAGCTCGGCGAGATCTTTAAGATGTCACACCACATCATGATTGCATCTTGTAGCATTTCCAAGGAAAATAATACTTTATGTGCTCAAACACACAACTTTTGTGACTTTTCAAACTTTGAAGCTCGATAACTTCGGCAAATGAGGACCAAATTTGTTAAACAAAGTGGCAAATTCATCAGCTCGACGAGATCTTTAAGATGTCATACCACCTCATGATTGCATCTTGTTGCATTTCCAAGGAAAATAATACTTTATGTGCTTAAACACACAACTTTTGTGACTTTTCAAACTTTGAAGCTCGATAACTTCGGCAAATGAGGACCAAATTTGTTAAACAAAGTGTCAAATTAATTCAGCTCGACGAGATCTTTAAGAAGTCACACCACATCATGATTGCATCTTGTTGCATTTCCAAGGAAAATAATACTTTATGTGCTCAAACACACAACTTTTGTGACTTTTCAAACTTTGAAGCTCGATAACTTCGGCAAATGAGGACCAAATTTGTTAAACAAAGTGTCAAATTAATCAGCTGGACGAGATTTTGAAGATGCCACAACACATCATTATTGAATCTTGTTGAAGTTGCAAGAAAAATAGTACTTTACGTGCTCAAACACACAAGTTTTGAGACATTTCAAACTTTGAAGCTCGATAACTTCGGCAAATGAGGACCAAATTTGTTAAACAAAGTGCCAAATTAATCAGCTCGACGAGATTTGGAAGATGCCACAACACGTCACTATTGCGTCTTGTAGCATTTCCAAGAACAATAGTACTTTACGTGCTCAAACACACAAATTTTGAGACTTTTCAAACTTTGAAGCTCGATAACTTCGGCAAATGAGGACCAAATTTGTTAAACAAAGTCGCAAATTCATCAGCTCGACGAGATCTTTAAGATGTCATACCACCTCATGATTGCATCTTGTTGCATTTCCAAGGAAAATAATACTTTATGTGCTCAAACACACAACTTTTGTGACTTTTCAAACTTTGAAGCTCGATAACTTCGGCAAATGAGGACCAAATTTGTTAAACAAAGTGGCAAATTCATCAGCTCGACGAGATCTTTAAGATGTCATACCACCTCATGATTGCATCTTGTTGCATTTCCAAGGAAAATAATACTTTATGTGCTCAAACACACAACTTTTGTGACTTTTCAAACTTTGAAGCTCGATAACTTCGGCAAATGAGGACCAAATTTGTTAAACAAAGTGTCAAATTAATCAGCTGGACGAGATTTTGAAGATGCCACAACACATCATTATTGAATCTTGTTGAAGTTGCAAGAAAAATAGTACTTTACGTGCTCAAACACACAAGTTTTGAGACATTTCAAACTTTGAAGCTCGATAACTTCGGCAAATGAGGACCAAATTTGTTAAACAAAGTGCCAAATTAATCAGCTCGACGAGATTTGGAAGATGCCACAACACGTCACTATTGCGTCTTGTAGCATTTCCAAGAACAATAGTACTTTACGTGCTCAAACACACAAATTTTGAGACTTTTCAAACTTTGAAGCTCGATAACTTCGGCAAATGAGGACCAAATTTGTTAAACAAAGTGGCAAATTCATCAGCTCGACGAGATATTTAAGATGTCATACCACCTCATGATTGCATCTTGTTGCATTTCCGAGGAAAATAATACTTTATGTGCTCAAACACACAACTTTTGTGACTTTTCAAACTTTGAAGCTCGATAACTTCGGCAAATGAGGACCAAATTTGTTAAACAAAGTGTCAAATTATTCAGCTCGTCGAGATCTTTAAGATGTCACAACAAATCATGATTGCATCTTGTTGAATTTCCAAGAAAAATAGTACTTTACGTGCTCAAACACAGAACTTTTGAGACTTTTCAAACTTTGAAGCTCGATAACTTCGGCAAATGAGGACCAAATTTGTTAAACAAAGTGGCAAATTCATCAGCTCGACGAGATCTTTAAGATGTCACACCACATCATGATTGCATCTTGTAGCATTTCCAAGGAAAATAGTACTTTATGTGCTCAAACACACATCTTTTGAGACTTTTCAAATTTTGAAGCTCGATAACTTCGGCAAATGAGGACCAAATTTGTTAAACGAAGTGTCAAATTAATCAGCTCGACGAGATCTTTAAGATGTCACAACAAATCATGATTGCATCATGTTGAAAATCCACGAAAAATAGTACTTTACGTGCTCAAACACACAACTTTTCAGACTCTTCAAACTTTGAAGCTGGATAACCTCGGCAAATGAGGACCAAATTTGTTAAACAAAGTGGCAAATTCATCAGCTCGACGAGATCTTTAATATATCACACCACATCATGATTGAATCTTTTTGCATTTCCAAGGAAAATAATACTTTATGTGCTCAAACACACAACTTTTGTGACTTTTCAAACTTTGAAGCTCGATAACTTCGGCAAATGAGGACCAAATATGTTAAACAAAGTGCCAAATTAATCAGCTCGACGAGATTTTGAAGATGCCACAACACGTCATTATTGCGTCTTGTAGCATTTCCAAGGAAAATAGTACTTTATGTGCTCAAACACACAACTTTTTGGGCTTTTCAAACTTGGAAGCACGATAACTTCGGCAAATGAGGACCAAATATGTTAAACAAAGTGCCAAATTAATCAGCTCGACGAGATTTTGAAGATGCCACAACACGTCATTATTGCGTCTTGTAGCATTTCCAAGGAAAATAGTACTTTATGTGCTCAAACACACAACTTTTTGGGCTTTTCAAACTTGGAAGCACGATAACTTCGGCAAATGAGGACCAAATTTGTTAAACAAAGTGTCAAATTAATCAGCTCGACGAGATCTTTAAGATGTCATACCACCTCATGATTGCATCTTGTTGCATTTCCAAGGAAAATAATACTTTATGTGCTCAAACACACAACTTTTGTGACTTTTCAAACTTTGAAGCTCGATAACTTCGGCAAATGAGGACCAAATATGTTAAACAAAGTGCCAAAGTAATCAGCTCGACGAGATCTTTAAGATGTCACAACAAATCATTATTGCATCTTGTTGAATTTCCAAGAAAAATAGTACTTTACGTGCTCAAACACAGAACTTTTGAGACTTTTCAAACTTTGAAGCTCGATAACTTCGGCAAATGAGGACCAAATTTGTTAAACAAAGTGTCAAATTAATCAGCTCGACGAGATCTTTAAGATGTCACAACAAATCATGATTGCATCTTGTTGAATTTCCAAGAAAAATAGTACTTTACGTGCTCAAACACAGAACTTTTGAGACTTTTCAAATTTTGAAGCTCGATAACTTCGGCAAATGAGGACCAAATTTGTTAAACAAAGTGGCAAATTCATCAGCTCGGCGAGATCTTTAAGATGTCACACCACATCATGATTGCATCTTGTAGCATTTCCAAGGAAAATAATACTTTATGTGCTCAAACAAACAACTTTTGAGACTTTTCAAACTTTGAAGCTCGATAACTTCGGCAAATGAGGACCAAATTTGGTAAACAAAGTGACAAATTAATCAGCTCGACGAGATTTTGAAGATGCCACAACACATCATTATTGCATCTTGTTGAATTTCCAAGGGAAATAGTACTTTATGTGCTCAAACACACATCTTTTGAGACTTTTCAAAATTTGAAGCTCGATAACTTCGGCAAATGAGGACCAAATTTGTTAAACAAAGTGTCAAATTAATCAGCTCGACGAGATCTTTAAGATGTCACACCACATCATGATTGCATCTTGTAGCATTTCCAAGGAAAATAATACTTTACGTGCTCAAACACACAAGTTTTGAGACTTTTCAAACTTCGAAGCTCGATAACTTCGGCAAATGAGGACCAAATTTGTTAAACAAAGTGTCAAATTAATTCAGCTCGACGAGATCTTTAAGATGTCACACCACATCATGATTGCATCTTGTTGCATTTCCAAGGAAAATAATACTTTACGTGCTCAAACACAGAACTTTTGAGACTTTTCAAACTTTGAAGCTCGATAACTTCGGCAAATGAGGACCAAATTTGTTAAACAAAGTCGCAAATTCATCATCTCGACGAGATCTTTAAGATGTCACACCACATCATGATTGCATCTTGTAGCATTTCCAAGGAAAATAGTACTTTACGTGCTCAAACACAGAACTTTTGAGACTTTTCAAACTTTGAAGCTCGATAACTTCGGCAAATGAGGACCAAATTTGTTAAACAAAGTGGCAAATTCATCAGCTCGACGAGATCTTTAAGACGTTACACCACATGATGATTGCATCTTGTTGCATTTCCAAGGAAAATAATACTTTACGTGCTCAAACACACAAGTTTTGAAACTTTTCAAACTTCGAAGCTCGATAACTTCGGCAAATGAGGACCAAATTTGTTAAACAAAGTGTCAAATTAATTCAGCTCGACGAGATCTTTAAGATGTCACACCACATCATGATTGCATCTTGTTGCATTTCCAAGGAAAATAATACTTTACGTGCTCAAACACACAAGTTTTGAGACTTTTCAAACTTCGAAGCTCGATAACTTCGGCAAATGAGGACCAAATTTGTTAAACAAAGTGTTAAATTAATCAGCTCGACGAGATCTTTAAGATGTCACAACAAATCATGATTGCATCTTGTTGAATTTCCAAGAAAAATAGTACTTTACCTGCTCAAACACAGAACTTTTGAGACTTTTCAAACTTTGAAGCTCGATAACTTCGGCAAATGAGGACCAAATTTGTTAAACAAAGTGGCAAATTCATCAGCTCGACGAGATTTTGAAGATGCCACAACACATCATTATTGAATCTTGTTGAATTTGCAAGAAAAATAGTACTTTACGTGCTCAAACACAGAACTTTTGAGACATTTCAAACTTTGAAGCTCGATAACTTCGGCAAATGAGGACCAAATTTGTTAAACAAAGTGCCAAATTAATCAGCTCGACGAGATTTTGAAGATGCCACAACACGTCACTATTGCGTCTTGTAGCATTTCCAAGAACAATAGTACTTTACGTGCTCAAACACACAAATTTTGAGACTTTTCAAACTTTGAAGCTCGATAACTTCGGCAAATGAGGACCAAATTTGTTAAACAAAGTGGCAAATTCATCAGCTCGACGAGATCTTTAAGATGTCATACCACCTCATGATTGCATCTTGTTGCATTTCCAAGGAAAATAATACTTTACGTGCTCAAACACACAAGTTTTGAGACTTTTCAAACTTTGAAGCTCGATAACTTCGGCAAATGAGGACCAAATTTGTTAAACAAAGTGCCAAATTAATCAGCTCGACGAGATTTTGAAGATGCCACAACACGTCACTATTGCGTCTTGTAGCATTTCCAAGAACAATAGTACTTTACGTGCTCAAACACACAAATTTTGAGACTTCAAACTTTGAAGCTCGATAACTTCGGCAAATGAGGACCAAATTTGTTAAACAAAGTGCCAAATTAATCAGCTCGACGAGATTTTGAAGATGCCACAACACGTCACTATTGCGTCTTGTAGCATTTCCAAGAACAATAGTACTTTACGTGCTCAAACACACAACTTTTGAGACTTTTCTAAGTTTGAAGCTCGATAACTTCGGCAAATAAGGACCAAACTTGTTAAACAAAATATCAAATTAATCAGCTCGACGAGATTTGGAAGATACCACAACACATCATTATTGCATCTTGTTGAATTAACAAGAAAAATAGTACTTTATGTGCTGAAACACACAACTATTCAGACTTTTCAAAATTTGAAGATCAAAAACTTCGGCAAATGAGGACCAAATTTGTTAAACAAAGTGGCAAATTCATCAGCTCGACGAGATCTTTAAGATGTCACAACACATCATTATTGCATCTTGTTGAATTTCCAAGAACAATAGTACTTTACGTGCTCAAACACACAACTTTTGTGACTTTTCAAACTTAAAAAGCTCGATAACTTCGGCAAATGAGGACCAAATTTTTTAAACAAAGTGTCAAATTAATCAGCTCGACGAGATTTTGAAGATGCCACAACACATCATTATTGCATCTTATTGTATTTCCATGAAAAATAGTACTTTACGTGCTCAAACACAGAACTTTTGAGACTTTTCATACTTTGAAGCTCGATAACTTCGGCAAATGAGGACCAAATTTGTTAAACAAAGTGGCAAATTCATCAACTCGACGAGATTTTGAAGATGCCACAACACATCATTATTGCATCTTGTTGCATTTCCAAGAAAAATAGTACTTTACGTGCTCAAACACACAACTTTTGAGACTTTTCTAAGTTTGAAGCTCGATAACTTCGGCAAATAAGGACCAAACTTGTTAAACAAAATATCAAATTAATCAGCTCGACGAGATTTGGAAGATACCACAACACATCATTATTGCATCTTGTTGAATTAACAAGAAAAATAGTACTTTATGTGCTGAAACACACAACTATTCAGACTTTTCAAAATTTGAAGATCAAAAACTTCGGCAAATGAGGACCAAATTTGTTAAACAAAGTGGCAAATTCATCAGCTCGACGAGATCTTTAAGATGTCACAACACATCATTATTGCATCTTGTTGAATTTCCAAGAACAATAGTACTTTACGTGCTCAAACACACAACTTTTGAGACTTTTCTAAGTTTGAAGCTCGATAACTTCGGCAAATAAGGACCAAACTTGTTAAACAAAATATCAAATTAATCAGCTCGACGAGATTTGGAAGATGCCACAACAAATCATGATTGCATCTTGTTGAATTTCCAAGAAAAATAGCACTTCATGTGCTCAAACACACAACTTCTGTGACTTTTCAAACTTAAAAAGCTCGATAATTTCGGCAAATGAGGACCAAATTTGTTAAACAAAGTGGCAAATTCATCAGCTCGACGAGATCTTTAAGATGTCACAACACATCATTATTGCATCTTGTTGAATTTCCAAGAACAATAGTACATTACGTGCTCAAACACACAACTTTTGTGACTTTTCAAACTTAAAAAGCTCGATAACTTCGGCAAATGAGGACCAAATTTTTTAAACAAAGTGTCAAATTAATCAGCTCGACGAGATTTTGAAGATGCCACAACACATCATTATTGCATCTTATTGTATTTCCATGAAAAATAGTACTTTACGTGCTCAAACACAGAACTTTTGAGACTTTTCAAACTTTGAAGCTCGATAACTTCGGCAAATGAGGACCAAATTTGTTAAACAAAGTGGCAAATTCATCAACTCGACGAGATTTTGAAGATGCCACAACACATCATTATTGCATCTTGTTGCATTTCCAAGAAAAATAGTACTTTACGTGCTCAAACACACAACTTTTGAGACTTTTCTAAGTTTGAAGCTCGATAACTTCGGCAAATAAGGACCAAACTTGTTAAACAAAATATCAAATTAATCAGCTCGACGAGATTTGGAAGATACCACAACACATCATTATTGCATCTTGTTGAATTTCCAAGAAAAATAGCACTTCATGTGCTCAAACACACAACTTTTGTGACTTTTCAAACTTAAAAAGCTCGATAACTTCGGCAAATGAGGACCAAATTTGTTAAACAAAGTGTCTAATTAATTCAGCTCGACGAGATCTTTAAGATGTCACACCACATCATGATTGCATCTTGTTGCATTTCCAAGGAAAATAATACTTTACGTGCTCAAACACAGAACTTTTGAGACTTTTCAAACTTTGAAGCTCGATAACTTCGGCAAATGAGGACCAAATTTGTTAAACAAAGACGCAAATTCATCATCTCGACGAGATCTTTAAGATGTCACACCACATCATGATTGCATCTTGTAGCATTTCCAAGGAAAATAGTACTTTACGTGCTCAAACACAGAACTTTTGAGACTTTTCAAACTTTGAAGCTCGATAACTTCGGCAAATGAGGACCAAATTTGTTAAACAAAGTGGCAAATTCATCAGCTCGACGAGATCTTTAAGACGTTACACCACATGATGATTGCATCTTGTTGCATTTCCAAGGAAAATAATACTTTACGTGCTCAAACACACAAGTTTTGAAACTTTTCAAACTTCGAAGCTCGATAACTTCGGCAAATGAGGACCAAATTTGTTAAACAAAGTGTCAAATTAATTCAGCTCGACGAGATCTTTAAGATGTCACACCACATCATGATTGCATCTTGTTGCATTTCCAAGGAAAATAATACTTTACGTGCTCAAACACACAAGTTTTGAGACTTTTCAAACTTCGAAGCTCGATAACTTCGGCAAATGAGGACCAAATTTGTTAAACAAAGTGTTAAATTAATCAGCTCGACGAGATCTTTAAGATGTCACAACAAATCATGATTGCATCTTGTTGAATTTCCAAGAAAAATAGTACTTTACCTGCTCAAACACAGAACTTTTGAGACTTTTCAAACTTTGAAGCTCGATAACTTCGGCAAATGAGGACCAAATTTGTTAAACAAAGTGGCAAATTCATCAGCTCGACGAGATTTTGAAGATGCCACAACACATCATTATTGAATCTTGTTGAATTTGCATGAAAAATAGTACTTTACGTGCTCAAACACAGAACTTTTGAGACATTTCAAACTTTGAAGCTCGATAACTTCGGCAAATGAGGACCAAATTTGTTAAACAAAGTGCCAAATTAATCAGCTCGACGAGATTTTGAAGATGCCACAACACGTCACTATTGCGTCTTGTAGCATTTCCAAGAACAATAGTACTTTACGTGCTCAAACACACAAATTTTGAGACTTTTCAAACTTTGAAGCTCGATAACTTCGGCAAATGAGGACCAAATTTGTTAAACAAAGTGGCAAATTCATCAGCTCGACGAGATCTTTAAGATGTCATACCACCTCATGATTGCATCTTGTTGCATTTCCAAGGAAAATAATACTTTATGTGCTCAAACACACAACTTTTGTGACTTTTCAAACTTTGAAGCTCGATAACTTCGGCAAATGAGGACCAAATTTGTTAAACAAAGTGCCAAATTAATCAGCTCGACGAGATTTTGAAGATGCCACAACACGTCACTATTGCGTCTTGTAGCATTTCCAAGAACAATAGTACTTTACGTGCTCAAACACACAAATTTTGAGACTTCAAACTTTGAAGCTCGATAACTTCGGCAAATGAGGACCAAATTTGTTAAACAAAGTGCCAAATTAATCAGCTCGACGAGATTTTGAAGATGCCACAACACGTCACTATTGCGTCTTGTAGCATTTCCAAGAACAATAGTACTTTACGTGCTCAAACACACAACTTTTGAGACTTTTCTAAGTTTGAAGCTCGATAACTTCGGCAAATAAGGACCAAACTTGTTAAACAAAATATCAAATTAATCAGCTCGACGAGATTTGGAAGATACCACAACACATCATTATTGCATCTTGTTGAATTAACAAGAAAAATAGTACTTTATGTGCTGAAACACACAACTATTCAGACTTTTCAAAATTTGAAGATCAAAAACTTCGGCAAATGAGGACCAAATTTGTTAAACAAAGTGGCAAATTCATCAGCTCGACGAGATCTTTAAGATGTCACAACACATCATTATTGCATCTTGTTGAATTTCCAAGAACAATAGTACTTTACGTGCTCAAACACACAACTTTTGTGACTTTTCAAACTTAAAAAGCTCGATAACTTCGGCAAATGAGGACCAAATTTTTTAAACAAAGTGTCAAATTAATCAGCTCGACGAGATTTTGAAGATGCCACAACACATCATTATTGCATCTTATTGTATTTCCATGAAAAATAGTACTTTACGTGCTCAAACACAGAACTTTTGAGACTTTTCATACTTTGAAGCTCGATAACTTCGGCAAATGAGGACCAAATTTGTTAAACAAAGTGGCAAATTCATCAACTCGACGAGATTTTGAAGATGCCACAACACATCATTATTGCATCTTGTTGCATTTCCAAGAAAAATAGTACTTTACGTGCTCAAACACACAACTTTTGAGACTTTTCTAAGTTTGAAGCTCGATAACTTCGGCAAATAAGGACCAAACTTGTTAAACAAAATATCAAATTAATCAGCTCGACGAGATTTGGAAGATACCACAACACATCATTATTGCATCTTGTTGAATTAACAAGAAAAATAGTACTTTATGTGCTGAAACACACAACTATTCAGACTTTTCAAAATTTGAAGATCAAAAACTTCGGCAAATGAGGACCAAATTTGTTAAACAAAGTGGCAAATTCATCAGCTCGACGAGATCTTTAAGATGTCACAACACATCATTATTGCATCTTGTTGAATTTCCAAGAACAATAGTACTTTACGTGCTCAAACACACAACTTTTGAGACTTTTCTAAGTTTGAAGCTCGATAACTTCGGCAAATAAGGACCAAACTTGTTAAACAAAATATCAAATTAATCAGCTCGACGAGATTTGGAAGATGCCACAACAAATCATGATTGCATCTTGTTGAATTTCCAAGAAAAATAGCACTTCATGTGCTCAAACACACAACTTCTGTGACTTTTCAAACTTAAAAAGCTCGATAATTTCGGCAAATGAGGACCAAATTTGTTAAACAAAGTGGCAAATTCATCAGCTCGACGAGATCTTTAAGATGTCACAACACATCATTATTGCATCTTGTTGAATTTCCAAGAACAATAGTACATTACGTGCTCAAACACACAACTTTTGTGACTTTTCAAACTTAAAAAGCTCGATAACTTCGGCAAATGAGGACCAAATTTTTTAAACAAAGTGTCAAATTAATCAGCTCGACGAGATTTTGAAGATGCCACAACACATCATTATTGCATCTTATTGTATTTCCATGAAAAATAGTACTTTACGTGCTCAAACACAGAACTTTTGAGACTTTTCAAACTTTGAAGCTCGATAACTTCGGCAAATGAGGACCAAATTTGTTAAACAAAGTGGCAAATTCATCAACTCGACGAGATTTTGAAGATGCCACAACACATCATTATTGCATCTTGTTGCATTTCCAAGAAAAATAGTACTTTACGTGCTCAAACACACAACTTTTGAGACTTTTCTAAGTTTGAAGCTCGATAACTTCGGCAAATAAGGACCAAACTTGTTAAACAAAATATCAAATTAATCAGCTCGACGAGATTTGGAAGATACCACAACACATCATTATTGCATCTTGTTGAATTTCCAAGAAAAATAGCACTTCATGTGCTCAAACACACAACTTTTGTGACTTTTCAAACTTAAAAAGCTCGATAACTTCGGCAAATGAGGACCAAATTTGTTAAACAAAGTGTCAAATTAATCAGCTCGACGAGATTTGGAAGATGCCACAATACATCATTATTGCATCTTGTTCTATTTCCAAGAAAAATAGTACTTTACGTGCTCAAACACAGAACTTTTGAGACTTTTCAATCTTTGAAGCTCGATAAATTCGGCAAATGAGGACCAAATTTGTTAAACAAAGTGGCAAATTCATCAGCTCGACGAGATCTTTAAGATGTCACAACACATCATTATTGCATCTTGTTGAATTTCCAAGAACAATAGTACTTTACGTGCTCAAACACACAACTTTTGTGACTTTTCAAACTTAAAAAGCTCGATAACTTCGGCAAATGAGGACCAAATTTGTTAAACAAAGTGTCAAATTAATCAGCTCGACGAGATTTTGAAGATGCCACAACACATCATTATTGCATCTTATTGTATTTCCATGAAAAATAGTACTTTACGTGCTCAAACACAGAACTTTTGAGACTTTTCAAACTTTGAAGCTCGATAACTTCGGCAAATGAGGACCAAATTTGTTAAACAAAGTGGCAAATTCATCAACTCGACGAGATTTTGAAGATGCCACAACACATCATTATTGCATCTTGTTGCATTTCCAAGAAAAATAGTACTTTACGTGCTCAAACACACAACTTTTGAGACTTTTCTAAGTTTGAAGCTCGATAACTTCGGCAAATAAGGACCAAACTTGTTAAACAAAATATCAAATTAATCAGCTCGACGAGATTTGGAAGATACCACAACACATCATTATTGCATCTTGTTGAATTAACAAGAAAAATAGTACTTTATGTGCTGAAACACACAACTATTCAGACTTTTCAAAATTTGAAGATCAAAAACTTCGGCAAATGAGGACCAAATTTGTTAAACAAAATATCAAATTAATCAGCTCGACGAGATTTGGAAGATGCCACAACAAATCATGATTGCATCTTGTTGAATTTCCAAGAAAAATAGCACTTCATGTGCTCAAACACACAACTTTTGTGACTTTTCAAACTTAAAAAGCTCGATAACTTCGGCAAATGAGGACCAAATTTGTTAAACAAAGTGTCAAATTAATCAGCTCGACGAGATTTTGAAGATGTTACAACAAATCATGATTGCATCTTGTCGAATTTCCAAGAAAAATAGTACTTTATGTGCTCAAACACACAACTTTTGAGACTTTTCAAACTTTGAAGCTCGATAACTTCGGCAAATGAGGACCAAATTTGTTAAACAAAGTGGCAGATTCATCAGCTCGACGAGATCTTTAAGATGTCAAAACAAATCATGATTGCATCTTGTTGCATTTCCAAGAAAAATAGTAGTTTAGGTGATCAAACAAACAACTTTTGTGACTTTTCAAACTTTTACGCTAGATAAGTTCGGCAAATGAGGACCAAATTTGTTAAACAAAGTGTCAAATTCATCAGCTGGACGAGATTTTGAAGATGCCACAACACATCATTATTGCATCTTGTTGAATTTCCAAGAAAAATAATACTTTACGTGCTCAAACACACAACTTTTGAGACTTTTCAAAATTTGAAGCTCGATAAATTCGGCAAATGAGGACCAAATTTGTTAAACAAAGTGGCAGATTCATCAGCTCGACGAGATCTTTAAGATGTCAAAACAAATCATGATTGCATCTTGTTGCATTTCCAAGAAAAATAGTACTTTAGGTGATCAAACAAACATCTTTTGTGACTTTTCAAACTTTTAAGCTTGATAACTTCGGCAAATGAGGACCAAATTTGTTAAACAAAGTGGCAGATTCATCAGCTCGACGAGATCTTTAAGATGTCACAACAAACCATGATTGCATCTTGTTGCATTTCCAAGAAAAATAGTAGTTTAGGTGATCAAACAAACAACTTTTGTGACTTTTCAAACTTTTACGCTAGATAAGTTCGGCAAATGAGGACCAAATTTGTTAAACAAAGTGTCAAATTAATCATCTCGACGAGATTTTGAAGATGCCACAACACATCATTATTGCATCTTGTTGCATTTCCAAGAAAAATAGTACTTTACGTGTTCAAACACACAACTTTTGAGACTTTCCAAAGTTTGAAGCTCGATAACTTCGGCAAATAAGGACCAAATTTGTTAAACAAAATATCAAATTAATCAGCTCGACGAGATTTGGAAGATGCCACAATACATCATTATTGCATCTTGTTGTATTTCCAAGAAAAATAGTACTTTAGGTGATCAAACAAACAACTTTTGTGACTTTTCAAACTTTTAAGCTTGATAACTTCGGCAAATGAGGACCAAATTTGTTAAACAAAGTGGCAGATTCATCAGCTCGACGAGATCTTTAAGATGTTACAACAAATCATGATTGCATCTTGTTGAATTTCCAAGAAAAATAGCACTTCATGTGCTCAAACACACAACTTTTGTGACTTTTCAAACTTAAAAAGCTCGATAACTTCGGCAAATGAGGACCAAATTTGTTAAACAAAGTGTCAAATTAATCATCTCGACGAGATTTTGAAGATGCCACAACACATCATTATTGCATCTTGTTGCATTTCCAAGAAAAATAGTACTTTACGTGCTCAAACACACAACTTTTGTGACTATTCAAATTTTGAAGCTAGATAACTTCGGCAAATGAGGACCAAATTTGTTAAACAAAGTGGCAAATTCATCAGCTCGACGAGATCTTTAAGATGTCACAACACATCATTATTGCATCTTGTTGCATTTCCAAGAATAATAGTACTTTATGTGCTCAAACACACAACTCTTGTGACTTTTCAAACTTTTAAGCTAGATAAGTTCGGCAAATGAGGACCAAATTTGTTAAACAAAGTGTCAAATTCATCAGCTGGACGAGATTTTGAAGATGCCACAACACATCATTATTGCATCTTGTTGCATTTCCAAGAAAAATAGTACTTTACGTGTTCAAACACACAACTTTTGAGACTTTCCAAAGTTTGAAGCTCGATAACTTCGGCAAATAAGGACCAAATTTGTTAAACAAAATATCAAATTAATCAGCTCGACGAGATTTGGAAGATGCCACAACAAATCATGATTGCATCTTGTTGAATTTCCAAGAAAAATAGCACTTCATGTGCTCAAACACACAACTTTTGTGACTTTTCAAACTTAAAAAGCTCGATAACTTCGGCAAATGAGGACCAAATTTGTTAAACAAAGTGGTAAATTCATCAGCTCGACGAGATCTTTAAGATGTCACAACACATCATTATTGCATCTTGTTGCATTTCCAAGAAAAATGGTACTGTATGTGCTCAAACACACAACTCTTGTGACTTTTCAAACTTTTAAGCTAGATAAGTTCGGCAAATGAGGACCAAATTTGTTAAACAAAGTGTCAAATTCATCAGCTGGACGAGATTTTGAAGATACCACAACACATCATTATTGCATCTTGTTGAATTAACAAGAAAAATAGTACTTTATGTGCTGAAACACACAACTATTCAGACTTTTCAAAATTTGAAGATCAAAAACTTCGGCAAATGAGGACCAAATTTGTTAAACAAAGTGGCAAATTCATCAGCTCGACGAGATCTTTAAGATGTCACAACACATCATTATTGCATCTTGTTGAATTTCCAAGAACAATAGTACTTTACGTGCTCAAACACACAACTTTTGTGACTTTTCAAACTTAAAAAGCTCGATAACTTCGGCAAATGAGGACCAAATTTGTTAAACAAAGTGTCAAATTAATCAGCTCGACGAGATTTTGAAGATGCCACAACACATCATTATTGCATCTTGTTGCATTTCCAAGAAAAATAGTACTTTACGTGCTCAAACACACAACTTTTGAGACTTTTCTAAGTTTGAAGCTCGATAACTTCGGCAAATAAGGACCAAACTTGTTAAACAAAATATCAAATTAATCAGCTCGACGAGATTTGGAAGATACCACAACACATCATTATTGCATCTTGTTGAATTAACAAGAAAAATAGTACTTTATGTGCTGAAACACACAACTATTCAGACTTTTCAAAATTTGAAGATCAAAAACTTCGGCAAATGAGGACCAAATTTGTTAAACAAAATATCAAATTAATCAGCTCGACGAGATTTGGAAGATGCCACAACAAATCATGATTGCATCTTGTTGAATTTCCAAGAAAAATAGCACTTCATGTGCTCAAACACACAACTTTTGTGACTTTTCAAACTTAAAAAGCTCGATAACTTCGGCAAATGAGGACCAAATTTGTTAAACAAAGTGTCAAATTAATCAGCTCGACGAGATTTTGAAGATGTTACAACAAATCATGATTGCATCTTGTCGAATTTCCAAGAAAAATAGTACTTTATGTGCTCAAACACACAACTTTTGAGACTTTTCAAACTTTGAAGCTCGATAACTTCGGCAAATGAGGACCAAATTTGTTAAACAAAGTGGCAGATTCATCAGCTCGACGAGATCTTTAAGATGTCAAAACAAATCATGATTGCATCTTGTTGCATTTCCAAGAAAAATAGTAGTTTAGGTGATCAAACAAACAACTTTTGTGACTTTTCAAACTTTTACGCTAGATAAGTTCGGCAAATGAGGACCAAATTTGTTAAACAAAGTGTCAAATTCATCAGCTGGACGAGATTTTGAAGATGCCACAACACATCATTATTGCATCTTGTTGAATTTCCAAGAAAAATAATACTTTACGTGCTCAAACACACAACTTTTGAGACTTTTCAAAATTTGAAGCTCGATAAATTCGGCAAATGAGGACCAAATTTGTTAAACAAAGTGGCAGATTCATCAGCTCGACGAGATCTTTAAGATGTCAAAACAAATCATGATTGCATCTTGTTGCATTTCCAAGAAAAATAGTACTTTAGGTGATCAAACAAACATCTTTTGTGACTTTTCAAACTTTTAAGCTTGATAACTTCGGCAAATGAGGACCAAATTTGTTAAACAAAGTGGCAGATTCATCAGCTCGACGAGATCTTTAAGATGTCACAACAAACCATGATTGCATCTTGTTGCATTTCCAAGAAAAATAGTAGTTTAGGTGATCAAACAAACAACTTTTGTGACTTTTCAAACTTTTACGCTAGATAAGTTCGGCAAATGAGGACCAAATTTGTTAAACAAAGTGTCAAATTAATCATCTCGACGAGATTTTGAAGATGCCACAACACATCATTATTGCATCTTGTTGCATTTCCAAGAAAAATAGTACTTTACGTGTTCAAACACACAACTTTTGAGACTTTCCAAAGTTTGAAGCTCGATAACTTCGGCAAATAAGGACCAAATTTGTTAAACAAAATATCAAATTAATCAGCTCGACGAGATTTGGAAGATGCCACAATACATCATTATTGCATCTTGTTGTATTTCCAAGAAAAATAGTACTTTACGTGCTCAAACACAGAACTTTTGAGACTTTTCAATCTTTGAAGCTCGATAACTTCGGCAAATGAGGACCAAATTTGTTAAACAAAGTGGTAAATTCATCAGCTCGACGAGATCTTGAAGATGTCACAACACATCATTATTGCATCTTGTTGAATTTCCAAGAAAAATAGTACTTTACGTGCTCAAACACACAACTTTTGAGACTTTTCAAAATTTGAAGCTCGATAAATTCGGCAAATGAGGACCAAATTTGTTAAACAAAGTGGCAGATTCATCAGCTCGACGAGATCTTCAAGATGTCAAAACAAATCATGATTGCATCTTGTTGCATTTCCAAGAAAAATAGTACTTTAGGTGATCAAACAAACAACTTTTGTGACTTTTCAAACTTTTAAGCTTGATAACTTCGGCAAATGAGGACCAAATTTGTTAAACAAAATATCAAATTAATCAGCTCGACGAGATCTTTAAGATGCCACAACAAATCATGATTGCATCTTGTTGAATTTCCAAGAAAAATAGTACTTTACGTGCTCAAACACACAACTTTTGAGACTTTTCAAATTTTGAAGCTAGATAACTTCGGCAAATGAGGACCAAATTTGTTAAACAAAGTGGCAGATTCATCAGCTCGACGAGATTTGGAAGATGCCACAACAAATCATGATTGCATCTTGTTGAATTTCCAAGAAAAATAGTACTTCATGTGCTCAAACACACAACTTTTGTGACTTTTCAAACTTAAAAAGCTCGATAACTTCGGCAAATGAGGACCAAATTTGTTAAACAAAGTGGTAAATTCATCAGCTCGACGAGATCTTTAAGATGTCACAACACATCATTATTGCATCTTGTTGCATTTCCAAGAAAAATGGTACTGTATGTGCTCAAACACACAACTCTTGTGACTTTTCAAACTTTTAAGCTAGATAAGTTCGGCAAATGAGGACCAAATTTGTTAAACAAAGTGTCAAATTCATCAGCTGGACGAGATTTTGAAGATGCCACAACACATCATTATTGCATCTTGTTGCATTTCCAAGAAAAATAGTACTTTACGTGTTCAAACACACAACTTTTGAGACTTTTGAAAGTTTGAAGCTCGATAACTTCGGCAAACGAGGACCAACTTTGTTAAACAAAGTGGCAAATTCATCAACTCGACGAGATCTTTAAGATGTCATAACAATCCATGATTGCATCTTGTTGCATTTCCAAGAAAAATAGTACTTTACGTGCTCAAACACACAACTTTTGAGACTTTTCTAAGTTTGAAGCTCGATAACTTCGGCAAATAAGGACCAAACTTGTTAAACAAAATATCAAATTAATCAGCTCGACGAGATTTGGAAGATACCACAACACATCATTATTGCATCTTGTTGAATTAACAAGAAAAATAGTACTTTATGTGCTGAAACACACAACTATTCAGACTTTTCAAAATTTGAAGATCAAAAACTTCGGCAAATGAGGACCAAATTTGTTAAACAAAGTGGCAAATTCATCAGCTCGACGAGATCTTTAAGATGTCACAACACATCATTATTGCATCTTGTTGAATTTCCAAGAACAATAGTACTTTACGTGCTCAAACACACAACTTTTGTGACTTTTCAAACTTAAAAAGCTCGATAACTTCGGCAAATGAGGACCAAATTTGTTAAACAAAGTGTCAAATTAATCAGCTCGACGAGATTTTGAAGATGTTACAACAAATCATGATTGCATCTTGTCGAATTTCCAAGAAAAATAGTACTTTATGTGCTCAAACACACAACTTTTGAGACTTTTCAAACTTTGAAGCTCGATAACTTCGGCAAATGAGGACCAAATTTGTTAAACAAAGTGGCAGATTCATCAGCTCGACGAGATCTTTAAGATGTCAAAACAAATCATGATTGCATCTTGTTGCATTTCCAAGAAAAATAGTAGTTTAGGTGATCAAACAAACAACTTTTGTGACTTTTCAAACTTTTACGCTAGATAAGTTCGGCAAATGAGGACCAAATTTGTTAAACAAAGTGTCAAATTCATCAGCTGGACGAGATTTTGAAGATGCCACAACACATCATTATTGCATCTTGTTGAATTTCCAAGAACAATAGTACTTTACGTGCTCAAACACACAACTTTTGTGACTTTTCAAACTTAAAAAGCTCGATAACTTCGGCAAATGAGGACCAAATTTGTTAAACAAAGTGTCAAATTAATCAGCTCGACGAGATTTTGAAGATGTTACAACAAATCATGATTGCATCTTGTCGAATTTCCAAGAAAAATAGTACTTTATGTGCTCAAACACACAACTTTTGAGACTTTTCAAACTTTGAAGCTCGATAACTTCGGCAAATGAGGACCAAATTTGTTAAACAAAGTGGCAGATTCATCAGCTCGACGAGATCTTTAAGATGTCAAAACAAATCATGATTGCATCTTGTTGCATTTCCAAGAAAAATAGTAGTTTAGGTGATCAAACAAACAACTTTTGTGACTTTTCAAACTTTTACGCTAGATAAGTTCGGCAAATGAGGACCAAATTTGTTAAACAAAGTGTCAAATTCATCAGCTGGACGAGATTTTGAAGATGCCACAACACATCATTATTGCATCTTGTTGAATTTCCAAGAAAAATAGCACTTCATGTGCTCAAACACACAACTTTTGTGACTTTTCAAACTTAAAAAGCTCGATAACTTCGGCAAATGAGGACCAAATTTGTTAAACAAAGTGGTAAATTCATCAGCTCGACGAGATCTTTAAGATGTCACAACACATCATTATTGCATCTTGTTGCATTTCCAAGAAAAATGGTACTGTATGTGCTCAAACACACAACTCTTGTGACTTTTCAAACTTTTAAGCTAGATAAGTTCGGCAAATGAGGACCAAATTTGTTAAACAAAGTGTCAAATTCATCAGCTGGACGAGATTTTGAAGATACCACAACACATCATTATTGCATCTTGTTGAATTAACAAGAAAAATAGTACTTTATGTGCTGAAACACACAACTATTCAGACTTTTCAAAATTTGAAGATCAAAAACTTCGGCAAATGAGGACCAAATTTGTTAAACAAAGTGGCAAATTCATCAGCTCGACGAGATCTTTAAGATGTCACAACACATCATTATTGCATCTTGTTGAATTTCCAAGAACAATAGTACTTTACGTGCTCAAACACACAACTTTTGTGACTTTTCAAACTTAAAAAGCTCGATAACTTCGGCAAATGAGGACCAAATTTGTTAAACAAAGTGTCAAATTAATCAGCTCGACGAGATTTTGAAGATGCCACAACACATCATTATTGCATCTTATTGTATTTCCATGAAAAATAGTACTTTACGTGCTCAAACACAGAACTTTTGAGACTTTTCAAACTTTGAAGCTCGATAACTTCGGCAAATGAGGACCAAATTTGTTAAACAAAGTGGCAAATTCATCAACTCGACGAGATTTTGAAGATGCCACAACACATCATTATTGCATCTTGTTGCATTTCCAAGAAAAATAGTACTTTACGTGCTCAAACACACAACTTTTGAGACTTTTCTAAGTTTGAAGCTCGATAACTTCGGCAAATAAGGACCAAACTTGTTAAACAAAATATCAAATTAATCAGCTCGACGAGATTTGGAAGATACCACAACACATCATTATTGCATCTTGTTGAATTAACAAGAAAAATAGTACTTTATG
The DNA here is from genome assembly GCF_040115645.1 of Euwallacea fornicatus. Taxonomy (NCBI): domain Eukaryota; kingdom Metazoa; phylum Arthropoda; class Insecta; order Coleoptera; family Curculionidae; genus Euwallacea; species Euwallacea fornicatus. The sequence goes on along the minus strand of NW_027096012.1, from coordinate 33,661 downwards.
TGCTGAAACACACAACTATTCAGACTTTTCAAAATTTGAAGATCAAAAACTTCGGCAAATGAGGACCAAATTTGTTAAACAAAATATCAAATTAATCAGCTCGACGAGATTTGGAAGATGCCACAACAAATCATGATTGCATCTTGTTGAATTTCCAAGAAAAATAGCACTTCATGTGCTCAAACACACAACTTTTGTGACTTTTCAAACTTAAAAAGCTCGATAACTTCGGCAAATGAGGACCAAATTTGTTAAACAAAGTGTCAAATTAATCAGCTCGACGAGATTTTGAAGATGTTACAACAAATCATGATTGCATCTTGTCGAATTTCCAAGAAAAATAGTACTTTATGTGCTCAAACACACAACTTTTGAGACTTTTCAAACTTTGAAGCTCGATAACTTCGGCAAATGACGACCAAATTTGTTAAACAAAGTGGCAGATTCATCAGCTCGACGAGATCTTTAAGATGTCAAAACAAATCATGATTGCATCTTGTTGCATTTCCAAGAAAAATAGTAGTTTAGGTGATCAAACAAACAACTTTTGTGACTTTTCAAACTTTTACGCTAGATAAGTTCGGCAAATGAGGACCAAATTTGTTAAACAAAGTGTCAAATTCATCAGCTGGACGAGATTTTGAAGATGCCACAACACATCATTATTGCATCTTGTTGAATTTCCAAGAAAAATAATACTTTACGTGCTCAAACACACAACTTTTGAGACTTTTCAAAATTTGAAGCTCGATAAATTCGGCAAATGAGGACCAAATTTGTTAAACAAAGTGGCAGATTCATCAGCTCGACGAGATCTTTAAGATGTCAAAACAAATCATGATTGCATCTTGTTGCATTTCCAAGAAAAATAGTACTTTAGGTGATCAAACAAACATCTTTTGTGACTTTTCAAACTTTTAAGCTTGATAACTTCGGCAAATGAGGACCAAATTTGTTAAACAAAGTGGCAGATTCATCAGCTCGACGAGATCTTTAAGATGTCACAACAAACCATGATTGCATCTTGTTGCATTTCCAAGAAAAATAGTAGTTTAGGTGATCAAACAAACAACTTTTGTGACTTTTCAAACTTTTACGCTAGATAAGTTCGGCAAATGAGGACCAAATTTGTTAAACAAAGTGTCAAATTAATCATCTCGACGAGATTTTGAAGATGCCACAACACATCATTATTGCATCTTGTTGCATTTCCAAGAAAAATAGTACTTTACGTGTTCAAACACACAACTTTTGAGACTTTCCAAAGTTTGAAGCTCGATAACTTCGGCAAATAAGGACCAAATTTGTTAAACAAAATATCAAATTAATCAGCTCGACGAGATTTGGAAGATGCCACAATACATCATTATTGCATCTTGTTGTATTTCCAAGAAAAATAGTACTTTACGTGCTCAAACACAGAACTTTTGAGACTTTTCAATCTTTGAAGCTCGATAACTTCGGCAAATGAGGACCAAATTTGTTAAACAAAGTGGTAAATTCATCAGCTCGACGAGATCTTGAAGATGTCACAACACATCATTATTGCATCTTGTTGAATTTCCAAGAAAAATAGTACTTTACGTGCTCAAACACACAACTTTTGAGACTTTTCAAAATTTGAAGCTCGATAAATTCGGCAAATGAGGACCAAATTTGTTAAACAAAGTGGCAGATTCATCAGCTCGACGAGATCTTCAAGATGTCAAAACAAATCATGATTGCATCTTGTTGCATTTCCAAGAAAAATAGTACTTTAGGTGATCAAACAAACAACTTTTGTGACTTTTCAAACTTTTAAGCTTGATAACTTCGGCAAATGAGGACCAAATTTGTTAAACAAAATATCAAATTAATCAGCTCGACGAGATCTTTAAGATGCCACAACAAATCATGATTGCATCTTGTTGAATTTCCAAGAAAAATAGTACTTTACGTGCTCAAACACACAACTTTTGAGACTTTTCAAATTTTGAAGCTAGATAACTTCGGCAAATGAGGACCAAATTTGTTAAACAAAGTGGCAGATTCATCAGCTCGACGAGATTTGGAAGATGCCACAACAAATCATGATTGCATCTTGTTGAATTTCCAAGAAAAATAGTACTTCATGTGCTCAAACACACAACTTTTGTGACTTTTCAAACTTAAAAAGCTCGATAACTTCGGCAAATGAGGACCAAATTTGTTAAACAAAGTGGTAAATTCATCAGCTCGACGAGATCTTTAAGATGTCACAACACATCATTATTGCATCTTGTTGCATTTCCAAGAAAAATGGTACTGTATGTGCTCAAACACACAACTCTTGTGACTTTTCAAACTTTTAAGCTAGATAAGTTCGGCAAATGAGGACCAAATTTGTTAAACAAAGTGTCAAATTCATCAGCTGGACGAGATTTTGAAGATGCCACAACACATCATTATTGCATCTTGTTGCATTTCCAAGAAAAATAGTACTTTACGTGTTCAAACACACAACTTTTGAGACTTTTGAAAGTTTGAAGCTCGATAACTTCGGCAAACGAGGACCAACTTTGTTAAACAAAGTGGCAAATTCATCAACTCGACGAGATCTTTAAGATGTCATAACAATCCATGATTGCATCTTGTTGCATTTCCAAGAAAAATAGTACTTTACGTGCTCAAACACACAACTTTTGAGACTTTTCTAAGTTTGAAGCTCGATAACTTCGGCAAATAAGGACCAAACTTGTTAAACAAAATATCAAATTAATCAGCTCGACGAGATTTGGAAGATACCACAACACATCATTATTGCATCTTGTTGAATTAACAAGAAAAATAGTACTTTATGTGCTGAAACACACAACTATTCAGACTTTTCAAAATTTGAAGATCAAAAACTTCGGCAAATGAGGACCAAATTTGTTAAACAAAGTGGCAAATTCATCAGCTCGACGAGATCTTTAAGATGTCACAACACATCATTATTGCATCTTGTTGAATTTCCAAGAACAATAGTACTTTACGTGCTCAAACACACAACTTTTGTGACTTTTCAAACTTAAAAAGCTCGATAACTTCGGCAAATGAGGACCAAATTTGTTAAACAAAGTGTCAAATTAATCAGCTCGACGAGATTTTGAAGATGTTACAACAAATCATGATTGCATCTTGTCGAATTTCCAAGAAAAATAGTACTTTATGTGCTCAAACACACAACTTTTGAGACTTTTCAAACTTTGAAGCTCGATAACTTCGGCAAATGAGGACCAAATTTGTTAAACAAAGTGGCAGATTCATCAGCTCGACGAGATCTTTAAGATGTCAAAACAAATCATGATTGCATCTTGTTGCATTTCCAAGAAAAATAGTAGTTTAGGTGATCAAACAAACAACTTTTGTGACTTTTCAAACTTTTACGCTAGATAAGTTCGGCAAATGAGGACCAAATTTGTTAAACAAAGTGTCAAATTCATCAGCTCGACGAGATCTTTAAGATGTCACAACACATCATTATTGCATCTTGTTGAATTTCCAAGAACAATAGTACTTTACGTGCTCAAACACACAACTTTTGTGACTTTTCAAACTTAAAAAGCTCGATAACTTCGGCAAATGAGGACCAAATTTGTTAAACAAAGTGTCAAATTAATCAGCTCGACGAGATTTTGAAGATGTTACAACAAATCATGATTGCATCTTGTCGAATTTCCAAGAAAAATAGTACTTTATGTGCTCAAACACACAACTTTTGAGACTTTTCAAACTTTGAAGCTCGATAACTTCGGCAAATGAGGACCAAATTTGTTAAACAAAGTGGCAGATTCATCAGCTCGACGAGATCTTCAAGATGTCAAAACAAATCATGATTGCATCTTGTTGCATTTCCAAGAAAAATAGTACTTTAGGTGATCAAACAAACAACTTTTGTGACTTTTCAAACTTTTAAGCTTGATAACTTCGGCAAATGAGGACCAAATTTGTTAAACAAAATATCAAATTAATCAGCTCGACGAGATCTTTAAGATGTCACAACAAATCATGATTGCATCTTGTTGAATTTCCAAGAAAAATAGTACTTTACGTGCTCAAACACACAACTTTTGAGACTTTTCAAATTTTGAAGCTAGATAACTTCGGCAAATGAGGACCAAATTTGTTAAACAAAGTGGCAGATTCATCAGCTAGACGAGATCTTTAAGATGTCACAACAAATCATGATTGCATCTTGTTGCATTTCCAAGAAAAATAGTACTTTAGGTGATCAAACAAACAACTTTTGTGACATTTCTAATTTTTAAGCTAGATAACTTCGGCAAAAAGGACCAAATTTGTTAAACAAAGTGGTAAATTCATCAGCTCGACGAGATCTTGAAGATGTCACAACACATCATTATTGCATCTTGTTGAATTTCCAAGAACAATAGTACTTTACGTGCTTAAACACACAACTTTTGTGACTTTTCAAACTTAAAAAGCTCGATAACTTCGGCAAATGAGGACCAAACTTGTTAAACAAAATATCAAATTAATCAGCTCGACGAGATTTGGAAGATACCACAACACATCATTATTGCATCTTGTTGAATTAACAAGAAAAATAGTACTTTATGTGCTGAAACACACAACTATTCAGACTTTTCAAAATTTGAAGATCAAAAACTTCGGCAAATGAGGACCAAATTTGTTAAACAAAGTGGCAAATTCATCAGCTCGACGAGATCTTTAAGATGTCACAACACATCATTATTGCATCTTGTTGAATTTCCAAGAACAATAGTACTTTACGTGCTCAAACACACAACTTTTGTGACTTTTCAAACTTAAAAAGCTCGATAACTTCGGCAAATGAGGACCAAATTTGTTAAACAAAGTGTCAAATTAATCAGCTCGACGAGATTTTGAAGATGTTACAACAAATCATGATTGCATCTTGTCGAATTTCCAAGAAAAATAGTACTTTATGTGCTCAAACACACAACTTTTGAGACTTTTCAAACTTTGAAGCTCGATAACTTCGGCAAATGAGGACCAAATTTGTTAAACAAAGTGGCAGATTCATCAGCTCGACGAGATCTTTAAGATGTCAAAACAAATCGTGATTGCATCTTGTTGCATTTCCAAGAAAAATAGTAGTTTAGGTGATCAAACAAACAACTTTTGTGACTTTTCAAACTTTTACGCTAGATAAGTTCGGCAAATGAGGACCAAATTTGTTAAACAAAGTGTCAAATTCATCAGCTGGACGAGATTTTGAAGATGCCACAACACATCATTATTGCATCTTGTTGAATTTCCAAGAAAAATAATACTTTACGTGCTCAAACACACAACTTTTGAGACTTTTCAAAATTTGAAGCTCGATAAATTCGGCAAATGAGGACCAAATTTGTTAAACAAAGTGGCAGATTCATCAGCTCGACGAGATCTTTAAGATGTCAAAACAAATCATGATTGCATCTTGTTGCATTTCCAAGAAAAATAGTACTTTAGGTGATCAAACAAACATCTTTTGTGACTTTTCAAACTTTTAAGCTTGATAACTTCGGCAAATGAGGACCAAATTTGTTAAACAAAGTGGCAGATTCATCAGCTCGACGAGATCTTTAAGATGTCACAACAAACCATGATTGCATCTTGTTGCATTTCCAAGAAAAATAGTAGTTTAGGTGATCAAACAAACAACTTTTGTGACTTTTCAAACTTTTACGCTAGATAAGTTCGGCAAATGAGGACCAAATTTGTTAAACAAAGTGTCAAATTAATCATCTCGACGAGATTTTGAAGATGCCACAACACATCATTATTGCATCTTGTTGCATTTCCAAGAAAAATAGTACTTTACGTGTTCAAACACACAACTTTTGAGACTTTCCAAAGTTTGAAGCTCGATAACTTCGGCAAATAAGGACCAAATTTGTTAAACAAAATATCAAATTAATCAGCTCGACGAGATTTGGAAGATGCCACAATACATCATTATTGCATCTTGTTGTATTTCCAAGAAAAATAGTACTTTACGTGCTCAAACACAGAACTTTTGAGACTTTTCAATCTTTGAAGCTCGATAACTTCGGCAAATGAGGACCAAATTTGTTAAACAAAGTGGTAAATTCATCAGCTCGACGAGATCTTGAAGATGTCACAACAAATCATGATTGCATCTTGTTGCAATTCCAAGAAAAATAGTAGTTTAGGTGATCAAACAAACAACTTTTGTGACTTTTCAAACTTTTAAGCTAGATAAGTTCGGCAAATGAGGACCAAATTTGTTAAACAAAGTGTCAAATTCATCAGCTGGACGAGATTTTGAAGATGCCACAACACATCATTATTGCATCTTGTTGAATTTCCAAGAAAAATAGTACTTTACGTGCTCAAACACACAACTTTTGAGACTTTTCAAAATTTGAAGCTCGATAAATTCGGCAAATGAGGACCAAATTTGTTAAACAAAGTGGCAGATTCATCAGCTCGACGAGATCTTCAAGATGTCAAAACAAATCATGATTGCATCTTGTTGCATTTCCAAGAAAAATAGTACTTTAGGTGATCAAACAAACAACTTTTGTGACTTTTCAAACTTTTAAGCTTGATAACTTCGGCAAATGAGGACCAAATTTGTTAAACAAAATATCAAATTAATCAGCTCGACGAGATCTTTAAGATGTCACAACAAATCATGATTGCATCTTGTTGAATTTCCAAGAAAAATAGTACTTTACGTGCTCAAACACACAACTTTTGAGACTTTTCAAATTTTGAAGCTAGATAACTTCGGCAAATGAGGACCAAATTTGTTAAACAAAGTGGCAGATTCATCAGCTAGACGAGATCTTTAAGATGTCACAACAAATCATGATTGCATCTTGTTGCATTTCCAAGAAAAATAGTACTTTAGGTGATCAAACAAACAACTTTTGTGACTTTTCTAATTTTTAAGCTAGATAACTTCGGCAAAAAGGACCAAATTTGTTAAACAAAGTGGTAAATTCATCAGCTCGACGAGATCTTGAAGATGTCACAACAAATCATGATTGCTTCTTGTTGCAATTCCAAGGAAAATAGTAGTTTAGGTGATCAAACAAACAACTTTTGTGACTTTTCAAACTTTTAAGCTAGATAACTTCGGCAAATGAGGACCAAATTTGTTTAAGAAAGTGTCAAATTAATCAGCTTTACGAGGTCTTTAGGATGTCACCACAAATCATGATTGCATCTTGTTGAATTTCCAAGAAAAATGGTACTTTAAATGCTCAAACACACAACTTTTGTGACTTTTCAAAATTTAAATCTCGATAACATCGGCACCTGTGGGTTAAGCAACCTCTCAGGCGCGTCCTCCGGGTGGCGGATAGGGGAACGGCCAAGGCTCTTTGCGGTGCTTTGGTTAGTGGAAGGGATAAGTGATGACTGCAAAGTAAATCTTGCAGGCTCGGAACCAAAACTTCCGCCGTGGACCAGCTCAGTTTACTGTAAACATCTGGTGGACTCGAGCACCGGGGGCAGGGATGTCTTCATTGCCGATGTGGATCAGATGAGCGGGTATTCTTAAGGATCGCGTGGTGAGGCCACTATAAATACCTCCCTAATCCTAAAGTGGGGTGCGCGCCGACGGGATGCATGGCTGGAGGTGGTCCAGTTCCTAGCGGCTCTGGAGGGTTCCACACTGTGGACTTGGGCTTGGCGACCCCACGGATACCTCAGCTGAAATTATACTTACCTCCCAAAGTATGATTTGCCCTGCATACCTAGTTCCTTTAAAGTCCGCTCTTCGGAGAATCCCAGCTTGATCCAAATCCTGAAACAAAGAAAAGTAAAAATTAGACAAATATATGATGAGTACTGAAAAAAACAAAACACCCCAGGTAGGTAAAAATCCTGCCGCAAGCCTCGATGGCCACCGCCGGCCCCGTGGATTCTGGGGGGGGGAGGCAGAAATACTCTATAAGGGGTGAGGAGAGAAGGGGGAGAAGAACATGATCAGTAGGGACGAATGGTTGGAGTGCACGGTGTAAGGAACAGAGGGAAGGAGAGATAGTATAGGGGAAAGAGGAAAAAAGGTAAGTGTCGCACGAGAAAGCGATAAGATAAGGAAAAGGAGTAACATGGCGGAGGATGAAGGAAAAGGTGAGTTACCTTATAAGAGGAAGGAGTGTTTGGAGGTGTACCTCTTAAAAGAAGGACTGGGGGCTATAACCAAACTAGTAAACGGATTGAAAGGGTACATCAAAAGCAATACAAAAAGGGAAATAAAAGAGATTACGGGAAAACTAGAGAAACAAATTAAAGACTTAAACAAAAATATAATTAAAGACTTTATAAAAAAAAAAAAGTATGAAAGGCTGGAGATTCTCACGTACTAAGAGGACGTCCAGTCAGAAGTGGGGGGGAGCGACCTGAAGCAGTGAAAAGTATGGTAAGTACAGAAAAAAGAGAAATAGGTACGCAGACTGGGGAAAAGGAGAGAACGGATAGGTATGAGGAGTTTGTGAAGCAGGAAAATAGGGAGTGGAAGGAGGAAGAGTACACGAATGCGAGGATAGAGGTAGGACACCTGCTGGAAACGGGTGGGAAAGGAACGAAAGTTGTGGTTGAGAGGCCAGGAGTGAATGGGAAAGAGATGGATGTCTGGGTAAGGTTTAAAAATAGAAACAGAGAGTGCTGGAGGAGATAGAGGAGGACATTGGGGTTGCGGAGTTCAGCAGTAGGGTTTAAAGGAAAGGGAAAGTGATGGAAGAAAATAGGAGTAAAATCATTAAAATTAGGTATGCAGGAAAGGAGGAGGAGTTTGTCGTAGTACGTACGAACACAAATGATACAATACACCGAGATGTTAATGATGAGAAGATTTTATTGAAAGTACTGGTGTTTCTTTTTTTGTACTAAAACTTATATATCTAAATTTGACATACACTATCTATTCAAAAAAACGTTAAAAATGTAATTATAAATGGTGGTTTACTAAACCTTTGACAAAACCATCTAAGCAACAAAAATACCTATAAACAACTACCCGTCGACATTATTATAAGGGAACCATTTACTGGTACCGGTATTAGGTAAATGATTTCAAACCTTGACCTAAACAAGGTATACCACAAGTTATTTGAGAGGCTACTGGAAGTAAGGAGGGAGACGGAAGGGGAAGAAATCATAGGAATGCACGGGCTGGAAGGAATGAAAATGGACAGATGGAGGAAAATGGTTGAAAGAGTGCTGCATGGAAATGGAACGAAGGCAGTAATATATGAGAAAACGGAAGGAAGAGTAAGTAAGGAGAGGAGGAAGAGAGAGAAAAGGACCTATGCAATGATTGTCGATAGAACCACCACCTTGTCGATAGAAGGAAGGATGAGGGAGGAAATGATGCGATTCGGGAAGTAAAAAAGATACTGAATGAACTGCGTGTAGAGGAAGAAGTGACTGGAATCAGAATGAGTAAGGATGAAAGAGTTGTGGTGAGAATGGGTGAGGAGGGAGGAAATATAAATAGTATAAGTGGGACAGTAGGAAAGATGATGGGAAGGAATGTGAGAGCTGTAGGACCAGGTATGAATCAATGGATGACTTTGTTTGTCAGAGGGTTGGATAATTCGGCTAAAAGGGCAGATGTGGAAAAGGCGCTGACGGAGAGAGTGCAAGGGATGTGTAAGAATGATTTTAGCGTGAGAGAATTAAAACCTATGTGGGGGTGTATGCAAGCATGCACAATTAGGGTAAAGAAGAGATGGGGGAAGATTCTTTTGGAGAATCCCAACATCAAGATAGAATGGGCTGTGTGCAGAATGGAGAGGAGATTGAGAGTGAGGAAGTGTTTAAGGTGCTGGGATATAGGACATATGATTGCGGAATGTAAAGGGGAAGAGAGAAGGGGGTGTTGTTATAGTGTGGGAAAAAGGGTCATGTAAGGAAGGAATGTGAGGAGAGGGAGTGGTGTGTGCTGTGTGATATGGAGGGACATATGACTGGGACGGGGAGATGTGGAGCATTTAGGAGGGCTATAGGGGAAGCGAGGGCTGCTGAGAGAAGGTCGGTAATGTCTCCGGAGGGGGGAGGGTAGGTACCATTTGTGTTTTTTTTTTCTTTTCCACCCTCCCCCTGAAGTAATGCCTAACGGCGGTTCTGGGGGGGATCCAGGGTGAAGAGAGGAGGGTTTTTAGTGGGTAGGCGTCTCCCTTCAGGAGATAAATCCCACATAACCCGGTCGCCTATCAATCAGACCGGGTACCTTTAGAAAGATTTCCCCCTCTATAAAAAAAAACAAAAAAAAATGTTAATTCGGTTTAGTTCGGGTTTATTCGGGTTAATTCGGGTTTAATCGGGTTAATTCGGGTTAGTTCGGGTTTATTCGGGTTACTTCGAGTTTATTCGGGTTTGTTAGGGTTTATTCGGGTTACTTCGGGTTAGTTCGGGTTTATTCGGGTTACTTCAGGTTTATTCGGGTTCCTGTGGGTTGAGCAACCTATCAGGCGCGTCCCCCGGGTGGCGGATAGGGGAACGGCCAATGCTCCTTGCGGGGCTTTGGTTAGTGGAAGTGATAAGTGATGGCTGCAAAGTAAAATTTGCAAGTCCGGAACGAAAACTTCTGCCGTGGACCAGCTCAGTATACCGTAAACATCTAATGTGCTTCGGTGAAATGGCAGGAATTTTGTTTTACCGGGACTGCTTTGGGTGGGCGGGGATCTTTCAAGATCGCGTGGTGAGGCCACTATAAACACCTTCCAATTCCCATGGTGTGGTGCGCGTCTAAGGGATGCAAGGCTGGGGGGAAGTCCAGCTCCGAGCGGCCCCGTAAAGATTCACCTTGTGAATTCAGACTTGGCGAGTCTGCGGAACTTTAACTGAAATTATACTTACCTACCAAAGTGGAGCTTCTCCCAACTTACCCCTAATCCTCGCAAACTTCCGCTCTTCGGAGAATCCTTAATCGTCCTATCCAAAGATCATACCGTAAACATTCGACTGGTACTGATGGGGGCTGCAGGGATGGGGTCATCATCGGGGCGAATCGGGTGAGCGGGGGCCCCCCTGGGGGCCGGGTGGTGAGGACACTCTAAATACCTTCCAAATCCTAAGGTGGGGTGCGCGCCGAAGGGATGCATGGCTGGATGGAAGTCCGGTCCCTAGCGGCCCAGTTAGGGTTCACCCTCATTCAGTGAACATAGGTGTGGCGAGCCTACGGATACCTAAGCTGGAATTGTACCGAGTCCCAAGTGCAGTTTGTCCAATAACCTTATCCTTGATGAATTCCGACTATACAGAGTGTCCTTGAAATTATCCAGAATCCTGAAAGAACCCATCCTGATATCCTGTGCTTACCCAAAGACTAACCTGGATGGAAGAGATGAGGAGAAACAGATTTTAAAAAAAATGAACATGAGTGACTTGAAAAACGAGTTACCCCAGGCGGGTGATAATCCCGCCGTTGGCTCCGACCGGGTGAAAGCCCCGGTGACCAACGCTGGCCCCAAGGATTCTGGGGAGGGCCACAGCCACTTGAGACGGGGAGAGACGTCCGCGCAGAGGGAGGAGGGAACAGGGAGGGGTGGGTTTGCGAGGAGTGACAAGCTCCTGCGGACGCCGCCTATGAAGGCGAAACAGGTGAGTGAGGGGGATGAGGGGGCGATGGAAGAGAAGCTCTCCGACGCCTCTCAGGAAGAGGTGCCCCATCTCACGACTACTCCCCAGGGGGGGAAACGGGGGAGGGCACAGGAGAGCTTCTCTCCCTTGGCCGACCGTAGGGCACTGGAGGAGAAAGTGCAGGACCTGGATCAGGTCGTGAAGAGCCTACGGAAACCGAACCAGGAGATCTTGGACGCTGTAATGGCGGTCAAGAGTGCCCTGCGTACGGTTAAACGTAGGGAAAAGATGGAAGAGGAACGGGAAAAGGAGCGGGAGAAGCTCCTCGAAGAGGTAAGGGAGCTGCGGAAGCAGCTGGAGAAGGTCCAAGGGGGGCGTAAGGGAGGTCTGGAGACAGCCACCTGGGCCACTCAAACGGACACGGCGGAGGAAAGGCGCATGGAGGAGCAGCGGGAAAGGATCCGCAGTCTCGTCGCTTCCGGGGAGCTGATGGAGGCTCTTCGGGAAAGGTGGGAGGCGGCTCTGTTCCAACGGACGGAGGTGGCCTACGGGGACCCCATGTCGGAGGGGTACCGGAGCGACTTGGGGGTGATAGTGGGGGAGGAGGACAGTCCGCTCAAAAAGCGAGTGCTGGCCGGGCTTCCCAAGCTGGCTGAACTGAGGGGGCGAGCACGAGGCGGGGACGACCCCCTTCCTTGTGCAGACCTGCCGGTTGCGCAAGGGTGGGAGGACGGAGACGCTCGAGCGCTTCGTCTTTTTCCACCAGATGGGTGGGGACATGGGTCCGGAAGCGGTCTTCGGAGCGCTGAAGGAGCTCGTGGGAACTGCACAGAGGGAGGGAAGGACGAGGGTGCTCGTCCCCCAGGTTCCGGGATCCGATCCCGGAAAACTCAGGAAGCTGGGGGAGCTTGCTGCCGAGGGAACTAACCTAAAAATTTGTTTCTATTGGCAGGAAGAAAAGGAGAAGGCGCAAGGAGCGGGAAAGAGGGAAGAGGAAGGGGTGATCTTCGTGGCGAGGGAGGAAGGCACCTCCTACTTGGATGCCCTCAAGAAGGTGAGGCAAGTGGTTGCCAGGGGCGGCCAAGAGGTAAAGGTCAGCACCGTCAGGGAGACGAAGAAGGGGGAGATGCTACTGACGGTGCCGAAAGGAGGACAGGGCGGGCAACTGCGGGAGTTGCTAGCCAAGGAGCTGGGCCCGAACAGGGTGAAAGGGGGACAGGGAGGTCGGCGGCCTTCCAAGTGCACGGCCTCGACGCAGTCGCCATCGAGGAAGAAATGGTGGGGGCGGTGGCAACCGCGGCTGGAGTGGAGAAAGTGTGGCTAAGGCTGCTCAGTCTCCGTCCAAGTTTCGGAAGCTGCCAAACCGCCACTCTTCTGGTGGAGGGCGAGGCGGTCAGACGGGTGAGGAGGGTCACCGAGGTGCAGGTGGGTATCTCGAGGTGTCGTTTGAAGGAGCGGCGGGAAACCGATCGCTGCTTCAGATGTTGGGAAAGGGGTCATAGGGCGACCGAATGCAAGGGAGAGGACCGCTCGCGAGGAGCGTGCGCGTGCACGAGGTCCTTCATACCCCGGATCCGTGCGTGGTACGAGTGCGAGTGGACGAAGAGCGGGTACATGTTGGCTCAGGTTTTAACCGGACACGGCGTGTTCGGGAAATACCTGAAGCGAATACCAGTCGAGAGAAGTGCCGAATGTTGGTTTTGTAGCGAAAGGGAAGACACACCGGAGCACACGCTGTGGATGTGTCCGGAATGGGAAAGCTATCGCGCTGAGGCAAGGGCGGGAGGCTCGACCTCAACCGAAGTACGATAGGGAATGAGCTGGTTGAAAGTAAGAGCAAGTGGGTAGCGTTTGATGGCCTGATAGAGAAGATCTTGAGGGCCAAGATTGTAAAGGAGAACGGGAGGAAGAAGAGTGGGGTGTGGAACCTTGTCCGTACCTAGCTTGAGGGGAAAAGGACGCCCTGATGTAATGCCGAGAGGCGGTTCCGGGGCAGAAAAGGGGAGGTGAGTTTAGTGAGTAGGCGGGCGACGTAATGGTCGGTCGAATCCCACACTATCCGGTCGTGGACCAGGCCGGGTGTCTTAAAAAGATTCCCCAACCTCGAAAAAAAGAGTTAGTTCGAGTTTATTCGATTTAATTCGGGTTAGTTGTGGGCCATCTATGACGGGTGGATGAAAGTGTTCATCCCCAGAGTCAGATGGTGGTTCGAATGCGAATGGGCTAAGCCCAATTACGCCCTGTCGCAGGTTTTCACCGGGCACGGCGTGTTCGGGAAATACCAGCGACGAATAGGGATAGAGCGAAGTGACCACTGCTGATTCTGCGGGAAAGAAGAGCATGGTGTGAGTGACACTCCCGAGCACACGCTATGGGAGTGTCAGGTATGGGAGGCCGATCGCGCGGAAGCCAGACAGAACGGACTCAGACTGGACCGAAACGTGATCGGCAGTGAAATTGGAGAGTCGGAATGCAAGTGGAATGCGTTTGTAAGAATGGTTGAGAAAATCGTGAATGTGAAACGTACGAGAAAGAATGAAAGAAGACGAATGTTACAAGGAGAAGTCAACTAACAATACTGAGTTTACAAATTGTCAAATCCGTCAAATCGGCGAGATTCGTCGGAAATTGCCCGAAAACCACGATTTGGTGTTATTTCGCCAACGCTACAACCAATTTTGTTCAAATCGTGTCCTTTTGGCAAAATAAGCATAATAAGGCCTTAAACGGCAAATAGTCAATTTGGCTTTAATAGAAGGGGCACTTTTTGACCAAATCGTACAATTTGGCGATATTTCGCCAACGCTACAACCAATTTTGTTAAAATCGTCTCCTTTTGGCAAAATAAGCATAATAAGGCCTTAAACGGCAAATCGTCAATTTGGCTCTAATAGAAGCGGCACTTTATGACCAAATCTTATGATTTGGCCTTATCTCGCCAACGCTACAACCAATTTTGTTCAAATCGTCTCCTTTTGGCAAAATAAGCATAATAAGGCCTTAAACGGCAAATCGTCAATTTGGCTCTAATAGAAGCGGCACTTTTTGACCAAATCGTGTAAATCGTACGATTTCGTGCTATTTCCGTCATTCCTAACAATACTGAGCTTAAAAATTGTCAAATCCGTGAAATCGGCGAGTTTCGTCGGAAATTGCCCGAAAACCACGATTTGGCGTTATTTCGCCAACGCTACAACCAATTTTGTTCAAATCGTCTCTTTTTGGCAAAATAAGCATAATAAGGCCTTAAACGGCAAATCGTCAATTTGGCTCTAATAGAAGCGGCACTTTTTGGCCAAATCGTACAATTTGGCGATATTTCGCCAACGCTACAACCAATTTTGTTCAAATCGTCTCCTTTTGGCAAAATAAGCATAATAAGGCCTTAAACGGCAAATCGTCAATTTGGCTCTAATAGAAACGGCACTTTATGACCAAATCTTATGATTTGGCGTTATCTCGCCAACGCTACAACCAATTTTGTTCAAATCGTCTCCTTTTGGCAAAATAAGCATAATAAGGCCTTAAACGGCAAATCGTCAATTTGGCTGTAATAGAAGCGGCACTTTATGACCAAATCTTATGATTTGGCGTTATGTCGCCAACGCTACAACCAATTTTGTTCAAATCGTCTCCTTTTGGCAAAATAAGCATAATAAGGCCTTAAACGGCAAATCGTCAATTTGGCTCTAATAGAAGCGGCACTTTTTGACCAAATCGTGTAAATCGTACGATTTTGTGCTATTTCCGTCATTCCTAACAATACTGAGCATAAAAATAGTCAAATCCGTGAAATCGGCGAGTTTCGTCGGAAATTGACCGAAAACCACGATTTGGCGTTATTTCGCCAACGCTACAACCAATTTTGTTCAAATCGTTTCCTTTTGGCAAAATAAGCATAATAAGGCCTTAAACGGCAAATCGTCAATTTGGCTCTAATAGAAACGGCACTTTATGACCAAATCTTATGATTTGGCGTTATCTCGCCAACGCTACAACCAATTTTGTTCAAATCGTCTCCTTTTGGCAAAATAAGCATAATAAGGCCTTAAACGGCAAATCGTCAATTTGGCTGTAATAGAAGCGGCACTTTATGACCAAATCTTATGATTTGGCGTTATGTCGCCAACGCTACAACCAATTTTGTTCAAATCGTCTCCTTCTGGCAAAATAAGCATAATAAGGCCTTAAACGGCAAATCGTCAATTTGGCTCTAATAGAAGCGGCACTTTTTGACCAAATCGTGTAAATCGTACGATTTTGTGCTATTTCCGTCATTCCTAACAATACTGAGCATAAAAATAGTCAAATCCGTGAAATCGGCGAGTTTCGTCGGAAATTGACCGAAAACCACGATTTGGCGTTATTTCGCCAACGCTACAACCAATTTTGTTCAAATCGTTTCCTTTTGGCAAAATAAGCATAATAAGGCCTTAAACGGCAAATCGTCAATTTGGCTCTAATAGAAACGGCACTTTATGACCAAATCTTATGATTTGGCGTTATCTCGCCAACGCTACAACCAATTTTGTTCAAATCGTCTCCTTCTGGCAAAATAAGCATAATAAGGCCTTAAACGGCAAATCGTCAATTTGGCTCTAATAGAAGCGGCACTTTTTGACCAAATCGTGTAAATCGTACGATTTCGTGCTATTTCCGTCATTCCTAACAATACTGAGCATAAAAATAGTCAAATCCGTGAAATCGGCGAGTTTCGTCGGAAATTGACCGAAAACCACGATTTGGCGATATCTCGCAAACGCTACAACCAATTTTGTTCAAATCGTCTCCTTTTGGCAAAATAAGCATAATAAGGCCTTAAACGGCAAATCGTCAATTTGGCTCTAATAGAAGCGGCACTTTTTGACCAAATCGTGTAAATCGTACGATTTCGTGCTATTTCCGTCATTCCTAACAATACTGAGCTTGGGGGCCAAAGTCCTATCCGCACCTCCTCGTGGTGGCCCCTGGATACCCTTCTTCCGAGACCGGGTAACCAATCCCGGTGGAGGATGATGGGTAACTAACGCGGAAGGCTAACAAGGACTAAATATGACAGACAAGGCAACGAAGAAAGGTTTACTTCTCCAGGGGCGATCGGAACCCCAGGGGACGGCGGGCGAGGTGCCGGAGCAGGCCTCGCTGGCAGTCGTAATAAAGCCTCTGCAACAAAGACAGGGTGGTGTCGGTGGACCCCAGGCCACACCCCTAGTGCCAACTACTGGGAAGAAATCTAGGAGAACGTCCCCCGGCGGGCAAAAGAGACTACCAACGCGCAAGGATAGCCCTCCGTCATTGGGGATATCAGCACTAGAGGATGCGTTCAAACAGGTAGATGAGCTGGACCGCCTCTTGAAGTTAAACAGCAGACCTAGGAAGGACATGGTCAACGTCGTGTCCGACCTTCGCAGTGCTCTCCGTCGAGCGCGTATGGAGAGGGAGGAGGAGCGGGCCAGTCTGCCCGCAAATGAGGAGGTTGATATTTTGCGAGAGGAAAATGCCAGCCTGAGAGAGCGCTTATCTCGACTCGAGTCCTCGGGTCGGGTCGTGCCAGATTCGGTCTCCGTCGACTGTCAGACGGAAACCTATGAAGAGAGAAGGACGGCGGAACAGAAGAACCACATCCGCCGACTGATCGGCCAGGGAGATCTGCTGGATGCCCTACGTGAGCGATGGGAGAACGGTCTCTTTATCGCCACCGAGGTCGCGTACGGGGACCCCTTATGCGAGGGCTACCGATCGGATCTTGGGGTAATAGTGGGGTTAGAGTCTTGCCCCCTCAGAGAAAGGTTCCTAAGGCTCCTGCCGGAGCTGAGAGAGCTAGAGGAACAGCCGGAGTCGGAGGACGGCTTCCCATACCTACTGCAGACGTGCAATCTGCGAAAGGGTGGGAGTATAGAACAGCGGGAGAGGTACGTGTTCTTCAGGCAACTGGAGAGCACGGGTCCAGAAGAGGTGCTGGGCTCAGTCAGAGCCCTGGTTCGCACCATGGAGGATTTGGGGAGGACCAGCGTGGTCATACCGCTGGTTCCAGGATCCGATCCCTGGAAGCTTCGTAAGATCTGCGAGCTAGCGGCGATGAACCTGGAGGGTAGATTTAAAATCAAAATCTACCTACCAGAGTCTATGAAACCCGGGGGAGCTGCTGCAGCCACCATGTCTGGTGGCAGGCGAGACGAGGACGCGGTTCTCGTGGCCAAGGAGGAGGGGGCCACCTACTGCGACACCCTCAAGAAGGTGCGACAACTTGTGGCGCAGTCCCAGACCAAAATAGACATAGGCAACGTCAGGGAGACTAAGCGCGGCGAGATCCTTCTGACGTTACCTAAAGGGGGAAATGGAGGGAAAGAACTCCGGGACATTCTCGGCAAGGGGCTGGGAGTAGACAGGGTTCGAACGGGGACGGGGGGCAGGCCCGTGACCTTCCAGGTCACAGGCTTGGACGGAGTCGCTACCGGTGAAGAGGTGGTAGGGGCGGTGGCTGCTGCGGCAGAGCTCGACCCGCGTCGGCTCAAGCTGACCGGCATTCGAGCAAGTTTCGGCAGATGCCAAACCGCCACCATACGTGTTGTCGAGGGGGATAGCGAGGCGGCGGCAAAAGTTCGGGGAATCTCTGATCTGCGAGTCGGCATCAGCAGGTGTCGTCTCAAGGAGAGGAAGGACTCTGGACGTTGCTTCCGCTGTTGGGAGACGGGGCATAGAGCGGGCCAATGTAAAGGCGTGGACAGGTCCCGTCTGTGCGCCCGATGCGCTAAGGAGGGGCACAGGGCCGTGGAGTGTAAAAACTCTCGTTTCTGCCCCCTCTGTAAGGCGGAGGGACACAGCGCAGGAGCCACGGGGTGCGAGGGGCGGACCACGAAGGTCGCGACGGCACCGGCCAAAAAGTCGGCAGCCGGAGCCGCACCGGCAACCCGTGGGTCCAAAAAAAAGACCGAATCCGCGCCTGTGGGAGACAAAGCAAAGGGGGTTCAAGCGGCACGCCCCCCTTCCCCGACTAATTCGGTCGGTGAAGGGGTGGGAGCCGAAAGAGAGGCAGAGGGGGAGGGTCACGAGGAAAGCATAGCCTCGGGGCGCTCCACCGAAGAGCCACTCAAGAGCGAGGCTACGTCGAAACGTGGCAAACGACGGAGAGCGCGATCTCGCGCAGACTCCGCGTAGAGGAGGTTGACTCTCAAGTGAGTGTGAGTGAGTGTGTGCGTGTGAGATTGCGGCGGATAAATGGGAAAATGGCTCCGACGGTCAACGTGCTCAGGTGTCTCCAGATCAATCTGGACAGGAGACGGTTGGCTACCGACTTACTGTTCCAGACGATCCGGGAGAGAGATATCGACGTTGTGTTAGGACAAGAGCCGAACAACGCAACCAAGGGTGTAATTAGGGATCGGAGCGACGACGCTTTCATCTGGTTAGCCAACCATTTGAGGGTGAAGTCAATCCATAGGGACCGGGGTTTCGTAGCGGTGGAGTTGGGATGGATCACGCTGGTCTCGGCGTACTTCTCACCGAACAGGAGCGCGGCCGAATTCGGTGCCATGCTTAGTAGGCTGGAGGAGTACGTGCGGGGACTGGATGGTAGAAAGGTCCTCGTAGCCGGGGATCTGAATGCCAAAAGTGGACGTTTCGGCTCCGAAGCGCGCAATCCTTATGGTCTGGTCCTTGAAGAGTTCTTGGATGCGGGTGGATTCACTCCGCTTAACATCGGGAAGGAGTGGACATTCGGCAACCGCAACGGAAGATCGCTGATCGACGTGACCATGGCCGGTGTGACTGCGGCGGGCATGGTGAATGAGTGGAAAGTTGAGAGCGAGAAAGAGAGTGGAAGTGGGCACAGATACGTTAGCTTTCGGATTTTGAAAGAGGGAAGCGCGCGCTGTGCCAACGATGGCGTGGAGAGTGTGAGTTTGAACGGTTGGATTGTGACTGAGAGAGGAATGAGGAAATTGAACCAGTACGTGATGGCGAGAGAGGGAGCGGCAGGGTTGACCGATGATCCAGAACGGATAGTGAAAGAAATCGGTGACGCCTGCGACGCGTGTTTGAGGAAGAAGAGTGGAAAATCTGGTTGCAATAAGAGAGCGGTGTACTGGTGGAACGATGAGATCGACGAGTTGAGAAAAGAGTGTGTGAGAATGAGAAGAACGATGACGAGAGTGAAGGGCGACAGAGAGACGGACGAAAGAAGAAGAGCGGCGGAAGAAGAGCACAAGGAAGCGCGAAAGGCCCTCAAGGTGTCCATCAGCAACGCCAAGAGGGAGGCGTGGAAGGGTCTGTGTGACGATCTGGAGACGGATATCTGGGGCCTCGGCTACAAAATAGTGGCCGGGAAACTTGGTCATTTTAAAGCGAGCCACCTGCCGGAAGTAGAGATGCTTCGGCATGTGGACGAACTCTTTCCGAAGAAGGAGAAAATCAGATGGGTGCCTAGGGTACCGGGGACGGAACACGTGCCTCGGGTCACGACTGAGGAGATCTGTCAGGCGGTCGGGAGTCTCAAGAGCCGCAAGGCTCCGGGGTTGGACGGGATACCGAACGAGGTCTTGAAGCTGTACCTTGGGGCAACCCCCCAGAGTATGGCAGATTGCGTAACGCGCATCTTGACCTCGGGCGTGTTCCCCAAAATCTGGAAGAGAGCCCGTCTGGTACTGGTGGAGAAACCGAAGCGGGAACCGAGCGCGGAACCCTCGTACCGGCCCATTTGCCTAATCGACGGACTCGGAAAGATTGCGGAAAAGGTGATCAAGACCAGACTTCTGGAAGAAGTGATGGCACACGGAATGATAAATGAGAGACAGTTTGGGTTTGTTAAAGGCAGGAGCACCATTGATGCCATGCTGGCCGTGACGAAGATCGTGGAGGACATCAAGCGGAAACATTGCACACAAGCGGGCTTCTGCGTTATGGTAACTATCGATGTGAAGAACGCGTTTAACACGGCGCCGTGGGACCTCATCGTCCGAGTGATGAAGAGGTCCCCGATAAGCAGGTACTTGACGGACGTCGTCCAGTCATACCTGCAAGACCGATTTCTCGAGTTGCCGAACGGGGAGGTCCGTGAGTTGTCGTGTGGTGTTCCTCAGGGATCCGTTCTTGGTCCCGTCCTGTGGAACCTGTTCTACGACGAGCTGCTGACGGTGGGTTATCCAGACGGCGTCACTCCGGTGGCGTACGCGGACGACTTGTCGTTGGTGGTCACGGCAAGGGACAGGGAAACTCTGGAGAGGAGAGTCAGGGGGGCCATGGAACTGGTCTCCGACACGTTCCGAGCCAAAGGTCTCAGCATGGCTACGAACAAGACAGAGATGGTGCTTCTGGTGGGAAGAAGATTGTTGAGAAGCTTGAGTCTCTGGGTGGATGGTGTCAGGTACGAAAGTCAGGAATGTGTGAAGTACCTGGGAGTGTGGTTCGGTAGGAATACTCGCTTCGGCGAGCACACCCGCCGAACTGCCGACAAGGTGGGCGGGATTCTACGGAAACTCGAGGGAATCCTGCCCAGAGTAAACGGATTGGCGTTTGAAAGGAGGCGAGTGCTTGTGACGGCGGCGGCGTCGGTCCTGCTGTACGCGGTTCCGGTGTGGCACACCGAGCTGACGTACCGAAAGTACAACGCCATCTTGGAACGAGCAAACAGATCGCTCGCAATCAGGGTGGCGTGTGCATACAGGACGGCTCCGGGCGCGGCGGTGTTGGTGTTGGCTAAAATACCGCCGGTGAGACTGCGAGTGGAAGAGAGAAGAAGGGTGTGGGAGCGAGGTAAGAATTCAAGGAGTGAAGCGAGCGATTGGGTGATTAGCGAATGGGAGAAAGAGTGGGCCAAGTACGATGGCAGGATGAAAGTGTTCGTACCCAGCGTAAGGCGGTGGCTCGAATGTAAGTGGACAAGACCGGGTTACGCGCTGTCGCAGGTGTTTACTGGGCACGGTGTGTTCGGTAAATACCTGCACAAAATCGGAGTTGAAAGAAGTAACCACTGCTGGTTCTGTGGGGACGAAACAGAGTGCGTGGCGGACACCCCGGAGCACACGCTGTGGGAGTGTCCGCAGTGGGAGGGGTACCGTGTGGAGGCCAGGGGGAGGGGACTCAACTTGGACCGAAACATGATCGGGCGTGATTTGGTGGAGACAGAGGAGAAGTGGATGGCATTTGAAAGAATGGTGGGAAAGATCATGTGGGACAAGATTGTGAGAGGGAGAGAACGGACATCGGAAAGAGTGCGGGAACAGAGCAACCTCGGCGGCGCGTAGTCTGCGAGCAGAGTAGACAGGGCCCTGAAGGAATGCCGAAAGGCGATACCGGGGCGAAGAGGGGAGGTGGTTTTTAGTGGGTAGGCGGGCGACATAATGGTCGGTCGAATCCCACACTACCTGGCTGCACGTCGACGCCAGGTGTCTTAAGAAGATTCCCACCTCCTCGCAAAAAAAAAAAAAAAAAAAAAAAAAAAAAAAAAAAAAAAAACAATACTGAGCTTAAAAATAGTCAAATCCGTGAAATCGGCGAGTTTCGTCGGAAATTGACCGAAAACCACGATTTGGCGTTATTTCGCCAACGCTACAACCAATTTTGTTCAAATCGCCTCCTTTTGGCAAAATAAACATAATAAGGCCTTAAACAGCAAATCGTCAATTTGGCTCTAATAGAAGCGGCACTTTATGACCAAATCTTATGATTTGGCGTTATCTCGCGAACGCTACAACCAATTTTGTTCAAATCGTCTCCTTTTGGCAAAATAAGCATAATAAGGCCTTAAACGGCAAATCGTCAATTTGGTTCTAATAGAAGCGGCACTTTTTGTCCAAATCGTACAATTTGGCGATATTTCGCCAACGCTACAACCAATTTTGTTCAAATCGTCTCCTTTTGGCAAAATAAGCATAATAAGGCCTTAAACGGCAAATCGTCAATTTGGCTCTAATAGAAGCGGCACTTTTTGTCCAAATCTTACGATTTGGCGTTATCTCGCAAACGCTACAACCAATTTTGTTCAAATCGTCTCCTTTTGGCAAAATAAGCATAATAAGGCCTTAAACGGCAAATCGTCAATTTGGCTCTAATAGAAGCGGTAATTTTGTCCAAATCGTACGATTTGGCGTTATCTCGCCAACGCTACATCCAATTTTGTTCAAATCGTCTCCTTTTGGCAAAATAAGCATAATAAGACCTTAAACGGCAAATCGTCAATTTGGCTCTAATAGAAGCGGCACTTTTTGTCCAAATCGTACGATTTGACGTTATCTCGCCAACGCTACATCCAATTTTGTTCAAATCGTCTCCTTTTGGCAAAATAAGCATAATAAGGCCTTAAACGGCAAATCGTCAATTTGGCTCTAATAGAAGCGGCACGTTTTGTCCAAATCATACAATTTGGCGATATTTCGCCAACGCTACAACCAATTTTGTTCAAATCGTCTCCTTTTGGCAAAATAAGCATAATAAGGCCTTAAACGGCAAATCGTCAATTTGGCTCTAATAGAAGCGGCACTTTATGACCAAATCTTATGATTTGGCGTTATCTCGCCAACGCTACAACCAATTTTGTTCAAATCGTCTCCTTCTGGCAAAATAAACATAATAAGGCCTTAAACGGCAAATCGTCAATTTGGCTCTAATAGAAGCGGCACTTTTTGACCAAATCGTGTAAATCGTACGATTTCGTGCTATTTCCGTCATTCCTAACAATACTGACCTTAAAAATAGTCAAATCCGTGAAATCGGCGAGTTTCGTCGGAAATTGACCGAAAACCACGATTTGGCGTTATTTCGCCAACGCTACAACCAATTTTGTTCAAATCGCCTCCTTTTGGCAAAATAAACATAATAAGGCCTTAATCGGCAAGTCGTCAATTTGGTTCTAATAGAAGCGGCACTTTTTGGCCAAATCCTACAATTTGGCGATATTTCGCCAACGCTACAACCAATTTTGTTCAAATCGTCTCCTTCTGGCAAAATAAGCATAATAAGGCCTTAAACGGCAAATCGTCAATTTGGCTCTAATAGAAGCGGCACTTTTTGTCCAAATCGTACAATTTGGCGATATTTCGCCAACGCTACAACCAATTTTGTTCAAATCGTCTCCTTTTGGCAAAATAAGCATAATAAGGCCTTAAACGGCAAATCGTCAATTTGGCTCTAATAGAAGCGGCACTTTTTGTCCAAATCTTACGATTTGGCGTTATCTCGCAAACGCTACAACCAATTTTGTTCAAATCGTCTCCTTTTGGCAAAATAAGCATAATAAGGCCTTAAACGGCAAATCGTCAATTTGGCTCTAATAGAAGCGGCACTTTTTGTCCAAATCGTACGATTTGACGTTATCTCGCCAACGCTACATCCAATTTTGTTCAAATCGTCTCCTTTTGGCAAAATAAGCATAATAAGGCCTTAAACGGCAAATCGTCAATTTGACTCTAATAGAAGCGGCACTTTTTGTCCAAATCGTACAATTTGGCGATATTTCGCCAACGCTACAACCAATTTTGTTCAAATCGTCTCCTTTTGGCAAAATAAGCATAATAAGGCCTTAAACGGCAAATCGTCAATTTGGCTCTAATAGAAGCGGCACTTTTTGACCAAATCGTACAATTTGGCGATATTTCGCCAACGCTACAACCAATTTTGTTCAAATCGTCTCCTTTTGGCAAAATAAGCATACTAAGGCCTTAAACGGCAAATCGTCAATTTGGCTCTAATAGAAGCGGCACTTTTTGTCCAAATCGTACGATTTGACGTTATCTCGCCAACGCTACATCCAATTTTGTTCAAATCGTCTCCTTTTGGCAAAATAAGCATAATAAGGCCTTAAACGGCAAATCGTCAATTTGGCTCTAATAGAAGCGGCACGTTTTGTCCAAATCGTACAATTTGGCGATATTTCGCCAACGCTACAACCAATTTTGTTCAAATCGTCTCCTTTTGGCAAAATAAGCATAATAAGGCCTTAAACGGCAAATCGTCAATTTGGCTCTAATAGAAGCGGCACTTTATGACCAAATCTTATGATTTGACGTTATCTCGCCAACGCTACAACCAATTTTGTTCAAATCGTCTCCTTTTGGCAAAATAAGCATAATAAGGCCTTAAACGGCAAATCGTCAATTTGGCTCTAATAGAAGCGGCACTTTTTGACCAAATCGTGTAAATCGTACGATTTCGTGCTATTTCCGTCATTCCTAACAATACTGAGCATAAAAATAGTCAAATCCGTGAAATCGGCGAGTTTCGTCGGAAATTGACCGAAAACCACGATTTGGCGATATCTCGCAAACGCTACAACCAATTTTGTTCAAATCGTCTCCTTTTGGCAAAATAAGCATAATAAGGCCTTAAACGGCAAATCGTCAATTTGGCTCTAATAGAAGCGGCACTTTTTGACCAAATCGTGTAAATCGTACGATTTCGTGCTATTTCCGTCATTCCTAACAATACTGAGCTTAAAAATAGTCAAATCCGTGAAATCGGCGAGTTTCGTCGGAAATTGACCGAAAACCACGATTTGGCGTTATTTCGCCAACGCTACAACCAATTTTGTTCAAATCGCCTCCTTTTGGCAAAATAAACATAATAAGGCCTTAATCGGCAAGTCGTCAATTTGGTTCTAATAGAAGCGGCACTTTTTGGCCAAATCCTACAATTTGGCGATATTTCGCCAACGCTACAACCAATTTTGTTCAAATCGTCTCCTTCTGGCAAAATAAGCATAATAAGGCCTTAAACGGCAAATCGTCAATTTGGCTCTAATAGAAGCGGCACTTTTTGTCCAAATCGTACAATTTGGCGATATTTCGCCAACGCTACAACCAATTTTGTTCAAATCGTCTCCTTTTGGCAAAATAAGCATAATAAGGCCTTAAACGGCAAATCGTCAATTTGGCTGTAATACAAGCGGCACTTTTTGACCAAATCGTACAATTTGGCGATATTTCGCCAACGCTACAACCAATTTTGTTCAAATCGTCTCCTTTTGGCAAAATAAGCATAATAAGGCCTTAAACGGCAAATCGTCAATTTGGCTCTAATAGAAGCGGCACTTTTTGACCAAATCGTGTAAATCGTACGATTTCGTGCTATTTCCGTCATTCCTAACAATACTGAGCTTAAAAATAGTCAAATCCGTGAAATCGGCGAGTTTCGTCGGAAATTGACCGAAAACCACGATTTGGCGTTATTTCGCCAACGCTACAACCAATTTTGTTCAAATCGCCTCCTTTTGGCAAAATAAACATAATAAGGCCTTAAACAGCAAATCGTCAATTTGGCTCTAATAGAAGCGGCACTTTATGACCAAATCTTATGATTTGGCGTTATCTCGCGAACGCTACAACCAATTTTGTTCAAATCGTCTCCTTTTGGCAAAATAAGCATAATAAGGCCTTAAACGGCAAATCGTCAATTTGGTTCTAATAGAAGCGGCACTTTTTGTCCAAATCGTACAATTTGGCGATATTTCGCCAACGCTACAACCAATTTTGTTCAAATCGTCTCCTTTTGGCAAAATAAGCATAATAAGGCCTTAAACGGCAAATCGTCAATTTGGCTCTAATAGAAGCGGCACTTTTTGTCCAAATCTTACGATTTGGCGTTATCTCGCAAACGCTACAACCAATTTTGTTCAAATCGTCTCCTTTTGGCAAAATAAGCATAATAAGGCCTTAAACGGCAAATCGTCAATTTGGCTCTAATAGAAGCGGTAATTTTGTCCAAATCGTACGATTTGGCGTTATCTCGCCAACGCTACATCCAATTTTGTTCAAATCGTCTCCTTTTGGCAAAATAAGCATAATAAGACCTTAAACGGCAAATCGTCAATTTGGCTCTAATAGAAGCGGCACTTTTTGTCCAAATCGTACGATTTGACGTTATCTCGCCAACGCTACATCCAATTTTGTTCAAATCGTCTCCTTTTGGCAAAATAAGCATAATAAGGCCTTAAACGGCAAATCGTCAATTTGGCTCTAATAGAAGCGGCACGTTTTGTCCAAATCATACAATTTGGCGATATTTCGCCAACGCTACAACCAATTTTGTTCAAATCGTCTCCTTTTGGCAAAATAAGCATAATAAGGCCTTAAACGGCAAATCGTCAATTTGGCTCTAATAGAAGCGGCACTTTTTGTCCAAATCTTACGATTTGGCGTTATCTCGCAAACGCTACAACCAATTTTGTTCAAATCGTCTCCTTTTGGCAAAATAAGCATAATAAGGCCTTAAACGGCAAATCGTCAATTTGGCTCTAATAGAAGCGGTAATTTTGTCCAAATCGTACGATTTGGCGTTATCTCGCCAACGCTACATCCAATTTTGTTCAAATCGTCTCCTTTTGGCAAAATAAGCATAATAAGGCCTTAAACGGCAAATCGTCAATTTGGCTCTAATAGAAGCGGCACTTTATGACCAAATCTTATGATTTGGCGTTATCTCGCCAACGCTACAACCAATTTTGTTCAAATCGTCTCCTTCTGGCAAAATAAACATAATAAGGCCTTAAACGGCAAATCGTCAATTTGGCTCTAATAGAAGCGGCACTTTTTGACCAAATCGTGTAAATCGTACGATTTCGTGCTATTTCCGTCATTCCTAACAATACTGAGCTTAAAAATAGTCAAATCCGTGAAATCGGCGAGTTTCGTCGGAAATTGACCGAAAACCACGATTTGGCGTTATTTCGCCAACGCTACAACCAATTTTGTTCAAATCGCCTCCTTTTGGCAAAATAAACATAATAAGGCCTTAATCGGTAAGTCGTCAATTTGGTTCTAATAGAAGCGGCACTTTTTGGCCAAATCCTACAATTTGGCGATATTTCGCCAACGCTACAACCAATTTTGTTCAAATCGTCTCCTTCTGGCAAAATAAGCATAATAAGGCCTTAAACGGCAAATCGTCAATTTGGCTCTAATAGAAGCGGCACTTTTTGTCCAAATCGTACAATTTGGCGATATTTCGCCAACGCTACAACCAATTTTGTTCAAATCGTCTCCTTTTGGCAAAATAAGCATAATAAGGCCTTAAACGGCAAATCGTCAATTTGGCTCTAATAGAAGCGGCACTTTTTGTCCAAATCTTACGATTTGGCGTTATCTCGCAAACGCTACAACCAATTTTGTTCAAATCGTCTCCTTTTGGCAAAATAAGCATAATAAGGCCTTAAACGGCAAATCGTCAATTTGGCTCTAATAGAAGCGGCACTTTTTGTCCAAATCGTACGATTTGACGTTATCTCGCCAACGCTACATCCAATTTTGTTCAAATCGTCTCCTTTTGGCAAAATAAGCATAATAAGGCCTTAAACGGCAAATCGTCAATTTGACTCTAATAGAAGCGGCACTTTTTGTCCAAATCGTACAATTTGGCGATATTTCGCCAACGCTACAACCAATTTTGTTCAAATCGTCTCCTTTTGGCAAAATAAGCATAATAAGGCCTTAAACGGCAAATCGTCAATTTGGCTCTAATAGAAGCGGCACTTTTTGACCAAATCGTACAATTTGGCGATATTTCGCCAACGCTACAACCAATTTTGTTCAAATCGTCTCCTTTTGGCAAAATAAGCATACTAAGGCCTTAAACGGCAAATCGTCAATTTGGCTCTAATAGAAGCGGCACTTTTTGTCCAAATCGTACAATTTGGCGATATTTCGCCAACGCTACAACCAATTTTGTTCAAATCGTCTCCTTTTGGCAAAATAAGCATAATAAGGCCTTAAACGGCAAATCGTCAATTTGGCTCTAATAGAAGCGGCACTTTATGACCAAATCTTATGATTTGGCGTTATCTCGCCAACGCTACAACCAATTTTGTTCAAATCGTCTCCTTTTGGCAAAATAAGCATAATAAGGCCTTAAACGGCAAATCGTCAATTTGGCTCTAATAGAAGCGGCACTTTATGACCAAATCTTATGATTTGGCGTTATCTCGCCAACGCTACAACCAATTTTGTTCAAATCGTCTCCTTTTGGCAAAATAAGCATAATAAGGCCTTAAACGGCAAATCGTCAATTTGGCTCTAATAGAAGCGGCACTTTATGACCAAATCTTATGATTTGGCGTTATCTCGCCAACGCTACAACCAATTTTGTTCAAATCGTCTCCTTCTGGCAAAATAAACATAATAAGGCCTTAAACGGCAAATCGTCAATTTGGCTCTAATAGAAGCGGCACTTTTTGACCAAATCGTGTAAATCGTACGATTTCGTGCTATTTCCGTCATTCCTAACAATACTGAGCTTAAAAATAGTCAAATCCGTGAAATCGGCGAGTTTCGTCGGAAATTGACCGAAAACCACGATTTGGCGTTATTTCGCCAACGCTACAACCAATTTTGTTCAAATCGCCTCCTTTTGGCAAAATAACATAATAAGGCCTTAATCGGCAAGTCGTCAATTTGGTTCTAATAGAAGCGGCACTTTTTGGCCAAATCCTACAATTTGGCGATATTTCGCCAACGCTACAACCAATTTTGTTCAAATCGTCTCCTTCTGGCAAAATAAGCATAATAAGGCCTTAAACGGCAAATCGTCAATTTGGCTCTAATAGAAGCGGCACTTTTTGTCCAAATCGTACAATTTGGCGATATTTCGCCAACGCTACAACCAATTTTGTTCAAATCGTCTCCTTTTGGCAAAATAAGCATAATAAGGCCTTAAACGGCAAATCGTCAATTTGGCTCTAATAGAAGCGGCACTTTTTGTCCAAATCTTACGATTTGGCGTTATCTCGCAAACGCTACAACCAATTTTGTTCAAATCGTCTCCTTTTGGCAAAATAAGCATAATAAGGCCTTAAACGGCAAATCGTCAATTTGGCTCTAATAGAAGCGGCACTTTTTGTCCAAATCGTACGATTTGACGTTATCTCGCCAACGCTACATCCAATTTTGTTCAAATCGTCTCCTTTTGGCAAAATAAGCATAATAAGGCCTTAAACGGCAAATCGTCAATTTGACTCTAATAGAAGCGGCACTTTTTGTCCAAATCGTACAATTTGGCGATATTTCGCCAACGCTACAACCAATTTTGTTCAAATCGTCTCCTTTTGGCAAAATAAGCATAATAAGGCCTTAAACGGCAAATCGTCAATTTGGCTCTAATAGAAGCGGCACTTTTTGACCAAATCGTACAATTTGGCGATATTTCGCCAACGCTACAACCAATTTTGTTCAAATCGTCTCCTTTTGGCAAAATAAGCATACTAAGTCCTTAAACGGCAAATCGTCAATTTGGCTCTAATAGAAGCGGCACTTTTTGTCCAAATCGTACGATTTGACGTTATCTCGCCAACGCTACATCCAATTTTGTTCAAATCGTCTCCTTTTGGCAAAATAAGCATAATAAGGCCTTAAACGGCAAATCGTCAATTTGGCTCTAATAGAAGCGGCACGTTTTGTCCAAATCGTTCAATTTGGCGATATTTCGCCAACGCTACAACCAATTTTGTTCAAATCGTCTCCTTTTGGCAAAATAAGCATAATAAGGCCCTTAAACGGCAAATCGTCAATTTGGCTCTAATAGAAGCGGCACTTTATGACCAAATCTTATGATTTGGCGTTATCTCGCCAACGCTACAACCAATTTTGTTCAAATCGTCTCCTTTTGGCAAAATAAGCATAATAAGGCCTTAAACGGCAAATCGTCAATTTGGCTCTAATAGAAGCGGCACTTTTTGACCAAATCGTGTAAATCGTACGATTTCGTGCTATTTCCGTCATTCCTAACAATACTGAGCATAAAAATAGTCAAATCCGTGAAATCGGCGAGTTTCGTCGGAAATTGACCGAAAACCACGATTTGGCGATATCTCGCAAACGCTACAACCAATTTTGTTCAAATCGTCTCCTTTTGGCAAAATAAGCATAATAAGGCCTTAAACGGCAAATCGTCAATTTGGCTCTAATAGAAGCGGCACTTTTTGACCAAATCGTGTAAATCGTACGATTTCGTGCTATTTCCGTCATTCCTAACAATACTGAGTCTTAAAAATAGTCAAATCCGTGAAATCGGCGAGTTTCGTCGGAAATTGACCGAAAACCACGATTTGGCGTTATTTCGCCAACGCTACAACCAATTTTGTTCAAATCGCCTCCTTTTGGCAAAATAAACATAATAAGGCCTTAATCGGCAAGTCGTCAATTTGGTTCTAATAGAAGCGGCACTTTTTGGCCAAATCCTACAATTTGGCGATATTTCGCCAACGCTACAACCAATTTTGTTCAAATCGTCTCCTTCTGGCAAAATAAGCATAATAAGGCCTTAAACGGCAAATCGTCAATTTGGCTCTAATAGAAGCGGCACTTTTTGTCCAAATCGTACAATTTGGCGATATTTCGCCAACGCTACAACCAATTTTGTTCAAATCGTCTCCTTTTGGCAAAATAAGCATAATAAGGCCTTAAACGGCAAATCGTCAATTTGGCTCTAATACAAGCGGCACTTTTTGACCAAATCGTACAATTTGGCGATATTTCGCCAACGCTACAACCAATTTTGTTCAAATCGTCTCCTTTTGGCAAAATAAGCATAATAAGGCCTTAAACGGCAAATCGTCAATTTGGCTCTAATAGAAGCGGCACTTTTTGACCAAATCGTGTAAATCGTACGATTTCGTGCTATTTCCGTCATTCCTAACAATACTGAGCTTAAAAATAGTCAAATCCGTGAAATCGGCGAGTTTCGTCGGAAATTGACCGAAAACCACGATTTGGCGTTATTTCGCCAACGCTACAACCAATTTTGTTCAAATCGCCTCCTTTTGGCAAAATAAACATAATAAGGCCTTAATCGGCAAGTCGTCAATTTGGTTCTAATAGAAGCGGCACTTTTTGGCCAAATCCTACAATTTGGCGATATTTCGCCAACGCTACAACCAATTTTGTTCAAATCGTCTCCTTCTGGCAAAATAAGCATAATAAGGCCTTAAACGGCAAATCGTCAATTTTGCTCTAATAGAAGCGGCACTTTTTGGCCAAATCGAACAATTTGGCGATATTTCGCCAACGCTACAACCAATTTTGTTCAAATCGTCTCCTTTTGGCAAAATAAGCATAATAAGGCCTTAAACGGCAAATCGTCAATTTGGCTCTAATAGAAGCGGCACTTTTTGACCAAATCGTGTAAATCGTACGATTTCGTGCTATTTCCGTCATTCCTAACAATACTGAGCTTAAAAATTGTCAAATCCGTGAAATCGGCGAGTTTCGTCGGAAATTGTCCGAAAACCATGATTTGGCGTTATTTCGCCAACGCTACAACCAATTTTGTTCAAATCGTCTCTTTTTGGCAAAATAAGCATAATAAGGCCTTAAACGGCAAATCGTCAATTTGGCTCTAATAGAAGCGGCACTGTTTGGCCAAATCGTACAATTTGGCGATATTTCGCCAACGCTACAACCAATTTTGTTCAAATCGTCTCCTTTTGGCAAAATAAGCATAATAAGGCCTTAAACGGCAAATCGTCAATTTGGCTCTAATAGAAACGGCACTTTATGACCAAATCTTATGATTTGGCGTTATCTCGCCAACGCTACAACCAATTTTGTTCAAATCGTCTCCTTCTGGCAAAATAAGCATAATAAGGCCTTAAACGGCAAATCGTCAATTTGGCTCTAATAGAAGCGGCACTTTTTGACCAAATCGTGTAAATCGTACGATTTCGTGCTATTTCCGTCATTCCTAACAATACTGAGCATAAAAATAGTCAAATCCGTGAAATCGGCGAGTTTCGTCGGAAATTGACCGAAAACCACGATTTGGCGTTATTTCGCCAACGCTACAACCAATTTTGTTCAAATCGCCTCCTTTTGGCAAAATAAACATAATAAGGCCTTAAACAGCAAATCGTCAATTTGGCTCTAATAGAAGCGGCACTTTATGACCAAATCTTATGATTTGTCGTTATCTCGCCAACGCTACTACCAATTTTGTTCAAATCGTCTCCTTTTGGCAAAATAAGCATAATAAGGCCTTAAACGGCAAATCGTCAATTTGGCTCTAATAGAAGCGGCACTTTTTGACCAAATCGTGTAAATCGTACGATTTCGTGCTATTTCCGTCATTCCTAACAATACTGAGCTTAAAAATAGTCAAATCCGTGAAATCGGCGAGTTTCGTCGGAAATTGACCGAAAACCACGATTTGGCGTTATTTCGCCAACGCTACAACCAATTTTGTTCAAATCGCCTCCTTTTGGCAAAATAAACATAATAAGGCCTTAATCGGCAAGTCGTCAATTTGGTTCTAATAGAAGCGGCACTGTTTGGCCAAATCCTACAATTTGGCGATATTTCGCCAACGCTACAACCAATTTTGTTCAAATCGTCTCCTTTTGGCAAAATACGCATAATAAGGCCTTAAACGGCAAATCGTCAATTTGACTCTAATAGAAGCGGCACTTTTTGTCCAAATCGTACAATTTGGCGATATTTCGCCAACGCTACAACCAATTTTGTTCAAATCGTCTCCTTTTGGCAAAATAAGCATAATAAGGCCTTAAACGGCAAATCGTCAATTTGGCTCTAATAGAAGCGGCACTTTTTGACCAAATCGTGTAAATCATACGATTTTGTGCTATTTCCGTCATTCCTAACAATACTGAGCATAAAAATAGTCAAATCCGTGAAATCGGCGAGTTTCGTCGGAAATTGACCGAAAACCACGATTTGGCGTTATTTCGCCAACGCTACAACCAATTTTGTTCAAATCGTCTCCTTTTGGCAAAATAAGCATAATAAGGCCTTAAACGGCAAATCGTCAATTTGGCTCTAATAGAAACGGCACTTTATGACCAAATCTTATGATTTGGCGTTATCTCGCCAAAGCTACAACCAATTTTGTTCAAATCGTCTCCTTTTGGCAAAATAAGCATAATAAGGCCTTAAACGGCAAATCGTCAATTTGGCTCTAATAGAAGCGGCACTTTTTGGCCAAATCCTACAATTTGGCGATATTTCGCCAACGCTACAACCAATTTTGTTCAAATCGTCTCCTTTTGGCAAAATAAGCATAATAAGGCCTTAAACGGCAAATCGTCAATTTGGCTGTAATAGAAGCGGCACTTTATGACCAAATCTTATGATTTGGCGTTATGTCGCCAACGCTACAACCAATTTTGTTCAAATCGTCTCCA